>NC_139765.1:3904552-5104552 GCF_965231275.1 Zosterops lateralis
GATCATGTTTAGTGCAAAGGTCACATGATAGAGGATAATGTATTAATTATTGTTTAATCCCACTTCTTCTTGATTAAAGTAGAGCTTTTAACATTCTATCTGAAACATCAGAAAGTTGGGTGGGTTTTTTTTCCCCCTCCCACGTGCACTAAAAGAGAGGCTCCCATCTGACCTGGAAAAATCAAAATTTAAAGGGAGGAACAGGCAGCTATTGTTCACATTTCCATTACCTCCTGGTTTCAAAAGCAAAACGGCAAATAAATAAATTATTAATTAACAACATGATTGCAGGCAAACCTGAGTGGGAGTTCCCTCTTTCTGTTTGGCAATTAAATTAATTGGCCCCTTATCTTGCAAAGCTTAATTGCGTGCCTGAGTCATGTGAGATTTGATATTCGTGCTGAAGGTTAAATTCACTTATGGGGCCTTGGGGAAAAAGCAAAAGCAGCAGAGACGCACACAGGAAGGGTTTAATGGGGTGCTGGGAACCCCATTAATGGGGGATTCTCTTATCATCCCCATTAACCCCATTTAATGGGGATGATGAGAGAAGAGGTAAAAAATCACCAGCTGACAAGGGCTGGGGAGTGGGTGGGTGGTTGAGCTCAGCCTCCAAGGGAGCACGACTGGAAAGGAGGATAATGATTTTCATTTGTCTGGCACGGTGCCTGTGGAAGGTGGCAAAGGGTGCAGCTAAAAGTTGTGTGTTGTCCAATCTCCCCTGAAAAGCAGAGGTTTCTAAGGCTCAGAGGAGTGCAGAGGCTGAGAGGAGAGCTGCAGGGATAAGGAAAGTCATGTTTTGGTAAAAAAAATTCAATTTCGCAAATATTCTGTGTCTTTCCAGTTTGCTTCCAGACAGCACTGCCTATTATATATTAATTATATATTATATATTATATATTATATATTATATTTTTATTTCAATTTATTATTGTTTATTATTTTATATTATTTTATATTTTATCTATTTTAATTTGGACAGTTATTTTACAAGAGCTGCAGGATCCTAGCACTGGGACTTAAGGAAGTCCATTAAATCCCACTTTTACCACAGCTGTTGTGTGCTGATAGCCAAGGCAGAGACAGGCACTCAGGAGTGTGTCCCACGTTGTGTGGGATCAATCCATGTCTCATTTTCCCATAAAACACCCCCTCTATCCTCTTGGATTGTAAGATGTTTAGGCAGGGACTCATCTGGACTGCCTGGTTGCTAACTTTATGGAAAGGCAAAATATTCAAAGGTTTAAAAGTCAAACCTGCCTTAGAGGAGATGTAGGTATAAATCTTTTTTTTTTTTTTTTTTTTTTTTTTTGGTGAGAGGAAAAAAATTATTTTTTAATTAATTATTTAATTATTGACGATTATTTTAAAGAGAACTCTAAAATAAAATAAAAAAAATGACCTTGAAGAAGTAAAAATGTGATTCACAAAGGGAGGAATAGAGGGAAGAACAATAAGAAAACTATCAAACAGCAGTGACATCACCACATGCTCCCTGAGGACTTAAGACTTCATAAGGAATTTTTTTGGTGATAAATTCCTGCAGTGATCCAAATCCTATGGCATGATTTATGGTGACAGAATCACAGAACTGTTTGGGTTGGAAGGGGCCTGGGGAGATCACCCAGCCCAACCCTCCTGCCAAGGGTGTCATCCCTCCACCAGACACACACACCTAAATAAAAATAAGGGGTTTTGGGTTTTTTTCTGGCTCAAAATTTAGATGGAATTACTTTGAGTCTGCAAGTCCTGTGGGTACCTCCTCTAAAATAGGGTTATTTGGTTCTATCAAGTGAAAAGGCTTCTGGATAAAAATAAATGACACTTTTCTCTGCATTTCCTGACATGCTGCTTACTCTACTGTTTAACCTCCTGCCTTGCCTTCAGCATCTTCCCTCCTCTGGTCAGAATCCAGAGATTTACAGGCACATTGCTGATGCCTTAAAATCCCTTTGTAGCTCCTCGTAGAAGAGGTGATGGAATACTAAGTTCTTTGGTTGATTAAAAAACTTGGAAGGTAAAAGAAAAAATCTAGTCAGGATTAAAAAATTACTTTAAATAAATAAAATAAAATAAAATAATAATAATAATAATAATAATAATAAAAGGAAAGAAATAAAAGAGAGAGATTGCTCCAATCTGGAACAAAATGTTTCATTATAGCAACAACAAATGGCAGTGGTTTTTTCAGAGTTACTCAGATTGAAAAGATTCAAAATGAAAATTTTGAATTCAGGTTGGGGGGAATACAAGAAAATTTCCTCTGTTTGACTTGTCTTAGCGGGAGTTTGAAAATCCAAGTTAAAAACCTAATTATGATGAGCAACTGTTTAGCTTTGGGCTTAAAAGATAATTTGAAAGCAAACATGTTCCCATAGTTGTAATTCCCTATTCTGGGGGTGTCCTCTGCCTTGAACTCCTCCCTCTGAAGAGGTTTGGTGCCCATGCTCTGCACTGCAGCAAATCCATTAGAATGTCCCAGCCTTTACACACAGCAAATCCAGGAGCTCCACTGGCCTATAAACACTGGAAATCAATGACATGACAACCTCAGGAAATAGTGCTTCAGATATGCAAGTGTCTCATGGGAGGAACTCATTACTGGAGTTACAGTAAATTGCCACTGAGTGAGTGCTGGAGGAGCTTCCCACACTTCATAAGCTCGATCTTGTCTGATTTCAAGGGCTAAGTGAGTTTTGGCATGATTAAACACTGGAAACTGTGGCCATCTGAGAACACTTGGACTCCCATGCACTTTTGGGGATAGCAGAGCACAGAGTGAATTGTGGCTGCTTTCTCCAGGTTTTGGATATTGGTTTGTGTTAAATAAAAGTCCAGCTGCTGAGCCATGCAAGTGTGTTCTAGTGGAGACCCTGCTGCTCAGATTTGAGGCTGGTTTTTGTGTATCTGTGAGCTGCTGGGGTTTTGGGGATGTGGGGGTGCAGAAAGCTGTACTACAGATATTTTATTTTTGGTCCCTTGCAGGCTTCAGTGCATTCGACTAAATATACATCAAGAAAGAAGCCAAGCTTGAACAGCTGCTTGCTTTGCTGGATGAGACTTATATTTTCATTTTAAAAGCTATTTTTTGCCTGTCTTAATGTAACTGGCGTAATAGCAAAGTTAACTATCCTGAAAACACCCCTCACTGAGGTGTCATCTCAAAAAGCTTCTTCAAACTGAAATGAAACCAGTGAACAATTCACAGTCAACAATTAAAGTGCCATAAAGACAAAAGGTGTCTCATGTCACACCAGATTAGATAAAGCGTTTTGAGCTGGCCAACAAACAATTTTCCTTTTCACCATGGCAATGTTTGCCTTGTTCATTATTGTGGTTCTCCTCAAAAATCAAGCTTTCAGCTGTAGGTGTGGAAGTTCAGAATTGCAGTTGTCATCCAGAGAGGATGGCAAATTCCTTTTTCCTCTTTCCAATGCCCTTTCCACCTTTCCAGTGAAGCAAAGGTGAGCACTAATGCTGAGAGCATGGGCAGTGTGTACCCTTGTGCTGGCCTGCCCAGACACACATTGGATATGGATGCAGCACTGATGGAAAACGAGGGGGTTCTGCTTGTTTATAGGAAGATTAGTGGTGTCCATCTGTGGTCTTACACTGCTTAACTGCCTGTTTTTAAAGATAGTTGTAGCAGAGAAATGAACTGTAAAAAAAGCAAATGCTGCCTTTAGTAAGATTTCAAGTGCTGGTGGACAAACAATGGAAAAAAATGTATTAAACAGAACAATTCCCAGCCCAGAATGTGATGGGCTGGCACACTCAGAATTAAACTTATGTTCTGCTATTGCTAAATTGGCAAAAGACCAATCTGCACCTTTCTAATCCCTGTCCTGCCATTTAATGTGAGTTGTCCTCAAGGCAAGATGCAGGTTTAATGCAAGGATTTGTGGACAGGATTCTCTGCCATAGAGAAGTGCATCTGCAAGGTCATGAGCTTTCCTTAAGGCTTAAAAGTGAAAGTACCACCCACAAATATTAAGGGATACCCAAATATTGGTATATTCAGTGTTCATTATGCTGTTAACAAGTTTCTGCTGCTGACTGGATGACCCAAGTAGTACTGTGTCCTTGAAAAATATTATTTTTTTTCTTCTTCCTCTCTTTGCCATGAAGAAAACATGATTTTTAGTCTGCACTGTCATATTTCAAATGCCTCTCAAGCAGAGCTCTGCAGGAAATGCTACATTTTGGCTCAGCACCTTAATGCCTGGTGCTTTAGCTTAGCAGAGGGAAGGAGGAGACGGATATGAGGGGGCCAAAATCCTTCCCTACTGCAGCTCACTGGGCTCTGAGTGAGAGTTTTGTGTGCATTCTTCACATTGTGAACCACTCTGCATTACACTGGGGACTTCGGAGGAGTTTCTAACAGCATGGGCAGACAGTGGCTGTGATCCAGCTGCCTCCATTTGGCCGCAAAATTAAACTTCTGTTCTTAGAAAATTGAAGAACGTGTCCTGAGTTGTAGTGTAGGATGTACACAAAGTATTTATTCTAACACCATCTTCATGAGCTGTTGGAACCAGGTGGGGCAGTGTTTTCCCAGGCCCCTCCTTTGGGCTCTTCTGCTCATGGCCCATCAATGCCTTGCTCAGGACTCACAGGGAACTCCCTCCAGGAGTTATCTCTGTTTAATGGGCCATCAAGGACCCACTGCATGACTCCTCATCCCATTGGGAGATGCTCCGCCCAGGGGGAGGAGCCAAGCATTCCCACCTGGAGAGAATCTGGGATTTGGGACAGGACAAGCAGCCCTGACCCACTGGATTCCCAGAGGAGCAGAGCTACCAGACCTTTCTGCAGGATCACTGCTTCAGGAAGAGCCCCTCACCTGGACTGCTTCCGCCACCCTGCTCAGGTTGTATTCTGACTCTGTCAGTGGTCTTTTGTATTATTGCATTTATTTTGTTTTATTTTATTTTACCTTTTTACCTTTTTACCTTTCTTCTTATTAAATTGTATTTCTGACTTGGAGCCTCTCACTCGTTTTGCTTTCAAACCACAAGAACATCACTTATTCACCTTTCTAATAAAGGTATTTAGGTGTGCATGTGGCACCAGAGAAACAAGGGGTTCACCTGCTGAAAGACACATCCTTTCCAAAAGTTTCTCAAAATCCAAGGGCTGCAGGATGAAGGATGTTGAGGAAAGACTGTCCTTCATGGGATTGTATCTTCTGTGCACTTGAATGGCTCAAAGCTCCTGCCTGTAGGAAATGACACCTCTCTGCAGAAGCAGTTTAAACACACACTCAGCCCCTGGGTAAGTCCACCCTGGCTGCAGTGTTTCTTAACTTGGGGACAACATCTAGATCTGATTAAAAAGTATGAGCAGAACTACATCTCTTCTGCCCCAGCATCTGTTTTCCTTCTAGTCTGCTCGTTGCTAACAATCCCTTTGGAGTCAGATAAGATCTAATTCTGTTCCACAGTGAAAAGCTCAAGTAGAAATACGACCAATTGTTGAGAAGGAAATTTAGGCTCACATCTGCACTAAGAAAGTGCATGGAATTACAAAGATCATTTATTGTTTTAGTCAGGGTAGACAAGGTAATGAATTAAAATCAATCTGCAAATGGAGATGGAAAAGAGAAAGACTTCCATCCTTCCATAAACTTTTTGGTTTGTTTTGTTTGACTTTATTTTTTTTTAATTTAGTTTTGCCAGGAAGAAAAGGTTTGCAGTTGAAAAGTTCTTCCCCAGAACTTTTTCTGGAAGACAACTCTGGTGAATCTGATCAGACAAAAAAAATTTATTGTTCTTTCCCTCTCATTTCCAGAGGTGGATTCTCCCATGCTGAAGTCCTATGGTGGGATTAGAGCAAGTCTGTGCCAAGGCCAGGCTGGATGGGGCTCTGAGCAATTTGGGCTCATGGAAGGTGTCCCTGCTCATGGCAGGGGGTGGAACTGGCTGATCTTTAAGGCCATTTCCAACTCAAACCATTCTGTAATTCTGTAATTCTTTGATCTCAGATTGCCTCACCCTCAGTGGCCCAGGCTTCATGATCTTGGATGCAGCACCACAGCAATTCCTGGTGTTTGAGGCAGTTTATTGGGAGGAGTAGGAAATGGATTTTTTTGAGATGTGTGGATCCCTCTTTGAGCAGTTCCTCTGTTTGTGACCAACACAAAAGGCAATGGAACCAGCCTAGGTCCATTTTTATAAGGTGCTGGAGAATGTGGGAGACGGAGCACCTGCATTTCCTCAGGCTGGGTGAAGGGGTGCCCTGTGAACTCTGTCAGTGGACGCTGTGGTGTTGATAGCACTGCCTTCCCAGTGACACAAAACCATCTCCTAATCACTCATGCTCTCTTAAGGGATCAATTACACTTTTCTCAAGTGTTGTAGGACCATTAACCTTAGCTTACTGCTCAAATTCAGCGTGGTTAATTATAGCCTAAGTATCTACCCTTTCATCTTGCAATGGCAATGGGATATGGGGATCTGCACTCCTTCATACCCTGAACTCTGCACAGGGGTGTCGTGTGCTGCTAAACAGCTGCTCTGGGAGTTTTCCACAGAGGGAGATGCTGGAATTTATAAAGATAGCTATTTTTTCTGTGTATATTCAGTGTTTACTGGAAGTGACTAGGGGCACAAGCAACAAATAAACATGTGCTGGAAGGGATAAAACATTTCAAAGCAGTAGAAATATAAACATTCTTCTTGTAGACCGATCAGCGGGAATATAAAATAGCCTCAAGATCAAAATCTACCTTTTTATACCCTCACTGATGAAGCCTTTGAATTGCATTTTGCTGAAGAAATTAAGACTGGCTTTTTCAACTGATCTCCTCTTCAGCTGACATATCTCTGTCTTCTTTCATTTGGTCCCTCTCATAGACATTTCCAGCCACTTGATTGCTGTTCCTAGACAGGAACAGTGGTTGTTGTCTAAAATCTTGTTGTGCCCTCCTCAGTGTCACACAGACCAGAGCCTCAGTTTCTACCAAGAGCTGCAGTACTGATGATTTTATCTATTTTCACCCTTCAGAAGCAACTCAGCCCAGCACCAGAAGATGTATCTTGGTACAAAATGACCTGGGCATCCAACGGGCCTTGGTTATGGCCAGGAATCTGGACAAACTTCAGTGGGAAATAAGGAGGAGATGGGATTGGGATGTCACTGCAGTCCTGTGACACAGGGAACGCACGAGCTGCCGTGGCCTTGGCACGTTCCCACTGCTCTTGCCACACACTGCTGGGATTTACTCATCCCCCATGAATCACTGTTTGCTGAACACAGAACTTCACAGCACTTACAGCACCCAAAATGGAGTGAATCACTTGGTTCTAATGTATTTGTTGATATCCAGATTCTGTAAGAGCCACTTACTGGAATAGGGAGAAGGGTCTGATTAACCTTGCTTCACTCTACTCCACTCACAGTCCTCTAAAGATTTTGTAGCCCCTGCAATGGGTTGGTCCCCTTCTCCATCCAGAACATACTCCTCTCATGTGTAGCTGCATCAACCCTTCCCTGATTTTTTCCTGACTCTTGGCTTTCTTTTCTCTTGACTCACCATGTGCCAGGATCCCTTCCTCACCTTTCATCCATTGGACTGCCAAATGTTCACTTATCTTGTGCGTTTCCCTCCTCATCCTGGTCCTACTCTGCTGTTGCTGCAGAATAGAAATATCTCCAGGCAGCCAAACTAGATGGTGCCTTTTGTGAGATGTGCTGGAAAGAAATAAGGGCTCTGAGTAAGTCCTGAGTTGTGAGAAATTTGAGATTCAGAAGGCATTTCTCACAGAGGAACTGTTTGAACTCTGTGAGTTTAGGCCAGTTTGTGCTTCCTAAACTTTCTGGTGACCTGTGCAGGGAGCTGCACAATTTTCCTGGCCCAGGAGGGATGGAGAGAGGCAGAAGGTAGGACTGACAGAACTCTGAGGCAATGCCTGGCCAACATGAACGTGGAGGGTGGGAGGTGCTACATCCCTGGTTTTGTTTCCACTGCTCCCCATCCTGGTTCTGATTTTGGTCTTGGTAGTGAAAACCTTGGGCATTCCCACTGGCCATGCTGGGCCAGATGGAATTTAGGCACAATCATGAGTAGCAAGCCAAGCTTTCAGCCCTTTTGCAAGTACAGCCTAAGAAATTGAGCTCATGTTGCAGGATATGGGTGAGCCAGTGATAAACTGAGTTTCCACAGCACTGGCTGTTCCAGAGCCCTCACAGCAGCAGAGGCACCATTTCTCTGCCACTGAAAGAAAACCAGAGCCTCAAACCAGGAACCTCTACATGTTTATTTATTATTCTGCCACTGCTCTGAAAGTCCAAATTCGAAAACATTACCTCTTTCTTTCTGAACTATCTCCTTCTTATTTCTGACAGCATTTCCTCCTTCTCCCTGAGTCTAATCAAGGAGTAAACCTCTAAAAATACTCAGATGTAATACAGTCTAATCATCATTACTGTGTTAGAAAGTCCATGGCATGGAAGGCTCTGAGTAACCAGCTTGGTAGCATTTATTGGGATTTAAGAGCTTCCTATAATTATCCAGTAATTATGTCCAGTAAATGTCCAGAAACTGCCTGGATTGATGTGTGAGGGGGGAAAGAAGGGAAGCTGGAAGAATGTCTTGCCAGGGTGTGCACAAGATCAAGGAATGGAGGGATGGGCAGATATGAGTGGGTAAATAAGTGTTCTTTCAGGCAATTTTATGTTTTCCCTGTTCTGCTGACGTGCCTTGCAACAGATCTGACAAAGGTCAGGCCCATCAGTAGATTGAGATCATGATGTGATTTTGTCCACTCTTCACGACTATAATTTTTCATACTTCCAGAAATCCAAGTTTTTCATGAGATTGTCTTTCTTTTTCTTTTCTTTTTTTCCCCCCTAAGAAAATGCTGCCTTAACAGGTGCGTTTCTAGCACACAAATAATCAAAATCACTGGAAAAAGCACATTTTATATGATTCTGGAAGCTTGTAGCCACAGAACAGTTACAGCAGACTCCCAGCAATACACTTTTCTCTCTTGGAAGTTCATAACCTTCCCCAGGGTCTTTTCATATCTATCCCACTGGGCTGGATCTATCCTTTTGGCCCTTTCTATGGTACAAATTTCTTCCTTGGTCTCTGTTGGAAACCATAGGAAAACCTGAGATGTCCCAGCTTTTTTGGGTCTTCATCACAGTCTAAGCCAGACATCCTCTCTTATCATCCTATTATTTCCAGCCAGGTGATTTTTTTTTTTCCTTTTTTTCATGACAGAAAGAAAATAAAAAGAAAGTATTATTTTAATTAATTTTTTCCTAAGGTGATTTTGGCGACTTGAGGTTGAAGATAAACTAATTTTCAGGATGATGGAGCCACATCATTTGGTGAACTTGCCACTACTGATGTAGCACTTCTGAAGTGTAAAATTTATTTTAAGCCCATGGAAAGTCCAGCAAGAAATATCCCATAAAGGTTTATGCCCACATTAGATTCTTCTGATACAGACCTACATTCCCTCAGTCTATCAAAGCACAAAAATGGGATTTTGATATTTTTAGGTGCAAAGCAGCCTGAGACTAGACGTTGTTTTTTTTTGTTGTTGTTGTTGTTAGTTTGGTTTTTAATGTGGGATTTTCATTGAGCTCTTGAATGTTTATTTCATATTCTTTATGATTTATGCTGGGCTTCCCCATCTGCCTTTCCCTTATTCCCTGAGATCCTCCCCATGGTCTGTCTTAGGCGAGCCTGGCTGCCACAGCAGCCTCTGATGAGATTAGTCACAATAATGCTGCAGAGCTAAGCTGCTTACACTCCAGCCTGGGAGAGCTGGTAATATTATCCAAAGAGCAAAAGGCTAAAGCAACGTTTGGCCTGTGTTGTTTCATTCAAATTATGGCTTGAGGGGGTGGTGGGCAGATGTGGTTTGACCACCTGGAACCTCTTTCCCAGAATCACAGAATGGCTGGAATGAATTTTAAATATCATCCAGTTCCAGCTCCCTGCTCAGAACCCCATCCAACCTGACCTCAGACACTTCCAGGGATCCAGGGGCAGCCAGAGCAAAACTGTGCCAGGGCCTCCCCACCCTCACAGGGAATAATTTCTTCCCAATATCCAATCTAACCCTGCTCTCTGTCAGTGTGAAGCCATTGCCCCTTGTCCTGTCACTCCAGGCCCTTGTCAATAGTCCTTCTTCATGTTCTCTCTCCTAGTAAATCAGCTGGAATTTTCTGCAGTTACCACCTTCACCACTTTTGTGTCATCCCACAGTGGTGCTGTGAGTTGCCCTGTGAATTAAAGTGTGTTATTTTGGCTATGATTGGATAAACATTATATGACATATTTTGTAATCTTCTCTATAGTAGAATGCCCTGGCATGACTTCAGTGGCTTCAGACTGACCAAGAGCAGGTTTAGATTGAAAATTATGAAGAAATACTGGCTAGAAAAAGGTAACACTTGGAAGCAAATAAGCCTGTTTGAGATCCTATTTTGATATAAAAAATCTACTTGGGAAAGTCACAGAAAGAAAATGTAACATGGCAAAATACTCCAAGGTACAGTTTAAGTCCAGGCCACTGAACTCTGCACTCCTGCTCTCTATGGACAAGAAAGCTCAAATGAAGAACATGTGTGAAAGGTTTTTTGCTATTTCCTCATCCATCTTTGCATATTTGCATCCTACAAGCAGATCCCTAAAGGCCAGCCCTGCATTCAAAGAATGCACTTAGCATGACTTGCTTCTGGCAGGGAAGCTATTCCTAGCTCTACCTTGAACAGGTAAAATATTCTAAAATCAGCTTCATTTAAGCCTGAAAAATACGCAAAATACACAGAGGAGGTTTGAGGAAAATATACACCATTTTACTGTGGTTATTTTAATTTTGGGGTGCACTGGGTTTGCAGGGCACAGTTTTGGTGGCAGGGAAGACAAGCTGCTGGAAGCTTCCCCCGTGTCCAACAGAGCCAATTCCAGGTGGCTCCAGGATGGACCTGCCACTGGCCAAGGCTGAACCCATCAGGGATAGCAGTAGCACCTCTGAGATAACAGATTTAAGAAGGGGAAAAACCCCACAACTGCACAATGGTAGCTGGAGACAGAAGTTCAGTGTCTGGAAACCAATTTAGGACAATACCTGTCTCCAGGGATCTGAGATATCTGAACTGTGTCAATCTTTGATGCACTGAGTAGATAAATCTTTAGAAACAACCATCAGATTTCTGTCCACACTCTCCTTGTTGACTGAGTCCTGTCTAAGACACCATTACTGACGCCTGTTCTGTAATTTGCAATGTCTTTTTTATCTATATCCTGATGGCCAATGCTTGTGTCCACCCATTCAGGGACTTCCATGTACAGCAGGTTCTTGCAGCTCAGGAAAATAAATTAAAATGTTGTTAGACTCTGGAAGCTTTGGAGAGTTTAACTGCTGAGCTTTGAAATGCACCTCCAGCTGTCCACCCTGAATTTCTGCTCTTGTTGTACCCATAGTAAAAGCAACACAGGAAAACACTCTCTTTCCTTAACTTCTCAGGTTTGTACCCCAAGATAATCAACTTAAACTTCTCAGTTTTTTCTAGGTACACACTACTGCCTGCTATTTCTGTTGCACAGACAAGCACAGGCATGAAAATCCTGATTTACATGAGCCAAAACTCCAGCACAGCTCAGCAAAAGCACTGCAGAGCCTAAATGAATATCACTGAGATATTTGACTGAGAGTGACTTTTTCTGTCCATTTGGAAATTCAAAATGGTCTCTTGGACCATTAGCTGAAATGGTTTGCATGGGGATTTTTTGTTTTGTTTTGTTTTGTTTTCAAGTCAAACCAAAAATTTCTTGTGGATGTTTCACAAGCATGCAGCAGAGTAGCACACTGCTGATCTGAAATAATTCAGATCCTGACACAAGAAGATGAAAGGCACATTTTAGCTGTGATGTTTTCATATCCCTTTCTTTTTTCCTGTTGTTCATTTGTTTTGAATGCATTAACTTTTTTTTTTTTTTTTGGGGGGGGGGAGATGTTGAAATGTTGGTATCTCTTGCCTAATTTAATTCACAACAGAGCATTGCATTTCCTCTACGTGGTATCAGAAATTCTGTTTTCTTTGAAAACTTTGTCAAGCTCCCTGGAAAATGATGATGCTCTTTATCTTTCAGTACTGCTCACTTACCTGCTCCTTGAGGCTGTATCTGAATTTCCTGACCCTTTTTTTCACTCTTCTGGCATCCTCAGTGAGGAGCAAATCTATCAGAAGCCACGGCTTTGCACTGCACCAAGAGCTTGACCTTGGCCCCACAGCTCTTTCTGCCACAGCCCCAAGGCAGAAGAGCAGGAATTTTAATTTCTGTAAAATTCTTCAGGTCTTGGAATGGGAAACATCATCTTGAAGTGTCCATCCCTGTTTATTTTCTAAGAGAGAATTTCAGAAGAAAAGGAAGGCTGTGCTTGTATTTACGAAGCTTCGGTTGTTGTTTTGAAGACATTCAGCAGCCCATGGAAAATGCTACTTAGCTCAAAAAAAAATAGGAAATTGGAAAATTCTTTCTTCATAAAATATGAGTTTTAACTCAGTGTGGGCCTGAGCAAGTTGAAAGCTCTTGGTTTACCTTGAAATTATTAAAAGCACATAGAGGAAATGAGAAATAAAAAGGAGCTTTTTAATCTAAATAAATCTACCTGTGGATATCTTGTGCAGCCCTTACTGTGATACCTGGTTCCCCATTTGAAGGTTGCTTTTGTTTTTTGTCACAACTGAAAGTTGATTGGACTAAATCTGCTAAAACCTCAAGTTTTTAATTCCACAGCATCATGTGCCCAAAAGCCAGGCTAATGCTGAGACACGATGTGATGAGAGTGGGTGGAGAGAGCAGATAGGAAAGGTAAAATGCCAAGAAAATGTTCCATTTCAATGCTGCACTGGGGGGACATTCCCTGCCCCTCCTGTGAGAAAAGCAGGGGGAAATCTGAGCTGTTTAGGAAGCCGAGGTTGGAATTTTAGCTGATCCTGTGGATTGTCTTCAGGACTATGTCCACCATGTCAGTGAGGACCAGCTGTCTCTGGACTTCTCCCTCTGCTTATTCCTCAGTTATTTGAATCAATGTGCTCATATTGCTGAGAGCCCACAACGGGAGATAAACAGCAACACATCAGCTGCCAAGTGGGGTTGTTTTTTTTTTTTTTTTTTCCTCTCTTTTTCTGCTGCTTCATAGTAAGATGCAGACGATGGAAAAATGAACTGGCTCATCTTGGCAGCGGGCAGTGCTGCATTGCCATCTGCTGCAAAGCCAAAGGTGCTCCAGCATGGAAGATGGATTTATAGCAGAGAATTCTGAGGGGTTTTGAAGGAAAGGAGGGATGCAGTGGGGGCAGCAAGCTTTGGATCACCAGTTCTTGCTAAAGATCCAGAGTAAATGCAATATCCTCATGCCACAGGAGAGATCCCTCTGGTTTATAATCACATCCAGGACACCTCTGCTGGCAGTGGACACCATTCCCCCCAGCAGGGACAGAGAGCTGGGAGTTCCTGCCACAGCTGGGGAACTGTCTAGGAGCAAAAAAGAACAGCACAGCAGGAGAAGCAGCATGAAATCTTTCTTTTCTTCAGTGATCAAAGCTGGACAGAGCCAGAGGTCAAGCTCCATTAGGAACAAATGGTACTGTTGCTCCCTCTCCAACTTTCCAGCTGTGTTGCTGAGGGTCTAACTGGAGATTTTTATATTTTTCTCTTGGCACAGGATCAGGGCCACCTGAATTAGATATCACATGGACATGCAAAGTCTTGCTCCACAGAGATTACAGTCTGCACAGGAAAGGCAGGATGAAAGATGGGAAGGGGAGGAAAAGTGTGTGGACCAAGCTAATGCTGCCGCTGAGGGTCACAAATGAGAACCAGAGTTCTGGGACTAGAATAAAACATCTAGAATTTTATTTAGGTTTTAGCATTTATTCTGTGGATGAAAAAAAATGTTGCCCTGTCCAGAGTTTGTCTCTGCTACTTTTTCAATATCAGTTTTTCTCTGCTGCTTGCAATGTCTTTGAATTTCATAGACCCATAGAATGACTGGGATTGGAAGAGATCTTAAAGATCATCCAGTTCCAACCCCTGCCATGGACAGGGACACCTCCCACTAGCTCAGGTTGCTCAGAGCCTCATCCACTCTGGCCTGGGACACTGCCAGGGATGGGGCAGCCACAGCTTCACTGGGGAAACCTGTGCCAGGGCCTCACCACCCTCAGATTTTTTTCCTCATATCCAGTCTAATCCTACTCTGTGTCAGTGTGAAACCATTCCTTTTCATTCTGTCACTCCAGGCCCTTATAAATAGTCCCTAAATTTTCTTTTTCTTTTCAAGGAAGGAGGTATGAAGGTACCAGTCCCCCTACAAAAGACCTCTCAGAGCTCATGGCCCCAGCAAGAGGCGGGTGTACATGTTTATTTGCTTTTACTTAAAGATTTTTATACACCAAAGTGCCTCAGGCACAAAGAGATATAAAAGCCAGAGCATAAATTCACCTTTTTAAGCTTACACAATATCTTAAGGAGTGTCATTTGACAGAACTATAGATCTGAATAATCTCCTTTCCGCTGCGTGCTGCAGAACGGAGCTGTGATAGATGCAGGAGCCACTGCCAAAGAACCTGCAAAAAAAAAAATATGCAAGAGGAACAAGAACAGATCACCACAATGAGGCATAAACCAAAAACCAGAGCAAAACAAATCCACACACACTATAAATTCACACACACTGTGCAAAAAGGTATCTGAAGCCATCTTTTACTGTTTGGGTGTTACCTTCAAAAGCAGCAACATTTAGGTTGATTTCAGCCCATTTTCCAGCTTAAAAAACCAGATATTTTTCTATCCCTCTGCATTTTTTTTTTTTTAAGAAAACAGGAAGTTGGTCATGCTGTCTCAGATCAATAAACTGCCAGAAAAGACCTCCTGCCTTTATTCCTGGCTTGTGCTCGATGCAAAGTTCCTCCTTGACTCACTTTCCCAGACAGACATGTAATGATGCCAGTAAGACACACACATTACCCTGTGGGGAATCAAGGCACACCATAAACCATAAGTTTGGATTATCAGGATGTCAGATGTTAAAAGCTACAGCTGTGAGTGAGGCAGAGCCTCAGCCAGGCCCTCCTGGACACAGCAGCATCATTGCACTGATGAGACCCCTGCAGACTTTCCCATGGCTCAGCTGTCTCCATGATGGGCAAAAATCATTCTTGTGCAGACAACACACACACAGGGTTTATGAATCACTTGAATGTCCTTTAAATCCTCAAAGCAGGGATTAAGTAGGACTTAAGAGGAACATATGACTTGTGCTTGTCCTCAATACAGTGGCGACTTTCATATTATGTGAGGAAACAGCTCCTTTGGTTGTTCTGTGTTTACACGGCGCTAAAGTCACTGGATGTTCTTTGTTTTTCCCTTGGCTGGAATGGAAGAGCAGCCTGGTTTGCTCCTGCATCTCTTCCACAAACAGGATTCCACAGCAAATGGGCCCTCCAACCCCTGCAGTGCCAGATCCTGGCAGTGTCCTGCTTCATTTAATGCTCCGAGTTAAAATTCTCAGCTCCTTCCTGGGGCTGAGTGAGTAGGTGGAGTTCTTTACCTTGCTGGGCTGGCTGGCAAAGTGAATCTTTTTCACTAATGAATTTGATTTCTGTACCAGCTCCTCCTTAAATGAGGAGGATTCTCCTTTATCTCCTTCAGTTGATTGTTTCCTCCGATTTCACGGCGCAAAGGTCAGAGTTCTGCTCCACGCTCTGATTTTCCAGTTGGTAGCAATCCAATGAGATGTGCACAGTCACAGAGGCCTGTGTGTTAGGAGAATGATCATTCTTTTACCAAGGTTAGCTCTAAAAGTCCACAGATGGGGATAACCTGAAACTACTCATGATTTGTGATAAATTTAATAAATTGAAGAGACCAGTTAAAGAAGGATTTGGTTTGTGCTGAATTACATTATTTTTACACATTTTCTTTTTTTTCCTCCACACCATTCATCATCTTTAGCTGCAATATTTAATGCATTTTCAATCTCTGCCTTTTCCCCACAATATAAGATACCCAAACACAGAAACAGTGTTGCAGATGAAGATATCTGATATCTCTTCTTAATGATTAGATTTCTATCTCTTTTTATCAATCAAACAAAACATCATAATTACATTTCTACTGCTTTGCTGTTGTAGGAAATTGGCTTCATTGACCCACACACAATGACCTCAGGCAGGTCTGGGTAAAATTTTCATAAAGAAACCTGAAATCCATCCATACTTTGGGAACTCTAAATAAGTCCATATCCATTCACAGGAGAAAAGGGGTGATTTTACCATGTGTAAAATATGCCAGGACACTGGAGGTCTGGGTGGTTGGGTATTACCTCTCCTTGCAGGTCAGTGGGATTCCTTTCCCTTCACCCAGGCCATGGCAATTTCCATAGGTAAAATGTTGGCTTGTGAGGGCAGAGGTAAGCACCACCTCTTGTTTTTAAAACAGTTTATGCTTTTAGGAACAACAACCAGTTAATGTTTTTAAGCTGTATCAATAAAAATGAAGGAAATCAAAGATTGTGATTAGGACAGGCTTGACTCTGTTGTACACTGCAATGACACAAGACTCTGACTTCAGAAGGCTGAAAATGACTCTTTTATTTTTAGGATATGTCTCCCTTATATACTATTCTACATAGACCAATTTGATGGGTGAAACAAAGACGAAATTCTTTGATCACATTGGTCAGACCTGAGGGACATCAAGAAGTCCCTCCTAGAGAAAGAATGTAAACAAAATACAGTTAGAAAACCACTTCTCTTGTTTACAGAAAATTCCCTAGGAAAAAAAAATTCAAAAAACCAAAACATCTCAAGCACAAACCAAAGCTACACAGGCTTTGAATCCAAATGGTTAAACGTGGATCACCTGTAGGTTTCAGGCAGACTCCAAACTTCCTTCCACAAGTGGGTTTTGCTGGCTCCTGCCACACATCCCAGAGGCTGAGATCTCTGCCAAGGGTTTGGGGATGTGGCTTTGACAGTGATCACCTGTTCCAAAGCACAAATCAGGGTGTAGGAAAAGCAGATATTTGGTAATATTGGGTGAGAACAGTGGTCTGATATTCTGGCTCAGTTTTGGAGCATCCCAGTGTGTGTCTTCACCTCTTACACACTCTGTTATTAGCAGAACATTTGGAAGTAGCTGCTGGCAAGGCAGTTTTGCCCTGTGCTGTTCTGTCTGGCCTACAACATCCATCTTGCCCTGCTCACTGCTGCCTGTCCCTTGCTAAAAATCTCTTCCTGGCATACCTCACACTATCAAAGTATTCCTCTGCTCTGCAGTACAATGGGATCATTATTCCAAGATCAGTCCTTAGACACTGCTGAAGTCAGAAAATACTGCTGTAAGTGTTGAATATTAACTCACTTCACTGTTGCCTTGAGGCAATTGGACACAGACAGGAGGTAACAGCAGCTGAATGTCCTTTTTTCTCTTTTCCTACATAATGCACAAAGGTTTGCAAAGCAGGACACAACGGGACGAAAGATTTAGAAATTCTAAAGGCAAGCAATTTGTAAATAGATCAGCGAGTTGCCACATAGAGAGGGAGAGATTTGTCTGGAGTGTAATGGCCCTACTGCAATGTGCTCCCTAAGCACTCAGTGGCATTTTAAACACCGTGAGACTTGATTTTTGAGACATCAAGTGAAAATAAATCATAAAAAGTGGTGCTCAAAACTCAAGAGCTACGATTTAACAAAACACTTAAGGAATACAACCAACAGGAAACAGAATTCCCTTCTCCTCAGCCAGCACAGAAGAGGCTCCAGGAAGGGAATAGGTCACAAACTTCTCGAGTCCAGAACAGACCCTGGACCAGATATAAAGTAGGATAAGACACAAAAAAGCAGGATTGAGAAGCTGGAACAACAGCAGTGCCTAGAGCACAGAAAAGATGGGACATTGATGGCCTGGTAGTGTCTGAGGGGTGCCTCAATGCCTTCACTTTGGGTAAGACTTAGAATTATTTTGAAGCACTTAAAATCACCTGGGGACAAGGCTTCAAAAGCATCTGGGTCTTTCGCTTTAATATGCAGTAGCCGCCGGTGTTTTTGTTTACTCAAGTTCTTTTTTTTTTCTGTAAATAATTGCTTCTGCTTCACTTGAGCTGTCTCTCCAGAAGACAAGAAGCATTCTGGGCAGGCAGGTCAGCAGGAACCCTGTTCCCGAAAGAGAACATGCAACTGTAACTCTAAATTTGGGCTCTAAGGCAAGAATATGTTTGAAATACACCCTGTTAAAGCATTTTTTGCCTCTCCTGTGTGCTGAAAATAAAGCAAGAGGAAGCCCTGCTGTCAAGGCAGCTCTGCAAAACATCCTGGCACTGGGGATTTTCATCAGGGTAAGACAACAGTAGCAGGGAGCGTTTCCAACCCTCTGCCACAGACACTTGAACTACCTGCTCAGCATTTTCTGTCCTTGCGTGGTTCTCTCAGCTCTACAGGCTCAGAGATGGGGCTGAAGATCCTGAGTCCCTCCAAGAGAAAAGGACCCCCTTATTGCCAGGCTTTTGATTGCCCTCATATCTTTTAGGTTACTCCATTTCCCACTGCTGTGGCTCTGCTGCACAAACACCTTGGTGCTGATGTTTTCTGCTTTGGTCTCTGCTCAGGCTGTGTCATGGCATTTCTCCCAGCTCTGCAGCTACCTCTGGCCTTCCTTTAGTGCTCTTCTGTTACTGTAGCTGCCACCTATGATGATCCCTGCCAGGCTGCAGCTGCTTTCCTTTGGCCTTACCTGTGCTGCTGCTCCCTGTCTGTCTCCCTACCTGCTCCACTCTGAGCAGCAGATGCAAATGACCTTCTGTTTTCTCCATTTCTTTATTGTGAGTGTCTTGTTTGGTGTAACTGCTGCTAAAGCCTGGCTGCTGGACTGCAACCCACCGTCCTCCACACGTTTCCTTCAGCAGATGCATTGGTCATTCCCAAAGCTTTGTTGGGTCCCAGTTTAGGCAGGTAATCCTAAGGTGATCCCACTTTCCTTGTGCTGCCTTGTTTTGACTATCAGTCCCTGCACTGTTTATGCTGCTAACTTTTGTTTGCTCTCGCTCTTCTTCATTTTTGATACCCATGGCAAGACATCTGGTGCTCAAATCTGGCCTGTGAAGTGCTGAGTGGCACAAATTCTGCTGCAGAGTGCTCTGAGCTGTGTCAGAGCAGGGCATGCAAGGGTTGTCAGACTGTGGGAAGGCACTGCTCCACTCCTGAGCAGCTCTTGCCAGAGCTTCTTCCAGTGTAGCCCTGGTTTTGTGCCTGAGGTGGTTTGGTTTTCTAAAATTCTTTTCCCAGAGAATTTTCTGTAAACAGTAAAAATGCTTTTGTAACTGTACCTATGTTATTCATTCCTTTTCCTAGGAGGGACTTCTTCTTGATTGTCCCTGTAGTCTAACCAATGTAATTGAAGAGGTTTACCTTTGTTTCACCAATCAAATTGGCCTGTGTAAAACAGTATAAAAGGGAGATGCATCCCAAAAATAAAAGAGTAATTTTCAACCTTCTGAATGTCAGAGTCTGTGTCATTGTGGTGTAAAACAGTGTCACTCCAGAGCCAGCTCCCAGAAAGTTGACCATCCATCTCCTCTCCTTAAAAATGGCCATTTGCAAAGGTGTCTTGGAATGGCAGGAAGGTCCCAGCTGGTCAGTGCCCACCCTGACCATGCCCTGCAGTGCACACTGGTGTCTGCCCACAGTGGAATAGTCTGGCTCCAATAAAGCACTCTCTATCCCTAGGTATGAAGTTATTAATTTCCTGGTGGCAGCTCTTATATCCTCAGGGATTACTTGCTTTAAATAAAATCCCATCTTGCATGTGTGCACACACACACACAGACACAAACACTCAATCCTTTGCCTGGTAATGAGATGGGCAGTGCCTGTCCTGATTCTTCCTCACAGCAGAGCTGCACACTCTGGACACAAAGTGGTTCCACACTTTTATCATTGCACACAGACAGCTTCCAGGAGCACTCAGCACTTCCTCAGCATGCTCTCCTTGTGCTGGAGCTCGTGCTGCACCTTCATGCTGTGCCCCAGAGTGGGATTGTCTCTACCCCCCTGTGCAGGAGCAGCAGCACCTCGTTTATCTGGCTCCATCCTGGTGGTGTCAGGGCTCCACCAGGAAGGGCTCCAGGTGCTGACTTTGCAGCAAGGTCCAAGCTTTCTGTGGCTCTGTCTGTTCCAGGGGTTTATAGCAATTTGGGACTGGTTCCCTGAGCTGGATTGCCTTCACCCTATCACATGGAGCTCTGACTGCTGCCAAATCTTGTCTCTGTGGGATAACTTCTTCAATAATTCTTGTGTCCTGAGAGGCAGGAGGACAAAAAGAAGAATCTAGTAGTTTATCTTCTCTATGAACCACTAGAAATCCTTCACCACTTTTGCTCTGGGCGTTTCCTTCATGGCTCTAAGTTGCTTGAGGTAGAATTGGAAACACTGAAGGATTCATAGATGTCACTTTTCTCTGAATGCTTCAGCTTATCTGCATTCAGTGCAATATGCTGTTCTGAGGGTCTGGAATTATGGCTGGGGCTTCTTCTCCTTCAACACTTCTAGTTCCAGTGGAAAGTGCCCTCAGCCACTGCCTGGGTGCCTGGGAATCTCTCCACTGCATGTCTTAGTTTCTGCTGGGAGCACACATGACCAGGATCATGCATTCCCATCCTGCCAGGTGTGATAAAGACAATCATGAATCCAGTGTAAGATGCTGCCCTGACTCATAGGAAACACTGAATAATTCTGAATTTGATACACTTAATTGAGCCTGACTTCTATCACTGATAGAAGAGTGGCGACTTCAATCCTGTAGACATTGGTTTAGCATCAGTGTAGATTCCCATTTTATGCAGATACCTCTTGTTTTTCTTTTTCACTGTCACTGATGAACACTCTGCCCCTTTCTCTAGAGGTCTGTTCACATCTCTCCTTTTCATCTCTCCTTTTCTGGAATTTTTCCCCAGTAACACTGAGAGTGCCAACACACTGTCATGTTTTGGTAGCCTGAATTTCAGGTCTGCAGTCAGCTTTTGAGCCTGCTTAAACAATAAGGCAACACTTTTGGGAAGGCTAAATGAGGCCACTGAGGACTCCTCCCTCCACATGGCTTGCTCAGTGATGGATGGTCTTTCTGAGTGCCCTTTATCATAAGACCAAGTGATAATGTGCCATATTTCATGGCAACTCATCGAGAGCTTGCAACTGTCCACAGCCTTAAAATATCCTCTGCTGTAAACTCTCAGTCCCATTGCTGCAGTCTAATGTTGCTGTTAATGAGTGTTCCTGGGGTTCTGTTGCAGGTGACCTTGCAGCCCAGCTAGGGCTAAACCTGGCTCTGATTTTGTAGGGTAGTTGTGATTATGGCTATGGCAAGACTGGGGGATTGTTTGAGTGTAGCCCTGGTTTTGTGCCCGAGGTGTTTTGGTTTTCTGAAATTCTTTTCCCAGGGAATTTTCTGTAAACAGGAGAAATGTTTTTGTAAACTGTACTATGTTTTTCCTTCCTTTTCCTAGGAGGGACTTCTTCTTGATGTCCCTCTTGTCTGACCAATGTGAGTGAAGAGGTTTGTCTTTGTGTCACCAATCAAATTGGTCTGTGTAAAATAGTAGAAAAAAGAATCACATCCCAAAAATAAAGAAATCACTTCAGCCTTCTGAGAGTCTCCACAGAGTCTGTGTCATTGTGGTGTAAAACAGAGTCATTTGAGCACTGTGAGTATCCTGTTATGCCTTGAGTTCCTGAGGCACACTTTGTTTTCTTAGAGAATTCCACTAAGTGTGTTTTTTCAACCTGGAAAAGGTTTTGGGGTGACCTCATTGCAGCATTCCAGTGCCTGAAGAGAGCCAACAAAAAAGATGGGGAGAGACTCTTGACAAGGGCCATTAGTAACAGGACAAGGAGGAATGGCTTCACACTGACAGAGAGCAGGGTTAGATTGGATATTGGGAAGAAATTGTTCCCTGTGAGGGTAAAGCCCTGGCACAGGTGGCTGCCCCATCCCTGGAAGGTTCCAGACCAGGTTGGATGGGGCTCTGAGCAACCTGGGCTAGTGGAAAGTCTCCCTGCCTATGGCAGGAGGTGTGGAACTGGATGATCTTTAAGGCCATTTCCAATCAAAACCATTCTAGGATTATGTGATTCTATCACTCATCACCACTCAGCCTCAAGTTTGGAAGTTCTTAACAAGACTTATTGTTTCAAAAACATCACCATTTTCTGATTCATTTCTGGACAGCTTGATGGCATATGAGGTGAGGCTTTGTTCAGATCTGTGTCAGAATCTTTTTTTAAAGGGTGGAATCATCCTGCAAATGAACTCACACAGGAGCAAACTCAGACTTCCCAAATCTGACTCCTTGGTTGTGTATTGCAAGGACCCACTGCAAGGACTACTTTTGGGTTTTTACAGGAACATACCTGCTCTGGATGTGCTCTGTCCTCCTCAGGTATTCTCTTCTCTGACAGTGGCACTCAGCGTGGTGCTCACCTCTCAAGACCCTCTGCTCTCTGCACTTGGTGCCAGCAGCATTCAATAAACACATTTTTGCTGTGGTGCTTTTACATGATCTTGTACTAAGTCATTCAATTATGGGAAGCTAAAAGTGGCTCCTGTGAAGAAAATAAGTCCTGTGTGTTAAAAATGTGAATATGCTCAGGGGTGGATTGGCACCTTGTTTCCATTTCTGATTATATAGCTGCTTTTGAGGAGGACAGAAGAAAGCTCAACCCCAACCTTTTACAGATCATTTCCTGTTCTTCCCTGCCCAGCCATTCTACTATTCCCACACCTTGTGCCTTTCCAACCCACTGAAGTGGGATACAAAGGTAAGGCAGGGACATCTTTTCTCTCCAGACTGATCCTAATGGCACAACTCTCATATGAGTGAGGGCAGTTTCTGCTTCCTTCTTCACAGGGAGAGCTCCCAAGCTCTCCTCTTCCCTCTGTCCTGGAACAGGACTGGGTCTACTCCTTGGCATTTTTGGTCACAGAAGGCCCGTATCTAAAGCTTTATAAAGGGAACAGGACAAAAAAAATGAAATGAAATGAAATGAAATGAAATGAAATGAAATGAAATGAAATAACAAGAGGGAATCAAAGTCTTTGTCTCCCATCAGCTACTAGTATTCTTTGAAGCATGAGATTTGATTATCCTGGTCACAAAAAATGCCTAATAATACTGAAGGATATTAGCAAGGCCCATAAATCAGTGCTAAAAGATTAAAAGCTTTTAAAGGACTCTTTGTTCCCCTCAAGGAAGAAAACCCAACTGTCAACACCACAAGCTCACCTTTGGTTCCATCTGTTGGCCCTTTCCATGTCATGAACCAGAATGATTTGCAGAGCTTCTGAATGAAAAATCTGGGCCAGAACATCTCACTTTATCCTCTGCCTCCCCAGGCCATTAAATGAGGTGTGTGGTGACACCTGCACAACTCATTGGTGACTTTAGGCAGCCCAAAATGGAGCTATAATGTTTCCAAGTTGGATTCCAGGCTTAGGTAGATTGGGATTACAGTGCCTATGAGGATCCATAGTGTTCAAATAACCAGAAACATCCTTTGCCATTGGATTTCACAATGGTTTTCATTGCATAAAATGTTTGAGGAAAATTTGGGGGTCACTCAAGACACTGATGCCATGCTCAGAAATCCACTGTGCTTCTGCATCCCTTGATTTTAATCAGGATTTTCCAGGTTCCCTGGTGATGGTGTTTAAAGCCTGTTTCACTGTGTAAAACCAATGCTTATGTTTTTAATCCTGTTTCAGATTCACATTCATTCAATACAAGTTTTTTTTGTAATCCTCACAACATACAAGGACTCTTAATCAACAACTCGATTCTTTCTTTCTAAAACAAAACAAAACCAACCAACCAACCGTATATATATATATATAAGAAGAAAAATGCTACTCTTTCTCATCACAATACTACCAGAATTCCCACCACAAAGAGCTGCAAATTTTTTTTTTGCAATTTTTAGTTTTCCTATAAAAAAAACTTTGTTCCTGAAGAGAACTTCTTGGTGTGGCTCTTTTGGGGGGGATTATCAGTTCCACTGCTGTTGGCCATTTTCTTTAATAGAGAAGATAGGAAATAGCAGCAGCCTGACTTTAAATTTGGCAGCAAGTTGGATTCTCCTTCCATTCCTCAACATTTAAGTGAAGCTACTTAGCACTATAATGTGTAACATATGACCTTCTTGCAAGCCCTAGTTACACTGCTCATTAGTCTGTGTACTTTAACAAGATTTTATTGACCCTGTGGCTAATAGCCCACTTAGAAGGATCCCTCCCTTCCAGAGTGACTGCTTGTCAGTAATGGTATAGTTGGATTGCAAAGAGAAACCCCACAGTCAAAGCTGTTCAAAATGAGGAGGAAGAGCAATATCTCAATTTGTCCTTTTGATGCAATGGAAAAATAAAGGCTGTTATCACTCCTCTTTTTTATTATTATTTCTGTGCCTGGTGTGCGCACAGCTCCCAGTGAGGATTTAGGTTCTGCTGTGCTGAGGCAGCTCAGGAACCAGCAGCCTAAAGAGCTGTGACAAGCAGAGGAAGCACTTTTAAGTCCTGTTTCCCAGATGCAAAAGCAGAATGTATAGAGCCTTGCCTGCAATCCTGCAGGAGGCCAAGGGCAGAGCAGCACCGTGAGCTCTCTGCTTGTCAGATCTGCATTTTCAGCCCCTCTCCTGAGCATCCTTTGGGCTGGGACAGGGGCACAAAGAGCTGCAGACTGTTCACTCCCAGAGCTCCTCCTGGAGCACTCTGCAGCCAGCTTTGTCACCCAGGGATGGCACCCACGGCCACAAGAGGATGTTGACTCAAAAGCCTGTCACAGAGCTTCTCACAGGGTTGAAAACCAGCCTGGTTAGGTGATGTTTTTCACCTGTTTTTAGGTGATGGGACAGCCTTTTTTTTTTTTTTTTTTTTTTTTTTTTTTTTTTTTTTTTTTTTTTTGAAGGAGTTTAGTTTTTACAGGGTCCAGGGCTGGGTGCTGATGCTGAGCTGCTGAACTTCAGACAGAAAATTGTGCTTTATTTTTCACTGAAAGAAGACCCTCTGTTTTTGTTTCATGTTTTGATTGTTTTCACCCGGGAGAGGCAGAAAGAGACTTTTCTCTTGCTCAGAACTTCACCAGAAGTTTCTCACAAAACTTTCAGCATATGTGATACTAAAAAAAAAAAAAAAAAAAAAAAAAAAATCCAAATCAAACACATCAAAACCCAGCCTTGTACCAGGCTAGACAGGAAATCTATTAAAAATAATAATCTAATATCTTTGCACTTATGTTTCCACAAGGCTGGTGAATGCAGGATGCTAACTCGCTGTGATTGCAGCACTGCCAGGGGTAGAGGATTTTAGAATGGTTTTCAGTCTCGTAAAAAAAATTAAAAATAAACCAAAAAACCTCACCCCAAACGACAAAACATGGACATAAGTAAAGGGAAGGGAAGAAGATACAGACACCACCAGGGAGGTCAGGTGGTTAAGTATTTTTGGACTGCCAAGGTGGTGATCTTAAGTGAAGGTAATGTATTATGCAGTGGAAAGCTAATGAGACCAGGTCTGTTAAACACGGACTTGGTGTTACTCAGCCCTGGAGCGCTTCAAATTACACAGGCACGGCTTGTATTTGATCACCGCTGCCGCCCTGACAAAGTGAGCAGCAGGCTTTTATATAATGCCAGTGACCAGATACCGTGGGGAACAGCCCTGTGCCGGCAGGGGAGGCCGGCTGATGGCAAAATGAGTCTTCTCCATCTCCAACTTGTGCGATTCATCAATTAAACTAATTCGGTGGGATAAAGCAGTTTGAGAAAAGGGAAATGACTATCCCTGACTGATTAACTCTCCCAATTCCAGCCACTCCGGGAGGGATCTAGCATCCCATCAGTGTGTCCAGGAGGGATGTGCGGCCCCGCTCCATATGGGATGTGCGGCTCCACTTCATGCGGGATGTGCGGTCCCGCTCTGTGCGGGATGTGCGGGGTCCCCGCGGGGGATGGAAGCGGCTGCTGGGCGCACCTGTCCGGGCTGGCCGTGCCTCCCCTGCCGGCAGCCCGGGATCCCTGTGGCTCCATCCCGCAGCCCCATCCCGGGGCCGCCCGCATTGCGTCGGGGGCGCGGCGCGCAGCGTGCGGGGGCGGCCGGCCCGGGGGCAGCGGCGCATCCCTCCATCCATCCCTCCATCCCTCCATCCCTCCCTCCCTCCTCCTCCTCCCCCGGCTCCCCCCCGCCCTCCCCGCTCCCCCGAGCTGCACCAAACAGCTCTCAGGTTTCTGCTGATACTGCAGCGTCAAGAAATGGCTCGAGTTTGCTCCTCGCTCGTATGCATTCAGCATCCCTCTTCTCGCTCCTGCCGCACGCGTCCTGCTCCTGCCTCCTCCTGCCTCCAACGCTGCTGCTGCTGCTGCTGCTGCCGGGACGAGCCAAGACCCGCTCCAGGGATGCTGCTGCAGGGCTGCGGCGCTCTGACATCTCCCCCGCCGCCGCTGCCCAGCGCCAGGCTCCTTTTCCAGCTGTCCTAAAGGGAAGAGAGCTGGAAAAGCCAACAGCTATCTAGGACTCCTTGATTTTTATTGACTTAACTCGAGCCTTTTGGAAAAAAAAAAAAAAAAAAAAAGGTACTTTGCGCTCTTTTCCACGCACATCCCTCCACCCCCCACTGCGGTTCTCGGCAGAAACTAATTAAACCCACTCGCCCTTGGTGCAGCCTAAGACGGTGTATGAATATTTCAGTGTCTCGCAGGCAGCCCTGTAAAGCGATCGCTGTGTTATACAGAGGGGCGCCAAGAGGAGGAGGAGGAGGAGGAGGAGGGTTAAGTTTGCCGCCGCTGCGGTTTTTGTTTTGGTTTGGTTTTTTTGGATGCTGCTGCTGCTGCTGCAAGGCGACTTGACGCATTCCGGCACTGGCTCCTGGTCCTGAGCGGCGCCTCTCACCCGGAGCAGGTAAGGAAAAGCCCCTTCCTTCTCCCTGCCGCTGTTAACACTCGATTTTGGACGGTTCGGGTCTGGGATGTCGACCTCCCTCCCCTTGTCTCTCTCTCTCTCTCTCGGTTACCTTTAGCTGCTGCAGAGCAGGAGAGGAGATGCTTTGCTCCCCCTCTCCTAATTCCAACCCCATCCTCCCTCTAACTCCAGTTGCTGTGATGAAGTTGTCAGTGCTCAGCTAAACCTCCACAGTGGGGAGCTCGGTGCTTGGGAGACTCCTTGCAGGAGCTGACCCTGCTGAAGTTGCCTTCCCGATGAGTTTGGGGGCACCTTCCTGCCTCGGAGGCCTTGGGGACGTGTTAGGGACGCGTAGAACTCCGCATGTGCTGCCGTAGTGGGCAGAACGGGATGTTCCTCCTGCTGGTGTGAAAGCCAACCCATCGCGCCTGGGAGTGTGTGTGTGTATGTGGAGGGGTTTGGGGGGCTGGTTTTATTCTGTTTCTCTCCTCCCCGGCAGCCTCCATCCTGCAAGTGAGCTTTATGCCTCCAAAGCAGAGTGTTTCCATCCCTCTCTGCTTCCCCAGTGCAAAAGAGGCAAGGACTGGGGCAGTGGTGGTGGTGGTGGTGAGGGGGGGTGGAAGGAAGAGGCAGGTGATGGAAATTTGCTGAGTTGGCATTGCAAGGACTCGCCTCCCGGCCGGCCCGTGATTTATATATTTATTTCTATATTTATTTATTTATTTTATGTGTATGTGCGTGTGTGTGACTGTGTGTGTGTGTGTGGTAGCTCCGTGACAGCAGCTGCGGCGATGGTCGAGCCGGCGAGAAAAGTGGACGGATCAAGTTAAAGGCTAAAGGAGACGGCTGGGGAGGGGAGCCCCGGCCTGGGGGTGCACTCCATAGACCTTCAGCCTCCCGCTTTGGGGGACAGGACCCCTCACCTTACCTGCCCTCTGCCCCCCCTAAAGGTACTTCTTCCCTTTCTTCACCCTCCCGTCATCCCCGATGCCTCTCCCTTCATCCCGCCTCTCTTTTCTCCTTTTGGGTATTTCCATCCTTTAGGCTCCACATCCACCCCTTTCCTCAAGCTTCCCCATCCCACCTCAACCTCCCCCAACCCTTGAACCGCCCTGGGTCTCTCTGTGCTCCTCCATCCTCCTCCTCCTCCTCTTCCCTTTCCCTCACTTCTCCCCTGCCCCTCATCCCCCTTTCCTGCCTGCCACCATGACCGTGATGGCTGGAGAGAACATGGACGAGACTTCCGCGCTACCTGGCCACCCCCAGGATAGCTACCAGCCCGCTGCCCACGACGACCACGAGTGCTGCGAGCGCGTGGTGATAAACATTGCGGGACTGCGCTTCGAGACGCAGCTCAAGACTTTAGCCCAGTTCCCCAACACGCTGCTGGGCAACCCCAAGAAGCGCATGCGTTACTTCGACCCCTTGCGCAACGAGTATTTCTTCGACCGCAACCGGCCCAGCTTCGACGCCATTCTCTACTATTACCAGTCTGGGGGGCGGCTGCGCCGGCCCGTCAACGTCCCCCTAGACATGTTCTCCGAGGAGATCAAGTTTTATGAGCTGGGAGAGGAGGCCATGGAGAAGTTCCGTGAAGACGAAGGGTTCATTAAAGATGAGGAGAGGCCCTTGCCGGAGGGGGAGTACCAGCGCCAGGTGTGGCTCCTCTTTGAGTACCCAGAGAGCTCTGGGCCGGCAAGGGTTATTGCCATAGTGTCTGTCATGGTGATCCTCATCTCCATTGTGATCTTCTGCCTAGAGACATTGCCTGAGCTGAAGGAGGACAAGGAGTACACGGTGCACCGCACCGATAACACCACCCAGGTGTACAAATCCAACATCTTTACAGATCCTTTCTTTGTGGTGGAGACCCTGTGCATCATCTGGTTCTCCTTTGAGCTGGTGGTGCGCTTCTTTGCTTGCCCTAGCAAGACTGATTTCTTCAAGAACATAATGAACTTCATTGACATTGTGGCCATCATCCCTTACTTCATCACCCTGGGCACCGAGATGGCCGAGCGGGAGGGGACTCAGAAAGGAGAGCAGGCCACCTCCTTGGCCATCCTCAGAGTCATCAGACTGGTAAGAGTCTTTCGAATCTTCAAACTCTCCCGGCACTCTAAGGGCCTCCAGATTTTGGGACAGACCCTCAAAGCAAGTATGAGAGAGCTAGGTTTACTAATCTTCTTCCTCTTCATTGGGGTGATTTTGTTCTCTAGTGCGGTATATTTTGCTGAGGCTGAAGAACCTGAGTCTCATTTCACAAGTATCCCTGATGCTTTCTGGTGGGCGGTGGTATCCATGACCACTGTGGGCTATGGTGACATGTACCCTGTGACAATTGGAGGCAAAATCGTAGGCTCCTTGTGTGCCATCGCTGGTGTGCTGACAATTGCCCTGCCTGTACCTGTCATCGTGTCCAACTTCAACTACTTCTACCACCGAGAAACAGAAGGGGAAGAACAGGCTCAGTTACTTCACGTTAGCTCCCCTAATTTAGCATCTGACAGTGATCTCAGTCGCCGCAGCTCCTCCACAATCAGCAAATCTGAGTACATGGAAATCGAAGAGGATATGAATAATAGCATAGACAATTTTAGAGAGGCTAATCTCAGAACTGGCAACTGCACTGTAGCCAACCAAAACTGCGTTAATAAAAGCAAGCTGCTGACTGATGTGTAAACAAAAAAAAACCAAACAAAACAAAATCCCCACTCACAGCTTGAAGACTTTAGTGACACAGTCACACTTTGTAGATGCTTTACTGATAGTCTTTGAATGCTTTATTTACCTCGTAAATGCATTGTTGCATTGCAGATCTTTGCTCTGCGATAAAGAAGCTTCCAGGATCCATGAAAGATAAAGTTTTGTTTATTTTCAAAAACAAACATTTTCCACCTGGCAAATGATAATCATTTGAACTAGTTTAGTTTTAAAGCCGTTATGACGTTAGACCTAAACTTTTCCTTTCCTATCTCCTTTTATTAATTTTTTTTTTTCTTTTTGGATAAAGTTATCTTAAACTAAGCAAGACAGTTTTTAGAGCTATTAAGCATATGCATGGATTCCAGTAAAAATATTCTGCAAAACTGCACAGTTGCAAGAAAGTGCATCAGATAATAATAGTAAAAATAAAAAGATCAGCCAAAACCTGCGGCGAGCATTTGCCGTGGTGTTTATGAAGGAGTGCAAATTTTCCTTCTGCCCCCTCTGTGAAAGATTCCATCCTTTCAACCTACAGATCCACACAGCACCTTACTAAAAAAACCTTCTTAAGCCTGGTCTCTTTTTGCTGTCCGTAGAAGAAATATCCTAAAAGGAGAATAACAAACAAAGCTGAAGACAAAAACATCTGCAATGCTGCTAAGTTCTCTCACATGCAGATGATAGAAACACACTTTTCCCCCCGCTCCCTGTTCGGAACTGGATACAAAACTTTAAGCCCCTCTGTTGCAAGATAGCACAATGGAGTTTAATATAAGCATGTTTGAATTTGATACTATTTATTTTATGATCGCATGCTTGAAACGTTACCTCAGACAATAGCGGATAAGCTTTCGTTTGAACTGAATCTTCTAAAAATAGGTCCTTCCTCCTCTCTTTTTTCATTTCTTTTCTTTCTTATTTTTGATTTGCATTCACCAGAAGTGCACTCCTTAATTTATTAAATCGTTGACTAGTAACTTAAAGTACTGTATTTAAGTGCGTATGTTAGTCAAATGGGAACAAATAACTTTTGGAGATCAAAGCATGTTCAAATATTCAGCATTATGGCCTATTTGATTAAAGTGTAACTTGAATTAATTAGTGCATGAAGTCAATGATAATGATAATAATAATAATAATGATGATAATAATAACAATAATGATAACAATAAAAATTAAAAAAAAATGCGCTTGATAGACTGAGGGCCTGAATGAACTGATTAGAGAAACCTGATTGTTTTCCTGCATTGCTCAGGGAAATGTGTTGGCTTTTGTCCAGGCATTGTCGGAAAGGAACATATCCCATCCCTTAAAGGGAAAGCTTTATGGAAAATTAAGAAGTCGAGTTATATATAGCAACACCTAAAGACCTAGTATCCTCTATAGATGAAAGGTGCAGATGCATGCTTTTTGGTGCATTCTCAGAATGTAAATGAAACTTATCTATTATATGCATCCAAATTGCAGCAGCTGGTTTCTTTTGCAGTCATCAGTTGAGACTTTTTTGTATCCCCCCCCCCCAAAACCCACTGAAGAGACTCAGCAGATTGATTGAGAGAGTTCTGCAGTGCCTTTATCTTACACCCCCCAAAATTGCTGAAAGTGCCTCCAGGAACTGAGTGGATCAGAGACACCCAGGGAAAGGACAAGGAGTCAGTCTGTCCACTGTCAGGAGTGTCCTGTGCTCTCTACTGGCACAGCACGGAAGGGTTTAGGGATAGAAAGACCAAATGTGGGTGAGAGGGATGCAGAAGAGGCAGGAAGAGATCACCAGTGCCCATGGAATACTTTCTTTCCCCAGGCAGTCTGATGCTGCAGGGCTCTGCATTAGCTTCTGCCAAATATCTCATAGTTGTGGATATACAAGGCTTCAGGTTTCCCTGGATTTTTCATAGAGGCATCAGTGCCATCACTGTATCTGTCTGCCCTTTCCTGAGGTGGCTTTTTGTCCCTGCAGGGAAGGGTGCAGGCGAAACAGGAGTCCTGGGATCGCCCAGTAAGGCAACCAGACTGGAGGGCTGTGCTCCTCTTTCCCTTAGATTCCCCAGCAGGCAGATGGGAAAGGCTTTGCAGGGCCCTCCCATACCCTGTCTCCTCCATCCCCTTTCAGATCTTAGATCCCATCACAGCCTTTGAGCCATGTTCTTCCTGGTCCCTGGTCTTACTCTACTTCCATCATTTCCTGGGTGAGGGAAACAATGCTAGGATAAGGTATCTTCTGCAACATGCCAGCCTTGACTGCTAGGCCCTGGAAGATAATAACCTTTGATCTAGAATGTAGGCACTAATCTTAATTTTTCAAATGGACAAAGTTGAGGATCTTCATTCTGCACTTAGCGTGTGGCCAACTGCTGTTGAACACATCTCCTTCCACGCTGTACAGATCCTTTCCTCCCCTATCTTTCTGATATATATATATATGTGTATAAATATATATATATGTATGTCTGCTCCTGTGTGTGTCACATACGTATGCAGACACATGTATATATAAAATAAAATCGAGGCACTTAGAGTTAAAACCCAACCCTAACTCTGCAGTTACGCACAAGCTTGACCTGACAGGTTTCCAGGAAGACTTGACTTTATTTCTCACTGTGTGACTTCTGTGAATCTTAGAGATGAGAAAGATCAAGAACTGAGGGAGCTCTAACTCCTGCAAGAAGTGCAAAGCATCAGATGAAACAGGGCATTACGTCCTCTAGGCAGGTGTTGTAAAGCTTCTTTCCTGTCCCCTGCTCACGCCCTTGCTCATTGTACACCTCTCTCCCCTCTTAAATTCCAGTGGTCCTGATCTTCCCAAACTCTTGAATTGTAGGATGTTACTTCTGATGTCAAAGTGGACTTGAATGCTGCACTCAGCTCATAAAACCACCATCTGACTAAACTAAACAGCAATAATCAGTTCAGTGCTAGGGGACCGATGATCAGAAGGACGCACTTGGGAGATGAGGCCTCACTTGGGTACCTTCTGCCCCAGCTGGGTGTGCACATCTTAATTTAATGTGCAGAGTGATGATCATTCTGCTTATGCACAGAGAAAAGTGCTGCATGCAGTGGTTCTTTGTCAGGAGACAAGGACGGACCATAAGAACTCGTGGCTTGGGGAGCCTGAATGTTGCTTTGTCCATTTATAGCTCACTGCAAAGGATCTCAAACCACATGGAGTACAGGAATTAACCTCATGTAGCATAGGCATGCATTTTCGACAAGTTTGACACACACAAAAAAAAAAAAAAAAATAAACAACAAAACCAAGGTTCTTACTCACTTTACACAGGAGTGCTGAAATGTCTTTGTAGGCCTGAAGGTGCACTTAACAAACTGCCTGTTCTTATCAGCAAGCTTTTTTTTTTTTAAACTTATTGATTTTTTTAAATATATATATATATCTTTTTTTATTAATTTTTATTTATTTATTTATTTATTTTGGCCCTTATATTTCTTTTATTTCTTTTTGCTACACGTGAACTCTAAGGGGTTTTTTATGTAACTGGAAGAGGACTGGAAATGAACTGATGGCCAGTGTAATGCTTCTCTGAAAGAGTCAAGAGAATTCCTTTGGTAGGGACCTCCTGGAAGTGATGCTGGACAGGGAATCCAGTGGATATTGCAGATTTTAGTTTGGTGAGGGGAAGGCAGCTTTTCCAGCAGAAGGAGTCATTCCCCAAGCCCCCTCTGCCACCCCCTGCTCTATGCTTCTCTCTGCTCCTTAGCTGGTCCTATGCAGATTTTCCTTCACCAGCTCAGGGAAAGGGATGTGGGAATTTACCTGGCAAGGGCAAGGCAGCAGTGCACTGCAGTGCAGACGCAGGAATGAAGCAGAGAGTCAGCGGGCAGGAATCCCATAGGCTGGCATCCCTGCCAGAATTCCCCATCTGGTTCTACCATTCTTAGCTCTAGAGCACTAGGGAGAGGCAGAGGAGCAAGGGTGAGGGTGAAAATGAAGGACTCTGTGCCCTGTTCCTTCACAGAACCAAGTGGTTGCTGCAAGGCTGCTGGCAGCTCAAACCCTCTGTGTGGCAGCTCCAGCACAGGCCATGAACTGGATTTAGTCACCTTCATGAAGAAGTTAGGGTGCATTAAGCCAGGCTGTGAGTTCGCAGCATCCTAAAAACCCGTGCAGATTCCCTGCATGGGATCTCCTAAGCCTTATCTTCAACCTGGGAACTTCAGGAAACCTAATCCGAATCAACGAAAGGTGTGCATTTAAAGTAGATTTGTTAAACTGCTTTAAAGCCCAGCATGGACATTCTGTTGCAGTATTAAAGCAGCCTTAATCTGATTTGGAGTCATTCTTTTTGAAAGGGAAGTAACCTGAATTGAATTAAGGCTGCTTTAATTCCGAACACAATGGGGCTTAATGCAGTTTACCTCATCTGCCTCACAAGTCCATTCAGACAGATAAGCCTTGTAGTAATCATTGGATGTACTGGAAGTGACCCCACTGTGCAGGGGGTGCCCACATGCACCAAAACTTTTGGTACACGAGTGCTGCAGATTCACAGCCTGGCTTACTGAGGGGAAAACTAGCACTTGATCCTGGTGCCAGTTCTGGTGAGTCCCTCCTTTTGTTCCTGGTTTACACCTTTGTGAGGATAATCCACCCTGCTGCCTTTGGGGAAGCTGAAAACAACTATGGCCCAAGGAAATTAATTTCCATTTTACAAAACCACACACGTGCTAGCCTGATGGGCTGTCAGTCACATGGACAAGCACTTGTGAGATGGAATAAATTACTGGAGACAGGACAAAATTCAGCCAAAAGTCCTCTTGTTTGCAGCAGTGGTTTTTGCCCACGCAGAGATTTCAGGGATCAGACCCTTCTTAGCAAACCAGCTGTGTATCATTCACTGGAGGCTGCAGCAGCCCAAATTTGCAACAGGAGCAGTGGCCACTGGTATTGACAGGGTTTTTTTCTTTATTGAGGGACAATAGTTTTCATTAGGCAGAAGTACAGGAAGTTAGTTTCTGGTGTGAGAAAGCTGAAGCCCAAGTGTAACCTCCAAACCTGCTGATTTTAAGGAACTGAGGATGAGTTTCACTTTTCCACAATCCACACTTGAACAGTGCAGTTTCTTATATGCGCATTTATTAAACAAAACACAAACCAACACCAGGTCAGGAACATCTTAAATTTATTGGAAAAAAAGGTGGAAAGAAAGGCATATTTTAGAACAAAATCTTCTGCATCCATATGCAATACACAGAGAGAATGTATTCCTTTCCAAATGCTACCTTGATAACTGTTGCTCGAGGGGTGCCATTCTGGATTAATCTTTAATCCTTAACCTGAAGAAGAGGGAGGTACTGCAGCTTTTCCAGGACTGGTCTGATCCTGTAGGCTTCCAGCAGCCTGATGCCAGTGATCCTCAGAGTAATTTCAGACTCACAGGGATGCAGAGTCAGCTCCAAGGTGTGATTTAGCCTCTGTAGCCGCAGAGCTGGACGGAACTGGAAAGCTGCCCTTGCAATTGCACAGCAGGGCAAGTTTGTCCCAGACCTGCCTCCTGCAAGTCTGGAACAGGCTCCTTTTCTGAGATGCTTTTAACCAGGGATCTAACACTTCAATTTTTGGTTGGACTTAATTCAGGCTGAGTTTCTTTTTTCTGTTTTCTCTTGTTCTGGATTTACTTAATCGGGTGTAGGGAATTTCTTTTTTCCTGAAATGCTTATCAAGTATTCTTAAAGGTGTCAGTATTTGTATCTGCAAAAAAAAAAAGAAAAAAAAAAAGAAAAAAAAAAAAAAAGAAAAAAAAGAAGAAAATAATAAAAAAAAGAAACTTCAGGGTGTTCTACAGTTTCACTCAGTACAGGTGAACTTGCCACCGGTGAGGTCAACAATTTATGCTGTCAAGGCATAGCATGCTTTGATATTTTCAAAGGTAATAAAATGAAACTGAGGTCTTAACTGAAATTTGTCTCAAGGTTTCTGTTAATATCTATGTAATTCTGTATATTTTACCTGTTCACAGGCTCTAGCAAATGTCACTACAGGTTATATATAAAAAGAAATCATCTTCCATTTCTAGTTTCTATAATGAAATGAAGACGCTGCATTCAGTTCCTTTAGGTGCATCAGTCTTTGATTCATGTTATTGTTTCAGTGACATTTCTATAATGTAATTGGGATCAAATGTATATTTTACTTTTGTATAAAAGTAAAAATGATATTTTTATGACTAAATTCAGCAAACCCTTACCTATAACCTGCTACAATGAAATCTTTTTTTTTTTTTTTCCTTTCCTTTACATGTAAAACATTGGGGGTTTTGCAGTATGTCGGTTTGAAATGAATAAATAACAGCTGTCAATAGAACTGTAAATGGCCTCTCAGACATACCTCTGACTTTCAAGATCAAATATTGCCAATGTGAAATATATAAACTGAATAGTCTCCATGGGAAAGTGCACCATCAGGGCAACAAACCATTTAAGCTGACACAGCTGTACTTATTTCCACCATTTACCAGTCGCTTATACTTTGGGTCAAGTATGTACTTCATTGTCACATTACAGCTCATTTTACTTCCAAGTAGTGAAATTGTTTGACTTACCATTTTTAGAACATCTGATGTTATGAGTTCTTGAACTATTTGAAATGCATAGTTTTCATCTATGCAGTTTTACCTGCTTCTGTACTTGTTCATCTGTTCATACTTGGCATCAATTAAAGATAATTTTTAAGGATCTTACCCAGGTTTATTCTGTCTGGTTATTTTTCTGGAGTCTGGTTTCTTGGCTGTCACTATTGGCCAGTTCTGTCTGAAATGAATGGCTGCTTTATTGATGGTTTTCCTACTGAGTGGTATAAGAAGTGGCAATGTAGTGAGTGGGAAATGTGGCTGTGGGCTTTGAGAGGCTTGTAAATGTCAACTCAAGCTTTACCGTGCAATTAATCCAAAGGTTTGGCTTTTACAGGCTTTGTACCTGGCCCTGAATGATATTCTGGGGCCAAACTGTGCTGCCCTCACTTCTGAGACACCATTCAGTCCCACCAAAACTCAGAACCAGGTTAAACCTACTGGCCGTGAATTATTACACCCTCCAAAGATTTGTGGCTGTTAATGAACATCATCATCCAAGTGCAGACTTGTGGTTTCAAACCACTGTGTGACCAACCTTGGGCTTTGGGTTTTGGGTTGAATGTCAACAAATCCGAGTGACTTGATGTTGTTTTCTGTGGAAAATTATTTATCAAGGCGTGTTTCGTGCAGAGCCACACGTGCCGTGTCCCAGTGTTGTGTTGTACACAAAGACAATGACATAGATGCTCATTATTTTGTTCCAAAGCTGTTGTGTGTTGGGAGTCCACCTGGAGATGGGTTTTTCAGGAGATGGGGGGCAGTTTCCAACAGTGGGATGGATGCACACAGAGTGCTCATCACACATTGGTGAAATGAAGTGAAAATATCTCAGCCTTACACAAGGCAGAACATTCTGTGTGGCCTGTCCTGTGATTTTGTTGCCTGACTTGTTTTACCTTCTTGGTCCAGAAAAGCTTTTGTCAATGAAACCCTCGTTCATCAATAGCTTTGAGTGTTTAGTCAGTTGATTGAATGTCACTTACAGACTGTCTGAAAGTGTTTTCTTGAGTTGTCAGTAGGTATTTGCAGTGCTCTTAAATGGGTCTGGTCCAAGCTGTTTGTCTGTTGTTGGTTGCTTTGTGGTGGTCAAGGGGATGATCGCTGTCATTGAGTTTTGCTGGCTCTAGGTGTGTCTGAAGTCTCATTGCTTTTTTCTTTTCTCTTTCTTGTGTTCTCCCATTTGCTCATAGCAAAGCTCCTGTTATTTCCTGTTGAAACTTTGTGCATTCAGGGTCAGGTCCTAGGACATGATTTTGCTTTCTAAAATCACTCCATTAAAAAAACAAAACAAAACAAACCCCAAAAAATACACCAAAACAAAAACCCCAAAACAAAACCAAAACCAAGAAAAATCCAACCAACCAACACTGTGTACTGGGTTAGTTGAATCTCTGTGTTAATTCCTTAATCTCAAAAGTAAATGTGGGAGGCTTTGACCCCAAACTGCAAATCCTCCTAGGTTGTATTTTATACTTCATAATTTACAAATAGGTTGCATGTTAAGTCCTTCCTTTGGTTGTACCTCCTGTATAGGTTCTCTCTAAGGCATCCTACACTGAGGGGAAAAAAAAAAAAAAAATGTGTCTCTGCAGTTATAGCTTAGGTAACAGACATGAAGATCAATGGAATAAACTCCTTTCTTCTTCAGCTGCTCTGGCAGGTGTGTTCCAAGAGGAGCAATAATTCAGCAGACTTTCAATACAGAGACAGACTGAGTCCATTCAGTAACAAGGTGCTATTTTCCTGTTACCTTCGTTGTATAATATTGATGATTGCAACATAAATTTGATTTATCTGGCAGTTAATCTTGGAAGTTGCTCAGTTTTCCCGTACTGTTTGATTGATGCCTACAAAACAATTGCTGTATGGAATCCTATGGATCTCAGGTGTGAATATACACTCTCCTGCCATGCAAAAAACAGATTTTTATTCTTCAACGAACAAGAATCCTAAAAACTCCTCCAAACTATAAGACAACTTTTAGCTCTGAAACCAAATCCAAACTTTTCTGATGGGTGCATCCCTTTCCCCAGAGTTCAAGTGTTTCCCATCCTCTGCAGCACCTGGAGCAGGTGCCTTCAGGGCTAACCCTAACCCTAAACTTCAGGGCTGGCAGTTTCAGTCAGATGCTCTGGCTGCCAAGGCAGATCAAACACAGGCTCCTGAAGTAACCCAGAGCCCACAGGAGCAAACAGGGTTGTGTCTTTTCCCCTCAGAGGGATGTAAAGCACCACAAATCCATGCTCTGTGGAGAAAAGAAGATGAGAAATATTCTGTACTCAAGGCTTCTAACCAGGTACTTTTGGAGTTGCATTACCTCCCATGGCTGCCCTTGCTGTAAAAAATGCTCACTTCATGGAGTGTTAGATGAAGCTTTGGAAAATCAAAGAAGCTTTAATTAGCACAACAATGCTTCAATCCACTCAGCTTCTCTAAGAGCTTCCTAAAATACCTCACATTTTATTCCAACGAGAAGACAATTGGGACTCTTGAATAGAAACCTTTTACAGCTAGCAGAGGGAACTGTAATTGTAGCTGGTATATTTGGTGACCTCCTCTCACTAGGTAGGAGCAGGAGCACATTTGGCTTTGGAGCAGGAGAGCCTGCAGTTGTGACAGGGAAAACTGCAGAAAAAGCATTGGTTTATCCTTAGGAGGAGGACAGGTCAAGGACTGGTGCATTCCATGGGTCACCCTTTTCATCCTCCCTCACCTGTTTTCAGTTCACATAAGAATTTTGCTGAGGCATTTAGAGTCCTAGGCTGATACCCAGATGGATCCTCCAGCTCTGAGAACACACAATAGACTTCAACTCCTTTTTTAATGGGTTAGGGAGGAAAAAAAATTAATTTACTGAATGTTTAGCTCATAGCTGTTTGGCCATTATGAACACAAATCTGCATTCAGAATTGTGCACTAAACTCTGAATGAAGGATTTTCTAGTTTCCTATGGCAGCTGGGTCATGACACATCCTGGATTGATGGTGGGAGCTGAGACTGGAAACAGAGTCCTGCCTCCAAGTGGAATCACTCAGGCAATGGTAGGTGTTTTGATGTATCTTTGCCTTCCTCTTTGAGTCTTTTGTTTTGTTTTCAGTGTGTTCCAGTATTCATCTTCAGCCCAAAAAAATCCAATTCCATCTTTCAGGGATGTAGCTCTCCTTAGGTGCTTTTCTATTTAGCCAAACAAAAATGATTTGCTGCACTTTGGCTGTTACTGTGGCTTTTAATGCAAAAACATCACTTGCAAATGTTCCTGAAGTACTCGTGGATATGCTTATTTCCCTATGCCCTGATACCTGCAGCTTCAATTAGTATCATTAAATTTGGTTGTTTCAGGTTTTTTTTTTTTTTTTTTTTTTTTTTTTTTTTTTTTTTTTTTTTTTTTTTTTTTGTTGTTGTTGTTGTTGTTGTTGTTGTTGTTGTTGTTGTTGTTGTTGTTGTTGGGTTTTTTTTGTGGTTTTTTTTTTTTGTTTTTTAATGGAATTGGTAAAGTTAGAAGGAGAAACAAACAAACAAAAAAGATCTTGCTACTTGGGGTACATACCCTTGTTAGGATTATTTAGATGATTAAAAAAAATATAAATGGCTGGCATTCCAAGAGAAGAATATTTACTGTTAATGAGGCTTTAAACTCTTGTGGTATTTAATAATTAAATCCTGAAGAGGGTGAGGTGTGAGTGCTGCAGGAGCAGCTGCTGGGTTTGTACAGACATGGAGGTGCTCAGAGGGATGTTCTGGGGTAACGACCACAACTGGTCACTGCAGTGTAGGGATGCAGCTGGAACTGGGTGCTGCAAACTGGGCTGAGACCCCAAAGTCACCCTGGGGGGTTGCTTTAATTCAGCACTGGGATGGATTAACTTTAAGGCTCCAAACACCAAATGGGAAATCTTTTTGCCTGTGACACAAACTTCCTTGTCTTGAACAAATTTATGCAATAAATCATGATGGGTTCATATCTTCCTGTGGACTTCATGCCACATTGGCTTCTGGCATTTTGGCTCTTAACATTTTGCACCTTTTTCCTTTATGCTTTTATTTATCCTCCTGTGTTTGAGACATAAAAGTGCCATGAACCAGACCATTCTCTTTTGGTTTTTGTCCTGTGGCCAGTCTGTCAAAAACACAGAGTTTGTGTGAAGTTTTTGCTGAGTCTCCAGCAAGTCTGTATGTTTGGTGTGGAGATTTTGAACCCACTGCTTTGGTCCTCTTGGGGTAATGATGAACTGATCTCCAGCACAGGACCTTGTCAGCACTTGGCTTGAGGAATGCAACAAGATCTCAGTGTCATTACAAACTGTGAAGCCTTCCTGGTGTCTGGGCAGGCCTGGAGTTCTGCTCTGGGTCTGCTTTGGATCTGTGTCTGTTTGCCCTGTGAATATTTCATGTGCTGCTCTCATCCTTTGGTTGCATTTCAGTGTTGGAGAGAAACCATGTTCTGTCTCAGGAGTTTCAGAAATGGGAAGGGAGCTTTGTGTCAGTCCCTTGGACCACTCAAGGGTCTGGGGATGCTCAGGCTGTGCTGTGTAAATCCAGAGTATCAATCTGTTTATTGAGGATGCTGAACAGCAGGAGGAAACAATGGGAGTCAATACCTTCAATTATTAATTAAAGGTAGCAAAGGGAAGTTGGGTATCACAGCAGGGTACAGAGCCACTATGGCTAATGAATATTCAAAGCCTGCATTGTGTCTGACAGGACTGGGATGTGCTCCTCCTGGCCTGCAGGTGCCTGTGATCTCACCTGTTTGTGACACCTTCAAAAGGCTGCTGAAATCCCCCAGCACAGATCAGTGTGTGTGTCCACACAACCCCATGTCCTGGCTGGAACTTTTGGGAGTGGCAGACAGGCAGCAGAGTGCAGGAGTGTTGATCTTTTGATTTCTATGCCTCTTTTTGGTAATACTTACTCAGTTCTTGCTCCTGTGACTTGGGTGCCATAATGAACATGAAAAACGTGGGAACAGAGATTTCACTGACTCCATTTGTGCAGCTCATTGCTCCCATGTAAAATGAAAAATGCCTTGATGCAAGTCAACATAACTCATTTCTTCTGAACTACCCAGTGCAAGGTTTCCCTTTCCTATTCACATCTGATACAGTTTTACATAAATAAGGCTTTCAGTTTAGCCAGAAGGAAAGAATCTTGCCTATCAGGTTCCACTGTAGTACAAAAAATAGGAAATACCCCACCTCTTTTAAAGGAGAGATGTTTTAAAGTGACATCAAATTTATTTTTATCTGTTGATGTTCTCTGACTGGAGAATGTTCTTTGATCACACAGGGTCTATGCTTTAAGATAATAAAAATTAAGGCAATGAAATAAAGACATGAGCATCCCTTATTATGCCTGATTTGCTGTTTTAGTGAAGACTTAAATTGTTCTCTTTTATTGTGCATAAATTTGAACTTAATGTGGAACAGTTTATGAAAAACATGAGTGAAAGGTGGAGAATTAATTTTGTAATATTTAAGATACATGGAAAAGGTCAGCTTTCATGGAGACATCTACAGAGCAATCAAACTTGTTAATTCCTACTTTTCTCCAGAGACTTTTAACACTGCTGTGATAAAGCTACTATAGCAGTATCAGAAAATATGATTTACTGTAGTGGAAGTTAATATGCTCCAGGCTTTATTTGCTTTTACAAGAGAACCTAAAACCTCCTGCAGATAAATATTATCTGGAAGTGTAGGGGAATGAAGTCTTTATTTCTCTCACAGTAAATCTCTGCTGTGATACTGTAAGTCTGCTTGTGTATCTCACTTTGTGCAGAACATGGTTAAAACACACACATCAGGATTTTTTCATTTTTCTACAAACATAATGTGTGTGCACTTTGGAGGTGAGTCTCCTCAATTTAAGTGTGAATTGCACCAAAATTTACATCCAGCTTCAGGACTTTTTACTCTCCATGGGGAAACACTGATGAGCAGTGATGATGACAAAGTCATTAAAACAGCTGGATCTTTTCAGAGCATCATGGCTGGTAGGATGTGAATGACTCCTCTACATCACACAGAGAATTTATTAGATACATCCCAGGGGATGGTTTTTGTGGGTCGGGGAGGATCATAGGTTTGTTGAATGGTTTGAGCTGGAAGGGACATTAAAGATCATCTCCCTGCCATGGGCAGGGACATCTTCCACTAGCCCAGGTTGCTCAGAGCCCCATCCAACCTGGCCTTGGACACTTCCAGGGATGGAGCAGTCACAGCTGCTCTGGGAAACCTGTGCCAGGGCCTCACCACCCTCACAGGGAACAATTTCTTCCCAATATCCAACCTAACCCTGCTCTCTGTCAGTGTGAAGCCATTGCCCCTTGTCCTGTCACTCCTTACAGGATGGTGCCATGGGAGGGAATGGAGCCCCTACAGAACGTCTCTGTAGCAGGAAAGGAGACTAAGGACCACTTAGATGCTCAGCTGGTTTAAATGGGCTGGGTTCTGGGGAAGCCAGTGGCCCTGTGAGATTACCAGTGTGAAGTGAATGAGCACGAAGCAGCCATGAAATTGTAGCACAAAAGCTGCTTATGGCAGCAGGGAGCAATTGAGGGCATTTGTCTGTGAGTCCCTGTGCATTTCCGAGCTGATCTTTCCAAGTGCCCTAAATTCCTGTGGAGTTCAGCACCTCTTAATATGTTACTGAGCAGGAATTACATTAACAATGACATGTGGGAAGGCAGTAGATGCTGTTGCTTGAATGGTGTTGTGTGGTTAGTCCAGATGAAATTCCTGTGCTTTGTCACCCAATCAAGGCAGGAACTGCTGATGTGAAGCACCAAATAAATGGAGCCCTTGATCCCAGAGTGTGACTACACCAAAAACATGACTAAAACCAACCATTTTTATTTTTTTAATATAATCTTGGTGATTAGTGTTTAAAACAAAGCCCTCTCTGATTATTTCCATTCAGTAACATCTGGAGTGAGGCAGGTGTTTTGTGGATAAATGGGAGAAAAGCTCTCTGACTCATTTTGTTTACAACCTGTGTGAGCAGCATCTCTGTGGAAGATGAGATTGTGACTGATGGGGAAACTGAGACATAAAAAAAGTTTTGCTATTTCCACTTGTTTGAACTTTTCCAGGCATTTTTTTTTTTTTTTTTTTTTGCATGAATAGAAGAACTGATTCACCCTTTGATGCACTCTTTCTTTTACACTTTCTGTTGAGTCACACGGTGTGAAGCTCAGTAGAAGCAGCAGGTTTATGAGTCTTCTAGGAAATGGGTTTGGTGAATGTCTCTCTTCCCATAAATATGGTGAAGGGACATTATAATCCATTGATACTGTGAGCAAGTTCCAGCCTTCCAAGTAATTCTTTGAGCCTTCCTAGTCTTCAGGATAAATAGCTGCATTTAAAAAGCCACATCTACAAATTCACTGTCCAACACACATGACAATTTGCTCTGAGAAAATTTGACTATTTCTATCACTAGCTGACTCTGCAAAGTCCCTGGGCATGGAGGCAGAGGGAATTCTTGGTGTCTGGACTCCAGGGGGTTCTTTGGGGTCTGTGTGGTTGCCTGAACTTCACCCTTTGGAGCAGAATCACAATGAGGGGTAAGTTGGAGACCTCTCCCAGTGCTCCCAGGAATGTGGGACTTTTCCTGCAGTCCTGGGCCACATGGACATCTTGGTCTGTGGCTCATGGAGTCACTTTTCTCCTCTTAGGAGGGTGAAAAAATGTTACAATTTAAAGAGTACTTAAAGTGCAGGGCATCCTGGTCCTTGCCCTCCTGTCCCCTTGCCTTTCCCTCATCATTCCTTGTGTTCCCAATTTCAGAATGGATGGTGTCTTTAAATATTTCATCTCTGCACTCTTTAAAAAATAATTGTAGTTGCCAGGCGATGCTTTCATTTGTGTTGGGCCAGATATTGAAAATTGTTATTTTCTTGCTCAGAAGTAGCACAGAATCACAGAAGTGCTGAGTGTGGAGGAAATCTCTGGTGATTTTTTAGTCCAACCTCTGTGCCCCAAGCAGTGTCTCCTGGAGCCAGCTGCAAAGGACCACGTGCAAGTCATGTTTTGAATAGCTCCAAGGATGGAGATATCACAACCTCTCTGAGAAATGTGTTCAACCACCTCCACACTCAAACTCAGTGTTTTTCTTATGTTTCTGTGAAATTCCTTGTTGTTCAGTCCATGCCAATTGACTCTTGCCCTGTCACTGGGTACTGCTGACAAAAGTCTGGCTCTGTCTTCTTTACACCCTGCCCCATCAGAGATTTATCCACATTGGTGGGACCTTCCTGAGCCTTCCCTTCTCCAGGAAGAGTCCCAGCTCTCTCAGCCTCCCCTGGAGCATATGGTAGATGTTCCCAGTCCTTTGATCATCCCTGTGGGATGTGTGATCACAAGTGGGGCAGTGTGATCACGAGGAGCTGTGAATCCAGGCAGAGGCATTTGGAGGCCCATCCATGCCAGATAAGGAGCTCAGAGTTTGTCCCAGGCTGTGTGACTGGCAGCCCTGTTGGCTTTCCTCTAGCACTGGATGCTGCAGAAGGCACAGAAACACTGGAGAATTTATATTTATGGTCATCTAAATCACCTTATAGTTCTATTTTCCTGTGCAGCCTGGTTTCTAGTACGTAGAGTTTGCTTTAAAACCTAAAAAGTGATGGTCACCATTTCCTTCAAAAGTTGAACAGGTAGTAATAGAAATGAGAAATACCCTTGATATTTATATATAAATACACAAGATGCTCTCTTTTCCTCTCTTTTTTTCTCTTTCTCTCTCTCTCTCTTTCTCTCTTTCTCTCTCTCTCTCTTTCTCTCTTTCTCTCTTTCTCTTTCTCTTTCTCTCTTTCCCTTTCCCTCTTGTTAAAAGGCCTTGGTAAAGGCAGGAACCAAAATGCAGAACCTGGGGACAAAATCTTTCATGTTTCTTGTCCTTTAAGGAATTATTCACATGGAGGACACCTGTTTGAGCTGCTGATTCAATTCACATGAATGGAGTCAGTTCTTTGCGGAATTACACACATAGAGATCAAAGCAGAGATTTAAATAAGATGCACCTTCTGGGAAGAGAGGTTCTCAGGTCTGGACTTTTGGTCAAATTAAACCTTCTTGGTTTATAATGGGGTAGGATTAAAAGATCTTGGGTCATGGGAACTGCTGCAGGTCCACTGGTTTCCTCTAAGCTCTTCCACTTCACAGCAGCTCCAAATTGGAATGGTGATTTCAGCAGCAAAAATAGGCTGAAGAGAGGAGAGGGGAGCTGGGTGTGTAGGCTTTTCAGCAAGCATTCCCACCCATTCAGCAGGCTCACTCACACAGATCCCCTGATTATTCCTGGGAATTTGAGATAAGTACCCTTGAATATGTAAACGTGCTTATTTAGTATCCTTCTAATTGTAGAGGGAGAAAAATATTACACATTAGCAAAAAATACATCACCCACATCAAAGTTTGATGGGAGCCCCTGGCTGCAGTGCATGACAGAAATGGGGGCTGGATGGGGAGCCCAGACTGGGGCAAACAGGGAGATGTGACTGAGGAACACAAGGGAGATCAAAATCTCTTGGGTTTGGGCTGTATTTGGGAGAATTTGGGAGTGAGGGAATGGAGGGCACGGGTTGATCTGCCACAGCACTTATAATCAGGTCAGATACTAAAGGTACTTGATGCTGTAACATCCCCTGGTTGGGTTTCCCCACGTTTACAAGGATGATTTTGGGACAGAGGGTGTCACTTTTAAGACCCTTCTTTCCTCTAAAGACAGAAAATCACTTGGGTGCCTCATCCACACTGTTCGGGTTGAGTTGGGGTCAAGACATGGAGATGAAGCTGCTTTCCCTCTCAGGGCTTCTCCTGGGTGGTCCAGACAACATTTCTAACCATGGCAGTGTGAGGCACAGATCCCAGAGAAGACTGTGCCTGCACGCCGTGGAAATATCTTAATTATTTGTGTTTGCTGCTTTTGATAATTGCTGATTAGTGCTGTGTGGGATTCAGGCAAACATTGGAAAATTACATTCATCATAGCCTGAGGAGAGAGTGGAAACATCGCTGTGATTTGATGGCAGCGTGAAACAGATGCTGCCACTGGAACAATCCAGGCACAAAGGATAAATGCTGGGCTGGAATGGACTGTTATAAATCACTCATATCCCTATTCTGATCAATCATTGTCTGTGAAAAAGAGGATGGACAAAATTATAGCTGGGGGTCCTCACCTGGAACTAACAGTGTCTGCAGAATCAGGGGGAAAATAATAATAAAAAAAAGGATGCTTAAATTATTCTGATTTAGGGAACCTTCTGACCTGAAGTCTGATTTCCTGAGGAGCGGAAGGAGGGGTGTTTGGTTTGGTCCAGTTGCAGAAGTTTTGGGGTAAGAGGGAAAATAAAAATATCTGGAGCCACACAAAGCAGGTGTGTCACAGAACAGAATTTATCAGATGGAAGAGACATGAAACTTTGGCTTAAAGAATATTCTGGAAATAGTGATGTTTTCATGAACCACCAGCTGAAGTAGAAGAGAGAGGAACTTTCCTCAGTTTAATTACTTTCAACAATATAAAAATCTCTCAGCTAGAATAAACTAGCTGAAAAGATTTTTTCAAACATGCAAAAACATGATTTGAAGTAGAAGCTTTCTCTCTTCTCCGTAATTTTTCAGCAACACATCCAAGAGTTCTCTTGTTGGCAGAAGAAAACATTTGGCTGTCCAAGAAGAAGAAAAAAAAGTCCCCAAGAAAAAAAAAAAAAAAAAAAAAAAAAAAAAAAAAAAAATTGTCTTCTAGTCTATGGACAAATACTTTTTTGTTTTTGGGGGGCAGAAAGGGAACTGAAAAAACTGCTCATGCATTTAGCAGATTTCATTCTAGTAAGTTCCATGATTTAATAAATCATTACCTGTGAAACTGAGTGTTTTCCTGCCAAGAAGGGGGTTGTGTGGAGCTGCTGCAGCACAGGCTCAGTTTTTCCAGAGGGTACCACCTCCCACAGCTCCAGTTCAGTCACATCTTTCTCTGCTTGCTGTGGGGGAGAGAGCAGAACTTGTCATGTAGAGAGAACAGAACTCACTGGGGGGTCAACAGAGATCCCAGAGTCTTTAGAGACACTTGAACATCAATGTTTTATAGACAAGATAACTAATTTTTTATCCCTTTTTTTTTTTTTTTTTTTTTTTTTTTTGGCTGCACGAGGCTTTGATGGATAATTTCCAGCCAGACAAAATGATTAATATTTTGATCCTTTTCAGGGCTTACATGAATTGTAACCATAAGTTTCTAGTAATGGGAATCCCATCAGCAGAGTGATTAGGCCTAAATAAATTCTCTGCTCAATGAACTCCTGCTTGCCCATTCTAGAGAGCACTTTAATCTTACCTCAGAGTAACTCTTGATTAATACATCTGAGAGATACAAATCTAGTCCTTTGAGCGTGGGACCTTTGAGTTCTGAGTTTTATATAAGAGGCAAAAATCCTCAGCGATCCACGTTGCCATTCAAACATCTCCAGAAAGGGTTTAATCAATGGAAAATGTGACATCTTACATTTTCCTTTTTTCTGTGGCTTTTCCCTGTAGTGACAGTTAATTCCCCACTTTTGTCCTTGGTTCTTCCCAAGTGCATGGCAGGTGTCTGTCACTCCCCTTGGCTTTTTTACCTCGGCTCTATGTAACATTTTGTCTGGGAGAGACTGGGCACATCTCTAAAAGCAAACAGAGGAGTAAAACCAGAGCAGAAATAATTTCTTCATGAACAGAACCCTTGAAGTCCTTTTTGTCACACTTGAATGGAATTGTTCCAGGTTCCTTCTATGTTTGCAATAGAGATGATCCCAGAAATCAGTGCAATAATTTGAGGCATGGTGTGTCTCTCTCCCTGTGCAGTTTCCCTACATGGGACCAGCTGGAGAATCCATACTGTGTGCTATTTAAGGCACTGTGTAGACATGGACCTTATGTCTGCAGGGGAGTTTTAGCTTAAATTAGTTCACTGACTTCTGGGGACTTCATTTGCGGTGTGGCTGTAAAACTGTCTCTGTAGCTCCCTGACAAAGTGAGGCTCTCTGGCCACTCTCTCATTTCTCCACATGGAGAAACCCTACAGAGGATTTAGGCAGCTTGGCCATGTCATGTAAGAGGGTTCATTCAGTTTTTCAATGTCTGATTATGCCAGATTGTTCTGAAAAGCGTGGCTCTTTCCATTCTGATTTCTCTTGCTTCCTTCCTTTGAAATCCAGGTGTTTACACAGATGTAATTAAGGAGCTCTTATCACCTTCAAGGCGTTGGATACAATTTTGTTACAATTTTGTTTATTATGTCCAAATTATATTTCAAGCACAATTTTTGAAGTGCTGTTAAGTGCTGTGCTGAGCATTTCCTCCACTGCACCTCCTGCATCCTTATGCCCATTCATTTTATTCTTCTGTCAGAATGCACAATCCAACATGGATTTTATGGTTCCAGGTTTGTTGTTGGTTTTTTTTTCCCTCTAAAACAAAACAATGCTTCAAGAACCACTGCAACATCACAGAGGTGTTTTCTCCTGTGGTCCTGCTGGCTTCAAAGGGAGCTGCACAGTGTGACCAAAGGCAGGCAGAGCCTCACAGCTTGCAGGCTGCCTTTGAATTTTTTTTGTCTTCCATTGAGAATGTAGAGGCAGGATTTGCCCAGCTTGCTTCTTTCATATTTGGAAGGGCTGGCATTGCACTTGGTGCTCCTGGGACTCAGATCTCTTGACCTTTTTTCATGGTCTCTCTGTGATGCTTTTGAAATAATGCTCGAGGTGTCTGGCAGCTCCCATGGGTATTCTGTGATGCAGGCAGGCCTGAAATAGAATCACAAATTTGTGTTGGTGTGAGACAGTCAAATGGTGCTTGGTGACTTTCAGGAACCCCAGAAAACAGTGATCCCCTGTAAATATCCTCCTCTGGAGTGCCTGACTGCAAACGTTGCACTTGAAAGCTATTTCATAAAACCACATGGCTGCACAGTCACAGGCCCGTGAAATTCCCACCCCTGATAATGTCTTGGTAAATGCTAAACTTGGATCTAAATTAGGTCATATTTAACAGGAGCTTTACAGCTGCATGTCCTATATAAACCTTTGAAAATGTAAGGGCAAGGCAGCATGGGTTAGTGTGGGAGTTCAGTGGATAAGGCTGGGAGTTATCTGAAAAGGGGAAAGACATTAAATGGGAGAGAAATCCCCATGTGAGGTCTCCAGTGGGATTACTGAGGTTCAGAATGAACAGGAGAAAAAAAGTCACCATGTGGGTAGTTTAGCAGTGGAATGAGTCATCTGGGCAACTCCAGCCTTTGAAATGTCCAGGATTTGGCTGGATGAAGCTGCAGGTGACCTGCTCTAGCATTGATGGCGGTGCTGCTCTGAGCAGGAGGTTGGTCTAGATGAATTTTTGTCATGGTTTAGCCTCAGCTGGCAGCTGAGCCCCACACAGCCACTCACTGCCCTGCCAGTGCAATGGGGGAGAGAACTGGAAGGTGAAAGTGAGAAAACCCGTGGGCTGCAAGCAAAGCAAAATGTGGAATTGATTCACCACTGCCCATGGTTCAGCTCCCTGCAAGAAAACAGGACTCCATCACTTGTAACACTGGCTTGGGAAAACAAACACCATCACTGCCAACATCCCCACTTCCTCCTCCTCTTCATGTGTGCTGTGGTATGAGAAGTCCCTTTGGTCAGTTCCTTTGGTCCCTCCCAAATCCTAGTGCACTCCCAGCTCCCTGGCTGGTGAGAAGCAGAGAAGACCTTTGCCCTGTGCAAGCCCTGCTCAGCAAAAACTAAACCATCCTGGTGTTATCCACACTGTTTCCAGCAAAAATCTGAGACACAGCCCCATACTCACTCCTGTGAAAAGAATTATCCCAGCCCAAACTCCCTCAATTCCAGCCAGCACTCCTGTGTTGAGAATTGGTGCTACATGAGTAAAAAGGGACAGGGGAGGGAGCAAGACATCACAGATTGTTCTGAGAGCTGCAGGCTGGAGCTCAGAAATCACCTTTCCTGTCCTTCCTGTGCCAGGAATGAAGCAGGAGAAAGGTCACACTGTGGGGTCTGCCAGGGACAGGGGAATGCTGAGGACTTCAGGTCTGTGCATCATCCAGTCATGCTGGGGAGAGAGGCTGTGCCTTGCCTGTGCCAACTGCTCCAGCCTAGAGTTTGTATGGTGGATATGCCTGTGCCTAGTCTTGTCTTTTACTCTCCTGGGTGGATTTTGGACTTGTGCTGCCAGTAGCTTTGGCTGTTTTAAGCACACAAGGACTTCTAGAAATGGGGTATAGGTGACTCTGTGCTTGTTAACTTATATCAAGTTGCAGAATGGGGACCCTTTATAAGAGATAGAAATTTGATGTTTAGAGGCACAATGTCCTCCCTGCTCCATTCAGCCACATTGTTCTTTATGTTTTAGGAGCTGGTAGGTGAGGGAGGATTTTCTCATTGATGGTGCACAGCATTTAGGTTTTTAGCCAGCTCTCTGTTCTTGGAGAGAGGTGCCCTAAAGTCACCCAAAGCTCAGTTGCTGTCTTCAGTGGAAATTAAATGCAAAGTCAGAAGAGACAGGTTTGTTTGCAGTAAGCAGAACTTCACAAACAGTGTGAGAAGTTTAGACTGCACTTTAAATCACAAAACAATTCGTATTGTCACATAAGCAGTGCCTGACCAGGAGATTCCTAAGTGAAATTTGGAAGGAGAAAGTTGTGTTATTTGTACCTCTGGTTCATCAGATGCTCTGTAACTGCAACTGGGCACTGCAGTGGTGCAATATTGTAATATTTGTGTTATCAATGTGTTTTTGAGACAAAAACCCAGAAAGTTTTGGCTTCTTGTGGTCAACAGATCTCTCAAGACATAGTAGCTGGCTGAAGTTCAGTGTGGGCACTGTGTATCTCCTTATTTAAATGTGCCTCTCCTTCCTCTCTGATGCTGTTTGCTCAGTGGTGTGTTCTACTTCCACATTTAAAATGTTTTTCCCCCCAATTAACAGCCTGTGTGTGTGTCAGTTCACACTGTGGGTACCTGAGCTCCTGGGGTGGGTGAAACAGTGGTTGCTTGGAGTTCATGAAGTGCTGTGAGTTATGTCAAGGTGAAAAACTCTCCAGAGACAGCAGTTCCTGTGCTGCTGGGTGTTCTTCAGCCTGCAAAGGGTCCCTCTTCCTTGATTTCAGCATCCCTTAAGACATGGGAGCCTTGTGGTGTTGGTGGGGCCAAAGAGGACAGATTTTCTACGCATGTTGGTCCCTGGAAAAGCAGGCAGTTTTGCTCTCCTGAGCAAGATGAGGAGTAAAAAATCTGCCAGTCCCCTCCTGGGCTGGGCTGGTGTTGCCTGCAGGGTGCTGGTGTCCATCAGGGAGCACTCTGGGTTTGTAGCCATGGTGGCAAACACTAAAAGCTGTGCTGCTTCAGAGCAGAGTATCCTCACGTGGGGGAAGGCTTTGCTACAGCCTTGGCAATGATGCTTTAAATCTCCAAATAACACCCTCAGGAGATGCTGTCCCCTTCCTTCCCTGCTAAGCTTTGGAGGGCTGGTGCTGAGGTGTCATCAGCCTTAGGAATGCTTCAACATAAAAGATGTTTTTGGTTTACCTTGCTATATTTAGGCCTCACTTACAATAGGAGGACTAAACTTGGAATGTTTGGAGCGTACGGGGGTGTTGATATCTTATATTTAGCTTGATCTGTCAGTTATACAAGCATCTGCCACAGACACAGCAGATGGCAGAAAGCCCTGATAGGGTTCAGAGGGAAAAGAACCAAGATCTTGGTTATTGGGGACAGGGTATGCTTAGGAGTGAAAAAAGCTCATAAAACATATGTCTGTTTTCTGCAGGGAAGCGAGAGCTGGGCTCCAGTGTGGCATGATCAGTGTGAATCTAGGAGTGATTGCAATAGTTTAAAGTTTGAAAGCTGAGCCAGCTCAAGGATGTCACTTGAGCTCTGGGGTCTGTACAAAGATAAATGAAAACTCCTTAGGTCAGGGAGCTCTGCAACCTGTTGGCTCCATGGATTTTGCTCTGTGGCTGCAGCTGTTGGAGCTGAGGTAAAAGAAGTGTTTGCCTGGGAATGTGGCTTCACAGCCAGCTCACCCTGACTGGATTGTGTGTGATGTGCTGCCAAAAGGAGCAGCTCCTCCTCTGCCTGTGCTCAGCTAATGCTCCCAACAGGCCCAAATCTACTTGGGTGTTCTGGGAGCTGTGCTGTGACTCACATCAGCTCCCTGAGCTTGGATCAAAACTCTGCCTTCAGCTTCATCAGCCTGTGAATGCAGTCACCATGGAGCTGGAAAACTGGTGATGCTGGTGGAAAATGGGGGAGTGGGAGAAGAATGGGGTATCCAAAGCTACAGGCTGGGGAGAAAGAGAGGTCCAGTCCTTTAAGTGGTAACAGGGTCTCACATGGGTGTCCCACAGCATTCTCCTGTGACAGGGGCTGGACATGAGCCAGCTGTGCACAGCTGGGCAAGAGGCCAATGGCACCTGGGCTGTGCCAGCCATGGGGTGGCAGCAGGGCCAGGGCAGTGACTGTCCCCTGTGCTGGGCACTGCTGGGGACACACCTCACACCCTGGGGCACTGCTGGGAACCTCAGCACAAGAAAGACATTGAGGGACTGCTTGAGCGTGGCCAGGGAAGGGAAGGGAGCTGGGGAAGGGGCTGGAGCAGCAGGAGGGGCTGAGGGAGCTGTGGGGGCTCAGCCTGGAGAAAAGGAGGCTCAGGGGGGACCTTGTGGCTCTGCACAACTCCCTGACAGGAGGGGACAGCCGGGGGGGTCGGGCTCTGCTCCCGGGAACAGGGACAGGATGAGAGGGAACAGCCTTAAGCTGTGCCAGGGGAGGTTCAGGTTGGAAATCAGGAGGAATTTCTTAATGGAAAGGGTGATCAGTCATTGGAAGAGAGGTGGTGGATCCCCATCCCTGGAGGTGTCCAAGCAACAACTGGACGTGGCACTTAATATTTTAGTTGACAAGATGGGGATTGTTCAAAAGTTGTACTCAGTGATTTTGGGCGTCTGTTCCAATATTAGTGATCCTGTGGTTCAATTCTGTGATTCTAAAGGTGGCTGAGATCTTGGTGTATGTGCTGGGATGGGGCTTGGGCTCACTTTGTTTTAACAAAAAAGGAATAACTATCCTAGGAATGCTTTCCCCACTTCATATGTATTAAGTGATTCATTGTGGTCATTTTGCCTTTTCACTAACATGTACTTGCTTAGACAGACTCCTTGTATCGTCAATTAGGATGAATTATGAATTAAGTTGAATTGGCTTAAAACTACCCATTTTTGAGGACTGCACTGAGTAGTTTTTCTTCCTCAAGGAAATGTTTTCATTATTTTGCTCAAAAAGCAGGCAAGCAAAATCCCCATGATAAACTAATTGATGTAGCAAATGCAGTGTGTAGTCACCAGGCAGGAAAATCAATCAACCCCTTCTGAAATGCTGAGGCCAGGCAGTTCAAGTCACCACTTCCCTCTGCTTTCAGTGCTGAACCAGAGCAGGGACACCAAGATGATCAGAGGGATGGAGCAGCTCTGCTGGGGAGAAAGGCTGAAGGGAATTGGGATTGTTCAGCCTGGAGAGGAGAAGGCTTTGGGGTGACCTCAGTGATAGAAGGAGGTACCGTTTGCAAGTTGCTGAGAGAAGCTTAAGATACTGAGGGAGGTGGGAAGGAAATAGGGAGAGAGGGGAAAGGATGAAGTCCTAAAGCTTTCTGTGTACCTGTTTACTTGAAATGTGTGGTGGGAATGAGACGTTTTTAAACAAACAACTTTGCAGCCAATAGAAACGAATCAGTGCCTATAATTTTCATAGAAGTGCTTCATTTTCTATCTGGCTTGTCTCCAGGACTTAATCAAGGCTTTCTTGGAAATGTTGGGTTTGCAGTCAGTGTGAATGCATTTCAGAGGCAATTTTTGGTTTGCTGCTTGCCTTCTGTGCAGCTGCAGGGATGTGTTGAAGTGAGTAGGATGCTGTTCTCTGTTCTGTTGATGGCATGTAGCTTTTTCACACATAAGTTATTGGGAACCTGCTGAATCCCAGGAGTAGTATTAGCCCCTCAGAGATAATTGAGCTTTATGCAAGTCCCAACTACTGGTTTTGAGAGTTACTTCTATCCTGAAGAAGTGAATGAAGCTTTAGGTTCTCACCAGTAAAGGCAAAAGTTGTTCTGGCATGCAAGATAGATTTGCAGTGAGAAATGTGAAATGACTTAATGCAGTGCCCTTTCCCATTTTAATGTGCTTTGGAATAAAAATGATTAACCAGCTTTTCTTGCTGCCAGTCAGGTGATAATCCCAGATAGATAATGCTGAGTGGCTTTGTTCTGGTGCAGGCAGAAAACAGGCCAGCACTTACCTCTGCACACCCTGGTGCAGGAAGTGTCTTCTCTGCTGGTGATCAATAATGCTGCAGAAATTGCTGTGCCATTGGTTGTAGCTGCACCTTGCAGATAATGAATATTTGCCCAGCAGCAACAGATTGTGTGCACATTTCCAAGTAGATTTGGAGAAATGAATCATTTAGGCTGATACCATCTGCTAATTCAGGTACCTAAGAAAAGTATCTAAAACATATTTTTGGTGTGGACTTATAAGTAAAATGAACTCCCCCCCAAAAACCAACCAAACCCCAAACTTGTCACATTCTGTAATTCTGGCTTGGTAATAGCAGCAATTAAAACACCAACTGATGATAATTTATTCTGCTTTTTTTCCTCTCTTTTTGCCTCCTCAACTGACAGAACACTGCTTCTTCCAGGATATTTTCTTACCAAAGAAAACATTTTTAGCTGACCCCAAACAGTTCAGCCAAAGGAATGTTAATAAAAGGATTTATTAATAATTCTTGCACTGAATAGACTTTAACTTCAGCAGGAATACTATTTCAAGATGCAGCAGCTCAGCCTAAGGACAGCAAACCACGTTTATTTTGTAGCTGATTCAATGGCTGGAGTTCAGCTACATCCAAATGCTTTGAGGAAAATTAATCAAGTAATGGGGAATGAAGGCAGTGGGGGGAAGTCTGATTTTATTTCAGACTCCAGACCATCTGCTTTCAAAAAAGGCATTGCTTTTAGATGGAAGATACCTTTTCTTAATTAATTAATTTTCTAGGTACTTTTTTTTTTCGTTTGTATGTTGCCCTACCATAATGTGTTCTTATCAGCATGTGAAGTTCCTTGTTTTCCTGAGGGCTGCTGGATGCCTGTGTCAGATGGTTTTGTTCTTGTGGAGGGAAAAATAGTCACTTTTGGGGAAGTTCAAACTGAAGTAGATTATTTAGGTGGCACTAAAAGTCCTCAAATTACCAGTGGAATGTTGCTGAGGATATGGCTGGATCTAACCTTCCTTCCTTTGGAACACAGGCTAGATGCCACGCACTTGTCAGCTTTCTTTTCTTGAAAAGAACATCCTCATGCTCTTCCCACTCCTTTCCATGAGCAGGCAAGAAGGAGGAGCCCAGGAAACCACAGGCTGGTCACTCTCACTTTGATCTGTGGAGAAAGTGATGGAACAACTCACCCTGGGAGGTATTTCCAGGCACAGGAAGGTGACAAAGAGGAGGCTGCAAAGAGATGTCATGCTTGGCCAAGCCAGACAACCTTTTGTGATGAGATGAGTGGGTTGGTGGATGAGGGGGGACAGCAGTGGACATTCAATAAGGTTTTTGATACCGTATTCCTCATAGCAGAGCAGATGGAGGGTGGGGTAAATAAGAAGACAGAGAACAGGCTGAAGGGGATGATCAGTGGCACAAAGTCTAAATGGAGGCCTGTAAGTGGCAGTGACTGGGTCCAACCCTGCCCAAAAACCTCATTAATGATCTGGATGATGGAGCAGAGTATTCCCACAGCAGACAGAGAACTGGGGCTGTGCTGCCATCCAGGGAAATCTGGGCAGGCTGGAGAGATGGGTGGCAGGAACCTCCTGGAGCTCAGGAAGGAGGAGCACAAAGTCCTGTGGACCTGGGGATGAGGAGGCAGCAGTGTTTGCTGGGGACTGAGTGACTGGGAAGCAGCTTGGCAGGACAGGACCTGGCAGGTGCCAGGATGGATGTGAGCCAAGCATATTCCAGTAGCAAAGAAAGTTAAAAGTATCCTGAGCTGTGTTAGGAGGATCATTGTCAGAGAGTCAAGGAGTAATCCTTCCCCTCTGTTTAGCACTGGTGAGGCCACACCTGGAGTATCGTCTTAAGTGCTGGGAGCCCAGTAAAAGGAAGACATGGATGTGTTGGAGAGAGTCTGGTTGAAGGGACTGGAGCACTTCTGCTGTGAGGAAAAGCAAAGAGTGCTGTAACTCTTGAGAGATCTCCAGGGGATCTTGCCAAGGTGTAGGATTATCTGATGGGATAAGATGAAGCCAGGCTTTTTTCTATGGTGCCCAGGACCAAAGGCAATGGGCACAAACTAGAACACAAACTGGTTCTTTGGTTGTTGTTTGGTTGGGGTTTTGTTTGTTTGAGTATTTTTTTTTTTTTCAAGTGGCTGAACCCTGGCACAGGTTGTCCAGGGAAGTTTTGGAGTTTTCATCCTTGGAGATATTCCAGAGCTGACTGATCACGGTTCTGGGCAGGCAGCTCTGGCTGGCCCTACCTGAGCAAGGGTTTGAACCAGGTGACCTCCAGAAGTCCCTGATAACTTCAGTCTTTCTGTGATTAATAATGAAAATAACCCCCTGAGTTTCTTCTCAGTGTATTGACACAAGGTCTGATTTGGGAAAAGCTTCTGCTGACGGTGACTGCATTTAACTCTTGAATTTCTTCCTAATTTCTCTGTACAGTTCTGCAGAACAGAAGCCTCAGGGGACTCCTGTACCACTCACTCTGCTGTTGTCACTGATGAAAGATAAAGTCCAGGAATATACTGGAAAAAATGACAGGAATCACCATTTTATAAATAACAACATGACATATATCCCTGCATTAGACATTTTTTTAAAACTCTTTTCTTCCTTTTAAGAAAAGACTGCTTTGTAGAATGTTTTTTTATAATACCTGGAGATGGTCATTATTCTTCCTCACTTGAGAGTGCCAGTGTAATGCTGCACAATGTAGATAGTGGTGGGTATGGTTTAGGATCTTTCTGGTGGTGTTTCCAATTCTTAGAGCTGATTAGGTTGTTATACCCTCCTACACAACCTGGCTGAAAACTCATACCATGATCCACTTCTCCTTCCTGCTGCCTATCTACCTTTTTAAGTCTTTACTAGATCAGAATCCAGCTTGTTAAAACAATTTGTGAAAGCATTTGGTGACATTCACTGGCTTCTTGAAGTCTGCCAAAAAAAAAAAAAAAAAAAAAAAAAAAAAAAAAAAAAAAAAAAATTTCAGAGTTACGGAAGCAGTCAGAGCTGCAATGTGGGTAGGAAGGTATTTGTAAATTTATTTGTATTTATCTGGATAATACACAATACCTGAGGATCTGAGTTGTCCAGCACAGCAGAGTCACATTGATTCTGTTGTTGGGAGAACAAATAACAGAGAAAGCATTAATCTTGTTTATATTTCTCTCAAAGAGTCTCTGAAGTAATTTTTGTGTCCCTTCACGGTACTGCTCAGGTTTTGGGGGTTCCAATTTTGAGAGTTCCATTTTTGTGTGCTGCCCTGTGAATGCCATCTGTGCATTACTGTGCATGGTAATGAGGGGGCAGGCTATGGATTAGCACTCAAATATTACAGCAATTAACAGAACTTAATAATAGAACTATGGAATGGCCTGGTTTAGAAGGGACCTTAAAGATCATCTTGTTCCAATCCCCCTGCCATGGGCAGGGACACCTCCCACTAGACCAGGTTGCTCAGAGCAATGGATAATCTTCCATTTGGCTCCCTCTGGTTTTTTACAGCCACTTGAGAGGAAAAGGAATTGCTGGGTGTGATTCACGGACAGCCTTAAATGTTGACCAGACAGTAAGTGGATCGTGCTGCAGAAATACCAGTTTGAGCCCAGTGACTGCAATGGGAGTTCAGACCACTGGTTGAGTTGTTCACTGAGTCCATAAATCACAGGAGATAACCAGGGTAAATCCAACCCCTAGGTTCTAAAATCTGTGAGAGATCAGGTACAGGACTGATGCAGATTTTCAGCCTTGTGAGGAATGCTGGTGCTTTTGAGCAGGTCCAGATGACCCATGAAGTACCTGGGACTCTCTAGGGCACAATATTTGAAACATCTTCAGAAGAGCCTGTGACTCAGTTGCTGCAGTGGCATTTCAGAATCATCGTTCAGGTTTTAAGTATATTTTAAATGTTTTTAGTCTCAGCATAAATATCAGAGTTTGGCTCTGGTGCTTGATGGATCATTGCTATCTTAAATAGATAAATGAATGCATTGCTGTATGGAGTTTTTTAGGGATAGATCCAATGGGCACTGAAGTGCTCAGTTACTGCTTCAGCTGGGGCCACAGAAGGACCTGGGATACAGTGGGTGGTGAGATGGAGATGGTGAAAACATCATTTTCTCTGTTCTCTAATTCCCTTCTCATGAATTGTGTTAATGTTGGATCTCACATTTTGCATGAGTCAGGAGTGCTGTAGTGGTAAACATGAGCTTCTAGTCAAGCACAAGTGCAACAAGAGAGAGGATGAAAAGAAAATGTAGAAAAAAGCTCTGCAGACTCAAGTCTGGATGACAGAAGGGGGTAGTGTGATGGCTCTGTTCTCTGCCCTTCCAGAGATCTCCATGGAAATGAGTCTATCAAGTTAAAAAATAAGAAGGCTGAGCTACGTGCTTTATCAAAAAATACACCAGATTGAGGTGGAAGAGAGCACTTCTTTAAAAAAAAAAAAAAAAAAAAAAAAAAAAAGAAAGAATATTTTTGTCAAAGATAGGGAAGTGGGAGGAAAGTCCACTAATGCTTTGCAACTTAGTAGTAACAAGCACCCACAGGAGCAAAATATATCTGTGTGCCTGAGGAGGAATGAATGTGTGAGTGTAGATGTGGGCTAGTTGTGTGTGGAATGGAGGGGTTGTATCTTTGAGGAGTTGGATGGAAGGGGTTGTTCTGCTGTCTATTAATGCGCAATTTGGCTTTCTAGCCCTCTGTAGGTTTATTTGTTTTTTTCTCTTGCCCTTTGGAGCACTGAGCCTGGTAATTACCAAGCTCTGCTGGTGGCTTCTTGTGTGAGGTGGCCTCACACAGATGAAGGTATTAGAATAATTTCTTGCACTAACCTCGTAACAAAGGGTTGGGAGGGCATTAACAAATTGTGTTTGGGGAAGTGTTGTAGTCCCTATGCACCATCACAGCCACAAAGGTTAATCTGAAGTTCTTGTTGTGTAAGAGCTGGATGTGATTGGGCAGCCAGAGAGACATCCCTGTATGTGACAAACAAAACCTGCTGGGTTTTCTGGTGATGTAAAATGAGTCCCCAGCAAGTAGATTTATGTGCAGTCAGTCCCTGTCTCCTAAAGGATGCACAACATGTGGATGCAGGCACCCACTTCCCCAGTATTTTCAGTGCCACTACAGAAAATCAGTAGTTCTTTAACATTCACAGAATCACAAAATGGCCTGGCTTGGGAGGGACCTTAAAGACCATCTTGTTCCAACCCCCTGCCATGGGATGGGGCAGCCACAGCTGCTCTGGGAAACCTCTGCCAGGGCCTCACCACCCTCACAGGGAAGAATTTCTTCCCAATATCCAATCTAAACCTGCTCTCTGTCAATGTGAAGCCATTGCCCCTTGTCCTGTCACTCCAGGCCCTTGTCAAGAGTCTCTCTCCATCTTTCCTGTGGGTTCCCTTCAGGCACTGCAAGGCCACAATGAGGTCACCCCAAAGGCTGAACAATCCCAATTCCCTCAGCCTTTCCTCCCAGCAGAGCTGCTCCATCCCTCTGATGCCCTTGGTGTCCCTGCTCTGGCCTGGCTGCAGCAGCTCCCTGTCCTTGCTGTGCTGGGATCCCAGGGCTGGATGAGCTCTGCAGGTGGGGCTCAGCAGATTCCCAGGCTCTGTGTCTCATGTACTTCCCACATATTTACGTCACTGGGTTTCCACTGTTTTCCCTACTGGACTGCTCAGGGTTTTCCTTCTTATGTCATCAGTGAAAATAAACTTAACATTTATCCGCTAAGTTCACACTGTTCAAGGTGTATAAATAACTGCTGTGAAGCTGCTTGGGTGGTTTGTTTTGTTGGTGATTTCTTTTTTCTCTCTTTCTGAAGGAAAAGGAGGGTGCTGTGTTATGGAATAAATAAAAAGGGGATTTTTTTTTTTAACCTAGCAAGGAATGCTGCTGTCCCCCACTGACACACAGAGGTGGGAAACAAGTATGGAGGAGAGTGATGCTTGGTTGGAGTGTTTTATCTCAGAAAGAGCCCAAGACTCTCCTCCTGTTCAGTTATCCCCACTTCTGCATCACTCTGAAGTCTTAAGAATCTTAATGCTTATATTTAAAGTCCAAGAGTGCTTTTTACAGACATTTACACTTGCTTTTGCCTGAAGTTGTAAACAGCATAGTCTTGAAGTCTTTTGCTCTGACAGAAAGCCCAGCCCAACAAGTATTGACCCCAAGGGAAACCTTTGGATGCTGCTGCACAGCAATATAGGAATATCAGCTCCTCTCCTGTCTCTTCCACGGTGGGAGAAATGCATGTGGAATATTCCTTCTTGCTGCCTTTGCAACAGATGGAAAGCACAAGCACAAACAGAAAAGCATGAATTTTAGATCTGTATGGGGGGTGGGAAAGTAATAACTTGGAGGACGAGCCACAGTCGTTGTCACTCCAGGAGTTTACTGTTATTAATTGTCAGCTTCTGTCCCTTATTTTTCCCTAATAAAGACTCCAGAAGGCTTTTCCACTCAGTGAACAACCTGTTCCACACAACAGGGAGTAAGGAAGATGAATTCATCTCTATCTCAAATTTGGATGAGGAAAGAGTGGAACATTTGGTCTGTAGTGAGGGGACACAAGCTGCCTCTTCAAAAATGATCTTCCACAAACTCCAATTAAGTGGAATGCTGAGTTTTGAGCAGTTATTCCAAGGCTGGAAGTGTGTATGTGTGCAATTCTTTTTTATTTTGAAGCTGCGAGGTTTGTACCCAAAATCATGGTCTTAAAAGCAATATTTAAAAGGTTTGAGACATGATCTTTATTCAAGTTTCTTTTGTTCTTGCCACCTGGGCTGTATATTTTGACCCTGTTTGAGGACAGAGGTGGGACCTCTGTGGTCCCTTCCAAATTTACCTGTTCTGTGATATTTGTGACATGACTTCTGTTTCTTCATAATTTTTTTGATGGGTAACCCTAAGAAAATAGGCTGCTCACAGTCACATCCCTAATTTATCTCAGTCTTTAAACAGAATTTTCCTTCTCTAATGCTTTTTCTGTCTCTCCATTCACATTCTTTGTGATGCCTGCTTGGCTTGTGCACATGTCAAGGAAAACGTGGTCCTGGGGCAAATTCAGCTTCTCCAATAATCCATTAATATTGCTGGTCCTTAAGCATGGCTTAGTCTTTCTGTGGCCTGTAGTGCTGTGTCTTCATGAACAGAGGGGTTTTTTTAATTATTTTTTTTTTCTTCAAAAGCATCAGCTGTGTTTTTTGGTCTATCAAATTAGCAATAATTTACTTAGGGGAAACATGGTGAGTTACAAAGCGGGATTGTGGCTAATTGAGCTGGCCTTCTTCCATCTGGGATTTCACCAGCCTCTTGTCTGTGATCCTTGTCGGATCAAAGCTTCTCTCTGAAGTGAGAAGGGCTGGAAAATGGCAAGAGGGAGGAGGATTCCATCCAATTCTCAGCATCCTGAACTAAAAGCACTTTGGTGGCATCACTCTTGTAGCCTGAACCTGAAAATCACAGGAGTCCTGTCAACTTAAAGGGCAGCATCAAATTCCAGATCTCTGGAAGGCCAGGCCAGATATCCAGGTACTGTCCTAGGGTTTAGGATAGGTGTCCTCATATGTTAAATTTTCCTGTAGAGTGATGAATATCCTTCCACTGGTCTGTTTTGCATCATGGATGTGACTGATTCTAACAGTGCTATACACAATCAGCTGCTCTTTAGATGTTATTTGTGCTGTAAATATCATGGATAAGTGCTAGACATTAACAGGAAAAATGTACTGTGTTTTCTCTGAGCCTTTAAAAGTGTGTTGGTGCTCCACCTGCACCCTCTTCCTCCCCATTTTTGAGTCACTCAGCACTGAACTTTTGTGAGTCCTGCTATAATTCATATATCTTTCTTCCTTAAAGGGTATGGACTCCTACATTTCAAATCAAAAACCAGCAGAGTCCTTCTTAAGAAAATCCAAAAACATTGCTAAAAGTAGAGGTAGAAATGCACAGGAGTCCAATTCTAGTCCAGCCAATTTTTAAATTTTGCTAGAAACAAAATTTATCAGGATATCTTTCTCATAAGCTTTAGAGAACTCCTGAATTAGCTGTTCAAAAACCAAACAAATCAACCACTGTGGGCCCTTCCAACCTGACCTATTCTGTGAGCTGCTTTTATTTCCAACTCAGCATAAAGCTCAGGATTTTGGGGGCAGGGTGGGTGAGTTAAGGTGAGCTGGGCTTGCCTGCCTGCCCCCCGTGGCACCTGCAAGCCCTGAGCCAGGTGACATTATTTCAGTGCAGAATGCTGAGACAAAATCAGAGGATGAGCAAACCCTGGCCTGCAGCCCTTGCATGTAACCCACCTGTCCAACAGCACTGACATCATCTCCTGGAGGAGGAACTGAGAGGAACTTTAGTGCAGAAACCTCAGTGTTCATTATAGAGTTGTTAGATTGGCTCTCCTGCCCCTCGATGGGGGCCAACATCAACCTCTTTGATGTATTTAAAATCTTTTACATCCACAGCAGAAATTATGTTTGGAGAGAGTGTCAGTTTTTTGAAATGTGACATTGGCTTTTTCTCAGTGCTCAGTTCCACTTTAGTTCCTACTCAACCCTGTCCTTTTCCAACATTCCCTGGCAAGATGAAGGAGCTCAGTGAGTGTTTCATTGTCTCCAGAGGAGGTGGGCTGAGGGAATGCTGGGGGGTGACTGGGACATGCCATGAAGTACAACAGGAATGCTCAAGGAATGTGCAGCCACTGCAGAGCTACGTAGGGCAGGAATTTCTGAGAGATCTGAGAGATCCCACAAAAAAAAAAAAAAAAAAAAAAAAAAAAAAAAAAAAAGCTGCATTAACACAGAATGGGAAATGTTGGAAGTGAAGTGAAGTGATTTCCTGCAGGTTGCAGACAGTGGGGATGGGTTCTAAGTCTTGTGGGATGGAAGAGCTATATTTTTTTTTTATTTTTAAAATGAGCTGAGCATGGTTTGTTCTAAAAACAATCAAGATTCGTGCTACAGTTTCCAGCAGAAGGAAGGATTTCAAAGTGAATTAGTTAAGCTGGGAAGAAGGAAAGTAGGATGAGAAGGTGTAACAAACATGTAGAAGGGCTGCATGACAAATGTCTGCATCATCTGTGTTTTGCTTTAAATTCTGTCATTTCTGTGTTTTCTCCTGAATACCAGGATTAGGAAAAAAGAGAGTTATGGTGTAAATTCTTGGGGTGGCTGGGGAATACTATATTGAAAAGCTCCACAGGGAAATTTTGCCTTTATTGTTTGCATTACCACACTACCAAAAAGGTCTTTGGGAATCAAAGCATTATTTTTTAGGCCCTGTGGGGCAGAAGTTTCTCCACTATAAGCAATAACTCTATAAAGAGAAAGTGCAGCGGTAGGGAGGATAAGAACTGGAAACAATACTAGGAAAATCTGTGATGCATATTATTATTGCATAGAAACCTTGGTAGAGGACAAAATTGGATTTTAGAGTATTTACTTCTGAAATAAAAAATGCTGTGCTGAATCTGTGGAGATAGCTTTAGAGAATTTAGCTTTCTGAGCTCTCATTTTTCTTTAATGCAAGAAATATACTACTAGTGCAGTTCCTGGGCTCTGTAGACCACGGAATGCTGATGGCATCCTCAAGAAACTTCCTCATATCACTGGAGAAAACTGGGATTGTGGGATATGCTGGTAAACAGATTAAAAAAAAAAAAAAACAACAAACAAACAAAAAAAAAAAAAAAAAAAAAAAAAAAAAAAAAAAAAAAAAAAAAACAACAACAAAAACCAGGCTGAGAAAAGGTTAGTGACTTACCATAGAGCCACTGGCATCTCTATAGGTCAGATTCCAATAGGATACCTGTCGTGGTTTGAAAGCAAAACGAGTGAGAGGCTCCAAATCAGAAATACAATTTAATAAGAAGAAAGGTAAAAAGGTAAAATAAAATAAAATAAATGCAATAACACAAAGGATCACTGACAGAGTCAGAATACAACCTGAGCAGGGTGGTGGGAGCAGTCCAGGTGAGGGGCTCTTCCTGAAGCAGTGATCCCACAGAAAGGTCTGGGAGCTCTGCTCCTCTGGGAACCCAGTGGCTCAGGGCTGCTTGTCCTGTCCCAAATCCCAGATTCTCTCCAGGTGGGAATGCTTGGCTCCTTCCCCTGGGCGGAGCATCTCCCAATGGGATGAGGAGTCGTGCAGTGGCTCCTTGATGGCCCATTAAACAGAGAGAGCTCCTGGAGGGAGTTCCCTGTGAGTCCTGGGCAAGGCATTGATGGGCCATGAGCAGAAGAGCCCAAAGGAGGGGCCTGGGAAAACACTGCCCCACTTGGTTTAGCAGTTCATGAAGATGGTGACAGAATAAATACTTTGTGTACATCCTACACTACAACCCAAGACAACACCTGGGCCACTGCTAAAGGTTCCTGAAGGGAATGGATTGCAGGTATTATAATCTCAGCATCAGCACAGTGTGGAAAACCTGCCTTCATCATAAATGAGATTTGTAATTAAGCAGCCAAAATGAAAATACTGTTCCATCATGAAATTCCACCTCCCTCCCCAGGATTCAGGGGATGATGGATTTCTCAAGGACAAGAGCAAGAGGGGCTCCTGAAGGGAATGTGTAGCTCCAGAAGTCGTGGTGGTCTGGCTCATGCCATGCACTATGAGACTTGCAGGGAGCACTGGGAGTGCAGCTTCTAAAATCTGCTCTTTCATGTATAAGCAGCTTTTATTTTCCCTCCAAAAAAGTCAATTTCAGCCATGTCTGAAATGAATCTGAGAGCTCTTGGTCATAGCAAAGCATAGACATTATTCCACCACAACTGAGCCTGCCTGCTGCTGAATTTGGGTTAAAATTCAAGCAACCCAGAAATTACATTAATCCATTTTGTAGATGATATGGCTGAGTGTTCATCCCTGGGAAGGGAGGGAATTGTCTTTCCTGCTTATTGAGTTGAATGCCTACAGTCCTTTGACTCCTTGCTTTAGAAACAGGGCAGGACAGTTCCCGTAAATTTCAGCAGTTGTCATGTAAAAATCATGAGGAAGAACAGGCAAGGCTTCGTGGCCTGCATTGAGTGGAATTTGATCACTGTTTATTGTATTGACATATTGGAAGAGGTTTTGTTGTCTAATGTGGTTGCTGATTGATGCTGGCATTAGTGTGTGATTGCCTCTGAAGGTTTCCTGTCTCCACAAGAGCTCAGAGCAGAAAATTGTGGCTACAAATTTGAGAGAGGCTAAAGGGTTGGCTTCATGAAAGAAGTACAAAATGAGGCTGGGTGGAGTTAGTGATGAGAAAACCTTATGGATTCCAGTTTTCAGGAGCTCCTGCACCTGTTTCTCTGGCCAGAAATGCACAATATAAAAGGGACTTGGGAAATCTATTAAAGCCCCTCTGTTTAAACCCTTTCTGGGTATTGCTTCCTTATCTGCTTCCCTTGTGAAATCAAGGCTTTTACTTTGTAAGGATTATGCCTTGATAAAGCCATATCTGTGGAGAGATATTTTTTTTTCTCTTTCTTGATTGAAAGGTTCAAATCAGGAATCTCTCAACAGAGACCCAGGAATAGAGAGTCTGCTGCTAAACCATTCCTGCTGTAATGTGTTCATAGGAGAAACTTGTTGCCCTTCCCACTGGTTCTCAGGAGAGATGATTGCCTTGTAATAAGGACTTTGAAAAAAAAATAGGATTTAATATACCTTTATTATCATGTTCTGTTTTGTATATTTTTTAATGCTATATTACTGTGTCTGTACTTATATCTATAGAATATATACAGACCATCTTATAGAAATCAACACCTGCTGCCTAGGGTTGGCCCAAAAGATTATCTATTTTGTCCTTAAATACAATCTTTACAACTTGGAACATTTTGTGTCAGCATCTGTCAAATGAGAGCATTTGAAAAATAAAAAATTTGAGGGGAAATTTGAGTTGCGAAAAAATCAGTTTGAGGTTAGAAAACAGAGAGACATTTCACCCTATTTAACCTTTCCAAAATGCTTTGTATTTGGTTTGTGTCAGCTCCTGCCCCCAGTAGCTGGCATGTTGTCCTTAGAGCATTCCCACATGTGGGGCAGACTGTGAAATTGTACAGAAAGACAGCAAAAGGCTTTAAAATACTTTAAAAATACCTTGTTAAGAGGCTTTAATAAAAATATAGGATGGACTGTAGTGACTGGGCTTGCTCAGCCAAATACACTGATCAGCGAGAGGTTACATTTCACTGACCCTTCTTTATACCCTTTTGTGTCCTATTTTTTCCTTCCCTCTTGTTTTGCCCTGACCCACTAAACGTTCTTTAAGTTCAATCCCTCAGGCCCAACTCAAATATCCTCAGTTGTCCTGTTCCTCTTGTTTCCTCCTTCTTATTAGTGACAATTTCCTCTCCAAAGCTGTGCCTGATGATCCTTGGTGGACCCATCAATGAGTGGCTGAAGACTTTTGTTCTTTCCCAGTGCCTCTCTCTCTCTCCTGTGCAACTCACTTGGGGTTCTGCATGTTCTTCTTTACAAATTCCTCCTTAATTTAACATCCCCTTGGAAGTGAAAGGGTTCTTAGGTGGATAATGAAGCAGAGGTCCTCACCTTCCATATGTCTTTGGAGTGGTGACTTCTGTCTTGTGCTGGAGTTTCAGCTCTGGATGTAGCCCTCAAGTGCTGCAAGAGCTGAACAGTGATGCAGAATGTGTTTTTCTACAATTTCCCCTTCATTACAACTGATTAAATGTGTGTTTAATATGGCACTCACAGCACTGCACAGTATGGGCACCACTTCAGCGTGTTGTTTGCTTGGCTTTTTCAAAATCTGTCACCATCCCTGAAATAGAATTAATTTCTGAAGCAATGCTCTGGGCAATGATTCTGGTGCTGCTGCTCTGAAAAACAACAGCCAAAGTCTAACTGTGGTAGGAACAAACTTTCAAAAGAGAGTTCAACAGCACCAGGAACTCACCTGTTTTATACAGTTACAATCTTTTAATTTCACCTGGATAGAGAGAATCAAGTCCTCATTTCCTTCCCTATTTATGCATTATTGTTTTCAGCAGAAAATGGCTGGAGATGGCCCAGCACGACCCTGCTGAGAATAGTGGTGCAAAGATAGTTTGTCATCAGCACAAACAGAGCCTTAGACTGGCTCTGAATGAGAGAGCACTCCTGAGATTGTTGTCTTTCTCTCCCACGCAGAGAATAAACCTGAGTTTCAACCACCAGTGCAGATTCAGAAGTAAAAATCTGCCCTTTTCCCCCATGTGCCTGTCAGGGGCAGAGGGCAGAGTGTTCTCCCCGTGGAAAGAGAGGCAGAGCTGTGTTGCCAAGCTGTAACAGAAGAAGAGCTGTAATGAGCCTAAAAGAAGTTAGGAGAGTATTAACTTACACAACTGACCAGAATCTGTAACTGATACAGAACAAAACAGCATCTGTGTCCTCTCTCTGCTTCAGGGCCAGCAAATCTCTTCACTCTCATAGCAACAGCCACACTAAACAGACCTGCGGGAGCTTTCATCACCTCCACCAATATGTGACCCTTGTCCTGCTGCTCTTGTTAGCAAGGACTCTATTTTCCATCACCTCTCTTCAGGCAGGTTGGGCTGCCCTTCATTCTTTTGATGAACTAATCACCCCCTTGGATGTCAGGGGGAAGAAATACAGGGAGCTGAATATCATCCTGTAAGCAGGATAAACACATACAAGAGTCAGGAAACTCCAGAGTTCGACTTCTGAAAATGTCTCTATTTGGTGGGAAGGGGGAGGATTTGACACTCAGCTTTCAAAGGTACATTGCAGAAGGGGGTTAGAAGGGGTCAGTCTTCTTTCACTTCCAGGGAAGGCTTCTGGAGGCTGGGAAAGAAAATAAGCTGTGCTCTACCTGTGGCTTCTCTTGTTGGCTTGGAAGGCTGTGACTCCCTGTACTTCTCCTGCACCAGAACTTCTCTGCCTTGCAGGAACTGGGCTGGGAATGAATTTTGTTGTAAATAGTCTCTCTATTTTCCTGCAGCCTCCCTTCAGGCACTGAAAGGCCACAATTAAGTTCTTTAGTCTTTAGGGTCTTACCCATTCCCTTTCAGGGTTAGGTCACAGCTCTTTTACCTTGGACTAAAAGCATCAGGAAGAATCAGGGTTTGTCTTAGTCAAATCCACTGTTCCTATACACTGGGATAATCTCTGTGTCTAATAATCATTCCTGTTCTTATCCCACTCTGTGGGAATAGGACTTCATTGCTGCTGCCCTTGGTCTCTAGGTAGGCAACTCTTGTACAGAGTAAAGAAAAGATTCATTTCTGAAAGTCCTGTGGCTCTATTGCCCTTTGAGTCTTTAAAGGCATCAATTCCATCAGTAGGATTGGCCTTCAAAAATGTTTCGAGCATCCAAGAGCATAAAATCCAGGGCAAGACAAAATGGTTTAAATTTCGAACTGTCCAAGTGCTGTATGAAGAATCCAAAGTCTCTCAGATTGCTTAAAGGTTATTGGAGCGAATTTGTTAAGAGTTAAGTGCCTTTGAGAATCTGAAAGAACCTTGACCTCATTTAAGACCCCATATTTTGAACTGACACTTGCATGTAAAGCCATTTTGGTCTTCACTAGATGGAATTCAAACAGAAAAATAACAAAGCAAGGTGCCACATGTCTTAGTAAAAGTAAGGATGCCTTCAAAGATAGTTTATTTATTGTTCATTTTCCTACAATGGATTTAAAAAAAAATAATGTTTTACAACTTCACCTACTATATTTTTTTCTTGGCATATTACTGTCCAGACAGAAGTTTTTTGAAGGAGCAACAGCTCACCTGGGAAAAATCTGTTTCATTTTCAGGAGGAGTGGGACAAAGAATTGCTCTGCTTTTGAAACCTTCCCCTTTTGTTAGTGAAGGCTGTGTTTATATGCTAAATCTTCCTTAAATTACTAGATGCTTATATATAGGATTTTTTATATGGACATACCTATGTCTTGCAGCACATTTGGGGGTAGCAATTAAAAAAATTAGTTTTATTCCAAGGGAGACAATTAAATCTGCGTTGTCTGACTTGTATTAACATAGTACTCTTTATCTGGCATCACCTTTTCAGTGATAAGTCTTTATGCCTTTGTCTCACTATGTACAGAATCTTGTCGTGTGATTTTTGTCTTGCTTTAGAGAATCAGAGCTTGCTGCTGCTTCACTTGTACCCTGAGAGCTCTGCAAATCTTTTCCTCCCTTCCAGCTCAAGGTTGCTCCAAGTACATTGCTGATTTTATTTTGTTCTGTTCAAAGAAACCAAAGGGAAAACTTTGCAAAGATTTCTTGGTGACTCTCATCAAAAGTTTGTGCCCTGTTGTGCTCTGAGTGGGTAGATTCAATTTTTTGTAACTTTATAAATTGAACTGAATCACACCTGGCTGAAGTTATTCCACAAAGTTGAGTATTGCTTGTATGGAATATTGACTCCAACAAGTGAAATGTTCCTATGGAGCTCTGGGAGGTGATCATCCCCAAACTTGAAGGGTTCAAATTGAATTTGAAATCGTTGAGCAGGATTCGTGTGATGCCATCCCTTCCTGGGGACAAGGAGGAGACAAAGCACCTGTACTTGCACAATAGTTCTGCAAAGAGGTAAATGTTTTTGGTTGATACATTCCAAGATTACAGAAAAACTGTTTTGGTTTGGCTTCCAGAGTAGCAGTAAACAAGGCTGTCTCTTCTGATTTCCACCCTTATTTTGAGCAATTTTTTCCTTCTCAAATTTAGATACAAGCAGATAGAATCTCTGTGGTGGAGAAGGGGAAATAGATTTGCAAGGCATCATCATCATCATCATATCTACTGTGCTTTGTCATGCCAGGAGGGAAGTAGGAGTGATAAGAAATTTTTTGTCTTGTATTTTATTACTCATCCAAAGTGTTCAATTATCAGTGCTATGCTAATGAAGTCTTTTTGGATTGTCTGACAGATCTGATGATAAACTCCTTAACGAGACAATGAAACTGGGAGGATGTCAATTGGGTAATTACCTGATAATCAATATCCAGCAGCTGTGAAGAGATGGCAGGCAGATATCAGGCCCAGCTCCAGGCTCTGGGTACTTTGTTGGTTCAAGTTTCAGGGAAGATGCTGCCAAAACAATAATAATTGCATTGTGTGACAAGAGTTGGGATGAAGGAATAGCACTCTAATAGTGACATTAATTTAAACTGAATATGTAGAAATCCTTTCTCCTACACAAATCATTATGAAGATTTTGATCCTGGCAACTTGATTTTTTTTTTTCTTGACATGGGCATTAGACAGGGAAAATGAAATTCCCTGAGTAGAACTCTAAAATCCTAAATCTCCAAAGAGCCAGGGATATCAGCCCATGTTATATTAACCATTTAATTATAACTTCATGGATGCAAAGCTGATTGGACAGCTCCTTTACAATCTCAGAGGCAACTGGAACAGCATTTACTTCATTTATGTGTACACATCAAGAGCAAACACCTAGACATAATTCTGAGCAAGTTGACTCTCTAAATGCTGTCCAGAAACAAGGAGCAGGAGTTGTCTGGTTGTAGGGAGCTGTCCACATTCTGATGGAGGTGTGAGAAGTTTCTGGTTCTCTTCATTACCTCTGGAAGCCAGGACAGCCACATCAAATGCCTGAAAGTTCAGAGAGATGAACCTCACTGTGATTAACTGCACCAGAGATATCGATGAGAATAAGAACTTGCTTGGAGGGAGTCTGTTTGTGTGGCAGATCCAATGGCATGATGATATTTTGCTTAATACAAAGCTGGAACTTTGTAAAACTCAGCTTATTCCAAATATAACTTGGAGATAGAAAAGGGAGAGCACAATTTGGCCGTAGAATGGACATTTAAGTTGATCTCGTTCCAGCCCCTGCCATGGGCAGGGACACCTTCCACTGTCCCAGGTTGCTCAGAGCCCCATCCAACCTGGCCTGGGACACTGCCAGGGATGGGGCAGCCACAGCTGCTCTGGGAAGCCTGTTCCAGGGCCTCCCCAACCTCACAGGAAACAATTTCTTCCCAATATCCAATCTAAACCTGCTCTGTGTCAGTGTGAAGCCGTTCCCTCTTGTCTTATCACTCCAGGCCCGTGTAAAAAGTCCCTCTCCATCCTTCTTGTAGGCCATCTGTTACCTTTCACTGCCAATCCATGAAAATCCCAATATGATTATTTCTCTGTATGATTTTCCACGGTGCTTCATTGCCCTGGATTGGTAAGAAACACAGTATCGTGGACAGGATATTTCCAGTGAAAATTAAGACTGAGCCCTAGTCTTGATTTAACCACCTAAAAAATGTGGGGGGGTTGGTTTTTTGGAGGCTTTTTTTGGACAAAATTCCTGAATGTCTCAGAATTCCCTCCCATCCTAGCTGGAAGTTCAGGGGGTTTCTGGACATGTGTGAGGTAAGGAATCAGGCTGGAGGAGGCAGGGTGGGCAGGCTGTGCTGGAAGCATTTCCCTCTCACATAGCAGAGGAGGGACATTAAAAACACCTCCTGCAAGTTTCTACCCTTGCTAAAACCTCTCCTGAGGGCTGCAAAGCACCTCAGCATCTCCTTCCCTACAGTTTATGCCAAGCCTGACTTGCACTGGGCAGCTCAAACCAGAAAAAGATGACCACTGCTTTCACAGAACCTCCCAGAAGCTGAGAGACTCTGGCTTGAGATTCAGCTCAAAAATAGGAAATAAAGGTTGGGGAAAATAAAGAAAAAAAAACCCCAACCTATCAGAAGCAGTTGCCACAGCTTCTTGCATATTAAAGCAGGTTAGTGTTCCAGGGTTGTACTGCTGGGAGGGTCTGACAGGTTTATACTGGAAGACACCACTTAGAAGTGTTAACTTCTTTTAGCTCAGCCTTATGGAGCCTTTTCACTGCAGATGATAATGCTGGCTACAGCCTTCATCGTTCATTCTTAAAATGTGAGGTTAATGTGTAGCTACATTTGATATTAAGGGAAACAGATGGAGCAAGGAACACAGTGAATCACGGGGAATCTGTTCAAGAATTTTTCTCACTAGGAGGTTTTTTTTCCTACTGAGCCTGCCTTAAGTATCAGAGCAAGCTCAAATCATCACCTAAATGCCAGTTGCACTGCTCCCTGCTTGGAATTCAAAGCTTCCAGCTAAATGTTGAATTTGTCTGTTTGGGTTGGGACCCACCAAGGAGAAGCAGCAAATGCTTTCTCATTGATTTTAAGCTGGACCTTTGTTCCTGATCTCTCCAGCCTTTGATTTCCCTGATGACCTGCAGCATTGTGCTTTGTAAACCTCACATGCAGGCCTGCTGATGTCAGCTGTAAGAAGGCACTCCCAATTCCTAACAGAAGCCATACCTCATATCTAAATTTACTGTAAGTCCAGACTACCCACCAGCCTTCTGGCCAACTGCCCCAGGGCAGGGGATGGCTCTGTGGTTACATAAACAGGGTTGTTTGGAAGCACCAAGGGAGGTCAAACTGGCAGGATTCCCACAGTCAGAAAGCCCAGACAGGATTTCCATTGCTCTTCAATCAGATAGGATGGAGGAAGAATGTCTCTGATGATCTCAGCTGGGAGCTGATAACCTTCCAGAGCTGGATAAATAATAAATGGCTCCAGTGATGGTTGTCTGTGAAATGGGCTGATAATTTTGGTGATATGTGCTGGATGGAATGGATGCATGTCTGTGCCCTCCTGGTGATCTGGAGTTTGTCACTGGTGTGTAAGAGAACTGAAAATGAGAGCCTGTTGTGAATCCAGTGGTTATTCCCTGGAGGACATGATCAAGGGAAGCATCACCACTTCTTGATGTTCTCAAAACTGGATGGCTTTCAAAAAGAAGCTTTAGCTCAATATCACTCATTGTGTGTAATGAAGAAACGAGTGGATGAAATTGGAGACTGTGGAACACAAAGGGATGACACTAAGAGATCAGATGCCTTTGTTGTGTTTACATCTTTCAGAAAATCTTTTGCCTGTATTTTCTGTTAAGAGTTTGGAGCAAAACATTTCTAATCAGCTTCTGAACTGGTGAAAAAAAAAAGTGATAATTTCTTTCTTTTTTTTTTTTTTTTTTCCTATCATTACCCATTCTGAGAAAAATGTTTTGGCTTGATTTGTTGTCAGCCGGTTTTCAAGTTGAGTTTTTTTTTTTTGTTTGGTTGTTTGGTTTTTTTTTTCCCGTGGCTCATATTGCAGTAATCTGTACCCTTGGAACAAGATGATCAGAGCTTAGTATCTGCCCTTACTGAATTAATCCTCTTGGCTATGATGTGTGGCAAAGTGGCAGCTCTGAAAGACTTTGGTATCTTCTGCCCTCACCCGCTGGGTGGGATGTGCTGAGGAGCTGTGCTGGTTTGTGTGGAGTGAGAGCAGAATATTCCCTGCTGTTCCCTCTGCAGGAGGGAAGGACTTTGCACCACCCCTTCAGCTGGAACACCCTGCTCCTCTTGGCTTACCTCCACACAGGCTGGGGATGGATGGGGGAGAGGGAATACGTCAGTCTTCCCATCCATCCTCAGTTCCACCTACTTTGTCTTTGGAGTGCTCAACCAATTTTAGGCCAGGAGATAAAAATCTAAAGCCTTTTTTTCTTCCTCTGTAGCAAGGAAAGGAAACCCAGCTTCTATTAAGAGGGGACAGAAATCTGTGTTGGTGTCAAGGCTCCCATTTAGCTGACACAGGTAGTTTGTTCTTCCAAAAGGCTCCATCTGGGCTGACACTTGGTGTCTCCTGAGGCAGGAAAAGGCAGAGTTAATACATTGGCAGAATTAGGGCTGGAATCCTGTACCTGTTCTGTATAAGGCCATAGGTTTGCAGTGTCAGGGGTCAGGAAGAGGCTGGGGCAGGTGCAGGAAACCTCTTTCCCATTATTCTTTGCAAGGGGCTAAGATGCTGTCTGTTTTCTGTGCTGAGGTGGTGGCACAGTGGAAAATTGCAGCTCCTAGGCTGGGCAAACAATCCCCTGTGTGATCCTGCTGCAGGCTGTGTGTCTGTCTCTGCCTCTGTGGGGTCTTGTTTCTTGCAATCATAGAATCCACTGAGCTGGAAGGCACCCACAAGGATCATTGAGTCCAACTCCTGGCCCTGCACAGACACCCCAACAATCCCACCCTGTGCATCTCTTGGGGCATTGTCCAAACTCTCTTGGAGCTCTGGCAGCCTTGGGGCTGTGACCATTCCCTGGGGAGCCCGTTCAGTGCCCCACCACCCTCTGGGGGAAGAATCTTTCCCTGATACCCACCCAAACTCTCCCCTGACACAGCTCCAGCCATTCCCTGGGTGCTGTCCCTGGTCACACAGAGCAGAGCTCAGGGCCTGTCCCTCCTTTTCCCTTTGTGAGGAATCTGCAGAACTGCTGTGAGCTCTGACCTCAGTCTCCTCTTCTCCAGCTGAACAGACCAAGTAACATCAGCCACTCCTTTTGTGTCTTCACCTCCAGCCCCTTCACTGTAGCCCTCACCATCTTCCATAGCCTGATTGGATGCCTCAAAAGGTACTTACACAGGCCTGTGCTCTATGTTTGAGATCTGAAGTGTGCCAAAAAAAAAAAAAAAAAAAAAAAAAAAAAAAAAAAAAAAAAAAAAAAGGTGCCTTGTCCTTTCCCTGTTCTTGCTGCTTGTAGAATAGGTGGTGGTGTCATCTGGTGAGATAAAGAATTGTGCTTTTCCTCCCTTTTCTGTTTGGTGGGTTTTGGTGATGGTGTTTCTGGATCACTTGACACATCTCTGCCACCTTTGAGACCTTCCTTTAGGATTCATGTCACTCCCCAGCAACACCCTCTGGGTGCTGGCCGGAACAGTGCAACACCAAACCTCCTGGTGACTTGGACAAGCGGCCAAACCCCTTCCTAGACCACAGGCAGCAGGAACCCTGCTCCTGATTTATTTACACTGCTGACATTTCTGCGGCTTGAATGGAGCCTTTCCTCACCTGTGCAGTGATGGGGAGAGCCAGGGTGAGCGTTTCTCCCCTCCCCTGGCAGGTGGGTGTTGTGTGGCGTGTGGCTTTGGTCCCCCATGTCACCGTAGTAACAGCAAGGCGTCGTCTCCTGGCAACTGTCAGGGTTGCTAAGAGAAAAGTCAGCAGCTTTGGTAGATGTGACATCTTTGACATTCTCCACTCACATTACATTGGGATGGGTTTGATGGAGAGAAGATGACCTGGTGGCCAACTCTCATCTCCTTTGACCCGGCTGAATGCTGCTTTTCAGAAATAATTACAATAATTACATTCCTGTAAGGCAATGGAACAGCCTGTCTGGGAGATGGGGGAACACAGACCCTGTTGTTTGCCATCCTTGCCCCATTCAATAACTACAAGTGACACTTCCTGCCCTCTGCTAGGAGATGAAATGAGTTCTGGGAATAAAAATCACTCTCTAGGTGCTGAGTGTTGTCACTGGTTTTTGATGCTCTGGTTCCTCAGTCCATTTCAGAGGTGGCTTCACTAAGAAAGAAACTTTCCTCAAGCTCTCTGCTCAGCCAGTGCTTCATCCTTAAAAGAGTTTGCTTCCCAAACCCACCTATCCATGGGGTGAAAGCTGTGGTGAGAGTGGTGTTTGTGTGAGTGTGGGTGTGGGAAGGAGCAGCAGGTTCCCTGAGGCATTACTCCAGCTTAGCTGGGTGGAGGAATTCAGTGCAGTCGTACCAAGGCAAAGCTAAAGGCAACACACACAGAGTGATGAATTGATAAATCCTATTTGCTCTCATCTGCCCACTCCCCCAGAGCTGGGGACATCACTGGCTGCTGCTGCGTGCCAGAGCATGTGCAGAGGGAGTTGTTGTGCTCTCTGCAGTGCTTGGGAGACAGATGGTGGAGCCCACCCATTCTCCACAGAGAGGAGGATTTCTGCAGCGCTGTGGTACTGGCAGACGATGCAACAGCAATGTTCTCACATCTCACAGAACTGACTGGTCTCAGGAGTGATATTTTACCACTGTTCTTTTCTGGAACCTTATTTTTGTGCCACAGCTGCCTGCACAGCTTTTGGCACAACGCTAATGGAGAATGGGAACTGCTCTGGCTGGACCAGCTCTGCCTTTTAGGGTGCGAGTTGGACTGTAAGGAAGAAATAATCTCAGCTGCTGAGGTGCTTTTAGGAGAGGAGAACCAGTGGAGAGATGTTCTTATCCCTTCTAAAATTCCAGCAAAACCTCTGTCTCAGCACAGTATGGGAGAACTTCTGTTGGTTGGGAGGAGTTGAGACAGACCAGATTAATGGAGATGGCTTCTCTTCCCTAAATGGAAAAAAAAATTGATTTAGCTGTACAAGTGGGACTTGTGACAAGAGAATGAAGCCCAGTACAATTTTGCAGAGGCCATCAGAAACGCTGGGGACATTCAGAAATGCTCAGTTTCTCACCAATTTCCTGCAGCTGACAGCACATTTGCATTGACCTTGGTGACAGCGCCAGCCTGGCAAATGGAAAGGACATGCATCACTAAGAGGAGAATTAAATTTGCAAGGAATGCCTTGTATTTCATCTTCTGTTACTGCCATTTTTATCTGTTCCAGCTAATCCTTGCGTCCCTAGAAAGCCTGCCCTAGTGTTCCACTTCCTGCAGCAGGAATGGTGCCTGTGCTCACAGCAGGGATGGCTTTCTCCAGCTCTTTTGTCAAACCCTGTCATGGACCCCCTGAGCTCCTCGTTCCTTTGCCAGCTGTGGGGAGTGTGCAGCTCATTGATGTGGAGCCTTCTGTCTCCTCAGAGCAAAGAAACAGCCCTGAGCTGACTGGCACCTGTAAGAGCAGCATTGCTCAGGTGGAAGCTGCCCCCAGTTCAGCAGATTCCAACACAGAGGGGAAAGTAAATAAATGGGGAAATTAATCTCTTCTCTTGCAGCTGTCACTTCAGAGATTTCCATCCCTCTCTCTTATATAAACATGTGAGCATCCCAGACACAAGAGGTGTGTGTGAAATGTCTTCACACAGCTAGACAGACATCCCATCAGCCTGGTTTGAATCAGAAGAGGTGTGGGATTAAAGAACCTATCCTCTTTTTGCTTTTTTTTTTTTAAATGGACAGGCTTGACATAATTACTGGTGCAATAGTGACACAGTGGGTGCATCCAGTTTGATTAATGTTTTCTTCTTCTCCTCCTCCCTTCCTTTTTGGTTGTATAAAACATCACTGCAACTCATTGCTCAGGATTGTGTGCTTGTTATTTTATAGTGAGTGGCTCTGCTCAGAAGTTTCTACGTGAAATATCCTAGAAGGTGATGTTGTATCTTAAAAACCAAGAGCAGTCATCTCTAAAGAACTGGTCCAGTAGTCTGGGCAGCCTAGAGCTGTTTGGAGCTGCAGAGGCTTAGTGTTCCTGAGTTGTGGGGAATAGAAATGATTGGACAGCAGACCTGAGTCCTTGGCTTCTGGAGCTGGGCCAAGTTCCACTTCCCATTATTAACCCGCAGTCATCAGGGACATGACCAGGTGATCCAGTGACCTCTCCTGTCCTCCAGCAGAGATGGCCAGGAACAGGGGGCAGATCCAGTGGGGATTTTAAACGGGATGCTATGACAGGTTGTGCCCCACTCCCAGAGAGCCTGGGCTCCTCTCCCCCTGTCTCTGCAAGACTCTGTAAGGTCACGGCGGGGCTGTCCGTGCTCCTGGTGCCTGTTCCTGCCGCCAGGAATGCGCTGTTCCAGCTCGGCACCGCAGCCAAGTCTCGATGACTTTGCAGATGCTGGTGCTGCGCATGGAGTGACCTGAGCTGAGCTGAGCCACGATGCAGTCCCAGCCCTGGAGAGCTCAGCCTGCAGGAACCAGGCAGTGGAGCTCCACTTGGAGTTCCTCAAAAAGGATTTGCTTTACAAAAGGCTCGGGATTGATGCAGGTGGCTGAGGTGAGGATGCGTTTGAGGATGCAAAGGCGGTGGGAATGTTTTTTTGTTCTCTGTGGAGACAAAAGGAGCTTGGGAACCATGAGGAAAATCTTACCAAGAGCTCCGTGGGTAGGAGACATTTTGCTGCAGCAGCTCCATCTCTGTATCCCCAAACAGATCTAAGTCAGGGAAACCTGAGCACAGCAAAGCCTTTTTTTTTTTTTTTTTTTTTTTTTTTTTTTGGCAGTATCCAGCAGCATTTCCTCTCTGGGAGAACCCAGGTCTCTCTAGTTCTGTGCAGACAAAATGTCAGGGCTTCATCTGTCTGTCTCCCTGCCTCCTACCAGCTGAGAAGCCAGCGAGTACCTTTGTAATGAAGGATTAACTGTGCAATCAGATCTGTGCTCCTTGTGCCATCCCCACATCCAAGCACAGTCATACCCTGGGCATAGGAAAACACACTCACAGAATAAATCCTGGTTAGGTTTCAGGCTGCTGGCTTAGCTGTGGCCCTGACTTCTTGAAGCTGGAGTTTTGACTTGCTTAGCAACAGTAAAGCTGTGCTGCAGGTCCAAAAAGCAGGACTGGAAAAGGTTTTGCTCCTGACCTCCTGACCTCCCATGTGAAGGATGCAGCTCCTCAGCTGGCTGGCACTCTTTGTTCCTCAGTTATGATCGACAGAGAATCATCGTGGAATCCTAGAATGGCCTGGGTTGGAAGGGACCTTGAAGATCATCTCATACCAATCCCCTGTCATAGGCAGGGACACCTTCCACTGTCCCAGGTTGCTCAGAGCCCCATCCAACCTGGCCTGGGACACTTCCAGGGATGGGGCAGCCACAGCTGCTCTGGGAAACCTGTGCCAGGGCCTCACCACCCTCACAGGGAACAATTTCTTCCCCATATCCTGTCTAAACCTACAGTCTTCCAGTTTGAAGCCACATGCAGCTTCCAGCAAAAGCCCTCTGGCATTTCACCCCCTAGAGAAGGATGGGGATGTGTTAGTTGCTGTGTGGTGGAAGAAGAACTAGGGATGCAGGGCACTAAAAGCCTTTTTGAATCCACATTCTTGGATGCCAGCCCTAGGCCAACCTATGGAAGGGGAGATAATGGTTGGGCAACGTGGCAGCAGGAATGGAAATGAACTCTGGGCCTTTTCTGTTTAAAACATGCCTTCCTAGCACTAATCCTGTAAGGACTTGGAGTTCCCTCATTCCCAAAAACAGCGTTTCTAAGCCAGGCAGTGCTGAATATGTCCTTGCTTTGCTTGCCACAGGCACGGAGAAAAGAGCCTGAGAAAAGCAGTAGCTCCTGCTGCCAGCTCTGGAAGGCAGCACACTTCTCAGATGTCAGGCAGATCTGAAACATCAAAGAGGCTTCTCCTGAACTAGTTGACCTTTTATTACCCATATCCTTCCACTAATACCCAGCAGATTATCTTTGCCTTGTTTTTGCTGCTGTGTCCCTGACCTGTGGAAACCCCCATGCTTTGAACATGCTCCATGAGGGCAGGGAGGTGGCATTTGCAGTGGCTGCTCTGCTTCAGGGGCCTCCTCTGTGAATTTTCTTTTGGATGTTTGTGACTGGAAGCACCTCCAAGTCTGTGTCACCACCCCTACACCTCCATCTGATCCTGAGCTGTAGGTGAGCACCAGCTCAGCAGACACTGAGAGGGGGTTTAGCCCCAGGGGAACTGTGGATTGCTGTGAGTACAAACTGGCTGTGCTCACACACAGGATGAGCTGCACCTCCAGACCACCAAGGACAATCATTTCCAGTGGTTTTCTCTCTCCTTTCAGCAATCTTGCTGAAATCCAGGGGACTGGTGGTGGAAACAGGTGCAAAAAAAAATTTTTTTGGGGGGAAGATGTTGCTGGTAGCTTCTGGGTGTACCCATGATCATGAGATGAGGCAGTGAAGGAAAGCCAGCACAGAGGAGAGAGATCCTGAGCTTCCAAGCACTGCTCTGCAGTGTCTCAGGTGTCATTCACAGACCCCATCACACGGTTCTTGTGGAAATGCACAATGCTGCCACACACAGATTGCCTCTGGCTCTGCTCTCTGGGTTATCTGCAGCTCTCTCCTCCCTGGGTCTGCTGCTCTGCTCCTGGACTTTCTCCAAGCAACGCCTCCCACCAGCTCTGTGCTGTTCTCAGTGGTTCCTCTCTCGTGTTAGAATCTGCTGGAATAACTTGTACTGCATGAGCAATTCTTGAAATGTGCATCGAGTTTATCCTTAAGGCAGATGACAGGCACTGGCAGAGGCTGTGAGAACCACCAGATTAACACCAGTCCCTGTAGGGAACAAAGGGCAGAAACTGTGCAAAGTGTTGCTCAGGCCATCAGGAAACCCTGGTTTCTAGGGGAAGGGGGGAGTGAAAAATGAGGCTGTGTGAGCCTTGGACCAAACAGTGAGGGTCAGCTCCAGTTTTCCAGCACCCTGGAGCACTGTTGCTTTCACTAGCTATCATGTCATGGTGTGGGAACCAGTGGCTTGAGGCTGCAAAATTCCATGTCTGGTTCTCTCCCACTGTCCTCTTGCAGCCCTCAGCATCCATACAACTTGCAGCCTCCCAGCACCTGAAGGGAGCCCACAGGAAAGATGAAGAGACTATTGACAAGGGCTTGGAGTGACAGGACAAAGGGAAATGGCTTTACACCAACAGAGAGAGGTTTAGATTGCATATTAAGAGTGAGTTTTCCCAGCTAGAAGTTGGTTTTTAATGCTGGACTAAATCCTTGAATAATGAGGTGGAACACTTCTACAGCATCCTTGTGTCCAGGAAGGATGGCCAGGTGCTCTACAGACAGCAAATCCATGATGATTTTTGTTGTTAGCAGAAACACAGATGACAATGGATTATAGTTACCTCACTTTTGCCATCTCAAAAAGAATCTGGGAGCTGCTGGATGAGACACAGAAATATCAGGCAAAGCTGTAGCTGTAGGCATGAACTGCATGAAAATTAGCCTGTTAACTTGGCCTAGTCCATGAAACATTATTGAAACAGAATTGGAACAATCCTGTTGGGTCATGCAGTGAGATGTGTGATTTATCAGGGTGAAACCAACTCAACATCATCTTAACGACATACTGTTAAATACACATCACTAAATTTGATATGTCCAGGAGCACACTGCCTGGGGGCCAGCATTCCCAGCTAATTCAGAGATTTCCACTCTTTTTCAAACATATTTCATGGCCATAGAAAAAGAGCAGAAACACTGTTTTGGAAGGTTTCTCTGCTGGCTACAGATAAAGGTAAAATTGAGCAGTCATAGATAATATAATGTCATCTCACAGAATCTCAGCATATCCTGAGTTAAAAGGAACCCACAAGGACCATCAAGTCCAAGTCCTGGCCCTGCACAGGACCAGAGCCAGGCACAACATAGAAATGTTTAGACTTTCCCTTCTGGAGCAAGGAAGGGAAGGAAACAGTGTAAGATTTCCTGTCCTTCATATACCTAAATTTCTGTGAGATGACCTTTCCAATGCTAATTAAGTTGAGTCAGTCTGAGCTGTGACAGGAATAATTCTTGAATGAAAAAAAAAAAAAAAAAAAAAGGCAATAGACATACAGACATGGTTCTGAAAGATTAAATTGCTCTCCCCGATGCAGGGAAATATCTGTCCCCCAAGGTAAATGCCACCAAACAATGCTGGATTCCTGTCAAAGTGGCAGCTGATGGCCGTTCTGGGACTGTGACTACCAATGGCTCAGCAGCTGCCAGCTTGGCCAGTTTGTTTCTGTAGCATTCAGGCAGCAGTTCAAGTTGGCCTCTCTCAGCAGAGCTCATTCCAGGGGCTGAGAGGTGGAAAATCCCTTGTCCATTATTTACCTCCAGCTCCACAAACTTCCATCTTCTCTTGAAAAGTGGAAGCTGTTCTGCACCTCAATTTCTGCAGAGAAGGAGACAGCTCTTTCCTGTGTCCATAAGGTTTTGCCCCAAAGATCAAAAAGCTCTTGGAATGGTGTGGGCTGGGAAGGGACTTTGAAGATCATTTTGTCCCAACCCACCTGCCATGAGCAGGGGACACCTCCCACTAGAAGTTCTCCCAAGCTCTTTTCATGAAAATCACATAAGGACAGGAGCTTATAATTGCGGCTTTCAGTTTTCATGCTTCTCATGAACAACAGCCAGCAAGAGGAATGAGCAAGTGGTTTATTGGTATGAGAACTCAGAAAATCCATGGTGTGCACAGCCCTCTGCACCCAAGCCAGGTGAAATTTGGTGACACCTCAGGTGACACCTGGAATACAGGGGGAATTTGTGAGGATCACCACAGCATCCTAGAAAGCATCCTTGGCCCTGCACAGAGGACCTGCTCCATTACAAAGCCAACTGCAGTTTCTAGGAATGATATGATCGTGTGAAGGGAGACCAGGCTTAAATTACCAGGTCAGCAGCCATCATTTAGAGGAGGCAGCTGAGGTGTAAGCAGATAGCAGCAGCAAGGTGAACCAGAGTTCACCTGAGTTCCAGGGCTCTGTGCAGGGCATTAACTGGGTTTAATGCAGAGCAGTTGGAGGGATGGGCAGCCAGCAAGCCCCTGTGGAAGTGGGATGGGCAGGAGGTGGTCAGTCTCTAGGGACAGACTGTCAGAGTTGCTGGGTTGGGTCCTGCAGAGGTGCACAGCAAAGAGGATCCCTGCTGGCTACAGCAGAACTGGTGTGTGACACCTGCTCTGGCACAGTGACCACAGCAGGGTCCCAAAGTGCTCCATTTGGAGAAAAAGGTGCCTTGGTGGGGTGGGATTAGTGGGATGCTGCAGCAGAGATATGGAGATCATGGAAATACTGTCAGCATCAGTGCATCTCCATCCCCTTCCTGCTCATCCTTGGCAAACACACTCTCTCCATCTATATTCTCTCCTCATTCCCTGCCCCTAATAGTACAGGGAGAGTCAAACAGCTCTTCTCTTAGTTTATATCCCCCCCTACCCTATGACTCCTGAGGGAGAGGCAGTTTGTCTCTCACTAGAACTCTGGGAGCATGGGGAAAATGAATTTAAATGCAACGTTTGGAGGTCATGTTCTCTGCTGGTGCAAATCAGCACAGCCTCAATTAACTCAATTAGCAGAGCTGACCCTGGAGTCATAAATATTGGTGAATCTCTCTGAGTGCTATGGCAGCATGCAGAAGATTTTAAAAGAGCAATTTTCCATCCCCTCCCTGGCTTTTCATAGAATTCAAAAAAATGTTGTAAAAAATTGTCAGTCTTTGGGTCAAAGTTCTGGAACCAAATATCAGCTGTACTGACTGACAATCTGCATCTCAGAGCAACCCTCAGTGGATGCACTCGACTGTCTCATTCAAAGGACTTTTTCACATTAAAAATCCCCTTGAGTTCGAATAACAAATGACAAATAAGCTGCTCCAAGTCCTTATGGGAATCCTGAAGGATATAGATCAGTGTGGGGGCATGCAAGGACTTTCATTTCTTCTTAGAGGAAATCCTGCCACCTCCTATGCGTGGAGAATTGCAACAGAAGGGTTCATATCCTCAAAAGGAATGTTTCCTGTGTGTTTGAGATGGCAACAACAGGCAGGATTCCCTCTCAGCATCCACACATCCTATGCAAAGGCATGGAAGCCCCAGAAGATCTTGGTGTCCAGTATTTTTTGGAGGGGGGGGGGGGTTTATTTTGGGGGAGGAACAGACTTAACAGACTTAATTTTAGTTTGTAAGTGCAGCAGGTCTCTTCCCAGACACTCAGAGTCAGAAATCCATGAGGACTGGATGTCATTTACTGTCATTTCCCACAAGAAATTGAGGGCCAGCACAATCAGGGTCAGATGCTGAAGTAATTTTCACAGTAACAGCCAGTCTTTCATTTCTAGATCCTCATGCCTAGCTCACTAGAGCAGCTTCAGCTAAATCCTTTTTATTATAGAAAATAATTCTAAGTCAACTTAGCCAAGTGGCAGAAATCCCAGATTGGTAAAAGGGTTGAAAGGAAAGAAAGCAGTCATTTCTATGCCATCGTCCCCTCAAATATGCACATAGGAAAAAAAAAAAAAAAAAAAAAAAAAAAAAAGGAAAGATGAGAAATTACTGGTCTTCATTCAGCCTTTACTTGAGAGTTTCCTTACCTGAATTTTATAGTTGATCACAACAACAACTATCAGCATGAATGATGTCACAACAGCAGCTGTAGCTCAAATATCCAAGTCTCTTTTTCAGGGAAAGGTTTCTGGGGACATTTATCCTTCCTTGTCCCAGTTCTCTGTCTCTGCAGTAGGAGGAAATGCAGCTTCCCCTGTCCTGTGTGATTTTAGACTGGACATTGGGAAGCATTTCTTTACCAAGAGAGTGGCGAGACACTGGACCAGGATTCCTGAAGGGGTGGACAATGCCCCAGGTCTGTCATTGTTTGAGAGGTTTTTGGACAATGCCCTTAACCTTTGGTCAGCTCTGAAGTGCTCTGGCTGTTGGACTGGATGGTTATTGTGTGTCCCTTCCAACTGAAATGTTTTATTCTATTCTATTCTATTTTTGCAGTCGTTGTCTTCTCTGTGAAAAGGGGAAAAAGGGGGAATGAGGGTCCCAAAGGACACGGCTGTTTCCTGAGGTCATGGGCAGCAGATTTCAAGTGAGATGGATGCCAGAGCAGTCCCCACATGCCAAAGTGTTCAGGAACTGCAGGTCAGGAGTGAAAGGCATTGACAGCACTGCAGAGGCTGCTGACCCAGCACCTGCCTGCCTTGAGCCTGGCTCAAACCAAACGTACAAGCTGCTCATGAGTTCTAAATCTGGTGTTTAGCTTTGAAAGCCAGAAGGAATTTTAATTTCTCCCCACCTTCCCCTTGCCCTGCATCCAAGCCTTTTGCCTCAGTGACTTTGCTGAGTGGGCTGGGAGCAGGATGCTCAGTCTCTGCTTCCCACCTTGGTCCCAGCTGGGAACAGGAAGGTGCCACTGTGGGGGGAGTGCTGTCATTTCCCTGTGCAGGCTTCCACTTCCAGAAAAGACAGAAGCTGTGTTTGCATGCAGGGCATCTCTGGTTTATGTGTTCAATAGCCGTGCCCTGTCTGAGGATGTGTGCTGAACAGAATGCTGGTAGTAGCAGAACTTCCATTGGCTTAAGGAGAATTGTCCCTTAGTTATATTCATAAGCTAAGAAATTAAAATGAGGAGGTGGGAATGAAGCTTGGCATTTTTTTTTCCAGTGTCCATATGTTTTATTGCATGGATTTCAGCAGGTCACAGGGAGGGGATTCTGCCCCTCTCTGCTCAGCCCCACCTGCAGAGCTGCCTCCAGCCCTGAGATCCCAGCACAGCAAGGACAGGGAGCTGCTGCAGCCAGGCCAGAGCAGGGACACCAAGGGCATCAGAGGGATGGAGCAGCTCTGCTGGGAGGAAAGGCTGAGGGAATTGGGATTGTTCAGCCTTTGGGCTGACCTCATTGTGGCCTTGCAGTGCCTGAAGGGAACCCACAGGAAAGATGGAGAGAGACTCTTGACAAGGGCCTGGAGTGACAGGACAAGGGGAAAGGCTTCACACTGACAGAGAGCAGGGTTAGGTTGGATATTGGGAAGAAATTGTTCCCTGTGAGGGTGGGGAGGCCCTGGCACAGGTTTCCCAGAGAAGCTTTGGCTGCCCCATCCCTGGAAGTGTCCCAGGCCAGGCTGGATGGGGCTCTGAGCAACCTGGGACAGTGGAAGGTGTCCCTTCCCATGGCAGGGGGTTGGAACTGGATGATCTTCAAGCCCTTTCCAATCCACACCTGATCCCTGTGTGTCCCTGTGAGCAGGGAGGGCTCAGGGCAGGGCCCAGCAATGGCACCAGAGCCACGGGCAGGGACTGAGCCCCAGGAGGTTCCACCTGGACATGGGGCAGAACTTCTTCCCTGGGCAGAGCCCTGAGCAGATTGTCCAGAGAGGCTGTGGAGTCTCCTCACTGGGGATATTCCAGACCCCTCTGGACACAATCCTGTGCTCTGGGATGGCCCTGCTGGAGCAGGGAGGTGGGACCAGCTGATCCACTGTGGTCCCTTCCAGCCTGACCCATTCTGTGAGTCCAGGTCTTTTCATCATCTCTGTTAAAATCCTAATTTAGAAGCCACTCATAAACTCAGCATTAAATCCTTGGTGTGTTGTAGAGAGACTGAGGAACAAGGGGAAGTCTCCAGAGCACAAATGCTTAAACTTGCATACTCCAGTGAGACAGGAGGAACACCTTCCCTCCCAGAGAAGGTGTAACAGGATCAGAGACTGTATATATGTCTGTGGTGGTTTGAGCTTGTCTAAGGGATATTGGTGTGAATAACCATCTTGTATAAGAAGATAAGGACTTTCCAGAAGGGCTAAAGCAAGCTGCTCATTGGAGAGTTGGTGCTGCATATGAAATTTTGGGGGGTGGATCTCATCCCTGGCTCTGGTTGCTGGATTGTTATCTTCCTCCCTTTCTTCTGATGGTTCCCCGTGTTTTTTGAGGGAGGAGAACAATTTGCAATGGAGTCACACTGAGGTGCTCTGCCTCCATTGCCAGAAAGCTCATTTTCACTTTTTATTAATTACAGAAATTGAGTGACTGCTCCAAGTGCAGAAGTTTGGCCCTTGTTAAACGTATGGGCTCAGGAGAAAGGGCTGAGCCTCAGCTGGTGTCCCCTGACATCAGCCCAAGCACACCTGCTCAGGCCAGCTGAGGCAGCCTGTCTCCTGTGTGCAAAGCCAAGCTGTTTGCCCAAAAGGCAGCCTCAGCCAGGCTGAAGGACTTGGTTCAGGCTGAGAGGGATGCTTCTGCAAAAAACTACATTTCAGTAATTTTTCTGAAATATTTGCATCAGCTTCCTGATGTAGCCTTGAGAAAAAGGGGAGGGAAGCCCTTCCCTGGTGACTCCAGGGGTGCCTGTACCCTTTAACAACCCCAAAAAGGGAATGCTGCTTTCCCATGGTGAGGCTTTCCTGGAGGGAGAAGCTGATCAGCTCCTCAGGGTCACTCATTCTTTGTTAGGATGATTGTGCCAGGGATACCAAGGCTCAGATGGTCTCTGCTCCAGAGAGTTACAACCCCAATCCTACAGCTGGGGAGAGGCAGCATCATTCTGCTTTCCTTCCTCCCCCTGTTTGAAGCCTCAGCCCGGCCGGTTTGTTTATCAGCTCTTCCACACTCTGCATTTTCAGCAGGAAAATTCAGCGTGCCACAATGCTGGCGAGGATGACGTTTAATTTTAGCAGACACCTCCTTTCTGTGTGTGGGAAGATGGGTTTTGCTGGGCGCTGAAGCGCACAATAAGGCTCTTATCGAACCTTCCCATGCTGGTGTGAATTAGAAGCAGCACAGCCTTCTTAAAAATCAGCAAAGCTGTGCCCAGTTGAAACCAGTCTGCTTTCAAAGTCTTCACCCCGGGGGCAAAATTTTGCATTTTCTGTCCCAAGAGACAAATGGAGGAGTGAGGGTCATATTTTCTCTGAGTTTATATCTGCTGGAATGCTTATTTCACCAAGGGTGTCAGATTTGCTGCCCTGTTCTGCAATAAATGCCTAAAAACTCATGCAGTGCCTGAAGCAAGGCATAAAAATAGGGCTGGATACACCAGTGACCAAGCAAAAAAAAAAAAAAAAAAAAAAAAAAAAAAAAAAAAAAAAAAAAAAAAGGCAGTTTCTGGGGAAAGAAGGACTTTTTGGATCACCTCTATGGGGAGGGAGAAGCAGGGGAAGGATGGGAAGAACAGCACACGAAGGAGCTGTGAGAGAGAGAGAGTGTGCAGAGGAGGATGAGTCACCTTCAGGCTTTGGCTGGGGTGGCAAGGGAAGCATTTCCACCTCCAAAACGCCTCCTCCCTTCGCTTTTTGGCTGCCTTGCTGCGCTCAGGCTCTGCAGTGACTCCCAGTTCTGGGCTCAGAGGAGGGAGGGTGGCAGTGGCAGGGCAGGGCAGGGAGGCACAGCACCTCCTGTGGGGATGTCACAGCCCTGTGCCATCAGTGCCTGTCAGAGGACTGGCCATGGGGCTGTGGCTAAGTCTGATTCCCTCATGTTTTATGTAGTCACTTAGCACTCAGAGCACTGGGGGAGGCTGCACCAGCAAATCAAAGCATCTCCAGCTCTTTGCTTGCTTCATGTCCCACACAGAGAAATTACCTCAGCCAAGAGCTTCACAGCTGCATTATTTCCATTGCTGCCATCACTAGGGGCAGCTAAAGGGATATTTCCCCTTATTTGAACCATGACACTCAGAGATAAAACCTCAGTTAATTGTCTGGGATCTTCTGAGCTCTTTATTTTGTCAGTAGAAAAGCAAGGCACTGCTAAGTGGTGATTCATGGTGGAGCTGACAGGCACAGTGACTCACCTCCCAATAACATGGGTTTGTCTCCAGGGTCTGTGGGTTTGCTGAAGACATCGAACTTTCAGGTGGGTAAACTTAGGTGAGATGAATCTCATCCCAGGAAGCGATTTCTGCTGCCATCTCTTGCCTTCCTCTGCAAAACACCTCCAGTGAGAGCTGTGTGGTGGCTTGTGAAGGAATTCTCTCTTCAGCTCTGAAATGAATATTGTGAAAGGTCAGTGGCTCTGCCCTTGGACCTGTGGCCACCTTGTAAGAGAAAAACTGCTAGACCTGGACTGGGGGATGTCAGGAGTAGAAAACCACCAGTCTGAGTGCTCAGCTTGCTTTTACCCACAGCAATTCCCTTCCAGACAGATCTCAGGGTTTACTCTGAAATCCACAGAAAATTGTCTCTATACGTGCAGAAAATTTGTGTATCAGGGCAAACCAGATTGATCAAATCAACAAGAAAGATAACCAAACCAACACAAGCCCCCTAACATGATATAAACAGGATTGTTGTTTTGGAAATACACATCTCTTATGGCTACTTTAGAATAAAAAAATATTTCTTTAAAAAGCGTGAAGCCTTCATGCATAGGTGGGGTACTTTTTCCAGATGTGCTATACTATCAAAACAAATGCACAAACACGCTAGAGGTGAATATTTATTCATAATTTTCTATTTATTCCTAATTTTCTATTTATTCCTAATTTGAAATCAGCTGTCTTGGTGTCTGTTGAGTAAATCTCAATCTAAGCAATGTTCCACAAGAGATCATTCCATAGGCTTTAAAGAGAGCTGAGGAAAGATTTCATGTTCATAAACATTAAATTATTTACTTATTAAGTGGTTTTTTTATTAAACTGCTGAAAATTTGCTTATTTGAACTTGTTCTGCCATTGGCAGAAAGATGTCTGAAATTAAATACGTTGGAACTTCTTTGCAATCATGGTGCAGATTTGTACTCAAGATACTCTTGTGCCACTGACATAATGTGGATTTTTCCAAATGTGCAGCGCATTACAGGCCTCTAGTGGTAGAAATTTAAAAAATCCAAAAATTCTAGCTTAGGATCCATCCTAACTGTAACAATTCCTGATGGCACTGAATTCCGGTCTTACTAAATTACATAATGCTTTCTGTTTATAGATTTGGCCTTGTGGTTTGCTCACCTGAGGGAAATGGAGATTCAGCAGAGGTCAGAGATGTCAGTGACGATTCTCTGTTAATCTTAATATATATATATATATATATAATAAAGATAAAAGTAAACCGGGTTTAAAGAAAGGAGAAAAGCACAGAGTGCATAGCCCTAGTCTTGCTCAATTAATTAATTAATTAATTGCAGTAGCCAAAAGAGTTAGAATGCTGTGAGCCTGGCAGGTTACAACTATGCCACACCACCCCTCCCTAAGTTCCAGCCCTACCACCCCTTTTTCTGCCAGGTCTGTGTGGGCACAGGACTCTGCCAGTCCACCTCAAAGCCTGTCACCTCCCTGACAGATTCAGGTGAGAGATGTCCAGGAGAATCATCTTTTCAGCCCTTGCAAAAGGAGCATATCCTCCTGCCAGAGCTGATCTCACAGCATTTAACATTTGGCTTGCTCAGCACAAATTTATTTCTTTTGCAGCAAGTGCAAGGCAGTGACTAAGCAATTCCCACAGTGTTGTTTGGTGATTTGGTTTTGGTTTTCTGGGTTGTTTTTTTGTTGTTGTTTTAATTTCAGTTTTTCACTAAGATTACTAATACTCTCAAAGTCTTAATTTCTATGATAAATATGATGCAAACTTATACTTCTAAAAAATCGCAGCATTTTACTACATTTTTAAGGGAGTTAACACAGTGGAGAGAAGTACTAGATGTAAAAAAAAAAAAAAAAAAAAAAAAAAAAAAAAAAAAAAGGAGAAGTGTCAGAAGTGATTAAAGGTTTTTTCCCCCTTAGTTTTTTTTAGGTTGTTTTTTTTTTTTTTTGTTTTGTTTTTTTGTTTTTTTTTTGTTTTTTAATTGGAAAACAGGATTTGGTCACTGGTCACTGCATTTTGGTGGAGAAACAGGCAAATTTGAAAGGCTTCAGAAGAGCTCAAATGAAATGCTGTATATCTGGGCACTAAAGAACTTAAGATCATCGAAACCTCCATGTGTACAAAGACCATGGAAGAAGTGATGGCAGAAGAGGGCAAAATTCTGTTGAGGGTGGCATTCAAATCAGAACATCATATTTGGAAGTGAACGCATTCCTTTAAGATGTATCATCTTGGGCTCAAGTGTCTTTAGTCCCTCTCTTGGCTCTATGGAAGGGCCCTGGTCCAGCAGAAGGTGTGCTCTGCTCTGTGAGATCAGGGAATGGCTGGAGCTGTGTCAGGGGAGAGTTTGGGTGGATATCAGGAGAAAATTCTTCCCCCAGAGGGTGTTGAGCACTGAACAGGCTCCCAGGAAATGGTCACAGCCCCAAGGCTGTCAGAGCTCCAGGAGAATTTGGACAATGCTCTCAGGGATGCACAGGGTGGGATTGTTGGGGATGTCCTGTGCATGGCCAGGAACTGGACCCAAGGATCCTAGAATCCAAGAGAGTCTATGACTCTATTGCTAAATCAGCTTTTTTTAAACAGATTTCTTGCAGCTGTTAAATGTTCCCAAGTATAAAAGAAGACTGTGATGCCTGAGTCATGGCTAAAGACTCATGGCAAAAAAACCAAAATCAGGTAATAAAATAACTGGCATAAGTCCCCAGTCCACAGCTGAGCCCTTGGCATCTATGGCTGATTTCCAGGCAGCTCAGAGAAAATGAATATTTGCCTGGGATCTGCAGGATATCTCTGATAATCCATTTAACTGAGGTAAAAGGGCCCCAACAGAACTGATTTCCTGGTAGTGCTGGGGGGGTGGGTTATTCTATTAATTTAGGGCCACAGCTGGTCTGTCCTCTTTATGAGAAATCTCTGCCATTCATGGGGTGGGAACCTCCTGCATCCCTCCCACAGGGCTGAGGGAGTGTCACCACCTCTCCAGGACACCACTGTGAGCTCTCAGGTGTGACAGGAGACTGTTCTCTCATCACCTTTTACTGGCGGCAGCTGTTTTTTGGCTCCTGGGGAAGGGGCTGGGCAGGTGAGGTCCATAAGATCCTGAAGTGAAGACTTTTGGAAGCAGGTGGGAGGGATCTGTTGGTGAATTGTGTGGAGGGCAATTCTGGCACAGTGACTACCTGTGCTGGCACTAAATCCATGCCTTTGGAGATGCTTCTGCAAGGGGCAGCAGGAAACCTCCAAATCTCTCTTTAAATCTTCTTCCTAACCTACTTAGCACAGAGATGGAACCATCAGCCTGGGGCTCAGCAAACTATCCTAATTTCAGGGCACAATCTCTGTAGTCTCAAGGAAGCCCATGAACAACATTGACTTTTTTTTTTTTTTTTTTTTTTTTTTTTTTTCAAAAAAGGAGGACCCTTTTTCTTCTGTCTGCTCTCTTTATATCATTAGTTTGGGCCTTGCTAGCTACAGTCATTATATCATATTTTAATTGTCTAAATCTCCTCCTGACAGAAAGTCATTAAAAGGCTTCCTTCCTCTGCTGTAAGACAGATGAAGACAGATTGTACACCCTCCCCTTTTTTTAACAAATAGATGAGACAGGGGTATGTGACCTGCATACTCAGAACCAGGATTTCTCTCCAAGGTCACTGCCTGCTCTGTACTCCATCGTGTCTCCCATGGCAGACATCAATGTTTTCCTCTCAGAGGGGTGGTTTGTTGCCTTCAAGCTAAGAGAATACTCTGTCATTGTGTTTTTCCCACACTGTTGTGTGAAAGATTGTGTCCCTGTAGGGGACAAAGCACTGTAGGGCAACAAGGACAAACCCACAAACCAAAGGAGCGTGTACAATCCCAAGTGGATCAGCTCCAAACATCTCACAGTGGTCAAGATAAAAAGGAAGGATGAAGTCTATTGAAGTACAGTGAGCTAGCCCACATCATCCCTCAGGATTTGGCCTGGAGCTTGGAATAATGACAAGACCTGTGCCTGTAGGCCAGGTTAACCTTCCCTGGTACATAATGCAGTTACAGGGAAATGGAAAACAGGAGGAGAGGGAAATCCTGCATGTTACACTGGCTCATTTATTGCCACCTTTACCAGGACTGCACTTGCCAGCAGCAGCAATGATATTAACAGCTTGTGGCATGAACAGATTGCCTTTCTGTAAAGGTCCCTAAGAATAAAACAGTAATTAAACCTCATAATGCCTCAGGGAGTAGCAAAGGAGTCACGTCACTTTGATGATGCAGCTCTGCAGCTGTTTGACTGTGTATGGCCCTTCTATTATTGACTGATTCACCACAGCCCCAAGGAATCTGAACTGGAGGAGTCCCAACCACATTCTTTTTTCTGCAATAAATGGAAGGGGAATGGCAGTTTTTCTCCAGTGAATCACCCACGCTGTTTTCAGAGAACCCCAAAGTGATTTGAGTTGGAAGAGACCTTAAAGATCATCCAGTTCCAACCCTTTGCCTTGGGCAGGGACACCTTCCACTAGACCAGGTTGCTGAGAGCCCCTGAGCCTTAAGGACTTGAACAGAGTGTTCATCACTTTGAGAGCAGTACATAAAATCCAGCCAAGTCCTGCCCAGTAGGGATGTTGCCTTTTTTTTCTGCATGGAGGAGTTTGTTGCCTCAGTAAGGATTTCATGTCACTGTCTTTTGTCATGAGCTGCTCTAACTGAAGGAGAAATCACACAGAGATTCACACATAGATAGAGATTCAGGATATACCAGGACAAAACCTAAGCCTTTTTTGCTATTGTAAATATAAAGCAATTTCAGGAAGGTGTCTGCTGTTCTCCACACAGTAATTGCTTTGGAGGACAGAGATCAGAACACTCTGTGCTGCCTATTGGCTCCAAAACCCACCATTGGAATTTGGAAAGTCGAACTGCTCATTTTCTGGCTCCTATAAATATCTGCTCTATTTGGCTTCCAGATCACTGGGAGCAGATGTACCAGATCATTAGAGGAGGAAAGAGGATTTTGCATCCTCAATTTTTATTGCTGCCATAAATACTTTGGTAGACACTGCACGGGGAATCAGAGTCTGCAGAGCCTGCAATCTGCATGGGAGACACGATCCAGTGCTTTGCAGGCATGGGCAGGAGAATGCCAGGAGCAGGCAAAATGGGAATAAAAAGGGGAAATGTAAAGAGTTGGGGACACATCACAGTCTGGCTGACCACTTCATGTCAAGGATTTGCAGCTGTAATTAGGGTGAAACGGTTGGGACATCAAGAAGAAGTCCCTCCTAGGGAAAGAATATAAACATAGTACAGTTACAAAAACATGTTTCTTGCTTGCAGAAAATTCCTTGGGAAAAGAATTTCAGAAAGCTAAAACATTTCAGGCATCAACCAGGGCTACAGGTAACGGCCAGGCAAACAGAAAAAAAGGAAGAGTCATCTTAGACTTCCAGAATTCCCATGAAGCTGACAGATGCTGGTGTGATTTTAAAAATGCACATTATTTTCTTTCAACAGCAGCATTTCAATTACAAGAGCATCCTCTTTCCTATAGTGTGAGACTCAGACATTTGCAGGTGGCCTGCACAATGTTTGTGCACCATTTAATGTCTCTCTTTATTCTCTGTTATGACTGGCATGTTTGATCAGCTGAGTGCACATAGTGGAGGAATGTCAGAAACTAGAAGAAAAAAAAAAAAAAAAAAAAAAAAAGGAAAAAGAATCCCTTCTCCAATGGCAGTGGATGTTCAGTGGCAAGTTCTATTATGTGCTCTCCCTTCGACAGGAACAGCTGGTCAGAATTAATTTCTCAGCTCAGTGCTGTTGGTGGGGTTGTGTGGGAGTGAAATGGAAGAGGAAAGTTCTCAGGAGCACTGAAACATTCAGGTATCACCAAGAGACAGGTGTATGGAGATCCTGTATTCCCTTGATTTCAGATGGGAAGACAAGAGACAGCAGCAGTCATCAGCACTGTACTCTCATTACATGGGTACTGCACTAATTAGAGCAGGAATTAAATCTATGCTCTACCCGTGGCTCCAGCATTTTGGAAATGCCATGAGGTCTGGGTTTGGAGATCCACAGGCTGATTCTGTTGGAGCCCTTGGACAATCAATTTCGTTCTGTGTTCTTTGTAGAGCTCTAGGACTAGAACAATATTCCTGGCATCCTTTGGATGTCTAAATGAAGGCTCATCACCTTCTCTTTCTTTTGGCTCCTCACTCCTCTTATGCCAAGATCTTGGCATAAAAACCTTGTTGCTACCATGATGCCTAAGGTTTGGCTTTTGGTTTGTTTCTTTTTTGATTGGTTTGTTTTTGTTTTTTTGTAAGAGGTTGTTATTACCCAGTTGATAAATTCATAATTTTAAGCTCATTTCTGGCAGGTTTTTGGATGATGCTTGGGATCAGCTTTAAGTCCCTTCTTGCCAGGCACAATTTTGAAATAACACTGATTCAAGACATGCTGAAAAGACAGCAGGTGAGATGAAAGTCAAAAGTTTCTGAATTCTCTAGGCCCTAAAAATTACACTTGAGAATGCATTTTTGGAGACAGGGCTGTTTCAGGCTCCCACCACCAAGACTGATGCTCGGTCACAAAAGCACATCACCAGAGAAGGGACTTATCTCAAAGAACTGATCAAGTAAGTGGTCAAGGCTGACAAAAGGTGGGTGTAAAAGCAAAGAGGACTCAACTCAGATGCCTGTACATAAGAAGGTGTCCAGTGCCACTGGAGATGCCTTAAGATAGCTCTGTTATCCATATGGATCTTCCAGATATGGCACAAAATTTGCAGGAATCCTTTGCCTACCAGAGCAGTGGGAGCTCAGGTGATATACTTTGAATGTCAGCACATTCTTCTGTGTGGCACAGCTGGATCAGCCCTCAGAACTCCCTTAAGCCTTGCAGGAGTTCATTAGCTGTAGACACCTAAATTTAAGGCTTTTGTTTGATGAGTCACAGCTGAAATTACTGGCTCAAGGTCACAAAGACAGCAGCCCCAGAGCCAGAAGAACCCGAGCTGGCACCCAGATGGGTGGAACATGGCAGATTTGGCTCTCCACCCACTGCAGGTCACCTTCACCACACTCCCATGGGAGAGAAGGTTTCCTTCTCCTTTCCAGCTCTGGGAACTGAGGCATGGAGAGGTTGAATGACTTTTCTGAGATCCCCACAGATTAATTAAACTGAAAAAATCTATGCAGGTAAAATTAAAATACTGGGGATTAAGACCATAATTTACAGGAGAGTCGATGCAATCTCCCAGTCCTGTGCACAGAGACAGGCTGCTCAGTACCTCTGCCAAAAACCCCTTCCTGTAATCTCTTCTAAACCTTTCCAGATCTGTGCAATTGCTTGCATGGTGTATAAGTGAGGCAATCAAGAAACAGAATCCCTGTGCCAGAAGCATCTTCAACTGCTTCACTGTGCCTCTTACGGGCTTCTTTTTGCTCTAAATAGATGTGAGTTTGGATTTTTTTCATTCACAAAAGCTTTGTGGATTAGACCCAAATGTGCTGAAAAGTTTGGTGAGGTCTTCAGAGTGTTTTAGTGATGACTGATTGTCACCTGAAACCACTGTATTTCCCCAGAAACATATATAAACTGGTAATTGCATATTAGCAAAACTAACTCAGCCATTCAATTATTATTCTACGGGAAATTCCATTGCTGTAAAAACATCTATTTATGTGTTCCCTATTGTTGAGAGTGTACTCATAAAACCAGCTGTCATTTATTTCTGTGGCAAGCCATTGAGAGCTGAGGTGGTTGTTAAAAAGCATGAATTAGGGGAGATAACATAAACCTCCCTTGGCAATATATTCATGAAGATGCCATTTCAAGAGTTCAGAGCTTGCTTTGGAGCACAATCTTGCCAAGGAGCAAGGTGCTGCCTCATCTGCTGGAAGTGTTGACAATACCTGAACTTCTCCTGAGTCATAAATATGTTATCTTATGTAGCAAGAGTGCAGATGTAGATAAGAGCAGAGTAAAAGATTTGTGGTTTTGTCACCTTCCTTCCTGTCCTGTGGCATCCTCAGCTCTGATATTTACCTCTTACAGAAGCCAGTTCCATACATAAGTTACCAGTAACTTTTATTATCTGCATATAAAGCACAACACCTGAATATCTGCATGCATCAAACATTTGAGCAGTCTGGCCACTGGAATTGTATGGGAAGTGAGTTTGGTACCATCCAGGAGTTCCAAGGGCCAGGTGTGTGCAAGTTTGAGAAGGTATCTGGGCCACATCACATCTTTGTGTGCTGGTAGCTAAGGCTGTGGTGCCTTAAGTGGTTAGATATTCTTTGGCCCAGCTTTTTCCTGCTGCTATTATTGGTGCTTTGTTGATTTGAGCAGGTTGGTGATATCACTTGAAGGTGTGCTCTGCTCCAGAAGGGATCAGAGAATCACAGAATGGGTTGGAAGGGACCTTAAAGATCATCTTGTTCTTCTCCCTGGGGAAGGGAAGGCTTTGACATGACCTCAGTGTGGCCTTCCAGGACCTGAAAGGAGCCCAAAGGAAAGATGGAGAGAGATTCTAGACAAGAACCTGGAGTGACAGGATAAGAGGGAATGGCTTCACACTGACAGAGGGAAGGTTTAGATTGGAAGAAATTTCTCCCTTTGAGGGTGGTGGGGCCCTGGCACAGGTTTCCCAGAGCAGCTGTGGCTGCCCCATCCCTGGCAGTGTCCCAGGCCAGGTTGGATGGGGCTCTGAGCAACCCAGGACAGTGGAAGGTGTCCCTGACCATGGCAGGAGGATTGGAACTGGCTGATCTTTAAGGTTCCTCCCAACTCAAGCCATTCTGTGCCTCTGTGATCTGCCAGGCCTCTGCTGTGGTGTTCAGAGCAGCACCATGATGTAACCTGTGTATCCAGATGAGAGTGGCCCCTGCTCCTTGTCTCTATTAAGCATTAAAACAGGTCTCCTTTGGTAATTTGTGCTTTTAGTACAGCTCTGGTTGGAAGCACCAGCAATCACAGGACCAAAGAGCAAAAGCTGCACTATCTAGAAGTCCTCAGTATTGTTTTACTGATAATAATTTTGTGACAACCACCTCTAAACTATGCTGGAGATAGCCAGGTTTTTCATAAGTTAAAATAGGTTTTTAATCTCTGATAGAGTTGTCTGAGCTGTCACACCCTCTACATAACCAATTTCCTTATTACTGTGCCTGTCATTCACATCCCTGCAATCCCCTTTTTTCCTGCCAAGTCACTGAATGAAAAACCCAATTCACTTTGGCATTCAGAGCTGCCCTAATATTGTTCCAGTGAAGGAGCAATGTTGGGGGTTATTTTTCTACTGAGTTCTTGCTGAAAGTAAAAGCCCTGAGGCTTTTGTGTGGGGTCCCTCACAGTTGTGCTGACATTCATCAAAGGACACCCATTCCTGGAGTGTAAAAGTACCACGTCACTGATGACATCTCTCCATCTGCACTGAGAGTACTCCAGGAACAGGGAAGGCTTAAAAAAAATAAAATATGTTTCATACTATTAAAAAAAAAATAAATAAATTCATTTTATGTGAACAATTAAATAGTTTGCCCCAAATGAAATTCATGGAAATTCACTGCAGATGATTTTTTTTTTCCCACCAGGGTAATAAGCATTTGATGGAAAAGTTTTGTGTCCGTAATTCTGAGCCTTATACTTCTATATAAATAGCTCTACAAACATTACTTGAATTACCAGATAGATATAATAAAATCTAGTACTGTCTACATGTGCCAGATAGAAAGGACTGGTCTGATTTATCACCTCCATCAATTCACACAGATAGATCATTGAACCTTTTTTTAACACTGGGGCACCAAAAAATATAGAAATTAAACCTGCTGGTTCACGAGCAATTCAAAAACTTCAAGAAAAGGTCTTTATAGGTCAATAAATATGATACCAAAGGTCAGTCAAATCCTCTTCTAAACTAGATTGCCCTTCTAACCCCCTGACACCCTAAATTCAAACCCTTAGTCCCAAAAATATTTATTTAAATTCTCTCATGGTTTCCATAAATCACAGAAATGCAGTAGCTTGTCCAGCACCATCAGCATGTGATGTGCTCCAGTGAGAAACTCCCAGCACATGATATGCCTAATTCCTAAAGCTGCTTTGAAAAAGCTAATCTTTGGTGCTTTGCCCTTCAGAAAGGTTTGTCATGGATCTGGTGACAGGCACAATGCAATGGTAGGAGAAATGGTACTACCCTTTGTTTGATTTGGAGTTTGCTAATGATCTGTGCCCACTGGGAAAAGAAGAGGATGTATCCACACCCCAGGTGACCCCAGGTGACCAAGCTGAACCCCATCATTTGGCTTGGAGCTGTTTATTGGAGGGTGGGGGGTACAGGGTCCTGGTTCTGCATTGGTACCCCCACATGGGACTGAATCACTGCAGCTCCCTCCGTTTTCCTTGGATGCAGTGCCTGGAGATCACTTGGTATCACTGTCACACCCTTCCAAATATTTTCCCTGTCTCATTAAAAATGGTAAAAGTGACTCACCCCAGGGACACAGGCTGGATGTGAGAGGGTGACTCCAGCTGAGTTTTCCCTGTCTTCTGCCAGTGAGTGAGTGAGTGAGTGTCCTCAGGGTTCTCTGCCCCCTCATCTGGAGGTCTGGGCCTATTTTGAGCACACAAAACCCTTGCTGACAGCCCCTGGTGCTGATCTAAAGGAGTGCTCCAAGCAGACTGGTTTCCAGCCTTGATCCCTGGTCTTTCCCTATCCACAAAGCTGTCCCAGCACATCCTGGAGAAACTCACGGCACAAACGCTGGCCCGGCTCCCACTTGGCTGAGCGCGGCACTAAAGGTCAGCAGTTCACTCCTGCGGAATCCTAGACCTCTTTGGCATTCATTTCCCTCTTCTTTGCAGTCCCCTAAGCTGATAAACCGTGTGGGGAGAGGCAGGAGAGGGTGGGGGAGGAGTGTGTGATGTAACCTCTAACTCTGGGGAAAAGTTGCGCGACTCAACGTCGCGGTGCCCGCGGCCGACATTGGGTTTGGGTGGCCACCGCTGGAAAAAGAGACTGAAGAAAAAGGCATGAAGAACTCACGACAACTGTGGGAGATCTAGCAAGTGATGTACTCACCTCCCTCGTGGAGAGGAAAGCTGAGCACAGCCTGAAGCTCCTTGTCCGGCTCTGCCTGCGTCGCGCCCAGCTGGGGATACAGTCCTGGAGAAAAGGATGCTCGGAGCCGGCTGAGGTGAGTCTGTTCCTCTTTCCTGGCTTTTCCCGGTGCTCTGGGAGGGAAAGAAGGGCAGTGGAGTGAGCTGGAATGTGTGTGGATTGTTCAGGGGCATGTAAGAGTGCAGAATCCCTGCAGTGTTGACTCTGAGCCAGCTGATAATCGCCGGCTAATCTGGGTGCTGGCAGAGGCCACCGGGATTACAAGGGTTTGTGGCTGTGACACCTCCCAGAGGGCTCGGGTTTTGTGTCAGAGGAGCATCTCCCCCCCAAAAAAAAATAAAATAAATAAAGGGGTTGACTGCAAGGATTAACTGCAGCAGAGAAATTTGGGGGTGTCTGCCGCCGACACGATGTCAGTCTGTGAGGAGGAGTCAAATGTGATTTTCTCAATGGCAGCAGGAGGTGAAAGTGGGAGGAAGGTGGTCCTGTGTGTTTGCTGATGGAGAGGACTGGATCAGGTAGCTCAAGCTGTTGAAACTAACTGCACAAAAGTGTTTTTTAGGAGAACTTCCAAGTGCCTTTGAAAACATCTCCCTGCTAAAAGGAAAGAAGAGAAGAGGAGGATCATCACAATATGTATGAGTATTCTACTTTATATACTACATTAGAGAATCTATACAAGATAAAACAAAATTAATGTATAAACTGAGGCCTCGGAAAACCAAATAACCAGCTCTGTTAACTCCTCTGGAGCTGCAGCAGTGCTGAATGAATCCCTCGCTGCCTTCCAGCACTGGGAATATCCAATAATACCTGCAGAAGGATGCAGTTATGACATCTGGTGTGTCATTCTCACGTGAATGTTGTGCCCACAGTGCTTTGGGGAAAAAATGCCTCGTGTCTGATTTCCTGAGGGCTCTGGCAGTTCCCTCCTGGCTCTGGCAGATCACATGCAGTTGCTCAGAGCATTTTTTAGAAGTGAAACCTCAGTGAAATATCAAAATCTGGAAATTAAATAATAAGTTATCTAAATTTATAAATAAATAAAACCTGGAAGCTAAGTTGCTAATCCTTGCAAGGGAGGGTTTCTCTTTAATCTTGGTCTAAAAGTTAAATTTTTACAAAGCCAACTAATGTCCTTTCATTAGTCCTGACCCTTTGTCTAAAGACTCTCCTCATTCTAGACTCAGTCAAGTTAATTTCTTTCCAGAACTTGGGATGGCATCGACTTGGCAGAAAACTCAGGAACTCTACAACTGGGTTCTTGAAAGTGGAGGTAGGTGCAGCTGCTGTCTAAAATGGGAATTTCTGCATGAATAGCATGCTCATGAAAACCAAACCTAGAAGAAACCAAACTGGGCATTTCCCAGTAAATTCATGCTTTTTAAGAGAGTCCACTTTATGAGCAGGTATAAAAATGAAGGAGTGGAGAATTTCAGATGTCCTAAGGATTGAAAGGACATAACACCAGTGATTGAAACACTTTTGTTATTCAGTTGTAAAGATTTACACTCCTGAGGAGCCACTGTTGCTTTGGCTGCTCGTGCACCTCCCTGGACAAGTTGTCTGGGATCACCCCTTTTGCGCAGGGAGGGCTCCAGCTCATCCCAGGAAAGATCTGCCTTCCAGTACTGCAAAAACTGGGCTAAAACCTTTGTGCTAAAGCCTTTTGGCTGAGTCAGAGCAGAAGGACTGAGGTGCAGATTTCACCAGTTTTCTTTCTGCCGGCGAGCGCACTGAAGGGAAATTATTAAATACAACAAAATAAATCTACCCTGCGCTGTGTGGAGATGCCACATCCTATGTGTTCTGCTTCCCAGATCCAAGGACAGACCCGTGGCCACTGGTCTACTCCCCAGTTCCTGTCACCCTGGTCTTCACCTCCTACCTCTTGATGGTGGCCCTGGGGCCGTCCTGCATGCGGCACCGACGGCAGCTGGAGCTGCGGGCTCCGCTCCTCGCCTACAACCTGGCCATGGTGGCATTGTCCTGCTACATGTTCTACGAGGTGAGGAGGCAGGATTGGCTCCTAGGTAAGCACCTGGGAACGGTCTGAATTCCAGAGACTACAGATTTCCAGGGTTTGAGCGGCTTTTGTTGGTGGGCTCTGCTGAAATGAGTTGGGAGCTGGCTTTGGGCATGACCATGTTTTGCCACAAGAGGAGCAGTGTCGTCCTGCTGTATTTGATTTCCTCCCATTTCTCAATCCTCCTGCCATTCATGAAATTAACATGGGATTTCATTCATCCTGAAGGAATAAATTGCAAGCTGAAATCTCTCCATTAGGCACAGGGTTGTGTGGAGGATGTGGAACTGCCTCATTTCCCCTCAAGTCTGGCTGGTGATGGATCCATCTCTGAGGATGGAGAACCACTGGTCTAGTGGAAGGTGTCCTTGCTCAAGGCAGGGGGTTGGGACTAGATGATCTTTAAGATCCCTTCCAACTCCTTAACATTCTATTTTCTTCCAAAATTGGTAGTTGTCTCCAGGAGTGCCAACCAGTCTCTCTCTTCCTGCTGCTGAGAGTATAAAGAACATTTTTTTCTGCTTGTTCTTAATACATAAGCCTTTCCAAAAGCCTGTCCCCCCTAGTTTATGTAGACCACTGAAAACTCTTTGAGAAAACGTGGCCAAATAGGTTTAAAAAACATTCTGATGCCAACAAATGTGACCTTTTAATTTGTATCACAAGTGTTACATTAACACAAAGTGCTTGTGGGTTTTTTTGAACAAATGCTGCTCCATTTGAGGACAGGTGTGAAAATTGCTTTTCTGTGCTTGACTGTTCAGTTTTTCTGGTTACTTGGTCCAGTTTTTGGCTTTCCAGTGAACAGGCAAATGCAACCAACCCAAACAGAACAGCCCAGGATCTTTGCAAAGGGGAACAGAGTCTCTCACAGAGACTCAGAAGCTTAGAATTTCACTATTCCTGCTGAAGTAGTTTTGAGCCCTCCAGTGATTACACAAAGAGTTACGAATCTTTCCAGGCCAAACTTGCATCTTAAGATTCCAACCAGGATGTGAAGTACTTTGTTTTCTTTACTATTTGTTCATGGAATTTCGGTCAGTGACTATTAGACTGAGACCCTACCACCTTAGCATTAATGCACCCATCTTTTTTGAGACAGATGGCATTGAACAGAAAATTGATTTCCATTTGGTTTTTTTGTTTGTTTGTTTCAGTTTCTGGTCACTTCAGTCTTGGCCAACTACAGCTACCTGTGCCAGCCAGTGGATTACAGCCAGAGTGAGCTGGGAATGAGGGTAAAGTTCTGGAGAAAGTTTGCCTTAAGCCCTGCCCTCCCCTGGCTATGCAGATTCCTTTGTTCATAAATAGCAATTTGCATGGCTAAGATAGTTTTGACTCCAGCTTGTTGTTGCCTGTAAATCTATTCCATTAAATTGCCTGCTTCAACAGTTGCTGCACTTGTCTTTAGTTCTCTAAAATTAATCATCTCAGTCAACCCAGACATCCAAGTTTGCTCTTTGATCACTGCAGAGAGGATGATCTTCCCAGCTGAGGTATCAATATTGCAAATTACCTCTGAAATAGAAGTGATTCTTCACATGGGTTATAAGGATTCTGGGTGATCACAAGAAAACTAATTTTTATATCCTCTGCCTTGCATAACAGAAATCTTACTCAACACTTCTTTTAGCAAAGAGATTTGGCTAAAACCATCCCTTGGTCATCACAGGGGGTTGAGTCCCACCGGGACTAGCTTTCCAAAAATGCTGCATGAGGTTTTTTTCTCTTTGAATTTGGAGTTACAGTGCCTTGCTTTGAACAGATGCAAGCATCATGTTATCTTTTCAGTTTTTCAGAGCCTTGCCATCTGGACAAAAAAATCCAAAAACCAAAAAAACCCGAAAAAATCCAAAAAACAAACCCCCAGAATCCCCTTATGTCCCCCGCTTTCTGCAGACCTCAGGTGGGAAGGAATACAGAGTGTTTGAAAATGTGTTTATTTTGGATAAAGCTCTAACTGTAGTGCCTTCCTTGTGCTGCCCAGCAGATGGCAAGAGTGTGTTGGTGGTTCTTCTTCTCCAAAGTCATCGAGCTGCTGGATACGGTAAGGAAGGCTCAGCTCCTCAGCGGGACCGGGGCTGGAAACAGATATTTCCTTGTCAGAAAGGGGCAGCATTCCAGAACTGATGTCCTGGGTTGATCCTGTATTGATTCCCTGCCAGTCTCCATCCCCAGCAGCCTTTCTGAGGCTGGGCACAGTGTTAGGGGAGAGGCTTTAACACTGCCTGCTGCCAGGTGGGCCCCCAAAATTTAAGTTGCTGGTGCCATACAGGTTCTGCTGTTGCCTGGCTGGCTGATTAACAGTGGGGCAGAAAAGGAGCTGCAAGTAGACAAGTCCTGGCATCTCTGCTGCCATGGATTATCCTGGAGCTGTGCGCTAAAGGTTTGTGTCCTGGGGGAATTGAAAGTCCGCCTCTTATAGCTTGTCTTCAGGTCTCTTTCTGCATTGTAAATGAACTAAGTGACTGGACAAGGCCTTTGCTTGGCCAGTAGAAGAAAGCTGTGTCCTAGCCTGAAACTCTTTGAGGTGTAACCCACTGAAATGTGAATAAACGCGTGGATCCTTCCTAGGCCTATTGCCAGGGGTTTGGCCAGTCCCTTCTCTGTTTGCATCAGCAACAAAAGCAGCTTTTTTGCCAGTCCTGAGTGCCTGAAAAGCAGATTCACTTTTTGGTGTGTGTATGTATATGCATATGGTGAAATGCAGTGACCTGACACGTATTCATCTGGCCAAACCATTCTCTTTGCTAATGCAAATTCCAGCAGGGTTTGGCCATTCAACACAGTGGTTTTTCTGTGGGTTATTGTCTGGTAGCAGTAAATATACAACCTATGTCCTGAAAAGGAGCAGACCCAAGCAGCTGTGAACTGTGTGGAAGCTCAGTCAGAGTCTCAGATGTGTCCTCTTTGGGGCCTGAATCCAGACATAAAAATATTTGGGCCTTCGTGGAAGAAATTCTGTCTTCCGGTTCCCCCTATAAGTTCTACTGCACTTCACCAGTTTTTGTCAACAGCAGAGGAAATGGGTTTGGGAGATTCAGACTCATTATTAGTTATTTTTCTAACTTTTTACTATGAAATTTTTGTCTAAGCACATTGACTCAAGGTTTTCCTTTGCCTGGCTTCTTTCAGGTTTTCTTAATCCTGCGCAAGAAACAAGAGCAGGTGACTTTTCTGCACGTGTACCATCACGGCTCTATGCTCTTCAACTGGTGGTCAGGGGTCAAATACGTGCCTGGAGGACAAGGTATGATGTAAGAAATGCTGCTGCAGGAAAACCTTGTGTTTCTTATGGGTTTTTTGGGCTGTGGAAGTAGCATTATCAGTGCAGTTGGGCTGACTGGCAGGTAGGAAGCCCACCTGCTTCCAAAGGTGAGAAGATTTTGTGTGTTTTCAGATGATGCCATCTGCTCAGCTCTTGGGGCTGTTTAGGCTGCCATGTTCTCTGCCTCACCCAGAATGAGGTGAGGTCCAAACAGAAAAAAATTAACATCCTACAGGAGGTCTGTGTGTATCTCCTCCCAGAGCAGTGCTCCCTCACTCTCCAATCAGAGGCCCTGGAGCAGCATCCCAGGTCCTGGCTCTGTTTCCTACTCTGGCTGTGCCCATTTCTGGGCTGTATCCAGAACCCTTTTTGCTCAACTGGAAGAGAAGCATCTGGGTACTAAACCACTCTAGGTAGACCCTATACAAGACACTGGGGCATTCCTTTTTGGGAAGTCATTTTGGCTACAGAGCCTTGACCATCAGAATGATGTGAAGTGCTCAGGTCAGATGATCAAAGTCTCTCCTCTGCCTTTGAAGCTCTTCTCTCTCCCTGAACCCTTGATATGGGATGGGTATACTGTGGATGCCCCAAGCCTGGCAGTTCAAGGATGGGGTTTTGGGCAGCTCTAGTGGGAGATGTGCCCTGGGGGTTGGAGCTAGTGGCCTTTAAGGTCTCTTCTGACCCAACCCATCCAATGATTCTGGCTGCTGAAGGAAGGGAGAAACTGGCGTGTTTCCATGGCAGAGCCGGATGGAACGTTTCCGAACGGGGCGGATGTGATGAATTTTGGAAGCATCATCACAGTGGCTGTGAGCCCTTCATGGGGTTAGCCTGGAATGGGTCGTGTGCCTTGTTCACCCTCCCTTCTTCCCTCCTCAGCCTTCTTTATTGGGATGCTGAACTCCTTTGTCCACATCTTCATGTATGGCTACTACGCCCTGGCCAGCCTGGGACCGCGGATGCGCCGGCACCTGTGGTGGAAGCGTTACCTGACCCTCCTGCAGATGGTAATTAGCTCCAAGTGTTCTTCCCTGCCCTCCCACGGGTCAGGTGTGATGGCCCCTGCTGTCTGTCACCTCGCTGGCTCAATCTCTGTTTGCTGCCCACGGAGAGCAGCGTGTCCCCAGGTGCCCTCATGTGCCAACTCTGAGAGGTGAAGCCGTGGGTGACCTGCTCCAAATGCTGCTTTCACAAGATTATTGGTGATCATATCAAATTGATTATCCACAGCTCTGTAACGGGAGGGGAAGTGAAAAATTAGCAGCTGGATTCCTCCTTTTTATGTTGTATATGGAGCACTGAAAGCAGAGCTTGATGTGGAGAGGTGGGGGCAGTGATTCAGGGAAACTTTGGATTCTCTGTAGGGCAGCAGATTGGGTATTTTGTGGATGCCCCAACCCTGGAAGTTCACCCTTCAGAAAGGAAGGGTGTTTTTAACTGTAGGCAAACAGGCAGGTTAAAGAGAAATATGTGAATTTTACTCTTTCTCTAGAAAATCCCTTTGGATTTTCTTTCCCTCATCTCTGACAAAGTTACAAATTCCAGAAAATCCATGTTTTTTTCCAAAAATACAGCATAAATGCAATAGTCCAGAAAAGGACAATGGTTGTAGGGGAATTTTTTCCACTCAAAGAGAGGCTTTGCAAACCAAAAGTATGAAGTTACAAGGGAAGAGGGTATGTGTAAAAGAGTGGCGCAGGGAAGGCTGCTCCAGAATTCTCACTTAGCCTGGATGGCAAAGCAGAACAAGAAAGCATTTAATGAAATAAAAAGGTATTTGTAATGCAAATTATAGCACAGGAAAAAAATATTTAATAGCTTTTTTGGTAGGTAGAACTCATTGCTTCATGGTATTGAGACAGGTGACTTAGTGAAATAAAAAAAAAAATAATGTTTAAATGAATAAAGGTAGTAGCTGTAGTTCCTCTCTGCAAGCTAAAATACAAATCAAAATAATTATGGGTATAATAACCTGCTTACCACTGGGGAAGAGGAATCTCCCACCTTCAGTTTCCATATCCCAACCTCTCAGTTACTGCATTTGTGGCAGAGAAATGGGCCAAGGGCAGGAGAGGCTGGATTGGTTAAACCTCCAGGTTTGATGGGCATCTTTCCTGGTGGGAAAACACTGCTGGGCTTGAAAGGCAGGTTCCCAGGGATGTCAGGAGAGGCAAGCAGGTGATCTTCTGGGTTGAGGACACTGCTAGGATGTTGTGATGGCTGTGATGATCTCAATGGGCAGCTGAGGTGTATCTCATGTAGGTTCCCTAATCTGGCTGCCACTTTGTCTTGGTTTGTAAAGACAGGTGTCTGCCAGGGAAGGTCAGCACCCCCCTTGGAATGGAGAATGTAAACCCTTTCCCTCCAAATTAGTATAATTTTGCAATTAGGGGCTTTCAGGCAAAGATATGGGAATAAGAATAGCAGTGTTTTTTACTAGGAATATTAAAAAATACAAATGTAGTAGTACAAAAAAATCCTAGAAAACACTGACAGAGTCAGAGATAGGACCTGACACCCTGTTGGTCAGGGTGCTGGAAATAAATCCTCCTGGAGTAACAGATGTGGTTCTGTTGGAGTAGAGATGATCCTGTAGAAGGGTCCAGTGATGGTGAGATGGGTCTGCTCTTCCTCTGGAACCCAGTGGAAGACAGGCTGCCTTGTTGTTTCTGACTGTCCATTTTTATCCAGGTCGGAATGGTTGGCTCCTCCCACTGGGTGGAGCATCTCCCAATGGAATTATGTAATTTTATCAGTCATGCAGTAAGCCTTGATGGCCCATTAACAGCAGATACTCCCTGGAGGGAGGATGAGCCATGGAAGAGATAAGGAACACTGCCCCACTTGGTTTTAACAGCTGGCCCATTATCAGAAGGCACCCACCCCCTCCTCCTGGAGTTATGAGGAATAGGTTATAGAAGAGATAAAGAAAACACCTCCCCAGATGGTTTCAACAGATAGAAATAGAATACATACTTTTGGTTACATATTGCAAACCAAGACACTCTTTTTTTCCACCTCTTCCAGTGCCAGTTTGTGGCCATTGCTGCTCATTCCTCCTACAACCTCTTCACAGAGTGCCCCTTCCCTGATGGCTTCAACACTGCAGTCTTCCTCTACATCCTCAGCCTCCTGGCTCTCTTTCTACGCTTCTACTACCGGACCTACATTAGGGGAAAGCAGGAAAAGAGGGAAAAGCTGACTTAAAGGAAACCAAGGAGGACAGAGAGCACAGTCTGATGGACATCCGTGTTCTCTGCTGCTTGTGATGTGGTTTCAGGAAGAAAATGTACCTGGGGAGTGTGTGTGAGGCTCATCTCTTGCCTTCAGATATCCCAGGTCAGGGAGGAGAAAGGAATGATGTAAACTCAGGGATTAAGGAGATGAGGAGCACACTTAATTAAGCTGAGGCCAAGCTAAGCCAAGTAGTCATCAGCACAGCACGCTTTGGGACACTTGCCAGATTAAGGTCTTTTTTCCTTTCCATCTCTAACTCAGTGTCCAAGGTCTTGCAGCCAGCTACAACTCCCTGCCTCATTTCATAGGCTCTAGAGGGGTTTCTTTGCATCCACAAAACTGTCTCAGCTTGGCGTTGTAGATCAGACAGGATCAAGTGCCTCCAGCCTGGAAATCAATATCCAGGTAGCAGCAGCAGTCAGGAATCCACAGGGACTGCAGGATCAGCTGTACACTGCATCCCACCCTGTCCTGACAAGGAAGCTCCTGCTTGGACAGGGTTAGTCCTGAAGGTTTAACTTCACATCAGTATAAGCACTGAGGAAACTGGACATCAGGTTGTCTGGCTGGACAAGTGTCTTCACTGTCCTGAAGCTAGAGAAGGCATTATTAGCACTTTCTTCCTAGTAAGAAGCTAGTGCAGTAAGAGTCACCATGTTCCATTTTCTGGAATGCTTATTTCCCTTTGGTTGCTCTCATACCAATAGAGGATTTTAATGCATGAAGATACTTGGTATTGCTCCTTATAGATGCCATAATTGAACTAGAAAGAATAGATTGATGTTCCCTATTCATAACTTTTTTCCTCCAACTTGTTATTATTTTTAATACTGTTATTTTTAAAATTTGCTTCTTGTCAAACATAAAGAGTTTAACAACACCATAAGCAACCACCTCTACTACCTAATTGTATAAGAATTAATACAAAATGTATAAAATCAGTTCATTGGGTAGTGCAAAGCTGCATCGCTCCATTGATTTTAAGGAATCACTAATTGGCTTCTCTTTTTTGCTCCTAAATCAATTACAGCTAGAATTTGGCACTTATATTAATCTGCAGACTGTTAAATACTGTTAAAGTTTTGATGTGGTAGTGCTTTGAAAATCCTAATTAAACTACAAAGTGGTAATTATTGATTAAATCCTGCTCAGTTATTAAAACAGATATTACAGAGTGGTGGTATTTTGTGAAATACAAAGGTTTTGAAGGAGAGGGTTGGAAGTAGTGACAGGGTGCATTGCCATTGCCAAGCCAAATCCACCTCAAATATAAAGAAGTCCAACTCCACTGGGAATGTCCAGAGGACTAGAGCTAGCCTAGCAAATGGATGTACCCCAAAAAACTTGTGTGCCCTACACCAATCTGGGGTTGAGTGGCTATAAAAAAATTAATTCAACTTGTTCCTCACTGCTCTGTGTTCATACTCCAAACCTTTCCTTCAGCCCCTCCACACACATGTGGAAGATAAAACAATATTCTGCCATTCCTCACCCTCCTCCCCTTCACAAACAGCCACAAAGGACTTGTTCACACTGTCACAAGGACACATAATAAATGTCCTTCCTTTGATTTGAGCAGTCTCTCTTCTGATTGTCACTGGTGAGTGTGAGGATCGCTGCATCTGTGCTAGTTGGTTTTCTCCCTGTCAAATATTCTTCCATGCTAATTAATAAATAAATAGTGACACTTTTGCACACTGGAGTTCTGTCAGAATTTTAACTAGCAAATCTCTGGGTGGGTCCTTCATTCCTCCCTTTGTTTGAAAAGACAGGAAAATGGGATCTGCTGTGTATCTACCACATCCATGTGGAGGGTTTCCCCTGGGGGCTCTCCAGAGCTGAAGACTCAGTACAAGTAAAGCTGTTTCATTACTCCTGTCCACTTAATGGTTCATTTACGGCCCTCTCCTGCTTAAACCATCAGTACATTTGGCCCTCTAGTTTTGTGGCAGAGCATTTCCTGCTGCTGGCTCACAAAGCAATTTAATGCTCTTTTTCCTATACTTGAGTAGGTATGAAGCTCAGTTTCCCCTCACTTTAATGTTTTCAGAATGTAGTGACTTAGTTCACTCATAATTTTATACCAGAATCAGCATCATGTGTTTCGATTTTCCTTGATTCATGATAAATGAAAAATTAGAAATGAGCACAAAATCTGAATGAGATTACTCAATGCTTTTCCACCCTTAAAATATATGAATTTGTAAACACACCATTTAGCTTTTTTTAAGGCAGCCTATACAGATTAATTTGTGTCTGTGTGTGACAGAGCAATGGATTCTGGAGTGTCACTGGCCACAGAGGTGGTAACAAAACATGAAAGTACAAATCTGTCACCTGTCAGCTTGAAGTGACTGATCACCTAAATCAGAAAGCTTTGATTTATTCCTGTCCCTCTTCCTCACAGCCTGAGTGAGTGGCCTGATCTTGAATGAGTAAGAGCTTTTTTTTTGTTGGTGTGATTTTGATGGCACAGGATGAAAATGAAGTCTTTTCAGTTGACTGATAAGGAGGGATTGAGTTTGCCCAGAAAAACCACGCTTTCCACACAGGAACAGGCACTGGCATGGAGGACAGATGTTACAGAAGCATTGATGCAAGCAAAATTCACTTGTATTTGGGTATTTGCACTGGCAGTGAAGAAAAAACCACAGTGGTAAAGCTGAGTGGTTCTGCAGATTGCTCCTTCAGACTGCACTTGCTTGTCTTCACTCTCCTGTTATAAAATTGAGTTATCCCAAGTGGAACTGTCCACCTGGGCCACTCTATGGTGACAAAAAACCTGACAGCACTTCTGTGTGCTCCTGGAATTTAACAGAGAATAAAGGCACTGAATGGGATTTCCCCTCTAAGGTCAAGTCCCTGGAATTAAAGATTACACCACAGCAAAGCACTGGAAGTCAAAAGGGGGGGGAAATGATAAATTGCAAGCTTGGATGGCTCATACTGTCTGGTAGAATCCAAAATTATGAGGATGAATTGAAACTATCCTGTCACAGCTGGGTTTGTGAAAGCCTTCTGGGCCAAATGCTGCTTCCACCAACATCAGTGACAAAGGCTGCAGATTCCTCTGGAAGGAGGCTGGCTCAGCTCTGTGGAAAACAACACTCTGGGCTCCACAGCCGTGTTTGCTGGGAGCTGGCTGCAGTGTCATCCAATCTTTACAGATGACTCTTGAGGGCACGGGGGTGTGTGAGTTCCCCCTCTTATAAAACATGGGTCATTAGACCTTCGTGGAGCAGTTTACATGAACAAGATGTAAAGCAGAGTGTAAGTAGGGCTGCTGAAATGAATAAGCTTGATATCTGGTAGTGCTCAGCATCTTTCCTGCTGTTCCAGTCAATGTAAATTATGGATGTTCTGATCAAATTACTTTTGAATTAACCAGACCATTTACTCAGTGCTTACTTTCTGTCTGAAGATAAATGAGAGGGATTCTCATTTTAATCAAAACAAAATACAGAAAAGAAAATCAATTACTATTTAATGCTTTTTCCATCCCTGTGTGATGGAAAGTTTCCAGAGGAACTTGGGCTTAAAATTGCAAAGCAATATAAAACGCAGGGACATGGTTGGGTTTTAGCTATTGGATTTTTTTATATACTATCAGAAAATATGGCTGTGTTGTTTGATTTTTTTTTAAGGCAAAATAATTACTCTAAAACAATTAAACAGGCAAAAGCAGAATACAGTAGATTGCTTAACCCAAAAAATAAAAATCTCTTGATGCAGATGTAAACCACCTAGAAGCCAAACATTTAAAAAGATCAGGCAGCCCTATATATAGAACAGTGTGAATGTGCTGAATTCATTAATGAATAGCCTCTTGGATTAGGGCTTGATAGATGGAGTGCTCGCATCCAGATGTTTACTGTGATTTGTCAATGGCCTTGTACTTAATCCTCCTGGACAGGAAATATGAGTCTTTTTCTCCAGGGTCTCCCCTGGGGACTGTGGCAGTGCCTCTCTCTGGCCTGAATAGTCTCAACACAGGATCGGGCTGATGAGGAATTAACCAAGTGCTGGAGGCAGGATCTGCCTTTAACCCTTTAATAGCTTCAGATGATTTCCTCACCATCTGCCACAACCTCGCTGATATTTAGTCAACACATGGAGAAGGAAAAAAAAAAAAAGGAGTAATTCGTGTCACCCTGGGGTCCCTGCACCCACAAAATGTGCTGAGGGGGACATGTGGAGTGACATCAGTACAGAGGAGGAGGAGGGCTGTGGGCAGCCTCAAGGGCTTGGTGTGCCTCTTTTCGCCTCTCAGCATCACATATTTATTTTTGTGATGCTGCAACTCCCTATCAGTGACAGGGATGGCCCAGGAGGTGGTATGTTGTGAGGAGAATGGATGTCCCCAGGGTGTCCTTGGTCAGGATACCAGAGAGTGCAGTGTGTGCATGAGTGTGTTTGGGTGTGGGTAGGGGAATGCAGCCCCTGCATGATGCTGTTTTACACCACAATGACACAGACACTGACTTCAGAAGGCTGAAAATGACTCCTTTATTTTTGGGATGTGTCTGCCTTTTATACTATTTTACACAGACCAATCTGATTGGTGACAAAGAGACAAACCTCTTCACTCACATTGGTCAGAGCAGAGGGACATCAAGAAGAAGTCCCTCCTAGGAAAAGAAATGAATAACAAAGTTACAGTTACAAAAACATTTCTCCTGTTCACAGAAAATTCCCTGGGAAAAGAATTTCAGAAAACCAAAACACCTCAGGCATAAAAACAGGGCTACACCTGCAAACCATCCCCATAGCTCATTTCTCAGCATGTGGGGCCTCTCTATGGGATGGGTCTTTCCTCTCACTGTGGGACACTGAGGGACAGCTCCCAGCAGCCACACCTGCCATGGGATGGCACAGGGGGAGCTGCAGTGAATGCTCAGTTTTGTTGTGGATGTGCTGGAGTGTAAAGGACTTGATTTCCTGGGCTCAGGGTAGAAAATACTTCTGGCTAAATCAAAACTACATGGACAAATAAATTCTTTTCAGGGAGTGCCCGGTTAAAGCATTAGTAGCACATCTCAGCACTGTTCTTCCCTAGTCTGCATGTCATCCTTTCTCTCCAGTACCTTGGATCTCTGCTGCTTTTCAAGAGAGTGTTCAGGGTCTTTACACTGAGCTGAAAAAAATGAAGGCTATTAAATAAAAATCATCCTTTAAAATTCCCAGCTTGGAGTAGGTGTTCCTTCCCCTTTAACATCATCCTCTCACTTTCTCTTGTCCCTTTGCTCTTCTTTTGTACCCACACATGCAGACGCTGTAAGAGATTCTCAGACCTTTTAAAGCTGCAAAAAAGTGGCTACAAGTTACTCAAATGCTGTGCAAGCAGCTGCATTTGTCTGATCCATCAATTAATAATGTCCATTTTCTTCATAGGGTTTTCTGCCAGGCTTTCATCCAAGTGAATTTGGGCAAGTCTTTCTTTTTCTTTACACTTTAGCATAATCCCATCTGCCTTCAGATTCAGGATGTGAACACTGCAACTTGATACTTAGGCTAGAGACTTAAACTAGAACTTAAATTCAGCATGATCCCTCTCCCGGGTATTCCCTGCTATTGATGAAGGAATGGCAGAATGGATAAAACCATCTGAGAGGCAGCAAGTTACTGTTCCTCTGTACACTTGATTCTGCCCTGAGTGCTGCCCACCATCACAGATGTCTGAGGATGTTTTCTCCTGGAATAAATGGTTATTCCTGAGGCAATGTTTGGAGGGAGAATGCCTTGCATTACAGAAGCTGACAAAGCTGGAAAAACAGAATAGTTTTCAAGTGGATTTCTGGTTGAAATCCCTGATATGCATTGGTAGCAACTCTCAGTTGGGGTGCACAGGTGTGTTTATTGTGGGTTTTGCTAGTCGCAAAGTCTGTTATCCTACATTTTGCAGGTTTAATATGTTATTCCATTAAATGACTGTAAATCAAAGAGCCATTATTTTCAAAGAAGAACTTAATCGCCCACATAATTTTGCTTCTAGAAATTACTTGTGTGAATAAAGTGGTTCTTCAGTGGCAAAACAGGTTGGCAATTCTGTGCTCAGTCCTCAGAGACAAAGTGCAAGCCACCACTTAGAGAAACCGTTTAACACAATTATGGTTTTCTATTTTGGCTTTTAATATCTTTGGGCACATTTCATCCACAGAAGTAATGTTTTAAATTAAGGGAAAGCCACTAGTCACAGTGAATCAAGGTGAAGTGTTTGATGGAGCTATGAGCAGTAACATAAGGATTTAGGAAAAAATGTCACTGGGAGGCAAAATGGTCACACTCAATTTTGTTACAAAACCAGAAACTCCACAAGACTGGAGTGGTGTATCTATACCTACAGCTTCTAATCCTACAGTAATTATAGTCATATTTAGTGTATTTCCCTGCAGACCTTGAATAGAATAGATGAGTTCATGGCTTGAATATAGAAAGTAGGATTTTAGCATTGACTGTATTACTGAACTGTCATTGAAGTGACTGTGTAAAGCTGCTTGCCTCTCTCTAATAAAACGTGCATCTACTGAAATATTTCAGCCTTGGATGTGGGTTTAAAAATGTATCAATGGGAAAGTGTGAAACGTGAAAGTATCACGGCAGAAATGTCGATTGCCGGCTTGGGAAATACCTTTTGGAGCCGCACTAATTCAGCAGGGACAGCAAACGCAAAGCAGAAAAAAAAAAAAAAAAAATAAAAATACCCAATCGCTTTCTTTGTTCTTATTCCGCTGGGGAATGGGGAGGGGAGGGAGGACACCAAAAGGCGCCGGCAATCCCCAAGGCTTTCACTTCTGATTTTCATTAGAAGCGAGAGGGGGTTTGCAGCCAGAAGCGCTCGCTGCCAGCAAATCCACGCTCAGGGGCCGCTCCATAATCCCAAATCCCCGCGGGGCCGCGGGTTGGGGGCCAGAGGGCATCCCCCAGCCCCCTGCCCACCCGCAGGTACCGCCGGCTCCCGACCTCCTGCATCTCCTGAGCATCCCCATCCCAGGCACCTGTGGGCATCCCCTCTGGGGGCGGGGGATGCGGCATCGCGGCTCTCCCGGGGGGAAGATGCTGCCGCTGCTGCCTGCGCGGGAGGCGCGCGGAGCAAGGAGGGATCTTCTTTTTTTTTTTTGACGTCAAGCGACCATAATATATAATGATGGCTCGTTCATATCCGGGTCCCCGGGCGGCTCCCCCGGGGAGGGGAGGGGAGGAGGGTCGGGCAGGGCAGGGCAGGGCAGGGCAGGGTTGGGTTAGGGAAGGCAGGGCAGGGCAGGGCAGGGCAGGGTTAGGAGAGGCAGGGCAGGGCAGAGGCAGCGCGGAGGTGGCCGGCGGCGGCAGCGGGGCGGTGAGCGCAGCATGCCCGCCGCTCCAGCCGCTCCTGCCTCTCGCCTCCGCTGCCGCCGCCGCTCCCGCTGCTTCTTCTCCTTCTGGCGCCCATGGAGATCGCGCTGGTGACTCTGGAGAACGGCGGCACCGCGGCCATCGCGGGCGGGGAGGATGCGGCGGCTGCGGGCGGCCGGGCGCGCTGGCGGGGAAACTCTCTGCACCTCGGCGCGTCCCCGCAGATGAGCGACGGCAAAGACAGCGCTCCGTCCGCTCCAACACCGCTTCCCGAGGGGGACGAGCAGCGAGAGCGGCCACCGCCGGGTCCCCGAGCTGGAGGAGGAGGAGGAGAAAGAGGAGGAGGAGGTGGCGGCCCCGAGGAGCGGCCGGAGGAGCCCCGCGCAGCCCCCACGCCGCCGCCCCGAGCCCCGCGCCCCGCCGCGGACATGGGGCCGCCCGAGGAGGGGGGACACCGGCGGGGCATGGCCATGGCCATGGCGGCGGCGGGGGACGACGAGGAGGAGGCGGCGGCGGCCGCTAACCCCAGCTCCATGCACCACCAGCGGGTGCTGATCAACATCTCCGGGCTGCGCTTCGAGACGCAGCTGGGAACCCTCAACCAGTTCCCCGACACGCTGCTGGGGGACCCCGACAAGCGCATCCGCTACTTCGACCCGCTCCGCAACGAGTATTTCTTCGACCGCAACCGGCCCAGCTTCGACGGCATCCTCTACTTCTACCAGTCCGGGGGAAAGCTCCGCCGGCCCGTCAATGTCTCCATCGATGTCTTTGCTGATGAGATCCGCTTCTACCAGCTGGGTGAGGAGGCCATGGAGCGTTTCCGGGAGGATGAGGGTTTTATCAAAGAGGAGGAGAAGCCCCTGCCTCGCAATGAGTTCCAGCGCCAGGTGTGGCTTATTTTTGAGTACCCCGAGAGCTCCAGCTCAGCCCGGGCCATCGCCATCGTCTCCGTGCTGGTCATCCTCATCTCCATCATCACCTTCTGCCTGGAGACCCTGCCCGAGTTCAGGGACGAGAGGGAGTTGCCCGTACCTTTGCCCCCGCAAGGTGGAGGTTTGAACGGCACTCCAGGGGACTCCCCACCCATGCAGGTACCCAGCAGCCTGGCCGACCCCTTCTTCATCATCGAGACCACCTGTGTGATCTGGTTCACCTTCGAGCTCCTGGTGCGCTTCTTCGCCTGCCCCAGCAAGCCCGAGTTCTCCCGCAACATCATGAACATCATCGACATCGTGGCCATCATCCCCTACTTCATCACCCTGGGCACCGAGCTGGCCCACGAGCAGCAGCAGCCCGGGGCTGGCAGCAGCAATGGGGGTGGGGGCCAGCAGCAAGCCATGTCCCTGGCCATCCTCAGGGTCATCCGCCTGGTCAGGGTCTTCAGGATCTTCAAGCTCTCCCGGCACTCCAAGGGGCTGCAGATCTTGGGACAGACTTTGAAAGCCAGCATGAGGGAGCTGGGCCTCCTCATCTTCTTCCTCTTCATCGGGGTGATCCTCTTCTCCAGCGCTGTCTACTTTGCTGAGGCCGATGACCCCGAGTCCCATTTCTCCAGCATCCCTGATGCTTTCTGGTGGGCCGTGGTGACCATGACCACCGTGGGCTATGGGGACATGAGACCTGTCACTGTGGGGGGCAAGATTGTGGGCTCCTTGTGTGCCATTGCAGGGGTGCTCACCATCGCCCTGCCTGTCCCTGTCATCGTGTCCAACTTCAACTACTTCTACCACCGAGAGACTGACCACGAGGAGCAGTCTGTCCTCAAAGATGAGCACAGCAGTGCTCAGGGCAGCACTGCGGGGGGAGAAGTGAAGAGAAGACTCAGTAAAAACTCTCTGAACAAATCTGTTGTGCACTTGGAAAACAGTGAGGAGTTCAACAGTGGCACCAGCTCCTTAGAGAAAGCCAATATCAAAGCGAAAAGTAACGTAGATCTCAGAAAATCCCTCTATGCTCTCTGTCTGGACACCAATAGGGAAACAGACCTGTGAGGAGAGGATGCAGAGTTCAGAGGGGCAGAAGGATTTTCTGGTGTCAGAAACTTGCTACAATAATTATTCTTTTAGTACCAATTAGTTTTTTAAGTCAGGCCGTATTTTATAAATCGATCACTGTCCTGAGCAGTCCTCCAGGAATACATGTTTTTATGTTCTTTTTCCATGACACAAAGGGTCACCTATTTTTAAAATAGAACTAAGAATAAGCTACGCTCCATGATGCAGGAGCTGGCAAATTATGACAGTGAAAAATTTAATTTGTAGAAACTTATTTTAGCAAATGGTCATTGGTTTTAAATGGGTAATTTGTAACCAGTTCAGTTGCTCCGAGTTTAGTATAAAGAACTGGGGGGGATGTGTGTGTGGAGAATGAATGGATTGGGGATGGGAGGGGGGAGGTGGAGGGGTTTTGTACTGTAGTTTCAAATTGAAATTATTCAGATATATTTTGTATCCGTATGACTGTATTTATGGTTGAAAGGAGATTTCTTATTCCTGTGAAATATGATATCATTAAAGCACTAGGAACATTAGCAAATCAGCACTTTCTGAGTTTTCCACTAGTGATCAGTACAGATCTGGTTATCTTGTATGTGAAGTGAATTTGGTGCTTTGAACCCTAGAGCAGAAAACTTCCGTTTGTCATTGATATGTTAGTTTCTTGTGAGCCTTAAATTATTAAATATTGTAGATATACTTCTTTATAAATGATTTTATTAGTTACCTTCCTGTTTCAGAATTTCTGAGTAATTCAGTCCTGTGCTTACTGGCCCCACTCAAAAAAGTATGTGCAGCTTCCTTTTTCTTTTTTTTTTTTTTTTTTTTTTTTTTTTTTTTGTGATTTTACAGTTTTATACCTTTGTTATATTTTGAGACGGAAAGGAAAAAAAAATTACACTGTCTGCTGTTACTGGTTTCAATCCAGTGCACAAACAACAGATCAAAAGTGATCTGGACAGATTTTCAAGTGCACAACAGATCAAAAGACATGAGGGAGTGGATGGGCACAATGAGAAAGTAAAATATCGAGTGCAATATCTCCAAAACTGTTTTCATCCCATGCTCCAGATTCCTTGAGCGTGTGGACCAGTCACCTTTATGTATGCACACCCCATTTGTGTACACAGTTCTGTGGTTTTAGTTACCTTAGGCCAGGAGTGGATGGCACTTCAGGAGTCGAACGTGGCTGCTGAAATAACCATTGCGTGGCTTTTCTCTTGGACACGGATGGAAGGCACAATCTTCTCATCAAAACACACCCCTGGGTTCTTTTTATTTCCAAACAAAACCTGCTCAGCGCTGTGGATTTTACAGTTGAGGTGTTGTTGAGAGACAAGTGACACTTCATCCAGATCACAGAAGACCAATGCAAAGTTGCTCCTTTTGCTCAAAGAGCTTTCTTCACCATTTCTCTTGCAAAGGACATCTCTGTTTCCTCTTCCAACTCCTGTTTTATTGCTGAAGGATGTTCCATGCCTTTCCCACGTCCTGTGGCACAGCGAGAGTGGCAGAGAAGAGAAGGCTTGATTGTCAACGTTGCTCAAGGTTTGTTTCTAACAAATTTTCTAATATAAATAAGTGCTCAGTTGGGATTATAATTTATTCGAGTACCTCATCTGTGTCCTGAGATAAATTGAGATCAGCTTTGCAGAGCAGCGCTCTGACATTCTCTCCCCCAGACACAAATGCTGCTTTCCTGTCCCTGACCATGCTTTTTAATAATAATGTCCAAATTCATGATGATTTCTTTCTTCCTAGTGAGTAAAGTAAGTGCCAGGCAAGTCATACTTTTCATTAACAGAGTGCTCAGCCCAAAACCCAGGACTGCAGGGAAGGAGTTTGAATCTCATAATAGAGAACAGCATCTTTCACATTAATTTTAAAATTTTAGATGTTGGTTTCTTTTTTGTTTTGCTTGTTTATGGAGATGGGAATGAGGCTGTAATGAAACAAGACTGACAGGAAAAGTGCCCAGTGCAGCTGCACTCCAGACTCAGGGAGATCTCCAGTTTGCTTTGGTGGGAGTTGTTGCACCAGGGGGAAGTGCAGAATCAGCTCTTTGGTGAGGCTGAATCTCAGATGAAACAGAAGTGGTGTAACTCCACTGCATGTGCTGAGATCTACATCACTAATGGACTTGGAGTCAAGATTTTTGCTCAGAAAAGTGCTTTGATTTGCTCTTGGTGATTACATCCATCTGATTTGCTTGAATAAGCACCAAACAAGTGCAGTGAGTCTTTCAGGATAAAATTTTGGGATGGTCTTTTTCAAAACTATTACCCCCACCTCCCTGACCAGCAGAGTTTGGTCTTCAGCTGTGTGTGGTGTTGGATTGGGCTCCTCAGAGCAGGGCACTGTGTCCACACAGCCATTTGTCTGGAATCCTGTGTAAGGATTTCAGGGATCTGGGTTACATCTCTGTAGTAATTGCAGCAAGCTGATGTAGGTGAAAGCAGATCAGGGCTTTGGGGCATGGGTTAAGCTGATCTTGGTAGCACAGAGGGAAGGCCTGGTCTTCCTCCCTCCTTTTTAACTTTTTTTCTTCCCACTATGTATCCTTTTCTTGCTTTCACTGAACTGGTTCTCTCCTCCTAGAAGTACAAGTTCAAGTGCTGCCTTCTCTTGCTGGAGCTGCCTGAGCTCACTCATCTGACAGGAAATTAAATTCAGCCTTCTGTTTGTATATGCTGCGTTTTTCCATAACAAAACAACAGAACTTTCCATTAGAAAGAAAACAAACCATCCTCAAAAGTATGGTTAAAAATATTTGCTTGGCTTGGGTTTCTAAAGAGTTGTTAAACACAGTTCAGGCAAATTTGGTTTTGACACCTTTACAAATAAATACATATTTTCTATTGGCTTAGAGGACAGGATTTGCTTTCTAATGAGAGGTACTGCTGCCAAACACTGAGTAATGTGACCAGGAACATGGTCAGAGCCCAATTCAACAGAACATTTAGTATGGACACCTGCTTAAAACAACGCAATTTTCAGCAGGTGTTTTAGATGCACTGATCTTTATGATTTTGATGTTTGAAATCATGAGTTAGACTTGGATGTTCTTCCTTGTGGGTTCCTTCCAGCTTGGGGTATTCTTTGATCCTCTGATGGTTATTTAAATATGAGTTATAAACTGGGCTGAAATCTTGGAGCCATTGGTTCTCCTTGGATTTTGGGGCAATTATCTGGGTACGTGGTATAGGTATACATGGTATAGTCACATAATGTGCCAATGCAGAAGAGTGTGAGAGTAAAAGAGAACTGAATCCCTCCAAGAAGGCTTCTGGAAGTGTGAGACAGGAAGAGAGTTTTCTCTTCCAGGCCCATCCCAAGAAGGAAACACGTCCTAACCACTATTCATTTTATGCTAGCTGACCTGGAATGAACAGCAGGCTGAATCAGACCTCACTGCCATATCAAAAGCATCAAGATTTCTGAGCTTAAAGAATAGCAAATCATTGCAGACATAAAAAAAACCAAAACAAACCCAGCCAAACAACAAACCAACACTTCCTTGTAAACTCTTTTGGCTTGGAGCTGCAACAGAGAAGCTCCCTCACCCCACACATGCTGTAGCTGTTAATGCTACATGGGACACTGTGCCCTGTGCACTAAAATGCATTCTTGGGGGTGCTGGAGTGAGTGTTCATTTGGGTCACTGGTGATGTAAGTTTAGTCTGCTCTAGCCTGGCCCCAAGGGGAGTCCACATTTCCCTTTTACTTTTCCATCATCCTAAAAAACGAGAAAACAGTAACAAGCAGTTATGTAACACCGTCCATCTCCTGGAGCCCTGTGAACAATTGCACCGTGCTCTGTGTAACAGGCAGGGCAAAGAGAAGGCTGTGGAAGGGAGGACCAAGCCTTTCAAAGGGACAGGGGCTTGGAGAGGCACAAATAGGTCTAAAATGTGGATCTGAGAGAAGAGAGAGATTCCCCCTGTGGTCTCCTGCATGGCTCTGGGTGACTCTGCAGGCAAGGGCTGGATGCCAGCAGCTGTGCACTGTGACCCATCTGTTGTGGGGTCACTGCACACAGAGGGGACTCAGTGCTGCTCTGAACACCACAAAAAATCCCTCTTTTGTGTGTTCTCTGCATTTAGGCTCTGTGAGGAGAATGGGGCACTCCTGCTGGCTGTTCCCCCGCCTCTCCAGCTGCAGACACTGCTACTCTGGTGGAGCTGGTGCTGCACTGAGCCTTGCTCCAGGCACTGCCCTTCACCTCCCTTTAGGGGGCAAAGCACATGCCAGGGCACTCTCAGTGTGTGCACAAAAAGTCTGGCTCTTCTGAAACCTATCATAGAGTCACTGAGGTTGGAAAAGATCTCAAAGGTCAATAAATCCAACCTGTGACCACTTTGCCAACTGAACAAGAGCATTGAGTGCCACGTCTAGTTGCTTCCTGAACCCCTTTGAGGGTGATGACTCCACCACCTCCCTGGGCAGCTCACTCCAATGCCCAACAATATTTTCTGTGGAGAAATCCTTTTTCCTGGTCAGTGTCAGTGAGGCTGGTGCTGAGGTCAAATGAGGAGAGTGTTCAGTGGCATGTGACAGTGCCACTGAGCCCTGCTGGGGGACGAGCTTCCTCACTGGCATCTCATCCAGCCATTTAGCAAGATGCCATGAGCAGGAGAGGAATTTTGGCAGGGGCCTCAGGGTGGTTGCTGCCATATTTGTGGAATAAGGGAAGGAGGGCTTTAAGCACCTCATCAAGACTTTGGCCAGTGGTGGGATGGGAATGTTGTGTGGTGTCACGAAAAGAACTACACTCACCCTTTAGGATGTGAGATGAAAAGGAAAAGGGTAGTTTATTTGAGGATCTCAACTTACATAGTCTTTGGGATTTGGTCAAGGACTGGGGGATTAAAGGAACCCTCTTCTGACCTCAGTGGTCAACTCAGAAATCCATCAATTTGTCCTTCCCCCTGGAAAGGAATGTATTTACCAAACATCAGTCTTTGTTATTGTTACAAGTGTGAAAAAAACTCCAGTAGAAATAAAAACAAAACAATCAGAAAGCTGAAAAATCAACAGTGTGGCAGGTGGGGTGTGGGGGAAACCTCAGGAATAACAAGGCTGATCCCATGAAGGACAGAGGGGCAGCAAGGAAACTGGGAGATGAAGCTCTAGCAGCATCTGCCTGCCTTTGGTTTAGCTTTAGCCGTGTCACTGTGTGACCACCAGCCTCACTCCATAGCGACAAATATCCAAAAAATGAAATAGAAAAGGTCTTTATAAAAACATAGCCTATGACCGATTAAAATCATTGCTACAAAATCATTCTGCCATGACTTTTGCTATATATACAGCACCACTAAATATTTTTTTTTAGATTGTGCCATTTAGTCTTTCTGTAGGTTCTGTAATGTTTGGTTTTTGATTGGTTTGTTTGCAGTTTGTTGGGTTCTTTTTGGTTTTTTTTTTTAACTTCCTTTCTGTATGCATTAACTGGTCCTCAGTTCTCCTGGGTATCTCTCTTCAGCTTCTTTAAGTGCTGCTTCTCTGGCCTAAATTTGGGACCTCAGGGTGCTGATACTCTTCAGTGCACCTGAGTGATGCCACCTGATGTGCCACCATCAGTGTGTCACCATGATGATGCCACCATCAGTGTGTCACCTCACAGGAGGAATGAACACGGAAATTTTCCAGTAACTCTGTGGGCCCATTGACCAGAACATACCTAATGTTTGTATGATGAAATATTGTGATATATATAATATAATTATATATATATATATATATAATTATATATATATATATATATATAATATAAAATATAATGTGGTTATAGTAACCATTGAACTGATATGAACTAAAAGCTTTTATGTTCATTGGAATTGGAGGGGAAAAAAAAAGCTGATAATGATATGACTGAGGAATTAATTGCAATTAGAAGCTTTGAAGAGAAATACCAACTTGTTTAAAGGAAAAAGAAGGCTTCAAACTGACAGGAAGTAGGTTTAGAGTGGATATTAGGCAGATTTTTTTCCCTGTGAGGGTGGTGAGGTCCTGACACAGGTTACCCAAAGAAGCTGTAGATGCCCCAGTAATAACCTGATCTAACAGTAAAATTAATATCCTTCCTAGATGGCAAAAAAGTTTTTTTTGTTCCTTAGAGCTTGGGCTTCCTAGCACACAGTTTTTATAGTTACTGCAGAATTAATAATTTTCCAGATAGAATTTAGAATTTAAGCCATCTGCAAGTTGTCTTCTGTATCAAAAATTCACAGTCATCAGAGGGGATGTTTCCAAATAAATCAGAGTAGGTTTTAACACTTGATTGACAGGAAGAAGAGGAGAAATAAAGATAAATCTTATTTCCCTGCTTCAGCTGGGGTGTGCCCTGGAAATTATAATTTGCAGTTTTGTGGGAAAGAGCTGTGGTGGTGTTGAAATTGACTTTGGAAAGAATGTTGCTGGAGAAGCCACCTTGGATGGAAACAGGTAATAATTTCCCTCTCAAGAGAGTGGCTACTCTGACCTTCTCTAGTTTTCTGACAAAGCCAATTTGGACGTAAATGTTGAAATATAAGGTCTCTTCTCTCAAATCCCATGTCCAACCCTGGCCAGGAATGGTGATTTCCTCACCCCTGTGGGTGAGGAATGCAATGAAATCTGGCAGTTCTTCTCATGACTCTGCCACTGCATAATAAATACTCATGTCAGGGTTGATGTTTCCATGAAGATGCTGGAGGAAAAGATGTGATTTAAATAGACTACATTGGTCTGAGGGTCTGGTGTGTAAGGTGAATACAGGTAGAATTTCTTCTTTTCCATGGTATCACTCCAGTGATGCTGTCCTAGCATGTAGTATTTCCCCTAGAAAATATCACAAAATCCATGCCAGGGCTTGCTGTGCTCTCTTCACTTAGTAGAGATTAGTTACATTATACCAGATTTAATTCTCTCAAGCAAATTCAGCACATTTAAAACCTCTCCCTCCTCACTTAATTATAGGTAGAAATGCCTGTGATTGGAAAGGTGAAAAATTATTTGAATTATTTGAGCAACGTGGCCTTATAATTTTTTTTCTGTCTTGTTTAAAATGATTTGAAAATCTAATGGGGTGTGATTGAATGTGATTCATTTAACATGAGCAAATTGTTGGGTTTCTCAGTTCAGCAAACACAGTAATTTTCGAGGTAGTGGTGCACAAGGGGGGCTGTTTAAAGGAAGGTTATTGTGAAAATACATGGTGGTTTATTAAGCAAAAAAATGGAGCAAAGAAGCAGGGAATCTGGGGGGTGACAAAACTTGTTCTGGGAAGGAATGGCCTCTAGCTTAAGCTTAGTCTCTGTGCTTTGAAGGAGACATAGTTCCTTGAGCCAAAGAAGAAGCAAAGGGAAGAGCAGGAATCCACAGCTGAGATATCAGAGCAGTTCACTGAGAAAGGGATGGTGGCTCCCACAGTTGAGCTACTGGGCAAAATACCTGCACTGTATCTCTCCAGGATTATGTTTTAAAAGTCTCCTCAGTGCCTTGAAAGGATACAGGTACCTGCCTTTGGGAGAATGTGCTGAAGTGTGGATGTAAGGCAGTAAATTCCAGTAACCAACAAAGTTTTGGTCAAATTTCCCCTTCCCCACTTGTCTCCCAGAGTATTTCCATGTCAGTGATGCACACTTACAATGGAGCAGAGGCTGAGAAGTGCAGAGAGAAATCTCTCTGGAAGGCTTGGCAAACACTGGGCATTTCAAAATAGCATTTGCACTGCCTCTTGCTAGTGGAAAACGGGGTAGCTCTGTTCTTAAAAAGGAAGCTGGATATTCACTGAGGGGGAGATACAAATTCTCATGGACGTCCTGACTGCGTCTATATTAGAAAACGAAATGTGCCCAGGACCATTCCCTGCACTGGGGCCAGCTGGCAGCACACAAGGCTGTGCTCCTGCTGCCAGAGGTGTTCAGCACTCAGCCTACTGGGCTCCCTTCCTGGCCTCTGCTCATTCCCACATCGTGCCTAGGAAGTATTTTGGGAGACAGGGCTTGGGTACAGCCTTACCAGCGTGACCAGGAGCCTTTAAGTGTGGTTGATTATGATTAATTGCTTTGGGAACATTCCTTTAAACTCTTGAGGTGGCAAATGGAGATCCAGCCCTGCTTTGATGCCTCTTGCCCTCAATTTTTGGGGTCTCTTAAGAGCTTTACACGTTTCCCCCTGTTGGCACATTCTTAAACAATAATCAGTCTCTATTCACTGAGAACAGTTATTCCTGCCAAAATCTGTTCTCATCCAATTCTGCTTCCACCTGCACTCATCTAAATGCAACTCTAACTAAAAATCACACACTCTTCCAGCTGCACACAGAGGAGGAGCACAAGTGGATCTGACAGTGGGAGGGGGATACTCAGCTTTGGTTTTTGGCTGATTTTCCTGTTTGCCTGGCCTTAGTGCAGGGTGTACTTTGTGTTGCCAGTTGCTGCATCTTCTAACTCTGCTTAGAATTCCAGTTGAGGCCCTGGTGGCTGAGCATATCCCCTGGTCTTGCTATCCAGCAGGATGAACCAGGAAATGACTGTAAATTAAAAAAAAAAAAAAAAAAAAAAAAAAAGAAAAAAAAAAAAAAAAGGGTGGGGACACACTGTATTCTAGTGCTGAAGAAGCCACAGAGCACCCAGCACAGGTGGACCAGCACTAGAAGTCTCCTGTGGCTTCCAGGTGAGCCTACATGCCAGTGGTCCCCAGGCAATGGAACATGAGTTAAATTCAGTCAGAGGGAGAAGAAAGGGTGCCTGTCTAGAACTAAACTTCCACTCAAAATCTTTTCTGTAATCTGTGGCTCTTGACAGTTCTAACTGCAATAGTTTAAGATGTTAATGCTGCCAACCACCCCAAGAAGGGGGTGAGAAGTAAATCCCTCTGAAAGCACAACTAAGGACAGGTTGAGGGGATTTTTTCCTTCAGCAGATGAGTGAGCACATGGTATAGTGTGTGGGTGTCATAAAGAAAAAGCCATCAGAATGTGGAGGTTGGGATGCTGAGGTGCACCACCTGGGAAAAAAAAGTGATGGAACTTTTTGTGTCAGGGTATCACTGAAAGCTCTGTTTATTGTGAGTTAATATTTAGAGACAGGACACACAGTGAAAATGCCATGTGTAGGTTTGCAAGAAAGCAAAAGTGTAATTCAGGTGCCAAACACATCCTGGAGGTGAGCAGATGCAATCATCATCAGAGCCAGTAAGGGGAGGAGGGCTTTCTAATTATTTCCCAGAGGGAGAGCAGTTGTAAAGTCATTTTTGCAGCATTCATGGAAATATGTATTTTAAATATCTCAGAAGCACACCCTGCACTCTGCTCACTCTGTAGCTGAGGACTAGTCCTACTGAAAATCAACTGGATTCCATTCCAGGAATCCTGCTCTGATAGACTTGAGCTCTGCAGTCACATCCTTTGTTTTCCTTGACTCCTGACAGCCCAAATTAAACTGAGATCTCTCTTAAAAGTGAGGGAATGCTGACAGCATGTGCTATGTGCACAGTGTGGAAACAATAATTTTCTTGCCTGCCTGGACTCAGCATGGTCAAATGGTAGCCTGGGATGTCCTGGGTGCCCTCATCTCTCAGGCAGGGCAGGTGATGCTGGGGAGGGGTGTGAAGGGTCCGAATTTGGAAGAGAAAATAATCAGAGACTGATGACTGGAACAAAATGCTCGAGCCAAAATGCTTTCTCCCTAGGGAAGCTCTCCCACAGCCAGATGCAGTGTTGTTCAGCTGTCTGGATTTCATTCCAGGACTGCACGTGGCTCTTGAGGTCCTGCCTGCGACTTTTTTTTTGTCTGCTGTTGGGTAGCAAACCCAAACAAACAGGAAGTCAGAAATGTCACATCTCATCCCCTTCTCATCCCTGTAAAACCCACCCCCATTCCCTTGTCGGATTTTTCTAATTGAATTGTCATGGGTGTAAAGTCACGCCGTAAAATTTCCTCCTCTCGTTTGCAGAGAGCCTAGAGGCAAGAGCCAGGGAAACATACTTGGAATTTGTTTTCCTTTTTAGAAGGGGCTTGCATTTTGTGTCTTTATTTATTTTTTTTTCCTGGGCTAATGTACATCTGATGTCAGGCTCCCCAGATGAGAATGGTTTAGACAGGCATTGACATTTTTAGAAATATGTGCAAATGGAAAAAATATCCTGGGAGTGCTGCCAATGCTGCTGATTTTGTAAGGTTTTAGTCTCTGTTGGATAGGAACCATGAACCAGGTACCTGTACTGAGAAGAAGCCTTACTCATAAAGTGTCTTACTCAGGTGTGTGTCAGACATGTCTTCTCCATTTAAAGAGAGGGCAGGAGTGAATTTCATCAGGCAGTGACTCAGCCAGGCAATATTCAATTCCCTTTTCTGATCAGATGACACACAGACGATTAGCATCTTTCCCAAAGGGAGCTACAGCGGCGGGGAGAAGTTCCTGGAAAAAAAAAAAAAAAATGGATTTTCCAAGGTTTAACTGTGAAGTGGTGCAGACAAATCTGCCTGGCCTGTGCTTATTCCTTCCATTTTTGTGCTGACATGACTGGGACAAGAGAGCTTAGAGCTGAGCTGGTTTGCAGCAACCCAAACCTACAGTGAACCAAACCTACAGTGAACCAAACCTGCAGTGAACCAAACCTGCAGCTTTCTAATTCCCAGTGAGCTGGTGGAATTTGGAGGAGGAGTGCAGCTCAATGTCAGCGATTTTTATGGGCTTTGTGGGGGGCTCCCATTTGCTGCCTCATCAGAACAAATGCTCTGTTAGCAGGTTGTAGGCTCACACTGAGCGAGGAGCTGGGGTGGCACAGGGCTCTGAGGCTGCAGCATCAGCTGGCTGGGAGCAGGGCAGCTCTGTCTGCAGCCAGGGATAGAGCCAGCCCTGCTGAGCTGCTGGCTCTGGATATCACCAGGAGCTCTGCACTGAGGCCAGGTGGGATCCTGCAGCTCCGTGCTGAGTCTGCCCTGCTGCCCCCAGGAAGATCAGGATGTTCTGAGCTGGCCCTGGCTCGGTGCTCCAGAAGCCAGCAGGGCTCTCCTCCAGCTTTGCTGGGCACATCAGCCATCCCAGGGTAGTGGCAGGGTGGCTTTTGTGTGCACCATCCTTCTCCCATCCCTCTCTCTTTCCTGCAGGCTCAGCAGGCTCAGCCTCATCACCATCTCCCTGCTGATTTCCATACTCCAGGCTGAGTGAAGTGGATGGGGCCGTGCCTGGTGCTCATTATGGAACCATCATCTCCAACATATTTATCACCCAGCTGGATGCAGGAGTTGAATGCACCCTCAGTGGGGTTGATGGTGATGCCAGGACATGTTCTGGCCCCCTCAGAGCTCCCAGGGCTGGCTCATGTTGGGGATCATTCCCCACACAGGGACACTCCTGTGGCTTAGTGGGGCCCTTAGCAGGAAGTTTAGGTACAGCTGTTTTCACACATGGCTGGCTGTGCAGAAATAGGTTTATTTCAGCTCTGCAGAGAGCAGTGGACTGAGCTGGGTTCAGGCTGGAGAAGGGTTTGGTGGTTTTTTATTCACTCCTTTGTTCATCAGTAGCTTTTGAACTCATTAGACATTTCCAACCAACTTTGGCAAAAGGACACTGAGCCTGAAGAAGATAATTTCTTTTTACAGCTTTTGGAAAGGTGGCTGGCTGCTTGGGGGAAAGAAATTCTGTGGCATGACCTGTTGCTCTATGAACACAGGAGAGACTGTGATATGTTCACAGACTTCTCTGAAGTGCTGCAAATGCTAATTTGATGGGATTTACAGGGTAACAGCAAGAAGCAGAATTGTGCTTAGAAATAAGGCAAATAGTGCCTTGTATCTTGAGGTAGAGTTTCCTTCCTTCCTTCCTTCCTTCCTTCCTTCCTTCCTTCCTTCCTTCCTTCCTTCCTTCCTCCCTTCCTCCCTTCCTCCCTTCCTCCCTTCCTCCCTTCCTCCCTTCCTCCCTTCCTCCCTTCCTCCCGATATAAAATATAGGTACATATGTATTAGCAATGTGTGATTTCTGAAAGGAAAGTGCATCTCAGAGCTGTCATTTGTCCTCAAAACTTTGGCCCCTGAAGGATGTGCCATTTCCTTGTCCATTATGGTGGGAGTGTTTGCTGTGCTTGAGGAGAAAATACCAATTGCTGTAAGTATCAGAGTTATCATCCTGAGGCTCTGAGCTGATAATTTTTTAATATTTTTTTTTATATTTTTACCTTGGGCCTTGTTTCCTCAGGGCTCAAGTCTAGGACCAGTCTTGTTCAATTATTTATCAGTGACCTGGATGCAGGAGTTGAACACACCATGAGAAATTTGCTGGTGACACCAAACTTGGGAGGTGCTGTTGACTTTCTACAGGGCCAGGAGGCCTTGAGGGGTTGGAACACTGGGGCTTTGAGCCATGGGGTGAAATTTAACAACAATAAATGTTGGATTCTGCACCTGGAACAGAGGAATGCTGGGCACAACATACACTGGGAGAGGAGGGCTCACACTCCTCTTCAGTTGGGTTTTTACAACTGAAAATACTCCAATTTTTTGTTCTATTTTCTAAAGCTGTGAATCACCTTGGAGAGAAGGCAGTCGTGCTTCATTGGTTCACAGACAGGCAACTCTGGGTGAGGGTCAGAAGGCATTTGATCTGCTGCCATTGTTAAGAAAAGCTGCAGGATTTTGTCAGTGATGGATTTCTGGTGAAATCTGTTCAAACCACTGATGAGATGCTCACCAGACCAGACACTTAGAACACTTTTAACTTTATACCATGCAAAGCACACAGAATCTCCACCAAACCAGTGGTGAACAGGAGGAACCTCCTGTTTGAAATCCGATTTTTTACATTAATCCTGTGATGCTGTGAAGTCTGACTCATGATTGTTGAACACTCAGCCTGTGCTACTCTCTCAAAGAGCAACCTGATTTTGAAAGGTGAGAACTGCTGCAGAAAAGAGACAGAGGCCCAAACATCCTCACCTTTTTTGGGTTTGGTTTGGTTTGTTTTGGGGTTTTTTTGAGATTTAGGGTGGTGGTTTGAGTGAGACTTTCTTGCCTTCTGAAGGCTTTGAGTTTGGTGTGAGAATGAATTGGAGTCTTGAAGGTCATGATTGTTTTTTGGGGTGTTTTTTTGTTTGTTTGTTTGTTTGGTTTGGTTTTTGGTTTTGGGTTTTTTTTGGTTTTTTTTGTTGTTTTGTTTTTGGTTTTTTGTTTGTTTGTTTGTTTTTTGGTTGGTTGGTTTTTTTGGGGGGGGGTTTGGATTTTTTTGTTTTTTTTTTTTTTTGTTTGTTTCTTGCATATTTATTATTTCTTATTTTACAAGTTTCTTCGTGCCCGGCCAAGATGTTCACAGCAGCTTGGACATGATGTGACTCCCCCCATGATGGGGCATTGCTTTTATACAGATAACTATGGGTCTACTATTTACAATTTTATACTAATGCTTAGTATTTATACTAGAAGAGTCATCTTTACTTTGACTCAATCTTTTTAAACTACTTTGTGCTACTGTCACTGCAGAAAATGGATGCCGAGGGAGAAGGAGAAGGACTCAGGGTTCCACCCTCAATCCTCTATTTCGCTCTTTTGCACTCACATTCTAAAAACTCCAAAATTACAATTTTTTTCACCTGGTGATAAACTACACTACTGTTTGTCACACATTTGTGATTTGCAAGTCCTCTCTGTGTTGGAAGTTTTTCTTATGGACTGAAATTAAAGTCTGTGTCTTCCTGGGCTCTGTGCCAGGCAAACTCCCTTTGTTCAGGTTTAAACTCTCTTGCTCGAGTCTCAGACCTCTTTGCTGAGGTCTGTGACCTTCCAGAGTGCCCAGAGGGGTCCCCTGGACTCCCAAAATATTGAAGCCTGTCATGGCTTCCAGGTCTAAAAAATCTTCGGTGAAAGCCTTTATTTTCCCTTTGTGTTCTTTTACCGTGGTAAAATAAGTGTAGCATCCTGCTGCAAAACAAATGGGACGTAATCTGCCATTTTTTTGTCTTGGTCATTTTGAAATAGCCCGTTCAAATAGCCAAAGAATGGCATGCAGGCAGTTTGTGAAATCATTTTGCATGAAGGGATTTCAAAAAGCTTCCCCAAAAGCTACCTACAAGTTATTAACTCACATTTGGGGACCATCTGCCCAGTGGCTTTTCAAAATAATGCTATAAGCACACAGGCTAAAAGCAAGAAATATCTTACAAAAGCATATTTTCCAGAAAAGAAAAAAAAAAAGGAAGAAAAGAGAAAATATCAAAAAGGAAAAGGCAAAATCCTCAATAACTGTGCCTTACCTTTTGTTACAGGTGATACATCAAAAGGTGTTTGGGAACAGGAATGTATCTGGGGCTTTGCCACACCATATGCATGTTGTGAAAATCATCTTGTGGTTCCTGTTGCAGAATTCTGACCTATTTTGCCCTTGCTACATTTGCTTGGGGAAAATGCAGTGTATGTAAAAGGGACATTACTGTGGCTTTTCAGATTTTACAGGCAAGAATTTACAGCATTTTTTCTTCTCTAGAGAATCACCAGAGATTGGAGAGTTGTTTTTTTTTTTTTTTTTTTCTAAGTCTCTAAGGCTTCACCTACATGGGAACACTTGGGAAGTGTAATCTGAATGGGAATCAGAAAAAAAATAGTTCTTAATTACGATGACTCAAAATGTTGCACGTTGCTTTGGGGATAATCATATCTGGAATAAGGGTAGGCCTGACTTATGTGTAACTCAGTCCACTTTGGAAGACTAAAACAAATTTAATCTTTATTATTTTAAAGGAGAATGGCTGTGCGGGGAAATTACCAGGACAAACATGGCTTTTTCTTAAGTAGAGAATACTCATTTTTAAAGCTCATCTCGGAAGTCAGGGAGGACACTGAAGTCACTGCAAACAGAGATTCCATCTCCATAATTTGCCGTCCACAAAGGGAACACTTCAACAAGGTGCTGAGCAACATTTTTGTTTTTTGATGTGCTGCATTCCTTTTATCACCTGTAGGTGTTGAGGGCCATTGGTATCACCCATGGTGGAGTACAGGGGGCACTGAGGGTGGCCTGTGCTGCTCAATACCAGTTCTGTCATAACAAATTTTAAAAGGAAACTGGATGTGGCACTTGATACCATGACCTAGTTGAGGTGTTGGACTGGGTTGGACTCGATGATCTTGAAGGTCTCTTCCAACCTACACATTCTGTGATTCTGTGATTCTGAAATTTCATAAGCATTGAGTGAAGAGTAACCTAATCCTATAAGGGATGAAAAAACCTTTACCACTCTTAGCTGCAGAGCACTAACCCCTGGGATTGATCCAGGAAGGGGGTGATAATTATCCATACAAAAAGGCTGAGAGAATTGGGATTGTTCAGCCTGGAGAGGAGAAGGCTTTGGGGTGACCTCATTGTGGCCTTGCAGTGCCTGAAGGGAACCCACAGGAAAGATGGAGAGAGACTCTTGACAAGGGCCTGGAGTGACAGGACGAGGGGAAATGGCTTCACACTGATGGAGAGGAAGTTTAGATTGAATATTGGGAAGAAACTGTTCCCTGTGAGGGTGGGGAGGCCCTGGCACAGGTTTCCCAGAGCAGCTGTGGCTGTTCCCATGCCCTCTCCTGAAACCACTTTTGTTCCTTTTCAGTTTGTGAATGGCCTGGCTCCTCATACAAGCACCAGAGTCATTACCAGGACTGTCTCACCAAAGCTGCCCTGTTAGTTCTGCCAACTCCATGAGTCACAGCAACACCTCCCACAAGCTCTTAGCAACACCTGTGCAAAGTCACACACTGTCAGACTCAACACTGCCTTGTGCCAGCCTAAATTTGCCTTTGTCACAGGCAAACCTGACCTGATGCTGCATTTCATGAGAGGAGTTGCTGTTGTTTCAGTAAAGCCTGTGGTTTTTGTTTGTTGTTTTTCTGATGGGAAGGTGCTCCTGGTCTACATTCCCAGTTCACAGAGGAAAAGTCTGTGCTCACAGAGCCCATGTAGGAGGAGCAGGAACAGGGAAAAGGCAATGCCACAGACAGATTCCTCTAATACTCCTCAACATACCAAGGCTGGTCTAATTAAGCTGGAGGTGAAAGAGTTAATCTAGGCCTTGCCATGGCAGCCAAAGGGTGCACTTTAGGTTATTTAATTTGCCAGTGTCTGACTCAAAAACAGTCCTGATGCAGTGATGTGGTGCCACTGGCTCATGGGGGTCAGAACTGAGCTCAGGGCTCAGTTTAGACATTTTGGACAGCACAGTTCAAGGAGAGGATGCTGATCTCTGCCAAGAACTTAAAACTGAATCCAGCCACCACAGAACCAGCTAGTTCCTTTGGAAAGTTTGTTAGACTTGTCAGTGTTGACACTGGATTTTCAGATGTATATTTGCTTAATTACTCCTTTGATAAAGCCCCTTATTAAGCAAGTCTGCTCTCCATCTGGTGCTGATCTGACTTAAAATACAGCAAGATTGGCAACTTATTAATTCATGGACAGGATAAGTATAAAATTTGCATAAACCAGTTAATACTAGAAAGTACAAAAAATCTTGTAGTTTCTTGAAAAAGCAAACTATGAACCTTTCCTCTTAGGAGAGAAACTCTTTGTGAGATGGAGAAATGTCTCACACGTTTCTTGTGATGAGATATTGAGTAGTGATGTTTGGGTTTTTCAGATTCCTTTCCCATTAATTCTCCTTCCAAATATAGAACTATAAACTTGTCATGAAACTGGTGACACTTCGCATTCGAGGCAAAATTCCTGCTCTTTAATGATGCGGTTTTATTTTTAAGGCTTTAATCTTCCATCAGTAATTTCAAGTGCTTTTCAGTGATGCTCTGAGCGAGGAGCTACCATTGTTCTCTGTTGTTTTCAGTGCCAGATGACATTTTTTATCCCATGGTAGGCATCCATTTGCCATGGAGATTGAGTTCCAGGAATGCAATGTACAAATGTGAGGCGATTTTGGTCATTGTTCTCTGGAAATTATAGTGATTATATACATTTTGGTATTTAGTTTGCCCTCTGGATTGCAGCTCCTTCTTAATCACTAGAAGGAAATCACACTAGTTTTTATCTTGTTTTTTTTTTCTGGAATGTTTAAAATCTTGTTTAAAATGAACCACCCTGCACCAGCTTGTAGGAACTGCAAGTTTTAGTCTGTTAGAGGTGGCAAATATCTCCCATATGGTTGAAGAAACCTTTGTCAGAGAATTCTGGATTGAATCCGGAATGTTTCCGTGAAAAATGTGTCTTCTGAGTACCTAACATCCTCCAGAAAAAACAGTTTTTGGAGAAAGTCCCTTGCTTTGCTCTCTCCCATGTTCCAGTTGACCAAAGTGTCCCTTCATCTTCCTTTCCCTGTGTTTGGAGAAGAGTGGGAGGAAATGCAGAGACCAAATCCATGTGAATGGAAAGCTGCTCTTTGCAGGTTATTTCCTGACTGTTCTGAGAGATTGTTTTCACTGAATCCTTAGAAATGGAAGGGACCTCTGGAGCTCACCCATCCCAACCCCCCCTGCCCAGATAGGGTCACCCAGAGCAGGTGACAGAGGAACACATCCAGCCAGGTTTGGAATGTCTCCAGAGGGGGAAATCCAGGCCTTCCCTGGGCAGCTGTTCAGTGCTCTGCCACCCTCAGTGGAATGAAATTCTTCCTCATGCTGAAGTGGAACTTCTTGTGTTGAGTTTGCTCTTCATCCTGTCATTGAGCACCACTGCAGAGAGCCTGGCACCATCCTCTTTGAGATATTTTTATGTCTTTCCCTGATTTTTTGTGCACCTCAGGTGACAAGACAGAGCTGAGAAGTAAGATATGGGAAGGGTTCCTCTTGATTCATAGAGTCTGCTCAGAAAAACTGCAGATAAAGACAGGTTCAGGACAGAAGACTGCAGCTCGGGACAAACCTCACTCTAAAGGACTGCTGACAGGTGTTTGACAGCAAGAACTAAGGAGCCTCTCTGTTAAACAGAAAGCTCACAGCAGGACACTGCTGCACTAACAAGATTTTCTCTGGCTGCTCCAATTCCTTTTTTTTTTTTTTTTTTTTTTTTTTTGTAATCATCTTTCAAACTGCAGCAGCATTTGTTGTCCTGAGGTGCTGACTCCAGTGGAAGAGGATTTTAGTGGAAGCTCCTCCTGCAGTGTGCACAGGCTTTCATTTCAGGTCAGTAATCACATCCTCCTCAGCCTCTCCTGGGGCTCTCACATTGATCATCCTCCAGCTGGAGGAATTGTCTGAGAGGAAAGGCATGACTGCTGTGCTGAGGTCACTCACATTTCTAGACTGAGGGAAGCTTCTGCCCTTTGGATTCGGGGGAGACCTGACATTTGGATGTGGTGTGGATGTGCAAGGCATCAGCCTTGCTGCTCCATCATGCAGTTCTGCCCCCCTCCAGGCAGCCAGTTCTGCTGGGGAGGGACAGGAGGAGAGGGCAGAGCGTGTGACTTGGCTTGAGCTGGTGTTTGGGTTCTCTGCTGGATGAGGCTGCTTCACCAACAAAAGGCTCATTGACTGTTCTGAGTCATCACCAGCATTCCATGTGAAGGACTTGAGTTGATGTGACAGAGTAGGAAGTTTGCCCTCGGACAAATCTGGAGAACACAAAACATCCACAGAAATAAAACGTGCTTTATGTTTTCCAGTGTTACCTGAAGAGAGATGGGAGCAAAAAGAAAAAGCAGGAGGCCAGAGGGTCTAAAAGCTTGTGAGAAAGGGCTACTTGACATCCTCTGCTAAGTTCTCCTGTGAAAGCTGGAATAACACAATGGATTGCAAGTGATCCTTCTGCTAAACTGACTCCAGAACCAAGTTGACTCCTACCAACCTTCTCAGCAAAAAAGGGGATTACTTTGGCTAGATACACTTTAAGGTCCTGGAGAGCCCATTGCTTCAGTACCTGCATGAGGAAAATCTTGTTACTGAGTGGAATTCTCATACCTGAGTTAGGATTTTATTTCCCTTTCCCCAGATAAATGCCTTTTTTTTTCTTTTTTTTTTTTTTTTTTTTTTTTGGCAAGATGTAAATATTCTGTGTACAAGGGTTCTTTGGCACCTTTCAATGAAGTTCATTTTTGAAAATGGCAGGGCAAAAGAGGAGGAAACATCCAGAGTGAGATTTATCTGTTGTTTTCTGGTATGAAATATATTTTTTGAAGGGTGATACTGTGTCCAATTGCTGCTTGAAGTACTTCCCTCTAGCCTAGAGAATATTTGCTTGTTCATATAAAGAGCCAACCTTCTGTGCTCTTTGATTCTGACTGGTGAGGAAATGCCCTCAGGAAGGTGGAGATGGAAGTTCAGATCCAGGGAAAGGAGGGAAGTGTGATTCTTGAGCAGGGGCTGTTACCACTCAGTGAGGAGGTAAGAGAAAATAATTATGCTTCCTCTGATCAGCCTCATTTCTGGGAGGAGGGAGAATTGAGGTTCCTAACTAGCAAATTCCATGTTACTCCTGGATTTAAAGAGCAGCCAGAGTCCAGGCACTCGGGGAGCTGAACCCACTGGGCAGTGTGAGTGCAGGATTCTACAGCAGCAGACTGGACTGGGGTTTAGATCTTCTGCACTTTGGATCACAGTAGCTGTATGTGCAATTAATAAGGATTACAATATCTAATTCCTCCTGTGGCCTGTCCATCCCATCCCACATCAAGGAACTGTGGTTTGGCCTTAGAAAGCATCAACCCTGCATGATCTGCCTGGTGGGGCATCAAGGACCATATCCCTGAGCTGATAACCAAGAAATGTGTTGAGGAACAGCTCTTTGACTCATCATCCATTACACTCACCTGTCTCTCAAGAGCCCTTTCTCACTTTGTACTTTTACCAAAGGCTGTGCCAGCTTTCCCTGAGATTATCTGAAACTGGGATTCACATCCAGACATGTCACTGAGGCTGTAAAAACTGCAACCCTCACAAGTGCTGCAGGCAGTTTGCTAAAGGAGGCTGCAACAGCCAGAGCAGGTATGTGACAAACCAGTAAACTCTGTTGCCTCTCTGTGTTTTCCAGAGCTCCAGCAGGAGTGATGTTCTCCAAGTCTTCCCCTGACACACCAGTGAGCCACGAGACCCAGGCAGAGATTCCAGTGTGGGGAGGGTGTGAGTCATGAGATGGTGAGTGAAGGAAACAGCGGGATAAAAATAACAGAGCCCAGTGTGATGCAGAATATTAATCTCTTGCCCTGTGTTATCCTCGCTTGTACTACAGGCGCTGCTCTGCTGCTGAGCACAGATCCCTCCCTGCCACTGGCAAAGATTATGGCTCAGGAGGCCAGATTGCAGGGACTCCTAATACTCCTGCCTTTAAGTTGGCTGAAAATTCTTAATCAAGAAAATTCCTGCTGTAGAAAATGTGCACTCGAAGAGCGTGGAAATGCCACGTTGTTGTTTTTCATGTTTACGTGAAAATGTTAATTTGACATCAGCTGAGAAAAGAATTTTATTTGTTCAAAATTTAAATGAGTAAAGACCCTTTCATTTTCCAACCTTCTTATTTTTTTTCCCTCTCTTCCTTCTTCCTTCAAAAGGAGAAAAGAAGAATATGGAAGTACCATGACAAACCCACATAAAATTCAAATTGAATTCCAGCTAACATAAACCAGTAGGAGAAAAATAGCAGGAAAAGTGGAATTGGTAAAATATATTAAAAAAAAAAAGCCAAATATTTTATTTTGAGATGTGAATCTCTCTTTTTCTTCTTAAATCTGCCATCACATTTGCTGAGCTTCATTCTGAGATCACTCACAGCAAAATGAGGACCCCATTCTTGGGAGCATTTCCAGCTCAGCCAGTGTGAAGTTTTTAACCCAGTCCCCTTGACATCTCCTCTAATCACTGGACAGTGATCTTCAGAGAGCTCTGGGGAGCTTAGGAAGCCTCTTACTCTGGCATTTTTCAATCCAGTCAGGAATCTGGGCACCATAAAGACAGCAGGAGCTTTTTCTTTAACTTCAAAGGGTGCCAGCTCTAGCACTGAGGCTTCACTGCAGATTATAACACGGGGAGCTCTTCTGACAGAAACTGCCTTTGGTATTTTGGAGTGGGGAGAACTGTTTATTTCATTTCACACAGATCCAGTTCAAAACTTTGCCAAAGGATTTCAAATAGCAAATTCCAAATTATGTCTTCTGAGACAGGCAGGGAGGTGGCTGTGTGGTGCCCACACTGCAGGACTCACAGGGTGAATGACCAATATTTGTAGGGCTCTCTGTCCTCTTTGCCCTTTCAGGGCTGCTGTATGAAGTGGAGGATTTGCACACAGGATGAAAGAAGGCACCATTCAGTTGTGTTGGATTTAAGGGGAGTGTGTATGTGTAAAATCATATCATTCAGGTGAGCACTCCTTGCTCCCTTTCAGACCCCATTGAAACCAACTTCTTCGATCCCACTAAGCTGAAAACCCTTTTTTTTTTTTTCTGCTTCTTTCTTTTCTCTTTTGTCTTATAGAAGCTGCCTGGGAAGCTACTTGGGAAATAACTTTTCTGGTTTTAAATACTCTTCTTAAGCACTTAAGCAATCTCCTGTTATTTTTTTTACTTTTATATTTCCATCTCTTTGACTTATTCCCGTGCACCGAGTCTTTTTTATTTTTCCAAGACTTATTTTGGAAGTTCTGCAAAAATGGAAGTCATTGTAATCGTGATTTGATGTCCTTGGAACGCACTTTATTTACTATTTGTTTTTATTAGGACATTGTTTGAACGTAACTTTAAGCCCAATAAGGTTCCAGGACTAATCTCCCGGGAGAGGATATTTATGGTCCATATTTTCAGAGAGGGAGATTGGAAGGAGAAAAAGGCTTAAGTATTTAGGCCTCGCTTCAGCTCTGAATGCAGAGGGGAAAATCTGCAAATAGTTCCCTTGACCAGTTGAAGTGGAGGGTGGCATGTGCAGATGCCCAGCTCCGAGGGGCACTTTGCATTCTGTGTGTGCTCATCAAAATGTGAGCAGAAACGTGGGCCTCAGATTGTGTGCATTACTGCAGGGCAACTGACCTATTTTTCTGGAGAAGAGAAAAAAATCTACCATAAAAATCTAATTTGCAAGGATTGTGGGAGTGGAAACAGGGCTGTTTTGGGTTTTTTTTGTTTTTTTTTTTTTTTTTTTTCTCTAGGTTATTTGGTTATGCAAACAAATTGATGAGGGAGAAACTTCCAGCAGGAAAAACCGCTGATGGTTTCTCAGTGTCACTGAATTAATTGTAACACTCTGGAAAGGAAAGTGAAATAATGGTGGATCTTTCAGAGAATCTTAGAATGGCTTGGGTTGAAAGGGACTTTAAAGATCTGCTAGTTCCAATCCCCTGCCATGGGAAAGGACACCTTCCACTTTGTCCTAAGCCATAATTTTGTGTCCAGTGTGGAGCTTAATGGTTTTTTCTCCTTAATTACTGCAGCTTTTTGCATGACACTCTCCTGTGATTGCCTTCCCCCTGCAGACACTGACCATTAGGAAGACACTGCTGCAGAGTCTGAAACCAAACCAGCCTATTCCTTGTTCCCAAGTCATCTTGGGTTGGAAGCTGCTGAAAAACTTCCTTCTGGATAAATAACTGTGATGTGCCCATCATCCCCAGAACTGGATTTCTTCACTGGGATTGCTGAAACACTGATCTGCTCTGAAGTTTCTCTCATAGAGGAATTGTTCAGCTCCACAAGAAGAGTGAGAAAAGTTTAAATGCTTTGGGGCTCACTCCCAAAAAAGGCACAAGATTTTATCATTTGAGCTTTTGTTTGGAAATGAGTTCTTGTCATAGATTGGGCATCTTCTCCCTTGGTTCTTACATATCAAACTTTCTCATCATTCTGGAAGAAGATTTAAGTGTTTGTTCTCTTTCTTTTACTGGCACTCATCTTTGTTTATTTATTTTGTATTCTTGAGATGTGCTGCATCTCTGGAGTTTGTATTTCTACTTTTAGCATAAAAATGCTGTACATACGAGTCTAGAGTGCATCTGAAGATTAGTCTGATTTTTCATGTGACTTTGACTTGAACATTTTTTCTGTTTATGTTTATATTGCTATTTCAAATATGTGCATTACCTGTATTCTTTATGCCTTTTTCCCCATCTGTAAGTCAATAAAATGATTGTCCCCGTTCTTCAGAACCATATCACGTGCGTGATAACAGTTTCTGAATGATAATGACTGATAATTTTAAATGTGTTAATCTATATATATCTACAGCTATATCTATATCTATATTTATATCTATATCTGTCTGTCACAGCCTGAAATTCTTCTGATGGTGAAAAAATTGCCAGCCAATGGTAAGCTCAGCTCAGCAATAATTCTTCATAAGTCTGTTTGGACTTGAAAGGTAGATTTAGACTGAAAGGTAGATTTCCCTGCTCCATAAAGGCTTATGCTCTTTATTTCAGTTCTCATCCATGGCTAAATTTAGAAGTGATATTGCATGAATCAGTGGAGTGTCATCCATTTCACCAGAAGTTTGTGTGAGGACAATACTTCCCTGTGCAGCTCCTGTCTCTGCCTTGTGAGAGTCCTTCAGGCAGATTCTCAGCTCTCATGAACCTTGACATTAGTGCAGCTCTCCTGGTTTTTGCTCACTGAACACCTCAGAGTTTACCTGCATTTAAATGGAACTGTTGTTTGTGCAAATCACAAACTTTTTAAAGGAATTTGTTTGGTTGGGGTTTTTTTTAACCCTCTCTGCTAAGGAAAGGAGTACCATGACCTGGGAGATGTGTGGGCTGATGTGATAAAGCCTTATGCTTTAACTGCAGGACATCATCCTTGTCACATTGATCTTCCTATTCCTCCAAACTCCCTCAATTTTCTTTAGCTGGATGGATCCAGTGAGGTGCTCAGTTCTGTGCTGAGGCAGAGTCCTGACTGACGTGAACAGATGCACAAATGGATGCAGGACTGAGGCTTTAATGAGGAGATTTCTGAGGCTCTGCAAACAGGCTTTGATCTTAGAGTGAACTTATCAAAATTCTGAGCGCTCTGAGCATTCATGGACGTTAAAGTCCCTCAGAGCAAGGGCATGAAACCATTCAATGTCTCTCCTGCTTTGGGGAGAATCAGCTTTTTTTGGCTTTTTCTTTGGAAAAAGACATTCACTGTCAGGAGAAACTCCAGGCCATTGTACAAGGCTGGCTTTTTACTGCTGCAATATTCCTTTGGGTCTCAAAGGTTTAGTGAAGTCAGTGGGAAATTTTCTATCACTTTCAGTGTGTTGGGAACATGTCCTTGCTGCAAGTAAGACTCCATCAAATACAGGCTGTTTACAAAGCAAAGAGAGAAGGACATTTCTCATCCTTGTCTGTTTAATGCAGTATGCCAAGCCTCTGTTCAGGATTTTAAATCACACAAATTGCAAAATTTGTCCCATTTAAATAGAACGAAGGCTGAACCAACTCAAACTGTGGGCTGTTTACCACAGGGAAGGGGCAATAGGACCTCCAGGGAGAAGCCTGAGGGTTGTGAGTGGCGCCAGTGGTGATGGGGACAGGTGACTTGTCTGACTCACCTACACCTCCATGACTGAACTGAGTGCAGCTCTATTTTCTCCTGTACCCCAAAATGACAGCTCCTGACTGCTCTTACACCTCAGAGGCACAGTGTACACATCCAGACATCTCCAGTGAGAAACAAGATATGCTCCTGTAAACAAACAGCTGGGGATGGCTTATAATTAGTGTTTCTATTAATAGGACATCCTCTTTCAGTTAGGTGAGCTGCTGCTGCTGCTGTTTTGCCAAAAGCATGTTCATTAATTTCTTTCCAGCTTCTCCTTGTCACTATTAGAGCATAGGAAGCCAAGTTCATGGTTTAATAAGCTTGAGCTTCAGACTAGGCTAATCAAATCATTTTGATTCTATTTATCGGCTTTTAATTTGCGATAAAAGGTTGAACTTAGATGAAAATATCTTCAGAAGCCTGAAATGGGGGTTTTGCTTAGAAGTTGACTGCCCTTAACCAGCACCTCTGTGCTTGAGCTTTATGCCTGTAGTTACAGAAATAAAAAGGTCCAGGAAACACAACAGGAGCATCCTAATGATAAGAAGAGTGAAATCCAGCGAGATGAAGGTGGTGCAAAGGACAGGATTCTCAATCCCAGGATATCCAGTCCCATTCCCTTGTGAGCTGTGCGTTATAAACACAACGGCAAAAATCGGATTAACAAAGAAACAATTTATTAATAAAACAATCCCAATCACCAATAAAAAGAGAAAACCACAAAAGGATTCACAGCGCAGCGCCGGGTGGAAGAGAAGACCGCACTCTAAGGCACGGTTTTCCCAAATCCACACGGAGCAGGTCGCAGCTCGGGGTTTTATAGGGGTTTTCATGTCCCGAGGCGGAACAGGTACCCAGGATAGTCCAAATAGTCCAAATAATTTTCGGATGGGCTTCCCGGATTTGTCGGACTCTGCAGAGCATATTCCGGGAAGATCCTTTCACATGCGGATGGAGCTCGGGCGGCCCATGTTTATTTCAATGTGTATTCCTCGGAGGAGAATTCTCTTTTTCGTTCGGAGAGGAATTTCTCTGTCTGGGTGCGATGCCGATTCTTATCTGGGTTGGCTGGTGTCTTTGTTTCTCGTAATGGTCCTTGTCCTGTTCTCTTTGTCTCAGGACTGAGGACCGTGGAAACCTGGCGGGGAATAGTTTCTACGGACCATACCTTTTTATATTAACACCAATCTAACATATCTTGCTATATTCTTTTATCACGAATTTTTACCCAATGTCACATTTATCACATGTGCTTGCACCAAAGGAACCCTGCAGATCCTGAGCCTGCCTGACTGAGCTGCCCACACTCTGCCGAGCTCATTCATTATTCTCGCCGGCTTTTCAGGAGGCAGAAACAAGCAAAAAAATCCCCATCATTTCCCAACAGATGGGACTAGAGGAGGCACACGGCAGGGCAAGAGCACGTGGAATCCTCCTGCCCCCGGGGCTGCAGCAATTCCATCACACGGGCAAAGGGAAAACACAATTATGTGAATTAACCGCGTTTTGTGCCTCCCACTCGGGGATTCAGGCGGGGAACACTGAGCACAGAAGTGTTCATTCCTCACGTGGCAGCGGTGGAAAAGCACATTCCTGCCTGCGTGAGATGAGCAGGGGCATTCCTGCCAGCCTTTTCTTTTTTTTTTCTTTTTTTTTTTTTCTTTTTTTTTTTTTCTTTTTCTTTTTTTTTTTTTGTGTGTGTTTTTTTTGTTTGTTTGTTTGTTTTGTTTGTTTTTCTTTTGTTGTTTGTTTGTTTTGTTTGTTTTGTTTTTTGCTTTTTGTTTTTTGGGTTTTTTTGGGGTTTTTTGGGGTTTTTGTGGGGTTTTTTTGTTTGGTTTAGTTTGGTTTGGTTTTTTGGGGGCTTTTTGGGTTTTTTTTTTTTATTGTAGGGCTTTTTTGTTTGGTTTGTTTGGGGGTTTTGGGGGACTTTTTTGGGTTTTTTTTTTGGTTTTTTTTGGGGGGGGTTTGGGGGTTTTTTGTGGGGTTTTTTTGTTTGTTTGTTTTTTTGTTCGGTTTGGTTCGGTTTTTTGGGGGTTTTTTGTGGTTTTTTTGGGGGGTGTTTTTGTAGGATTTTTTGTTTTGGTTTGGTTGGGTGTTTTTGTTTTTGTTTTTCTTTTTTTTTGTTGTTGTTGTTGTTTTGTTTGTTTGGGTTTTTTTGTTGGTTTGGTTTGGTTTGGTTTGGTTTTTACCTTTCAGGCTGGCAAATGAGCTCACAGCACAAAATAAAATGCAGTGTGTAAACAAGATTACCAGGGCAAAACAGCCTCTCAGCACATTCACTGCACTGGGGGAGGGATGTGAGGCTGGGGGAGAGCTGGGAGTAGTTTTTTTTTGCCTGGGCACAACAGATGCAGGCAGAAAATAATAGTGATGTGCTCTGAGAGAGCTGCTCTCACCCTGCTCAGACAAACTGAGGGGTGGGAAAGAAGCATGAAGAGTTCAGTTTATTTGGGGTATTTTTATTATTATTTCCCTCCAAAACGTTGTCTTGAAATCATGTTGGATTCTGACAACTTTCAGAGGATCTCAGCTGTGGTTTTGCTCTCTCTCCTGCATGGACCCACACACACTTGGCTCTGTGGGACACAAGGACAGGACAGGAGAGCTGTTGAAAGATGAGAAATTTGATAATGACCAAAAAAAATTCTTCATTGGTGATAGAGAAGTAATACTTTTGGTCTGGGTTCTTTGTTGTCAGTTTAAAATGCTTGAGGCTGTTGATACAAGCCCTGTCTCCCTAGTCTGTCTCAGGAGCTGTGAACTCTTACCTTGGAGAGCTCTACATGGGAGAAATAAAATTAGCTCGTGTTTAAAAAAAAACAAACAACAACAACAAGATAACCACATCACAACAAATCCTCCACCTTTCTGCTGGCTGGCAGAATCTCTGCTCCCTCCCACGCAGCCCCAGCTGGAGAGGCTCTTTATTACTTGCAGCAAAGCCACTCTGGTTGTGACAGTCCCTTTTTCCACTCACTGCTCCCTTTTCCTTCCCTCCCAAGGAGCAGCAGCTGCCACCACAGCCCCTCTTTTCTGCCTCCAAGGGGCTCCCCACTTATGTAATTTGCAGGAGGCAAAGGGAGAAAATGTTGAATTGATGCTAGACAGGGTCAGGGTGATTTTTCTAGCAGCAGAGATTAACAGGTCCAGTGCTGCAGTGAGTATCCTGCTTTCAATTTCAGGTGGAATCAAGTCTTTCACCCAGGATCTGTACCTGCCTCACCCACAAAGCCAAGGCAAAGGAGCTCTTGTGCTCCTTGTGCTTCTGGGTTCAGAACTGCCTTTCAGGCCAGAGTTGCAGCTGGTGTTTGGAGCCAGGCTAAGTTAATGTGCTGGGGGAATGTGGTGTGGGAGCTTTTCTGCCCGTGACTGGCCAAAATTGTGTTCTCTTTGGCAGTGCCAGGATCAGTGCTGCTGCTGAGGGCTCATCTAGGGAGAGTGTCCCCTTACTCCCCTCTCTGTCAGCCAGGGGAAGGAAGGAATAAGTATCTTGAGCACCTCAATCTCATGGAAGGCGTCCCTGCTCATTCCAGGGGGTTGGAATGAGGTGGTCTTTGAGGTCCTTTCCAATCCAAACTATTCTGTGATTCTGTGACCTTATTGAGCCATGCTGAGTGCTCAAGAGCCCTTAGTTTCTGTCCTTAAAGAGCAAAGCTCAAAGCAGCCTGTGAGAAGAACATGGGGTAGAAGGCACAAATTAATTCTCCTCTACTCCCTCTGGGTCTGTCCCATTCCTGCCCATCAGCGAGATGGATGCCAATGTGGAGGCTGGGAACAGATGTGTGCTCCAGTAGCTAATGAGGTGTGGGAGATTGCTTCCTTTCTTGCTTAGGAAGCACAGCAGAGTGCTCTTTTCACTGCCATCCTGCAGGACATCTGAGCAGGGATTTCAACACTCCAGTAAGGAGAAGTGTCACAGAGTGGGGAATGAGCAGATCAGCCTTTGGGGACTGAAGGGGAGGCAGCAGCCTCAGTGCAGTTTGAGTTTTGGCTCCTTAGCCAACATTTATTTTATAAATGCAGCACAGCTACCATCCCTCAGCTGTGTGGAGATTACAAACCTCTGGGGAGGATAACCAGTCATTTGGATTGGCTTAAACAGGACAACTCACTGCAGCAGTGTGGAGCCAAGATATCCGTGTGAGCACCTCAGCAGAAAGTCACAGATAAGACAGGGGGGGAAAAGAATCCCATCTGAGAGTGCAGAATTCACACAAAACCACCTGATTGCTGGAACACCCTGGTATTCCATGAGTCTCACAGAATCATGGAATGGCTTTGGTTGGGAGGGACTTTAAAGCCCATCCAGTTCCAACTCCCTGCCATGGGGGATACTTTCTACCAGGTAGCTCAGAGCCCCATCTGACCTGGCCTTGGACATTTCCAGGGATGGGGCAGCCATGGAAAACATCTCTGGGCAAGTTTCTTTCAGCTCATTCTCTCATTGATCCTGCACAGCTCAGGCTGACAGGCAAATAAAGTGTAAGAGCAAACAAACCCTTTCCTCTCTGATTACAGGAATTGCTACCTTTGCTCAGGTACACTTTGCCCTTACACTATGAGAATGATGCTCTAGAGAAAAAAAATTCTCCTTTCAGAGCCTTCCCAATGCCATTCTCCATCCTCTGTCATGCATCCCTGGGCCCCACTGGTACTGCAGGTGGAGAATTCCCAGGCTCAGCACCACACCCAGGGGAATTTCTGGGTTGCTTTGGCTTCCCTTGATTTCTCCATTCTTTTTGTGCTCCATTAGTGTGACAAAAACCCAGGCTGCTCCCAGCACATATTTGTTAGGCACACAGAGATTGAAGGGTAAAGATTTTTAAATGTGAGGGACATGTCTTTCTCAGTAGATTTTTTTCCACCCTGTTTTGCCAAACTGGCACTTCCTGCTCAGCCTCGTTTGGAAATTGCCGCAAATAAAGCCCACACTGAAAACCTTCAAAGTACAAATAACTATGAAGAGAATGAGTCCAAGAGTTTATAGCTGTCCCAACTTTTCTTCACTTAAATTGGGGTTTTGCTAGGCAAGGTTGGAGATTCTGGAAGAAAATACTTTTTTTTTTTTTTTTTTTTTTTTTTTTTTTTAATAAGGTCTATTTAAAGCACTTTGACACACCAGGATGCACTGCAGAAAGGCAGCTTTTATCACTTACCTTTGATCATCTAACAGGTTTTCTGTGAGGAATATGAGCAAGAGCTGATGGGAAAAAGAAAAAGACAGGCAACAGTTAATGGTAGTTTTTAAAACTGGCCATCCAGACTAGTGCAGTTGAGTAAATGTGACAGCTAAAACTCTGGTTTCCCTGGCTCTGTCCCTATGAATTGCTGGTAAAACTTTCCCTGAGATGAACATTTAAGAATTCCATGGTGAGCTTTGCCATTCTCTGTGTTTGCACTGGTATCAATCAGAATAAAAATTTCTCCCTGCAATGTACTTTATTCACAATCTAAGAAAGTTCTAAGAATAAAATCTAGGTAAGGATCTCCTGACCCATCCTCCAAAAAAAAAAAAAAATTAAACTGAGGCTTAGAAGAAGTCTTTACATGGGGTTGTGTGGTGAAAAAATGTTCACTTTTTTTTAATGGTACCCATAGTTTGAGGATAGGCACTAGGGAAAGTCATCCTCTGGAGAGGTATAGTCCAAGAAAAAGCAGAAACACAGGTAAGAGAATGGATGGGACATGGAATAATAATAATACATTCCTTTGCCATGGCTGGAGGCCAAGAAGATGGGATTGCTGATAAGCAGGTGAATCGTGTGAAAATGAGGTAAGAACATTCTCTGCTCTCCCCTTGGGCACAGGGAGTCCATTCTGAGGAAGATGCTTTGATTAAATGGAAGTTGTTTCCAAGCTACACAACCCTCCTTTTCTCTGTGTGTAGGAATGAACCCCAAAATTCCATTTTAGCAAATAAACCAAATTCCTAAAGGAATAGGCTAACAGCCTTATAAGGGGGGAATGAAAAACTTGGGGAAAGAAGGTTGCACAGCAGGGAAGTAAGAGGGAATGACTTTGGAAAAATGACCAACCCTGAAGCCCCAAAAATTTAGTGTAATGAACTTGAACAAAGAGAGTGTTCAAGTCCAGCCAGTGAAAACACACCTTGAACCTCCCAAGATATGAGGTTGGAGTGAAATGAACATCAACTCCCATTTCTGCTTCTTCACTGTAATGCAGTCTGCTTTGTGCTGGGAATGTGTCTTTGTCAGTCACAGAACATCAGCATGCAAGAGAAGGGGCAGGAAGGAAGATTTGCACCGACTGGGATTCCATGGCCAATTGATTCCATGGCCACTGATCCCAGGGAATTTTAACAGGCTGATGCCAGGACAGTGTTATCTTTCTTTCATGGGGTGAATTGATTTCATCAGCCTTTTCCTTTCAGTAGAAGGCCTGACTAAAGTGATGGCAACATCTCTAAATGGGATTTTGATGGTAATACCTCAAGTGAAAAAGCTGTAGGATGTGCAGGAAATTTCCATCTATCTTTTGTCTCAGGTATCCATGGCATTGAAAGCAGTTTTTGTGACATTTCTGAAAGAAATGTCAATAAATCATCTTCCCTCAAGGGCCACATTAGCAGTGTTATCACTTTTTAAAAGAGTCTAGAAATAGTGTAAAGATCTCAGCTCTGTTCCAACTGAAATTTATGATTGTGAAGCACTCCACAGTGTGTGGGACTTAAAATACAAATCGTTTTCAGAAAGACTTTTGGCTTTCTCATGAAAGTAGTTTTCAGATGGCCACTTGTTCCAACACTTAAAAGAAGTTGAGAAGGAAGAATTTCTATTTTTTCTACTTCTCTTTTTTTCTATTTCCCTCCCCCCGCCCCTAAATTTTGTCCAAAGCTTAGAAGTAAAAGTACTTAATGAAAATAACTGAAAATTTCAAAAGCTCAAACTGAAATGTTTTATAAATCAGCAATTTTTGTCCTAGCTGAAATGACACAGAGTGCCATGAATAGAATATGTAGGAAATTATGGTTACCCCTGAATAATATTATTTGAAAACAGATAAGAAGGTGAGACACAGGTTTACTGCTCTGGATGAGATGTTTCCAGTAAACCCTGTTATCCAGCAGAACACTGTTCTAGTTTTTTCCACTAGCTTGATTTTTACTCAAAATCCACTGGACATTTCCCATTTTCTAGGGATCACATTGGTGATCAAGACAGAAACTGAGACTAAATAAAGTGTGGACTTATCCTAGTGTGGAGGATGATCTTCATTCTGGGAATGACATAATTCCTTTCCAGATATCCCTGAAATTAGAGCAAAGTGTGTTTGTCAATTCAATCACACAAGGAAGAAAAGTATGGAGCAGCTGATACTTGTGAGAGAGTTAAGAATAATGAATAGGACTAAAAAAATACCAGCCCTACTGAAGTAACACCTCTGTTTACCATGAACATAACTCAGGGAAATATTACAATTTTCTTTCAGTAGCATTGATTTCTTTCCTCTTGGTTGTAACTACTTATCCTTTCTTCGTAAATTATAAGAAAAAAGTTTTTTGGGGGTTATGTTTATTTGTTTATTTGTTTTTGTTTTGTTTAATCTGATTGAGTACGTTGCCAGATTATTGTACCCCACAAAGTTTCTCTGTCTCTGTGGATTGTTCTTTATTTTCTCAGAAGTTTAGGAAATTAATCTTCCCATGTCTGGCTGTGAAACTTAGATTGAATGATCGTTGTTCCCTACTGATATCTGGTTCTTAAGGCGGCACAACAAGTCATTTTGTTGGGTTTTTTGGTGTTTTTTTCCCCCCACAGGATTTCAATTTAGACAGTTCTCCACTTAACACTTATCTGATGATATGCAAACGCAAGATGATTGTGAAAGACCACAAAATTGCAGTTAATCAAAGCGCAAAAGTAAGGACTGTTTTCCTTCATTTGTCACACTTAGAGAAGTTTAAGTGGTGGTCTTCAGATAAATCCACTCAGTTCACATCAGGTGAGTGGGAGAAGATTCCAGGCCAAAGAGATTGAACCACTCACCACATGAAGAAAACTTGACCTGACAACCCCAAAATCTGCCCTCACATCAGCAGCGGGATCAGTGACCTCAGTGGCTCTTTCCCCTTTCTCTCCAGTGATTCTCTTCATGCTCCATGAAATGTGCATTGCTTTGACAGCCAGCAGAGCACTGAAAGATGGAAAACAAATATTGCAAATGTAGAGTTCTTGGCTCGCTGAGTTGATCTCCCAAAGGAGATGTGTTTTGTCCTGCATGGGGTCTTTAAACTTGAAAACTGTGAAATAACTTCTAGAAGAATTTGTGACCAAAAGAAAGAAGTTATTGTTGGATTTCTAATTAGCTCTCTAATTCCTGTTTCCTTTCTGTCTGGTCTGCTGTCCTTTGCTCCTACAACACTCTTTAGCAGAAATCAATTGTTTGAAACACCTCAAAGCAGACGGTGATTGCAGTAGGAATTTTGCTTCTAGTGACTTGCAGTCTGTACTGTTTGCTCCTTGTCTTGCTTGAGGATAAAAGATTTTCCCAAAAGCAGCTGCCTGGCTGGGAACAGAACATGGAGAGCTGAAATTCCAGGGATTGAATTGGATTTTCCCATGCAAGAGCAGGCACACAGTGAGATTTGCCAGCCTGTTTACCCCTCTGTAGAGTCTGGTGAAGGCACAGCTTCAAAGCTCACAGATAGCTCACATACCAGGAGAAGTCACTTCTTAATGATGAATCCATACTAAATTTATCCCTATTCCAGAGCAGCAGTTTGTAGTGCTATAGTTTATGGCAGTTTATGTTTTAAAAAAGAACCTCCTTTCCTTGCCTGCTGAGATTTGAGTTTCACTTGGGAAACTTCTCTCAACAGCTCCAGTTTTGTTTTGTTTTTTTTCTTCTCTTTCAAGTAAAATCATGAGCTGCTGAAAGGTCCCAATTTAAGTTCTGTGGGACTGCAGGACCCTCCAAATAGTCTCTGCAGAAGTGGCTCTTGGAAAAAGCAACATGCCTGCTTTTTTATTTGGTTCTCTCTTTATTTGGGTGAAATTCCCACCATGAGGGCAGCCATGGGCTGAAGGAAGGTACTGTATAATCATGGGAGATAGTCAAAATATTACTAATCTGAAAGGGCAAGGAGAGAATATGGACCTAATAGGTACAGGAGATAAATAGGTAAGGGTGCAAAATGTGGGGATACAATGAGAAAGGCAGGCAAAAAGAAGAAGGTGAGGGACATTGTCCTCTGCTCTGTGTGATCCCAGGGATGCCACTGAAAGGAAGGTACAGGATATAAAATATGATTAGGAAGAGGCATGATAGTCAGATAGCACCATGACAGGAAATCTAGAATGACTGACCTGTAGCATTTTTATTCCTCAGTGAAATAGTTGTAAAACACCCTGGAGAGTCATAATCATAGAGTTTCTCATCATTCTCAGTCCAGCTGAGTGTAGAGAAAGGAATCTGCAATCAGGCTAAGCATACAGCTGGGCTGGTATCTCTCTGATATTCTGGTTTTGTGCTATTTTTGAGGGTTTTTTTATTATTATTATAAATAGTTGCCAAATTCACTTTGTAAAATGGGTACTCAATAGCAATAGCTGGAATGTAAAATGGTTCTGCTTATTTTCCTCTGAGACTTTAGCCTGGAATCAGGTCACTGTAAATGACCTTTGTGGCCCATGTGGACTCATGTTGTTCCCTCTTCCTCCAAGTCCCCTAATTTTGATGGATTTTGAAGACAAAAACACATGTAGGCCTCAAGTGTAGCTTTTCAAATTTGCAATGTTTCAACATGTAGAACAGTTTTGGTGGTTCTAGGATAGCTATGGATAAGAATTATTTTCTGGGCTGAAGCAGTGAATTCCAGATAGTGGCATCATGAATTTCAATGGCATCATGAATTTCAATGGACCTTGGATACACGGGTTCAATCAAAATCTTTAGGCATTGAGCACCTTCAAACCCTCAGCTGCAGAAATCAATCTGTGAGAGGGACAGCTCCAGCTTCTGCTTGTCCATGTTTAAAAGCCTTTCCCATCTCTAGAAAACATGTTGGCCATAAAAATGGAACAACCCAAGGAGGTAAACTCCCATTATTTCCTCTAGATGGAACTAAGTAGTGCGAGAGGTGGGAACATCAAGTCTCAAGAAGCAGACTTGCTCCTGAGTTTGTGTTAATTATTTATTCTAACAGTGCCAATCCCATGAAAAGGAAAGAGCTCGTCATCTACAACCATATAAAATAGTGTTAATAGTATTTACCAGACACACATTTGCTTCCAACAGGATTTTTCCAGTGGTTCCCATGTGTTAAAAACTTGTCTCAATACCTGGAGTCACCCAGGTATTCCAGGAGGAAAATAAAACCACATCCTGGTTGAAATGAGTTAAAACCAGAAAACAGCTAAGATTGAAATAACGTGAGATAGTGACTGATGATGCAACTTCCCTCCCTCATTTTAAAAGGAAATAATGACCTGTTAGATTTCCTGCCTTGCTTGCATTTAAGTAACAAATGCTTACAGTCTCAAGATCTTAAGGGCTGCAATCTTCTGCACAGAGGAAACCATCTTTAGTTCAGTGATGAAAGGAGACAGATGGTCTCCCCTTTATGCACTAATCTTCCTGTATGTTTCAGAAAATTAAGGTTTGGGGAGAGGAGTTGAGGCGAGGTGAATTCTTCTCCTGGGAGAGAATGTTCAAAAAAAAAAAAATCACTTCAAGTAGATTCACTGAAAATCATCTCTCTTTTTATGGATAAGTACTTTGCAGGCAGATTTCCTATTGATTTTCCAGAATATTAACAGCTTGTTTTAACAGTTCTCTGTTGTGCAACCTCTTTGTAGCCCTCTCCTCCCTTCCCAGTTTCATCTGGGCTGCCCTGTGACAAAGCAATGTTGTCCCTGCTGCAAGTTCTACTGTGGTCCACTACCAAAGTGTTCTTCACTTTAGGGTGAGGAAGGCAGATCTTCATCTGGGATTTAGCTTCATCCAGCTTCTTTTTTGAACTTGAGAGCAAAGACTTTCAGAATTAAATGTGTATTTTGGAGAAAACTTTAGGAGAAATCAGTCGATTATGGATTACCTTGTATCTAATATATTTATTATCATGTAATTTTTGATCTAATCATAGACAAATACAATATCAAACTTCTAGTGATCCTACAGGGGGACTTTGCTGAGTGAGGCTTTCCTCTCTTTCCTGAGTTCTGGGTTAGTGGTGGGGATTTTGGTTGGTAATTTGGTTGTTGTTGGGTTGATTCAGTGCTTTGATACAGGACTTTTTAAAAGAATTGTCCTTGAGGTCCTCTCCACAGAACTACAGAATCGTGGAATCATTAAGGTTTGAAAAGACCTCCAAGATATCAAGGCCAACCTCTGACCTTGTCAACTAAACCAGAGCACTGAGTGTCCCATCCAGTCATTTCTTGAACACCTCCAGGAATGGAGGACTCCACCACCCCTCTGGCAATCCTTAAAAATTAGAGAGTAAACCCAACTTTGCATCAAGAAATGTTGAGTTTTTGAAATGAAAACTGGCCAGAAATTAGGGAACCTCGAGGTCGTATTTGCCCTGTGAACAGCAAGCAGTCTGTACTTGCTAAGGAAGCACCAAAGGAGGAGTTCTACATCCCAGATTTTTTCTATTCTCTGTTCAGAATTAGTGAGCAGTGTAGGTAGGGGACACCGAGCCTGTGGCAGTGGATCTGAGAGGACACATGAGCCTTTCTCAGTCATGTATTTGTCCTCAGAATTCTTTAGGGTGAGACAGCACAAAGTACCACAGGGGTCATTTAGTGTTATTGTATATATATATAGATAGATAGATAGATAGATAGATAGATAGATATGCTGATAAATATGCCTTACACAATATCATAGAAATGATCTCAACTCTTTCATGAGTAGTAGCTGTCCACCACCCAAGGAGAAGCATGAAAGCCAATATATATCTGGAATTCCCTTGAATGAAGAGGGAAAAAAACCCCTATTTCTATACTTGAAGCTTGCCAAAGCTGGAGGTAAAAATCTTAAAAGGGATAAAGTGACAAATTTCCCTCAGCAAATTTAGAAACAGAAAGGGAAGTTACAAATAGTTGCAAAGTGTCAGTACTTGCTTGTCTACCCACTTAATGGAAATATGAAAGCTACACTGAAGAAAACCAGAGCAAATTTTCTTCTGTATTTTGACAGCCTTTTTTTCTGAGGAGATTTCTGACTTTTCACTATGTTTGCAGGAATAATGAGAGTATGCAGGTCTCTATGGTCACAGGAGTCTGTTTATATTTCCTTACACATTGACTGAAGATGATCATGTAAACTTCAGGAACGTTGTGGTTATTATTTTAAAGAAACACTTCCCACATTTCCAGTCTCCTGATTTTAATACAGACAGGTGACAGGAGGAATTGGTTAGTTTAGTGGTAGTGCCATGCTGCAAAGCACAAACTGATCATGTTTCTCCAATATTTGATGTGATGGGGCATTGCAATGCCTCCAGAGCAGGTTTCTAACATGCACCATGACTCAGGAATTAGTGTTGAGATGGCAAAGCCCAGTTTCAAAGGCCTTTGCAATTAAGTTGACCAAGACTTGCTTTTCTTAAATCCAGCTGTTGTGCTTCACTTTAGTCACCTTTGCTGCTGACTCTAATGAAAAACATTTGCAATGATAAGTGATACAGCCTGCTAAAGTTCTGCAGAGGTGAAAGGTAAAGGCAGGTGTAGGGTTTCACTTAAGTGATTTCATAAATTAACTTTACTGTGACCTGTGGTTCCTTTGCCTAATAATAGGTCAGCAAATGAATTTGAGTATGTATTATTTGAAAGATGAAAGCTAATGTTAGCACCTGAATGGGAATGGAAACCTGACAAGTTTTTATTGAGTGCCAGTCTTCTCATTATTTCCAGTGAATAATTCATGTCCTGAAGGTGGCTGTGGCAGAAAGACATGAGACAAAACCAGACATTTCTCCCATCCCATTCACACTTCAAGGTGTGCATTCAGATAAGAACAAGACTGAAAAACCAACTCTCCTCAGGGTTCTGTAATTCACAGCATCTGGAAGGAAGCAGCCTGGTGTGGAGCAGGCCCTAAGGAAGACAGCAGAGCTGTGAGGCCAAAATGTCACATTTGAAGGTCAGGAGGGTGTAGTTTCCTACATGGACAGGGAGCTTTTCATGAGCTCAGTGATAAGGGTGAGGTGCCAGGAGATTTCCTTCATGCACCTGACATGGCCTTTCAGTGGTCTATTGCAAATAACCTCCTGCCTCCTCAATATAATTTAGTGGAGAATTATTGAATGATTTTCTAAATGATATCAGGGAAATAAAATGCTGTTAAAACACAGAAATGGTGGATTCTGCTGCTTGAAAGCACCCACTGAAACTGATGCCGTGACTGAGACCAGCTTTTTATTCAGCAAGTAAAATGTCAAATTAAAAACAGCTCTATTGATACACCAAGAGAAGGGCTCTTGGTATAATGCCAACATCAATAATTATAAAGGGGAGACAGCAGGCTAAAAGGCACGGCTGGCAGCACTTTTAAAATATTTGTCCTTGGTGGGACCAGGGGCTGATTTAGTTTAAATTTAGATTCCAAAGAAAAAAAAACATCTCAAAGGGGATATCATAAAACTTAACTGGTTTATTTGTTGCAAACCAGATCAAACAAAATGCGGTAGAATAAACATTTATTGGTTTTAAAACAGTGGAACAGCCAGATGAGTGAGTTGATTCAGTAGACAGTAGGTGAGGATTTAGTAGATGGAGGGAGGGGATTCTGCCCCTCTGCCCTGCTCAGGTGAGAGCCCACCTGCAGAGCTCATCCAGCCCTGGGATCCCAGCACAGCAAGGACAGGGAGCTGCTGCAGCCAGGCCAGAGCAGGGACACCAAGGGAATCAGAGGGATTGAGCAGCTCTGCTGGGAGGAAAGGCTGAGGGAATTGGGATTGTTCAGCCTTTGGGGTGACCTCATTGTGGCCTTGCAGTGCCTGAAGGGAACCCACAGGAAAGATGGAGAGAGACTCTTGACAAGGGCCTGGAGTGACAGGACAGGGGGCAATGGCTTCACACTGACAGAGAGCAGGGTTAGATTGGATATTGGGAGGAAATTGTTCTCTGTGAGGGTGGTGAGGCCATGGCAGAGGTTCCCCAGAGCAGCTGTGGCTGCCCCTGGATCCCTGGCAGTGTCCCAGGCCAGGTTGGATGGGGCTCTGAGCAACTTGGGCTAGTGGAAGATGTCCCTGCTCATGGCAGGGGGATTGGAATGAGATGATCTTTAAGGTCCCTTCCCAGCCAGGCCAACACTCTCCCTTCATCTTTCTGTGTTTCAGATCTCTTCTGTCAGTGTCTGTGAGCATGTGCTGTGTCCTAGGCAGTTCCACATGAAGAGGAGAAGAAATTTAAATGGACAGATTCTGTCTCAGTTATGGCTTATCTCTTTATGATTTATCTCCAAAAGAGAGCAGGTCCTGCGTGTGGAGGGCAGACAAAAGGTCTCCAAGCAAATATTCGCTATTAAAGCCTATTGAGTGGAAATCTGCCTGTACTTTATGGAATGGTCATGCACTTAGACAGTTAAGGCAGAGCCCATTGCCCATGGGTGATCTAAACATTTTCTGGCAGGTCCTGAGAGAAATCACAGTGACTGAGGTTTGTGAAAGGAGAAAAGGCTTCTTAGTTCATTCACCGTTCTCCAACCAGTTGTGCAGGAGCCCGTGATGGTGCAGAGCACAAATAGGGGTTGAGCTACATTGAGCATCCACAAGTGACACTGGTGACAAGTGCCTGGGACAAGGCAACTTGTCCAGATAAGAGAAATAAAGTTTATTGTGACTTCCTGCAGCTCAGCCTGTTGTTTGCAATAAAGAGAACACGTTGCACAGGCAGGGAGAGAGAATAATGTCTCTGGATATGATGGAGTTAACACAGGCCTTTGGGACCAAATCCAACAGGACTGTAGTGGGTGATCTTTCCTAACTATTACTTGATAGATTCACACTCTCGAAGTCATACACCTCCAAGGAATAAATCATCATTATCCTTTTGGAGCCAGTGAAAGATTCTTCCATTCAGAATGCTTTTCTAAATGCATTTTGTCAAACTTTTGGTAGGAGAGAAAGTTCCACAATTCCCCTTAGAAAGACAATTTTCAAGTGGGGTTTCTTGGAGCTCCCCTATAAAACATTCCTCTTAAAACTAATGAAGCTCTATTTTGGGGGAGAAAGCTGTTTCTGAGAGTGCTGCTGCAATGTTTTTAGTTTTATCCACTATTTCATTGCCATGTACACTGTCTTCAAATGATCTCACATTTCTTGCTACTTCTCAGGCAACTTACAATATATTAAGTTAAGAGAAAGTGTTTTGCACCAAGCCAATGGCTGCTCTGATGTGGTGACAAAAGTCTCTTTTGGGAATACTACATCTCTGTTGGAGATGTCCCATTGCAGTGCATGGGTGTAATATCCCATGGATCCTCTTTCTCTCTCCTACTAGAGTCAGATCAGTCCTGAATTTTATTCACTTTTTCAATTTGCAATCACCTGGGCCTGGTCTGAACATTAAAAGAACAGTCTGGTCCACTGTCTGAAGCTCTAATGATGGCAGAAAGGATTTTATTTTTCAAGATCACATGCTCAGAAAGTTATTTTCAAGTCCTAATTTTCATTTAACACAGAAAAAAATGATGTCAAAGGACAAAGATTTTATGCTCTCATTTTAAATGAGCACTCCAAAGTTCTGAATGTGATTGTCTAAATAGTAAAAAAAAAAAAAATTCAAATTACAATCTTTTTACAGTGGTTAAATTTGAATTTGTAATACATTTTTATAGTAATGGTGTCTTTATGTTTAGCAGAAATAAAACACTGCCTACTTACTCCAGGAGTTGTGTAGTCCCAGTGGAGATACCACGTGTTGGATAAGAATGTTTTCCTGTGCAGCCACAATATTCTGTTGTCTTTCACCTTCCATGTTGTGAAATGACTGTGCAAGTGCACAAACTTTAAGGAATTATTTACGATTGTCATTTGTTGTTGTCCTTTTTCAACCTCATCTGAAAATTTGTTTCCTTCTACCTACCACTAGAAGGGGAATTCCCCTTGCAAAAATTTAAATATCCAGAGCATCATGCCAGGTTGCATCAAGTCACTCAGGCTTTCAAGACATAACATCACCCTACACAATGTGACACGGTTGCTGCATCGTGTCACAAATCTTCAGGGATATTGTAGTTTTTTAATAAATGATTGTGGAAGTTACCATGGCTACAAACCCTCCTTATTCTGTTCGGATTTGAAATGTTTCTTTAAATATTGGCCAAACCACTCTTTCCTTCCCAGCAACAGCACCAGTGTTTCAAATGTGCTTATTGTCAAGTTTTGAGGATGAGGAAACTCTCTATCATATTTTTATGTGATTTTTGTTGGTTTGTGGGTTTGTTTGTTTTTTTTTAAATCAGCTGTGATTTCTTTCCTTGGGATAATTGTAAAATGTGAAGAAAGGAATTTTGTTGCTATTTAAATAGGCTTAAGAGGACTTAGCTGCTCTAGACCAGGACAACTCCAGTAGACTTGTGAAGGTCAAGGTGTTTTTGGGTTAGAAAGGGGCAGAGTCTGGAGTAGGAGGCAGTGCCACTTGTCATTGCTGCTCAGTAATCCTCATATTTTCCTTGGAGTTAACCAGAGGCATTTAGCTGGAACAGGTTGGCAGGACACCCTGTGGAACAGCATGACAAGGAGGCTTCATTTCCCACCCTAAGACTGGTGGGGAGATGTCACCCTGATCTTCAGCCTTCTGATTGTTTCTCATTCTACTGGAGCTTTCTCACAATTTAAAACACACAAAAAAGACTGATGTTTTTGTAAACAACATTCTTTCCAAGGAGAAGGACAGAGTGATAGACTTCTGAGTTGACCACTGGGGTCAGAGAGGTGGTCCTTTCATCCCCCAATCCTTGATCAAATTCCAAATCCTATTTAAACCCCAAATCATAATAAACTTTCTCTGCTCATCTCTCAGCCTGATGTGAGTGTTGTTCTTTTGTGTTGTGAGCAGTGACAGGGATTTGGAGGTTTTATCAATGGAAGTGTTTCACCTCATCCTGTAAGTTCCAATGATGCTGCACTGCTGTTGCTGCAATGAGCAGGAAAGGGGAAAATAATGCAAAATGAGCCTATTTCCCCTCCTGCCTGTGTGTAAGGGACTTGGTTGAGTGCAGGATTCACCACATTCATTCAGACATGACCTTCCTTGAGTCCAGCCTTTTGCCTCTGATGGTGGCCAGCATCAGGCAGTGCCAGGGAAATAAAATCATTTTGAAGGAGAAGGATGGGGATTATGATTCCCCAGCTGTGTTCTCCCAACACCTTCCTGTCAGGCTGGCCCTGAGGAGAGACTTTAAGGCATGTGGTTTAATAAAATTGAAAGGAATCTAATTTTATTTCTCTTACTATTCTGTTGTTTCCCCTCCTTTCTTCCTTCTCATGTCTTTTTTTTTTTTTTCTTCTTCTTTCTCTTTTCTGGCCACAGAGGGTTTTATTTTAGGGATTCTAGTGTCCACCCTTAGCAAGTCCCAAAGTCTGGTGGCCTTTCCAAGAAAGTTTGTGTAATTCTCTTCTGAATTTTCAGCCAGATGTTGGGAGTTTCAGAGTCTGTGGAGGAGTACAGCCTGGGAAAATCACCTCTGCAGAGAGAAGGTAACTTTTTCTTGAGTTTTGCTCAAAAAAAAAGCAATAATGTCTGGGTTTATATTCCCCTTGTGTAGCTCTGGAACACTCCAGGCCAGTCTTACTGTGCTGAAAGGAAGAAAAACATATTTGTCTTTTGCCTTTTTGGTTTTTATTTGCTTTTAATCATTTAGATGACATGATTTTAATTTCTATTAAAAGTCAATCTTTTGAAATTCTATTGAAAAGTTAATCTTAGTTTTAAGTTCTAAAATGCATCATGTTATACCAGGCTTATTTGCTTACTGTTCTAGTTGTGATTTTTAATATTTCCCAAAGAAATGAAAGGGAAATATGTCAGAATTTTACCAGATGCTTTAATGCTCTTTATCATAATTATCTACTATCTGTATTATGAAATGTGAAATCTAGGAACTGAAAAACAAGGAAAATAATTTTATCCTTTCCCTCTGGGGATTTTGCATATCGTATTTTTATGCACATTATATTATTGGTATATATTTATTATATGCAATAATTACCACAATACATTGTTTATAAATATTTTAACTACATATGCTTTTGTATGTACACATTTGGATTTCCTTTACTGCTAGGAAAATCATTAGGACTAATTGCTAGAAAAGTAGCAGTTGGCAGGATGGAAGATTTTGAGGGACAAGTTTTAATAGAAAAACATCTATATTAGGAACCTTTCCTCTGCTCTTCCTCATTTTCATCATAAAAATGGAACAAATGTCAGTGATTAAAACTGTTTAAAAAGAAATCTTCCCTTCTCAAATGTGCATGCAAAAGTTAATGGTCTCAAGGGAGTTAAGGCTCCCATGTAGCCAACAGCAACACCATCAGACTTGCACAGTTTTGCACACCCAGAGTCAGTGTGCAATGTAGTTTCCCTTTGCATTTCACTGAGTTGTTCCTTCCTGTGGTTATTTCCTGCAAATTCTCATGACTAATCTGCTTTTGAGGTGGTTCTTTTTGCAGTCAAACCTCATTCCCTGAATGAATGAGACTTTGTGAATCAATGGGGGTGATGGCACCTGAAAAGAAAGTCAATGAAAGTGATGCAAGTAGCCAATTTAAAATGTCACAAAAGTGTGATCAATGTTCTGATTTTTATCCCTTGGCAGTCACCTCACAGTGGCTTTGAAAGGACCATTTTCAGTTGGTTTATGATCTGTGCCAATGCCTCTCTTTATAATCCATCACCTGGGCTCTTTTACTTTCTGTAATTTTTGCTATCCATTTCAGAGGGAAACTGAGATGGGCAAAATTTAATGAAGGCTTTACTGGAATCAGAGTCTTTTCATTTCTAATACCCACTCTATCTGGGTATGAAATGATTTAAGAATGTGTAATCTAAGTATCTGGGAATTGAAAAAAAAGGAGAAATGTTATTACCCTCCATTAAGTAGTTCTTTGGTCTATAAGCAAAATGTAATTCTGAAAATAAAGAGCAGAGAGAATGAGTTTTATCATTAGACTGTGATTCTCCTTGTGAAGCAGCAGGAGAACCCCTTCCACACAGGAGTTCAGTTATTCCTCCAGGATTCCTGTTTTCCATAAAACGGGATCCTGGCTCCTACCCTCACGCTCACCTGTTTGACATTATTGTGTGCAGCGTTGTGGAAATGCGCTGATGATGTGGCAGCTCTGTGTGTGTCCATGTGAACAGGTGGATGTCACTATCAGGGACAGGGTGACAAAACCCCAGCACAATTAACTTTGCTTGGCATTTACAGCCTCCCCACATGCACATCCTTCTCATTGCCCCAAGGACCTCTGTGAGCCCCCACCTGTGGTTTGGCTGTGTTAGAGGTGTTCCAGCACCCAGCCCCATACTGCTGAATGGATTTTCAGGGCTGACCTTGGTCTTGATTTGTTTGCACTGTCAGATGAGCCTATTGCCATCACCCATCTCTGCTTGCTCTGCTCAGGCCCTGGGAGATGGTGACCCATCTCATGGTCACCCAAGTTTCTTGTTGTCCTTCACTGAGCAGCTCTGTTCCTGTTGCTCCCTGCTGAAGGTCTGGTGCCTTCAGACCCCTCTTCAGTCACTGCTGGGAGAGACAAGCACATGCAGGGGCAATTCTGTTCTCAGGGGATTTGAATTATGTTTGTGGGGTTGTCGTGGTTTGAAAGCAAAACGAGTGAGAGGCTCCAAGTCAGAAATACAATTTAATAAGAAGAAAGGTAAAAAGGTAAAAATAAAATAAAATAAATGCAATAGCACAAAAGGACCACTGACAGAGTCAGAATACAACCTGAGCAGGATAGTGGAAGCAGTCCAGGTGAGGGGCTCTTCCTGAAGCAGTGATCCCACAGAAAGGTCTGGGAGCTCTGCTCCTCTGGAAATCCAGTGGGTCAGGGCTGCTTGTCCTGTCCCTAATCCCAGATTATATCCAGGTGAGAAGGCTTGGCTCCTCCCCCTGGGTGGAGCATCTCCCAATGGGATGAGGAGTTGTGAAGTGGGTCCTTGACGGCCCATTAAACAGAGATAACTCCTGGAGGGAGTTCCCTGTGAGTCCTGGGCAAGGCATTGATGGGCCATGAGCAGAAGAGCCCAAAGGAGGGGCCTGGGAAAACACTGCCCCACCTGGTTTAGCAGTTCATGAAGATGGTGATAGAATAAATACTTTGTGTACATCCTACACTGCAACCCAGGACAGGGGTGCCTTTATTCCCCCTTTCCCTGGGAAGGCTGGGCCCCCAAAGCAGGTGGTGTGAACAGCATCAACACAGAGGGAGCAGAGTACTCTGGCAGCAAAAATCAGATGAGTGTCATGATAAATGTGCTGCTTTCGAGAGAGTGAAAAGGAACTCTAAGAAGAAATGATAAGGAGAATAAATTGGTAAAACAATCCAGAAAGGGGAGGTGTTGAATGGAGCTGAAAAACATTGCTAAGAGAATCCACCACAAGAGCTGGAAGTTGCCAACCAGAACAGGATTGAGCAAGTTCAACCACAGACATGAAAAACAAGAAAGTTTTCTGTTTCTAACATTGTGTGTGAGTACAGTGTCCTGTAGGGATGTGTTTTCCACACCCAGCAAAGTGTTTTCCATATAGGGAAAAGTTTAAGACTCACCCCTTGCATTTCTTATAAGGTAAAGAACCCAGAAACTTCGACACCCTTCTGACAGTGATGGGCTCAGTGCCAAGAGAGAAGCATCTATTGAACCTTTTCGCTGGTCTTCAAATCCCGTATCTCTCCCTATTGGTTGCAAGCCAAATTGTCCCTCCTAAAACATTCAGTATTTAGGAAGGAGCACAAAAGAATTAAGGGGATTTTTGGAGTGTTTCTAGCAGGGTGTCAGAGGTTTTCTTGGACACCTGTGCGCGGCTTTTCTTTTGTTTTATGTAACGTTTGTTATTTTTTACTTATTAAACCTTTTACTTTACAAAACACCTCTGAAGACTAGTCTTGCTAAAATTATTTCAAGCCAATCTGCAGGGGCTGGACCGTCAGAGATTGGTGCATTTACATCTAGTTCATAACACTCTTGACCATGTGTTAATCTGTATCAGTGTCCCTAAGGCTGAATCCTCTTTCTGCAAATTTCATTTCAAGCCAAATGGCTCATGTTTTACCCTCAAGGCCAGAGGAGTTACCACTTGTGTCCTCTTTGCTCTCAGAAAGCCTTCCTTGCTTAATTCTAGGTTTTAAATAAAAAATAATCCTACTGGGAACTCCCATCCATTGATACTGTGGCTGCTTCTGCATCTCCTTCTGCCACATCAACCCTGTGTTCTGAATCCCCAGTTGTGGGAGAGATATTCCTGCCCTCTGTGCTTGTTTGGCTTTTTACTGGGAGACAAAGTCATCCTCTGCAGACGTCAGTGTAAGGTTGTTTGTCCACAATAAGGTTACACAATTTGTTTAGTATAAAAAAATAAATATCCCTGGCAGTGTTTTTTAAAGCCTTGGCAATAGCACGTGGGAGGGGTTTCATTAGTCTGCAGAATGGTTCTTATGAACAAAATGCAAACAGAACCAAAACTTTCCATTTCTCAACAGGCACCTAATGGTTAATGGGCCTGGTTTTTACTACTACACTAAATGATGAGGGTACATTTCTAAATGACAGATGTTTTGAAGGCCTTGCACTCATTAAAAGGTGCTCCAAGTATAATGATCAGCAATATGGATTGGATACAGGCTGCCCTTTTCCTCTAACCCCTTAGTTACCCAAAGATATAGAGAGGGGATAATTTCTGAGAGTCACAGTTTGAATTTTTGACCAGACACTAATCCTGGGTCATTGTGAAAAATGAGGTCTGACTTCACTATGCCCTGAAGTGTCCTGTGAATCTCCTCTAAGTGTGACCAGACAGCTTTGGATTTTCCTGGAGAGAGGCTGTAAAGTTTTTTTGGTGGATTGGAGTTCTTCATAAGGTGAGTGGGAGCATCTGCTGCTCCCTCAAAAGATGTCCAGAACAGCTGGGGAGCTGCTCCTTTCCTCAGCAGTGAACTGGCCACTGATGCCAGCAGGCAAAAAGACAACTGGCTGATGAGAACCTCAGAGCCTCGGTCTCCTTTGAAGCACTGCTCTGTGGGAAACTTGGACGGAGCTCTGGAGAAGTGGATGCTCCTGTCCCTGAGCAAACTGTCCCCTAGCCAGACAATCAGCTGATGGCAGCCACTGCTCAGGAGCTGATGAGTGCCTCATAATGAACATGAGTGCCTGCAGGGCAAGTGCTCCCTTGGCAATCATGACTCTGAGCCAAGCAAGGGAAAAGGTCAGGCTGAAGCTGCAAAGGTGGCTTGAAGGGAAACCTTTTAAACCAAGACCTACAAACATTTTGCTTTCCACCAGGCTTTTTCCTGGTCCTAACTCCTTCATAACACTGGCTGCCTCTTTTTCTTCTGCTGTGTGCATGTAGTTTTAAGCTTCCATATGAGATCCCAGTCTAGAAAGAAATGAATAAAACTCAAATTTGCCAATACCTGCTCTTGGGTATGTGGGGACTGACCCCACCAAAAGCAGCAGTGCAACATCTGCACCTCTAAAGTAGCAATGCAGAGCACTGTGTGCAAACAAAAATAGAAGATGACCATGGCAGGACTGCGCTGCTGAGCTCTTCAGATGATTTAATGGCAGTGACAAAAGCTGTATCAAGTTATTTCCTTGTTTATCTGACAGCATCTAGATACGCCAGACGTTCAAGCTCCATCGTGCAAGGCTTGGTGCTTCGATATGATAATAAATATTGTTTGCCCCAGAGCTCTCTGCATGTCCAGGGAGAGATGAGCTGCCAGGAGGGCTGCAAGGGAACTGTGAACTGATTAAGATTAGTAGAATGAGCAGCAGCCATGGAACACCAGCTGTCTGTCCTTGGTATAGAAAGGAGAGAGCAGGGACTAAGTTTTAAAGAGATACACAAAGAAAGACATGGGATGCTATTTACACCTTATGACCAGGAGCTTTTCCCATACATAGAAGGTAGAATAAAAAAATTGGAAGGCTGAACATGGAGGAAATCCAACAGACAAGTCAGAAAAAGCAGGACTAGATATCTGCTGTGAAATCTATAATTGGAGGCTTGTTATCTGAATTCCTTCCTTTTTGACCACAGTTAATTTTTCTGGGTCTCATTTTCTTCCATGTAACATGTGCACCCACCAAATACTCCAGCCAAATAATTTCCAGCCTCTGGATTGTTTGTGGGCTGTTAAGTTTCTTTGCTTTGCTATTCTTCCTAAATTGCATGCCATTTTCTTGTCTTAATTACTTGAGTGAAGGAGGTTAAATACAACAGCGGAAAGTCACTGCTGAACACTCCAGAGAGGTTTTGTTATCCTGAAATCTGAAGTGCATGAGATTTCCATTAATAAAGACTAAAGTGTCTCTATTTAAAAAAAAATGTATTCTTTTTATCTCTGTGGGCTGATTAAAATCCTCCCCAACCTCCTCTTTCATTTACTTAAAAAATATATGCATGTTTTGTTATCCAACTAGCAGGACCTGTAGCAACTATCTGTGTCCTAAAATATCCAGCTGCAAACAGCACAAAAGTTAATCTAGGATGATATCCAGGGTGAGGGAATCAGAGTCTTGGCCTGTGCCAAGTCAGGGGTCAGCTGTCACATAGCATGGACAAGTCCCCCAGTCCTCTGTTCCTTTAGCAATGGGACTGGTGTGATGCCAGACTTCAGCTCTGGAGATCCTTTTTTTTTGCTTTGCTAACTGAAACTTATTTTCATGCCAAATGATGTTGCCATTGGCCAGCGGGACAGTCTGTGTTCGGCCACTGGCAAGTTTCTTTGCAGTGAAAAATAAACTCTGCTGCCAGTTCATCAAAAGAATTAGCTTTTCCCTTGATTCCCAGGTTTTTTTCCAGGCCTCTGGGCATGGCTAGCTTCAGCCTTCTGATGGTGCTTTTGTGTCCTTCAGCATATCTTCTATGACAGTTTAGATGGGATCAATTTGCTTTGTTTCCTTTGTCTCAAATCACAGAATCACAGAATGTGTAGGTTGGAAGAGACCTTCAAGATCATCAAGTCCAACTCAGCTGTAACACCTCACTAGGTCATGGTATCAAGTGCCACATCCAGTTTCCTTTTAAACACATCCAGGGATGGTGACTCCACCACCTCCCTGGGCAGACCATTCTAGTATTTAATCATTCTTTCAGTGAAAAACTTCTTCCTAATACCCAACCTATATTTCCCTTGATGGAGCTTAAGACTAAATAAATTGGCACCTTACACTTCCCCTTTTTTTAATGGCAAAAAAACCTGTTTTCTGTGTTCTTTCCCCCCATATTTCAGGGAAGTGAAAGGCCCATTGCAAGTTACCCACAGCAGGAAGCCCTGCAGCCCCATGTGGTGCCAAGCAGCTCTGAGTGAGTCTGGCAGTGCTGGAGTGCTCTGTGTGCACCTGTGGCCAGTGTTTTATAGGGTTTTATGGATTATGGGGAAAAGGAACAAATCCGGCTTCTGTTCTTGGGAAGGAAAATGATGTGGAGCTGTGGGAATTGTAAACGGCATAGGGAATTTTTTTGCTTTTCCAGCTGTGGAAGAGAGTGTGATTCTGTGTTTTATGGTAAAGAATTTAGTGGGAAAAGGTGCTCTTCTCCCTCACCTCCCCGTTTGCCCTATAAGCACAGAGAGAACAAGAAGGTAGAGAGGAAGGCAGGGGATATTTGTGCTTGTGGAAGAAAAAGCTGAGGTTAACTCTGTGCTTTTCTTCATGAAGTACAGGAACAGCCAAATATTGATGCATTAAAAATTATTACAATTTCTTTCTTTTAACCATCATCAGAGCTTCTCTCAAAGCCATACTAAGCATGAGTATTTAAACATTAGGCTTTTTTAAAACACTGAATCAAAATATCTGGAAGCAAATTGTTTTCATTCTACCCACAGTTGTAAATTTAATAAGACAAGGTCTCCCCTTGCCCCCTTTACTGATCTTGACAAGTGTTTGGCTGAATGCAGAATCACGTTGCTGGCAAATACCATTGGTGCCACTCTGGCCTCTTCCCCATGTTTACTGACCCCATCTATCCTGGAACAGCTGCTTCTGAAGTGGACTGGGAGGACTTTTGAAAGTGATGGGGAATTTTTAAGCACTTTATTGGCCTGTTTACACCTTTCACATGAACACAGGGCCTTTTAGGCTCTAAGATGAGGTGAGCTTTAGAATCACAGAATATCCTGGGTTGGAAAGATCATCTCATTCCACCCTCCTGCCATGGGCAGGGACATCTTCCATTAGCCCAGGTTGCTCAGAGCTCCATCCAACCTGGGCTGGGACACTGCCAGGGATGGGGCAGCCACAGCTTTTCTGGAAAACCTCTGCCAGGGCCTCCCCACCCTCACAGGGAACAAATTTCTTCCCAATATCCAATCTAACCCTGCTCTCTGTCAGTGTGAAGCCATTGCCCCTTGTCCTGTCACTCCAGGCCCTTGTCAAGAGTCTCTCTCCATCTTTCCTGTGGGTTCCCTTCAGGCACTGCAAGGCCACAATGAGGTCACCCCAAAGGCTGAACAATCCCAATTCCCTCAGCCTTTCCTCCCAGCAGAGCTGCTCCATCCCTCTGATGCCCTTGGTGTCCGTGCTCTGGCCTGGCTCCAGCAGCTCCACATCCTTGCTGTGATGCTGCCCCAGGACTGGATGGCTTTTCAACCTCTCAGTGAGGCATCTTTGGAGCTTGGATACCTTAATCATGGATTTAATGCAGCTGGCAAATTTTGCACTTGTCATTTAAAAACCATTTAGGTGAAAACTGTTTAAAGGTGTACAAGGGAGGGGGATTTGATTGTCTGTAGCAGAGGCTGTCATGGTCTTTGCAGAGCATGTTAGAGACCTTTAAAATTCCTATAAATGCTCTTTGGACTGTGAAGGCATTTGGGAAATAGTCAACACTTTGATTGTGGGAGTCTGTAGAAGGTCATGGCATTATCCAATGAATATCTGTGTGCCTCATGGAGTCAGGTAGGAGAGGGCTGTGAGCCCCCCACCTGTGCTCAGATGCTCCTGCCCAGCTCTGTAAGTACAGGCACAGCCTTGTGGTTCTCTCTGCTACCATTTCTCACCCAAAATCCGAGCCATTGGGCTTGCTGGGAGGTGCCCTTCAAATTGTGCTGCACAAGTTTCCTTTCCTTAAGAAGGGTCAGTGCTAGTCCTAAGCAGCTTGGCTGTGCTCCTGTTAATTAAGTAGCTGTCACTGATTTAAAGGATGAATCAGCAGGAACTTCATTTGTTGCTGGCTGAGAGCATCCAAGCAGTCAGTAAAGCTGCCAGGATGTGTTTATTCCTACATATTCCTACGCTGTCCCCTCCACGTGACACAGCCTTGTGTGGGGCTGAAAACGAGTCTGGATTCACAAAGCTGACATGAAATGCCAATACTGCAAACCATTTCTGACATGCATGAGGCTTATACTAATCCAACTTAAGGTTTATGCAGACCCAGTCATTCATAAGTCCATCAGTCACCCAGCCCCTCATGTGTGCCCTGAGCCCCTGGAACAACACAGGGCCATCTGTTGCTTTAATGGAGGATTAATTTCTAGGAAAATCCAGTGCCCAGTATCAAAGCTGATATGCTTAGGTCCATGTTTGGCCAATTTTTTTTAGTGTTTTTATTCTGGGCAGGAGTTGAATCTCAACCAAGATAAATAATGCACGTGTATATCTTGAGATTGAGCCAGCAATGTGCAGTTTCCAGAGCAAAAAGGTCAGATTTTCTCAGTCTTGTGACCTCAGGTGAAGGCTTTGTCATTTTTTCTCCTGATCCTGTAGATGTGTATGGAGATCACCAGGAATTGTGTCCTTCTGAGGAAGAAAACCATGCAAGAGATATTTAATCAATCATGGAATGGTTTGGGTTGGAAGGAACATTAAAAATTACCCAGTTTCACCTCTTTGCCATGGGCAGGGACACCTTCCACTGTCCCAGGTTGCTCCCAGTCCCATCCAACCTGGCCTGGGACACTGCCAGGGATGGGACAGCCACAGCTTCTCTGGGGAACCTGTGCCAGGGCCTCACCACCCTCACAGGGAACAAATTCCTCCCAATATCCATCCAATCTAAACCCCCTATCTGTCAGTTTAAACATGATGTCAGTGAAACTCATGTGACAGATAAATCTATTTATTAACTTAATCACTATTATTTTTAGCAGTAAATCAGTACAGCTAAGCATAAAATGCTTGTGAGAAGACAATGAGAAAGCCATTGTCAGTGTAAGGTAGGGGCCTTCACCTTCATCAAGTGGCATGAAAAACTTTATGGGAAGTTTCTGTTTTTTCTCAAGCTTTTTATTTTTCCTCAGGGAAAGTGTGTTTAGGGCCAGGTCCACGTTTCTGGAGCTTGCTACTTTTTTCTTCACCAGCCTTTTCTGTGATAACTTCTGCACTCGTGGTTTTCTGTGCATCTAATATACAATTCTAAGTCTTACTCAAAAACTGTCTAGTGAGTGTGGCTTTGAGTGCTGAGTCCCTGAGAGCTTGGAGCTCTGGCTGGTCCCAGGGATTCAAGCTGTACCTGAGCACTCCACCTTCAAGCAAGTTTTAGCAGGATCCAGCATTAGCACACAAACCCAGACAATACTGGAACAGAAATGAATGCTCACATAGGCCATTATTCCTTTTTTTTTTTTTTTTTTTTTTTTTTTTTTTCATTCATGATACTAAAAATTAAACCGCTTCTCCAGATTTGGTGCAATGGTTCTGTTTTAACTGAGGGATTGAATGGTGTGCCATGATTTTTCTTGGTACCAAATCCAATAGCAACTGCTCTCTTGCTCTCTCAGAAACTATCCTCATCTTTCCTTTTGGATGTCCTCATCTACGGCTTGGCTACACCAGTAGGTGGAAGAACAAAACAAGGCACAAAACTAGGAGAAGGCCAATGGTGCTGGAAAGAAAGAGACAGAAGAGAACACATTTTGGTTTGCTTTTTTTAAACAGGAGACAGAAAATTGTTGAAGGCATTTAATATGGGCAGTAATGTTAATAACCCAGGTTGTTATTTAAAATTGCAGTTAATGAGTGTTGTAGAAAGGATATGGCATGGTATTTCTTGGGCCAAGTTGTCTTGGGGATCAGGATAAACTCATTTTAAAAAATCCCCTAAACTGAGCTTATATTTGATTAAAGGGGCAGTTGGTCAGACTAGTCTGACCTATCTCCCTTGTTTTAACCTATCATAAGCAGATTTCTTTCTGTGCAAACAAAAAAATCCTTCTGCAGCAGTCTGAATTAAACCCAGAACCTCTGTCAAAATATCTGAAAAGTAGGTTAAATTGATACAAATATCACTTCATTTTTTTAATGGGGTGTTTTTAAAATAGGGTGATACATGCTGCTTGAATTGAATTAAAAAACAGAGAGGAATGATGGGAACCCAAGTATCTGTGAATTGGGAATAAGAATGCTGAGAACAGATTTGCTTTGCCTTGATATCTTTAAACACTTCTCTTTTTAAATATTCTTCCTGAACCTATCGAAACAATCTCTTTTACTACAAGCGTATGGTTTGTTGTGCTGAGGCACAAACAGGAAACTAATTTGGGGTTATTTTATTTATCCCTCTCAGACAGTACTGATTGCCTGACAGTGCTTGGATAAAGGAAGGAAACCCTCAGGGAACACGATCCATATCCTAGACCTCCACATTAGAATGAAGAGACATTTTAATTTTATTTCATCCCTTAAATAATCAGCCCTCAATCCCTATGGCTTGACCCACCCTGTTATGGTTTTACAGCACCCCAAGGTGTGAGTGGTGAGCTTGTGCTTGTTTTTGGGGTTGATTATCAAATCTTGCCTCAGTTGAGCACTGCCAATGGGGATCCAGGGATATGTGACCTCTGTGAGATTATGGCCTGTTTTACTCCCAGATGTACAAAGTCTGTGCTGTTTGAAACTCCAGCCAGCTTTCCTGCTCCTGACCTGTGGCACCTTCATGACTCTGACCTTGGATTTGCTCTGGTTCAGGGATGCAGCCTGGCTGCATCATCTCCTCTCAGCTGAGCACATTCTGAGGAGTGTAAAAAAATAAAATTCATTCAATGTTAGTATCCAAAAGCGGTAGTTCAGCTGGAAGGATTTGAAAAAAAATCATGTTAATATTTAACGTGATATAAAAAAAGAAGGATGTCTTAAGAACCTGTTATTAGATATTATTGTATTTTATTATATACTAAGATATAGTATATAATACTATATTATTATAGTAATAATATATGCTCTCTCTGCTCTTCTCTGCTCAGCCCCACCTGCAGAGCTCATCCAGCCCTGGGATCCCAGCATAGCAAGGACAGGGAGCTGCTGCAGCCAGGCCAGAGCAGGGACACCAAGGGCATCAGAGGGATGGAGCAGCTCTGCTGAGAGGAAAGGCTGAGGGAATTGGGATTGTTCAGCCTTTGGGGTGACCTCATTGTGGCCTTGCAGTGCCTGAAGGGAACCCACAGGAAAGATGGAGAGAAACTCTTGACAAGGGCCTGGAGTGACAGGACAAGGGGCAATGGCTTCACACTGACAGAGAGCAGGGTTAGATTGGATATTGGGAAGAAATTGTTCCCTGTGAGGGTGGTGAGGCCCTGGCACAGGTTTCCCAGAGCAGCTCTGGCTGTCCCATCCCTGGCAGTGTCCCAGGCCAGGTTGGATGGGGCTCTGAGCAACCTGGGCTAGTGGAAGGTGTCCCTTCCCATGGCAGGGAATTTGAATTGGATGATCTTTAAGGTCCCTTCCAACCCAAACCATTCCATGATTTTAGGCTATTAAACCCACAATTTTTCTTCCTTTCCTCAACTTGGCACAGATTTCATGTGTGGAAAAGGATTTGAGAAGAATCGCAACCTGATCTAGAGGAATATCTAGAGGTTGGAATGAGATGATCCTTAAGGTCCCTTCCCACCCAGACCAGTCCATGATTCTGAGATGACTGAAAGTGACTCCCTAAGTTCAGCAACAGTGCTGTCCAAGCCTTTAATTCTCCTCACAGCCTGAAACAAACCTGCTGGCTTTTGCATTTTGCAGCCCCGTCCTTGCCTTTTAGACACCATGGGCAACAAAGACAAGGCTAAAAAAGGGGGTCAGATAATGGGAAAAGGTGAGGAGTTACTTCAGGCTGCAGCTTGGGGACCTTCAGGACCACCCAGCTGTGCTGACCTTGGTCTGGTGCCCTTTCCTGTGCCATCATCCACACACCACTATGCCCAGAAGAGGATCAGGCTGATGATGTGCAGCGTGTCTTCCCCTAAAAGTGCTGAGAGGCAGTGGATGTTTTTTAGTCCCATCTCTGCCATGAGGGTGCAGGGCATCCCTGTGCTGAGACAGCTGTGTCTGCCTGGGCTGGGGCAGGATTAGGAGTGGTGACAGATGCTCAAGGTGGCCCGAGGGCTTGCAGCGTGTCCGGCCAGGCAGAAATCCCAGTTTATACCGCAGGCTTGGGGGTTCAGCTCGGCTGGGGGTGAGGGGAGGAGGCGTGGGGGGGCATGAAGGTCCAGACCCTCTGTGGGAAAAGGGAGGAAAGGCGGCAGATGGGTTTTAAAGCAGGGAAATGCGTGTATCCCCGATTTAGGGCTTTGGCTCTAGGTATAAATTCTGCCTTATTAAGAACACGCAGCAAGGCTCGAGGTTGGCGTGTGGGGATTTCTGTGGGAACGCGAGGCCTTTCCTGGAGCACATTGCGGAATCACAGCCTCGGGTGCTCCTGGTGCCTTCGCCTGGCGGGTCCCAACATCCCGGGGGGAGATGTCGCCAGTGAACTGGGATCCCTCAGGCTGCCAGGGCTGATCCAGGGCCATGCCAAGGCTGTGCCAGGGCTGATCCAGGACCGTGCCAGGACCATGCCACGGCTGATCCAGGGACGAGCTAGGGCCTTGCCAAGACTGTGCCAGGGCTGAGCCAGGGCCATGCCAAGGCCGTGCCAGGGCTGATCCAGGGCCGTGCCAGGGCTGATCTAGGGCTGTGCCAGGGCTAATCCAGGGCCATGCCAGGACTGAGCCAGGGCTGTGCCAGGGCCGTTCAAAGGCTGATCCAGGGCTGATCCAGGGCCATACCAAGGCCGTGCCAGGGCTGTGGTGATCCCAGCACTGCTGTTCCCAGCCAGGCCCCCCCGACAGCAGCGGGATCCGCCGGTAGCGCGGGCAGCCGGCGCCATCTCCTGGTGCCGGGAGAGAGGGAAGGAAGGAGGGAAAAGAGAGAGGGAGGGAGGGAAAGGAGAAAGGGAGGGAGGAAAGAGAGCAGGAGAGGAGAGGAGAGGAGAGGAGAGGAGAGGAGAGGAGAGGAGAGGAGAGGAGAGGAGAGGAGAGGAGAGGAGAGGAGAGGAGAGGAGAGGAGAGGAGAGGAGAGGAGAGGAGAGGAGAGGAGAGGAGAGGAGAGGAGAGGAGAGGAGAGGAGAGGAGAGGAGAGGAGAGGAGAGGAGAGGAGAGGAGAGGAGAGGAGAGGAGAGGAGAGGAGAGGAGAGGAGAGGAGAGGAGAGGAGAGGGAGAGGAGAGGAGAGGAGAGGAGAGGAGAGGAGAGGAGAGGAGAGGAGAGGAGAGGAGAGGAGAGGAGAGGAGAGGAGAGGAGAGGAGAGGAGAGGAGAGGAGAGGAGAGGAGAGGAGAGGAGAGAGAGGAGAGGAGAGGAGAGGAGAGGAGAGGAGAGGAGAGGAGAGGAGAGGAGAGGAGAGGAGAGGAGAGGAGAGGAGAGGAGAGGAGAGGAGAGGAGAGGAGAGGAGAGGAGAGGAGAGGAGAGGAGAGGAGAGGAGAGGAGAGGAGAGGAGAGGAGAGGAGAGGAGAGGAGAGGAGAGGAGAGGAGAGGAGAGGAGAGGAGAGGAGAGGAGAGGAGAGGAGAGGAGAGGAGAGGAGAGGAGAGGAGAGGAGAGGAGAGGAGAGGAGAGGAGAGGAGAGGAGAGGAGAGGAGAGGAGAGGAGAGGAGAGGAGAGGAGAGGAGAGGAGAGGAGAGGAGAGGAGAGGAGAGGAGAGGAGAGGAGAGGAGAGGAGAGGAGAGGAGAGGAGAGGAGAGGAGAGGAGAGGAGAGGAGAGGAGAGGAGAGGAGAGGAGAGGAGAGGAGAGGAGAGGAGAGGAGAGGAGAGGAGAGGAGAGGAGAGGAGAGGAGAGGAGAGGAGAGGAGAGGAGAGGAGAGGAGAGGAGAGGAGAGGAGAGGAGAGGAGAGGAGAGGAGAGGAGAGGAGAGGAGAGGAGAGGAGAGGAGAGGAGAGGAGAGGAGAGGAGAGGAGAGGAGAGGAGAGGAGAGGAGAGGAGAGGAGAGGAGAGGAGAGGAGAGGAGAGGGAGAGGAGAGGAGAGGAGAGGAGAGGAGAGGAGAGGAGAGGAGAGGGAGAGGAGAGGAGAGGAGAGGAGAGGAGAGGAGAGGAGAGGAGAGGAGAGGAGAGGAGAGGAGAGGAGAGGAGAGGAGAGGAGAGGAGAGGAGAGGAGAGGAGAGGAGAGGAGAGGAGAGGAGAGGAGAGGAGAGGAGAGGAGAGGAGAGGAGAGGAGAGGAGAGGAGAGGAGAGGAGAGGAGAGGAGAGGAGAGGAGAGGAGAGGAGAGGAGAGGAGAGGAGAGGAGAGGAGAGGAGAGGAGAGGAGAGGAGAGGAGAGGAGAGGAGAGGAGAGGAGAGGAGAGGAGAGGAGAGGAGAGGAGAGGAGAGGAGAGGAGAGGAGAGGAGAGGAGAGGAGAGGAGAGGAGAGGAGAGGAGAGGAGAGGAGAGGGAGAGGAGAGGAGAGGAGAGGAGAGGAGAGGAGAGGAGAGGAGAGGAGAGGAGAGGAGAGGAGAGGAGAGGAGAGGAGAGGAGAGGAGAGGAGAGGAGAGGAGAGGAGAGGAGAGGAGAGGAGAGGAGAGGAGAGGAGAGGAGGGGAGATAGTTCTGCTCTGTTTCAAGTAGATGAAATAGAATTCTGTTCTGTTTCAAGTAGACCAAATAGAATTCTGTGCCCCTTGCTTAGCAGAGTGTGCAAGGAAAACCGACCTTACAATATTTTGCATTCATAAGTGTCCCAGAATTAGGGCAAATCAAGGGCAGAGATGAAGCTCAAAGCTACAGTAGAGGTGAAATAAAGAATTATATATATATATATATATATATATATATATATAAAGAAATAATAGAATTCTGCAGCAGATTGAGTTTAAAAAAAAAAAAAAAACATTTCATTAATGGATATAAAGGGTACTACACTGTAGTAGGCTATTTGTGTATATATAGCCATGGTCTTTTTCTTTTCTTTGGGTTTATTTGGTCTTTTAGTTTTCTCTGGGTTTGTTTGGTTTAGGGGTTTTTGTTTGTTTTTGTTGTTTGGTTGGTTGGTTTCTTGGAGTTTGGTTTTGTTTTTTCTTTCATAGAGATTGAGGGATCAAAAAGAAGCTTCTGGTTTTCCTTGCAAACCAAGTTGTATGTCTGTGTAGATACTCAGTTTGGGCAGCTCCACAGAATCCCAGGATGGGTCAGGCTGGAAGGGACCACAGTGGATCAGCTGGTCCCACCTCCCTGCTCCAGAGCACAGGGCACAGGATTGTGTCCAGAGGAGTCTGGAATATCCCCAGTGAGGAGACTCCACAGCCTCTCTGGACAATCTGCTCAGGGCTCTGCCCAGGGAAGAAGTTCTGCCTCATGTCCAGGTGGAACCTCCTGGGGCTCAGTCCCTGCCCGTGGCTCTGGTGCCATTGCTGGGCCCTGCCCTGAGCCCTCCCTGCTCACAGGGACACACAGGGATCAGGGCCCCTCTCAGCTGGGGCTCCTCTCCAGGCTGGACAGCCCCAGCTCCCTCAGCCTTTCCCTGGCAGAGATGCTCCAGGCCCTAAATCATCTCTGCAGCCTCCGCTGGCCCCGCTCCAGGAGCTCCCTGTCCCTGCTGTGCTGGTGATCCCAGAGCTGCTGCACTGCAGGTAAAGCCTCACCATTTGTGCTACACTGGCAGCTTCCAGTAGCCCTCAAATATAGGACTATTTACAGCTTTTACTTACACCCAACAGACCTTAAGATCAGCCTTATCTACTTAGGAGAGCACAGGAGAGCCCCTTTCTTTCCATGGAAGCATTTCACTCCTGAGATCATTCCAATTCCTGGTCATCCATACCACCTCTACTGCAACTTTGAGCTCCACCCCTGCCTTTGATTTGCAGACACCCTAATTCTGGGACATTTGTGAATGCAAAATATTGTTAAAGGTCAGTTTTCCTTGCACACTCCACTGGGCAAAGTACACAGAGTTCTGCACCAACATTTCACACTGTGATTTTAGGTTTAGCATCAACTGAGTTCTCATTACAGTGTCAGACACGTATTTTTGGTAATTCTCTCTGCTAAATGCTGGAGCAGGAAAGTTTTGCAGAGGTTAATGATTCAAAGGTGGCAGATAGGATTTCTCCAGTTCTAAAGGTGGAAACAGTAGTAAACTGCTATTTACCAGCATGGAGAAATAGCTGGAAAACTAACACTTCTCCAGATCTCACCCAGACAGAGTGAGAGGAACTCTAATGGATGTTACAAGAATTGGCTTTGGTTTTCTCTCATAAAATTTGCAGTACATTCTGTCAGAGAGGAATTGTACTTCTTGACAGCATAAGGGATTGCTGCAGTTCTGACCAGAATTTGAATGCTTGCCACAGCCTGCTAAGCAAAGCAGCACTTTCAAGCTGCCTTTGTCAAGCCTGTCTTTTCATTTAATATGATTTTATTTTAAAAAATAAAAGGTGAAATCCTCATTGGCCATACTTTTAAGTAGAACACATTATACAGAAGTAACCAGAGCTCCTGAGTCTTTCAAGATCTTTGTGTGTAAATCAACATCTTCAGTGTGGAGTGATTTTTCTTCCTCCCTGCTCCACAGTTTCCCAAAGGGGAGATGGCTCCCAGGACTCCAGGGAAGGAGTATGGTGAACCTGAGTGAGCAATGATTTCAAATTAAGGTGATTTTGTGTCTAAAACAACATAGAAAAATCATCTTTGTAGACTTTCTACTTGGTGGGGCCTTTAAAAAGCAGCTTTCAAAGTAATATTCCACTGAGAAAAAAAAACCACCCCAACAACAAAACACCACCAAGTTGTATAGGATGCAATATGAATAACAATGTTTTACTGCTTTTTGACAAATAAATATGCAAATTTCTGCTTCTTTCTCATTCTGTTCTGAAACATTTCACCTGCACCTGTCATGATAATCCTTTAATATAAGCACTTTATATTTCTTCCACGTTTAGCATGGCAGCTCTACACTTTAGAAAACATTTGCTGATATCTGTCTTTATTTTAAAAAATGCTGATTTAATAACCTCAAGTGTTTACAGAAAAGTTTAGCTTTGGAAAAAAACTCAACTGCATTGTCAGTTAAAAGTTTTAAGATGGTCTGTATTATGATTCAACAGTTCTGAGCATTTTTCATTCTGTTTTGTTCTTTTTTTTTTTTTTTTCCCTGATTGAAACCACTTTGGTCTAACTAATTAATTGTAAAATATATCTTTATTTTTAAATCTTTGGATTTTTATCCTAATTCAGAAAAAAACCCAGTAAAAATCACCATACCAAATAGTGAGTATGGTAGGAAACCATTTCTCAGCTGGAGCCACGAACACCTGAGTCTGTTGACTCAGATTTTTGCATTATGGCTGCAAGTCCTTATACTGAAAATTCTGGACCAAATCAGGATTTTGCCATATCTAGAGGAGAAATATGCCTTGGTTGCCTGTTGTCCCAGGACAGTGCCCTCCCAAAAGGGATGTCTGAGGTTTCCAGCAGGTGATTGTTATTGTTTTTCCATCCTGAGTCACCTGAAGCACTATTTGACAGACTTACAGAGATCTGTGGGATGATGAAATGAGAGGAATAATTTTTCCTAACAGGTCCCTTTTCCTAAAGGGAAAAAGGTGAAGGCATCAGAAAGCATCTTATCCTCTGCAAGTGAAGAAGGAGGATCTATATCAGCAGTATTTGCTGTCTTTTCAAGTCCATCTGTGGTGACATATTCTAAATACAGTGCTTACAAATATGAACCCTAATTTTTCACTGTACTTTCAGATCAGGGTCGTTGAAGAGGGGCTGCACCTTGTTCAGCCTGTTTATATTACTCAGGTGTTGGTGTCATACCTTCTGTTCCCTTTTCATCAGTGAAAGGATGGGAGGAATGTGAATAAAAAACAGGATTTCCATATTTCCTAAGCACTTTGACAGGACTTGGCAACTCGTCCCTCAGATCACATTACAAATGAGATTCAGCAAGTTTTTCAGCCTTTCCTGCTGTTCACAACCACTTTGAGTTTGATACCTTTTTTTTTATTGGAGACTTTTTCTTTTGTAGCCTCTCTCTTCAAAGTCCCTGCCTGTCCCCCAAGTTCCTTCTCCATTTATTGCCTCTTATCAGGAATTCAGTGTGCTCTGGGGGGCTGTTTGTCTCTTCTCTTTGTTAGTCACAAGGTATCTGCTATATTGGTTTTCCATCTCCAGGGTCTCTGAGGGCCCTTGGGAAGGACATGAAATATAAAATTACCCAGCTCTGTCTTTAGATCACGGTGATAGTCCTCTAATCCCAATGTACAATATCAAGATACTTTGTTTTATGCAGGTGAATGTCACCACCTGATAGAAACCAAAGACTCCAATTCTTACTCAGTGAGTGCAAGCTCTCATCCTTCCCAACACCGGCAAAAAAATTGTGCTAAAGCATTTTGAGGGAAAATTATTTACCTAACAAGGTGATAGTTTGCCAGAGGGTGTGGTTTGGGATTATTTGCTTTCAAAACTCTCTGGGGGAACACAAATTTCAAAGATTCTTTAGGGAATTATTACCTTTAGAAAATTATTTCCTTATTTCCCCACCCCACAGATGTTCTCCTTGTTGCCTGGAGGTCCTGCCCTCTATGGGTCACTTGGAGTGGCCCAGCAGGGATAGGACCTGACCTGTGTTCCTGAGCAGGACACTTGGGATTTGGAGGGTGCTGAAGAGTTGGGTGATGGGCATGGGATATCAGGGGCATGAAGTAAGCAAGAGTCCTGTTGTGCTCTGTGGAGATTTTCCTGTTTCCATTCCCTTTGTGGTTTTGATTTTTTCAATCAGTAGCTCCATCCTTCTATGAATTTTCATGTTTCTGAGTGGAGAAGACCCAGTGTCCCTGGTGACCATTAAGGTGTGACATTTGCTTTCCTACCACCTGAGATAAAAGCTTCCTCCTCCAGGAAGGAGCTTATTTGTTTGGCTTTCTTTCATACATTTCTTGGTGTTTTGTTTTATTTTAGTTTGGGTTTTTTGTAAAGATATTTAACTGGATTGGTCCTGGCAGCAGGCACAGGATATCTGCAGATGAAGCAGGCCCTGACAATCCTTTCCCATCTGTTCACCTGCTTCTGTTTTTACCTCTCTCTTCTGTTTGGGTACCTCTGGTGCTAGTAAGTGGTGATAATTCTGCAGCTCTGCAACAATCCAGAAAGTTCCTCTTTAAAATAAGTAGTTTTTCTCCCAGACATCAGGAGTATTTCAATGCCCTTGAGACTGTCCTTTGTTTTCCCCTCTGCTTTAGCTAATATTTATTTTTATTTCTGATTCTTTTTTGCAGCTGCCAGCAGGAGCCTTTGCAGCCTTGAGTCTTGAAAGTCAGATGTTGGTGTTATGAGTCCTATTTTTGCTCTGAGTACTGGCAGGGCACCCACAGGCAGTCTGAGATGGCTCCAGTTCATATTGTCCCTTGTTGTCGTGTCTGTGTGCTAGAAAGAACATCTCTTCCTCTTGACTAACTTTCCTGTTGATTTTTTTTTCCTTGTTTTCACATGACTTCTCTTTTTATGGACTTCAGCCACTCAATAATAATCAACAATGCAAATAGCAGGCAATTATAGCCAATCCTCTCTTACTCTGCCTTCATTCTAAGGGGTTCTGGCATAAATATAAATAAGATAATTACGGTGTCATCTATTTATGGATGAAGTTCCAAGTCCCGCTGAGGATTTCCCAGTGGGAGAAGGAAGAAGGAAGGCAGGGCCATCCATGTTATAAAGAAGCAACACCATCAGCATCACCCTATTGAAAGGGAATGTTGCAGTATCAGGCCATATGGAATTGCTGTTTTCTCCTCAAATGTCCACCAGTAGTGGGACCTTGGCAGCCTGCTGGTGTTGTAAGTCCAGTGCACGTAAAGGTAGATCTGGACATCATTAAAAAGTCAAACCAGTAGGCAGGATGTGGCTGGGATCTTGTCTTGCTCCCTGGCATTGGCAGAGACTTTTGCTACTGATGTCCTTTTGAGATGACCCCAGCCTTCAATGCTCAGTGTCTGCCTCTTTAAAGGGCCTGCCTTCTAGATGTATTGGATTGCTTTTATTGGTAATAAAATTAGAACAATTTCCCACAGGAAACCGACCAGATGTCCTCATTTAATCAGAACAGATCCCTTTTTTTTGCTGTGTAACATCCAGCTGTCCTATCACCTTTCAGAGAAGACTCAATTATCTCCCTTGACTTGTAGCTGAGATCCCTGAAAGCTGTCAAGAATTGCTCACTCATAATTGCGTCTCTGGATCAGGAGTAAAACATGACTCAAAACTCAAGGAAATACTGGTTAGAGCTCAGAACTTCTTTAATAAGAAAAGGAATTGATACTCTTATTGCAAGAGAATTCTTCAGTCCAGTTGCCAGTGTGAAAGATTTTTAAGAGTTCATTATGAAAGTATTTTTGGGTTCTCTTTGATTTAGCTTGTGCACTGTTTTCTCAGGCTGTAGGAATGCAGTCCGACAGAAAGTGTATGGGAGAATAAATACACATTTTTACATACTGGAGTGCTGGAAGGCTGGTTTGACTTCAGCTTGGCAGTACAAGAAAGAAAGATTTCCTTAAGAATGATGGCCACTGTTGAAAATGAGGCTGATCCACAGACCCTGAGTAGCATGGAAACTAAACCCTTGTCTCTACTAACAGCATAAACACCACAATTCAGTTGGAAGGAGGCTTGAAGATATTTTTATTCCAGTCATGAGACCCTGCTGCATTGTGTAATATTTTTTCTATTAAGTATTTTTTTTTTTTTTAATATTTGGTTTATCTGTTTTCACCAGAATGGAATAAATTACTTTAGGATAAGCTGTGCCTTCACTTTTGGTGCAGTTTTAATCAAAACAGGGTATTTAATTCATAAAAAATTCTTGATGCACATAAGAGCTCAGACTGAAAAAGGGAAGAATAATCATGGGCAGCTCTCAATGGGGTCACTCCCTATCCCACAGAAATCTGCCACTCTGCTCAGATATTTATTGTTCATCATAATTATGACAAATCTTTAAATCCTTTCAGTTGTTACTGTGATGCCCTGGGGGCTCATGTCCCAGGGTGTCTAATTTCCATTTGGCCAGAAAGCCACAGTGGGCAGAATATGGATTAGATTTAAATCCTTGGGTGACTCCCCACAGCAGCACCTTATTTACACTGGAATGGAAAAGTACATTCTTCTGTATGGGAAGAGATTTTTGGATAAAGTTTGTTGTCTGTGTTGTTTGCAGCACAAAACAAATTCCTGGAATAGTGAATGAAAAAAACCCACAAAACAGGCCCTCATTTTTTGTTAAGAATGCAATTGACCTGGTGGGTTTGATCCAGCCCAAGAAATCCAAGGAGGTTCCTGCCAGTGATTCCAGCAATCTGAGCAAGACAGCAAAATTTTTAGACATTGTGGTTTGCAGAGTGCATTGCAGCCTCTGCACACGGCTGTGATGAGGGTTGGGCTTGATGATCTTGGAGGGCTTTTCCAGCCTTGAAGATTCCATGTTTCTGTGACAGTCTGACACTCAGGAATGTGGCCAGAGGATGGAGTAAAAGCTCAGCTGCTCAGCCACACAAGGAAGGGACACTGAAGCCTTTTTCCTCAGAGCAGGGGAAGAAATGTTGTTCCAGAAAACTTCTCTAAACAAAGTGTTTAGTGTGTGCTGGGGAAAACAAGAGTGTGGTGAAAAAAAAGCTTTAAAAGGACCTTTGATTGTCAAAAAGCAACAAAGGCAAGGGAGGAGCATTGTCCTGTGGATGAGGAGTCAGTCATGGTGTATTTTAAGCAGCCAGCAATAGATCCTTTCATACCTAAAAATAAAGATCTGTGGATCTCCTCCAAAATCCATGAAAGCAAATGAGATTATTTTCATTGACCTTTTCAGTAGGAAGCCATAAATAGATGTTTTTTTCTGGTTTTCCCCCTTCTGCTGGAGAAGAACAGGACATTTTGGGTTTTATAGCTCTTTTCTAGCTGACAGACTGTGTCTGCTGATAGTTATGCACAGATAGATCCCTCTCCACTCCCAATCTCAGGAAAAAAAAAAGTGCTGCTGGAGCTGGGATGAGCTGAGAACAGGTGAGTCATGCAAATAGCAGCCTCCAACACGGCTGAGGAAAAGAAAAAAAAAATATCTTTATACAGAAAAAAAAAGGCAATTGGGATAACTGTGGTGTCATTGTAGGGAATGACAGAATTGGGGTCATTAAGGCAGGAAAGGGATGAATCTTCAGACACTTGATCTGACTTTCTTTGTAACTTGTGAAGTCACACTCAGCAGTGAGCCTGGATCAATAAGACATCTGAGAAAGCTCATTTCTGGATTTCAAAGCAGTATATGTTTGAATGACACAAAGTGTCAAAAATGACCAAAAGTGACTAATTCCCATGTGTGTACAATCCTGCAGGGAAGAACCTGCCTCTCAATGTGTTTACAAAAGGCTGCCCACTATGCAACCAGCAATTTCCTGCAGTGTTGAAGTATTTTTATTCCTCCTTGTCCCAAAAGCTGTGCATTGGCTTTAGTGCCTGTGCACACAGGAGTTAGAGCAGAGAAAGGACAGATCCTGTGCTGGCTTCTCAAAATATTGACAATATTCCTGCTTGGGGGTTGATCCCAGTACTCCCATGTCCCTGCTCTCTGTCTACAGGGATGGCTGCTCCTCACTGTAAGAGGTGCCTGGAAAAGGTTTGGATCTATACACAGTGAGCCCCTCACTTGCTTGATATTTCAATTCAATTACTGAGAACTCTTTACCAGAGTTCTGGTAGGAAGGGTATTCTAGGGTATTCCATTCTGATAGGATGGATTATGGAGATCTGGCTTTACATATTGACTGACTTGTTCCCTTGTCTTATCAGATACCATGCCACCTGCTCAGAAAGCCTTGTTTGCTCTTGAGCTGTCCCCAGGAACTTGCTTTGCCTCTCATTTAGATAATGTTTTCATCACCTTTCTTTTCAAAGGGGGGATGTAAAGCCCTCAGCGATTTGCTGTGTTCCTGATGCTGCCTGGGCTCACTTTTCTGGTTCAGTTAATTTGCTTCAACTGGTTTGTGAAGACTCTCCAGTGACAGCATTTAGGTAACAGGAAAGAAATATCAACTCTCCTTCCTGTACAACAGTGAGAAAACTCTGAGTTAGTAATTAAAGAGTCACTCTGTGAACCTGCAGGGTCCAGCAGTGATTTGTAGCACCACCTTCAGCAAGCAGCTTTTGTTTTTTTTCTGTCAAGAGTATCATGGATGCAGAGCTCTTGTGACCTCTGTAGGTGCTAGGGGAGGCCACCTCTTCAGGATTAAAGGGGTAGGTGGGAATCATGGAATTCTAATGACCACTGACTTGTGGGACAACACTTGGAGCCTTTTGAACTCCAGCCAGCCCTGCTGGTCATGCTCCTGACATGCCTCCCAGCCGATTCCATGGAGATTTCCTTGCATTTGGTGTAGAATGCCTGCTCTCAGATGGTGTTTCACATTCTCATGACTTCAGCCTGCCTGTTCTGAAATGCCAGAGTGCCTGCTGCTGGCTCCTGTGCGCTCCAGTGGCTCAGCAGTGCTGTTCCCTGCCTGGCGTGGGATTTCCCTCTGTTTCTCAGGGATACGGTGTCAGCTTCACTGTCCTGAGTCTCTGTGTCCTGAAAGCCTCTTTCCTCATCATTTGTCAAGCCACACCTGCCTTTTCTCCTCCTCCTCTTCCACCCCAGACTTTCTACTTTCTCTATTTTTTTTAATGTGTATTTAAATCCTCACTAGGACTCGATGCTGAAGCAAAGGTGGTCAAAGTAGGGAGGGAAAGGATATATTCATTCAATCATAGGGACCCCCTAAACGTTAAAAAAAAAAAAAATCACTTAGTTCTCCTGCAATTTTGGCATGGCAAAGGTTGTTTTCTTCTTTCAGTTAGAGACACATTTTTCAGAGCTTTAACAGCAAATTTAGTATGTCCTTCAGGATATGTCATTAGACCAAATGTGCTGGTGTTTTTCTGCAGGAAAGACTGTGCTCTTTGCAACAGTCTGTGCTCTGACTTGAGTTCACAGCCCTCAGGAAGCTCTAACGGTGGAAGGAAGGCAAATTTCCACATGAAGGAAAAGGAAATAAGTATAACAGAGAACTGAAAGAAGCCAGTTCTTTATTCAGGACAGTGCTTAAATACTTTGATGTGGTAACAGAATTTCTTCTTGATGAGGGAGGACATAATATCCAGTATGTCCATAGTAACTTACAAAGTGTCCATTCACATCAAGTTTTCCCCCATACATATATTTATTTATCAAGTATCCTTCCTAATCAGGTTTTCCACCACACATATTTATTTACTGCACCTTTCTTTTACACCCCTGTTCTGTGAGCAAGATATTCTGTTGCAGAATTTTTTATTGAAAGCTGGACTGCCCCAGCTGATGAGTAAACCTTATCTCCTCACCTCTGAAATGCCTCTGTTGTGTTTGTTGCACATTTTCTCATCCCACTGATTTCTTTGGATGGACAAACTGAGGCACCAAGGGGAATATGGGACTTAAGTCCCTGCAAGGAGACAGTGGCAGATGAAGAAATGAAGATTGCACAGGTCTTGTCTCCAACACTAAATCAATGAGAATATGCCACAAAAAGGTGATGGTGAGAGACATGGGCTGCTATCATAAAAAGAACAATTTAGGGTGTATATATACATATATATATATATCCCCTGACATTTGGAATGTTCTCTTTCCATATGTAAGAGATATAAGTGGGATTCTAGCTCGTGTATCCAGGCTGTGATGTGTCAAATGTAAGAGCAAATTGCAACAGTGTGAAGCTGAAATGGCAATGAGTGCGTGGGAAAATTGTGGGAACTCAGACCTCACTGCTGAGATCATTTACTCACTGTACACACCATGCCCTTCATTATAGCCATTTTTATATTCATTATCTTTTTTTTTTTTTCCAGCCTGTGATGCAGGTTATTGACCTTCAGCATTTGCACAGGCTGCTAACAAATGATGAGTAAAGTACAGATACACATGATTAATCAGTACCTCCTATGCCCATTGCCCAATTGTTAATTTTGCAAAACATCTTTTTCTGTAACATGACAGGTATGGTTTGTTTGACATAATAGCTTTGAAAGTAAAGTGCTTTAGTGCTCAGTGCTCTGCAGCTTTAAATTCTCATTTAAATACTCATTTTGTCTCCTGAAGGCCACAGCTTTTACCCCTTGAGGCAGAGTCTTTGTCCTCTTTCACCAGCTGCTTCATTTTTCTCTTCTCTTTTGATCCCCTTAGCTGGAACTTTCAAATTTAAGTCTATGGAAGAAGAAAACTCTAACATTAAACATAAAATCATATTCCACCTTCACTTCTCAATCTTATTTGATTCAAACAAATAACTCCATTTGAAACAAGGAATAGAAACAATATGTTACTTCAGATAAATATTACTGGGATCAATGGAGCAAAATAAACCCGTATTTGCTACAAACCCTGAATTTTAATTTTTAAAAAATTTCACTGCAACAGTTTCTCATTTGTTATCACAAGCCAATCATCTTATTTCTGCTGTGATAGGACAGGATGCCTCACTTTGTCCTGTTATCTTCTTGACAAAAAATAGGCAGAGAGAAATTATATAGAAAAGAAAAAGATGATGCCAGCTGTTATGCTGTGACTGTGTTAGCTTCATTGACTTAGGAAATCCTGTTTAAAGATTATTCTGGCTCGTCCTGGACACAGACAACTCCTTGCAGAAATGTAAAAGTTCAATTTATCCTACCACTGTTAAAAAGTCAGATCATTTTAAATGGAATTTAGGTGTTTTTTAATCTGAAGTTCTAGTTAAAAATATTTAACCACTCCCAGCCTTAATTTCCCAAAAATGTCCGTGGGATTTAGAGAGCCCAGCCTGTGAAAGAGGCTTTGTGATGAAAGAGTATCTTCGAGAAACTGGGACCAGATCTTTGTTTGGTAAATAATTCCTGAACATGTGGCCTGTGACTCTTCCCATCATCAGGGACCATCCTGGGTGCAACAGATCCTGGATGCTTTCTGTCAAAACTGGGAAATGGTAATGGAAAACTGGGCAATGGAAATTACCCCAAACTGGCTAATGGGAAAGGAATCAGGCTTAAAGACTCTGCAACAGCAAATATGACACTCTGAGGCAAATCAATCCCTATTTACAGTGTGTCATGTTTGCTGTAATTCACTATAAAACTTTGATCCTTCTGGGTGTAAATATTATCCCACAGGTTGTCTTGTTGATTCACATCCCATTAGTTCCTTCCCTTTCTCTTCCTTGTCTTCCTCCTCTGGTGGAAAATTTGGATTCCTACTTCCCGAATGTGCTGGGTACATTTGAGCCTGACTCTATCTGTGCAGTGTACTCTGCTATGCAACGTCATGCAGCCAGCTTTCCCAAACTCTGCATTCCTTTCCTTCTGGTTTCCCACTGCCCTTCTCCCTCCTTCTGCCAGATGCTGCCTCATTCTGGGCCTGACTTGAGGATATTCTGTCTGATTTGCATCCCACAGCTGTTATTTGATCTCAGTTCTGCTATTTTCTCCCTCCTCCCCCTCCTAGTTTTGATCTAGTTCCAGAGTTTCATTATCTAATTCATTTGTTCTGGTAGACCTTTAATTTCTTCGTCTTTTATTAGGCCTTATGGGAATTGTTTTCTCGCTTTGGAGCTTAGTGATGGCTTCTTTTCCCATTTAATATGTCCAGGCTGCCAGGCACTTGTACCAGACTCCACCCCAGCCTCCAGCAGGCCATGGTTGTTATCTGGCTTTTCCCAGCAGTTGTTTGGCTCAGGACCAGCGGGAGTGCACAAAATGCCCGTGTGATGTCTGTCACTGACAGTGGGACACAATCACCAGCTCACTTCAGAGATTGTCACCCTCAAAATGCTGCTTTTCTCAACATATGGCTGGACATGGTTCATTTGTGAGGTTTGCTTGGGAGAGGTTACACCTCCTGCAGCAAAAAAAACCCATGAAACCCTCAGCTGCCTTTTTGCCAGGTTCCAATCTAAGGAATCCAAAGAACCATCTTGGTTGTGACTTGATGATGGCAAACTCTGAGAGCAGCATGCTGAAGGGTTCCAGTTTTCTGTACAGGCACAGGGGGCTCGTTTTCCAATCCTCTTGTGTCCCAGTTAAATGTTTGTGTGTTTTTAGCCAGCCTCACCCAGGGCTCAGCTCATAGGTCCTGTGTAACACAGGTGTAACATACAAGGAGTTGTAATGAGTAATGTTTGAATGAAAAGGATGGTGACTACAGGCTTGAAAAAGTTGTATTTGAATTTCATCGTACCCAAAGGAGATGTAATTATTTAGGTGTCTTGGGGTTCTTCAGAAATATTGTTGTCTGCTAAGAGTAGAGTAGTAGGCCAATACTAATTAAGAGTAAGGATGCTAATCCTTACTCACAGGATTAAGTGTTTTGTTACAGTGAAGTGTCAGTGTTGTCACCTGAGAGGAACTGTCTGTGCTTGGTGTGGTAACTGTGGGGTTTCCTTTTGTTTTTCTCAGTGTGATTTGACATATCAGACCTCCAGCTCCTCAAACTGATCTCCCTCCCTGCAGATCTCTTGTGTTCAGCACCTTGTGCAGAACTGTCACTTTCAGGACATGCCTCTCTCTACCCATTAAAATAATTTAGACCATCAGGATATCTCCAGCTTTCCTTCATGCCTTCCCAAGTGCTCTTCCATTCTTTGGCTACAGTCTTGCAGGTCCTCCTGAGTATTTCCCAGTTTCAGTGCTCTGCTCCAGGTTTGGTGGTGGGTGGGCTCACAGAGCTGAGAAAGGTGGCACAGCTTTATCTGGTACAAAAAGGGTTCTTAGTTTGTAGCTTTGTCATCTGGACATATCTGGACAATCATAATTAATTCAGCCAAAGGTCTCAAACACAGTTACAAGGACATTTGCATTAAACAAAGAAACTCCCCTAATGAATAATGAACTTTTCATGTCTTGTAGTCCTGTTTACTTCTCAAATTAACTTTCTCCTTCTCATAATCTTATTAAGAGGGTGAAAAAAGCCTACTTAATATAATCTACACTTCACTTGTTCTGGAAAAATGAACAGATTTGTGCTGAAGTTCCCTGGAAGTTTTCAGAAAAGCTGCTTTGATCTCTACTGGTGACAAGGCTCAGCAAGGCTGATGGTGATGGTAGCTCAGAACAGCTCTGCAGGTGCTTGAAACTGTTCTTGGGAGGTGCAAAGGCTTTGAACCCAGTCTCTCTTGTTCTGCTGATCTTTCCCTAGAAGCCTAAGACAATTCAAAATGGTGAAAAACATCTCTGAAAGTAACTGTTATTTTTTCAGTTATGTCTTAATCTATAAAAATCATTAAAAATCAGACAAATGTATCACAAAGTTCAGATATTCTAATCATTAATTTGAGCAAGTAACAGTCACAATTGTAACTGCCTGAAAATCCATGAATTAAGTGGGAAACTGGGGAGGTCTGTCCCTTAGCTATGACACCAAATGAATATAATCATGTCAATAATTGTGTAATGAAAGTAACAGAGCAGAAAGACAGATCTGTAAAACACTAATCTCTAGAGAAGACGCTTTTCCACTTAATGCTAAACCTTTGACAGGAACATTTTCAGCAAAATGATTGATTGAATTAATTAAACATTTTTAACATCACACCCAAACTTGTTTACCCAAGAGTACTTGAAGCAAATTTAGACTCCTGGGTCTCTACGCATCGAATATGATAGGGTTGATGTGACCTCTCTCAATTTACTTGTTTTTTGATCCTGTTGTATTTAGGCGATTTCACTTCCTCCTGCAGAGTACAGCATGGCCTTTGCCAGATCTTTTCCCTGCCAGATGCCAGGCAATTTTGCAAGCAGGAATAAGTAAATTTAGGGAATGGTGACAGATGTCTTTTTCATAAGAGCTCGTCTGTGTGTGCTCTGACACAAGCTGAGAACTTCAAAAATGTCAGGGACAACGGTAACAGGGAACAGTCCAACCTGCAGGAAAACAGGAAAAAAGATACAAATGGTTTCTTAAAATCAGAGGACAGATTAATTCCTTGATTTGTCATCTTTGTATGTTTTGGGAGCAGGCAGTCATCAGACATGACCTGTTCATGACTCACCTTGTGCTGATGGCATTATTTGGAGTGCCCAGGCTGGTTGAATCACTGCTTCATCTTCTCTTTCCGAGCTCAAAAAGCAGGAACCACTCTCTGCTGGTGGCACAGTGGCCTGAAAAAGAGGAGCACCATCTTCTGTCTTCAGCTGAGCCTTCAATACAGAAATTGTGACTTGTCCTGCCCTGCAGCCCCTCAGCCCAAGGTGTACCCAGTGAACCAGGAGGTGCAGATCCCTACAGCTCTCCCCTTTCCCCTTGATATCCTGCTTGTCCTCCTCATGGGCCAGCTGGGAAAACCTCAGTGAACCTGGCAGCTCCTTTTTACCATCCCCTCTCACAGCCACAAGCCCAGCAGGCTCTGAAAATAAACAAGGAGTGGGATAAACAGGAGGTGAATTTACGGAAGCTGCCTCAGCCCCCAGCTCTGGGCACCACTTGACACCAGCACAGTCATTTCATTTCACCCACATTCTCAAATTTAAGGGTCTTGACATGTTCTGGATTGTGGCTGATGGTCCAGTCAGTGGTTTCTGCTCCTTGTCCATGCTTCTTCATCTCCATACATTTTTCATATACACTCTTGTTACTCCTAAAATAGACACAGATGTGTTTTGGGAACTGTCACAACCCCTGTTTTACCAGACAGTGAATCAGAGGATTAATCACTTGCAGCTTTGGGCAGTACAGGGATATAGAGTCACTCCTATCAATTTGCGAACCAAGAAACAAAGTGCTAATTTAGGGTCCTAGCTAGATCAAGTTCACACAAGGTAAAGGAGAATAAAACATATGTGAACACATAGTCTGACTCTTCTGCAAATTGTGAGTTTGATGGTACATTAAGTAAATGCACCTCAGCTACTGATTTTTTTTTTTTTTCAGAAGCAGAGTTCAAATCCTAAAGTGTTATTTAAAACATTGCTGTATTCTGAATAAAGTCCGACTGCAACAAACTAGTGTGTTAAATGAAATGCTTCAAGGATGAATCAGTACAAGAAATCAAAAGTTTTCTGTAGATTTTTTGATGCAGGACATACAGGACTCAATTTTTGAAATGTTAGTGCTTTTTAGCTTGGCTGAAATTTCCTTTTCTGAATTGCTATTCAATCCAGAAGAATGTTCCCTAATATTTATCACTATAGTCCCCACGTTTTTAGTCCTATTTAGAATGGAAATAAGTTCTCACTACAGCAAGTTATTTTACAGCAAGCATTGCTTTTGCTGACCGCTGAATGCAAAACCCTTTTAAGTTTGTGAGCTTTTCTCACATTAAAAATAAGTCATCAATTTGCTTCATCTGGTACAAAATAATTCCTTCCATCTCCAGCAATGTCAGGGCTCGGTGCTGCTGGGATCAACCATCACAGGAACAAAGGATCATTTCCGTTTCTGACATCTCCAACCACTTTTCACTCTCTAAAGATCCTCCCCTGAGGTTTCTGATGCTACAAAGTACCACGCCAAGGCCCCACTGCTGTGGTTGTTTTGAACTATTTTTCTGAAATAGCTAAGCTGGTTTTATGTGACTAAAATCACCTAATCAGTCAGAACAGTAGATTTTACATTACGTTGATGTTTCCAGCTAAAGGGCTCAGTTAAAGGGCATTTCACCTGCTGATCCAGCAGCCTGGATAGAAATGGGATGGAGATGTGAAAGAGGAACTGCAAAGAGGGAGATGCTCAAGGAAAGGGTTCAGCCATCCTGTTTAATGCACTAATGAAGGACATGAAATCCCAGCATGCTGCAGGTGGATTGGATTGGCTTCTGCCATTCTGCAGCTTCATGGTGAATGCAGAGTGGGCTCTGTATTAAATTTGAAATCTTGAATTGTCTCCCGTGGCTGCCAGGGGTGGTTGAGCCATAGAGGGCACACTCTACTCCCTTTTCCCAAGGATCCAAGATGTGCTTCTTTCCCTCCCCCCAGCCTTTGACTGGCTCCTCACCAGAACCAATTTAGCAGCTGCTGCCCTGGGTGTGCCCCAATGGACTGGGCTGTCCCTGCTCTGACCCATTTCCTTCCTAAGGTGGAGATGGGAGCTGAGCTCCATGAAAGGTAAAGGCCAGGGTGGGATGTGCTGCTGGCCTGGAGGGCACTGCCAGCCCTGCGTGTCCTTTCCCTGGTGCCCCCATCACCACCCCCGCTCGGCTGTTCACGGCCACCAAAGGCATCTCCATTACTCATCTGAGGCCTGGGGAAGAAGGCAGTAAACAAAATTTGATCAGGAGGTATGGGATGAACACCTACTTTCCCAAATGCATTGTTGCAGTTACACAGGAGGCGGTGGGAAAAAATAGATGGGACAGAAACGCTGGTGAAAATTACGTTTCCTTTTTCGGTCTGCTCTGAGGAGATGGAAATATCCTGGTGTGTTGCTTGATCACGGAGTTTAGCAACATCTTTTCAAGCTCTGTCTTGTAACAACTTGGGTTTTTTTAATGTCAAAGATTGTTGCAAGAGGACATGAAAACCACATTCACCCGTCAAGTTGAGAGTGAGAAAAAGAACTTTATTTTTAGATTCAGGGTTTAAATAGAGTTTGGACTTTGACCAGAGATTTGGGGGATGAGGTTGACACCTCTCAGACCCCACTGGTCAAACTAGTAGTCTATAAATTTGTCCTTCCCCTTGGAAGGAATGTATTTACAAAACATCAGTCTTTGTTTTTGTTACAATGCATGAGAACTCTCCAGTCCAAGAATGAAAACATCAGAAGGCTGAAAAATCTGAGTGACAAAAGATACAACATTTTAACAGGCTGCCCATTATCCTAAGCATGGGAGTGCAGGTACATTTTTGGCTCTGGCTGAAGTTGTTTCACCATTGAATGACCACAAACTGTTCCTGCTCATAACATATTTTTATTCTTAACATTTTACAACAGTATGGACACAAATTGAATCCTCCATGGGACACTTGTGTTCTGATCTCCACAGAAAGGTGTTCAGGCATCTCATGTTCATTAGGTGTACCTAAAGATGTTTGAGATGTGGGATTTAGTGCAAAAGATGAGCACATCCTTTCTCTGGGCTGCCTTTCCAAGGTAGAAGGAGTTACATGCCATATCTTACGCTTTGTCTCATTTCTCTTTTCCCCCATTTCCAGGAGTTGTTACTTGGCTGAAAGAACAATTTCTAGCCTGGCACAATTTCCTGGTTGTCCCCCTTTCAGCAGTACCCATCCTCTGTTTCTCCTGTGAGCCCCTGCAGGCCAGGCCCACGTGTGTGGACATGGGGTGTGGACCAGTGGTGCTCTGCTCTGTGTCACTTTGCACTTTTATCCAGCTCTCAGAGGTGCTGAAAGTGCTGTAAGCACATGAGGTATCCCACTGACCTCAAACGTGCTTGTTTCCTGTTTCAGGAGTGCTTTTTATTGCCAAGTAGTGTAAAAAAAAAAAAAAAAAAACCCTACAAATTGCAATAAATGAGATGCAGGTCATAGATTTATGGATACAATACCACAGCTAACAAAATTAATATACCACGGCTAAATAAATTAATCTAAAAATACTCTTTCAGTTCACCTGGTGCAGGATTATGTGCAAATGAGGCCCAACAATATGCTCTTTATGACAATGGGCACTTCTTTTTCTACCTGTAAATTTACAGCTCTTTGGACCTTGTCTGTGTGATACTGATTTAAACTGGACTGGTGAAACAAGCTCAACATTGATGGGATTAAATGAATGCTAATCTCATGCTGTCCCAGTTTAATGGAATTTAGATTTTTTAATATCAAGTTAAAAATTATTTATCTAAGGTCACACCTTAAAAGGGCTGAAATAATGCTTTGTTTGGTTGGTTGGTTTTGTTGAGTTTTTTTGATTTATTATTTTTCTGAGGCTTCTCTATAGACATTTCACAGTCAGCTGCAGTGTTTTATGATGATGTTGTCCCTTCTGTGAAGGATTTCCCCACCACATGCATTGGTCAGAATGCACTTGCTCTTCTCAGGCACTCCAGGGAAATTCTGCCTCTTTGTGTGCATCTTGTAGGGGATTGGAAGCACTGGAAGTTGCCCTGAAGCATGTGAGAAATGCTCCCACATGCCATTCCCCAGACACTGCTGTGAAAGACAGGACTTGGCCAGGGCACTGCTAACAAATAACAAAGGTCAGTGACATCTTGACACTGTGCAGCTGCTTCCTACTCGAATGTGAGTCCAGGATTTTGCTGTATCAGTTTTTAAACTGGTTGAATTGGTATCTGTAGTTTCCTGGCTAGACAATGCCTCACTCGTAAATCCAAACAAATCTGGCAAAAACGGGGGATGACAGAGTCTCCCTGATAAACTCTGTGCCTTTTTTCAGATGTGTGTTTAAATTACAGTAAAAGAAATGTTAGATATATAAAGGGACAAAAAAAGAGCACAATCTCCCTCCTGCCCCAAACTCCAAACAAAGAAACCTTCTGCCCATGCATGTAAGAAGGTAAACCCTGAAGTGCTTTCTGGATGGTTAAAGTGAAATAATGTCCTCAGGTATGCTCACTCCTCTGGTGAGACATTCCACTGAGGTCAAGATTCACTTTGTGCTTTGGAAAGTCTGTCTGGAAACTGATTGTGTTTTCCCTTGTGTTCTAAAAGGACTTTTAGTGCCCCTGTGAGAACTAACACTAAGAATTACTTTTCCAATGCTCCAGGATGAAGGGGCATCAAAGTGACTAATTATTCATAGTCCGTATTTTTTGTTGTCCATCCTTTTAATTCATGGTGTAATTCTTTATGTAGAGGCACCACTGAAGACTTATAACATACTGAGTCTTAACTGAAGGAGCTCATATCCAACAAAATGCTAGAGGCGGGGAAAGGACACAGATTTCTCTTTGCAGGTTCTGATCATGCATTTAAATGCCTCATGTGCCCATGGCTGTGTTAGAAGCCCAGCAATGCTATTGCTGGATGTAAAGAGCTCAGTGCTTTGCAAGGAGGACAGGGGTTAAATCACTCCTCTCCTCTCTGCAGTTGGAAGGGTAGAAGGATCTTCCAGGAAAAGCTCTGAGAGAAGCGCAGGTCTGTGTAGCCCTGAGGACCATGGAAGTCTCAGTGATGACACAATTTAATAAAGCCTAACTAGACACAGTCAATTATACTCACTTCTGTATGTGCCAATTAAGATATAAACATGTTTAATAAATTGGAATTAACTTATCAAGGAAATCATATTTGAAGCCTTGTTGCACTCACAGAGATATTTAAAGTGTCTACTCTCTCTGCTTAGCTGCCTTATTAAAATTCCATGTTGCACCTTAAAGGAAAAACACTGGGTTTGGCCATTCTTGCTCTTATCAATCAGATATTTGCCATATATTTGTCTGCAGTCTCTTAGCTATTTCTAGAACAGGCTGCATGCTGTAATTTTTGTGTGAAAAGCAGGGTTGAAGGTCCACAGGGGGCCAGAGAAACTCCTCTTGGGGCTGAGCACAGCCAAGGACAGATCTAAATAAGCTCTCAGAGGTCACGGTGCAGTCCGAGGGTGAAAAGGAACACGATCCTTGGCCTGCCTGCCCATCAAACACATTTTTGCCACTCTAACCTTGCACTGAGGGGGTGGAAGTGGATGGGGCAGGCACGGGGGTGGTGCCTGGGTTCCAAATCCAGGCCAGGCAAGGGAAGAGAAGGCCAGGTTTTCTCCAGGATACACAAGTTCACAAATATTAGGGCCGGCGGAGTCACAAGGCTGGCTTTGTTGATTTAATACTATTCAGCTGTTCCCTGTTTCCATGTAACCCTACACCTTTCCTAGCAAAACTATTTATTATCCCATCTTAATAATAGCAAGGTTTTTTTCAAAGTCACCTACCACGACCTGCCCTCACATCCAGGTCTCAGACTCTCTGGTGGGATTCTGGGGAAGAATTGTCTTATCTTGCCCAAAGATTTCAGCATTTCTGAAATCAGAAAGCACAAGACTCTGCCTTGTGTGATGTTTCTGCCCCTAAACCAGAGCTCCCATTTGACTGCAAAAGCCTTGCAGCACAGAATATTCTCTGTCATTGACCCAGTGATTCTCAATTGAAGTTGCTTGTTCACATTACAGCCAGGGAGTAGCATCTCTGACCAGCAAATAAACCACACTGAGCTTGGACAGCCCAAGCTAGTCAGAAAATTTAGATGCCTTTGTGATGGCTGTGATAGGACATTGAATTATATGTGTCTATTATTTCATTATTTCTGAGTTCACAATTTTTTTTATATAAAATCAATTTATGTAGAGATTTACTGGAAGACTCTAAAGCTTTTTTTTTTTTTTTTTCCATCTGTATGTATGTGATGCTTTTCTTCAGAATAAGGATTCCTTGGGCTAAAACACAAGGATAGTCAGACTATCCTTTACAGGTTCACTTCAAGTAAATTATTCCCTATTCCTTGAATTGGGCAGCAATTTGATTTAAGTACATCTTTGGTTATGTAAAATATCTGTTATGATTATAGTTATGGATTAGGAGATTTTCCTCTTTGGCTTGTTTAACTAGGCATTTCTTATTTGAAACTAGGGTTTGACATCTCTAGCTAGGAGCATTTTCTAATTAAAGAAAATATCCTTTTGAGGTCAGGCATGCATTAGTAGCCTTCAAAATAAAATTTAGAAAAAAAAACCAAACCAAACAAACAACAAATTTCAAACATGATAGTTTAGTCTAACAATATATTAAGAGGATGTTTTTTATTTAGGAAAAATGCCTTAAGTGCTTCAGGAAAGAAAAAAGCTTATTTCTGGTTTTGAAATGGATATAATTTTCAGACCTGATGTGCACATCTATATACCATGATTTAGCATTCTGGTGAAGCTGTACTTTCAGAAAAACAGGTTAGAAGGATAACCTAGGTTCAGAATAAAACTATTAGCCAATTTGTCTTGTGCAATGTGAAATCTGTTTGAGCAAATCCTTTTTGACTTCTTAAAGATTGATTTCTTTCTTGAGAGCAATTTTTAAATAGAAATTATCTATACTGATAGAAAGCAAGGTAGCTCCACATTATTACAACAGCCAAAAACAATCCACAACAAATGAAACAAAAAAAAGGGGAAAAAAAAAAAAAAAAACAAGCAAAAAAAAAAGGGTTTTTACATCATGATCCCAGTGAAACCATTGCTGAACTGAGGTGCTTTAAGATATCAAATCATCCTGAATCTAATGTGAGCTCCACCAAAAATCCCTCGTGTGACCCTGTGGGTTTTCTATAATTTCCAAAACCAGCCATCTAAAATGGCAGGCACCTAAATCCATAACCTCAGTCCTGTCCCTTTGGGAAGGTCACAAATTGGGGCTGCATTTGTGCCTTGGAAGGATGTCTAGTGCCCAGTATCAACAAATATATTTTCATCTATTTTAAGGGTCATCACACTTGAAGCAAACCAAGCAGCTGAAACGGCAAAATTTCATTGGTTGCTTCAACTGCCTGAGTATAAACAATGCTGTTCTGTGCAGTTTCACATGACCCAACACTATTTTTATCATCATTTCACTAATAGGTGTCAAAGGCACTTAATACTTCTCTCATTAAAGCTCCTCTTGCTGCCGTTGCCATGGGGCTCTGTGCTCTGGAGCCACCCATGGTCCTGCACCTCTCAGCCATGAGGGACACAAACAGGGAAGAGGTTCCACCTCATCCTGGAGGTCATTTGTCCCCTGCCTCCCACCTCGATGGCTCTGTGTGCAAGGTCAGTCTGACAGAGTCTATCCAATATCTGCAATGTCCCTGGAATTCAGGTTTTGGAGTTTTACAGCTGAGAGTACACAGCTTAGCACAATGCATTTCTTTTCTGCACTCCTTCAAGAGTGGAATGTCACTTTTGCTGGGCTTGGCTTGGCTTCTCATGCAGATTTCCAAGGCTGATGGACTTGGAGATGTGTGAGGATGTTTTTGTGCAAAAATTACCAAGAAATCTTAAAAAACATCCACTTCCAATCCCCTGCCATGGGCAGAGACACCTTCCACTAGCCCAGGTTGCTCAAAGCCCTGTCCAACCTGGCATGGGACACTTCCAGGATGGGGCAGCCACAGCTGCTCTGGGAAACCTGTGCCAGGACCTCACCACCATCACAAGAAACAATTTTTTTCCCCCAATATCCAACCTAACCCTGCCCTCTGTCAGTGTGAAGCCATTGCCCCTTGTCCTGTCACTCCAGGCCCTTGTCAAGAGTCTCTCTCCATCTTTCCTGTGGGTTCCCTTCAGGCACTGCAAGGCCACAATGAGGTCACCCCAAAGCCTGAACAATCCCAGTTCTCACAGCCTTTTAATTTGGATATTTATGCACACATATGCATCGTGCTGTTGTACAGGAAACTGGGCATACTCCTTAAATCCCTCCTTTTCAATCTCCAGCTGAAGTTACACAGACTGCTGCTGATTATTGTCTCAAGGACCAAAGCTGAGTGTTTGCTCTCACCTCTGAAACACGGGCTGCTGCTTTGTAGATAAATCCTCTGCCCCTGGTCCATCTATATGCAATTACTTTGAGAAAACCCAGATGTGGATACCTGATACAAGGTCTACTTTTCATGGCTTCGTTGTGAAAATTGTTTGAAGTTTGCAATATTGCTGTGAGGTGGGGGGGAAATGGTGCTGAACCCAGTGTGTGTCCAGTCTCTAGAAGTCTCTGCAACTGGTGCTGACTCATTGCATCACTCAGTATTAGCATGTGGAAACTTAGTGCTGCACTCACTTTGTGCAGGATTCACCAATTAATATTTACACAGAAACTATCCAAGGCATTAAAAATACCCCTTGACGAGTCTGTCCTTGCTGTGAACAGAGAGCTGTTCTTCAGAGGAGTGACCTCAGGAGGAATTTTCAGCAACTGCTACATCAAAAGGGGATTTTCTTTATACTTATTCTCAAAGGCTCAAAGCCATGGTGCATCAATAATAACTCGTGTTTGTGTAATGTGATGCCACAAACCATAAAAACTTCAAGAAGTAACTTGCTCGAGTAACCAGGGAAACCAAAAGCAGCGGAAAAATGTGCTTTTCCACCTCATGAGGAAAAAATGCTAATGATGATCAGTGCTCAGTACAAATCTGTGTCTTTTAAGGGAAAAGTGAATTTCAACTCCCCATTGCGGTCCCTGTAAAAACCAATTGCAAACTTAATAATGGGGACCTGCTGTTTGTTCCACCCCTGAAAATTCAATTTTTATGGCTCCTGTGATGAGAGGGAAATTCTATGCCTGCCATTTCATGTTTGCTTCTTATTTATTCCTGTTAGCACAATAAAGGATTGGCAGGCAGGATGTGTGGGAAGCCAGATGAAGTCAGGGAGCAAAGTGGGTGGCCACAACTTTAATAAGATGTGTCCTCTTTGCAGATTATTCCTGTCATGTTATCCCTGACCAGACAACCACTTGCTGGTAAGAGCAGCCAGAGTGACAAAAGGGCTGCTCTTGAAAAGCTCTTTTTTTTTTTTTTTCCTACTAAATACTTGCAGGTACTTTTTTCCTGCTAATAAAGGAAATGTGGCACATTAGCTCTGGAAGCAGAGATTGGAAGTGGGCACAAATTTTCTGACCCCTGGTACTTCAAAGGACTTAATCAATCCTGGGAGTGGATAATTACAGAAGTGTCAAAGGAAAGGCAGAAGATGTTGCATGGTGATGTCTAGGGACTACATTGTCAAATAACAAATAGATTAATTAATTGAATAATTAATTAATTAAATTTCCATACCTAACTGAGAGAGGCCAAAAATGCTAATTAGGTGCTCGATTTTTTGCAAGGCTCTTGTTGTTTTCTTGATGTTTCAAAGTATTCTAATTTCAAAAGCAGTAGTGTACTCATTACCTTTAAATGGTATTTAATGTCGTTAACCAGATTTCAGGATTCTGAAGAAGACTTCACATTTAAAGTCTTCACACTTGGAAAATATGGAAACTGAGATGTGAACAGATTTTTTTTTACCAAGACTGGCACGCTTCATAAAGGCCATGTTAAAAAATAAAATAAAATCTAACCAGTAATTTACATAAATATGATTCAGGTTATTGAATGAAGTCAATGATTTAAAGGCTCTTGATTTAAATAAACCTGATTCCAGTTTTGTTAGTAAAAATGTTGCGCAGCAGCACGCAGTGACAGCCCATACATTGCTACTGTGTTGAGATATTGTATGAATCATACATTTTAGATATGTTAACATATATATTATCCATACATTACCATATAGAGATCATTACTGAAGAGGTAAGATAGCTGGAAATGTTAATTATACTATCTCAAGTGGTTTGCCTTGCTAAAATGAACACAAAGTTCCAGGCTGATCAAAGTTATACACCTGAGTATTATTCACCTGCTTCCAGCTATGAAAGGTGATGTAATTAAACATTTTATCAGTACCTGATAAAAGTTATGTCACCTAAAGCCTCTTTATTGTAACACTTTACAGTGGATGTCGTAATAAACATCTTCCCTATTTTTATTTGCTTTAAATGGAAAGCCAAGCAACTCCTAGTCTGGGTCCATCACTGTGCAGAATGACCCTTTGTTCTCAGGGCCATAGTAAATGGGAATATATGGGCCTTTCACATGCAGGCAATTCCTCAACAAAAGTGGAAAAGAAAAGCTGTGTCTGTTTTTTGGGAACAGACACACTGCTTTGCCCAGCTCACTTGATACTCTACCTCATAGACTGAATACAAATTTGTTGTTGTAAGAAGAGATTTTTTGTCTTTGTCTGGGGCTGACTCCGAGTGCACCTTTTGTGCTTCTCCAATGGTTTGGTTAGGAATAAGCAGATCTGATATCTCTTCTCCCTGACACAAACACCCAGTGCTTTCCTCGCAGCCTTTGAAGTACGATGGGGATTTCACTGATGCCTATCACTAAAAAAACTGATTCACCATCTGGAAATGCCCACTGCATTCATTTTCTATGCCTCATTGTATCTAGCAGCAAGAATTAGCTGGGACCTTTTAGAAAGCCTTTTTTTCCAGTTAAAACACAAGATATATTTAGATATCTTTTGTTCAAAATGTAGTTTAAAATATGGACTATATAGAACAGAATTAACTGATCGGGCTTTTGCAATGTCAAAATCCAAGACAAGATTTTCTTAATAAAGGAAGACAATAGCAGCTAATATGTATGTGTACAATAGAAAACTTTTCTAACAAGGTTCTCATTGTTAAGAGCTCCTCTTCAGACCACAGCCCTGCTTATCTTTCCAGCAGCAGCCTATTCCACTGACATTTCACAAGCTGAGCCAGGTAAATCTATATGGGGCTGGGTTCCATATTTCACTGGCCTTTAATCTAAACTCGCTCATATTCAGAACCCTTCAGTTCCTTCTGGCTTTTATCTTACTGGTTGCTTTTGTTAATGGGTTATTTCCATTTTCTCTTTTAACTTCATGATTTTGACCAGGAATAAAGAAGTGTTTCCAGCCCAGACTTCAGAACTGCAGGACCAGCTGTTCTCCTTGTTGCATCTGGCATGAACTGGGGGTGCACTTAAAAAAAAAAAAAAAATGAGTCAGTTTATAGCCACTTTATTTGAGAAAAGTTTGAAAGCTTTTCAAGTTGTAGTTTTATACTGGTTGCTTTTAACACCAGCCAAAGAAACTTGTGCTATAACTGGCTTTTGTATCCATGCCCATGACCCTGGATATTGGGTTGGAAGGGTTAGCACAGCCATCTCATCAGTGTTGTGCAATGGGACACTCATATCTCTCATAAAAAATTGATTTCCTCGTTGTGTTTTGGTGGATCAGCTTCGGGAATGACCTTGGCCTGAAAATGTGGAGAGGTTTTAGAAAACAATCATATTTGCACTGCCTGAAATTAGCCATAAGTAAAATGTAGCTTGTACCTCTCTCTCTATATATACAGATGCCTCTGAATACAGTTTAAGAAAAAAAAAAAAAAAGAAAGAAGTTTCTTGCTGCTGTGGCATTTTCTAAAGGAGAATTTATCCTTCATCTATTCAAAAACAATGCAAATACTCAGCCTTCTTAGAAAATGAGCTGTAAATTAAAGGGGTTTTGACCCAAGAGATACCTGTAAAAGGGTATGCAGAGCAAGGGAACACTTTAAAGAGTTCCCACATTTGTGGGCATGATACTTGGAGTTATTTTAAACTGACACATCAGAATTAAGGAGATTTAGTTCACCTGAAGTCAAATAGTAAATACTTTAGTTAATTTGGAGTCCACAAAAAATTAAAAGTAACTTCATTTTGGATAGGTACAGAATTTACTGATGAAAAATCCGTATTATTAAAGGTGTTTGACTCAATTCTATCAAAGCCCTTCGAAGCCCTGGGTGTTTTCCAAATGAGTCAGGGCTGGTTTTGAAAAGAACTTCTTTTAATATAGATTTTTGAGCAAGATTTTATTTTAATGGGCATTTTTTTCAAAGATACTGTTCTTGCCTTCATACAAATTAAGACTTCTTGCACACAGAAATATAAATTTATAGAAGTCCAGGTGTTAGGAGAAAGAGCAGGAGATGAGACTGCCTTCAATCCTTTTCAGAGAGTTATGGAACATGAATCATAATCACAACTCAGAGACAAATGCTTAAATCTTCCTCATGGATATCCCTTTATCCCTCTTCTCCTTCTCTTCGATTTAAGTAAGGTTGGGGTGCCTGAAGGGAGCCTACAAGGAAGATGGAGAGGGATTTTTTTACAAGAGCCAGGAGTGACAGGACAAGGGGCAATGGCTTCACACTGACAGAGAGCAGGCTTAGATTGGATATTGGGCAGAAATTGTTCCCTGTGAGGGTGGGGAGGCTCTGGCACAGGTTTCCCAGAGCAGCTGTGGCTGCCCCATCCCTGGCAGTGTCCCAGGCCAGGTTGGATGGGGCTCTGAGCAACCTGGGCTAGTGGAAGGTGTCCCTGCCCATGGCAGGGGGGTTGAAATGAAATAATTTTTAAGGTTCCTTCCAACCCAAACGTGTCTGTGAGTCTGTAATTCTGTGATTTATGTACATGCTGGATGCCAGTGGGCCCCTGGTATTGTTTAGGAGCCTCTGTAGGTGATGTAGGAGCTATTTATCATTATCTGATTAGGCTGTTGGGCAATTCTTAGAACTATTTAATCCAAACTAGAATGAACAAAGTCCTTTGGGGTCGGTCTGGAGGAAACCTGATCCCTGAAATCTTGTTGTCATGTCTGTTTTAGTGCTCAACCCTGGTCTTTTCTTTGGAAAAAGCCCTGCAGCTCCTGCTCAGGCAAGGCTTGTGCAGGCCCTTGGAAAACCCCAGAATCTCCACTTGGGCCACCCAGTGCTCTGGTGGTGAATTCAGCAGGGTGAGCCCACCAGGGCATGCTCAGGCAATGGGATGGTGCTCTAAACCAACCCAGAAAAAAGCTGCTGCTCTGCTGCTGGCCAGTAGGAAAGGACAAACGAGAAGGCATCTGTGCTGGAAGGCTTTCTAAATCAGGGCTGAGCAGAGGTGTGGTGAGCACACGGTGTGGAATCTGCCATCCCACACACACTGCAGAGTAAGGTAATGAATGCACTCACTGACAGGGTTTGATTCAAGCAGCAGGGATAAGGCTGGAGTGTCCGAGCTGCCCTGTGGAGCAGCTCAGGCAAGCCCAACTGCAGAAGCAAGAGGGAGTTACTCATACCCTCCAAATCAGGAGGTTGAGATCAGAAAGGATGGATCACTCCTGAGCTTTTCAGGGGGTTGAGTGACCCTTCCACAGCATTGCCCAGAAATGCTGTGTATGGTTGGCATGAGACAGCTTATGGGTACCAGAGAGTGAATTGTAAATTGTAAATTGTAAATTGTAAATTGTAAATTAAATGTGGGGATTCCCATTGGGACCTGGTGGCTGATTATCACCATGAGAACCCTGCTCTTTGTCATGGCCACTTAGGGATAAAAAACAACTAAGAAGACTCCAAGAAGGCTAAAAAGCTTTCAGAAAATTCTTTTAAAAGCAGGACCTTTTTTCTTTAGTTAAGGGTGATGAAAACTCAAACACAACAGAGCTGCTAAGTCTCAGACTGGAGCAGAGTTGATGAATCTGATCAAGTATCTACTAAAGCTCTGTGAGATCATGTCCAGCTCTTGGCAAAAGCCTCAGCTGGCTGAAGAGAGATGTGTAAACACACATTTGCAGACAGTTGTGAAAGAACCACCTCCATGCACTCAGGGCCTGGGTCACATTTAAGCTGCGACCCTCTTTGCCCAATCCTACTGTCCTTTCACTGGCAGTGAAACCCTTGTGCTTATTTTTATTTTCTTTCATGTTGCCAGATTGAGAGTTTGTGTAAAGGAGGATCAACCCTGGATAAGTTTACATAGATAGAATTCTAGAGATTTTGTCTGTCTGTCTTTTGTGGCAAGGATGTATTATCCCAACCACTTCTGCAGTGGCCTTTGCTATGCAAATAAGGCTCTGTGCAGCATTTCTTTTCCAGGTGTTAAAGCACCAATAAAAGACGAAAAAAAACCCAATTCACACATATAGGATCTCTTTCCTACTGCATATTGGAAAGTTAAGGCTTTGTTTTGTGTTCTGTCACTAAGACAAATATTTGCATTCTGTTAGATAATTAACTGTACTAATCATCAGGAAAATCTCTGTTGTTGTTTTGGATTAAAAATTTCCCTGGTGTGATTTGACAGTGGAAAGCAATTGCCTTGGTGGAAAACACAGCTAGCCAAATGCTAGGAAAGAATTGATTAACCCGGAGTGACTTGGCTTTTGAGGGAATGAATTATTTATTTTTCTTTCAAAGTGATTCACTGGGTGAAATGAGGAATCATAAAATCGTAGAGTGGTGTGAGTTGGAAGGGACCTTTAAGATCATCCAGTTCCAACCCCTTGCCATGGGCAGAGACACCTTCCACTGCCCCAGGTTGCTCAGAACCCCATCCAACCCGGCCTTGGACATTTCCAGTGATGGAGCATCCACAGCTTCTCTGGACAACCTGTGCCAGGCCACACTACCTTCACAGGGAACAATTTCTTCTATAATTTCTTCTACTTCTTTGACTTTCACTGGTGAACCAGTTTTCTAAATGATGGGTTGGGCTTTAAAACCTCTTCATGCTTCGAAAGGAATTAAACTGAATTCCTCACTTCCTATAAGAAAGCCCTATGAGACATCAAAGGTGACACTGGCAAAGCTGGTGGATACCTGACTGGACTATACAAATTCTTACATTCAAGAACACCAGCTTTGCATCCACACTGTTGATTTTCTTGTGCATAAGACTGATCCACCTGTCAGATGATTTTCTAGCTCTCGTGGCAATTTTTTGTGCGGTTCCACTTGTAGTCAACAGGTCAGGCAGGTATGTGTCATCTTCCTACCAAGCAGCAGGAGAAAGATATTCAGGACTTCAGCTTCTCAGGTTTCCAAACCACTTCAGGCTATTCACTGTGAGGAGTTCTGAAAAAAGAAGAAAAAAGAAAACCCAAAAAACCAAACCAAACCAAACCAAACCAAACCAAACCAAAAAAAAAAAAAAAAAAAAAAAAAAAAACAACAAAACAAAACAAAAAAAAAACCCCAACCAACCAACCAAAAAAACTCCTCCAAAAAACAAGGCAAATTCTCTCTTTGTGATAAATGTTGGATTATTTTTGTATGCATTCTTGGCAAATATGACAGCATGCAGCCCTAGGAGACCACGCTACTGAGTGGATTTTTGAAAGCAGCAGCTCTCTCAGCAGTCCCTGCCAAGGTAATAACAACAAACAATGAGCTGCTTGTTGTCAGAACCCTGAGGAGGCAGAAGGAAAAGTGTCTTGGAAGCAGATAAACTTCACTTTAAGTTCTGCTTTGAGTAGACTAAGAGGGTGCTGAAAGATTGTCAGTAGATATAGAGATAGACTGGAGAAAACAACAAATTTTGGAAGCCCAGTGGAGATTTGGGTCATTGTAAGGTTAAGCAAAGAATGTGTTGGGAATGCAATGATATGTGTGCTTGTTTCATGTGTGTGTAAGACAATTTTGGGGAGCTGTTGGCTTCCAGGTCTGACTGCAGGTAAATGCAGAGTGACACCCCAGTGTGCCTGGAGGGCAGGGCTCCAGTTGTGGAAACTGAATCCTGAACAAGATTCTATCACTTTGCTCAGTACAAGGGATGGTATAGCTTTGGAACCAAGCTGCCCCTGTAACCAGCCATCACTGCTGCCAAAGAGCCATTCCTTTCCCTGGAGACAACCTTGTTTTAGGTTTTGTGTGTGCCTGTGGGGAGAAACAGGGTTAGTTTCTTTCCATTTGGAAAAGTATTTTGGGGTTTGTCTGGAGGGAACATTTACCTGAAGCCTGAGTCAAACCGCAAAACAGAGGAAAAGATTTCCAGTGGTCCATTTTTCCCTTTCTGGGTAGGTGTTGATTTGCTGATGTCTTTGGTCAGCGTGCTGGTTGTTCTGGGAACTGTTCTGAGGCCAGACATCAAGCAGTGGTTCTGGCATTGAATGGCTTCAGCATGGGAACAGCAGGGAAATAAAGAAAAAACATCAGAGAACTGCAGTGGATGGCTCCTTACTTCAATCTGTCCTGAAGTACCAAACCAGTGCAGGATCATCACAGGATCTGGGTCTCCTTCTGGTGTCACTCCTTTGGTTTCAGTAAACTCCTTTGCTTTAAGTAAATATGTGTTAGTACAGGATCAGGTCTCAGCTATCAGATACCTGCAATTTATTTTTCCAATGTCAAAATTTTGTTATAGATAACTCTTGGAATAGGCACACAAGCCTGAACCTGGAGGATGGTGTGATTTGAAGGCTTTCATTTTCTTACTTTCTTACTTGTTAAGTCCTGGATCTCTCCCAATACCTAATACTGGGACTGTGTATCCCAAGCTGCAACAAGTAGTGCCTTTGTATCAAAGCAATTTTGCCCAAATGAGTAGAATTTACTGGGAAAATACACACAGGGTAGAAGAGGAATGTATACTCAACATGTGAGAGTGTATAATGGGTATGAACCTCAAATATTGAAAACAGTCCAGAAGGTAGAAGGCACAGTTGGTAAATTCTTAGAGTCTGGCGTTTAAAAGCTCCTAATTTACAGCTTTTTGCATTTGGTAATTTAAAAGTGGAGATTACAGGGAAAATCCCTGTCTCACTACAGCTGATAGAAATTCCAGAGGGGGCAAAATGTTACTTCTTTGTGCATAAAGCTGGTCTTGTCCATGAATGTGAATTGAACTGATAAATTGCTTTATCTTCCCCCTCTATGCCTCTGCAGTAATTACTCACATTTGTTACCTGATTTGTGGGTGGTTTCTAAGAGAGTTGCTGGCTTTTAATGGAGGATTTTTCCTACAAAACACAGAAACAACTTCTAATACATGGTTCAGAACAGGAATCCACCAGTTTCTTCAGGAATCTGTGGATTAGAAATTGGGAGAGGTAGGTGTAAATTTGGTGGGCACTGAGTAGATGTGTGACAAAGAGTGAGGATACAGCGGGAGAAATGGAGCAGGCATGATAAGGAAAAGATTGCAGGCAAAATGATGAAGTTGGAAGTAGCTGGGAAAGAAGAAAGAGACCTAAAGGCAACAAGTGGACTGGGCTTAGCTGCAGGAATTAAAGCCAATAAAACACTCCCTGCTGGAGCTGGAAGGGAACCCAGGAGCCACGCCAGCACACAGCTCTGTGGTCTGCTGGCAAAAAGTGATGCTCCACACTAGAAATACTAAACTATTGCAGCTGTCCTCCACTCCCTGAGCTCCAGGAACAGAGATTAGGCTGAGGTGACTCACACAAGTGTCAGGAAAATGCCCTTTGATGAAGTGTCCCTTTTATTGCCTTGGTAATTTTAGAGCAGACGTTGTGTGCAATCCATGGCAGGACACACACACGGGCTCGGTCGCCTTCTGCCAAATGTGAGACTTGGGATGGACTCCCAGTGGCTGCTGTCAGTGCAATGGGTGGGTCTGAGGAGCTTTACAACACCACCAGGACACAGCCTGGAATCTGATCCAGCACTAGGTGCTGCTGTGGGCTGCTTTGCATCCCAGCTTTGGATTTGTGGGAGCTCTGGCTCCTTGTGGCTGCGAGAGTTCCCCATACAGGGCATGCTAATGTTCCTAAGAATTCTGAATAACTGGAGCCTTCAAACTCAGTTGTCACACGAGAAATAGTTCTTATTTTAACACCTTCTTATTGCCCCCATCAGTAAAGGATGTTTTTGGGGGATAAATGCTCCTGTCCATGAAGGCTTCAGACACAGCGCTGAAGTACAAGGAGTACATGATGCTCAGTCATGCACATCCTTCCCTTCCCTCTCTGAAGGACTCAGGGAGGTGATTTATGGTTGCTGCTTGTAGGAAATCCCATGGGGAAATGAAGCCTTTTGTCTCCAGAACAGGATTTTGATAAGTGTGTCCTGAGGCCACACACACACAGCATGAGAAGTGAATGAGGAAGATGGCAGTGAATAAATACAGAGTAGCCAGAGCAGTTGGAGCATGCGGAGAGAGAGAAGTGCTTTAAAAGGAAAAGATAAAAAAGGACTTGGATCACTCAGTTCCAGAATTTATCACATTTCAATATCAAAAGAGATGAACTACAGCTCTTCAGGATGTACTTAATTTCTGACATTTTCTGTCTGTTAAGTGCTTGACCTGACAACTTTTACAGGGTTTAATATCTTTCTGAGGGTGGGAATTCACACACATTCCCCCTCAAAAGCCAGATGTGCACTATAGTTACTTAACATACACATTAGATACAGATTTGAAATCAAAAACAGTTCTAGAAAGAATGTTTTAGTTACTATTGCTCTTATAACTGATATTCCTTACTTAGGGAAGCGTTAGATTTTATTTGTGGTGTCTGATCTTTATAAAACCTCCAGAGAGGAATGGGTTATGTAAAGATTGTTTCTTTAGTTGGACCAACTTGCAGTCTATGTTAATAACCAATCTGCACAGAGATTTTTTCCAGTGTCCTAAAAGAATTGCCCCCAGACTTTGCTTCTCTCTTTCAGCCAAACTGCATCTGGTGTCCAGCTGATTTATGTGTCAGGACACCAATAGCAGGCTGCTGTGTGTGTACAGAGATTCACAAACCTGTGATGCATTCAGGCTGGAGCTCTCCATCATCCTGCATTCCACACATGGGGGGAAGCAGGATAAGAAATCATTGTTTACTTTCAGCAAGTCCTGAAGAAAAGCAGAAACCTGTTCAGGGTGTTACCTGAGAAATGTCTGATCACAGAAGCACAGACTGGTGGAGGCTGGAAGGGACCACAGTGGCTCATCCCTTCCTGAAGTCAGAAATGTGCATTTAGTGAAAGGAAAGTTTTCTGCACAAGGAGAAATAAGAAGGTCCAAGTAGCAATTCTGCCTCTCCTCCTCACTTGACAGGCAGAAATGTGTGTGACATTGGCCCCTTTTCAGCCAAAAGGAGCTTTTCCTGATTGCCATGAGCTGTTGAAGATGGTGAACAGGTCTCACGGTGACACTATGGGGTTCCCTTGGCATCGTCATTGCCATTCCAACTATTCCCATGAACAGTTGGCTTAAATGCTCCTTAACTCTGTCTTCTTCCTGAAATCATGAAGAAATAATAATAATAATGGTGTGATGCTTGGGGAAGGAACCTATGGAGGACCAGGAGATGAACACAGATGATTCTGATGATCCACAGCAAGTCTCAGAGCCTGTGACTTCCAGACTTGTTCCACCTACTTGAAGAGGGTTTCATCTGCTTCCTCTTCCTAAGAAGGTGGTCTGCAGCAGATTCCTGCCTCAAATATTATCCTTTATTCTGATCATTCCTCACAAATTCTTGATTGGTTTACCAACAGTCACAAGGTTATTTGGACTCCTGAGCTATCTTAGGCTCTTCTGCTCAGGTCTGCCCCAGCTTCCATTTCTGGTGATAGAGCAGTTGGAGTCACCTCAAGTTTATCTGCATGTCCTGGTGTAAAATCTCCTGCAGCAAGAAGCATTTTGATCCAGCTGTTGAAAGAAAAATTGAAACTGGAATTAAAAAAAAAAAAAAAAAAAAAAAAAAAAAAAAAAAAAAAGTAAAAAGTGTGCTTTTGAGGATGTTTTTGAGAATTTTTTGTGTATTTGAGAAAGCTATTGAGAGAAAATGGAGGCTGGAGGGAAGAAGAAAATGACAACAAAAGAAAACAAATAAACAAAAAAAGGAGGAATGATAATACAAAAGGAAGGATTTTGTAGCTGGCAGTGAATAAAGTGTTATGAACATTTTTTTCCTTCTTTTTATCCCCTGGCAAGGTTCTAACTTCATGTTATTCCAGGAAAAGTCCATCTTTTGTGACCACAAATTTTTTGTTTATTCAAATTCATGTCACAGCTGTGTGAGATCTTTTCACCGTGGAAAAAATGAGGCTGGCAGTTGGTGACAGGCACCAGGCACATCCCTGAGAGCTGGACAAGGCACTTTGAGCTGGATTTCATGCCTGGAACGTTGGTGGAAGGAGCAGCAAATGAGGATAATGAATGTGTTTGGGAGAGGGAAGCAGAAGAGGTAAGTTGGGATATTAATTTATTGAAGTTTTAAGGTGGGGTGCACATGCCTGTGACATCGCGTAGGAAATTATTTAAGCAGAATAAGTTGGGAATTTCCTATCAAGATCACTTTAAAATTAGTACATCAGCTCATGGATAAGACTGGGATAACGTGCAATACAGGGAATGTGCCATGTGGGTTGTCTTTTGTACATCCTTTCCCCAGTAGAGAGCAGCAACTCACCAAGGGAATCTTTGCATGTCCTTCCTTACAGAAACTGTAAAAATGAGTCTTGGTTTGTTTCATATTTGAGTTCATTCATCACAGGTTCAGTTCAACTTAAAGCATTGGAAGTGTTGGTTATGGTGTTAAATGAAGTTTTAAAAAAAATGATAGAGAAGGCTGGTGTCTCCTAGCTGGAGACCATCTTGCTGGAGAATGGGATGAGCAGACAAACCACATCATAGTCTTGGTTTGATAGTTTTTCCTTCCTTTCTACAAGCAGAATTTGCAGCATCCACTTGTTAGACTTAAACTCCCTCTGGCTACTGATTAGACTGAAACTCCCTTTGGCTACTGATATCTCAGAATCATCTTTCTCCATCTCACACCCACTGGGATGATGCTTTTAGAAGAGCCTGGGTGATCTTTGAAACATTCTCAGATTTCAGGGGTGGTCTCTTCTTATAAACACCAAGTGAGGAAGAAGAAACAAAGTTATGTAAATGTCAAAACCTGAATGAATCAAAGCCTGACTTCTTTTTCTCTTGGATATTTAGCAAATCTTTACCCTCAAAGAAAGGATTTACTATTTAAGAAGAGCCATTGAAAATATTTGACCTGTGTACATGTATTTTTCCTGTGTTTTCTCCCACATGAAGTACAAAGACACAAATTGGAGGAGACAAGGTGTCATGATACAAGATTCTTTCCTATTCTTCCCCTTTCTATTTCAGTCTAAAACCTCAAGAATGCCATATCAAATTTTATCTTTCTTTCTGGAGACCTTTAGAGGTACATATTTTGTGATGTCATGCTTTTTCTAATAGGGATAAATTCTGCTAGAAGCTGAGTAAGGTTTCCCTCTCTCAGATTCATTTTCAGTATAAATTAAGTGATGAATAACAAACACAGAAAGCTCAATGTCTAAAGTCTCTTTTTCCATGCAGTGCCCATCTTACCATCTGGAGACCAGTCCACATGTTCTCCAATCATGATAATCTAAGAAGCAGAAAACCTTTCCTTGTCCTTTTCTTGGCATCCTGGGCCAATTCAAGGAGTGCCACCACTGCCAGCCTGTCTCTCTCAGTTTTATGTGGGCAGGAAGGTGACAGGAAGGGATGTGACATGAGCAAGGTGTCAGTGTATCCACACACACCCGTTAACACATCAAAGCTGCCATAAAGGAGGAAGGGGACTTATTTTAGCAAAGGCATGAGTTCCACAAAGTCGTTAAGGTTGAAAAAAGACCTCCAAGGTCATTGAGTCCAGCCTTTGACCAAACATCACCCTGTCAGCTACACTGAGTGCCACATCCAGTCATTTCTTGAACAACCTCCAGAGGTGGTGACTTAACCACCTCCCAGGCAGCCCATTCCAATGCTCCACAACTCCTTCAGGGAAGAAATTCTTCCTGAACCTCCTCTGGCACAGCTTGAGGACATTTCTGCTTGCCCTGTCCCTGTTCCCTGGGATCAGACCCCCATCCCCACCTGGCTGTCCCCTCCTGTCAGGGAGTTGTGCAGAGCCACAAGGTCCCCCCTGAGCTCCTTTTCTCCAGGCTGAGCCCCCACAGCTCCCTCAGCTGCTTCTCATGAGTGACTCTCCAAACACTGAAGAAGAAGAGATGGGAGACACAGAATGCAGCGGTTTAAAAAAGGATCTGGTTTGTGTTTAAGGTCCTGTTTTGCCTCTGAATCAGACAGGAAGATGGTGTTGAAAAGTTTGCAGAGTAACAGAGAATCTGCCTTTTCCCACAGCAGCATCAGATGGGTGGGAAATAACCATGAGCTATCAGACAAATACTGGAAAGAAACTTTTTTTCCAGAGGCTGTGAGATGTAAATCAAAGCTGAGAAAAGCAGCAGTGGTGGTGTTCCCCTGCTCCTGTGAGGGAGGGGGTGTGGATGGAGATGGCCCTCCCAGCTCCAGGGTGAGGTGGCAGCTGCAGTGACACTTGCAGGGGAAGGAAGAAAACCATCCCATTCCCTGCTAGGAGCTGAGCTGAGCACAGGAGTTGCCGTGGGCTGCCAAGCTGTGTGTGTGACACAGGCAGTGGCAGCTCAGCCCCAGCTGCCCCATTCAGGCTGGCAGGGATGTTGAGCAGGGCAGCTTTGAAGTGGGGGCTGTAATGAGTTTATAAATCTATTTATGCAATTGTGCTCTCCCACCACCACTTCTTGGGATGGACTCTGAATGTCTCCAACCCCAACTACGTCTCCCCTCAAGATTTCTGCTCTGTAGCTGTCCTTTTTGTAGTGTTAGAGCCTTAAAGTCTCTGCATGCTGGAACATTTCCCTCTAATCTGGGTCTCCAGCAAACTGCTGTCATCACAGATGTATCACTAAAGCAGCTCTTGCCCCAGGACACTGCGTGTTTCTGAAGAACTACTTTCCTAACATTCCAGTGAAATGTAGGAATCTTCTCTTGTAGTCTCCTCTTTACCCATTTTTCTTTCAAAGTGGTCAAACTGTACATTGTTTTCTCTGTGTGTTGCTAAGTCTCTATTTCTCCCAGAAAGATAAAATATTCTTTATCTTATTTGCTTAAGTAAAAATGGTTATTCAAATGGAGAAAAAACACCAATATTTTGGTGCCTTTGTCACAAATCTAATTTTATGATAGTGTAAAACTAAAACCCTGTAAGAATCTACTGCTTCAGAAGGTTTTCCCTGAGCCCTGTGCCATTTGTGTCCAGCTCAGGTGAATAGATTTGGTGTCCTCAAGTGTCTCAAGTTGCACCAGATTCTTGTCTACACACAATTGAATTGCAGCTTTTGAAACCAAGATACAGAAGCATTGGTAGTGTTCATACAGTTCTCAGAGATATTTGCATTTGTTCATATTTAAAACATATGTATTAAATAAATCTGAAAGGTTTGAGTTCTACATGTCAGGTTTTGGGAGGGAATTGTCTGTAAATCATCTAATGGCCAGAAGCTAATTGCAGCCCTTGTCTAGACTGTTTGGGGTGAAGTAGACTTTATTGGAGGTTATTTTCCTGATTAAAATTGAACAACTGTATGATGCTGTATGAGAAAATGAGTATTTTACTGGAATATTGTTTTCTCTTTGAAAAATCCAAACAAGAGCTCCCTAGAGGACTACCTTAAAGATACTGGTCCATTTCTCTCACTTCCATTAAAGAAAAGCGAGGATTTCAATGCTGCCTGTAAAGGAGCAGAGCACAAGTGAGAAGATAGAAAAAAGGTGATGATCAAGAAGGTAAAGTTCCTGGGTTCACAATGAAACCTGAAAAGGAGCTTTTTGCTTTTTCTTTTATAATTTAAATTATTGCAGCTTTTTTCCTGCATTGAAAAAGTAGAAATTCTTGAAAGCTTTCAAGCTGGGCAGCAATCAAGCCCTCAAACTCCCCAAATGGAATATTTTAGAATTCCTGTCTCATGAACAACGCCTGGATGTTCTGTTTTGTTTTGTTTATTGCGAATCAATATGAACTTGCTTTCCACTCCCATAACATTTTCCAAGGGATCTTGATTCTATTTCTCTGAGCCCGATCTATTCTCTAAGATTTTGGGCAAGAATTTCCAATGGCAAATAAATATGAAAAAAAAAAAAAAAAATTGACTGCTACGAAATCAGTGTGATCTCTGCTAGTTCTGCACTCAGCTGGAGTTAGGGATGACCTCTCTGAGATGTGGATACAGATCTCAAGGATCTTGATGTGTCTAATGGCCTGTGTTTCCCCACCTTTGGAAAGCAGCCTTGGTGACCCACACCCCTTTCTTTGTGCACTGTGAGCACAACCATAAAACACAGCAGAGCCCTGTACCTGGGGACATATTTTTATTTCAGAAAAAACATTTTGAAAATGCCAAATGAGATCCATGACCTTGTTACAGATCTATTACACTAGGAAGCAGGCTGGGGAGGGATTGTCAGGCTCAGTCTTGGAGGTCTTTTCCATCCTAAATGGTTCTGTGAATAAAAGGCCTTGAGGAGCTCTGTATTAGGGCTGCTGATAACTTTTCCCAGACCCTTCAGACAGCAGGGATATTCCTTCTAAGCACGATTCCTCACAAACCTCCAGAATGTAAATTGAAATATAATCCAGCAGAGAAGCCACCAGCATCATCCTGTCTCATCTGAGAGTCACAGTTTATGGGGGAGAGCCAAGCCACTGTTCCATTGATCCATTTGGGAGACTGGTGGTGGGTCCATGCTTCTTTCTTTCTCTCCTTCCAGCTGTGAGTGCTCAGGATCACAAAGGATCTGTGCCTGCAGGTTTATGTGCCTGTGTTTCATAATGATCCCTTTTCCCAACTGAAGTGTTGCACTTGCTGGCCTCAAGTGAGGAGTAGAGAGCCCTGTTACCAATGTTTTATTCTCCTACTTACTGTAACCATTTTGGATTTCAGCCAGCACATACAAACAATGTGCTTGGGCCTTTCCAATTCTGCACTGCCAATTTAGCACTCTGGACATCAGCCAGTGCTCATAAAGTGTGTGGCATTGATTTAATTTCAGCTGGCTCCCCAGACTTTTGATAAATGGATCCAAGGTGGACATGTCTGTGTCTTAAATAGGAATTTAATTCTGTATTGGAGGTGAACAGCATTTGGTTAAATTCTGTCGCTGACACAATTATCAGCTTTGCTTTCAAATTTTTTTTGTCTAACATAATGCCAGATGAAAGGTGCTTTAAAGAAGAGGATGGCAATGAAAAGATAGCATTCTGTAAGCTTCATGTTTTATGTTTTATGCCCATGTGGATATTCAGGCTGTGATGGAAATGACTTGCTGAGATTTACCTGGTTCCCATAAGGCACTTGAGCATTACAGAATTACACATGAATTCTTCTCGTGCAGTCAAAGAGACTTTCACAAGTTCAAAGTGCCAGTTCTCATTGATTAAAAGCAGAAACAGTCACAGAAATATCCCAATGCACTGGTTTTTTGTAGTGGTATGATTCTAAATTATCTTCTGAAACCTCTTTCTTTCATGGACAATGAGGAACGAATAAATCAGAAAATACCACACCAGCTAAGGGTCTGATTGCTTATGCTATTGAAATTCATAATATTATGACAAATTGTGACATTTCAACAAGCTCCCACAATCACATCATCCCTTATCTGCCTTTTGTAGCTGCTTGTCAGATTATTGTACTTATCACATTAACACCACATCTCAAGCAGTATTATCTGGGGGTCTATTTCTGCCTAATATATACATGGAGAGACAAAAGTGTAAGTTTTCAATGTAATTAAAGACTCTCAAGCAGATAAAGGATTGAAAGGGTTACCAGGAAATCAGAGATTGTAATTTTGGCTGATGTAGGGGGAGCAGAAAGTAGAGCAGAGTGGAAATCATTCAAAGGTGAAAGGAGATGTGCTTTTATCTGGGCAGAAAGTCTAGATATTAACTCACAGGTTCTAATGCTCTCTACGTTTTATTTAGTTTTCCAGCCTTATCAAAAAATTGTTGGGGTGCCCTGTGCAGGGTCAGGAGTTGGACCCATGTGGGTCCTTTCCAACTCAGGATATTCTGTGATTCTGTGAGTATCTCCTCTCTTTGGCTCAAGTCAGTGAAATTTTTTCTTTAAAGATGGTGACAGTGTGACAGGAGTGAGACCTACAAATAAATAACCCATTGTGCTGTGACAGACCCAAATCCTGATGACAAACCTGTCAGCTGTTCACAGTTTTGCTCTATTTTCTTCCATGGAGGTTACGAATAAAAGTCCACAGTATTCGTAGGAATAAATACCTTCAGGAATTACATCCCTGACGCTATTGACTGTCAATGTGATGTCTAACCAAACATATTACAAATAAAATCCTGGAATGCAAGAGAAAATCTTAATGAAAATGAGGATTAATTTTGTGGCCTGAAGTTGAAAAAATAGCTTATTTTAATGTTATCTTCTAATTGTCACTTTTCTGTAAAAAGACAATTAGCACAATGACCTATAGGAAAGATTTGAGATAATGGATAATTGGAGCTGGCATGCCAACTTACTGTAAATTATTCAGAAAGTTTCTAAGAGAGGCTAATACTCCATATAGCCTTCATTTTATCATAAAATATTCTGTACTTGCTTGAATATTTACCAGAAGTATGGCTTAGAAATGCAGTAGGCTTTTAAAAGCATCCACAGATATTAATGATTTTTTACATTACAATTGTTTCCTTCAATTGCATCATTAACCCTATAAAACTTAGGTTTATAAACTTCTTTAAGTTTTATAAAGTCAGCTCATTAGAGTTCAGTAAGGGAAAAACAAAAAACAAAAAACAAAAAACAAAAAAAAAAAAAAAAAAAAAAAAAAAAAAAAAAAAAAAAAACCAAAAAACAGTTATTAGAGACCCAAATATGTTTCAGTTTTAAGAACAAACTCCTTAGATATGCCCAGGACTGGAAGAGATGACACATGTGAGTTTCTCTTCTTATTTATCAAATCATTGAATCAAAGAATGGTTTGAGCTGGGAGGGACCTTAAAGATCAACTTATTTCAACCCCCTGCCATGGTAGGGACACCTTCCCCTAGACCAGGCTGTCCCAAGCCTCATTCAGCTTGACCTTGAACACCTTACAGGGATGGGATGTTCTTAAAATTGTATTTATTTTGAGCTCTGTCAGGCAGCGTGGTTTTTTGTGGTTTTTTTTTTTTTTTTTTTTTTTTTTTTTTTTTTTTTTTCCTTAATTTTTCTTTTTTCTTATCCATATGGCAGCTTCAGAAAGCTCCTCAAAGGTCTGGCAGGCTCTGAGTAGCCTGAGGGAGAGCGATTAGTGAGCATGGGACAGGTGAGTTCATCAGAGATCCATGAGAAATTGCAGAACTATGTGATAAACACTTCCTTATCACAGGTCTATCTTAAGAAGCCTTCACTCCTTTCCCTGTCTCAGGAGGGAGAACAGCTCCACCAAAAGTGTGCTAGAGGGTTTGCTAAGCTGGGAGGGAGAGGAGGAAACATCTGGTCAGAAAACATCTGGTAATCAATATCTGAGACTGCCTAATTAAAAAAAAAAAAAAAAAGGCATGGTTCTCCCTGCTGAAGTGTGTGTGACCAGAGTGTCACTGTGACCCATCTTTCCTTCCTCCCTCCCTCCCATTTTAGAGATATATCCACTTTCATCTACATCTCCAGGCCTAGATTTCCATTTGGAAAAATTAAAATTTAGGGCACTCACCAGGCATATGAGAGACTAAACTTCCAAGCTCTTCTGGGAGAGTCTCCCATACCCTGGTTCATGTCATAAATTGTCACTTACTCTGGAATGGGCTTAATTGCTGAAGCTGCCCTTTTGACAGTCCTCCTAATGTTCTTCAGGAGAGAGAGGTATGATGTATAAACATGACCTCATGTGTTAGTGATAATGGCACCACCCAGGAGAGGGAGGCTCTGGATTTCTGCCCCTCTTTCATTGAAAATGTCTGTATTTTTAAAAACCAGAAGCCAGGGGTAGGTAGGAGTTTGTCTTTGGCAGGAGAGAGATTATGACATCTCATGGAAAAGAGAGTAGAGCAAAAGCCATCTTTAGTTCTCAGCATGAGTAAGGGAGAAATAAAGCTCTGGATAACAGAATTTCAAGGCTTATCTCTTTGTTTTCTGCTCCACGGAGAGCCTCCTTTCAGCACAGGTGTTTTATTTCAAGCACAGGCTATATGTCATGGAGTTACATCTGGTTTATTCTCCGGTTGGCTGATTACAGTTTGGCTCTGTCATATTTATTCTCTTCCAGGGGCCCACACACTGTGTGGGGTTTGCATGGCCAGGTTTTGGTAGCAGGAGGGGGCCCAGGAGTGGCTTCTGTGAGGAGCTGCTGGAAACTTCCCCTGTGTCCAAGAGAACCAATTCCAGGCAGCTCCAAGATGGATATCGTTGGCCAAGGCTGAGCAGATCAGGAATGATGGGAGCATGATGCTGTTTTACACCAAAATGACACAGACTCTGAACTTCAGAAGGCTGAAAATGACTCCTTTATTTTTGGGATGTGTCTCCCTTTTATACTATTCTACACAGACCAATTTTATTGGTGACAAGAAGACAAACCTCTTCCCTCACACTGGTCCGACCAGAGGGACATCAAAAAGAAGTCCCTCCTAGGAAAAGGAATTAATAACACAGGTACAGTTCACAAAAATATTTCTCCTGTTTACAGAAAATACCCTGGGAAAAGAATTTCAGAAAACCAAAACATCTCAGTCATGGAACCAGGGCTACAGGAGCTCCTCTGCAATCATATTTTTAAGAAGTAAAGAAAAGATGTTATGGCAGAGGTAATTGTGGCCAGAGAAGAGAGGAGTGAGAAGATGTGAGAGGAACATCCCTGCAGACACCCAGGGCAGAGAGGAGGGAGCAGAGGCATTGGAGCTGGGATTCCTCTGCAGCCCATGGAAGGCACAGGGATGCAGAGATCCACCTGCAGCCCATGGAGGGCACAGGGATGCAGAGATCCACCTGCAGCCCATGGAGGGCACAGGGATGCAGAGATCCACCTGCAGCCCATGGAAGGCACAGGGATGCAGAGATCCACCTGCAGCCCATGGAGGAGCCCACACTGGAGCAGGAGAATGTCTAAAGGATGTTGTGACCCTGTGGGAAGCCCACACTGGAGCAGACTCCCGTGGAAAGAGAATCCCAGGCTGGAGCAGTGTGTTCCTGAAGGACTGACCCCCATGGAAGGGACCCAGGCTGGACCAATTAGTGAGGAACTGCAGACTATAGGAAGGACTCCTACTGGAGAAGTTCATATCCCCCAAGACAGGGACCTCACACTGGAGCAGGGGAAGGACTCCCATCCTTGAGGAGGAAGCAGCAACAGAAACCATGTGGTGAACTGACAATAACTCCCATTCCCCACCTCCCCACACCACTGAGGGGGAGGATGCACAGCCCAGGGAGGAGGGAGAAGTGAGGAGAAGTTGTTTTTGGGATTTTCTTTACTCCTCATGATCCTACTCTGATTTGACTGGCAGATAATTGAACTGATTTCCCTAAGCTGAGTCTGTTTTTCCCAGGTCAGGAACTGGTGACTGATCTCTCCCTGTCTTTACTCAACCCATGAGCCTTTTGTTATAATTTCTCTCCACTGTTCAGTTGAGCAGGGCAGTGAGAGTGCAGCTTTGGTGGGCACCTGGTGTCCAGCCAGGGTGAGATGACCATCCACACAGAGAGAAAATACCCATCCAACTGCTCCTCATTCCTCCTGGGATCTGATATCTGCCCTCAGACAGGTAACTCAAACTGTAATTTAGGGCAGATTGTCTCAGGAAAACACACTCTGGTCTTACAGTGTCCTCTGTTTGGGAAAACCTATCATCCCCACATGGTTCTCACACTTAAAATGTAGCAAGATTTTATATTATCAGCACATTAAAAAAACCCAACAAACCAGAGATTTCTGTGATGTGGCTGCTGGGCACAGATTTTTTTCTCTGGTGTTTGTCTTCTGAGCCTGTGCTGCTACACTGTCATTTTCTGAAGAGAAATTTCTGCTTCAGAAAACCTGGAGCTTCTCTAAAAGAAGCTTAAAATAATCATGATAAATCAGCAGCTGTCCCTAGGACAGCACTCACAGGACCTCTTTATCAGGCACTAAAGAGGTTTTGGCATATGGTACTTTGAGCCATTTAATGTCTGATCTCTAATTTGGGTGCAAAGAATTTCTTTTCACTCTCCATTCCACGCCTTAGTGTCAGAGCCAGCAGCAGTGTGGCTGAGAGCTCAACAGACCTTGCCTGACCCTAATCCCTGAGAATACAGGGATTTGCTCTAATAAAGGGAGATTAGGAAAACAGTGCTAAAACCTTATGTTCCTGTTTACACCATCTCACAGCTGTTCTGTGGAGAAGAGGTGACAAAAGCAGAGGGGAAGACACTGGTTGACAAAGATGATGGAACTGCAGAGACTGACACACCATTTCCACAAAGTCATAGATTTGTGAACGATTTGGGTTGGAAAAAACTTGAAAGAAGTTAAAGCTCCTGCCATGGTCAAGGACACCTTACACCAGACCAGGTTGCTCAGAGCCCCATCCAACCTGGGGACACTTCCAGGGATGGGGCAGCCACAGCTGCTCTGGGGAACCTGTGCCAGGGCCTCACCACTCCCACAGGGAGGAATTTCTTCCTCATATCCAATCTAAACTTTCTCTCTGTCAATGTGAAGCCATTCCCCTTGTCCTGTCACTCCAGGCCCTTGTCAAGGGTCTCTCCATGGTTCCTAAAGGCTCATTTCAGGTCCTAGAAGGACACAATGAGTTCACCCTGAATCCTTCTTTTCTCCAGGCTGAAAAATTCCAGTTCTCTCAGCCTTTCCTTGCAACACTCAGAAGAACTGATTTGTACATATCTGTGTTGTTTCTGTCTTTATTTAAAGAAGGCTTGAGAGTGACGTGCATCAATGTAGGTGAGAGAAATTCTCTATGAGCCATTGAAAACAGCCTTCTTTTTTTTCCCCCCTCATGATGAACAACAGAATATGCTGAAGTGAGAACAACTTCCATGCTTATGTGTGTTATGCCAAGCGTCTTGACAGATTTCTGTCTGTGTTCTCATTGGAGCCCAAATTCTGGGAATTTGGCTCTGGGAACTAATGGCTCTTTGTTTAGGGAGAGGATAGGAACTGTCTCCTGGAAATAGAGCAGGCAAGGCTCACTAATCCCAGGATTTAGTCCTTAGACACCAGGAGCATCCATGTCTTTGCTTTTAGAAATTGTTCTCCTTTCTCATTCATGTTTCAATGTGAGATAAAGAAAAATGCTGTTAAACCTTTATGCTGTTTTAAAGCAGGATGGGGATCACCAACTATGTGAGCCAAAGTCCCTAAAAAACCAAAATATTTTGAGGACCTTTTGTCTGCCAAACAAGTTCAGGTCTTGAACTACATGTACCAGAGACAAGGTTCCTGGGAGGGGTGACAATCTCCTTTTGAACACATCTACTACTGATTAAGGAGTTGTCTTCAGCTCAGCTCAGAGGCTTAGTCTGGAGAGATTGTGTTTGGAAATTTGTGTACAAAAATCAGGATATGTTTGGAAAAAATTTGTACCAAACCAGAATAAGTTAGGACATGAAACTGTTGGAGCAAGTCAACACTTGCTTGGTCTGACAAGGAGGCCATGAAGGTGACAAGGGGACTGGAGAACCTTCTCTATGTTGGCTGGGAAAATTGGGGCTGTTCAGCCTGGAGAAGGGAAGGATGAATGGAGACCTCACAGCACCTCCCAATATCTGGAGGGCCTCCAGGGAAGCTGGAGAGGAACATTTGGCCAGAGATCTGTGGCTGCCCCACTCCTGGAGGTGTCCAAGGACAGGCTGGAAGGGGCTCTGAGAAACATGGGATAGTGGAAGGTGTCCCTGCCCATGGCAGGGGGTTGGAACTGGGAGATCTTTAAGGTCCATTCCAACCCAGGCCATTCTATGATTCTGTGGTTCTGTGACTCTCAGATTCTGAGTTTCAGAGGTATGTAAGACATTAGGCCCAACAAACACCTGTGTAAGCTCTTGACCTGAGTTCTCCATCCTGCCCCAGATCCCAGATGGGAGCTGGAAACCACAGCCACCAACCTGGATCCCCCTCACCCCACAGGAGGATCTGCTGTCCTCAGAGCCAAACCCTGCTCACAGGAGCAGGTGTGGAGGTGTCAGTCTGCTGTGCTTTACACCACAAAGACTTTTGGTTGCATGTTTATTTGTTTTACAAATTGAACACAATCCATTTGCAGAAACATACTTTTGTGCTGACTTGACACGAGGCACTGAGTGAAAAACTGGCAGGTGGGACATGTCATTTAGCCTCCCTGTTGATGTCCCTTTAACTCAGGTGGTGATTTTGTTGCCAGAGGAAAGATTTTCCATGTGTTTTATTAATCTCTGAAGAAATCTTTCCCAGATCTCAGATCCAACACTTAATTCCTTATTAATTTGCCACTCTTGTTACCAATTCCCCCACCCAGGGGTGAATAAGTGATTGTTATCAGTCCTGTCAATCCCCCTCATCGTGCTCAAATTCCTCATCACAGGAACAGCTCCTGCTTTGGAGGCAGATCAATACCAGTTTCATAATGGAGGGAGTAGCTCTTGGGAATGGGAGTGAACACACCTTAATCAGGAGGGAAAATGTAAAAGCACAACTCTTGGCTTGATTCCTCTGTTAGTGTTAAATCTGGAGCTGTTCCAAAAATAAGAGACTTTTAAATTTTAATCTATTGTTCCAAATAAGTCTGAATAATTGCTCAGTTTTTATCTGAAAAGACCTATTAAGATATTTTTGGACCAAGTGGGGATATTCCCACTTTTTTTTCTACTAGATTCTGCTGAAAATTCAGGAGCAGGGAGTTGAGGTACTTCTTGTTTCTTTCCAGCTGGCTAAAACACCAAGCATTTGAAAGCAATTTAAAATCAGGATTTCTACCTAGAAACACAATAGGAAGAAAAAACTGTCTTCACACCTTTTGGGGAGGAAGTTTTTTTTCAACTATTTAAATTTAAGCTGTAGATCCTACAAAACCCAATCATGGAGGTTATATTAAGGCTCACCAGACTGGAGCTGTCTTACCTGAGAAACCTGTAAACATAAACACATCCTTCATGCAAAGATATTGTTTCAACTCTTTATTGATCACCTAACATTACATATTTTATACTTTTATTTCTTTTCTGTTTAAAAATTTAGTTGGATTTGTCAATGCAATGCATCAAGCTCTTGCCGCTTGGTTTGATATTTGAATACTGAATTCTCAGTTTCTAGATTTTTTTTTTCTGGAATTTACAGTCTAGCAATGACAGCAGAGGGAATATCTCCATATCTAGGGATTGGGGTAAAGTTTGGGAATTAGTGGAAAAGTTTAAATATACATGTTTAGAAAATAAATTATAAACCAAACAAGATTTCAACATAATTTCATATGTATTCTTAGATTTGGCTTGAAAATTAAGACTGATAAATAGGTCAAGTTTGAATTTTACCATTTCAGCTGCCTTTGAATAATGCCAGAAAAGTTAAATTAAAAATGGCCTGGGTTGCAATGGACCTTAAAGATCTTCCCGTTCCAACCCCCTTAGTAAGTTAAGAACAAACTTAATCTTAGCACACAATACTGGACCAAAAGTAATTTTCACAAACGTCCTGGAAAAAAAAATAAAACATGAATTCTAAATTTTGACAAACTGCTGCAGAAAAGCTTTTTTGTAACACATCAAAAATAGGAAAAGAGAGCTTCAAAATGAGATAATAATAGTGCTTTTAAGAAGCAAATTGAAGCCCTATAAAAATGTTGGTGGTTTGGGATTTTTTTTTTTTTTTCTTCATGATAACTATTTTAAATAAGAGAGGTTTGCTCAGCTCTTAAATTGGGAGTCATCCTCTTGTTGATTTCAGGATCTCTGCCAAGCTCTGTTTTCAGTGATGAAAGTAAAAGGTCCAAGTCCCTGGACTCCTGTAGGAGGGAGAGAAAATGAGGTGACTAAGCCTGACCTCTTCTCTAGTTCAGATTCACCTCCTTGTCCCACATGTTCCTAAGGAAAATATTTTTAAATGCTTGGAGTTCTGAGCACCTCCTGTTGAGTTAGGACAGCTCTACCCACTAGCACAATAAAACAAGTTTTAATCACCCACTCATAAATACATTTTGCTTCTTGCTGCTGTTTTTATTTTTTAAGTTATGACAGAATTTCCCCAGCATGAAAACTGTGAAACTGGGAACCAAACCCAGAAAGGTTTGTCTGGGCAGAAATCATTGCAATCTTCAAATCTCCTGAGGAGCTCCTTTTGCCAGCACTGCCCAGCCTTTCTAATCCTCTCAGAACTATCAAGGACCCTGTAGAATTGCTGTGGTTTGGAAAATGAGGACAAATATCTCTGTATTTACATGTGTGGAGAGTTAAGAGCTGAGAGGAGGGACAGAAAAGGCAGGAAGTTCAATGTGCCTGTGTCACAGCACAGCCCAGGAATTGGTTTCCTCAGTGGAAAAAATAGAGGTGGAATCCCACAGCAGATGATCCTGGGTTCTGCTGGCTGATTCTTCCTCTCTCTGTGGTTCTGATGAAGCCTGGTTTGGTATAAGCATTATGGGGTGTGTTTAGGAGAAGACAATGTAGGGAGGAAAATGATTTGAGGATTCCTCCCTGATTTGAGTTGTTCTGAGCAGTATTAATGGTGTTGAGACTTTTCTCCATTTTCCAGAATGACTTTATTAAGGCAGGACATCCAGAGTAGCTAAACTATTGCCAAATAGTTAAGAAAAAAAAACCTAAAAGCTGTGCACGTTAAACCACTTTTCCCTGCTGCTGTTAATTAAATAGACTCTTACCATTTGCCATCTTTGAAAACTGAAATTTGGGGTTCTGTACACTAGAACTGATTTGATTTCTCTTTTTTATTTTACTGAAGAGTGTCAAGGTTCAAATTAACAATGCCAAGGCTAGAACACAATATCTGTATTGAGCTGTAGCAAATGCAGGGTATAAAGAAAACAATTTGCAGTGGTTTCACATACAGCTGATTGTAGTGTGTAAACCCTGATGCCAGCCAGACCCCTGCTGGATTCCTGCTAAATTCCCCATCCCTGCAGTGAGGTAATCAGCTAATCTTGTAATCCTGCTCCCTTGGGGAAGGGATTGAGATCAGGCAGGAGCTCTCAATGCAGGCTGTGCCCTCAGAGCCAAGGATGGAGTGACTCCCATGGGAGAGCAGCTCTGGCACATGGATGTGTTGCCAATGGAATTTCTATCCTAAAATTGGGGCGTTGCAGGTGCTAAGGGGGGGTCAGGATGGGCCGTGTAGAGGAGGCAAAGTAAAACCAAGTCAAACAAGTCTCATTTAGTATGGAAAATCGGCAGGATCTTCATGGGGTCTTTCCAATGGCACATCTGGAAACTGCAGAGGGATTTGTTTCCTTTCCCCAGTTCCTCAAGTCTCGTTAAAGCTAAAGAAAGCCTGATCAGATAAAAGGACCACAAGAGTGGTCTAACACTGCAGCAGTTTCCCAGATTGGTTATAAAGTCTCTGTCCTTGGAGCTGTTCAAAATTTGACTGGATACAGCCCTGGGCAAGGGCTCAAATTCAGTATTTACTCATGGTCTGCTCAGGGGCCACAGGTCTTTCCAACCTAAATTAATTTGTGATTCTATACCAGCTTCTGGAGGACTTTGTGCATTGAGCTACATGCAGGTGCAATAAATGGGGGAAAAGTTTTAGAAAAATCCCTTGTTGCACCTGTTAATGTCCAGGGAAAGAGTGGAAAGGCACAAATTTATGTGACAGGCATTGCCAACAACCAGAACCTGTTCTGTTTTGGGAGAGGGTAGGAGGAGAAAACCAGCTCAAAGCCACACCAGGAGCAATGTGTGAGTGTTACATGCAGGAACAAGGGGAAACATCCTTTTCCACAAACCACTGGAGCTCTCCTTCAGTGTGGTGAGTTTGGAAGCCACAATTGCAGGGGTGTGTGATCCCTCCTCTATACTGTGGCAGGCCTCATGTATATAAAAGCTTTAACTGATCCTTAATTTGCTGTTTCCTACTGACTTTGCAAAGCCCACAAAATACGGTGGTTACTGGCAATCTCCAAGCTCTTGACTCAGTGAAAGTGAATCATTCTATTTATGTTATTACAAGGGAGTGGAGTCTGGCAGAGGCCCTGTATGGAATGATTTAATAAAGAAACTGCTTTAGAAGGGATTTTTTTTTTTTTCTTGGGTTTTTGGCTTTTTCTTCAGGGGATTCTTATTTTTTTATTTTCTTTTTTTATTATTATTTTTAATTTCTTATTTCTTAGGATGGAGGAGCTTTTGTTTTCTCTCCTCTCCTCATCTTGATCTGTTCTGTGGCACAATATTTCTTGTATTTTCAAATGGTTATGGATATCCATATGAATATTCAATATTTTTTCTGAATTTGATTAATTTTTTGGCTTCTCTGCCTCTTAGTTTCTCACTGTGTTTTAGCCTTACAATATTTTTAGAGCTTTTGACACTTTGGAGCTTCCTGCATCTATTTGTCATTGGATACCCATCATTATTTTGTTATGGACTATGATGAACAATATAATTATTTCACACAATTCATTATTTTTTTATATTTGCCCTTCACCTCAGCTGAAAATTTCCAGGTATCTCAATTTCTCTTTGGACTTTTCCAACATGGGGTAGTTGTCTTACATCTCATATGAGATAAGGCACAAAACCTGGTTCCCTGAGACCTCTTTGCCAGATATTTTACTGCCTGCAGGAAAGGCAGATCCCTCAATAGAACCAGTGGTGGGCAGAGCAGACCCTGCTACCTCTCAGTGAGCCAAACACAATTTAATCCAGCTGTAAATGCAGGGAACTGGGCCTTAGACACATTGTTGTTATTTTAATGTGAATTTTCTCCCACCTGTTCCCTATTAACTCCACTGATAGCCCCTAAATATTTTTCTGTTCAGCTCTGTGTGGCTACTTCTCAGCACTGCTAAAATGTGGAAAAAATGGAGCAGGGAAGAAGCAGCTCTGGAAACAAGAAAGGAGGAGAAGAATGCAGGACACAAGAAGAAGTAGGAAAAAAAAATATTTCCAAATGGAAAAAGTTGTGTAAGTTAATGAAAGATAGATGGATTCCCATGTTGCACACAAATGTTGAGGGAAACTATTTTCTCTTTCTAATACTTTATAAAGGTTCTTCTTATCCAGAATTAGATTGATGTTCTTGCTGGGTTTAGCTTTGTTTTGCTTTAATGCAGTCCACCTGTCTTGAAGGTTGTGGTGTGGAACTGATTTCAATAAAACACAGGAAATTAAGTTAATGATCCTGATCTCTTTTCCTAAAGTGACAGAATCCTCTGTGGGAGGCCAGGGCTTTTCCAGCTCCAGCCAGACTTTGGGAATGCCTTGTCAGGAGCCAATACTCTCATTTTGAGGCTCTTCCTCCCCTGTATCCCAGTGCCTCAGTTACACCAAGGAAAAGCAGCTGAATATTAACCAGGCTGTCCTTTGTTCCAGCTTGGGATATACTGTCCCTTTTATCTGTTCCTGGAAACTCTTTATCTCCCTGCTGAGGTGGCAGTGGTGAAAATAAAATTATTGTGGCTAAGGAAGAGGGATGTTCACTTCTTTCTGACATCCTTCTTTTGAAGAGGCAGTTGTAGCCCTGGTTTTGTGCCTGAGGTGTTTTGGTTTTCTGAAATTCTCTTCCCAGGGAATTTTCTGTAAACAGGAGAGATGTTTTTGTAAATTGTACCTATATTTTCATTCCTTTCCCTAGGAGGGACTTCTTCTTGATGTCCCTCTGCTCTGACTAATGTGATTGAAGAGGTTTGTCTTTGTTTCACCAATCAAATTGGTCTGTGTAGAACAGTATAAAAGGGAGACACATCCCAAAAATAAAAGAGTCATTTTCAGCCTTCTGAAGTTCAGAGTCTGTGTCGTTGTAGTGTAAAATAGCATCAGGCAGTCTAAAGGGCCAGTTCATCCTGGCAAAGAATATTTGATTTGATAAAATGATAAAAATTGTCTCTGCAACAGCTCCCGAATTAAGGGGGGGAAAAAAAAAAAAAGGAAAAGGACCCACCTCATAAAAATAAATCCAAGTAAAGAGTAAAAGCACTACACAGAATTCAACAGGAGAATATTTAAATCTTTTATTTGTCACAGAATCATCAAAGTTAAAAAGACCTCCAAGCTCATCAAATCCAAATGTTGACCAATCCTCATCTTGTCAGCTAAACCAGAGCACTGAGGGCCACATCCAGTCATTTCTTCATGGATGGAGACTCCACCACCTCCCTGGACAGCCCATTCCAGTGCCTGGCCACCCTCTCAGTGAAGAACTCAATGTTTTTTTAGTAGTGACAGGCCCAGAACTGGACACAGGTGTGGTCTCAGCAGTGCCCAGTACAGAGGGACAATCACTACCCTGCTCCTGCTGCCACACCATTGCTGAGCCACATTCTGATATTCATTTCTTTGTCAAACCACCTTGATGAAGAAATTACAGCTTTTTGCAAATGGTTCTGAGGGGAAATTAAAAGACTTTGGAAGAGAAAACAAATTCTTTGATTATAAAGGGAGGGGTAGAATTTTTAAGTGTCTTAAAAATCCATCAATGATTTCTGAAATGCCATAGAGGATGTAGTGAGATACTCAGAGATAATTAAAGAAAGGACATATCTTTCCCTAAGAGAAGAAAAGAAATGGTTGGAAAAAGAGTGTAAGTCCTCACCATCATCAGTCCAGAAGCTGTGGTACCAAGTAATTGAAATTATTTCACTCTCATTTTCTAATGGAACTTTTCATTAAGAGGCTTAGTTCACAGGATTTAGGCAATCAGCAGAGTGGCCCCTCTCCATGGGCTGCAGGGAATCTCTGCTTGGATGCCTGGAGCACCCTGCCTCTCCCTCCTCCTGCTCCCACCTTGTGTCTGCTGGATGTTTCTCACACATTTTCCTCTCTCCTTTCTGCCCACGAGGCATTTTTGCCCTTCTTTAAAGATGTTTTGCTTGGCATACATTGGTTTATTCTAACAATATTCCAAGAAGTTGCATGAGGTGATAGCTAGGACACTGATTGCTGAGAGTTTTATTTGTCTTATAAATGGTTTTTATGGCCAGTGTAGCTACCTAGAGGAACATCAGTGTTTTGTCTCATCCTGGACTAAGTCCCTCAATATCAATTAAATAATTGCTATTAACTAAAAAGGGAGCAGGGCCTGCTTTAGTTTGCTATTTGAAAAAAGTGCAGGCCCCGAGTAATGTCCACATTCCTTGGAAAAACAAGTACATCTCCAAAGGCCATTTTGAACTCGTAGCCTTAATTCAGTTTCTTTTTTTACCAGCTACAGAAAGCCAGGGAAGTTTGGACCGTAGAAGGTTTTCAGTTGCTGACAGCTTTTCTCTGAAGCAGAAAGAGTTCCAGTGCCACTGCAGCAGCCAAGCTCCAAAAGTAAAACCCAGGTCCTTTCTCTTGGTCTTGATACTTTGTCTTTCCATCATATTCAGTTCTCACACCTCACCTGTCCTTTGTGTGTTTTCAATCCTTCAATCCTGCCAGTGGATCCTTAATCTTTTTTTCCTCTTCTCTAAAAATCTTCTTTCCCTGATGAGTTTTTGTTTCCTTAATGTCTCTCCTCTACTTCTTGCCCAAGTCTCTGAATTTGTTTTCTTTCCCTTACATCACACACACATGGCCAGACCTGCTCCTTGCTTCCAGTTTTGTTATTTTTCAGTCACTGTATGAGAACTTTTTAATGAGGATTTTGAACAATAACAAGGATTTTGAATTCTCCTTGTAGAGGAGGGTAAACAATATTATCCTTAATAAGAATTTCCAAATATATTGTGAAATTAGCCATTTGACAAGCAGCAGGACTACTGAAGCATGATTCCTACTGGCTTTGTGCCATGAGGCTCAACTGGGCACAATCTCTGATGCCTAATAAAACAAAAATTAATCTTGGGTTTTTTTCCCCCCAAAGGGCACCTTGAGGGATCTCTTGTCTTTCCCCAGATGCCATTTATTAGTGTCTGTATTATGTCCCAATGATTATTATCCCTTATCCTCTTAGGAGAGATGTCAATCCCTGTTTGTGCAAGCAGAGTCTTTTTTGGGATTTAACTCTTAGCTCCCTGGTGGGATGGCACAGGGCAGGCACACAGATGTGTGTCCCCAGCCTGCCACACCAGGCCAAAGCTTCCAGCTGGACCATCAGCACAGCTCTGGAAAAGAAATCTTTAAAAACTCTGCATTTCTTATGTTAATTAATCTGCCTTTTGACAAGGACATGAGATTGTGGCTGAAGACACCTGGATATCTTGTGCTACTTTTAAATGGCAAAACCAAGTTTGTTTTATTTAATGATTTTATAATTCTGTTTTCTCCACTGACCAGTGTTGACACTGTGCAATAATTAGTGCAGAGTGGTGTGCCTGTGGTGATGGGGCTCACTGAAGCATTCTGGCTCGTGGCAAGAGCAGAAGAAGCAACAAAACTGATCATCACCTTTTGGTAAATCTTCTTCAGAGGATCTCTGTAATGAAGAGAGCAGGAATTAGCCAGATGTATCTAATTAATTAGAGAATGCTGGCTTAATTAGTTCATGCAGGACAGCAAAGTGAAATGGATGGACTGACATGGGACAATAACAAAATTGTGACTCTGTCAGCTCGGTCAGCAGTGTTCAAATGCCACGACCTTGCTTTGAATGATCTGATGGGGAACCTGAAAATGGGATGTTGACTTGGATCAGCACTGCAGTAAATAAATGGGTCATAACACCAGTTTGCCACTGCCAAACCTTAGAAACAACATATGCTTCATCACAGAGCACAACCCAGTTAAAGCCCTATTATCTTGAAGTATTCTTGAAGTTCAAGGCGTTTTCCTTTTTTTAAAAAAAAACCTCTGGTTTTAGGAAAAAAAAAAAAAAAAAAAGGCATATTATGTGGAATTCAAGAAAGCACACGCCACAGGAATGTTATCCTGCCCTTAGGCCAATAGCTGAGCAAACCCCAAACACCAGACTTTCAAAAGCAAACTCATAAGCAGCTTTCTGCAGCCTCCTATATATGAACAGGCACGAATTGAATGTGCTTATCCCTCCCATGGCTTTGCTGAGGGAACTCTTGTTGTATAAGAACAAAACCACTTAGAGGGATGTGAGCTCAAATGTCAGGTAATACACTCTTCCTGTCCTCAGTCAATTTTTAAGTTTATATTTTTTAATAATTCCAAAACATAGGATACTTTGCTTCCTACAGATTATTTTTTTTTGTCCAATCCTGAGGGATATGTTGCTGATGAAAAACAAGCATGGAAAGTGCCGGATCTTTAGCTGCATTATTTCATGTAATTAGTGGCAATTATGGGTTAACAGCTGAGATTATCTAAGAACTAAAGTAAAAAAAAAAAAAAAAAAAAAAAAAAAAAAAAAAAAAAAAGGAAAATAACAACAAAAAGTGCCTTTGCTACAGCTATTCCTGGTTTATGTTGTGCTGAACTAGCCAGCAATAAAGGGGATTCTTGATGCTATTAAGGACACGAATTTGGTCTTCATTTTTCTGGGCAAATCTTTCTATTTGATTCTTGAGATGTCAATATATCACGAGAATTTGAGTGACGTTTACCACCTACTTGGCTGAGTCTTATGAGCCTGGAATGCTTCTCCCAAGAATTCCAGAATCCTGGAATCCTTCTGGAATGCTTCTCCCAAGGCACTGGAGTGACAGATATTCCTGCCACTAGAGGGTATGATGTCTCCATCATTGATACCTGGCCAGCCCTCACTCACAGTGGATGCACCAATACCTGGTTTTTCAGGAGGTTCAAAACTGAGGCAAAGCTCTTCAGGGAAGTCCAAAGGAATTAAGGGTTCTTTGGGACAGCAGCACCTCACTTCTGCCTCCTGCTTTGTCTGTCTCAGCCCAAGAAGACTTTTCAGAAAGCTACAAGTGTGAGCAAGAGCTGACCAGTAGAGCTAAATGGAAAATGCAATTATCAGGATTTGTGGGGAAAATTAATTTAAAAAGTCCACAACCAGTGCAGTTTAGCAACAGTGGGAAATCTCAGCCTGTCATCCCAAGCTGACGTGCAAACCCATTAATCACATTCCCTGTACTTGGGTGGTAGGATCTCTCAGCAGCCAAAAGAAAAGTTCTGAAGGCTGAGAAGATGCCCTGGGTAAAAACACAACTGAAGAGATCCCTGACTGATAATTCTGAGGAGGGAAGAGCACGTTCTCACTCCACTGAGGTAACAAGCTCTGTGCCAGTGCAGCAGTTCTCAAGCAGAACAGAGGGTACCACAGCACCAGCCAAAGGTAAAGGTTGGGCCATGACAGCCCTTGGGATCCTTCAGGAGAAAATACCTGCATGTTCAGCTCTAGGGATTCTTCTGCCAGGCGAAAAATGCATTTTTTCTGCTTCTAGCTAGTGAGAAAACTGAGCTTTGAGAGAAAAGTTACTTGTGAGCTGTTAGAAGGCTCCATGGAATTAATCATGCTAATCTCTAGCATTTGGGAACAAGATACATCTTTGATTGTCTGTCTTGCTGTATTCCAGGTTGAGCATCTGAATGACAAGCCCAGTGAAGAAATTGCAGTCTAAATTAAACATGTGAAAATCCCTTCTTGAGCTTATAGAAAAAGGGCAAAGACAGTATCTTCTCAATCCAGCGCCTCTCTGCTTTGTGATCTCTGACAGAGAGATGAAACAAGAAAAAATGCTTAAATCCATAAACATTATAGATGAAAAAAGCATTCCTTTAAGGAGCAGGAGACACAAACCCTGTGTAAAAGTAAGAGAGCTTCACCTTGCCTTTGAAAGGGTCAAGATGCACAGAGATATGCAGCCAAACACTGCTTTTAGGTGACCAGAATGTCACTTCAGCTGTCTCCAAGTCCCCTTGGACCAGGACACCTGAGTGTGAACACAAAACTCCAAGTTCCAGATTTGCCACAGTTGGGTCTTGCAGTGCAGAGCCATCAGGCAGACTCAGAAGTATTTGCTCTGCTAATCTGGATTACATTTAATGGCTATCAGATAACCTCACCATGGTGATTGCTGCTCTGCTGCTGCTGTCCCCAGCCAGTGGCAGTGCAGACGGCCAAGGCAGCAGGGCTGCCTTTATGGAGAGGGCAGTGCCTGAGGAAAGCAATAATTCTGTCTGGAAAAGGACTGTGAGTAGGTCAGGGCTGCTGTAAGGCTTCTGTAACTGAGCTCTTCCCCCTCCATCCTGCACATGCAGGGCGTGGGCTGGTAGAACTGATCCCTGGTGAGAAGGGAGTCGATGGGGACTGTGTCCTCCTAAACTCTGAAAACTCCCAGTACATCAACTCACTGGCAGTGTGAGGAAGGGGCTAGTTAGGATCAGGTGCAGTGCAGAGTCTCTGCTGCTGCTCTTGTGCAAGATAAAACCCTTGTGATCTTTATCAGAGCTAAATTTGTCCCTCTGGGTTCAAACCCAGATGCAGATGTGGCACTTGAGGATGTGGGTCAGTGGTGGTTTGGTGGTGGACTCACTGGTCTTAGAGGCCTTTTCCAACCATAATTATTCAATGTTGTATTGTGACATTTCCCCCAGGAATAGGGAATTTAGGGGTCATAAGTGAGAGCCAGAGAAGCTGAACCTGCAGGACTAGAAATGCCAAAGCCCTGGAAATTTTGACCCCTGGAAATAAGGGCCAGACTCAAAGCTAGAAAAGATACGATCCTTATTTATGCATTAAAAAAAGATGTGTACCAGACCAAGCTGCTTTTTACTAGCATAACTAAGAGCTGTCCTGTGCAGGGCCAGGAGTGTGACTTCAGTGATCCTTGTGAGTCCCTTCCAACTCAGGATATACTATGATATTTATTTACTATTAATTATTGAAAGCATTATGTCACTTCATTTCCCCAGAAATCATGTATATGGGTGAAATAAGAGGATTCTCTGCAGAAACCACCCCACAGGTTTTGTTGGAAGGAATGAGATGTTCAGAATCAAGAGGATTACTGCACCAATAAAATCTGTGCAATCCATGGAAAAAAACCCATCACTTGCAAAAAAAAAAAAGAGGTTTTAAGAGGATTATCCTAACAATGAAGAACATAATGACACAGGTTGGTTTATTCTGCCACAAGTACAGAGACTTGCAGTGTGAATTTTGTGGACACTGTGTGAGTCTGGAAAGGCCTCAGAATTAGTGCAACTCCATGTATTCTGTTATCAGTGCTTATTATATGGCATAACACCCAAAATTCTGGTGGGTCCATTTTAGTTCTTAGAGTTCAAACTGGATTTCAATGCAAGTACCATGCACAAGTCACAGGAGAGTTTTAGAGCTGTTATTGGCAGGCATGTGGAAACTCAGAGTTGAAGGATGGGCTGGTTTTGTCTGGAATAGAGTTAATTTCCCTCACAGGGTGTGGAGCTGTGTTTTGGATTTTGTGCTGGAAGCAGGGCAGGTAACACTGGGATGTTTTAGTTCTTGCAGAGCAGTGATTATTACACAGCATTGGGGCCTTTTCTGCCTCTCACCCCAGCCCATCAGTGAGGATGGAGAGTGCACAATGGGTTGTGAGGGGACATGGCCAGGACAGGTGACCCCAACTGGCCAAAGGGACATTCCAGACCCTTTGCCATCATGCTCAGCTTATAAAGCTGGGGGGGAAGAAGGAAGTTGGAGATGTTTGAAGTGATGTATTTTTTTTTTTCCCAGGTGTGTGTGATGTAGCCTTGTTCTCCTGGGGTTGGCTGAACACCTGCCTGCTTATGGGAAGGGGTGAATTAATTCCTTGTTTTGCTTTTCTGGCTTGCGTGGCTTTTGCTTTAACTATTAAATTTTCCTTATCTCAACTCATGAGTTTTCCGGCTTTCACGTGTCCAATTCCAGCTTTTTTCCTTCCCAGTGGGATAGGGGAGAGTGAGTGGTTATGTGGAGTTAAACCACAACAAAGTCATTTGTAGTTCTCAGGCTTGAGGTTGCCTCCTGAAGCTACACTTGACTCTGCCCCATCAAGGGCTTTGCCTCCTGTGGGTTACCACATCTTAGCTGTGCAGGATGGATGGATTCCTGTGGAAGACACAGTTAAGTGATGGTTGGTTCATGGATTTAGATAAAGCAGCCACAAAACAAATTTATCCCCTTTGTCCATTTGTAAATGTCCATTTAACCTGAAGAGGTCAAATGGATGGAAGTAAGGGCATATTTCCTTTGGCTTGAAACTAAACTCATTTAAGTGGATTGCTCCAAGACCACTGAACAGTCTTCTCTAGAAATCAAGTGATTTGTAATTTTAGATCATTTTTTAAAAAGAAGAACAAAATACTAAAATTAATCTTCATACCCACTTGCAAACTTCTTAATGTTTTCCAAATGTATCGCTACTTTCCAGGGGTATGATACAACACTGCTTATTATGGGATTGTATTTCTTTCTGCCAATTCCTTTTTAGCCTTGTAGGTCACAAACATAACTCATATGTGCATGGTGAAACCTAGAAACACCTAACAAAAGACCCACTGTCATTTTCATGGTCCAAACATTTAGAGTGACAAACACTGCCCTTGTTTACAGATGTGTCACCTGAGGAGGTGGCCATGGGCAGGGACACCTTCCACTGTCCCAGGTTACTCAGAGCCCCATCCAGCCTGGCCTGGGACACTGCCAGGGATCCAGGGGCAGCCACAGCTGCTCTGGGAAACCTGTGCCAGGGCCTCCCCACCCTCACAGGGAACAATTTCTTCCCAATATCCAATCTAACCCTGCCCTCTGTCACTGTGAAGCCATTGCCCCTTGTCCTGTCACTCCAGGCCCTTGTCAAGAGTCTCTCTCCATCTTTCCTGTGGGTTCCCTTCAGGCACTGCAAGGCCACAATGAGGTCACCCCAAAGGCTGAACAATCCCAATTCCCTCAGCCTTTCCTCCCAGCAGAGCTGCTCCATCCCTCTGATGCCCTTGGTGTCCCTGCTCTGGCCTGGCTGCAGCAGCTCCCTGTCCTTGCTGTGCTGGGATCCCAGGGCTGGATGAGCTCTGCAGGTGGGGCTGAGCAGAGAGGGGCAGAATCCCCTCCTCCCCTGCAGCCCAGAAATTTCTCTTTCCTCCTCAGCAAGACTTCTGGAAAGTTGTTTCCTTTCCCTTTGCTCCCTGAAGAAGAAGGGTTGGTCTATCATTTCCTACCCTCTCCCCACTGATTGTTGTACCAGTTTGTCTCACTGTCCCTTAGGCCACTATTTGTGTTTTCATTTGCACATGAGAACGTGTTCAAGCGCTCCAACTCTTGCCTTTCATTTCACAAAGGCAAATATGAGTATTTTCTCTCAAGATTTTGTGCAAACACAGATGCTGGCAGCCCAAAACTAAACACATATTTGGTACGCACGTACTTTTTCATTTGGAGAAATGGGATACATAAGATTAATCATGCCCAGAATTATTGATTGTTAATTATAGGCAAGTCTGGAGTAGACAAACCTAAATGCACTTTTAGATAAGGACAGGGAAATCTCACCTGGTGAATCTGTGCATTAAAAAATAAGAATCTTACAAATTGTACTGTGCTGCTTATAGGAAATAATCTTCCCTATTAAAAAAGAAATTGAATTTCCTCAGTTTGCAACACTGTAACTTGCTACTATTGTTACATTAACCAGTGTTTCTAGATGTAAAGTCTTCCTTTTCATGGAAAGCATGAGGGAAAAAAATAATTCAGTGACATATTCCTACAGGGAAAGCCTTTAACGCTGAATTTTTCCAGTTAATAGTTGTAGTTCTAATGAGGTTCCTTTGAAACTTCTTGGAATTCTTCATCAAAATAAAAAGAATTGTTCTTAATGTGCTTTCTTTGAGTAAATGTGCTTTCTTTGAGTACCCCTGTAAAGTATATTTTCACAAGTCCCCAAGATGGATTCTCTAACAATAAAAGGAAATTAAGCTAAAAGGCATTGTTTTCCTTCCAGCCTTCATCTTGTTGAGTTTGTGGCTAATTTTATATTTGTCTTATAATTCTTAAAATTCCTTCAACTTTTTCTTTACCTTCTCTGTTACTTCTTGAGACCATAATCTAATATACCCAAAAATGCCCTGAAAAACTGTTTTGTAAAGAAGACAGAATGATTACAATACTTTTTCTGCTCATTGTTTTGGCAAATACATTTGGCAATAGGGAAGATTTGAGAAAATTCATAAATACATGAAAATAAACCAAGACTTTACATAAACAGAGGCAATGTGTGTATAAAAATAAAAGGGTAGGCTGCTACCATGCTGTCCTCCCATGCTCATGTTAATGAAATGGGGCAGTAGGACAGGAAAAAGACATTTCTCCTCTTAAACAGGAATAAGAGGACAAGCAAAGAATCCAGAGAGGGCTCTGCATGACACTTTAATGAGTGCAGGAGGAGCATTCAGGAGGAGGTGCTGCAAACTAAGAAAGGACTCACTGTAGTGTCCTCCCCAGAGAGGAACTCCTGAGATCCACAGGTGCTCCTGGTTGAAAGGAATGACAAAAGTCAGAGGGTCTGCAAAAGTTCATAAGGTTTTATGGGTAAATCACATACCTGCCATGCAAATCTGTGTGAGTTCGTCCCTGATCTCCAAGTACAAGCACGTGGTGGTGGGTTTGGAACAAAAGGGTGGCGTGGAAGGGAAGAGAGTGAGAGAGAGGGATCAAATAGGGGGAAAGAGAAAGAAGGAAAAAGGTGAGATCACCACTCCTGGTGCCAGTGTTGATCCAGCTGAGGGGGTGCCCAGGATCCTGGGGCTCCAGTGTGCCCAGGCTTTGTGCGAATATGTTTTCATAGACAATTTTCGTCACCCTGGAGGTAAGTTCCTTGTTTTCTATTCAAATTACTTTGCAGAGAATCACTGAGGTTGGAAAAGACATCTGAGATCATCAAGTCCAATCTGTGACCAATCCCCACCGTGTCAACCAGCCCAGAGCACTGAGTGCCACATCCAACCCTTTCCTGAGCACCCCCAGGGATGGGGCCTCCACCCTGGGCAGCCCGTTCCAATGTTTCACAACCCTTTCCAAGAAGAAACTGCCTCTTATGTCCAGCCTGAACCTCTCTTTAGGCATCCTGAGGCCATTCCCTCTTGTCTTGTCACTACTTGCCTTGGAGAAGAGACCAGCTCCCACCTTGCTACAACCTCCTCTGGAAGTACAAAGCCAAACCATGTTTGGTTGTGGCATTGTCCCATGGTAGGGGCAGTTTGCAGAGTCTAATTTCTTCTAATTTGCCACAGTCCCCACAGTGTCACCTGTGGCACAGGAGCAGTACCACATTGCATCCCCAGCCCAGCCATCCCTGTGTCCTTTCTCTTGCCGTGCCCTGCTCATTTTCAGGAAGACCATTTGGGCAGCTCCATTTTCAGGAAGCTGCTGATTGAACCTTAATGACCAAACAGGAATCAGTTCTTTTATGCTTCATTTGGAGGGAGGGTTATACTCTAAACCATCGGATTTTGTTTTTCCTTCCAGTAACTCTTGGACACATTGTTCTTTCCCCCACTTCTTCCTGATGTAACTGTAGCTGTTGATCTTTATATGATTCATTATAGAAGTGTCCAGTCCCTTTTTTTTACTCTTGACAAATGTTTAACCTCAAATCCACTCTGTGACTGATTAATCCCACACTAAATGGCATTTATATCCCTTGTGGGCCACAGGAATGGCTGTGCAGGGGGTGAATTTGCATCCCTGTCAGGTGAGTTCTCCCTCCTCCATTAGGTAAACATTAGCACAGTACAGAGTTCTGCATCTGTCAGCATGCTTTATGCACATTAAATGACCAAAATCTTTGATGTTAAACCAGATCACAGGAATAAAGGATATTTTGAAAGCTGGAGTGTTTTCTAGTTCTGCTTCCCTCCTTCAGAGTTGAGCAACACACACTCTACAACAAATCACATTCACTTCTTGAGGTTTCATTTTGATATGCTTAGATCTGTTCAGTTTTCTAATATTTAAAATTTGCTCCAACAAAAAAAAAAAAAATTACAATCTGTAACAAATAATAATAAAAAGGTCATGCCCATTGTCTTTGGGAAAGTTGAGGAAAGCCACCAGGACAACAGGCACAGAAAATGTTAGAGATGCCCAGAAGGCAAAGTTATTCTCTTTACACTGAGCACCAAATGCTGAAAGATGTGAAGTGTGAGGGGGCACGTGATGCCAAGCACTAATTCCAGGTGAATGCTTTCCTGCTTCTTTATGGGACCCAGCAGTGTTGTTGCAGCCTCATTTACACTGCTGCTGTTCCATCTGGGTCAGTATTTCCTTTGGAAATCCCTATTTTCAGGGCTTTAGAGACTGCCCATAAAAAGCCTTAATGGGCAGAAATCTTGGCAGCCCTGCTCCCAGTATGGGAGAAAGCCATTGAGTTTTAAGAGGGTTTATTTCCCTCTAAGCTGTAACTCAAATTACATCATGGGCTTTGCTTAGAGGCAAGTTTTCAGACTATCTGTGTCCTCTTGTGGCCTGGACTAAGGAAGCCTTTTTGCTGAACATGAATAACACCTGTTGCCCAGTGAGAAAATCCGAGGATGAGTCTCTTGGGTCACTTTTGCCCAGACCTCCCAGTTGTAATGTAGTCCTGGTAATTCTTATATAGAAAAGAGGAGGACAGATAAAACTAGAGGGATAATTCAGCACCCTTTCCCCACCCCCACTCCAATATATTCCTGGTACCACATATAGAAGATTCATATCCTGACCAATCTCTTTTCATTTGTGAAGGCCATAAACCAGGCACATATATTTTCTGTTCCCCAGTTCAGAGTTTAATTTCACACCTTGGCCCTTCTTATTTATCCCCCAGCCTTTTTAGGCAGTCTGAACACATAAAGGCATGATTAAGAATGCACAAAGCTTATTGACACTTGTTTTATGGGCCCTTTGAACTGTTCAAATGATATAAAGGGAACACAAAGTAATGGGAAACAGAAGCAGCAGTGTGTTAGTAATAGAAATAATAAGAAAAAGTCTCTTAGACTGGTGGGGATCTAAATGATTTGCTTCAATCTTACTCCACCAACCCTGACTAAGCCTATTTGCAGTGGTCAGGTGCCCTGTCCCTCCTCTTTTGGGGCTGTGCACTGAGGAAATCACTTCTGATCTCCACAGAAGCCTTGGAGTGACTGCATGGATTTCATGCCATGCCATGGCAGCACTACCCCCAGGACAATTCTGCAGTCTGGTGACAGGAATTGCAGTTTTGGGTGGTTTGAAGTGAAGCTTCACCTCCTTGTGCACCTCTTACTCAGGGTTGGAAGACTCAGGAAGGATTTGGGTGTGTGGTGATGAGCAAACACGGCCCTGCAGGACATTTCCATTTCTTACCAACACTGACTTGGATTTCTCTTATTGAGAAATAACATTAAACAAATAAAGGAGTGTGAGAACTTCAACAATCCCTTCTGTAGCCACACTTGACCATGAAGAAACCAAAACACTCCTCACTTCCTTCTTTAATCTATAGATAACCTAATTCTCTGCTCAAAAATGAAGTGGGATGCAATTTTAGCCCTTCTGTCAATGAAAAACCTCTGAATGCATCATTAAGAGAGATTTATCTTTTCTTGTTGTCACAGCTTCATGTCCTTGATGCCCTGTCACTCAGAGTTATCCCTTTTTTTTTTTTTTTTTTGGTAGCACTTCTGCCTGGGAATTATCTCCTGCTTTAGATGTATTTTTGCTCCTTCATATTTGTATCACTTTGCACTTGGCTTTACTGGGAATGTTTTTGTTTACCTTGGACTGGTTTGCCAATTTTTCAAGATATTTGAAATTCTGATCCAATCCTCCAAAGCACTTACAATTTCCTTTCTCTGTAGATGATATTCAAATCTTTATGAAACCCATTAAGCACTTACCCTCGGTTAATACTTTGTGCAAATAATGAACTTTTCAGTTGTTAGTCCAAACAAACAAAACATTTAGCCTTGAACATAAGTGATTTCTTCTTTTTTTCTCTTAGAAAAGCAAATCCCTTCCTACTCAGCATATTCTGGGATTCTGTGAAGAAAAGTCATTATGAGTCAATGGAAATATTTTTGTTTTCATTGCTGACAATTCCAATAAAAGCAAAGTACTAGAAATGAAAAGCTTCATTAGGTAACACTGAAAAATAACAAAGAAATGCCATTCTTTGTACCTTACCCAGTGCTTAAGCTGCTTACCCAAAGTACCAGAGATTTAAATTCACTGCCTTCTCCCATGGAGAAGTGTCAAATCCCCAGCTCCCAGAATGCCCTGGCCTCCAAACTCTGGGAGAGTTTTTAGTCTCCTTTTTGAAGCATTTTCACAATAAGCTGAAGTGATCACTGGCAGAGTGACAAGAACCAGGGCATTCCCTTTTCCAGGTGAGTCTCCCCACCACTACAGAGAGAGCGCCAAGCTCCAGCTTCTCTTTCATATATCTTGGACAGCCCTGTCTTGGGCAGTGATCCTTTTATGAACAGCAGCCAGCAGAGGAACCTTCTCCCACCACTCTGAACCACAATATACTTAATCTGGATATGGATGATGCCTTAGATGTGGAATAGGACAAGGGTAACCAATTCTTCACAGCTCAAAGGTCCTTCACATGCAAAATGGTGTTCTCATAAAAAAGGATAAAGATCCTTGTTCCACTCAAAGAACCCAGTCAGTTTCTTCTTCTAAAAAATTTCTGAAAATGATATTTTTCTGAAAATGAATTTTCTGAATGCAAGTGCATTCTCTGAGTGACATTCACTTGTGACAACATGGGACGAGTGTCTGTCTGTACCCGGAAGAATCCAACACTGACTCATTCCAAGATAAACAAGAGAGACCTCAAGCAGCTTCTACTGAAAATATCTCAAGAAAAAAATTCTGTGGCTTTGGGAAGCCCAACATGATGTTATGGTGCCACAAGCCCAACAGTAAATAGGTTTTTGAACTGTTCCCTCTTTAGGTAATGTTACTCTGAGCTCCCAGATGTTGCCAAGCAGAACAGTCTGCCCTGCTTTGTTCTCAGCTGCCATGTGGAACAGCTTCCCCCAGCCTAAACCACACCAAGATTGAGATAATTAGAGAACATAATACAGAAACAGACGTGGTTTGGTTTGAAATGTATTAGCAACAAATGCTGTACAAGATCCTTGCTGCTAAACTGCTCATCAAATAGTAAAGCTTGAGGAAGCCAGTCCTGCATATTGGTGATGGACTGGGGTGGGAAAGAAAGTGCTAATTCCATCAGCCTGCTGAGCTCTGTACCCTCAACAGAATAGAAAGCTTTGTGTACACTGAAATTGTGGTGAAAGAAAGCCCAGACCTCCAGCAAAAACCAGTGTCTGGTGAGGTCCTTGCTCAGTGCTGTGTTTGGGTGAGGATTACCAAGGTTTATTTTCAATTCTTATGTTTGGAGCGTAACCGCTGAAGAATATTTTGTTGGAGACCTTCCAATGCCTGGAGTAAGTTTCTTGTCAAATGACAACACTCCAAGAAAGGACTGCAGAAGACTCAAAAGTAGAGGGGTCCTGATCCCTGTGTGTCCCTGTGAGCAGGGAGGGCTCAGGGCAGGGCCCAGGCTCCCAGTTTTTCTGAGGGGAAAAACCCCAGCAGTTACTGACATTTGAAATGAAGAAGGGAGGGTGCCAAGAGGATGGAGCCAGGCTGGTGGTGCTGACCACAGGCACCAGAGGAATGGGCAGGAACTGAGCCCCAGGAGGTTCCACCTGGACATGAGGCAGAACTTCTTCCTGAACAGATTGTCCAGAGAGGCTGTGGAGTCTCCTCACTGGGGATATTCCAGAACCAGCTGGACACAATCCTGTGCTCTGAGAAATTCATAGCACATCCTACAGCAAACCAGTGGCCTCAAAACCCAGGATTTCCCAACAGTAGCAGGGTAAGAACACCCTAAGCAAATGGCCAAAGCATGGCTTAAATTTTCTATACAGGCATTTTTTTTAATAGGACACCCTGCACAAACAAATCTTTATCAATACCCATCACAGACTTGACTTATATTTCAGGCTGCCTTTTCAGAGGCTCAAAAGAAGTTTCCCATAGATAACTTTAGTGCAAAAGATCAATCAGCATCTCTAAAGGTATCTCTAAAGACTTTAATTTACATCCATCATTATTTGCTCTTGCTAAGCCACGGGAGCAGCCCTGAAGGACAAAATAGCAGCAAAAGGGAACAAAGCACTCCCAGCTGGCACTGGTTTCTTATTCAGCTTCCTCTGTAGGATTTTATGAGTATTGTTCTGTAGATTTGGCACTGGCCAGGAGTAGAAAAGAGAACTGCTCTGGCTGGCCAAGTGGTGCAGTTCAGAAATACAATTTTCATGCAACTTTATTATCAAACTGTTTATGACAATGCTGGACTCATGTACACAGATTTAACCTAAAAACCTCAGGAGATTTTCGAGCCTCCAAGAAAAACTAACATCCTTAGGAATACCGAGGACACAAACCCAGTACTTGAGTTTAAAAGCATATCTGAAGACGAGTGTTGTGGAGACTATTTATATTAAATATTCCGACCTAAATTTTACATTTTTACATTCTCAAGTGTTCACGGGTCTGAGCTATGAAATATGAGACTTTTTTCAGTTTTGACGTACATAATACAGCTTTGGATGCTGCAAAGCTGCCAGACTTCTTGGGGAGATACATCTAAGAAATTCTTTTTAGAGCTTTTAACAGTAATAACTCTCACTTCAATCCCTCACTCTGCTGTGTGAAGCAGAGCTATGGCAGTTTTGCTCCTGGGAGGTGCTGAGATGTTCTGCTGCTCACAGCAGGTTTGAGAGGAACAAATGAGAGGTCTCACCAGACTGTGACATCTGATCTCAGTAGCTGCAACTCATTTAGGAAGCAGTGGGGATGGATCACCATGGAATTCCATGAGTTCCAGTGTGCACAAACATGTCAGGTTATCTCCATTATCAGAGACATGGAGATGATCTGAGGGAACCTAGAGAGATGTGGCATCCAGCAGCTGCCTGATTTCTTTCTCTGCTCAACATTGTTTGCATATGCAGTCTTAGATTGAGCCCTCTGTCCCAGAAGAGAAATGACCCAGGGTCCAGATTTTTTTTATCAGAACTGATGCTTGCAGAAACAACTTTGGAAATTATCTGGGCAGAATTTTGTCCTTGTTCCACACACAGACGCAGATTCTGTGCAGAATTTTGTCCCTGTCAGGCACACAGAAGCAGATTGTTCTTTCCTATTTATCTTTCACTTCCACATCTTCTCTTCTGTATCCCCCCTCTATCCTCTGTTTTTTCTCTCTTCTTCAGACAAACAATAGGTGCCTAAAAAGTAAGGATTTGCTTTCTGGATGTACCATTTGAATGGATATTAAATACATGGATCTGGATACACCTCTATTTCTCAGTATCTTGAGTATCTAATCATCTTAAGCATTGCTTCCAGTTAGGAGTAAATTCTAAGTTAACAAATTTAAAGTTGGACAGTGTAAAAGGCTTTTTACCTTCTCCCCACTGATCACAGCATCTTCAAAATGATTATTTGTTTCTTTCCTTAGTAAAAACAGTTAAACATGGATATCTCACAGTGATTGAGGGAAAAGTGCATTTAATGATCTGCTGCTTTGGATAACATGGACACAGCTCAGCAAAAGGCTATCCAGTTTCTTAAAAAAAAAACTTTCTTACAGTCTAATTAGAGTGACCAAACCTCATTTTTCTTAAAAATAAAATATGTACAAGCCTCAATGAGCATCAATTTTAACAGACTGGCATAAACAAGAAAAGTCTTGAGTAATATATATGAACAGATGTACAGAGAATTGAAGTTTGTTTTAACAGATTTCAGTGGAACCACACTAGGCTCAGGGAAAAGATATCAGAAGGACACTATCCTAAAAACCACGTCTGGAATTTTCACTGTAATGGGACATTTTTATGCTCAGAACAAAGGTTCTGTCCTTTGCTTATATGGCATGACAATGCCATGGTGGGAAACACACAGGTATAAAGGAAAGGGAAAATAAGGGCTTTTTTCTCTTCTTTTTCTCTCTTCTCTTGGGGCATTCGCTTTGTGACTTAATCGTAGGAAAAAAAATTTCCAGTGGAGAGAAGTCTAAATTTAGTTTACCCTTGATGAAACAACACCATTTCAATATTTGTTGGCACTATTTCAATATTGCAACAAGTGACAAATTCTTTGGAGGTGGTTCTGTAGCTACTGAAATCAAAGTCAAATATTCCAGTGACTTTTTGGTAGCAAAGAAAGGTCCTTTACTTTTGCAGAGAGCCTTGTCATACTTTAGGCCCTCTAAATATTCCAGAAATCCTTTTGGCTGCTAAAATAAAAGGTGTTGTGACATTTGTTTACAAATCAGCACCCTTAAGGAAGATCTGGATTGACTTCTTGACTCAATGGGGGCAGCAGAATTCCACTAAATGGAAATGTTTTAGTCAGACTTTTAACTGAAAATGCTAACACTTTTGTTTTACATCTTAATGCTGCACTAACACTGAATTAAAATGGAGTCCCAATGGTAATATGCAATATCTGAATCAATACCACTCGATTAGTGCAGTGAAAATGAATATTAAATGATATAATAGCAGTGGGACTTACCAAACAAGAAGGGATTTTTAAGGGAATAAAGCCTTTGGTGTCCATTAACTCATGCCTGACTAATGCTAAATTATGATCAAATATCTGGAAAATACTTGTGAGAGCTTCACTAATGCCCACAAAATGTATTCTAATTAAGGCTATTGTGATAAATTCTGAAAGAATTCATTATGGCTCAGTACTTTTAATAGATAGTTACCCATAAATTTCATCTCAACAAACTCTGGAATTACCACAGCCCCAGCGATTAGTCCCACAAAGATGCTCTAGTGGATGAAGTCCAAACTCTTTATTTAAAGACCACCACTGACTGCTTTTTCTGTTTGATATATTTCAACTTTGGAGCTTTCTGCTGTGACTGGGAATCAACATCCTGACTTGTTTTTGTGACTTCATGGTCAATGCAATGCCTTTGTCCACAATGGACAGGCTGATGTGGATGTGACAACAGGAGGAGCATGAGGATGGATGTGATTTCAGTCACTCCAGTCTCACATTAAATAAATATTAAATTCATCTGCTGGACAAGAAAACTGCTTGGATTCAGATTCTACCAGGCACCAGATAAATGGATTTTTTGAGGTTGTTCCCCGCTCACGTGGAGTGTCCCACATCTGTCCCACTGTAGGTCATGGCAGGGGCTGGTCCCAACACTTTCAATGCATCAGGAATCTGGTTTGTATTCTCTGAATGTAAAATAACATGTTTTCTATCAAACTATTTCCCTGCAAAATCAACCTCCCAAATAAGCAAAGTGTTCTTTAATATCTCAAACATGAAAGCCACTTACAATTTATCCCAGCAAGTCATTACAGACATACTGAAGGACGGGCCAATTTACAAGGTGTGGGAACAATATAAATTTAAATTAAACTGTTGTAACTTGTGAAAATTGCAGATAACTCTTTCAAGTTCTCTTCTTTTTTAGCTCTCTGAAAATTTAATGTACATGCTGCTGATTTCACCCAAAACACATGTCCAGCCAGGACAAGGTTCTTAGAGCTGGATTTATGCTTGGATTAAATCCAGAGAAGCTCAGTGTGTTCTTCTAAGCAGGATTGCATTCATACATGTTTATATGATTTCCTAAATAAAAAAATCCTTTTTTGTTTGTTTGGTTTTGTTTTGTTTTGTTTTGTTTGTTTGCGTTGCTCAAAACCTTCCTCTCCATTTAGCCTTCATATTTATTGATTAAAAAGGGGGATTTGCCAAAGTAACAAATATAACCCAAGAATCAGGGGAGAGTTACACCAAGTTTATTTTCTATGTAGCCAGTAGACAAATGAACAGCAGAAAGTCTGTTGTTTGTATGTCTGACAATTTACCTGTTTTTAATAGTTTATGGTAACCTTTTGTCTATACATTGCTTATGTCACTTATAAATTAATTCAGTAAAATTAAAAAATACCAATTTACTTGGTTTTCCCAGAGCTAAATGAAAATTGGATGCTACATTTTGATTTTCAAGGGAAAAAAAAAATATGCAGTAGGTCAGAGCCATCCCTATTGTATGCCAGAGATTAATTTGGCCTTGTGATAGATTTGGACATAATAAAATAAGCTTCTACTCTGAAAACATGCTGCTTTAAATGGCAGCTTATACCAATCACTCCCACATTCTGAGCAGAGGCAAAATTGCTGACTTCAATGATAAAGTGATTTTTTTTTTTACTGCTTTTTTCCCCAAGGTGCATGCTTGAGATTGTAACCATTTCTGTGTATTTACTTCAATGCTTGCTTGACCTTTGTCCTGGGTTGCAGTGTAGGATGTACACAAAGTATTTATTCTGTCACCATCTTCATGAGCTGTTGGAATCAGGTGGGACAGTGTTTTCCCAGGCCCCTCCTTTGGGCTCTTCTGCTCATGGCCCATCAATGCCTTGCCCAGGACTCACAGGGAACTCCCTCCAGGAGCTCTCTCTGTTTAATGGGCCATCAAGGACCCACTTCAGGACTCATCATCCCATTGGGAGATGCTCCACCCAGGGGGAGGAGCCAAGCATTCCCACCTGGAGAGAATCTGGGATTTGGGACAGGACAAGCAGCCCTGACCCACTGGATTCCCAGAGGAGCAGAGCTCCCAGACCTTTCTACAGGATCACTGCTTCAGGAAGAGCACTTCACCTGGACTGCTCCCACCACCCTGCTCAGGTTGTGTTCTGACTCTGTCAGTGGTCCTTTGTGTTATTGCATTTATTTTATTTTATTTTAACTTTTTTTCCTTTCTTATTAAATTGTATTTCTGACTTGTAGCCTCTCACTCGCTTTGCTTTCAAACCACAACACCCTGATTTTGCTCTCTTGAAGCACCACTTCAGTTTGCTCATCTTACTGTGAGTCCTTGGACTACAAATTCCTCCTACCCCACATAATGGACCTTTAATTGCAAACTCAAGGTACTTTTGGTCCATTCATCTCTTCACAGTTACTTCAGAACGTGGTCAAGTAACGTTGAGAAACTGAATTATCCTGTGTTGAAATCCATGTTGCACAAAGTCAACACTGGTCACAGATGGCAAGTGACGTTTCAATCAGCCAAGACTGGTCATCAGGACCTCCAGCCATCCCTTAGGTTCTGCACCTCATGGAATTGGAGATCCAGGCTGCAAGGAACGCTGTATTCATGCCATTAAATCATTATTTTCAGGTGATCAAAGCAATGCAGGCAGCCAAAACATGAACAGCTCCAAGGTACCACTTTTATCTCAAGTAATCCTCAAGCTGGTTATTAAAGACTGGAAGAGTCTCCTGGGGGAGTGTCACTTGAAATTTACTTGATTCTTACCTGGTTTCCATGGAATGTGATATTTATGTTTCCATGGGCCAGGATGTTGAACTTGGTGGGCTTTCACCCTGGATTTCTGTTGTTCTTGCATCTAAGTTGAATCTGCAACCAACCCATCTATATTCAAGACGTGGAGTTATGAATAAACAGCACAATAATTCATGTAAACTGGTATTTATTCCTTTGCTATTATTAAATAAGCAAATCACTCAAAATCTGCCTGGGCTGGGAACTGGAGCTCCATGGGGTTGACTGTCCTTTGGAGCTGTCAATTCCACCTGGAAGAGGAGAGGCAGGAACTGGGACATCAGGCTGGATGTGGCTCTGAGCAAGGGATAAAGAAAGTTGTCCCTGCCCATGGCAAGGGTTGGGAAGGAGATGGACTTTAAGGTCCCTTGCAATGTAAATCATTCTATAATTCTGTGACCTGGACATGGGGTGATCTGATCCAGCCCATTCCCATTCCTGCACAGCCCCAGAAGTGGGAGCACTGTGCAAGGGATCAGTGAGAAGCCCAAAGATGGGATGTGACTGTTGCACTGCCAGGGTCACTCCATTCCTCAAGGCCAGTTGGTGCCTCTGTGCGGTGTCTCTGCACCAGACAGACCCAGCAGCCTGCTCAGAGCTGACTTCACAGAATCACAGAATGGTTTAGGCTGTCAAAGACCTCCCAGATTATCGAGTCCATCCTTTTACTGAGCACCACCTTATCAACCAGACCAGAGCACTGAGTGATTCCTTGAAAACATCCAGGGATGTGGACTCCATCACCTCCCGGGGCAGGCTGTTGTAGCATTTAATCACCATTATCATGACAAAATTCTTCCTGATGTCCAACCTGAACCTTCCCTGGTGCAGCTTGAGGCCATTTCCTCTTGTCCTGTCCCATGTTCCCTGGGAGAAGACCATGACCCCACCTGGCTAGACCCTCCTGTCAGGGAGTTGTAGAGTGAAAAAGCTCCTCTTGAGCCTCCTTTTCTCCAGGCTGAGCCCCTCAGCTCCCTCAGCTGCTCCTCACTTGGTGTATTCAGAGTACAGAGCTTGAAGATGCACAGGGGTCCATGCAAACACCAACAGCTGCAGAGTTACCATGGAACAGAACCAGCCAGGCATTTCAGGTACAAAGAGATAATGGAGACATGGTTCAGAGGAGTGAATCATCTCATTTGTGCCGCTAAAACGCTGCTAATAAAATGTGATGACAGCCTCGGCGTTAATAACATGTGCGCTATCTCTGTGATCAGCACAATGTTTATTTTAAAGAACGGTGTTTATTCCTTCCATTGCCTGTCCTCGTCATTCAAGGCCGAACAAAAGCTCTTTTGTGCAGCACAGAGCTGGGCTTAACCCTACAAAGGGCCAAGCATTCTTGCAGCAGTGGACTTAGTCATATGCTTAACTTTAAGCATGTCAACAACCCCACTGAAATTGGCAAGACTAATTACGTCCTCAGAGTTAAGCACGGGCTTAAGTGCACTTTTGGACCACGGCCAGAGTACTCAGCACCTTTGCGAGGCTGATCTGCCAGTGACCAAATTTTGTTTTGGGAAGAATTTATATTCAGAGAAAGCAAAATGGGAAAAAAAAAAAAAAAAAAAAAAAAAAAAAAAAATAATGAAACCCCCTTGCATCTTTCTGTAAGTATTATCAAATTGGATCCAGGCCAAAACTTTACCATTCCCACCAGCACATGCAGCTGTTCTCTCTGAGATGAGGGTGTAATTCCAACCCCTGGATAAAAGTCTACATTTCAGTGCATTTGCCATAAGGAGACGTTTGCCGTTTTTCACAGCTAAAGCAACTTTTCCTGGTTGGCGGCAGTTTCCTTGTCTCCAGTGAAAACTGCCTCAATTTCCTATGGAATGTTTACAGGCAGAACAGGAAACAGTTTCATTTTATTGCAAGCCCAGAGTGAATTTCCCATTTCATCAAGCCCATGAAGAATGTCTTCCAAGGCTGCAGGCTGAGCCGTGGCTCAGAGAACCCCAAGGGAGAGTTTTCAGGTATTGCAGGACCTTTAGTGAGACCTCAACCACCTGAAAAGAGCAACTGGTGTCTCCAGGGAAGGGTGAGGTGAGATGAAGTGCCACTGCTGCATCTTCATCTCATTCCAGACCATTGCTACCGTTGACATGAGCCTGAGGAGAAATCACTCTCTTCTCTCAGTAATCCACACAGCAAAACACACCCCTGTGAAATTTTGATTCCTCACTGCACATCTTGCCTTCTCCTCCAAGATTAATCCAATCTGCATTTTTTTTGCATAGTTTTCCCCACTGGACACCCCAACTTTTCACCAGATTATTTAAATTCTCAGTTTATCTCCTACTATTTAATGCTTCCAGTTCTTGTTCCCTTCCACCTCTGGTTGTGAATGCATCCTAGCAAGCAATTTCTCATGGATGAAATAAAAGAACTGCTCCTGGGGAAAGGAAATGGAAGGGGTGAGGGAAGCAAGAAAGAGGTAAGTCCCTGAGCTTTGAGCTTTGCAGCCACTAGTGCTTTTCTAGCAATGCCCTCCCAGCTTGCCAGAACCTGTCAGTCCAGCCTTCCTATTATCACTTCCACTTTGAATTTCCGCTGGAATGTACTCGCCTGTTGATTTCCTGTTTGCTGTTTGATGAGGTTCATAAGGAGCAGCTGCAGGACCTGTCCTAACTCCTCCATTTCTCCTCCTCCCCTCCTCTTTTCAAACCATTCACCAAAGTGCAGCTGCTCTGGCTTGGAGACCCTACACAGAACTTGCAAGCAATGTTTGTTAAACAGATTTTCAATTAGCTCTAAGCTCCCCAGGTTTGGCTCTGGAAAGACTCAACTTAGCAGCTGACCTTTCAGTTCAGTCACCTATCAGCTGGACTCATTTTTAAACTCCAGTCTTTACTTAAACTCTTGGCATTGAGAGAGGGTTTTGCTTCCTTTATCCACCTTTGCTAAATCACACAAGAGTGCACAAGGTGACATTTTCTGTTTTCTAAAAGGCCAAAAGATGATTTTGTTATACTTTGTTCATTTCTTATTTTAGTCCTTGCTGCCTTTGAGTTCAAGTGACTTCAGAATTCACCCCTATCCATCATCTATCCAAATCCTCTAGGCCCATCACAGTGGTACAGGAGAAATGAGGTCACTTTCCTGGGAGGAGAGTAACTGGTGATTTATTTAATAATAATAATAACTGGTGATTTATTTAATAATAATAACAATAATAATAATAGGATCATATGTAAGCACAGCAAGCTGCAGAATGGAGTAGGATGGTATCAGTGCCTCCTTCTGCTTTTTGGATATTCTCAGAATCCTAGAATGGGTCAGGCTGGAGGGGACCACAGTGGTGTCATCTGGTCCCACCTCCCTGCTCCAGAGCACAGGGCACAGGATTGTGTTCAATATCCCCAGTGAGGAGACTCCACAGCCTCTCTGGACAATCTGTTCAGGGCTCTGCCCAGGGAAGAAGTTCTGCCCCATGTCCAGGTGGAACCTCCTGGGGCTCAGTCCCTGCCCGTGGCTCTGGTGCCATTGCTGGGCCCTGCCCTGAGCCCTCCCTGCTCACAGGGACACACAGGGATCAGGGCCCCTCTCAGCTGGGGCTCCTCTCCAGGCTGGACAGCCCCAGCTCCCTCAGCCTTTCCCTGGCAGAGATGCTCCAGGCCCTAAATCATCTCTGCAGCCTCCGCTGGCCCCGCTCCAGGAGCTCCCTGTCCCTGCTGTGCTGATGATCCCAGAGCTGGACACGGCTCTCCAGATGTGCCCCACATCTGGGCTGGGCAGAGGGGCAGGATCACTCCCTGACCTGCTGGATGATTCCAGGAGCTACTCACTCCTGTAAAAGGATCACTGGAGGAAAATGCAGTTACAGGGGTGTCTGGTGCCTCTGGGCACAAAGCAACCCTTGCCTGAGGGCTTTCAAACTCCCTCTCTGTGATAGTGCCTTCTTCAGCATCTCTAAAATAACTGATATTTGAAAGGCCATCCCAGGCTCTGCTGCAGGATCTGGGTTAAATACTGTAGGGCAAACAATGAAATCCCTCTTGAGCTTTCCACATCCGGGGAGAAGATCTGAAGCACTAAAGTACTGAATCAAAACAGTAAGCAGCAAAAAAAGTTTTGTTATATAATGCGACAGCTACATAGCTCATCACCACAGGGATTGGAGCTCTTCCCTCTCTCTGTTCTGTCACTTTTCTAAATTTTTTTTGCACAATGAAAATGATCCCAGGTACTTGGAGACAGGAACTGGAAAAATGTTAGTGGGGTAAATGGATCAGGACTATCCAAACTAGACCCAAGTGCTATTTTTTTTCTGAAGAAATTATTTCTTTTAGAAGATGAGTCACCCTTTTTCACTGGATGACCAAGCTGAGATGTAAAAGCCTGGCCCATGTTAGTGAAATCTGATTTGTGGCCAACCTTTTTTCTCATCGAAACGAGGGCTCAGATAACACACAGCAAAGTAACTTTTGAAAGTATTTAGCAACTGGGGAGTAAAAAACTCATAACAATCAGTTCTATGAATATAATATATTGGAGAGCTTGATAAACTCTTCCCAATGACAGACTGTGAAACATCACCACTGTGTGGATGTAAATAAATGTGAAGATTGACCAATGAGTCTGGAGGAATATGACGTCTGCAGAAAGCATGTTAAGTGTCCATTTCTCCTAATTTTTTTTCTTTACTTTTGCTATGAGTGGTGAATGAGATCTGGTTTATCCTCGTCCTTGGCTCTTGTATATTTTTCCCAAGTTTTCACTGTGTCTGTGAGCCTCTACAAAATTCCTCTGAGAAAATTAAGAGTGACTTGCAATAAATATCTAATCTTAGAATTGATATAAATGTGTATATACACATAAATATTTATAATTATGAATCTTTCTTTCCTATTTCCTGAGGAAGACCAGGCCATTTGTAGGCTCTGGAGTCAGGAAGGAGCGAGAATTGTGCAAGCCAAGGGCAACTCAGGTTCTATAATTTATTCACACAGCAAGGCTGTCATTAGCCATTGTCAGAATATTTCATTTCAAGAGTTGTTATTATTGTGTGTCAAGAAAACTTTGGGATGGGAAAACCATGATGATTCTGTACTCAGTTGCTGAAAGGAATTTAGTCTGGTATTGGCCAAGGAACTGAAAATTAGTATCTGGGGAAATGAATTGGATAAGATTATTAATCTGTCAGGCAACAGAAGAAATTTATCTCCCATTGATTTCAAGGCATCTATAAATGGAGGTTTGCTATTCTAAGTAGTGCTGAACAAGAACCATTTGAATTATTCACTGTGTTGATTCCCAGACTGATATATGATACTGCCAGGCTGGTGAACTGGCAGAATCTCATGCCACAATGCTACAATTAAAAAAAAAAAGTATTACAGAAAGTGGAGGAAGACTCAAGACGAAGCCAGAACCTCAGGTGTATAAAACAGAGGGGAAAAATGGTACAATATGTGAGCATGAAAGAGAGTTTCTGTAACTTAAGGAAAACAATTCAAAGAAAAAAGAATTGGTTGGGTTTTTTGATTGGCTGGTTGGTTGATTGGGTTGAGGGTTTTTTATTGTGGTTTGAGATTTTTGTTTGGTTGTTTTTTTTTTTGTTTTTTTTTGTTGCTGTTTGTTTTATTCGGTTTGGGTTTTTTTGTTGTTGTTGTTTGATGGGGTTTTTTGTGGGGTTTTTTGGGGTTTGTGGGTTTGTTTGGTTTTTTTGTGTGTTTTGTTTTGTTTTGTTTTGTTTTGTTGTTTGGTTGGTTTTTTTGTTGTTGGTTTGGTTTGGTTTTTTTGAGAAAAAAAAATCAAAGCAGAACAAACCAAAGTAACATTTACATTCTAATTAAAACCTGGGCAGTTTGGTTGTGCAGACAGAACAATCAAGAACAGAGGCACAAACCTTCATTCAAGAAAGAAATGACTGAAGACTTAAAGACAAAGTCATAGGAGTGAGAAGTGGAAGCTAGGGAAAGACCACAAGGAAGGACTGCATGCCTCCCTAGGCATTTTCAACACAGATGAAATGCCTGGCACTATTTTCCAAACCTCATTAAGTGGGGGGATTTCCCAATTTCTGACAGAGAGCAGATCTTTCAGCAGGCAGGGCCTTATCTTATCGATTTAAGCTACACTGCTGTATATTGATTTGCTGACTCTAATCAGGATGTTCTTCTGAGCAATTAGATCTTGTCTGAAAATGTAGGAGTTGCTGCTTGCCTCTACTAATCCTGAGATTTCAATCAATACTCCCAAGATTCAGCCAATGGCAGCCAGAACGTGGCGTGACTGTCCATTGGAATGGAATCTCCATCCAGGGTAAGGCATCCCCACTCCCACACAAACTCATGTCTTCCACGGGAGCCTCCTCCTTGAATCATGCTCTGGAGGAGCCTGGCCTCCTCCCATGACTCCAAAGACAATCTGCACTGATTAGTTTCTCATTCCAGAGCTCACTTGCCTGTTAGTCTGTTCTTCCCCCTGATCAGACTGCCCAGAACAAATCCATATGGACAGTGAGGAGGAGGAAACTTTTGTTCCCTTGGCTTCTGCACAGCATGGTGGGAATATTACAATTTACATCTCCAAGGCACCAGCAGAACATCAATCCCTTCCCTGGCCAGAGGAAGGGGAGGGAGACACTGTGACTCAGTCACTCAGCTGAGTCACCGTCCTGGCAGCAGCAATTTGGGTGGTGCCACTGTCACCACCCTCCTCCCTCAGAGCTGCCCTTGTTCTCACTCTCTGTCTGCATGAGACTTCTCATCGGGGACCAGGGAACCTGCCCTGGTGCACCTGATTTTAAAATTTGGATGATGTTCTTCAAGCCATGGCATAAATGTGAAAGTTTTCCTTTGAAAGCAAAAAAGAACTACATTCACCAAAACCTTCTAAAATACTCAAGTCAGCTTTTAAGCTGAGTCTGGCAAAGCTTTAAGCATTAAAATAAAACATTTCTGCCTGCCAAAGGATCCCCTTTCAAATTGGAAAGAGGAATTTAATTGAAATTGTTAAAAAAATATCCAAGAACAACACAGAAGTGGAGTTTTCCCAAACTGTTCTTCCCCTTTCTCATATCAGAAGCAGAATGACAGTGATACTCTTAGACACCAAAATAAAGACCAAGCAGGTGGCCTTGTCCTACAGCATTTAATCCTTATCTCGAGCTTCCCAGGAGAACATCTTAATCACCCTCACTGTCCTGGGCCACAGATAGAGCAGCCCTCGAGATAGTCACAGGAAAGGACTCCTACAGTCACCCATAGGACATTATTTTATTTTCAGGCTGAGTAAAGTTAAAAGCCATTTAAAAGCTACAAGCCAGGCATGAAGGACACCTAAATTGCCTTAAAAATGGCACTGGTTTTGTGGTATTTATGAGCAAATCTAGGGAGGACTTGGATTTGGATCAGACCCATTAAGGTGTGAATTATATGTAATGTAAAATATTCCAATCTGCCACTGCTCCCAAGGCATTCAGACCCCTATACAGAGTTCTTTACTTACTGCTTCTCTAGAGCCAAAGCAGCCCTAAAGCCCAGGACTGAATCTGGGCTTTGTATCAAGATCAGAAGAACGGCAGCAGTAAAAATTATTTGAGTATCATTGACTATTATTTGCTGCCATTCAAAAGAATGTGGGTGGTTCTGGTGGAGTTTGAGGTGCTCCTGTAGGAAATGAATTTATTTCTGCTCTAGAAGAGCCCTGTGGAAATTTACATTAATAATTTAAGCCATTACCACATCCAGGCTTTACAATGGTAAAATTTCTATTCTCTCACAAATTGAAATAGTCCTAAACAAAGATAATCAAGGGGAAGGAAATTCAAAATAGAAATTCTGCTAAGATAACAAAGATCGTGTGTAATGCATGGAAAATGATGCATTGAACTGAAATATTTTGCTTAATTAATTACTTTTTTTCATTGCCTGTGTTTCTGCTGGCCTGGGATGGGAATGAAAGTGGAAAATAAGTTCAGGTTTCTTGCTGCCATCATCACCATCTTCAGAGTCTTTATGTTTGGCTTTTCTGTACACTGCAACCACATTTATAGCTGAAATGTGTATTCATTTAGTTTTTCTCTTTCTTTTTCCTTTTGGAGCAATGCAAGTTCCCACATTAAGAATGAGAAAAGAAGCATCAGCAGAATGGATCCATGTTCGTGCCATTGGGACCCAATCACCTGAATACAATTTTTACACACCAGAGGGATGAGGAGAAATGTTTATCCTGCAGAGGGCCAGTTAGGAAGTCTTGCTGGGGCATTTGAGATGCTCAGGGGTGCCAGAGCTGGCTCCAGGGACCCTGCCTGGTGTCCCTGTCACCAGCAGTGCTGGGAGGGGAGGTTCACTCCATCCTGAGAGCTGTACCCGTGTACACTTGTCTTGCCAGGGGGTTTTTGCAGCACAGCCAACTCATTCCATCTCTGGATTCCACCAGTCACAGGGGGTTTAGGGATTTCTGCAGGGCACTCAGCAGGAGGGGGAGATGAGCCCCTGTTGGTTGTCACCAGGAACATCAGTTTAGGCCAGATAAGGATCAGGCTCAGGACAACCACTTGGAAAGCAGGACCCTTGTCAAGCAACTGGTGAGTCAAAATTCCAGACAAACCGTATGAGGGGGATCTGGGCAGGCCTAGGAAGTCTGTATCAGATCATATTTGTATCCCTCCCAGTTCAATGTTCTATTTCTGACTGCAGGCAGTGCCAGTTATTTCAAAAGAGATTCAGTTGTAGAATATTGCAGTTTATCCCCAGGGAAAGACTGGGTTTATATTTATGGCCTGCGTCTAAAACAGAAGATTTATATCAATTTGAAAAAAAAAAAGTTGATAAACATTTAGTCTTTTGGGCAAGACACTCTCCAGTCCCTGGGGAGAAGCATTTTGACAAACCCTGATAGGGGCCTCAGACACATTTTTAAGACAAGCCTCGGGGGCGTGGGAGGGGCTCATGTAAGAGCAAAGTCACTTTAGGCTTTGCAGGCTTAGGCTACAAATTTCCAGGGAGATCCAAAATTCATGTCCATGCCATGTGAAAGGAAAGTGCCTCTCTCAGACAGCATTTACCCCACCTGAAAACCCACTTCAGTCCCCAATGTGAGGTGCTCTGCCCTTCCCAAGGAATACCCAGCAGCATTCAGGAAGTTTGGATCACCATTCCTCTCTGCCTTGCCCAACCCTTGGTGTCCCTGCAAACCCGTCTAACCCACACTGGATGCAACAGGGATGCAACTCCAAAGCTGGTTCTTCCTCCAGAAGCACTGGGCTGTCTGAAGATTAACTGGGCTGTCAGGACAAAACAAGGCATTCAGGAGACCCTCCTGATCCCATCCTCAATCTCATTAACTCCCCGAGCGCCCCGGTGGCCACGTGTTAACGAAGGGCTGGAATCGGTAAATGAAATTGATTACACAACTCCTTGAATGAGGCAAATTGTCCATCTCTGGAGAAAAGGTATAATTTTCTGCTGTGCATAAATCAAACGAGGGTCTATTAAAAGCCCTGGGTAAGTAGAGAGCATTTCAAATTGGCTACAAAGCATTGGCAGAAGGAAGGGCAGGGACACAAATTACCTTAGCGGCTCTTTCCTATCCCCAGTTTCTGCGATTCTATGAATTTTAATTCCGAGCTGCACAATTTAATTACCACTTGCAAAGAGCTGCAGAAAATTGAGCCATTTTCTCCTGTGGGCAGATCTGTCCTGATGTCTGTCAGCTGTGAAGGTGCTGAATTGTTCCTTTGGAAATGGGGACATAAAATTGATCTGTGTCTATCTGAAGGACTGGACATTGGGGCATCACAAATGGAGAAAAGCTGTCAGAGGTTGTCCTAAAAGCCTTGAACCCCTCTTCAATAAAACAACGTGAACTCTGCCATGTTGCAGGACTACTCAATAGCTTGTCATTTAATCATGTTAATATTTTCATATATCTGGTTTTGAATTGCTGCAGAGTAAAGGAATCAATTCTTTTACTCTCTTAGTCCTTTTATAGTAGCCATTTTACTAATGCAGAGCTTGGCCTTCTCCATCTTAGAGGAGAAATGTATTTCTAGGCTATTCTGGGAAACAAGGAATAATGCCCTTTCTTTGTGAGATGCCCTTGTCACATTAATATCACCCTTTCAACTCTCTGTAATCCTCAAAGGAGTCCTCTGAGCCTGGTGTCAGTTTTGTTCAGAATATTCTTCATATTATGCAGTTGCTCCTGAAGCTGTAATGACAGCACAGAGACAAAAAGATCTCAGTGTCTGACCATATAAATATGAATTACGAGCCTATTAATAGTATCATAGAATCATAGAATGGATTTTGTTGGAAGGGACCACAGGAACCATCTCTTTCCAGCCTCTCTCCAGGGACGCCTTTCACTGGATTGGGAGGCTCATTCCTAGGTCAACAACCTGTGGGACAGGTGCCATAATTTAACATTTCTTATGCATAAATATGCACCCTATTCCCAGTCTAAGCCTGGCCAGCTTCATCTCCCAAATTCTGCCATTGCAGGAATTAAGGAACAGGTGGCACACTTTGGGGGATTTGCCTGCACTGGTTCTAAGGGAACAGAGTGCTCTGGGAGGAGTAGTGATGGATGTTCTTTCATTCACTCAGCTGAAAACCTCTCACTTGTGCCAGCTGTGAGTTAGGTTTTACCTAAACTTAGATCAGATGATACTCCCAATCATTACTTTACTTTTTCCAAGCAGAGATGTTGTTCTTAAGTGATTATTAATGTGTTCTCAGCAACTGTTTCTTGAACTGCACTTTTTTTGGACCATTTTTCCTCTTGTCTGCATTGAATTGATTTATTTATGTAGACATTGATGTGTTATAAACCCTAAAACGACCCGAGACATCAAGTCACTTCTCAGGGGAGACCTTATCTCACTGTTGATGGCCTGATTTATTTAACTCACTGCAGAAAAGCACTATTTTCTGTGATGTGCCGAATTATGAATTCTCCCTAAAAACCAGCTGTGACAGACAAATAAACATTTTAGCCATGGGAAGGCAGAAGCAGAAAGTTGTTGAGACTTGCTGAAAGCCACACAGGGTGTTACTGTCAGAGGCCAGATTAGGATTTTGCAAGTCACTCAGCAGCAACCTCACTTGATTTGGTATCTGGGAGTTCCAAAGAAACTTGGCAAACTTTACCAGTTCTTCTACCACTGGCACCAGGATCGGATCCCAGTAAAAGCTTGTGTAGGATAAAGGTTCTGCCACAGCTTCCCTTCTCTGTCGTGTGTGTGAAGACAAAAAGGATCTAGCAGAAAGCTGGAAAAACTGTGGGTAGAAGTTGTTGCACCCATTCTGTGAGACTGTGAGGTTGTGATGGGTGGTTTACTGACAAATCCCTAAATCCCTGTGAGCAGGGAGGTGGCCCTGCAGTAGGGGACTGCCACCACCCAGTTGTTTTGTTCCCTTTTTTGGGGGAGGTTCAGAAAATGGATCTCCAGGATCCATCTGAAAAAGGCAAAGCTTGCCAAGTGCCAGTCACTCTTAATCTCTCCATGTCCAATTTAGCAATACAGTTCCTGTCTCTGATGCCATTTCTGTGTTTGGGACATCCACGCCCTATTTCCCTTCAGGAAGACTCATTGACCTCGGCTTGCTGGATTGGTTACTCAGATAATTCCCTCAAGCAGGAGAGAGCCACACAAATGGGCTGGTTGTTTTTTTCTAGTTACTGCATTTAAGGATTGTGCGCCATATGAAATAATAAAGATTTACTGAATTTGTACAATCACAGAACCATAGAATGGCCTGAGTTGTAAGGGGTTCCAAAGATAATCTGGATTCAACCCCATGCCATGGGCAGGGACACCTTCCACTATCCCAGGGTGCTCCAAGCCCTGTCTAACCTGAAACACTTCCAGAAGTGAGGCAAATGGAAGATGATACCCACTTACCTTCACACACATGTGCCAGACCATTCCTAGAATCCCTAGAAGAGTGTTAGGAACAGGGCACAGAAAAATAGAGCAAAACTCCAAGAGCATTTCTGCTCTCCTTTATAATTCTCATAACTCTACCACCTGTGGATTTTGCTCAGTACCTTCAAGAAAAAAAACCAAAACCAAACTTCCTTTTTCTGTTCACTCTCCAGCATTTCCTAACAGTTCAATACTTGCAGCTGAAGGACATCTGACATTTTTAATGTCTATTGCAATGTCATTTTTCTCCACATGCTGCAATAATTTGTTTTCCTCACTTCCTTCTCTGGAGGAGGGGCCAAGTATGGACACAGGACTTTGAAATATGCTCAGTAAATAATTTAATTCACAGTAATAGCAACATCTAAAATGATCTTCCCTATCCCAAGTGGAAATCATAGCTGACATATTCTCCCAGCTGCACAATTCCCACAAAAACACTATTTAAAACTAATGGGTCAAAAACATTCCAAATGTAATTCTGCTGAAAATGATAGTGTGAATCAATCTGAAATTCAATAGGTGGTGCCTAAACCCTTTCTTGCCATGGGCAAGCAAAGCCTGGGATGTGGAACACCAAGTGTGAAATAAAGGCAACAATGGGAGTGTTAGAGAAGAAAGTCTAAATTATGAAAATCTAAGCCTGAGCAGAATTTTTCTTTGTGGTCCAGGGGATCTGGTCATACATATATTGCATGTTTACATTTTAAATGCATTTATACAGTGCAATTATGCACTATGTGCATTTATCTTGGACATAGATAATTGGAGGAATTTTTGCTTCATTTCAAAGGTTTCTAAAGTGCAAACCTGGGGAATATTACAGATATATCAGGCAGATTGGGAGCCACCTTAATTTTCAAAATGATTACAAATGCCTTTATGAAAGAGAGACTTTTTTTTTAGCTAGGTTAGATCAAGAGCCACGAGAGAGATGTAAAAATGGAAGCAAAGTCTACACATTCCAGAATGTTCCATGTTTCAATTCCCATTATTTTTTTAGCTTGGGCTCCAATATTCAAAGCTGGTATACACATGAGTTGTTCCCTCTGGGTGTCAGAAAGTAGAATAATTAATCATGTAGGTTGGTTGGTTGGTAGTAGAGAGGTGGATGTGTTGTCACAGAAATCAGGATGTGCATCAGAAAATAGGGAAGGAAAAGAGTAAAACCAGCCCAGGACATATCAGGCTGTGAAACACAACAGTTTCCAGTGAATTTAGATCTCTGCCAAGTGTCTGCTTAAATATTTGGTTCCATAATCTCGGCCTACCTTGGGAAGTGTTTGTTGTTAGGAAAACTCCCAATCATCCAAGTGCCTTGTTCAGTCAGGTCTTTTTTTCTCTGCTCCACCCAAAGTTGGTTTTCATTTAAATGTGGTAGATTTAACAAGCCCTTTCATGAAATGTTAGAGGTCAACTGCACCCCTCATTTTATTTAGTGTGTGTTTCTTTACTTCATTTAAAAGAAGAATGGCAAAACCACAAACTGAAACCAAATCTCACCAAGCACTGAAAACAAAAGGGTTCTTACGGGATTGGAGTGCTGGGACAAAAAAAAAAAAAAAAAAAAAAAAAAAAAACCCACCATTTTATTTTGCAAAGCATTTGGAAAAGTACAATTGATCTTCTTATTTCATTCTTTGGTGTCTGATATTTCAGCCATCCATCCTGGGCTTAATTCTGTGTGGTCCTACCAAAAAAATGTGGGGTTTGTTCCTGGTGTTACTGCTCACCTACTGTGTGACCTGGGCTGAAGCACATCTAGAGCCTTGTGGTGCCTAAAGACACTTGGACATAAAATGGCTGAAAAGGTGAATCAAATTTATATTTGTGAATTATATTTATGCATTATATTGACAAATTATATTTAATTTAGTTTGGTTCCAGAAGGCTTAATCATAAAGAGTCTCCTACCCAGAATAGTTAAAGGAGTGCTGTCTCATGTCTCTCTCTGCTCTCTTCAGTGTTTTGTCCACTCTGCCTAAAATGGCATATTTATTTCTTTGAATTTTGTCATGCTAATATTTTTGCTAATACTTTTAAATTTGATTTCTATATTTTTTACAGTCCCTGGTTCTGGGATGTCCTTTAGAACTATTTCTATGAGAAGGACTGAAGGACTGTGCTGTTCTCTCATCATCTCATCATCTCTACATCATAAGCCTGTAGTAAGAAAAGCTACTGCGTAAATCTGTAAATCACATAAACAAAACGAAAGATTTTTTGCTATAATAACTATTAATTACCATGATTTCCCTTGTTAGATGACCTTTAGTTTAAATTTGTGATTATTTATATGCATTTCTATACTTCATATATTCAAGATAGAGACATTGATGAGTTTCTGCTGTTTTGGACTTTTAATTAAAATGACATGCATTCATAAACTTTCATATTTCAAATGTTAAAATATCTTCATTAAAATAAATAGATTTTTATGCTCCTTATGAGAAATGTATCTTTAAAAACCAGAAACGTGTTAATTATCAGTATGCTGCTCTCTAATCAGACCTAATCAGAGGAAGTGGAGACATTAAAAGGAGGAGGATAAATCTAATTTCAGTGCATTCAGTGAAAATGTATGTTATAGTCACAGAACCAAGAAGATTTTTTTTTTTCCTTGCAACTGGAAATGAGACACATGAACCTAAATAACATGTTAAATAGAAATAAGAAACATGAACATAGATAACACGATAAATAGCACATTGATTGGGAACCTCATTGCTTGGGAAGTTTATTATTACAGCAATAAAACCACAAAAGCTGCATCTGTAAATAGGATAAAATATATTTGTGTGTGTATGTGTGTAACAATATTAAACTAAATGTAGACAGAGCTAATAAATATATTAAACTATGAAAATTATTAACTCACATATATAACGTATTGTATGTGACTTTGGTGTCGTGTTAATAAAGAAAATAGCATCTCTCTTCCATTATTTGATCTACATAAAGCAAAAACTGCCTTAAAAACTTCCAAAAGAGCAAATACCTCAATCTCCCTTTCATTTTTTGTGTAAAATCACCTGTATTTCTCCATGAATTTTTAAATATGAAAATGCACTCTTTTGATTTATGTGCCACCTACGTACTTTCTTTTCTTGTTTTCTTACGTTTTGTTCCATTCCCACTATTTGGAAAGGGAGTCACACAGACTGTCAAGACAGTGGGTTCTTGCCATGCTCTGGTTTTGCCTGGAAAAGCAGGATCTGCCCCATCAAGCAGGATTACAGTACCAGAGGCATTTAGAATTGACTTTAGGAAGGGTGTGTACAGGTATGCTTTTATGAACCTGATTTCAATGGGACAAGTTCATGTGCAGGATTATATTGGATTCAAAGCAGGGCTTGAATATCCTCATATTTCAGCCTTTCAAAACCCCCACAAGATCATTTCCTACCACACAGCTCTGATAAAAACAGCTAAATATGGCTGGAATGTAACAGATGAGTTGGTTTTAAAGGCTGCTTTGCTATAGGTTAAGTGGGAGAACAGCAGTTTTTCATTTATCCCTTTGTAGATCTGCAGCAAAGAATTCCAGAGAAGGATATAGATGTGGCAACAAACAGATGAAGTGGTTGGGATTTCTTGGTCTAGTGATATTTTGCAAGAATTCTTTAAAAAAAATGGAGGAGTTTGTTCCAGATCCTTATCCAAACATTTATTTGTTTCAGCAGTTTCCACAGTAATTGGCCATTGCAAACACCCCGAGTGTTTCGGGGCTGGCATAATGGGCCTGCTGTTAATTTATAAAAATAAATCACAACTTAGATGTCACTTTGCACTTTCAACTGATAGCCAGCTGGAGAATCATAACAATATGGTATTTTATTTTATTTTATTTTATTTTATTTTATTTTATTTTATTTTATTTTTCTTTGAACAGTGGCAATTAAATTTCTTTTCAAAGTTGACCAAACCTCCAAGGTAACAGGACAACTTCAAGACTGGCCAATACTTTGGGTTGTCATCATTCCCAATGTGGAAAATGGCTTTTGGTGAGCTGTACATCACAGAAGTCCTCAAATTACATCCACACATGCACAGATGCCATATGATGAATATCTTTCCAATGTGAAGTTATTCCCTGCTGTGAATGTCCTGAAGCTGTATGAACGTCTTCCCCAAAACTGGAAACTGGTAACAGGCAGCAGCTAGAGCTGACTGGAAGACAAGAATTTCCATTTTTATTAACATCTTGGGGACTCCAACATTTGTTTTGTCCTGTTGGTTTACAAAAAAAAAAAAAAAAAAAAAAAAAAAAAAAAAAAAAAAAAAAAAAAAAAAAAAAACCAGCACACTGCAATAAAAATAGCACTGGAACAAAATCTCTCTGTCTTTGGAGAAATGAGAAATCCCAGCCCTAAAATTGTGACACACATTTTCATATTTGAGGGACAGACAGCACAGCTGTGAGATTGAGGTACATCAGAGTTGTGTCCCCTGCTCTGTCTCCTTTGGCCACCTGGATGACTGCTGTGGCCTCTGGGCTACAAAATGGTACAATCATAGACTATGCTGAGTTGGGAGAGACCCATAAGGACCACCCAGCCCAACTCCTGGCTCTGCACAGACACCCAACAATCCCACCCTGTGCATCCCTTGGGGCATTGTCCAAACTCTCCTGGAGCTCTGGCAGCCTTGGGGCTGTGACCATTTCCTGGGAGCCTGTTCAGTGCCCAACACCCTCTGGAGGAAGAACCTTTTCCTGAGATCCAACCTAACCCTGCCCTGACACAGCTCCAGCCGTTCCTGGGGTGCTGTCCCTGGTCTCACAGAGCAGAGCTCAGGGCCTGTCTCTCCTTTTCCCCTTGTGAGGAATCTGCAGAACTGTTGTGAGCTCTGGCTTCAGTCTCCTTTTCTCCAGCTGAACAGACCAAGTGACATCAGCCACTCTGCATGTCATTTCCCCTTCAGGCCCTTCACCATCTCCATTTCCCTCCTTTGGACTCTCTCTAACAGCTTTAGGTCTTTATTATATTGCAGCACCCAAAACTTCACACAATATTCCAGGTGAGACTGCTCCAGGCCAGAGCAGAGCAGGGCAATCCGTCCCTGTCCTGGCCATGCTGGATCTGGTGTCCCCAGGACAGGGATGTCACTCCTGGCTCCAGGATATTGCTGGCTCATGTCCAACTGGTCATCGACCAGAACCCCAGGTCCCTTTCCTTGGCACTGCTTTCCAGACTCTTATCGTCCAGCCTGTCTGTACATCCAGGGCTGGATTTGAGAGGTGAATGACAAGGGATGCACCAGAAAGGACTGGCATAATGCAAAGTTTGGTTTATTTTGACCCACAGCTCAGAAGCAGATGGAAAGCAGTTGAATCCAAAGTCAGTAGATTTAAAACTGATAAAAGCAAAGGGATATTTCAGTCAAAGTCTAATTAGCTACTTTGTATTTGTATCTATTATACACAGAAAAAAATAAAAGGAAAAAAAGTAAAAAGCAATAAGAGAATACTGCATTATTTTCACATTAGGAAATACAACCAAATATACACCCCAGAAGAATCTATCTTGAATAAAACTGTCAGACTTAAAGAGCTACTTTGAAGCTTATAAGCTTATTAAGCCAGATAATAATAGAATAATTCAATTTTTAAAATGCTAATGAATAAGTATTTAAAAACATATCTTACACATTTTATAACTGCTATGAAGGGAAAACCTTAATCTAATATAGTCTTTAAAGCCACTTGTTTCTGAGCATAAAATTCTCAGAATAATGAACAGTCAGGATAATAATTAGTCAAGATAAAGATTGCATTGATGTGTGTATAAGGGGGAAAGCTGTGTGTGAAAAACAGAGGATTAAGCCCCATTCACTTTATTTTTTTTAATATTCAAAATAATTTAATTATTAACTTTTACCATTTGAGCAATGGTAAAAATTGCACTAAAAAGTAGGCTACCACAGACTTTAAGAAGTCACCCAGTCCATTTTTCTACCCTGGGCAAGGTTACATATAAGCAAACCTCAGTCTCATAACTCACCTGGCAAATGTTTGTCTAAATCGTCCTGTAAGCCTCCACAAATTCCCAGAGCAAGCTAATCCAGCCTTTCACTATCTTGCCATTAAAAAGCTGGGGTTTTTTTCCCTTAATTCCCACCCTCTTTCTGTTGAGGTAATTCAAACACATCATGTCTTGTCCTGTTCCTGGTGGCTGTTATCATGTCTCTGCACATTCTTCCCTTCCCCAGACTAAACAAACCCAGCTCCTTCACTCTTGTCTCACGAGCTGCATTTTCTGGACCTCTAATAATTCTTGGTGTTCATCTCTGGGTTTTTGCCAGTTGGCAAAGGGCATTTCTCCAGATGTTACCTGCACTTAGCTGGACACAGGATGCCAGGTGGGCTTTTATCCATATGGGAAAGAGGTATCACTTCCCATGCCTTCTTTTTTTTCATTTATAGGGGGTTCCTTTTTTCATCAGGATGGATCTGCTGATGCACAAATTCTCTTTTGTAGATTTGCTGCCTACTCGATTGTTCCACACCTTGCATTTGTACCCTTGACTCTTAAAAATTGTTGTTTTGTTTTGTTTTGTTTTTAATTTGAAAGTTCAAAAGATGAGAGTTTCCTCATTGTTGTACAAAATTATATAGATTTTTAAAATTATGGAAAGACAGGAAAAAAAACTTCGCATATGAAACTAAATTTGCTTTTAGCACTCCACAGTTACTATTTGCAGTCTCTAATCTTTTGTTATAAGTGGTGACCATAAAGCGATCTGTGGTACAAATTACTTAATTCCAGCAACATTTGTATTTTGATGCAATTAAAAAAAGCCAGTGAGTTCTTACTTAATATTCATAAATAAAAAGAAGAAAGTATGGGATCATTAGGCAAATGAATGAATAGATGGACTTCAAGAAAAGAAATGAAGGGATGTGTGGGATTTAGTGTTGTCTAGAAAAATTCAGGAAAATAACTGCATTTTCTTCACATTCTTTTAATTTTTTTCAGATTGGAATTTGTCATTCTCTTCAAAAAAGGAAATGAGAAAAATTCTGTATCTACAAAGAAATACTTCATTCACAAGTCTTCCTCTTTCCTAGGAATGTGAATCGTCCCATGATCAGCACAACACCTGAAGCCTGACACCCTGGTGTCCCAGGTTTTGTGGCTGAACTCTCCTCTGAATACCAATTTCTGGCCAAGACTTGAGCACTTCCATTGCCTTGCTGCTCTGGTTTCTGATCATCTATTTGAGTTTCTGCTCCAAATTTCCCTCAGGAAAGACTCGTTTGGGTCTTCTTCAATTGAAATTTGCAGTTTACGTCCTTGGAAAACTGAAGTCATCTGTCAAATGTAGCTGAAATCGGAAAAGGGTTTTGAGATTATGAAGAGAAAGGACAGTGGCAGACATCAAACATTTTGTTAACGTCAGTCTTGTCCACACAGAAAATGAAGCCAAGGAGCCTCTGCTCTCTAAGCACTATCACACATCTTCCTACAAAAAACCTGCTTTGTTCAGGCTTTCTAGAAATAGATGGCGACAAAAAAGAGACTATAATTCTCCTATAAAGGAAATTTTAGAGGGCCTGGATGTGAGAGGAAACCAAGGAAAAGTTTTCCATTGGCCAGAGAGAGTTTGGGTAATACTTTTACAAACAATGACAAAAAGGGTAAAAGGAAAACCAAAATTTCATAGCTAATTGCAGCTGGCATCACTGAAACCCCCTACTAATTCACTCTGCAGAAACAACAAAGACATTGTATCATTTACTATATCAGCAAAGACATCACTATCATTTAAATAAATCACTATCATTTAATATCAGTTAAACAATCACTATCAATAATGGTACTGCAGAAGAATGGACAGAATAGAATTTGAGCTAGCCAAAGATTGATTTTATGTCTTAGACATTAAATAACTTGAACATTTTTGTCATTTCCCCCCTCTTCATTTATAGCTATTGAGGCATCAAAAGCAAGCTGTGGAAAACACTGTGAAAATTTATGAGATGTCAACCTGGATATTGTCTATGTTCATGAATCTGAAAAGTGAAGCAATAACTTATTTGTTGATTTTCAGATCCGATGCATTCTATTTTTCAAAATAAACAAAAGCCAGTCCTCATCTCCATCCTTCCAAACCAAGGAACTGACACAGTTGTCATTAAATTTCCATTTAAACATTTATTCCTGAGGAAAAGGGATTTTTTTTAAAGAGGAATAAATTAGCAGAAGTATCTCTGACCTGTTTTGAACTTGATCATTAAATTGATAATTTTTCCTACCTTCTTGTTTTGCCAAGTCCCCTCTGTCTTTCCTTCAGAAATTCCTTGCATTATTTCAACAGCAGTTCCTAGTTTATTAATTCAGGCTTAGTCATCCAGCTCTTTTAAAAAGGGGTTCCCTCAATCAATCATTTTTCTGCTCAGGCAAGTAACCTTCTCAAACAGTGTATTTTTTTTTTTTCATCTCCAAAGCAAATCCACCAGTATTGTATTTCCCTATCAGAGAACAAATACATGAATTACAAATTCTTCCTCATTCCCCCCCTCCAACAACAGCCCACTGATTTCATGCACACTTTCCCAGAAAATCCAAGCAGCTTCACATTCTCCCTGCCCCCAAATCCATCAGGTTTCCCATTCCCACAGTCCACTCCAGCCCCTCTGGATGGAGCATACCCCTGATTCCCAAGGAGTCCATCAGGAACCCGGGGTGAGGTGTCCTCCCTGGCAGCTCTGCTGTGTCACAGTGACAGTGGCAGCAGATGGGCTGCCTTGAAGCCTCTGATGTCTCAACCCAGCCCTCCCATGGGGATCCAATTTTTTTGGCTGGGAAAAGGAAGAATTCGATCTCTCTCACTCCTGTGCATCAGACATGGAACAAAAGCCTTCTCCTGCCTCACTGATTTCAGGCTGGCTCAAGCCCTTCACATCCTGCAGGCAGCACAGGTTGCTCCATCCTCCTTTCCTGGAGGTAAATGAGTGATTTATATTCCTAATATTACTGTGTGGGTATCAGTCCAGGCAGGTTCATACAAGGCAAGACAACAGCTGTCAGGGAATTTGACTGAAAAAATCAAGGTTATTTAATTTACCCTCATAGTAGAAACAAAATAAAGATCATGCTTTGCAAAGTTACTTTGGGGAACAACTCCAAGGAGCTGCCCTTTGATACCCTCTCAAAGTAATCAAATTACTTCTTATTTGATCACCCAAATATGGCACATGGAAATCCATAAAAACCTAGGATGCTGCACTTTCTTAATAAATATAACTTAATTAACAGTTTCATCCCAGTAACACTAAATGCTTACACACAAAAAAATTATTTTGCTTGGAGTTGTATCATGAAATAAAAATAATTGATTTCTCACAAACACCAATTTGCTGTCTCCTTTCTCTGCTTGGGAAACACGCTCCAGTTCTGATAAAGTGACAGAGCATAAAATAGTTACAAACTAATCCTTGTGGACTGAGAACTCCCAAGATTTCTTGTTCCCCACCCCCTTGGCAAGAATTAAAGACTTCCTATTTCACATGGCAAATCTCCCTTTTCCCACATATTTGGTGTCAGAGCCATGTTTCACCAGACCTTACAAATCCAAATTCCTTCAGGTCTTTTTTTCATTCAGTGAAATCCATATGTACAGGCAATGGGAGTAGCAAGAACATCCATTCTCTTCCTCCTCCTGTCCTTCCCTTTCAAGGCAGTCAGTTCCGTTCCTTGCATGGACACAGCTCAAGAGTTTCCTTGTAATAATTCCCATCCTTTTCCCTCAAGGCTCACCACTCCCACTGCACATTCATAATTCTCCCACTGGATCCTTTAAGAAACAAACGATGCACGAATCTATATAGCTGAGCTTTCTATGAATTCAAATCTCCCTTGTAGAATCAGTCATGGTGTTTTGGGTGGGTTTGTGAAAGTCGCTGTAAAATTAGTCATAGCTGAACTTTTGCTACGTGAAATGCAAAATAATTATTTCTTCCATGTTCTGATGTTTTTGGTGAGATGAACCTGGAGAGGAGGTGAAAGCTTGCACTTCTTGCAGATCACCTAAAGAGAGAGTCCTTCCAAGGCAGCTTCTGAACAGGAATCAGTGGGGATGTTAAAAGAGATATCAAAATTGGCACCCCTAGGAGGTAGGAGATGCTACCTCAGCTGATTGTAAGTGCCAGTCCTTGTGTGGAACCAGCCTTGCATTGAGGCTCCAATTCCTTTGCAGAGGCAAAACTTGCTTCTTTTCCAGGCTGCAATTCACCTCTTCAGTAAACACTTCTGAACAGGATTGAGCAGGTGTTGAGGCTGCTCTTCTTTTAGAACGGGTCATCCTGTCTGAGCTGGCAATGGGTTTTGCTGGGAGAAATTGCCTCATGTCCCACATTCTGCATTAACACCCTCACAGGTGGCATCTTCCCAAAATCATCGAATCACAGAATTATTAAGGCTGGAGAAAACCTCCAAGATCATCAAGCCCAACCTGTGACCACTCCCCACCTTGTAAACCAGCCCAGAGCACTGAGTGCCACATTTGGCAGTTCCTTGGATACCTCCAGGGATGGGGATTCACCACATCCCTGGGTACCCATTCCAATGCCTGACCACCCTTTCCACAAAGAAATTCCTCCTGATGTCCAACCTGAACCTTCCCTGGCACAGCCTGAGGCTGTTTCCTCTCATCCTGTCCCTGTTCCTTGGGAGCAGAGCCCGACCCCCCCGGCTGTCCCCTCCTGTCAGGGAGTTGTGCAGAGCCACAAGGTCCCCCCTGAGCCTCTTTTTCTCCAGGCTGAGCCCCCACAGCTCCCTCAGCCCCTCCTGCTGCTCCAGCCCCTTCCCCAGCTCCCTTCCCTTCCCTGGACACGCTCCAGACCCTCAATGTCCATCTTGGAGTGACAGTCCCATAACTGGACCCACGATTTGCGGTGTGGCCTCCCCAGTGCACCTCAAAGCTCCACCTGGCTGCTCTGCCACTCCACAGCAGCTCTGTGGCATTCCCTGCTACATGCAAAACCTGTTCTCTGCACTGTGAGTGACCTCACTTAGATGGAAAGACATTGGCAGAGAAAATCTTCCATTGCTCTTTTGAAAGCACTATGGCTGTGCCAGAGCAGGAGCCCTGAAATGGAGCACACAGTTTAATCTGCCTCTGACATGTTTGTTTTTAGCCCAGTTGCTCCTTATTAGAAAGCACTTTTATTTCTCCTAATCATCCATCAGCATCTCTGTGTGAGCACAGTGTTTAACAGAACACTCTGACCATCACCTTCAGACATCAGCTGTTCTTCCATTAAGAAAAAAAATCCTTCTGTGTTGAAATAGAGAGCGAGACGTCTGAATCTGGAGGACACATTTTTAAAAGGTGCATTTGGGGTTATGTAATTTTATGTGCCAGAATCACATGCAGCCTGATTTACCACATTTATTACAACATTTATACACTTGTGCAAGGAAACAGAATCAAACACTGACTTACAGACCTCGACAGTCTGTGTTTCATGCAAGTCCCTGGCACATTTTTGGCTCAGGCCAGGTATCCTTGAGGGATATCCTTCAGGAAAGCTCATAGCCCTAAAACTGCATTCAGTAGGGATGCAGCCACTCTTTTCCAGGGAGGAAGAAAGTTCAAGCCCATAGACAAAGAACCAGATAATGGCACTTGGACCATGAGACAGGACTGGGGCACCAGCCTGAGGTTGGTTTTTTGGCATTACAGGCTAAATCTTCCTCCTATGTAATGTGGTTTTGTATTACTCCTGTGAAAAAATAAAACACTGAGGTAGGTGACATTTACAACACTGCACTTAGTGTAGTTAAGTAACTACATTGGTTGCGTTTTTCCTCTGCTCACTTTCAGACTTTTGGGACTTTTTTTTAAGAAGGATTTGGCAGTGCCAGCAATCCACTGCATTTTTGGAGAGTATGGGGCAAGTTCTGCACTGATTTACTGCACTGTAGAACATGGAATCCATTGGTGTTAGCCAGGTGACACAAGATCATAGAAATTAGAACCAATGTATTCGTATTGTCTGTTATCTATTAATTTGCTTAATGCTCATATAAAGAGCTTATTTTTGGTTTTAAACTCTTTGTGTTTCAATGGATAAGAATATTTTACCTTCAGATATTATAGAATAACATTTTATATGCAATTTATGAATCAATGGTGTCATTAAGTAACATTTTTCTGTGGCTTGCTCAGTTTTTTTTTAATTTTCTTTTGTTTGAGAAAGCTCATTGGACAAAATCTTTTGAATACAAGGCATGATCATATGTTTAGCCTTTTCTTAAAAAAAATAATTTGGAGAAAGAGTACTTGAGTAAAAATTGCTTGGGTAGAAGGAAAGTCCTTTGTAATGACAACTTGTGAGTTCTAAACTTTTCTTTTCTGCAGCTTTTTCACTTGGTCTCATAAAAACATCCTCTGTCCCTGCAAGGTTTTCTTGTCACTGCAACAGCAGAGCTGGTGGACACTGAACACTTTAACTAAAAACTTTCACTGTGAGATCAATATGAATGTCTGAGATGAGAATAATTCAGACTTAATCCACTGCTTAGAATTTAGAATGACTAATGACTTTAATATAAAACAGTCACTTAACTTTACAAACACTTCAGGCAGTCGCCAGAATTTCAACTTCTGGTTTTGGTAGGAAACAAATCTGGCACGGTTCAGGTTGCTGCAGAATCCGGTTTTATTTTCACTAATTCCAATCTCAAAACTGAGCCAAGAACTCTACAGAAACAGAGACCTTACTCCAATGGTTGTCAGATTAAAAAGGATTTAACCTGATGTGGATCAGGCTGCTACTGCAGGTTGGTGCAGACATTGAGAAGATAATAATCTAAAGATATAATTCAGGCAAGATTTAAAACTCTGCTTGATTTTACATGTGTAGGCAGCCTCGAAGAAATCAATGGGATCACCCATGTACATAAAGTTAAATCACACATAAATCTTTGTGAAGCTGTGACCCAAGGGTCCAGCCTTGTATTTATCTTCAATATGGATTTTAGTTCTCAAGGCAATTTCATTGATGACTTAAATGCTCACACACAGCACTGTCTCATATTCATGGCTGCAGGTATCTGATTGATCAGGTCCTTAATAATGTGAGGAGTGGCAGAAAAGGGAATTTTATTTTCAATCTGTTCACTTTCAACCAGCTCTATAGCCTTCTCTTTCCTTGAATTTTTACTCTGAAAAGACAGAAGATGTTCATTAGTGCTACATTACTCTGTTTTTTCAGTCTTCATCAAGACTTCCAATTCCACCACATATGGCTGTTAAATTTAGTTTATAATTAGATTACTAGTGATACATTGGTCTCCCCTTTACCCACATTTTGATTAAAACATATTTGATTTATTATTATTATTATTGTGACTGGTTTAGTGTTCTCTTTCCTGTAGAAATTTCCTTTCCCTTTCTTTTTCCCTTGGAAAATGTGATCTACCCTCATGTAACTGCTTTGGTTTTGACCTTTTGACCCTCACTGATGTCTATTTAAGATCTTCAATTAAATATAACTGGGCTCAGCAGAGTACTGACCCCTTATTTGTACAGCTGTATCACCATTTCTTCTCCACATGAATTTCAGATTGTATTTTTTAGTATTCATCACTTCTTATTAAAGACATATCAGGAAAATCATTTTTATACTAATTGGTGTCTCTGAAGCTTACACACATCTGCCTTAAAATTCTAAAATATCTTTTATAGTTATTAAATCTACCTGTTTTTGAAGAATTTAATGGATTCTGATCACTCTCCTTTGAAGGACTATTACCTGAAAATTTTCTTTCTTCAACACTTCAGTTGTGTAAACCTGAAAAATATTTTTTCCTAATGAGCTTCTTCATTAAATACTGTTATTTTCCATTCTGACCTTGAGTCTCAACACAGTATAGCTCTATAGAACTCAGTAAAACCGTGCTGATATGGAACTACTGCAAAAGTAGAGGAAGAAACCACACCAATTTCAAATACAAGGTTTGGAAACACCATTCTGGTTTTCCCTCCACAAAAAAAAAAAAAAAAAAAAAAAAAAAAAAAAAAAAAAAAAACCAAAAAAAACTGCATAAAATAACAGCAGTGCAATTATATTGATTCAATACCTGTGTAAAATCAGAATCAACCCCTACGTAAAATGATTACACAGCTGGAAGCTGGAAAAATGCAACAATTCATATTGGAAGGAAGGAAGGAAGGAAGGAAGGAAGGAAGGAAGGAAGGAAGGAAGGAAGGAAGGAAGGAAGGAAGGAAGGAAGGAAGGAAGGAAGTCTAATTGTTAGGAGAAGAAAAAGAATTCTTAGGAAAGAGAAAGACTGTGGAAGAGATTTAGGGGATTTAGGGGAAGACAGCATGATTTAGGAGAAGGTACTTTAATGCTTTGCTCTGTTTCATGTTTTTGTGGTTTGCATCTTTGACCTTCACCAAGTCACCCAGACCTTCATGGTCACCAAGACCTGTTTTCTGCCTGCCTGTTATGCCTCCTGGCAAGAAAATAGAATTTCCATTCCTAAGAACCATTCCATGATCCAAAATTTATTTCAGAATCTCAGTAATGTTTTGATCTGACAAAACAACGTCTCTGAAAGCTGTCAAATAAAAAGAGTCCAATATTCCACTTGCCATGAGCTTGCTAAAATAATCAGTAGAATCATTTTTAGGGCTGCATTCATCTCACAAAACTTCACATGCATGGGTAAGGCATGCAGGGCACGTTATTTGCCAAGACTTCTCCTGCATCTGATGGGGAAGATACCTGAAAAGGCAGCTTATTCCATTTTCCTGGGATGAATGAATACATTCCTGGATGTGCTGTGTTCCTTTAATTACAAGGGATGCCTAAATATCTAGGATTGACTGGACGACAGTAAGACAGTGATTGTTACTGCTAAAATATTACTTAATGGTCTCCTCCCAGTGTCAAATAATATTTAGTGTTCCACAGTGGGATGCAAATTTTTCTTTTTAATTTGTCAATAAATTCCACTAAATGTCTTCCCTCTGTCAGGCAAAATTTCTGTCGCCCCAAAACACTGCTGTGGCTTCATGTCATTGCTTCCTCAAGCAAGTTTCAGAAGCTTTAATGAGGCAGGGAGGCAGATGCCTAGAAATTTCAGAAGAAGCCCTCACATTGCACAAACTTCTCTGACTCACTGTAGAGCTGAGGTTTCATGTGGTCTGCTGCTCTGTGTGATGCCAGCTCTGTTACTGTCTCAAACAACTATTTCATAAAACTATCTAGCAAAAGCCGAGCTATGAATCATTAACAAGGTTGTTTACAAGATGACTTTCATCTTCCTCGTGCTTTTCTATAGTAAATTTCCACTTTAACACAAGCCACAACTACACCCTTAAGTGGAAATTCATTACCCTTAAGCTGAGTGAAGATTTTCTGCAAACAGAGTTTGGCTTTTGCGCTGGTTGTTAACGATCAGCGTTTAATGTGCTCTGACTACGTGTTCAGCCAAGTGCAAGACAGGACTGAAGACTGTCCTTAGACTCAGTGCTTGGGAAAAGTGCATGTAGCACAGTGGTAGATTGTCAATCCAGAGAGCCAAGGACAGAACCTGGAGTTACAGGTACCTGTGGAGTTGATTCTGTAGGTGACAAGATCCTGCCAGAAGGACAGACAATAGAACCTCTTCTATCCACCACTTTCATACAGAATCAACAAATGGTTGAAGTTGGAAGGGACCAAGGTGGGGCAGTAAGTCCCACCTCCCTGCTCCAGAGTGCAGAATTGTGTCCAGCTGGTTCTGGAATATCCCAGTGAGGAGACTCCACAGCCTCTCTGGACAATCTGTTCAGGGCTCTGCCCAGGGAAGAAGTTCTGCCTCATGTCCAGGTGGAACCTCCTGGGGCTCAGTCCCTGCCCATGGCTCTGGTGCCATTGCTGGGCCCTGCCCTGAGCCCTCCCTGCTCACAGGGACACACAGGGATCAGGGCCCCTCTCAGCTGGGGCTCCTCTCCAGGCTGGACAGCCCCAGCTCCCTCAGCCTTTCCCTGGCAGAGATGCTCCAGGCCCTAAATCATCTCTGCAGCCTCCGCTGGCCCCGCTCCAGGAGCTCCCTGTCCCTGCTGTGCTGATGATCCCAGAGCTGGACACAGCTCTCCAGATGTGCCTCACATCTGGGCTGGGCAGAGGGGCAGGATCACTCCCTGACCTGCTGGAAATGCACTTTCCAATGCACCCCAGGAAACCACTGACCTTCTTAGCCCTCAGGGTGCTGCTGCCTCATGGACACGCTGCTGTCCCCAGGTCTTTCTCTGCACAGCAGATTCCCAGCAGGTCACCCCCAGGCTGTGCTGGAACACTGAATTATTTCTCCAAATAAATACAAGACATTGTGTTTGCCTTTACCAAATTTCAGACAGTTCTCTGCCCATCTCCCCAGCCTTTTGATGTCCCTCTGAAGGACTACCCATCACTCTTGGTTGCTTCTTTTCCAGCTCAAAATTTGAGCGACAGTGTGAGAAAACATCTTTGATAGCACAGAGGGGGGAAACAGAGACAGGAGCATAACAGGAATAGAGAATTCTGTGGCCATGTGAAAAGTGATGGAGTTACTGGTGTTGAGATGGCCACATTTTTGTTTTATAGTTAAGTGCCAGCCATGAATTTTGGCTACTCATGAACAGCACATGGAGTAAGCAAAGACTGAGAATTTTCCATGTTGATGTCTGAGTTCACAGTTATCTCAGGTAACTCCTGTTGTATTTTGGTGTACAATTCTTGGCACTTCTTTCACCTGAAACCTTTCATTCTAAACTGAATTGTAACAAAACCTCCATTTTTCACACACCCATTAAAGGCTGAGTGCTCCCATTCTCAATCCTGAAGAAAGATCCTAAGCATGGAGGAGAAGATGGTGAGAAGAGAAACTGGATATGGCAAGCTGGAGATATTGTGTTGAGGCCACAGAATTCTATGTTTTTCAAGAGTTAACATGTGTTATCAGACAATAAAATATTCAAAGCAATGGTGGAGATCTGCAGAAATTTTCTAGGCTTTTCTTCATTTTCAAACATGAAATATGAATTACAGGAAAATGTGTGATGGGTTAAAAATAGTTTCCCCTATTGGTTTTTCTGCCCTTGAAAAATCAGTCAAAATGTAGATAATTTGGAGCATTTTTCACCAGTGCTTCTATTGATGTCTTGATTATTTGCATTAACCACTAGATAGTAGCTCAAGTTATGAGCTACCCCATCCCAGTCCTGTTGTTTCTCTGTATAATACAAGAGAAAACTTCACTCAAGAAATAAAGGCTGCCACAAGGAAACATGCAGTGATGCTGATTGGTGTAAATTGGAATGTGCTGAAAAGTGGCAATATTTTCCTTCAACCAAAAGGAAATAAAGTCTGAGAGAGGAGTTAAGGATGATTGTCGGTCAAATTTGGTCAATGATTTGTGAAGAAAGGCAAAGAAGAGGTGCCAGAGTCACATCTACAGGAAACTGAATGAGTCTGATTGGGAATAAGGTACAAAATGCACCAAAAATAACCCCCACAAAATCAGCAGACATCTGACTGTAAAGTATCTCCAAATACAGGTTGTGAGATATTTTCTTCATAACATCATGAGGCATGCCAGAAAAATTAATAGCTCCTTTCATACAAACATTCAAACCTTCAAACATTCCCACATTCAAATATTCAAACATTCCCACTGACTCTCCGCAATTTTTTTTTATTTCTTTCTTGTCTAAGATTTCTATTCTTAATTTGAATATAGCATGCCCAGAGTTTTCCTTGTAAATATAATCAATACATATATTATATATATACACATATGAATATAACCAAATATAAATATACTTTATGAGATTAAAGAATTAAAAAATTCACACAAGCCTGTAAGATGGGATGGATTCTTTAACTTCTGGAATTTTAGCTTTGATCATCCTCTATAGAGTAGGAAAGGTATTGGATTAATTCAGGGGCACTACACCTGATTTAAAACAGTGGGAAAACATGTGGCATCAAGTGAAAACAGTGGGTCAGGTCTGTATGTGCAGTGATTCACCACAGGTAATATAAAGCATTATTCTGCATTTATTACTGATTTATTGAAAAACAAAGAGATCCTGAGTGTGTTGGAAGATTAAAAATCCTTTGCCACAAACTCTTGTTTTCAAGTTTTCACTTCTTCCTAGGGAAAACCTGTTTAGAATTAACTCTCCTTGGAAATCCTCCAGGTGCAGTTTAAGCATAACCCATTCATTGTGTGAAAAGAAAACTTTGGCCACGGTACTGTACATAGCCTGACAAATTTTTACTCTGTTCTACATATTTACAAATTTTTATATATTGGAAATATGGAACTGAGACTGCCTGTAGTTCTCAGAGGGTTGGTCTGTATTCATAACCAAACTGGAAAAAAAAAAAACTTGCCTAGGGATTATAAAATTTAGACTGCTTAAGATCTATGTACAGTAACAGCAAGAAATGTTATTAAGATTGAGAATTTGCCTTGGAGGCATAAGGAAAGGCATTTCCACTCAGCTCAGTGGAAGATGTGGGGATGGTCTCAGTAAGACCTCCTTGGGTTTGCAGGATTTAGGAGCCACACACAGAATTTGGGGGACAGAATGTTTATTCAGTGAATGAAACATTACACTTACACATATTTACCTAAATGCATGTTTAAAATGAAAGTTTAGTAGCACCAAAACTCTTCTGAATGTGGGACTGTTTAGAGCAGCTTGCAGGCTTTTTCCTTGTTCCCTAAGCACAGGGGTGCAGAAGTTGATTTTTTTAAAGTTTGGAGTAAATGTTTTCTTTCTTTGGTTGGTAAAAAAAAAGTAAAAAAAAACAACAGGGGGAGAATGCAGCCAAAGCTGGTTTTTGTGAGCTCAGTTTGCCCTGTACTTGATTTTGGCAATTCAGAAGAGCTGTCCACCTTACCTAAAAAGCTTGCCTGGGGAAAAAAAAAATAAGGTTTCTAAGAATAGCATTCCCTTGCAGCTCCCTCCAACAAGGCTGAGCGCAGTTTTCCCTGCAGGATGTAAAATAAGTTTAGGCATGGCCAAACAAATAGGATTAACAGTGCTGTGTGCTGTATGGTGTCTCTTATAAAAATGACTCTTCTCCAAAGTTCAGAGGCTGCATTTTGATTCAGAAGCCAAAGGGGAAAAAAAATGCCACTAATGTCCAGAAATAAAACTAATTTTCTCTTTCTGCCTGAAGAGAAAATGAGTTTCTCTACTTGGATGCAAAAAATTCCAGTCAACAACAAAACGAATATGTTCCAAGGGGTCCAGGGGAGATAGTTTAGGGTCTGGAGCATCTCTGACAGGGAAAAATGCTTTCATCAGCTAAAAAAGGATAACTGGATGACTACAACTTTGCTAGTTGTAGATGACAATGATGCACATGAAGTCTGAAACCATTATATCCTTTAATCACTTCTCTGGTTCTTCAGTTTTTCATTTTGGTATGAACTTGGTACATAAATAATATTGTTATGAATAACATTCAACATTGACAGCTTTATAAACTCACTTGACCTGAGTCAGCATAACCTCACTGACTTCCAAAAAACAAAGTTCATTTACAAGAACCAAGATGCTTGCCTGGACTTTTTTTTAATGTGTTCCCATAAGTTTATTCCTGCACATCACCAGGTTCTGAGTGCCTGTCTGTGTTACATACACAGTGGCCTGCAAGCCCCCAAATAAAGGTTTATTGGAAGTACAATGGAAAGTTTTATTAACTTAAAGTTTGGATGTGAAAATGTTAACCATAGACTACCCAAACAAAATCAATGGGATTTCATCAATTTAGAGCAGTGAAAAATCTGACAAGTAATGACCTCTTTCTTTAAAAATATTCTTTTTTTTTTTTTTCCATTGAGAGATCACTTTGGTTTCTGTTTCTATTTTTTCCTTTAAATATAAATTATCTGAGGAATATATAGTAGACAGCTCTGTAATCTTACAGAGATTGAGCTGCTTTTTCTTTTTTTTTTCTTTTTTTTAAATTCAAAGTACAAAGGCTGAAGTGCTAAACTTTATGAGGCCCGTAATAGGTCCTTGGCCCGCAAAATAGTAGGGAATAAAAATAAATAATAATCATCTAATACCAAGCACTTATGTCATGCCTTTCATCCAAGGAAGTCAAACCACTTTATAAACAGCAATGAATTAATAGAGGAATGTTTTGCCACAGGCAAAAAGAGCGAAACAAGAAACCATCCCTCTGCTCCCTGCAGCCTCCTGAACTGCACAAAGGCAATAATTCTGTGAGTGAAAATTGCACTGCTTCTTGGTGCTTATTTCTTAGCACTTCTGGAAACTTGGATCGAGCTGTTCCTCCACACAAGGTCTCTCAGTGTGCAAGAGCCACGTGGCAGGATCAGTTCAGGCAAATGTCAGGACTCCGTAATTTTCTTTTCCTTGTCTTCCTGCCATGCCACCGAATACCCTGGAAAGAGATTCAAATTTAATACTCATTTAATATTTTTTTTTTCTTTTTTCTCTTAGTTCCACATGGGTAAAAATAACCATTTCATGCTCATGAAAAATGGGAGGCAACCCCAACTTTCTCAGCCTTTTTCAACTTTGTGGTCTCTTCTGGACTCTACCCTGGCCAAGTGCAGCACCAGCTTGGTCTTGGTGAACCTCATGAGGTGTCTGGTGTGGCTGGTATTTCCTGCTCAGGTGAGATTCCTGGGAGAGCACTGAGAAGGAAGGAGAAATCTTGATTTATGTCACAGTGTACGTATCTGAGCTCCACAAGAACTAGGAGAGGTCTGGAAAAGGCTGGCAAGGGTGGTCAGGAAAAGAAAAGTCTTCCACATATGATAAAACCGAACAAACTACAACTCAACAGCTTGGATATCTGAAGAGAGCTGTGATGGAGGGATGCAAAGTAGCAAATGATGTAAATGAAGTGGCTGAGGAATGGTCATTCATTATTTCTTGCAGAACACACACTCAGGAATACCAGAGGCAGCATTCAAATGAAAAATAGGAAATTCTTTTTCATTTCATTATCCCAGAAGATAATGTACACTAAATATATAAACACACTTAAAAAGGTGCAAGAGAAATTCCTGGAGAGCAGGCAGATATTAAACATCATCAAACAGGTACGAGCTCCAGACATGAGAGCTTTTGTTTGATTGCAAAATAATTCAGAATACAGATTACTGTGCACATTCATGTTCTTAATTCTTTCCTTATATACTGAGCCAGATAGATCTTTGGTCTCTTCTGGCACATCATTAATTAGTTTCATTAATATGCATCATCTAATGTCTGTTAACCAAAATCCAACTTCTAGACTTAACTGATGCTTGAAGACTGATTATCTAGTTTTAGAAAGGATAGACTTTATTTGTTCAAGAATAACCTCTATAATTTTATAGATTTAATTTAATCTCTCAAAACCAACATGAAAACTTGTACAGAAATATCTTATCAGGTAAAATCCTCTTCTCTGATTATATATATCTGTCATCAGAGGATTTTTAGAGCAGGTTAAATCACCCTGAAATAGAAGGAGCACTAATATATTTTTATTGCAAGGTAAAGTTGTGATTCAGGAAATTACCTCCTCAATAGATAAAGTTACCCTTAATGGTGATACACCAGAAATTCAGTGCATCATTTTATGGGCTGTATTTTAGACAGGTAGAAAAGAGATTGCTGTGCCAAACCATCAAAACACCTTTTGATAGAGGATGTGACTGATATTCAGGATCCATTTCTAATAAAAGACCCAAGAAATGTGTAAAAGTAAGGAATCTGGTATTTTTAGTATCATTGTACACAATTAAAAATAAGAAATCTTTTGGGGATGAAAAACTAACCATGGGGTTAGATAAATAAAACTAGAACTCAGTCTGCTGACAAAAATGGGATCTAAGGATCAGCAGGTTCATTTTGTACCTGCAAAAATTCTGTTCTAAACAGCTGCAGACACAAAAATCCCCGTGCAAAGCTGGGAGGAAAATTAAGAAGCCTTTAAAAATAAAAACAAATAAACTAGAGAAAAATGCTGGGAATGGCTCAGGCAATTTGATGCTGCTGCCACTATAAAAATCATTCTGAACCAGACTCATTTTAGGCCAGGGAATCTTTGCTGGCATAAAAGCAGCATCCTGCAGCTATGCCAGAAAGAAAAAAAAAGATGTTTGTGGGAGAGGACAGGCATGGGAAGAATTTGGTTGCATGTCACATTCGAGGTGATGTGACGTGGCCTGGCAGCCATTCCCCAGATGACCTCTGAAGTCAGGGTGAGTTAGAGTTGGCCAAAAGAGTTGGGAATACAAAATGAGGCAACAGAAGAGACTTATATAAAAAACAATTCCATTTTCAAGCCAAACTGAGCCCCTTTTAATGTCCTTAAAATGAAATTTGGAACTCACAAGAAATTAAAAAAACACCAAGAAGAAATAGGAAAGGAAAAATAATTTTTTTTTTAATTGATTGACTATAATTAGTGTTAGACACTGTTTCCCAGGCTCTGTTAATTATTCAGAGAATGTCACCTCCATTGACATTTATTCCTTTAGTTTGTGAAAATCACCTCAAAACATAACAAGTCAGACCTCACTGACCTCCTATGTCCATTTCACACTTGCAAAGATGCAAATCCTTGGGAGCACTTACAGAATGATTTATCTTTACTCACACGAGGATACTTTGCTGTGCTACCCAGAGATATCCAAGGTTTTCCAGAGATACACTTTGGATAAATATTTGTTTCCCAATTATTGGTGCAATTTCCTTACAACCATTTGAATCAACAATCATTTCCTTACAATCATTTGAAATGAAATATCATTTAATTAGGAAGACAATCCTGTTATTTTCTTTGTGACTATTGAAAAATACTGCTTTAATAACTGAGTTTTTAATACTTATTTCTTTTTTTCCTATGTTTCACATTCTTCCACTCACACTCTGCTTCAAAGGTTTTAATTTGGGGAGATAAAAAAAGACTAAAAGAAGCAGGAAAATCAAGCATTTTTTTATTCTGGTTTAAATAGAAATTAATAAAAGTGTTAATTTAAGCATATAATATTAGGTAGAAAAATAAGAAGTATAGAGAAGCATCAGAAATTGTACAAGAAACCAATTTTGTCATCTGATTTCAATGATCTTTTTTTTTTTTTCTTTTCAGTTTTTTTAGGTTCAAGTTTTGCCCTGATGCAGTCAGAGTTGCACAGTTCTGGTGCTACTGGAGCAGGCTGAGAGCAGGTTTGGGGTTTTCATAACCAGGTCATAACCTGGTCCCTGGTCTCCATCGGCTGTGATAGGAAAAGGATTCAAACTGCCAGAGCAAACCATGATTTGATGCTGCTATGAGGTATAAGACCAATTAACTGTTCAATATTTTTAAAAATCACTTGATCCCTGAAAAGCGTGAGGTCCAATAACTCAGACAACAACATGCTCCACAAAATTAAAAGGAATAAAAACAAATCAGGATCAAAACTCCAGAATATTTTTATCGAGGTGTCTGCCTTTTGCTCAGAATGTCAAGCAGTGATTTTATTGTTTTGAGGTGTGTGAAGCCTCTTTTTTAAAAGGCAATTTGTGTAGAGCAACACAATGCAGCTCCCCCATCAACAAGGATAAGGGATAAGGGAATCTGTACGGTGGATAAGGGAATCTCTACAGGTCCAGAAGAACTTGGGCTGTTTCATGGCAGGAAATCAGAGGAATGGCCAGTGGCACTGGCCAAAGAGTTCCTCCAGCTTCAGACAAACGAGCCAGCAGGAATTCCTGGATTCCAGGATTGAACTCTTCCCTGGGCAGCACCTTCCATGAGCCACTAACTCGATGGGATGGCAGTTTCATTGCAGCCTCACAGCGTTTATGGAGCATTTAATTACTTTCCTACACCCTTGGTCCTATTTTAAGGTTTGTTTAATCATTTGTGTCTCTTGTTTCTCGTGGGGATTTCAGTTTCCAAACGAGCCTGAAGCCAGAGATGTAAATGGAGGGCACAATATATTGCTTCCTGAAAGATGACACAGGGCAGAGGGGAGGAGAAGAGCAGGGCACAGAAGGGAAAAGGAGGATGGGAGAAGGTGGGGAAAAAAAGTAATCTTAAGATTCAGGCTAATTGAACAGCCCAGCAGGAGAAGATGGATGATCCTCCTGGGTAATTAGCAGACTAAGCAATATCAATAAATGAGTCTCTTATAGGAGACCTTCAACAGAGAGAAAATGGCTCAGATGAAGGAGCTGAAGAGAAGAGCTCTGCAGAGTGATGTGGGAGGGAAGTGAGATGCAGAGAGCAGCCGTGAAATCAAAAATAGGTGGATTTGCTACATTAGAGCTGAGCAAAGAACAAAGGGATGCCCAACAGGCAGGGCTGCCTCTCTGAGTTTCCCAAGGATGGAATTCAAAAGGGCTTCAGATGAAGAGTTCCCAGCAAGCTGGGACACAATACAGTGGAAACAGTGGGTTCAGAGCCAGCACTGGGTCTCATTTCCAAGCAGTTCTTCCAGGAGCATTTATGCCTGGCTGGCAAAACTGCCCCATCCCACAGGAATCACAGAATGGGGGAAGTTGGATCATCTGGTCCCACCTCCCTGCTCCAGAGCACAGGGCACAGGACTGTGTCCAGAGGGGTCTGGAATATCCCCAGTGAGGAGACTCCACAGCCTCTCTGGACAATCTGTTCAGGGCTCTGCCCAGGGAAGAAGTTCTGCCTCATGTCCAGGTGGAACCTCCTGGGGCTCAGTCCCTGCCCGTGGCTCTGGTGCCATTGCTGGGCCCTGCCCTGAGTCCTCCCTTTGGATATTTATACACACTTATACTCTCAGTCCTGTCTTCTGGAGCAGTTTTTAGTCTGGTTTTTCACCTTTTTTTTTTTTTTTTTTTCTTTTTTTTTTTTTTTTTTTTTTTTTTTTTCTTACTTTCTTTAGAACCTCGAGAAAGAGAATGGGATTCCACCAAGCCCTAACTACTGCAGTCTCAGGAAACATACTATTATCCCAGTAAAAAAATCCATGGAAGTCCACCTTAAAACCTGCTCAGATTATTGTCTCACTTCCCCTTTACTCCTGCTGAAGAGCTGTTGCAAGAATCTCTGTCCTTGAAGACTTCAGAGTGTTTAACACATTTCCAGCCTAGATGTATTCCTGTCTAGGTTATATCCATGGCTCTTGTGCCAATGTTTTCCTTCAGTTTAATCACTCCTCTCCCTTCCTGCTGTTTACTTAATTGCTTTTATCAACTTGATTTAAGAGCTTGTTATGAAGTGGTTTTAACTGTCTTTTAGTTTGTTTCTAACTAGACTGTACAGTGCCTCAAGGGGCTTGGCAGGGGCTTTCTGTTGTCATAATTCTCTGATTATTCTTAATCCTCTGAGCCATTCCTCTATCAGGGGTGGTTTGGAGGTATTTAGAAACAGCACTGTCGTGGTGTCACCAGGTTACTAAACCAAGAATATTCAAACCCCAGTCCCACTGGCAGCTGTGAAGATTCAGAATGCAGGATCTGCATCGGAGTCTGTGGGGTCCCGTGAAAGTGGTGCTGTGCCATTTTTCAGTTTAGAGTGACTGAATTGCTTCTTGGCCCAAGAAATTATTGGATACTGTTCAAATGACTGGGGATGTATTCAAATATGAGTGGAATCTATGTAAAGTGTCAGCTTCCCACAGATGCGCTCAGAAATAGCAATTATTGATAAAATTCCTGCCACTGTTTAAACATTTCTGTAAATAAATATTCATTTAGAGGGCAGTGTGTGTACAAAAATCCTCTGCTCTTTTTTTTCCTACAGTATCCTGACTTTTCTTCACCAAATGGGCTTTGTGCCAGGGAGTAAATACTGTCCCTTCTGTTCACTCCCATTTGGAAAGGTAATTCCTGCAGCTGGATGGTGACAACTGCATCTTTTACACCACGACTGCCTAAACCACCAGCACTTCATGGAAGGGTTTTCCATGTGAAAGCATCACACCAGTGACACGTCTGCGAGTTTGGTATCTTGTATTGAATTGCTGGAGCAGAATTTGAATTTGCTCAGAGCAAATCCCTGGATGCCTCCCTTTGCTGGGACCCTGCAGCCTGGCTGTGGGAGCAGGGGAGAGAGTGCTGCAAGCTTTCCACATACCTGCTTTGCTGCTCCTGAGCCAGCAGACAGCACGTGCATTTGATTTATTTAATGAATGGGAGTCTAATTATAAAGCAGAGGAAATCACTGAAGCATAAATTTATGGGCTGCCTGAGTTCACCTCCCATGTTGGCAGAAACCAGTGGTGGGGGTTGGTTTTAGCAGTGGAGAAGATGTCAGGGAGGAAGGTGGATACCTGCAGGTTTTCCACGACTCCTGGGTGGAGGGGAGCAGGGATGAGGTGCCAGCTACAGGGGAGGCTCAGTTGGCAATGGCTTCCAACCATCTCCTTGAGTCCAGGATGTTATGACAAGAGAAATAGGGAGACTTGGATAAAAAGTCCAGCGTGTTCTGACAGCAGCCTGTCCCTCTGTTTGGATATAGCTTGAAAAACAGAGTCATAAAGGGCTGCAGCCATACACTGCAACTTTGTGCCCATTTTTGGCTACGTCTTGAATTACAAAAAATTACAATGACTTCTTAGAAAGGAAATCCTTGCCTTTCTACTAATATGCTGTAATATTCCTGGAAGGGAGCCAGCGTGTCGATTTAAGTACCCTCTCAAAGTGTGAGGGGCTGTGATATTTCCAAGTCCCCAATGCCAGCTCGAGCCTCTCTGGAATGTGTGCCAAAGTCTTCCCACCGAGAGGAATGCCTCACATTAAGCGTGTCATCCCTGGGCTGGCCCTCAGCTCCTTCCCCAGCTCAGCTTTAACCTTCATTCCTGTATCCCATTTCCCAGCCCCATGGAAAAAAAAAAAAAAAAAAAAAAAAATGCCATGTAGAGCTCTCCCCCATCATCCCTTTACACATTCATGTGAAATGAGACATTCTCATGGTTGGCTGTAGAAGAACAGACAGAAATTCCTGTGTGGGGAATTTTAATGTCTCATTTCTTTCCTAACCTGGATCCTGCTCAATGTGCTCGTCTCTGCAGCTTAGAATTTGTGGGTGTCCAAAAATTCAAAAAAAGTCCAAATTTGAGCCCAAAGGATGGAAAACAGAAGTTTTGTCTGGGTAAAACATATTCCAGAAAGACTTCCTGAGACAGGATGTCTCTGTCCTCAAGAACATCCCCAGACCTTCTGCAGTAACATATTTAAAATCCAGTTAACCATCATGCACTTGTAGTTTAATGGAAATAAAAAATACAGTCCATTTTACAACTGATGGAAACTGAAGTCCTTAGAAGAATATAATCAGACATATTTTCAAATTAAGCCTAAATTTTTATGAGGCCAAGCTCACAAATATTGATGACTCCTGAGTAGGACATTAAGAAATGTAATCTGCTTTGTAAGAGTTTTTAAAAACACCAAGATATTAATCTCCATCTTGACTTCTTTGGGCCTCAAATATTTTCCATTTTTTTCTCAATATATTGGAGCCGAGGGTTTGTCTGCATGTGTTTGAGTATAAAATGAAAGAAGACACAAAGCAAGCATAGAACAAGGAGATTTGACACTTTTTCTGCAAAAAGGGGAATGGGAATTGCCCTTCCATGGTCATTATTGTCTCTGCTGATTTCCCTGGTTTCAGTTTCCCTGACAAACTGGGTGTCTGTTGTAGGAGGAAGACGAATTTAATAATGTCTTAATTCACAATTAATTCATGTAACTTTCTAAAGTACAAGAGTGGTAAAAAAATAATAATAATAAAAAGCCAGTCTAAAGAATTAAAAGACAATTGCTAAAAAACAGAGGCTTGTAAAAGCAGGCATTTTAACTCAGTTTACAATATAAGGAGAAGAGTTTTTAATACTTTTCTTTGACAAGGTCAGTAATTACAGAAGAGAAGAAAATCTTAATAACTTTTTTATTATCTAGATCTTTCTTTTTAAGACTGGAACAGAAAATCACAGATTTGGACAAAAATAAATACAGGATGTCACAACTTAATAGCAGTGGGAAATACACAGGAATCTTACACTGGTGTGAAACTATCAGACAGGTAGAAGTCTTCTAGGAAAACAAGACTAAGAACGTAAATTTTGAAAAAAAAATAACTTTAATAACCCATTTTCCTGTGTTCTGAGGCCTGAAAGGTGAGACACACCATGGTAGCATTGGGATATTTTAACCCATACTTGGTCACCATTTTAGCATCATTCCCAATCACGTTTGATATCTCTCACTCTTTAATGGTTTGGGCTTTTTGTTTTAAAAAAGTTTGGAGAAATAAAGGATTAAGTATCTTTGAGCTCCCCTGGCCATGTGAAATCCAGACAACTTGCTTTGGATTTTTCTATTTTTCTTGTATGATTTAGTCCATCATTTTTTCTTTACAATTAACACGGAAATATCAACTTTTCTCCATGTTTTTAATTTAGATTTTTTGGAGAGGACTTTATTGAGGGTTCTTTGGTTTTGTTTTGGGGTTTATTTGTTTTTTTTGGAAGGGGGTTGGATATTTTTTTGGTTTGGTTTGGTTGGTTTTATTGGTTTTCTTTTAGAGTTGTTTATTTATATTTTTTTAATTAAAGGGCATAGTAAGGGAGATCCTCTGTTGCTGTAAATCAGGATAGTGTCAGAAATTTAAATAGAGTGTTTTGAGAGTGAGTTAGGATCTAGTGTTTGGGGATTGTGGATATAGGTTAAATTAACACAAATAGGTTTCTGCACTTGTTAACCACATAGAAAGATAACAGAGTAGGCTGAGAAATAATATACATCTATATATATTTATATATATATAAAAGAAAGAACACATCAATATTATTTAGATGCATTTTTATGTAATAGATGTGATTATTTAAAATAACTGTAATAATTTAAAATAAATGTAATAATATAAATACACTATTAATCCCTTTACATTTATAAATATATGTAATTAGTGATAATTAATACATTTATTAATAATAATAGTTAATGTATTTACAGCAAAAATATTGCTTATCTGCTGGCTTTTTAGAAGAAAATAAAGGCATTAAGAATTGACTTTATAGCTGGGAGAAGGTAGGCAGAATAACTCAGATCAAAAGTTGGAAATCCACATCTGCCCATGAGGTTGACCATGAATGACCTTGGAGTCCTTTGTGTCAGTTTTTCCTTGGGCATAATTTGTGATCAAGGATTCAAACCCAAAAAAGCCTGTGCTGTCTGTTAGGAGTCTTTGCTTACAGAGAAAAAAGCCTTCCCTAAAGGATAACTTGGCTTCTCTTTTTTCCTAAGGGAAAAAAAAACTGTGGAGGACTCACCCTCAAACACAGAATTACCGGATCAATGAGGCTGGGAAAGAATTCCAAGGTCATTGAGTCCAAACTGTGACTGATCCCCACTGTGTCAACCAGACCAAGGCACTGAGTGCCATGTCCAGACATTCCCTGGACACCTCCAAGGGATGGGAACTCCAGCATCTTCCTTCCAATGTTTATCAACCCCTCCTAGGAAGAAATTCCCCCATGGTGTCTGACCTGAACCTCCTCTAGTGCAGTTTGAAGGTGTTTCTTCTTGTCCTGTCAGAATGGCACAGTCTCAGGATTATAGTCACACAGATGAGGGGCTGGGACCATCCTGACCTATTTTTGGCAAGTGAGAGGACCAAGTTGCTTGGAGCTTCCACAAAGAGCCTCTGAGCCCATTTCCCACAGTTTGTTTGTTCCTATGCTGTCTTTAACCTTCAGCACTCAGAGACATCTTGAAGAGTCTCTCCAAAGAGGGATGGGCTCCCCTCTTGGCTATCCTGATGAAAATCCAGAAACTCCTTTGGAAGTAACCTGGGTTTTGATCTTTGATTGACTTTGGCCACTGAGGAAGCTGATCCTGCAGGATGCTGAGCCCTTCCGTTAAATCTGAACTGTTTGGTTGTGATTTCACTACTGCAATTCCTTGGCTTAATGGTGTGAGAGACCTTTCCATGGCCAGAGCAGCAGCTGAGTGAAGAGACCCCCACAGAGGACTGAAGTGACCCCCAGGGAAGACTGGGCCCGTGGTTTGTTTATGGAAAACCGATCCGGGGCTGGGCAGCTGGAGCGGTGATTACACAGAGCGCTCGGCGGCTCCCGCTCCGTCCCCGTGCCAACAACAACAGCAAAGGCTCCCAGTCAAACCTGCTCACAGGCAGCAGTCAATGGACGGGCCTGCTGCCAGCTCCCAGCCAGCCAGGGGTGTTTTGTTCCTCTTTAATTCACTCGGATCATGCTCGTCTCCCATGCTGGGTGAAATTCGGAGGTGCCGCAGGAAGGCGACGGGAGATTTTTGAGAGCTTTGGCATCGTCCCCATTGGCAGCAGAGACCAACCACTCGGGGTTATCTCCTTCCTTTGTCCACCCCATGACACTTCCCAGCTTCTCTCAGCTCCTAATTCAGCCTTCCCATGGAATAATGTGCTGCAGATTATTTGACTGTGTCTTCGCTTTTAAAATTGGAGTGTTTGCATCTCCTTACCCACACTGATCAGTGAACTTGAGGCACGAGTAATGTGGAGGGAAGAGTCAAGAATATAAATATTATAGACAGAATAAACACTTAGATTTAAGCACAGTTACCTTTAATAAGCCTGTATATATGTTACATATCTATCTATCTATCTATCTATCTGTCTATCTATTTATCTATCTATTTAATATATATCTATTTATCTATCTATTTATCTCTTTGCTTTAATATCAAGTGAGATGTGTACATGTATAAGCTGCCTATGAGCACTCTCTATAAAAATCAATGTTTTGAAAGACACAAATTCGTGTCTAGGGCCAAACAGCTGCTAGTTCTTCATCACTGGAAGGTGTGATAGAAATAGAAATAAACCTTTGAAAGTCGCCAGGTAATTTTTTTAAGCTCTCCTGCTCAGCACTAAAAGAAGACAAAAATCATGGGAGTACTAAGGAAAAAGGAGTTCAGAGGCCAGGACATTGTACAAGCAAAGACTCTCACCTCAATAATCAATAAATCAATAAATCAATACACCTTTAAATGAATCCTCAGCCTCTTCAATTCCCACAAAGAAATAATTCCTTTGTAAAATTTTGCCATTGCATTTAGGGAGGGAAAAGCTTAGCCAGTTGTTTATTCAGGGAACACAAGCAAAAAAGGTGCAAATTTTAATGCTATAAATTCTTGTAGCTGCACTGAAGCAAAAGAAACAGCTGCTGTTGATCTAACACAGCTTAGCACCTTTCTAAAACATCTTCTAATGCCTCCAAGCACTCTCTTGAGGTTTTGTCATTTTGTTTTAATTAGATAGGGGGAGGAAGAAACCTCTAGAAAGATAAAGGCAAAAGCTTCAAGGAATGGAATGCAAAGATCTGTGGGCTAAGGGAAAAGAAAACATCCAATATTAAAGCAGGACAAAAAAAGGAAAATAGTAAGATTTGAATAGTAAATTTATTAATGCTATTCAGAAAATGCAAAATGTTTTAAGGGCAAAACATTCCAAAATTTTGGAACTGCTGCTAAAATTGATTACAAATGAATTTGTATGGAGAAATGGATCAGAGGTGCTATTTGTAACATTTTAAGAGAGTATTTGACTTTATGAAGTCAATACTAGTAAAATTTGCTTTACATTTGTTCAAAGAGACAAATCACTCCTCACCATTTCTCATTCATATAATGAGAAACCAGAGGAAGAAAATCAGCATCTCTTATGCATTCAAGACTGTTGAGAACTGAACTGAGGTACAGTTCACCTCTCTGATGTCTGTCACCAACATTTTTGTTGATCTTGGGGTTAAATATGATCAATGCCCTGAGTTTGGCCTGCATAGGAAGCTTGTATTGTGAGATAACCTGAACCACAACTCCCAGGAATATTGTAGATAAAAGGGAGAAAGAGAGAGCCTGAATAATGTGAAACCAACCCAGAAGAGACAATTCTGCTTAAAATATATTTAATGCTTTAACATAACTTATATATTACTATTTATCTAGATTATTATTATTATTACTATTATTATTATTATTATTATTATTTCTCCAGTGAACAACTAAAAAGCTTGCAGAAAACTCTTTTTTCCTCCCTGAAAAGAAATGTAGTGCTTTTCATTAAAATTCAGACAAGCAGTCCAAGGCAAGAGTCCAATTTATGCTGCGCTCTCTTCTATATCACTCTAGTAATGGAGAGGAGATATAATATGAGCAAGAAATTACATTGGGTGCACCAGTTTTATTGATTTGGTTTTCAGTTGGGTGCAAAGCAATTTTATTCTCACTGGGTTTTAAGTCTGGGGCACAAAGAGAGTTTCTGGACTGCCTAAAATTTCATAAAGGGATCCTTTTACCTCTCTGCTGTTCACATAGTGAAAGGATCAGTAAAACCTCCTTCATCGTCACAAAGTTAGAAGACTTTTATAATAATATCTAGTGGAAGAAGAAGGACTTTCTGCTCCCTGTCTTTCCTCCACTAACCCAGAGCAAAAGCAGGGATGTTTCCCAGCAGAGCAGGCAGCTGCCAGCCAGGGAACAGAGTGTTTATCCACTTCCCTGGGAGCTGAAGTGTGCTTTTCCACTCTTGTTATGTTAACCTCTGATACCAAATGTTAGTCTTGCCTGCCCCGTGTCTGACATTGGCAGGCACGGGGAAGTAACAAAATGAAAAAAAAAAAAAAATTAAGAAAAAATAATTATTTTGGTTCTTCAGAGCAAAATGACAGGAAAGGATCATTTGTGCATCCCTTCAGCTGGTAAACTGTGATTGTCTCAGGGTTTGGGAGCTCCAATGTTTAATCCATGTTTGCAAAGTTGCAAAGTGGACTTTTATTTAAATCTTAACTATGGAGTGCCCAATTGTGTGCATCTCCTTCAGGAGAAATTATTAGAAAATATTCAGGATCAGATTTCCTGCATCATTTCTACTGCATCAAGCCAGAGCAGGGTCATGAAAGGGTGTTAACATTTTCACACTGGGTAGAAATCTCTAATCAAAAATTTTTGTAATAAATACATTAATATAAGGTAAGTATTGTAGTAGCATGGTGTTCTCATTTATGTTTTCTGGTCTTTTAGCTTAAAATAGTGACTGAACACTGTTTTAATATCTGATCCAGGCTAATCTAACTGACAACATTTAAGGTTTTAAGTGGACCTTAAAAAGGGGAATCCTTTGGAGCACAAAAGTTGCAAAACCAAAATAATCTTTTAAATAGAAATTTCAGTACTAGAAACTTTTCCTCATGTAAAATATTACTGAAATATTTTTGTTTGCTTCTTTGTTTCACAGAAACAAAACTGTTGTGGTTTTAGGAGGGTTGTGGGGAGTTTTGTTTGGTTGGTTTTGTTTTTTGTCGTTGGTTTTGGATTTTTTTGTTAAAATACAGTAACAAAGCAAACATCTCACTTGAGATTTGGAAACATCCAGTACCAGCATCATGATAATCTGGGAGCACTGGTAAATGACTATGTTTTTATGTCAGAGCTGGACTGTGGGTGCATTTTTGAGTAGAGAGGATGACTCTTGAATTATAGCTTTTAACAACTGGCCTGAGTAGGTGGCAGGGTAAATAATTGCAAAAGTGATTGTGCCTCAGGCCATTGTAGAAGAGGTAAAGTCATGTCTTATCACCTTCCTGTGCATGTTGACATGATTTTATAACCTCAGATTGCAAGCAGCCTTATCTTTGTTTCTCTAAATTCCTCTGACTGCAGCTATTCTTGATCCTTTCAGCCCTATTTACTTTTCCAACCAGCTCTTCCATCCTTTCTTTGTCTTCTTGTTGGCCTCACACTTCCTACACACTACTACTCTATTTTTTTTTTTTTTTTTTACACAAACCCCAGAACTGTTGTTATAAGAGGGTAGGTGATGTGTCAAACCTTTAGCTGGGACCCCAGCCCTCGTGTTATATGTGCAAAGCCATGAGTCCAGAGCAGAAGGAGGTGGAAATTTCTGTAAAAAGGGGTCAGTGACAGTGAACTGCACAGCAGCTGAAAGGACAGATCAGCCCTTTAGAAAGAATCACAGAGTCACAGATTCACTGAGGTTGGGAAAGACCTCCAAGGTCATCCGATCCAAGCTGTGACCAAACACCACTATGTCAACTAAACCACATCCAGGCTTTTCTTTGACACCTCCAGGGATGGGAACCCCATCACCTCCCTGGGCAGCTCATTCCAGTATTTAGGAGCCTTTTCAGTGCATCCCACACAGCCATCCATGAGACTGTCCCAAGTTTGCACACTGATGGCTGTGCAAACTCCACTCCAGTCTGTGTGGGATGTTTTAACAGCACAACCCACTTCTGTGTGAGCAAGAAGCACATTTAACAAGCAGCCCAAGGAAAATCACACAGAAATTTTGCATTTTCTTCATTTTATTGAGCTGATTCAGGATCCCATGCCTGGGAAAAAACCACGGTGGAGCATGGAAATTGCCTTAAAGAACTTGAGACTGCAGCAGAACTGACATGTGGCATTTCTCTCAGTGCATAGTAAGGCATGCTGCATGGTCAGTTTTTCTCAAGTGAAACAATTCCCACTTGCTGTAGGTATCACATCACAGGACAAAAGGCTCTGTGTGGGGAGAGGACTTAAAACTGTGCTGCTTACTAGGAAATTTGTATGTTCTAGCTGGGCATTTTTAGGAATTTGTGATATTTTTTCAGTTTATTGGCTCAGTAAGACTCTCAGATCTGTCACCTTCTTAGATAGAAACATACTTTTTTTTTTTTTTCTTTTTTTTTTTTTTTTTTTTTTTTTTAGGTATTTAAAAATAATAGAAATAATGTATAAAAGGAAGGGAAATTTTCAAAAATCAAGGGAAGATACAAGGGATGTAAAATCAAGGTAAAATGAAGAAAGTGAGCTAATCCCTGTGGATGTGGAGTTTGGTATGGATAGATTTTAAACAAGTGATTATTTGTTCAACATTCTGGGCCTAGCTCAGTATAGTCATATTTCCATAAAGAAATCAGGGACTCTTGGAGTTTTGCTTTATTTGGAGTTGATGAGAGCCAAAATATCTGTCTCTATCAGCTGAAGTCTGACTGTAACACTGACTCTGACTTGATGCAAGAATAATCTTTAATTTCAGAAGATGTAGCCGTGCAAATGAGTTTTATACACTCTCGGGATAAAAATTTCACATCATTCACTTCATAATATTGAGGCAGAGATGATAATTAAGGGAAAGACAAGATGCTTCCTTAGACTATAAATAGTGCCACAAAAACTGTCCTTAATACCTTCAAATTCAACTCCTTACACACATTTCAAGCAATTTTACAGCACAATGATATCTTGCTTTATATCAAAGGCAGAGCTTGCAGGGACAGAGGTTGTGTTTAACAAACACTTCTGGCTACTGAGACAAGCCATACTGGGGAATTGCCTCCAGCAGGAACTTCTCAGCAAGGGGAAAAATAAGCGTCGAATTAACCGCTAAAAGAAAGATAAAAATCAAAACCCAGCATGTGCACTGGAGAGAACATACATGCCATAACTTCATAACAGTCCTAAAGCCCCATAAATTTTCCTATTGTTGCTTGTGTGACCGAGCTTGTATGACTCACAGATGAGGCTGTGCCAGTCAGGGATGATTGTGTGACCATCCCCATCTTCCTGCAATAAACACTCTCTGTGTCCTCTGCTCAACGCGTGATTTCTTCATTTTCCTCCCTTGCAGGGCAGAAACCTCAGTTGCTATTCTGGTCCTTGATAAAGGAATGGCTCAGCTGCAGAACTGGAATGAGACACGGGACAGACAGCAAAGCATGTGAGCAGGAACCTTTTACACAACCACAGGCGTGGGTTAAACGTCGATGATATTTGGGATGAGAGAGATTTGCCATGAGCATGTAGCAGAACAGAATTTGGCATGATCTTCCTCAGAGGGAAAAGAGTTCCTTATAAACTAAGAATTTAGCCTAAACTTAGCTCCAGGCATGGACAGCCTGTAGCACCACCAGCCCCAAGTGTCAGTAGTGCCATTCAACCAAAAGAACGTGCTGGATTTTTCCATTCAGCCTCTTTTTTTTTTTTCACCCACTACTCCCATGATGAGAGATGGGGTCAAAGTCTTCAGACTAAAAAGAAATTATAATTTTAAAAACCTCCATGCCTTTGCTTTTTTTTTCCCCTTATCCTGCTTGATTCCTAACAGGCTGAATTTGTTCTTCCAAATAAAACTGGCGAAGAATGGAATGTCGGTAAAAAACATTTGTCTGTTTACTTGGTATTAAAAAAGATACGCGTGGCAATGAAAGAAAAAAGACAATCTCTCTCTTTGAATTGAGGTTAAGAAAAGTATGCAAAAGATGCCATTGCTTGTTCACACAGCTCCTAAGGAGTGGGTTTGTCTCTGTTGTGCATCCTTGATCCCTTGATCCATGTCTTGGAACGTGGCCTGCCTGGAAGCTGCTGGGGACGCCATCACTTGAAACAGTCCTAAATCAATCTAGGGACTTCCTAATTAGCTCAAAGACTGCCCCAGTGAGCTTAAACTTAATACTGTAGAAAGATGCATTAAATATTTTACCTATAGGTTCTCAAAGACTACTTGGTTACATGTCCATACTAGGCTTGGGAAATTCCCTATAAAAATATAAATATTAAAAAAAAAAAAGATAAAAAAATATAGGCCAGGATGGACAGACAACAGAGAGCACATTTTGGCCCAGAGTTGTTTCAAACCCCCTGCCTGTACATCTGCATTGGCTCAAATGGGACTTTCAGTTTTCGGCTGCCTGAAAGTTGATCCATACCATGTTTGCTGCCCTGCCCCTCCTCCAGCAGATGTGATTTCACACTAAGGTTTTAGAGAATTAAATTGTAGAAGCTCAGCCAAAGGGGCATCAGCATCCATCAGATAAAAAGTTTGAATAAAAGTTGCTTTAATTGAAATAAAATTGCCTTGTAAGGACACAACACACTGAGAAATGTCCCACTGGCTTCAACAAGCTGAATTCTGCTGTTAAATACACCTTGTCAGATCTACTTTAAACCAAGATTTTTCTATTCCAGCTGACAAAACCCAAGAATGTTGGCTAAATTAGTTTATGCAAAATATCATTGCCCATTGTCATACCAACTTTTGTTGCTGCTTACAAGTGAATGAGCTTCTCTTTTCTCTCAGTGTTTCACTTTTCAACCTTTCTTTGTTTTGCTTTGCTCTATTTTCTATTTCTTCAGCAGTGACCATTAAGAAGAGCATCTGTATTTGACACTAGGAAGAGGAATAAACACACAAGTCAGGAAACATTTCCTGGCTGTGTGATGTGGAACTGAGCCTTTCATTTCATTGATAAACCTGCTTGGATCCAACAGATACCAGACCAGTAATGCTCTGAGTCCCTTCCATTTGGAACTGCTTGACTTGTATTTATTTTTATTTTTATTTTTATAGATATTAATTTGTTGTCCTTTCTTTCATCCTCTTTCAACTTGCTCCAGTTACTACAGTTCCATTGCACCTGAAAGATGCAGAAGCACCAGTCCAGGAGGGAAAACCAGTGTTGTGATTTACCTCCCTGTGGGAAAATTCCCCTGTGATAAAGACATTTAGTGTCCCAAACTAAATGAATATGTGGTGGAAACATCCTGAAGGCTTTCACTGGGAAGTTTTCTTCAAAAGTTGTGCCAGTGTCCTGAGTACAAGATGTTCCTGAACACATTTTCTTTCTGTGATGGTGTAAGTCACATAGTCATGGGAGAGATGGGGAAAAGAGGCTGATCAAACCTTCCTTTGCCCTGCCAGGGTTAGTTACAGGCTTGTGCGTCCTGAATGATTTCTTTGCCCTGTTGAGTTTTTCAGCATATTTTAAACTACATGACACATTTAATCATTGCTTCTGTCATTTTCCAGGTCTTGTCTGACTTGAACATGGTCAGAATTGAGTCCCAATTTCACCAAGCACTTTATGTATCTCCATATGTGTCCCAGTGTGAAATTTATCTTCCTCACAAAAGAATGGTGCTGTGACTCCAAATCTCCTCTTCCTCCATCCTAAGAACTGCAGGCACCTTTTCCCAGATCTAGCATAACTAATAGAACCAAACTTCTTCCTATGGTTTTAATTTGATTTTTTTCCTTAGTATTTTTTTTTACTGATTGTCATGCAAGTTCTCTTCAGCTAATTTGGAATTATAACAAATGAGTAGGGATTCAAAGCATGCTTATGATTACAAGGAATATATCTTTTTTCCCAAAATATTGCCTATCATAAACTAAGCTTGTTTCTAAATTATTCTTGCAATAAAGACCATCTCTGGTAAAAAAAATAGATACCATCAGAAGAAGAGAAATATTACATAAATCCAAAATATGAGCTAAGCTGATAAGTGATGTACAGTGGAGTGATGTACATTAGTACAGTGGAGAGATTTGTAATCCTCCATAATTTTATTGCTAAAACACAGCTACATATTGAAGAGTGTAAATCCCCTTTTGCATGTCCCTTAATATTAGCTTTGTTTTGATATAGGAGTACCGATAAATACATTCCCTTTGAAATGAAAAATATTTTTAAAAAAATTTAAATTTTGAGTCTGAGTACTGCAATGTTGTGTGTGTGTAAAATCTTTCATGCAAAAAAGTGATTGTAATAGTACTTACTAGGTGCATTTTAATATTTTAATGCATCTGGATATTATTTTAATTAATACTATTATTATAATCTCATTTAATCTCACTTTGCTAATTCCCTGCCAAGGAAATAGGTTTGAAGGTCAACTGCATAAAAGCTGACTCTGTAAATGCCTTTCCTTTAGGAAAAGCTCTGAAGAATAATGGCTTTCAGGGTGTGACCAGAATTCCTGCTTATTAACTTGCATTATTCCCATCCTCCCCCCTGGCATGCCTACAGCTCTGGGTACACATCTTACACTGTCTCATCTTTGACCTACCATGTCAATTGTTATGAGCTGTCCCAATTGTTTTTAAGAAGGCAACTTTCCAAGAAATGTGTAACAAAACCAAGCTTGAAGTTATTTGTGAATCTTGCTTGGAGTTTCTTTCTAATACTTCTGGTTTGCCTAGCCTGGGTGCAAGTGAGGATGCCAATGAGGTTTCTGAAATTCCTTCGGTTTTGAAATGGTACCATTGGTATTCTTAAAACAATATTTAAATAATGTTTAAATAAATAATTTCTATTATTTACCACCACCGTTTCCACCAAATAAAAACGTAGTTGGATTCCTTTTTTACCTCCAACAAAACATTTGCAGCACATTTCAAGTTAAATAAATAAATAAATAAATCTAGAGATGTTGTCTGGCCCTTTATAAAATTCTGGAGATTAGAACAAACGTGGTTTTGGCATTTGAAAGGCGAACAGTCTCCTGTACTGAAGATATCAGTCGGTCAAAATGTTCACAGCTCATCTTCTGCTCCCACTTCTTCTTCCTTCCCTTCATTTCAAACCCACCCTCTTAAAAAGACAGGACCATATGGCTGGAACACATTTCCATACCAGGTAAGTGCATTTTTCAATAAATATTAAAACCAACCACCAAGGGAACTGCTCACATTGCACTGCACATTGCTGAGGTACATGTGGTGTCCCTACAGATCCCTTTTTGGGATCTGTTTGGGATTTCAACCACAAAGTGGTGCTGTTGCAAAAGCTAACCATGATAAAACATGCTCCTTGCTTTTAGAATGACCCAAGGCATGCATTAAACCCAATAAAATTTTAATGCATTTGCATACTCACAAGCATATCTTCCCTATAAATATTCAAATTTTTTTTATCATCAAAAGAAATCACAGCGGTATCTGTTAATATGTAGAGAAAAATACATGTCTTCAAAGTATATAAAATATCACGTTTTGAAGTCTGGTCAAGTGCCTAATTAATCGGATCAATGTCTTGTAATTATCCCAATTAAATTCCCCAGAATTCAAAGATGGCTTTCTCCAGCATGCTTTGGGCAATGTTTCAGATTCTTCAAGACAGAACAGGGATTTCTTCAAAGTAATTTGGTTTTTTGGGGATTTTTGGTTTTTTTGGGGGTTTTTTTTGTGCTATGTCAGAACCTCAGATCCAAGTGCAACAGATAAAGGTGACCATCTGGGATCTGGATTGCTTCTCATTAAACATTCAGAAACCTGCTTAAAGTGTAAAAGAAATCCACCTATGCCATGGTTTAGCATGAGGGAAAAAAAACCACCCCAGAAATACCTAGAAAGAACCAACTTCAGAACAACAGAAACATCTGTAGGGGAAAAAGGTTGGAAAAACTGCAAGGACCAAACACGTCTCCATTTTCCCTGGCTGTGAAAACAGGCTGCCCTACAATGCTTTTTGCAGCGCGCACATATTTGGCGAGATTAAGGTGTCACATCTCGAATTACAAGGCGTCTGATTGCCCACAGACCCAGACATGGGGCAAAACCCCTCCAACTCCTGCAAGCTCCAGGAGGTTCTCCTCCCATCAGAGGCAGGCACAGGCAGCCCCTCTGCCCAGGATTTTTGCTTCTAGACTTCTTCTTTTGCTGCCTTTTTTTTTTTTTTTTTTTTTTTTTTTTTTTTTTTTTTTTTTTTTTTTTTTTTTCATTTCTTTCTTTTTTTTTTTTTTTTTTTTTTTCCCCTGCTGCAAATGTGAAGTTCCCGGGCTAGGGCTGCCTTCAGAGCCTTAACCCTTTGCCTACCTCTAGGGGAACCTTCTTTCACCAGCCACAGGAAAGTTTTTTTCTATTCCCAGCGCTGTTTGTCTACTTCAGGAGATTAAAAGCTGAGTCACATTTTAGGCATTTCTCAGATCTGACTACTACAGTGCCTGGGCTGGGTGGGGGACGCGCAGGAATTTATTCAAGTTTTTCCTCGTCTTAGCTGAAAAAGCTCTAAATCAGATGGGAACAGCATTCAGGGACAGGGTGAGACAAAGACCATTGGAATAAGAGTTTTACAAGTTTGAGGAAGTTTGGAGTTTTGTTTTGTTTTGTTTTTTATTGGCAGAGCAGCAAGTTTTAGTACAGAATTCTTAGGAGGCAATGGTGGAAGATGACTTTTATTCTCCATCTGGGCAACAAGCAAGTCAGGCAGAACTCATGAGACAGATACAAATTGTGGAACCCCCTCAAAAGGACCATTTAAATTGCAAGGTTCCCTAAATGGGACCATTTTATGCTTGAAAAAAAATTCAGAGAAAGGACAACTGCAACAAATGACACCATCTGTGTTTCAATCTATGGTGGTAAATATTTCAATAAAACTGTGACAACTTTCCAGGTAGATTAAAATGTCTTAAAGGAGAAGGTGCAAAGCTTTGACAGCAAGAGAGGGCTAATTATCTTTACACAGGGAGGGGAAAGAAAAAAAAAATCCATGGTTAAACAGGAGAAGAAAAAACCTATTGAGCTGGTAAAAATATTCTTTAAGGAAACAATCTGGTGACCCTTATGATTTAAAGTGTCACCTCGTATCTTACACGATCACGTTCTTATGGTCATGACTTGCTCAATTATGCTCAAACAGAGAAGAAAGATGACTTAAGCATGTAAATTTAGAGGGAGACTTAGAGGCATGCAGCTAAATTTATCAGCCATCTCTGTGAGCGATCTCTCTAAATAAAAAGTTTGGGAACCAGCCGCTGCTGGTTGCTGATGAACTTCCCATGTTTTTGGCACTTGCCATCCTTAATGGACGAATCTGCGAGTCAAAACAGGAGGAACTGTACACAAATCCATCCTAAGGTCTGTTCTTGGAAGTGGGTGCTTCTCCCAGCACTTATTTTTATGTCATAGCAGGCGACAAAAATGCTGACGGAAGAAATAAATTTGTCAAAGATTTGCAAATAATTGGGAAAAAAAAATTAAAAATTAAAAGAGATGTCAGAGCCAGGGAGCGGAGGCTGATGGCACTGTAGATTTGTGTCTCTATTTCACCTGTTTGACACATCCTGTAGTGACTTGTGAACAGGGGTAGGAATAGCAGCACATGCTGGCAGTGTGAGCAAAGTGTGTGCATGTGTGTGCATGTGGGAGACAGAGGGAGCGTGGGGGACAGAGGGGCGGGAAGGGGGGAGTGGATGGACCATTAGAGTGCAAACACAGAGACATTCCTGCAATAAAATACTCGTCTGCTGAGAATCGCAGTCTGGAAGGGATGGTGGTGATTTAACAAAAGAATTCTCTAAAATGTTCCCTGGTGCTAATACTGTTCTTAATAATATGAAGAGGTTTTGCCAGGAAAAGGAATAAAACCGTCAATTGGATTAAAATAAAAAAGAAAATAGGCACGGCATGTTTGGGTTTTTTTTAAAGCACGCAGAGGGAAAAATGACCTTTACGACGGTTTTGTCATTTTGAAAAAAATGCCTCATTCTCTGAATTTCCCCGGCCAGGCAAAGGTTGTTATAAATGGTAGGTAGGGAAAGCAGAGTGTGGCAATAAAGGGGTTAATCCACGGAGCACAGAGCCATCTGGCTGAGCTGGTTTGTTATAATCGAGCAGATTATGTTCACGGGACTCAGAGTTTAAGGCTCCTCTCCCATAGAGCAACTCTGCACAACCCAAGCAGACCAACTTTGGGACTTTGAATGAACGTATTTACATCCACCTTTCTCTTCATGTCGACTTTTCTGGAAACATTCACACGGATGCCATGGTTACTCCTACCACGGTAAGGGAAATTTGACGTTTTCTAATGGGGTCCTAAGAGGGCGGGGAGGGGAGGGAGGGAGAGAGGGGTCCTTTAAAGAAGTATAATGGGGAGGAGGTGGGGGTCTTGTGAGCGGTAGATGTGTCCCAAATGTTGGCTTTCCCATTGTGCCTCCTCCTTTCCTTCACCCATACTTGCTCCATAGTTTGTTCCAGTCTTGAGGTTCCCCTCTCCTCCTGCTCCTCACGCTGTTGTTCGGGTCCTTGGAAAAGAAAGCGGCATAGGAGAAATGCGAGGTGCGACGGGAAATCTGATTTAAGAGGCAAAAGCAAGAGGAGACTTTTCGTTTTGTCTCAAGAGGGAAACCAAGCAAGTTCAGATGTAACAAAAGGGGGGTGAAAATCTTGACCCTGGATTGCAAGAACCAGCCTCAGCACATGTAGCACGCTCGCCCTCCGGCAAAGTTAGAGCCCTTGACAAGCAAAGCCAAAATTCCCAATTTCTAGACCTCGCCTGCCGCAGGTAACCAGCTTCGTATTTTGTGTGTGTGCCAGACACTGGAAACTCTGTCCATGACCTTTGAATCAATGCTCATTCCCCTCAAACCCAAACACCGAATTCTCTGGGAAGAGCTGGAGATCAAAAGATTCCCTGCACATCTGTGTCTAGGTGAAAAAAAAGATACACTCGCTCTGTGCTGGAATGGCAGGGAAAGTAGTCTTACGTTGCAGCTCCCAGTGTTTGGTGAGTGCCTTCTAGGAATGCAGCACACAACTAATCAACAGAGATGCACATCTAGAGAGCAAAATAGAAAGCTGTTTCTCATCTAAACAGCTGAAATGCAGCTTAAAGCGTCAGTTACTGGCGAGTCCTTATGGAGACACCAAACTGCTCTTAGCCAAGAGGGGAAAAAGTCCTTGAATGGTTTAGATAGTTTTCTGATCAGTTCTTAATCCTTCATTAAAATAAACGGGAAAGCTCTGTGCTGGTCCTATCTCTCGAACTATAAATATGCGCTATCTGGAGAGATGGATATTTTGGATTGAATAGGGCTGCTATGTGCACATTCTCTGGTTTCTATATTGCAAAACCAGTTATTTAGAGATGACTCTGTGTGTGTGTGTGTGTGTGTGAGGGGGGTTGCTTATCCCCCTCCCCCCTTTTTAAATAGACAGGGATATGTGTTGTATGGTCCAGACGATTGCTGTGAGCTACAACCTTTCAGAAAATACTCTTTGCTCTCAGGCTCTTGTGATTTGTTACATGAGGAGTGCAAATGGCATGTAAAGTTTTGCCTTTGCATTGTGCCTTCAGGAAAATATCCAGACAAGTAGGAGAGGCATTCTCAGGCGCTGAAATACCTGATATGTGCAAGCTTGCAAGTGGAGAAGTGGCACAAGAAGCATCTATAAATGGGATGCAAGGAAAAGGGAAATCTAACAGTAAAAAAAAGAAAAAGAAGAAGGAAAAAAAAAAAAAAAAAAAAAAAAAAAAAAAAAGCTTTGCCAGACAAAAGCAGCAGAGAATGGAAGAGTTCAGCATGGTCCCAGCTGCTGGTAGTAAAAAGACTGCTCTGAGATACACGTGTAAATACCAGGGGCTCTGTGTGTGAGCACGGAACAAAACCCAGGCATGGCTGCAGGTGGTGGAGCCAAAACATGGGGAGAAGAGGAGGTACCAGCAGAGCCAGGAGGGGAGTGCTTTGTGTAGAAGGGAGCTACATGTTGAGGTATGCGAAACACGTAGGTTTGAGGGGTTTTGTTTGTATTGTTCTGCTGTGGGTTGAGGTGTTTTTCTCTTCAGGGAACAAAAAATGAAATGGCGCGTATAAATGTAGATTATTACTGGAGGGACGGTGTTATACAGCAGAAATAAAGTGCTACATGTGCATTGTTGTGCACTGGGGTAATAATGGCAGGTGAGACATGCAAAGGTGGTCAGCTGGAAAGGGAAACTGCCGCACACCAATTGGAAAAAGGATCCTTGTGGGTTGCAGAAAGTTTAGGAGCTCGCAAAAGGAAGTAACACTCAAGAGAGATGGGAAAAGGTACAGGCTGGAGGATATGAAAGGGACATACAAGGATGGTAGGGTCTGCAAGGGGGAGGTTGGGTATGGAGTGGGAGGGGAGGGAGAAAGGTGAAAGCACAAAGGATGTTTGGAGGAGGAGTTAAAATGTGAACTATTGGCTATTTGGAGAAAGGTATGGAAAATAATCAGCTACATGATGCTTGTGGGGGGCGTCAAAAGGAGACACCTTTGATTCTGTCAAGAAATGGATACGGGGATGTATTTACAAGGAAGGTATCAGAGTGTGAAAGGCAAGGCTTGAATGGTGATGGAAACATGTGCTGAGAACAGGAACACAGAGGGAAAAACGAGCTGGATGGAGATAGGGTGTAGTGATGAGAAAATGGTCCTGTAAGTGTGTGAAGGGGTAATTGATTAGAGAAATTTCAGAGGAGGATGGAAGCCTGCTGGAGTGTGCTGCCTTGACTGCAAGGGAGAGACAGAACTGGGGAAAAAGCCGTGAGGAAGTGGTGTGAGGAAATCCAAGAGAATGGAAATCACAGGGGAAGGATGAACTGCAGTGAGGATATAAAGCCATGGCAGGTGTTGAGCAGCACAAGAATGAGAAAAAATTAAGGAGTGTAGGAGGCATGAATGAGGATGAAATGAAGAGCTGTGTTTTCTGTAATGCCTAGGAAAGAGGTGGTTAAGGTTTACAGAGCAAGAGAGTGGAGAGCGAAGGGAAATTTGGGGATGTGTTTCTTAGTAGGCAAAGAGATGGAGTGGTGCAAAGGCACAGTGGTTTGCTCAGCAGAACTCTTTACTGGGGAGTAGGAGCAACAGAGGGAAAGAACAGGCAATAAGTTATAGGGGAAGCAGTTGGGGCAAGGAACGGCAAGTAAGGAATAATGGGAAGACTGTGGGAGGAGGAGAACATACACAAACAAAAAGGAGTGATTTTCTGTTGCAACAGACATTAACAAATGTGTTTATATCTCTGTGGTAGGTACTGGCTGAGTGAAACAGCAAGAGGGAATGGAATAAATGTGCTGGTGGAGAAATGACTAAAGATATAAAGAGGTGGGAGGAGAAGGAATGAGAGGAAAAAATTACCTGGAGGGCCATATAAGCCACATGGCTGTGCTAAGGTCAGAATTAAAGTGTGAAATGTGTGGGGAGGCGAGTGGAGTTGGGAGCTGTAGGGCATGAGGTAGAAGTGGATGGGAATGACAGTTCCTGTTACAAGGGGTGAGGAGCCAAGCGTGGGTTGACACAGAGCGGTGTGGGAGCCAGGAAGGGACCTGTCAGACTGTGCCTGCTTGTAAGGGCTGTGCAGGAGAAGGTGAAGGGAGGGAAAAGTTGTGTCTGATAAGAGAGATTTGTGCACACAGCATGCTTGAAGGAAACGAGGGAAGTACAGGTGAGGATTCCAGACCTGGGCGTGGGACCTGGGAGAAGGAAAATCGCTTATGGGGGAAGGAAGAGTGATGAGGAGTGAGAAAAAGTTTATGATGGTTTAAGCCATCTGTTGTTATCTGCCTCTTGCTGTGAGGGAGGCTAAGTGTGCAAGGGGCCCTAGGTGCATGCAGTTCACCAGGAGAGCAGATTGGGAGTTCAGTGCAAGGGCACAGGTAAATCCATGCAGACCTTGGTGATAGGTGCATGGAAACATGAGATGCTGGTTCTGTGTGAGGACCAGGGGTGACTATGTTCTGTGGGTGCTGTGCTTGTGGGACTGGCAGAATTGCAGGTGATGAGGACAATCCAAGAGGAAGCTGAAACTCTTGAGAGATGTGTAAGAGCCCTGGATTGCTTTGAAGGGTGAAGGCCTGTGTGGAAGTACTCAAGAGCCATCCAGGAGGTTGTGCTGATGGGCAGGATGGCTACCAGAGGCTCAGGGGAGCACCAGGTGTCCACTGCCCTCGTGGCACAGCTCTCCATGTTGAAATCACTGACGTAAGGCCGGCACCAGGAGTGAGTTTCGTGAGTGCAAGGAGAGCAATGTTTGCATTGAGAAGGAGGGTAGGAAAGGATGACTAACCGGGAAAATGGTTTGGTGCGTGGGTAGCGATAGGACCCGACGTGCTCTGGATGTACCTGCCTTCTGCATGACTTTCACAGCAGGCAGGCTCTCCTCTAGAGGTTTTTTTATGAAGAATTGCTGAATAATCCTTAGACAATCCCAGTAGATTTAACTACAATACTTCACTTTCACTACAGCTTCATTCAGAAGCGTACCAACGCACCTTATTTCCACACATTAAAACCTCTGGATACTGCTGCTGGCACAAAAGGTTTCTCTGGGACAAGTTACCAGGGCTCTTGGATGAACAGCCATTGGGCTGAAACACAGAGAAGGATTACAGATGTCAGCCAAAGGAAAGAGGAAAGCACTGACTTTCTCCATGGCTTGAAGCAGTGCTGGAGTAATGTGCAGTTGGTTGAGGGTAGAAAACATAGGATACATCTTGGGTGTCAGAGAGGAGCACTGGGAATTTATTTCCCCTTCAAAACAATTGCATTTATCGACAACAGCTGTTCTTCAAATCTGGTCTAAAAGCATCTTCAAATTGTGTGGCTCACCTAGGACTTTGGTTCTTCTATACTCAGTAGGAAAGTGCTTGTTTCCACCCATAGCTGGTGAGAAGATTGTGAGGAATCCTGTGGGACTTGACCTGGAAGAAGTCAGTCTGGTCACGCAGAACCTCTAAAGTTAAAGATTGAAGCCTCCAAGCCCAGACCTTAAATTACATCAGACCCATGAACCATGGTTTGTAGATCCTTTTTCTGTTAATTGCAAGGACAAGTTCCCTCTAAAATAAAAGCCAGCAGCCTGTGAAATGATAAGCAATTAGTGTTCATGCAGCCATAGGTTGTGTTGGAAACCTGCTGTTCTGTTTTTTACACTGGTTTCCCACTGCAGAATCCAGTTCAACTCTCCAGCTGGATAATTTTTCCTGGCAGTTCCTGCAGCTGGTTGCAGTCTGTGGGAAGCACCTTTCTTCTCTGGTGGGAGAGAACTTCCCACCATGGCAGGCTGAGGGTGGAGGGGATGGTGGAGCAGTTGTCCATGAGGGGGAGATGCAGTCTCAGACATTGGGATTCAGCTGGGCTGAAACCACACACCACAGCCTGCTCAGCCCACTGCAACCAGTGCTCCCCTGGCCTCTGACCACTCTGCTCCCTCCACTAGGAAAACAAAAAAATCAAACAGTGGCATCAACCTGTCAGCTGGCTGAGAAAAGAGAAAGGGATCAATGGATTGTTGCAGGAATGGGAACAAAGCCAGCAAGGGCAAACGAGCTGTGCTAAGTGTGGAGAACATGGGGCATTGATGCCTGCCTGGACCCTTTGCAGCCATGACACAGCCAGAGAAATCTGCTTGCAAGGGGCTGGAACATCTGGGTGTCCATGCAGATGTTTGCCTGGCCATGTGTCTGTGTCTCCTGGTGGTGTCCAGGAGCAGCCAGTGGGAAGGGATGACGGAGGGGGATGGCAGCTGTTGCTGTGTGGGAGACTCCTGGTGCATCTGTAAGTGGGGGATGTGGGGATCAGTCACTTTCTGAGGGGACAGATGGGATGTACATGTGAAGGGACAAGCTCTAAGGGTGAATATGGAGGGATTTCAAGGTTGTGAAGTGAGTGCTAGAGGGAATATCCACGGCTATGTTCCTGATTGTATCATAAGTCTTATGTCCATAAGGGAAGGGGAGTCCTCTGCAGGAAGACTTAAGGGAGATTATAGTTCCCAAGGAACTAAAAAAAACTCCTTTGAGCTTCCAGTTCAGTTCAGAGTCTCCTTCTCTCCTTCACATGGTACAAAGCAAGCCAGGAAAGGTGGCCCTTTCCCTCAGGGCATCAAGCACTTGAAAGGTCTTGAAAGGTCACAGCAGGACCATGTACTCCTCCCTCTCTAATCTTTCCCTGCCTCTGCCTCCTATCCACCTCTTCACACACATGAGGAAAGCTCTTTCCCAGCTCAACCTCTTGGTTTGTGTGTGGAATTCCCACCTGAGGGAATGCTTGAGGAACGAGTAAGGACACTACAAGCATGGGGAAGGCTGTGTGTCTGCATGTAGGAACAGAGTTTTCTGGTTGCCCTTTCATGCTCAGATAAGGAGCCTGTTGGTTGCATCTGGATGCTCATGGCAAGGATGGCAGGGTATATTCCGTGTTTCCGTCAGGCAGAGTGTGTGTGACTCATTGGGAGTCACCTCTCGCGTAGCCGCGAAAACGCGCAGATCCTGTGGAGCAAAGTCCACTTGTGTTACCTGCTAAAAAACCTGCACCAGAGGTGATGAAAACACTCTGGAAAGATTGCAACCCACGGGGTGAGATTTGCAGCACTCCTCCAATGTTTCCTGTGTTTCCAATCCGCGTGTTGCCCTTAATGGAACCACAGCAATAAACGTGCTTCTTCTCAGCTGCTCTTTCACACCTTCCAGCAATAAATTCCTGTGTTTTGATCTGACCCTGCTGTAGATTTTACATGTTTTATCTTATATTAGCTGAGTTAGCATGTGAGAATCTAGTTAATTCAAAAATATATATTTCTAGGCAATTTTTTTACAAAAAATTCAACCGCATTTGCCAAAAGTCTGAGTCGATACAGTCAGAGGTAACTCACAGGGAACTGTAGAGCTGCAGAAGGAAGAAGTACTTTGTACTCTACATGAAATCAGGTTGTGAGTGTGAAATTTAAGCCCAGCCACTTCTTTTATAAAGCTCTGTGATTATACAAGTTTGAATACAGCATTGTCTCCTGTGACTTCTGCCTCACCCAGGAGATGGACACACTTGCAAGACAAAATCAGCTCCTGTCCCCTCCAGAGACTGGATTTGGGCAGTATTTGGTTTCTGCTCCAAAGCAAGATGAGATATTTTGGCTTTTAGGAGTCAAATATAGACCTCATAAATCTGATGGAGACCAAACCAGAGTTGTTAAGAGGGAGACATCATTTTGTGTGCTGAGGGGTCTTTTCTGAATTTGTACATTCAGAAGTTAGAAAATAATTACCCACTTCAGTGTTTTCAGCTCCTGTGAGAGGTAAAAATATTTCCTCTACTGATTTTTCAAACAATTTGCACAGTCAGATTTTACATGGCTGGCTTTCCAAATGGATGATGCAGATAACTCCATAACATTAAAAAAATCTCCCTGAAAGGATGATTTTTCTTTGTTGTTTATTCATATTTGCACGTTATCCCACTCAGATCCCTTAAAATCTTGAGCAATTTTCCTTCTCTGTTATTGTTTGCTAAAGATATAGTTTACATATTTGACTTAAGCTGTCCTTTGTTTAAGCTCATTCTTTTCTTGCAGAGTTAATATGATTTTTGTCCTCTAAGCATATTCTTCAATTTCTTAATTATGTTTTTTCAGTTTTCTGACTTCCCTCAATTTCCTCCAGAACTTTGTGGCAATAGAGCATTCAGGAATAAAATTGATGTTCCAAATCCAAAACCAGGAGACCCCTTTCCTGTATTTGCCTGCTTTCTGCAATTAAACTGACTTTTTGCGCTCACTATTTTTCTCCTTTGTGTCCCTCTTTTACTATAAAAGAACTTCTATCTAATAAATCCAGCACTAATTCCTTGTTTAAATCATGGCTAGCTAGTTTTCAATATTGTATCTTTCCAACTTCCTCCCTAACATTTAAAACAATTGCTCTGAATTGATTTTTCCTAGACATATTATCTTAGGCATTTCTCCTCTGAATCTATTATTTTCTGCCCATTTTTCTAGCAAATATCCATCCTTCTACATGGCATTTTTTTCTATCCTTTCCATTCTTTCTATCCATCTACAGTCCATTCCTTCTCCCATTTAATTTTTCTTCAGCTTTACCCTCTAACACTTTCAGGCTGAGATGATTTTGAGGTCCTTTCCAGCCCTACCCATTCTATTTTTCTGTGATTTTTACAGAGTAAAACTCTTTATTCAAGAAATCAAAACCATCTCATCATACAGGGACACCTTTAGGAAATATTGCATCAACATATCTTTCTTCCTAGACATGGTCTAGATGTACTTAAGAACAAAGTATTAATATATTTATACAAAATATATTCATTAATTAATCTGGCCAAAGCCTTATGCTTTCTGCTTAGAGAAAATGTCTGTGCTCAAACTGCCTTTCTGTGTTCCCTTGCTGTTTAAAATGCCTTTTTAAATCTGAAACACTCAGGAAATATGTTTAGTTTTTCTGTTGAAAGAAAAACCATCAGAAGCTCTGAGAAAATAAAAACAACCTAAATACTACTGCAAGATGAGATTGGGGAGGAGTTTTGTTGTTTGTTGTTGTTGTTTTACCAAAACAAAACAAAAATAAACAAAAAGCTTCATGGAGTTAAATCTTGCCCTGGGAAGCTAAAGCTGCTTTTCACATCTGCTAGGATAGGGAGTGGTCTCCCTTGGAAAAGTTTGCATTTTGGGGAAACAGAAATGTTTTTAAAGTCCAGTGATTTTTTTTTTCTTGTCTTTCCTCTAGCAGGAAATTTTCCTGGTTTACATATATGTATATATACATATATACATACATATATATATATACACACACACATATATATGTATATATGTATATATGTATATTTTTTTTGTCAGAGGTTGTTCTCATTTGCCTCATTCCTCTGAAATAAAAATTGAATTTTCAGCATCATCTGTTCTGTGAACCACTGCTAAGCAAATCTCATTGGTTTAGTTGTCCTTTGGAAAGTTCATTTGTTTACCTCAATCTTTCTGAGCCTCTGGTTCAGACTGTGCCTTTCCTGACTCTGGTTTGACACCAGCACTTCCACTGATCCCAATGCATTTCTTATTTACACAGGATCAGGATGGAAACCCACCTGACTGCAGGTCAAATTTTGCTCTCACTTGCACCCAGGCAATCCTACTAAAAATTGTGAGGCTGTAACTTTGAATTTGTGTCTTGGGGTTTGTTTTGAGGGATTTTTTAAAAACATATATGCACATCCAAAGCATTTTACTATGTTGAGCCATAGAAATCAGAGAAGGGGAGAGAATATGCCTACATTAGATAAGTGGTATTTTGATTGAAAAAATTACAACAATTTTTTTTTAATTTTTGGTTGGAATTTTTCAGTTCCTCAGAAACCAATAAATCTCAACTAAGTCTTTGTGGACACCAAAGTTTAAAAGTCTTTCAGGCTTCTTCTTTGCTCTAAACTCTGTGTCCTTGTTGACCCATCCACCAGCCATCCACAGACCAGGGAATTGGAGCTACAAGGACAAAGCCAATAAAGCACATTAAGCTGGAGAAAACAAGGGCACGATGCTTCTGCCTCACAGGGGACTCTTGGCCTTAGGAGGCAAAGAGAAATTCCTCAGGACTGGAGAATTAAACCCAAAAAAATCCATCTCTAGCACAGTCTAATATCTCCTAATACGGTCTGTGGCTCTAAGATCCCAGCCAGCCAGATAGAATATTCTTCAAAGCTCTGTCATGTCTAATTTTAAATTCATCAAGTGACTGGGCTTCCACCACTCCACTTAAAATTTTCATACCATCCCCCATGCAGCTCGAGTGCCATTCATTACTACAGGATTGAGTGCTTTCCCATGGGCAAGTTGTTAGCAACAACGCAGCCCTGGGTGGCAGTTGGACAGCTGGCAAGAGACCATTTTAGACAAGAGGTTTGGCTTCAATTTTATTTTTTCCTTAGTTAAATTATAGCCGTTACCTTTTTATGATGGCATTCTTTGAGGGAGAAGTGAAAATAAAATGTGTCATTGTTGAAAGTAACATGAAATATTTTTAATAAATAACTTGTTCTGGGAGAGCAGATCTTTTTCCAAAGAAATGGTGAGGCCACACCTTGAGTCCTGGACCCAGTTTTGGGAACAAGCACAAGAAAAATATGGAGGAGCTGGAGCATGTCCAGGGAAGGGAAGGGAGCTGGGGAAGGGGCTGGAGCACCAGGAGGGGCTGAGGGAGCTGTGGGGGCTCAGCCTGGAGAAAAGGAGGCTCAGGGGGGACCTTGTGGCTCTGCACAACTCCCTGACAGGAGGGGACAGCCGGGGGGGTCGGGCTCTGCTCCCAGGGAACAGGGACAGGATGAGAGGGAACAGCCTCAAGCTGTGCCAGGGGAGGTTCAGGTTGGACATCAGGAGGAATTTCTTTATTGAAAGGGCTGTCAGGCACTGGAATGGGTGCCCAGGGATGTGGTGAATCCCCATCCCTGGAGGTCTTCAAGGGACTATAAGCCTGTCACTTGATGCTCTGGTCTGGGTGACAATGTGGAGATTGGTCACAAGTTGCACACGATGATCTGGGAGGTTTTTTTCCACCCTCCATAATTCTGTGGTTCTGTGAAAAGCTCAGTAGCATCTCCTCAAGGTGATGGGTGTGTCTGTAGCCTGGCAGCAACCTGGACAGTGTTCCAGGAGGTAACTCCATACAAATTACCAGATCTGCACCTCCAGGAGGTGACTCCATACAAATTACCAGGCCTGGACCTTCCCTCATGGAGAGTCTCCAGATCCTCCAACCTATTAGCTACCTTATTTCTGCTTGGATGGCAGTGCAAAGCTCTCCAGGGACACACTGCCCCAGGACACCCTGCAGGCTGGTGTTAGGACATCCTGCTGTGTGAGGCAGCTCTGGTGGAGCAGCAGGGACAGCAGTTTATGAGCCAGGAACATCCTGCAGGGTGAGCACAGGGGACAGTCCCCTGCTCCAGCAGGTTGATAACAATGAAGCTCCACTCAGGTGTTCAGACTGCTTGGTGAGGCACTAAGCTACAGCCTTTTTCCAGCTCCCCCAGGACAAGATGATCCTTTAGGATGACTGGAATCAGAACTCTTCCTGGTCCTCTGCAGGAATCATAGAATGGCTTTGGTTGGAAGGGACGTTAAAAATCACCCAGTTCCACCCCACTGCTGTGGTCAGGGACACCTTCCACTAGTCCAGGTTGCTCAGAGCCCTGTCCAACCTGGCTTGGAACACTTCCAGGGATGGGGCAGCCACAGCTTCCCTGGGAAACCTGTGCCAGGGCCTCCCCACTCCCAGAGGGAACGATTTCTTCCTAATATCAAACCTAAACTTCCCTTTTCAGTTTGAAGCCATTCTTCCTTGCCTTGCCAATAGTTTCTGATGAAAAATCCCACTCCAGCTTCCCTATATCCCCTTCAGATAATGGAAGGTGTTCTGAGGTCTCCACACCCTTCTCCTCCCCAGGCTGAACAGCCCCAGCTTTTCCATAGGGGAGGTGCTCCAGTCCTCTGATCAACTTCCTGACCTCCTCTAGACTTGCTCCAACAGTTCCATGTCCTTCTTCTGTTAGGGGCACCAGAACTGGCTGCAATATTCCAGGTGGGGTCTTACCAGAGCAGAGTACACATGTGCACCACAACCTTCCTTCAGCCAGCTCCATAAATTCAATTATTTTCATTTTTATTCATAAACACCCTAAATATTTTTGGCTATTTACGGAGATTTGTTTATTCTAATTGCTTTCTGAATTTTTGCCCTGATTAACTAATTTATTTGTAACAATACATGGAAACTTATAGACTGCAAAGAAGCATGCAAAATTATTTCCTGGTTACCTGGCAGATTTCCACTGATGGATTTCACTTTGGGTTTTTTCCATCTTTTCCCATCCATCAGCTTCTATTTTCCTCCTGCTGAATATTCTTGAGCAGCCAGTTGCTAGCTCTGGAGATAACTAACTTAACAGAGGCCTAATTCTGACCCCACTTACATGGAAGAAGCCTAATGGCCCCCTGGGGAATAAGTTCATCTTGAGGCAGTGAAAATTTAGACCAGAGTCAAGACCTGAGAACTCAACAGAGAAACTATTGCCAATAGCCAGGGAAATAAGAGTGGTTGTTTCTACACACACACACACACCAAAAAAAATAAAAAAAAAAAAAAAAAAAAAAAAAAATAAAAAAAAAAAAAGTTTTTTTTAATGTAGAATCAGTTTTCCAAATCCAAACTAGGAAAGCAAAATTCTGGTCTGACCTGTCAAAAAATTATCTAACCACAGTCTGGTACTGCTCTTGCTTGTTTGCTTCCTTGCTTTTTTTTCCTCCTCTCTTTTTGCCAAGAAGGTGTTGGTGAGGTGACTCCGGCTCTTTCCATTTTTCCACCCATGAAATTCCTTCTCATCCAGATGAGTTATGTCAGACCAAATCTGAAAAATGAAACCCGGCGTCCTACCTTTGATCTGCGGCAAACAATCCCCGGTGCCATCGCCAGCCTCCCCCAGGAATGCGCTCCAGAGCAAAGGACTTGTAAAGAACCTCAAAGATACTTCTAAAACCATAAAAACGTTTTAGCAATTTTGGGTTTTCCTCCCTTTTTTTTTTTTTTTTTTTCTCGCTGAAAAGGAACAGATGGGAACAGAAGTAAACTCTGCCATCTGGAAAGGCTGAAGGATCGGTATGAAAAGAGCCAGGTGTCAAGTTTGTTCATCACCAGCCCAGCTTTGTCAATTATCAACATCAAAACCTTGTCTCAGCAAGGGGCTGAATTATACTAAAGATAAATGATTTTGCAAACCATTTTTTTTCTGTATCTTTTTGTCACCTAATTGTTCAACTATTTTGAAAACTCCAGTTCTGAACAGAAAAAAGGAAAGAAATTAATTCAAAGTTTTACTTCTTATGCCACAGGAAATTGTCTGCCTTGGTCTTTCCTATCTTCCATTGAACACTACAGTCTGGATTCTACTTAAAGTCCATTAGCTCTGTCATAGCCCTTTAATATTATGCTAAATTGAATTTATATATAGGTAATTTGAACCTTGTTCTTATAACAGTTTGAAATGGAAATGGAGCACCTTTCAGTGGGAAATCAGAAGCACAAAAACCATGATGGTGCTGTTCAGTCTCTGGAGAGTGTCTGGATCACTGAGTTTTTTGCTTTAAATATAGAAAATTCTGAGTGTAAGTACAATTTTATATGTACATATATGTATTATATATGTGTGCATATATATGTGCACTAACTGTACACAGAACAGGACTGAAGATGTCTTGTTCTTTCTCTGATTAGATTTTTGGTTTTTAATTTTGTTCTATTTACATTTCATTTATGAGACTTGACAGCACCTTTGGTTTTAATCTTATTATTATTGTAAGTGGCTATTCCTGCTTTAAGCTTCCTACTGAAGGACATTTGAACAAATAATTTCCCATCTGCATACTAATGAGACTGATAATACAGTGCCTGAAAATTACAAATAAGGAACCTGGAGTGACAGGACAAGGGAGAATGGCTTTGCACTGAAAAGGTGAATTTAGGTTTGATATTAGGAATAAATTGTTCCCTGTGAGGTTGGAGAGGCCCTGGCACAGGTTTCCCGGAGCAGCTGTGGCTGCCCCATCCCTGGAAGTGTCCAAGGCCGGGTTGGATGGGGCTCTGAGCAACCTGGGACAGTGGAAGGTGTCCCTGCCCATGGCAGAGGAGTGGAACTGGATGATTTTTAAGGTCCCTTCCAATCCAAATCATTCTGTGGTTCTGTGACTCTCTCATATATATACATAGACATCCAACAGTTCAATATTTCATTTCTTCAGACCCGCATGCATGCTGAGTTTCTTGGTAAACACCCCCAGCCTTCTTTTGCCATCTTTTGCAGAACAATTTTGCTTCTTTTTTGCAAAACAAATCTTTCCAAAAGCCAGAGCTGCATAAACTGGTGCTGTTTTTTCCACACATAATGCAATCCTTGATGCTTCTTTTACAAGTTGGCTCTGATTGCCTTTTGTCAAATTTTGCCTGTAGTCCTCAATTATCTCCTGTGTCTGCATATTTCTATGGGTTTGTGGTTTGGTAACCCAGTCAGCTATGATTGTCTTCTGTTTTTCCTCCAAAACATGCAATTTGTTTTGTTTCTGATGTGCAACCTGGCAATTTTTCCCTTTTTTTTTTTTTTCCCTCTCTAAACATAAATCATGAATCTGTAGTATTCTTTTTTTTTCTTCAGTTGTCTCTATGCCCCAGCACCATCTGAGTAGATGAAATCCACAAGCTCCCCTGAAATTTCCTGAAAAGGAGTCAAATATGTTGTATAAAAAAGGTTTCTCCCAATTTATTTTTCATCTTTATATGATGCTGATACCTTTCAAAATTTCTTTACCACCGTCTTGTTCTTCTTCTCCTGATACCATGATAATGAAATTAATCTATGACCTCTGACCAAGCCCTCAAGACAAAAAAGACACAATTATTACTGCTGATGTCCTTTTTCAATGTGTTTTTATTTTTGTGAGAAAGCAAATTCTTGCTTGAATCCCTTCTGTTTGACTTCAGCGAAGGTTAGGCTCTTTGAGGACCTTTGGCATCTCTATTTTCTCATCATGGTCTTTCTTCTCTTCATGCTTTACATATGATCTTCTTTTTCTCATTTTTCTGCTACAATCCACTGTGCCTTGGTGAGAGTTAGACAGAAATAAGACAAAAGAAAAAATGGAATTGAGGGAAAAGGCATCACTGCATTTCTCTTTTAAAAAGACTGAAATTGAAACCATCTTTAATGGTTAAAATCAAGGTGGGGTTTTTTTACAAAGTTCTTTAGAGGCACAGAAAAAGAATTGCTTTATCAGACTTCTGCACTGCATCTCCATCTACTTAAGCAGATGATGATTTAACAGTTTTGTTTACTTGCCTTCCCATTTCATGAAAGACTTTTAGTACCTCTGACCCTTGGTGTGTTCCCTTCTAGATGTTTGTACAGATTTAGTACAATGGTTGTCTTCACCTCAGAATTCCTTCTTTGCAATCAAAATTGTGTCAACATTTCTTCAACTGTGCTTCTTTTGCTCTTGACAATATCTAATTTCCTTGCAATAGAAGTTTTTCTTCATGTAAAAAAAAGAATTTAGAAAAACAAAAACCCAACAATAAAGATACCCCAAACTTTAAACTGCAGCCTAAAATGTGAATTTAAAGCAATTAAAAGTAAGGGACCTTAAAGATCATCTTGTCCCAACACCCTGCCATGGGCAGGGACATATTCCACTATCCCAAATTGTTCAGAGCCCCAGCCAACCTGGCCTGGGACACTGCCAGGGATCCAGGGGCAGCCACAGCTGCTCTGGGAAACCTGTGCCAGGGCCTCACCACCCTCACAGGGAACAATTTCTTCCCAATATCCAATCTAACCCTGCTCTCTGTCAGTGTGAAGCCATTGCCCCCTGTCCTGTCACTCCAGGCCCTTGTCAAGAGTCTCTCTCCATCTTTCCTGTGGGTTCCCTTCAGGCACTGCAAGGCCACAGTAAGGTCACTTCTCCAGGCTGAACAATCCCAATTCTCAAGCAATAACTGCATGGCTAATGAATATTTCCATTCCAATAAATGTTTTTATATCTATTTTGTTATCGTACCTAATTTTTAACATTTATTTATAAGTAACTGGGAGCCAGACTTGACTGTCTTTATGTTGGCAATTTCTGGAAGGGCAGACACATCTTATTTCTTTTTATTTTTGTGCCTTCTGATGGTCACTTGCCCTGAAATAATTCAAAGACTACCTTCCTTTCTAGTTCAGAAGGAAGATCAATCTATTACCCAGTTTAATTTTATTTATTGCATGTTGCAGTGAGGGAAGCACTTGTTCACTGTGATCTTCAGTGCTGACAGCCCAGTTTGTACAGTCCTCCTACTTAGTGCTTCTGTAAACTCAGCAAACTCAGAGGCTTATACTGAGGGCCTGATACTGGAAAAGAAATGCAATTATCTGACTTGCTGATCAGTCCAGCTGTTTCAGAGGGATCAGCAGTTCCTGAGAGTTATAATCATGCTATAGGAGAGGAGTGGGACCAAAGCTTTCAGGCTCTTTCACAAGCTGGAACTTGCACTTGCACGGAGCTTTAAGTGAGGAAATTCCTTTCATCACCTGGTTGTAGAAGGGTGTGCATCTGAAAAATGCAGCCCTTCTCACTGGGCATGAGTATGTGGGTTTTTTTCCCCCAAAGAAAAAGGTCCTGCCTTTTTATCAGGTGAGAATCTCCAAGTTCCACTGAAGATACCAGGTGACAGAAAGTGCTCAGCACAGAAAAATCCCTTAAAATCCTTAAAAAAATAATTGGAGCAGCCTTACCCTGTGTGTTTGAACTGCCAGGTCATACTAGGATCACCTCACTGGGATATGATTTTTTATTTTGAGACCTTGCTCTGCAAGTATCTCAGGGTGAGAATTTGCCAGGCAGTGGTCTGCCCATGTCATAATGAATTCACACCCAAATCTGTGTGAATGAATAACTGCTTTAAGGAAGATTCCTTGAGCTGTAATTAGTAATGCATTGCTAGAACCCAGGTACTGCACATTTAAATACTCATCCACTGGCTCTTATTAGTAACACATTGCTGAATCCCAGCACAGCCTTCTGACATCAATTCAGTTCTTGATTCACTCACTCATTCATTCACCGTTTCTTTTGTTTTGGGGAGCAAGTAGATTTCTTTTTCTTTTTCCATTTATACACTCAGCTCTTGGGGTATAATCTGATTTCCACAGATGAACAGAACATTTCTGAGGGATTTCAGTTGAAACAGACTTAATTTTTCATGGATCAGGTGGAAAGCTGTTTTGGCCTCTGTCTCCAAAGCACCACAATATAAATTCTGTGGACACATTGATACAAACCACCTTTCTATTTACACATAAAAATTCCTTTTGTGTCGACCTATGTAGTTTCAGCTTATAGATGATTCCGTTGCTTTAAGAAAAAAAAAAATATTAAGTACATTTGAGAGAACAGAAACATTTTTTCATTAACAGAAAAAAAAATAAATAAAAATTGCCAGTGGTCAGTCTCCCTTTTTAATTTGCTTTCCATAATCACTCCTTCAAGCTCATGCACTTCTAAAGGGATTTCGGACTTGGATCTGAGGGTTGTCATTGTCAATTTGTAAAAACAAGTATCTGTATGGGGACTGCTTGAAAGTGGAGGCTCTTGGAGAGGATGGGACAAACCCAATCCACTCATTTAGCAGAACAGCCTGACATTTTGGAATATCCAGCCAAGCAAGGAATAAGGTGACCAGGACCAAGCACCAAAAGAGACACATGACAGAACTTCTCCCCTTTTCTAAGAGGGGACTCTGCAGATTTTCAGGATTCGGGAATCTTTGCTTGCAGCAGTTGGTAGGAGCTCAAAGAAGAGGGAAAGGAGGATGAAGAGTTGCCAAAACAGGCTTCAAAGTGTCTTGCTGTGACTCTGACCAAGTGCTTATGACAAACTGTCCAGGAATAAGCTCCAGCTCAAAAAAAAAGCAGTCGCTTCGTGGAGGTTGTTTGGCATGTCTGCCTGAATAACAAACACACTGGGATGGTGGCAGGGCTGTCATAATTCACTCAGAACTAGTTCTCAAAGCTGAATTTCACCCTTACAGAGACCCAGCTTTGAGCTCTTCTTTCTCTTAGGGCCTATTTTTCCAAGTCTTAGTCCAGCCTCCTCCCCAGTCTTGTAACAGAGTCAGCCTCAGACAGAAGGAAAAAGGGGAATTCACTGAATATTTTAATATTTTTGACATATTCATTGAGTTCCCCACACCTCAATGCTCTGCATTGATCCAGTGATATCTGGGCCATGTGTGGTGGTGCCAGCAGTTTCCAAATTTGTGCAAATACCCATGAAACATGGCTTGTTATGCACAGCTTGGCAGTTCAGTGTAGAGAGTCTGCCAAAAGGAGACAGGAGCCTTATCAGAAGGAGACAGGAAATTCTCCAGCAAATTTGGGAGTTGACTTTTGAGCTGGGAGTGTTGACAGGCGCAGATCCCTCTGTCTGGCAATTATCAATTCTTCCTCTCATAACTACAGGGAAAATCCAAGTACCTCGAATTTTGACTGGGCAGGAGGTGTGTCCAATACCTGCTTCTCCAGAGCCTTTTATTCCTGCAGTTCTGGTTCTGACCTCAGCCCAAGAGTGCAAGGGTCACACGTCCCTGCTCCAGAGATCTCAGAGCAGCTTTTGTTGCTGATGAAATGAAAGATTTCCACCCAAACGCAGTAAAAGTTTCTAAGCAAGTCTGACAAAACTATAGCCTTGCCAAAATGTGAGTGCAGCATTTAATCTGGATTTAAAACCTTGCCTAGGAAATGTGAAAGGTGCTGCTACAAGTCAGCAGGTTGGTTTCTCTGTCAGGTGTGTGTGGGTTTTTTTTTCCTTTACTCAGCCATACCTCACTTGGCTCTGCCAAGCACCTCTGTTGCTTTGATTAGCTCTAGCCATGAGGATGTTCATCTCTTTGTTTTAGTGTCCTGTAGGATTGCTTCAGCACCAGACAATGCATTCAGACACTGATAGGAGTAGGATCGGACACAAGGTGAATGACAAATTCTCTTGAAGTGGAAAACTTGCTTGATTTTCTGCTAAATTATTCCGTCCCTATTGGCAGTTTGCTATTTCCACAGACTTGGCTCATAAATATTGGATGTCTGCCTAGCTGGGAAATTGCATTTCCATTTTCAACACCTGCTATGTGCTAGACTTCCATGGAAGTGCTTAGCTGGCCCTCTGCAAAGAGGGGGTGCTTACAGTTAGTGTCGTTACCTGGGAGTGTTTTTAAAATGTGCCTAATTCTCACCCCAGTTTTACCTTTCCAAGACAACCCCAGTTTTCTATGAATTTTGGACTACTGGTGAGATTCTTACCAGATTTTTTGCTGTTCTTACATCACCATAACTCAAGCAGACATAAAAGATTCCCTGCTCTTCCCTTACAAACCCAGGCTGGGATATTCCTGGCTGATGTCTCCCTCCATACACAGCTTGCACAATGTGCTTTAAGAAGTGTTTAGGAAGAGACAATGTTTGCATTTCATGTATAGAGGCCACCGAGAATCCAGCAGATCCACTGAGGTGTTATGTAAACAGAGGATATTTATGATAATCCTAATTATACGCCCTTGCATAGAATTATTCATGGAAGCTCAGAAACCGTCGTTGCATATTTTGTTTACCAGATCTCAATAACTATTTTAGTAAGACAGACAGGCTCAGGGCTAAATGCATTCCCTGACAGGCTGGCAAACCTGGATTTCTGCCCATGCACAGCACGGGTACAGAATCAGTGTCATAGTCTGGGTTTTTCTTACACAATGAGGCATAAACAAGCAAAGGAAGAAAAAAAAGTTTTTAAAAAACTTAAGGCAGTTGTTTTGGTGGTAGTTTTGGGGAGATTTTTTAAGATCTGTTATCTTTTTGCTGTCTAGTGAGTTTGCAAAGACAATGAATTCAGAAATAGGCATTAATGCAAAACTTGAAATAACATATCACAGTGTTTCTCTGCAAGTTTTGTCATTTATTGACCATAAATTTACAAATACATTTTTGTACATGAAGCACACCTCCCTCTCCTCTTGCAGCAGCCCTAAGAATCTCATAGAGTAAAAGATTCAATTAAAAAAATCAGACAGAATCATTAATGGAGATAAAGAGATCACCATTTTCTTACTCACAAGCTCTTCTGTGTAAAAAAATGTCTGTTTATCCTGTTCTCAGCAGCATCCAGTGATGAAAATTTCATGTTTTCTAAGAAACCTGTTGCTGTTAGAAAGACACCCTGTGCCTGCCTGTCTGGTCATTCAGCCAAGCAGTTCTTATCTTGCTGCACTGTCATGTTAAGAGAGACAAAAATCTGTTCTGGCCACTTGAGCTCCTGGGGGTTTGGCTCATATCTTAATTTTCCCCTCATGAAAAAATCACAAAGAAAGAGAGGTACAAGTGCAGGTCTCATTCTGCAGCAAGGCTGTTTTAGTAACAGGATTTGGCTGGAAATTTGAGACACATTTGCTGAACAGCTCATTGATGCTTTCTTGAATCTTAGGATCTCTTACTTTCAGTTGCACCATTCATCTCCCTCCACAGGTTGAAATACTTGAGATCCCTCTCTATTTTTATATTTTTGGTAGTGCTGGATCCAACAGCACCATGCAAAGCCTCACCTGCTGCTTCTTACAGCTTCATCATGTAGGCAAAGTTCCTCCTCCATCTGGTACAACCATGAAAAATAGAAGGACAGAGTTCAAATGACTGATGACCAAAGTGGCAGGAGATTCCTGCACTTAATGCATTTGTTGCTAAAGCCTTCAAGTAAGGGTTTAACTTACAGCTGGCGGAAGAATAAAGATGAAAATGCAATTTCCTGCCTCTCAGACTGAGTGAAATACACCTGGGAGTGAACAGGACTAGGGAACACAATTGTCTGGAGTCCCTGAAATGAAGGCTGGGTGGCACATTAGTTTTGCTGCTTTTTGTAGGAGCACATTTATCTGCTGTGTTCTTTCCTCTGGGCTCTGCTAAAGGTTATCACTGCCCCAGCTTTTATGCTAGTTTCAAACATTTCTGCATTAATCAGCAGAGATATGGCACTGAACTTTCCCTTTAAATGTCTGCATATTTACTGTCTTGCATGACATATGTATATATCATTACTGGATGTTGATAAGAACAAACGAGAAGGAAATATTTAACAGACCCAAACAAGCACTATACTTAGCATATGATTTATGGCCTTAAAATGGACTCCAAATGCTAGTGGTGGGAGCCTTGTAAGCTGCATGTGCAGTATTGTGCTCTGCATCAGCACTTAAAAAATGAAAAATTAAGCATCGGCTCCATTTACTTGGGCTACAATGATTATCTTCAGTGCTTTATGAATTACTGAGGTGTGCTTATGTGCCAAGTAAAAGCAGACTAAAAAAAAAAAAGCCCAAACACCTACAAGAAAACTCCTCTCTCCACTTGTCAAGCCCTTTTGAGTCAGAGACCAACATGTGCTTATGCCATCACAGTCTGGATAAGGCACGACAGAGCATTGCAGAGTACAATGAAAACAAATTAATTCGCTGGGAAAGTCCTTTGCAGGTCACTTCTGGAAGGCAAAGAAAGTGATCTCCATGTTCAGCCCTCTCCAAAATAATCACCCAGCAGCATTTCAGAAGGTCAAGTGGCCTCAGAAGGAGGTGGAACCAATGGAAAAACTTTCATCTGTGACAGCAAACACTGGGGATTTAACACATAATAGGGCTGAAAGAGAGGAGTTTTCATACAAAATGAAAGCCCAAAGAGAGAGAACCTGCCTTCAGAGAAAGCAAAATGTACTATTTCTTTTCTGACCTCTCTGAAAGCAAAGATATTAGAACCCTATAGACCAATCCAGGTGAAGTCAGTGGGGAGATTCCTAAGTATTTTGGTGAATTTTGGGCTTATACTGAACTTTTGATGTTTCATGGACAGGCTGCTGGGATGTGAGTTGGAGGGAACCAGTCCTGTCCATCTTATTCCAGAAATTAGGCAAGCAGTTCATCACAGATCCAAGGGTTCATGGCCTGCTTGTGCTGTGGAAAAAAAATAAGAAGGCTTTTGGGATGCTGAAAATTTTCTTTCTCTCTCCCCTTCCCTTTGTGAACTGGAAAGCAGGCTCAAAGCAAGGTAAAATGTTGAGGCAGATAGGAATCAAGAATAAGCTATGCTGGCTAGTGCTTGGGGAGACAAGAAACATCGCTGAGATGGAGTGTTTACAGAAAAAAAAATCTCACAGCTCATATTTGTATTATGCATTTATACATTCCTGGAACTCAATTTTATAGGGTTTTTGATTAATGGCTGGGCTGCAGTTCAGCTCCAGGCCTACTGAACTTACTGTACTGGAACTGAGCAGGACGTGCACAAGCCAAACATGAGCACTACTATTGGACTTGCAGTGATTTAAAGGTGGTTCTTTGCTCAAAGGCATTGCTGGGGTGGCTCTGCTTATTGTACACGTAGAGATCAAAGTCAAAGCAGGGCCTCTCAGCAGCCTTCTTAAAATCAGAGCCAGGGATGTGTTTGTCTCAGATACCTCCACAGCAGAAGGGCTGGAGGACAATGAAAAGCACTGTGATCTCCCCAACACCTTTACAATAAAGCAGGTGCAGAGCTTGTTGATGTATGGATTCTCCTAATTATATATTTATGTCACTTCCATCACAGTATCTTCCAGGAGTGTGGCCAAAATGCTCCATTTTCCTTGTGTTCCCACACTGTGGTATTTGACATTAGTGCTGTTTCTCCCACACTTCAAAGGAAGACATCTGTGGTTATGGCTGGCAAATGCCAGCTTAATTGTTGATTATCATGGTGATGCAGTCAAAGCAGAGGTGGGAGTCACTTGGTTAAATACAGTCCTTATGGCTATTAGGATTTGTGAGGTGAAAAGGGATGCCTCTAATTTATTATTGGTGTGCCAACTGGAGTCAAATGAAGGCAATGTGGAAAAAACAACTAAAAAACAACAACAACAACAACAACAACAACAACAAACACCCAAAACTGTATGGGAAACCTGAAGATTTGCCAACATTGAGAGAAACATTTGCAGGGCCTGTGGTCTTCCCAGACAATGCAGCTTTCAACTGCAAGGTGGAATCACTTCAAGAAGGTGAAATATCCATTTGATCCCAGAGGAGAGAACAGGAGAACAAGATCCTTGGCATATTTCACTCAGCCTCCTGCAATCACTTCTGGCAGAAAATAAAACAAAAGATTGATAATCATTATTGATAATACAGATCTTTAAAAATACAAGGGACCCTTTGTAAACACAGGATCCAGGCAATTAAATCTGTTTCACCTCTCTTCTTTCTGAGTGTAGAATAAGTTTGGAGCTCCATGTCTCTTTTTCCTTGCACTGTGTAACAACAACAACAAAAAAGGAGCCCACCCACCACTGCACACAGAGTAAATCCTGGAAAACCAAATTTTCAGGTAAAAATTAATGCTGGAAATTTTTTTTTCTAAGAAAGGGTTTCTCCTCTAGGGGTTTGGCTTTGTGTTTATAGAAAAAGAAGCAGTTGCAATGATGCTGGCTTACTAAATAACCTCAGACAAAAAAAAAATAAATAGGAGGCATAAAGTTGCTGAAATTCATTTAATTACACTTATGCAGTGCAATGGGCTTGACATGAAGACAAGCTTAGTCTGGTTTTAATGAAAATGTTACTAGTTTTTATGACTGCTTGCACTTGGATGGATGTCCTTTATAGTTAAATATAAGTATTATACATAGGTGATTAGCATGATCTATTCATGGCAGAATTACATCCATTTTTTTAATTGGGTTCCTTAATTACTCATCCTCAATTAACTTCATTTTTTCTTAGCTGTTCTTATTTTCTTCAAGCTTTGCAAAGCACAGTGGTTGTGATTTCCTACTCAGGGCACTATTTTGAAAGATGAGCTGTGTGGAGGGACTTACGTGTTTCCTTTTAAAGAGAACTTTCATTCATGTCTGTTGAAGTCCTTGCTTCCAGATGGTTCAAATATAAAGTAGCATTTTTCTTGCCGTGCCACACTGTGCTGGTTCAGTCACAAACCGGGGGCTGGCAAGCAAATGGGACCCTGATTTGTTATTTCAGGAGTCCCTGCTGCACAATTGGAGGATGCCAAGTGGGTCAGGCACCAGTCAGACACTGCAGCAGACAGTCAAGGTCCAATAGGAGTGACAGACAGTCATAAAGTTGACCTTTTTATGGGAGAATTCTAAATAAAAAAAATAAAATTAAATTTAAAAAAAAAAAAAAAATATGATCCAAGTACATTAATCCTGGAGGAAAAAAAGAGCTGCTTTAAAGAGGAAAGGAAAAGATGTTGGAAGTGTGTTCATATATCTATAGACCGTCAACATTTTGGATTCATACATATTCCCAGGCTTTCAAAGCAGGAATGATGTGAGGTTGTGTATTTGGAAGTACCAGAAGTTAGAGTTTAACCTGAGGATGCAGAAGACCATTCACACTGGATAGTTCAGGTTCACAAACTGGTGATCTGTGCCACCTTGGATGCCACACCTGGTTGAGGAACCTCAAGTAATCTCACTCCTCACCTCCCAGAATTTAGGGATCCTTGACACAGCCTTGAGATGAATGATGTGAAGAGTTGAGAGCCCCCACTGCTTGGTCTCACTGTGGGTTTGGTGGGTTTAGGGGATAAATTCCAGTCTCCGGTATCTTAACATTGGGTATTACTGAAAACACGAAGGATTAGGGAATACCAGAGGGATTGTGTATTTTCATCCTGACTCATTAAGTAGTTCTGAGTAAGCGTTCCCAAAGGTTTCCCCAGTGTTTCTCACAGCTTTATCAGTCCAATTCCATCTCTCCAAAAGGAGACAGACAGACAGACTCCCACTAACTTCTTCTGGAGCTGGACTGGTCTTGAAATGTGCTGCACACAGGATACATAGCTGTTTGCTCAGCAGCATGAAAATAGCTAAAATCATATTGAGAAAGTGCATGGAGGCTCATTAATTGGAATTATTTTTGTTTGAGTTGTATTCATTTGATGGTTCATGTTTCTGGCTGTCAATTGCAAACCAATGACCAATAGAAAAGTCATGAAAGATTGAGAAAAACAGGAATCACAGGCTCTGATTATGTCATGCAACCTGTGTGACATGAGAACAAGGACAGTCTGCTTTTGGGATCAGTGAAACTATGACTACTTAACACTATTCATACTTGTGACTTACTTCTTTATATCCATTTTTAGGGTGATATTTTTTTTTTTCACTGACATACTTTAGGAGCTAGATACAATTTTAATGTTTTCCTGTGCGGGTTATTGTGAAAATGGGAGGAGAGGACTTGCTGAAACATTGCAGTGATTCCATCCCTAACCAAGGGACATATTTTTTTGCACAAAAATTTATCAGCAAAAGGTAATTTTACACAGACTGCATGTGCTAAATCCCTTAGTGCTCCTATTTATCTGTGAAGGGAATATAAAGCTGGATTCTCTCTTTTTTATCAATCCCACATTCCAGGGAAGCTGCGTCTTTGACAGGCTACGTAGGAGCAGGACTTTTCCAGCTGGTAGATGCACTCATCCCATTAATTCTCCTCCAATACCTATCCTGTCTAAAAATGTTGGGCTGTTTTCTAAGACCATCAAAACACAGGGGCTTTAAGTCATTGTCACTTCTCAGAGTGTTAGAGAACCCTTCAGTTATTCATCCTGAAAGCTGCAAAGGCAGCAAAACATCTTTGTTTACTGAGGGGGTGAGCACTTCTATCAGAGTTTGAAAATCCTTCTTATTGTATTGGTTTTCTCCCTTTTTTTCTGGAGGGGTGACTCACTGGAATGAATTGAATCTGTTTATGCTCTTTCTTGAACTAAGATCTTGTCTAAGCCACCACTGTGAGGTTTCACATGTAGGAGGGGCAGATCCACGAGAAAACATCATTTAATTATTGTGATCATCCCAAACATTTCCACATTGATAACAAAGGGAGTCAGCACACAAGGTTTCTATGGTTACACATGGCCATGTAAACACTTACAGAGAATTAAGAGGGTCACTTTTTAAAAAAAAACTAATATTGATTCTGTGGGGCCTTATGTGAAAATAAATAAGGAGCTGGGATCAAAAATTAGCATCTGGATAAATTTTATTAGCAAAATTAGTATCATGGTTTACATGGACAAGTGAAAATATGTGAAAGCCAAGTTGGATGGGGCTCTGAACAACCTGGGATAGTGGAAGGTGTCTCTGCCCATGGCAGGGGTTGGAATGAGATGATCTTTAAGATTCCTTCCAATCTAGGCAGTTCTGTGGTTCTGTGATCCTATGATCAACTAAAACATCAGCAAAACCCACTGTCATTATCCTCCTGGAGGTGAGGGCTGAGTGAGTGCACACTTTTCTCAAACACTGTTCCAGCTACACACAGACCACTTGATCATTGTCTGCATCAATCTTGAGTCTCCCAGGTCCATGTCTGGCATCATCACTTGCAGATATGTTGATAAAAATCTTCATTACAGATATTCTGCAGCTAGGGAAATAATGGCCAGCAAAAATCTAATTTTCCCTGGTTTTTATTTTTAGTTGTGACACAGATGAGTGAAATGTGCAGTTGAGACAAATATCTAAATATATTTTTGCCCATACTTGAATAAATCCAGGGAACCTTGGGCACAGAGCTGTCTTCATCTCCCACAGCAGCTCCCACCACAAATATAACCTCTCAGTTTTTACAGTAATCACAGTGTCTCAATAATAGCATTGGAATTAATTACTTTCATTCCCGTTTCACAGGTAGAAAAGCAGCTTTAAAAAGCTGTGTTCTTCTTTTACCTCAGAACCACTAAATGCACTCTAATTGCAAAACAAACAAATCTTTTAACAGTGCTACTGCATCAACTTCAGCAAACACACCTCAGACTAAAATGAATATGTTTTGTCTTTACTGATGCACCATGTAGTAGCTACACATTCGTCAGTAATTTCTGCAGGACAAAAAAGAAATTAAGTTAATTTTAGCAGCATAAACAAGTCCTTAATGTCTTTCCCAAACTTACGAAGGCAATTCCCAGGGGAGTTAGGAGCTGAACACAGGTTAGTGACTTAACCACCGGACACTCCTTTCTGACTAACTGACCTCTGAGGAGAAATCCTGCAAAATTTCCAAGAACCATCAGCTTTTCCTTGGTCTTAGCAGGACTTGAAGTCCTGAGCACTTGCAATGCTGCAAACACAATCTGAAGCCTAGTTACGATAAGACTACGGGTGTTGGCAACATTTTTATAAGGCCATTTGAAAAGCAACATTTTAAATGCATATTGTACATCATTCACCTAGTTATGGTGTATTTTTTAATTACTATTGCAATAACATCTGGAGGCTTTGGTCAGGATCTGGCCTCGCTGCCCCCAAACTGTGAGAGACGCAACCGTTCTGCCTTGTAGAGAATGAGACCCCACAGGATTCCTCGCGTAAGGGGAGAGGAAATGGGGACATGCTTCTGGCATCTGGGGCTGGCAGGCAACCAGGATGCTGTGGGATTGTCCAGTGGGCACGTGTCCAGCCGGGAGAAGGGCCACAGCACGAGGCTGCAGCTGAAAACAAAACCTTCTCCAGGGTCTGCTTTCACACACGCGGCCCCGCGGGGTGAAGCCAGTCAGCTGCAGGGCAGGCACGGGACACTTCTCCTGCTCTGTGACCTCAGTTAATCCATCTCCTGCAGGTTCTCCAAGCAGGAGGTGCTTGGGAAGGGCAGGAGGGTTGGCTTTTCCTGCAGGTTCTCTGAGCAGGAGATGCTTGGGAAAGGCAGGAGCGTTTGCCTTTCCTGCTGGGGAGACACAGGAGCATCACTTGATGCTCGAGATCCGACAGCGCTCACGTCCCAGCACGAAGAAAGGCACCAGCCTCCCTCCCAAAAAAGCTCAGAATCCAAAAGAAAAGGTTGAACACCCAGCTTAAGAAAAGAGGGCCAGGGAGGAGCAAGGCTGGTGAGAGGAGGGAATATATTTCTGGATGGAGATGGGAGCTCAGTTCCCAGATATGCCCTCAGGCAGTCTATACCAGCAAACACAGCAGTAAGCTGTACTTGTAAATATATATTTTCACTTACTCAAACTGTAAACAGTGATGACAGCTGGGAGAAGAGCAAAGATGGATCAGAGGGAGGAGAAGAGAGATTTTTTTTTTTTTTTTAATTTTATTTTTTTTTATTTTTAATTTCTTGTGAAGAAATTAAGTTGCCAATCTCAGAACTGGTGAAAAAGTGTCCTGGCATCAACCCAAAATCCAGCTCCTGTGTGACACATGCTGACAATCAAGGTTCATTGTTTTTTCACTGAATGAGTTCATTTCACAAAGCATTGGAGTGTTTTCGGAGTAGGGGCAGATTCTCACAGTGATACAAACCAGTGGGATGACTCTGCTGCTAAACTACAGGAGATGTGGCCTCCTAGACAAAATTCAGATGCCTGGATCATCAGAGAAAATGGACTTTCAAGGCCTTTAAATCCTCATTCCTCAGATCCTGTGGATAATGTTGTTAAATCTTACAATTACACTGTAATGATATTATCCTTCAAGTCAAAAACTTCCTAGAGAAATCACACGAGATTCTCACTTTGTAATAAACACACCATACATCCCAAATTCCTGAAAAGGTTTTGAATGAGAAAAATCAAATCAATTAAATTCAAACCATGTGGAAGGAACGCCTGTTCACTTCAACCAATTAAACAATTTGTGCTTCTAAACATATTTTTGTTTATTTATTTTAAAGTTCAAGTCAAATAAGCTGTTTTGATCCGTTGAACTGAACCCAAAATATTTTCAGATGGTCAACTTGTAAACTTTTTGACATTGACTCCTGTTTTTTCTTGCCAGATTCATGACTTTTATCTCTTTGAGACTCCCTTGGCTTTTGAGTGCCTCTTCTCAATTTTAATTAGTGGTTCAAACCCCAGATAGGTTCTTTGTACCCAAGACAAGCTCCAGTGATTTAAAGCGTTTTCAACTCTTTGCAAGCAGAAAAATTCTAGTACAAGTGACACCAATTTCTTCAGTAACTTCGAATAACACCACCTCAACTTTGCAGGGGTCTAAGCAATTAAAAAAACCCAGTAGTAAAGATGTAAACCTCAATTGCTCTCTGATAATTTGGCTCAATTTTTTTGCATTCAAAGCCTGTCCTGCTTTGTTCACCTGAGCTAAAGTGTTCAGGGACTTCTCTGGAGGAAGAAAATACTTGCTTAACACCATGTGAAGGGGGGGGACTATGTTTTGCAGCTCTTCTTTCTTCTGTCAGCTGTTGTGCAGAGATGGCAGAGAGGAAGAAACATTTTTGTATAGTTGCTCTTGGTGGAGGGGACACCAGGGGCAACTGGGGCTATGGCAGAGAGAATAAAACAACTGTTGTGTGCTGCACGGGCCAAGAGGCTCCAACAAAGATAATGGGGCAAAATCCAGAAGTGTTTCTTCATGTCTGCATAGCCCATCTCACCCAATTCCCAGCAATTTCTGTAACATGTTGAGTCTGATGTGCTGATACAGCCTGTGTGTCTTTCTCTAAGTCCCTCCGAATTAACTTTTAACTTGGCCACTGCTGAGAGAGGATCTCAAGGTGTTTAACTTTCACCAGATGGCCAGAGAGAAAGGATGGAAGTGCTGTTCCTCCTGAGGGAAGTCCAGCCAAGGGAGAGAATCTTGGAGCCATCTGTATCAGGCAATCCACACAGCATAAAAATTTGAGAACATCCAAACTGCTGCAGGAGTTTCAGTTCAGTTTGATTTTTTTTTTTTGGGAAACTAAAGAATCCAACCACAAGTCACAACACAAAACAAAATTAATTTTTGGTACTGCTCAAGGAAGTGTGCTGCTGCAGGAACAAGCAGGTCCAAACCCAGAAGCTTCTCTGGCCTCTGCTTACATTGGGTTTTTGTAGTCCAGCTCTGTCTCCACTGGTCTCCTGTGCACCTCAGGCAGGTCACCTTCTCTCTTTGGCAGAAAGGTTTTCACCTGCAAAACAGGAATCACTGGAGCACTGTTCAGCCTGGTGGGGACATCGTGACAGTAAATACTCTAAAAATACCAAATCACAAGTTTCCTGAAGCTGAGGAGAACAAAAGGGCTTGTCTAGAGCCACAATTCAGGCAGTTCCCTCTACCAAAAAAGCTCTAATGGGATGACAAGACATGACTAAAAGAAAACCAAGAAAGGGATTTCACCACCACCAGAGCCATGTCCTTTCCCAAGCATAAGCTGGACAACACAAGGACTTTGCAGCAGCACATCTGTATCCATGCTCAACAGGTAAACCTCTGTCTTACAGAGATTTTTATTTAAAAAAAAAAACAAAATTAAAAACACTAGTGTAGATCTGGCCTAGGCCTACAGCATGTTTGCAGGTTGAGTCCACCTGGAAACAACCAGAGGCACAAGCCTGTGTAGGCAGATGGAGCTGCCATCCACAGGCAGAGACACTGAGAGTGAAGATCCATCCCTGACAGATTCAGAGGGTCTCCTGGCCATGAGGCTGTGTTAGAGGCAAGAAGGAGGATGGAATCACGGAATAAGGTTGGAAAAGGCCTCTGAAATCACCAAATCCAACTGGAAAACCAGAACCTCCATGGTCACCACTAAACTGTGTCCTCAAGTGCCATATCCATGTGGAATTTGAACACTCTCAGGGATGGTGACCCTGCCACTTCCCTGGATAATCTGTTCCAACACTTTTCAACCCTTTCTGTGGAGAATTTCTTCCTAATATTGCAGTCCCTGACTAATTCTGCTTTACAGCAGTAACCCTCTTTGATACAGGCTCAGTTAAAATTTCATGGTTGAGCTGGTGCACCTTTTCTATGTGATCCTTTTTAAAACTATTTGATTTTTTCCTTTTTTTTCCCCACAAAGAGAACAAACAGAAACTTGAACTGATAGCAAGCAGATTAACCCACTGAAAAGACATTGCATCAGGGTTATGGCTTGGAATATTTGAAGAATGTGAATATTGATAGAACAGAATCAGAATCAAAGAGAGGGGGGCCCTTCTTTTGTCACTTGTGCTTAGTTTGCAGAAGTTTCACTTTATCAGCTGCAGTGGAGTTTCTCCCAGTCTAAACCAGTGTTAGAGAAAGAGGTGAGGCACAGGGAACACCAAGAGTGGGAACTTTTGAATTAGTGAACTGAGCAATCTGGACCATATTTAAGCACATACGTTTCGTACAGAGAAGACTGATGGAAAGGCATAAAGAAAAAGAAAATAGCTTATGAAGAAGCTAAATGCAATTTATTCCAAGAAATAAGATCAAAAGAAGCGTTTGAGCAGCAAAAAGTTTTTAAGTTTATGTTGTATGCAAAGCATAAAAAAACAAGGAAAAAAAAAAAAAAAAAAAAAAAAGCTTCCTTGGCATTTACTCCAGAGAATACCAACCAGGAAAACAAGAAGATAATTAAGCTTCTGTGTTGAATTACTTTAAAAATTCACTTGAATGAAAGCAAGCAGTGCAATAATGAACTGAGTCAGAGAGCAGTGTTCAATTAGAGGTTGAATTTAAGGGAGTTTATAAGAGCAACACTTAACAAAGAACAACTTGGTGGGCTTATTGTTATGGAAAAGGGGGGGAAAAAGTTGAAAAGTTGTGGTGTGTTAAATGGCATTTATAAAATAGGAGGGTCTGATCAAACTGATCCAGATTAGTTCTCCACAGCAGTAAGACCTTAAAATTAGGTCAGGGGGATGAAAGGAGAGCTGAGGCTGAGCTGTTTCGTACAAAGGCGATGTGACATATGGAACACGTTACAACTAAAGCAGGGAGCACGAATGTTTTCAGGAAAGAAAATGACAGGGCACTCCACAAGGAAATTTACAACCGTGGAAGCTTCAAAAGGAATACAATTCCTATTTATTTGTGTGTATTTGTTTAGGGGAGTCAACCACTGCCTGTGCTCTGAAGGATAAGCATTATTGATTCTTCTTTCCACCTTCCTAACAATGGTGTTTGTGGGGTTTGGTTTGTTCCATTTTCATTGGGCTGCAATTTTGCCTTCTCGGAACACAAAGGACAAGATCTACTAACATTTTAAGGGATATGTTCTTTAGATTCGATAGTAATGGTTTAAAAACCTTTTTTTTTTTTTTAAATTTTTTTTTTTTTTTTTTTTTTTTTGGTATTCTCTTCTGCTTATACCAGGAATTTTATTAGTGAAGACTTTTCATTACAAAACAGTTGTTTTCATTACAAAAAAGTTGTTATGCAGCCTCCCTGCTAGGTATCTCTGATTATGTCTTCTGAAGAAGATATTGAACCTTAATCCAGAACTTTAATTTCAAATCTTGAACCTGACACCTTACTGTGGTATGAAAATTTCTCTTCAGCTAGAAACAAATTAATGAAAATTGAGAGATCATTTATTGTGTTTACATCATGTATAAGACTCTCATTTTTGCTGCCAAAAATTGCAGGTTGAGTGGAAGGCAATGAAGTTACGATAGATTTTTTGTGGAGTGATACCTGCATTAAAGGCATTTCTTCTGTTAGAATGTCAACAAATTAGTCTCCCTTCTTGCAGTAATTCTGGTTTTTCCTTCCACATAGCCGTAAACCAGAATACCCAGCTTCACTGTCTAAGCTCAGTATTATTCCCAAATTTAAGGAAAAGGAAAGAATGTGGTGAACTGCTGATCTTAGCTTCAACTTGGTGACAGAGCACAGAAAAGAGAACAAAAAAAAAGATAATTTTGTTTTATCAGCTTGTTGTTCAGATATTTGTATATTCCATTTTTCAATATGGTTAGAGACCTGCCCTGGAAAGATCTTCCAAAAACAGTCACACTTTCTTCATCTAGATAAATCTGAAGCAGCACCACACAAGCCTGCAGAGTCATTTTAAGTCTACAGAGTATTTTAAGTCTATGCAAGCAACTTTTAAGCAGAAGACACAGCATTGTTTCCTAAATTCCTCCAGTTTATTTGGAATCATGCTGATTGTGAGCATTAACACCTGATCCATTCCCTATTGGATTTCCTCAGAACAGCTTACCAGTACTGACACTAGCTGAAGAGAAAACCAAGCCAGCTCAGACTTTATGCCAGATTATGACCTCAGTTTTATGCAACTCAGTCTGCAGTCGCCTGCTTTCTGCATGACCAAAAGCAGAGTTTGGCCTCAAGCTTTAATTTTTGAGAGTTGCATGTGCACAACTGTCTCCAAGCATAATACCATTTAATAAGTTAAAACGGGAATAAATGTCCTTTTCAATTTTCCTCTAATTTCTAGCAGTCTAAAAATATGTGTCTTATCTTTGCTGCATAACTCTGGCAAAGTTATTTTGCTTGTAAAACCCAACTTCTGCACATGCCCTCGAGTTCCATGGTCCAGACAGTCTGAATCCCCCAGGCTTGGCCTGCCAGGTTCTCTTCTGCTTTCTACTCACTTATATCTCAATCAAAGCTCTGCTGGAGGTTTGATATCCCTAACTATGCCCTATATAAATGTTGATAAGAAAGACACTGTCAAGGAAGATATTGCTGAAGCTTGTGGTGCTCTTAGCCCAGAGATGTTGGTTTAGGGTGAGATGATGGGAGCACAGGACAGAAAAGAGGCTTGTGTGTGGTTTTGTCATTTTTCGGGAGGGCACAGGAGATATCTCCTGAATATGTGTAGGCTTCCCTTCAGTTACAGCCACAGGAAAAGCTGCTTTCCATTGAAAAAGCCCTTTACTCCTGCATGTAGCTCAGCAAAGCTCTTTGTGTTCTCACTGTCAAAAAGGCCTGAGAACTTTTTATCCCCTTCACATGCAGTTATCCCAAGATATTGACTGACCTCTCACCTTCTGTAAAAAGTTCCCCCATATGTTTGCCTCCCCAAAGTTCCTAAGGATGTGATTGCTTTGTTTTGTTTTTGCAGTGGGCTCCTTTCCATATTTTCTGGTTAGAGACTGAGAGCAGGTTATGAAGGTCCTTCACAGGTCTCAGGGAATGTGCTCCTCAGTTTTCCAACATTAGAAATATCCCATCTCATTTGAACACAGGCCTTTGCCTCAGAATTTGCACAGGATGCACTTGCTACTCACCACACGTTGCCAGTGCTGGTACCTAGTCAGGAATATAAAAGGGAGTGAGGATTGTCCCCCCCCTATTCCTCAGCTTTGCTCCCATGGCTGTTGAAGCTCAGCTTGCTCAGAACAACTGTTCCTGCAGCCAGAGGAGCAGGGACTGCTCACCCAATACTCCCTGCTGAGAGGAAGTGGGTGGAGAGGGGATGCTGAGATGACAGAAGTGCAGAGAGCCCAAGCTTCACCCCACTCTGCTTCCTCGCTCGCCAAAAGAGCTGGCTGGGAGCATGGGAGAGTAAACTGCTCCATGAAAAAAAAAGAAAAAAGGGAAAAGAAAAAAATGAGGATGAAGTAATTGACTTTTGCAGCAGAGCAAAGGGAGTGCAAGTGGTGGTGGAGGGAAGATAGGGAGGAACTGTGACTGACTCACAATATATTCAGTTCCCCGCTCCTGGGGAGATGCAGCTGTGCATCTCCCCTCGTATAGGCTGTAAAGTTACACCATCGTCCAAAGTAAGCATCCCTAATTCTCCTACTTCCTGAAGCACAACAGCGTTTGGCTCCTTTTTAATCAGGGATTTCTACTGTGCAAATTGAAGTCTAGGACCAGGCTTTTCCTATGTGCAGAATTAAAAAATCCTTCCCTTGATTGTTTTGTCGGTTCCTGGGGAAAACTACTGAACTGTTACAGCCGATTTACATTGGCCTGACCCTTTCTTAAAGCTCATTCCAAGTTATTCTTAATTCCTCAAGGCACCTGAGATGTTGTGCATGAGCCAGCCACGAACACCTCTGGCAATGCTTTCCACATCCTTTCCCTTCCCTCTGCTTGATTCCCAGTTACTTCTGACTTCACTCCAGTAAGGACTGTTTCCCTCTTCTACCACTTCAGTAGGAAGAGATACGACACAAAATTACATCTGATTTCGGCCAGCTTTGGTTAAGGCCAGCAGAGCCCAGGGAAGAAGCTGAAGGAAGAGTGTGTAGAATTAACCCAGACCAGCCCAGACCCCACAAAGGGAAGGTCTGAGGACTCACTCTCCCATTTTCTTCCCATGTGAGCTTTGGCTTGCCCAATTTAGGAAAAGTCACACAACATGCTTGGGTTTCAAACTGTGAAACAACAGGAGCCCTTTCTTACCCTCTGTTAGCAGAAGAGTTGGAACTAGATGATCCTTGAGGCCCCTTCCAACCCAAACCATTCCAAGACTCTGTGATTCTGTGAATTTTGGGGTGGTTAGATGTGAGCAGGGTCCTTTTATGAAATGTATAAAGTGTGCATCTGAAAAGAGGTGACCAAAAGTCTGCAAAAAAAATCCTGGTTCTCATACCCCAAGAATTAATTCAATCCTGCCCCTCTATAATTCTTTTCACGACCAGAATTTCTTCAGCAAGAAGGGATTTTCTAAAAAGCCATACAAGTTGCTGACTGTATAAGGAGAGTTAAGGCCAGCTGTGGCACATCTCATTTGCCTCCTTCACATGCCCAAGTTTAAGACTTGGCTTTTCTGTCAAATATCTGGAGATCATATGCTTGGTGAGAAACTGCATGTGTTAAAATACTCCCAGCTTTAAAACTTTCAAGGATTTTTGGCAAGGGGGAGCAGGGAATGGATTGTGTATCAACAGCAAAATGGCATCTGGATTGAAAGATAAGAAAAGCCACCATGGTTTCCAAAAACCAAGGCCATTTTCAGATGGGTTTTGGACCTGGCAGAGGTGCAGAGCCTGCATTAGTACAGTGGGAGAACACAGAAATCATGCCTTGACTTTGCAAAGGCTTCCAGAGATCCTAATTTGAAAATTATTGGGCATTTTGGATGGAAATTAGCAGATCATCCAACCATGAGCTGAATGTGTGAGCAGTCTGCACTGCAGTGGGGCGACTCACAAACTTAAAAATCAGAAATTCTGGCACCAGGATACTCTTGCCACCCTTTAGCATTAATCCCCAAATATAGTCAAACTCATGGCAAAGCACGAACTGAGAGTTAAAACTGGAACACTTCCACATCTTGAGGAGAATTGAGTACAGGAAATTTTCTCCACATGCACATCAGTGAACTGGGGGACTCCCAAGCAAAGCTCCTCTTCAGGCAGATTTCTACCAGGAGAAAAATGCAGAGGAGCTGGATTTGCCAGAACAGTCCTTACCCTCAGGACAGGCCTATGTGTAAACAATTTGCTATAAACTAATGCAAATTAGCAGGATGACTCTTTTTTTTTTTTTTTTTTTTGAAATATTTAGTCTCACTTTGCACCTCAGAGCAGCTCCAGGAGAACTGAGAGAAGTTGTTGGTAGAAGTGATTTATTTAGAGGTAGAGGTCCCCTATTACCACCTTATTTAACTGATCAGAATAGGCAAGCTCTTTTTGTACAAAACTCTTTTTAAAGTCTGACATCTTTTGCAAAGAAGCAAACTTGTAACCTTTCCCTCCAACCAAAACACTTCTGTTTTATCAGAAATACAAGACTCCTTTTTCTCTGAGAATGAATTTAAAAACATCATTTCAAGCTGGTTGTGAGCGAGCTACTGCACCTGTGCAAAGGGCATGGAAAAGATATTACTGTATATAATACAATATGCTAATTTCTCACCAGGGTTTTGATGGAAACAATTCAGTTGCATGCTGTGTGTATGTTAAAACAAGGTTCAAACATCAGCTGTATTTAGTCACATTGTCATGCCCTGCCTCCCTTAATATACAAAAGCTTTGTCTAATTGATGCTGATTTCACTGAGTTCCTATGGTGGTTTTAAAACATTTGGATCAGGCCTGGAGTCCTTTTCTTAAGAAAGCTGCATCAGATACATTGCACCTGCAAGCCTAACAAGCCTTTTTTTTTATCAGAGGGGTTGTGAACCTTTGAGGAATAGGGAGAGGCAATTCAGAGAGCAGCCTTTGATTCACGGGGTGGCCATGGATGTATTTTTGCATGGATTCAGGGAAACCTGGAGCCACAGGCTTTGGAAAAGCAAATACAGGTGCAGCTTTGGGTGAAATGAAGCGGCTCTTCCCTGGCAAGGCTCAGAGCTTGGGGCAAACTCCAGAGCAGCAATGTTGGTCCTTCTAAACCATCTTAGCAATGGAAAGGGCTGCCCAGGGAGGTGTGGAATCCCCATCCCTGGAGGTGTCCAAGGAATGTCTGGATGTGGCACTCAGGGCTCTGGTGGTTGTCAGTCACAAGTTGGACTTGATGCTCTTGAAGGTGTTTTCCTGCCTTAATCATTTTGTGATTCAGAGATTCTATACCCTCAGTGCAAACATCTGTGTTCAAGGGTCACAGCAGTGCTCTCAGAAAAACAAATGAATGCCTTTTTAAAAAAAATTTAATGGCAGGAATATCTCAGCTTAACTTCAGGATCAATTTAATTCTACCCAAACAAAAGCTCACCTAATTTCTAACTAGAATTCCCTATATTCCCTGTATTTCTTTTTCCTTGTGGGTGCAAATCCTGTCTGTACCCATGAATCAGGCTCTGGAATACAAGATTTTTCATAATGAGACTCTAACGCTTTTGAATTTGCAGGCCTTGCTTTATTCTTGTTTCTTTGTCTGATTTCACTGTTTTCCTTACTTCACAAAAGAAAAAAAGAAATCAGAAGATGTTAAAAACAACAGAAGATGTTTTCAGCTTCTGAAACAAAAGAAAACAGAAACTCTTTAGCTTTCAATGAAAAATCCTGCAAAATAAGGATATATTGAAAATCAAAGCTGAAAACAGTTTTTCCTTTGAGTCTCCTAATATCAGAAAAACTAAAAAAAAAAGTGGTTGAAAACTTCCCTTTTTTTCTGCGTGCTTTCTTTTCTTCTTTTTTTTTTTTTTTTTTCCTTAAAAAATGAGTTGTTCAGTGGCAATGTAAAAGTAAAAACATGTCAGATCATCCAGCATCACAAGGTCTCCAGGAGGCTGCTCTTTCACAGCCTAACAGGAGAGGGACAAAATTCTGGTTGTCTGAGAGGTTCTTCCCTTTCTCCTCCTGCTACCAAGTTAAACAAAATCCACCTCTGGCATTTTTAAATGGAACAATCAGAACAATCTGTTACAAGGCCAGGCTTGAAGTCCCCAGCATTGTGGAGAGGTGAAAGAAGTGGGTTTCATCTGGAAGACTGCTCGCAGCTTTAATTTTGGACAACTTAAGCCCTCAAAGCATCTCTCTGACAAAAATAAGAGCAACTACTGCCTGACTTAAATACAGAACAATTAATCAGCTCTGGTTGAGCCAAAGTAGGTCCAGGTTGACTTGAAAGGTTAATGGATGTTCAAACTATTTCAAGAGAAGACTAAAATGGAGTTTCCGTGCTGCGAGGAAACACGAAACCCAGGCCTCTTTGGTGTGGCTTTGGGCTTGTTACAAACATCTTGCAGAGCCTGAAAACTGCTTTTGATGATCGGCCTGACTTCCCTTTCCTCAGCTTAATCCCAGTTTTCCTGATTGCACCCCTTTGCCCCACCCTAAAGCGAATGTTCCCTTTTCCCCAATGCTCACACTGTCCAGATCTTTGCCCTGGGTTTTCTGTTGTGCCCTTTCTGCCAGCTCAAGGCAAATGCTTGCACCTTCAGGGCAATTTCCTCAAAGGTCAGTTTTGCAACCCTCTCAGTCATTTTTGCTTCTCTTTCCTGATTTTGTTTTTGTATGGCAATACCTTCCAGTTTTCAAGCAGTTTTCTCAATTTTACTGCTGTGCTACAAGAAGCAGCAATTCCCTTCCAGCTCTGCAATGAAATGCCCCAGTATTTCCATTTATTAAATACTCTCCCTTCCCAAAGTTTTAGATCATTCCTGGGTCTGATCAGGTATTGCTCCTTTCTAAATTCCTTTTCCCCTCTGTGTATCACTGCTCAATATCAATATTTCTCCAGCACACGAGCTTTTAATTTCCACTTCGGCTTTCATTTTGTAATTTTCTGCCGATATTTTATTTCTCCATCTCCCCAGCAGAGATTGTATTTCTCTTCGCTCACTGCTGTTTGCATCCCCTCCAAATTCAGCTGCCAATTTAATTTGTTTGCTGCTTAGCACTACTTCTATTAACAAACAGTAATGAAAAGATTAACTAAAGTTTATCAGCTTAAATTATCCACTACCATGTTTTACTTCTGGAGCTTTCTGTTCTTCTGTTTACAAATTACTTCTGAGGAAAAAAATATGCAAGTGCAAAGATCTGGGCAAATCTTCTGCTTTTAGTAAAATTAGCACAGGTCCAGTAAAGTCAAGCTATTTATTCAGCTATGGACATGATTTTTAGATTTCTTTGTACTTTGGGCATTTTTCAGAGGTGAATGCACAGTGAATACTATGAAGAAATACTTCAGCTTTTGTGGAAATTATTTACCTCACTACAGCTTTACCTCTAGGGTGGTATTGTTTTTATTTCCCTGTAATTCATGCTTTCTTTTGATAGATAAAACTTTCAAACAACATTACAGGTGGACTTCCCTGACCCAGCCAGTGCAACACGAAAACTCCAACCCGTCTGACCTTGCAAATACCAGCTGATTTCTGTGTATTCCAGTTTGTGCTCTTTTTAAAAGGGAACAATGGCTCTACTGCTACTTTGTCAGTAATAACCAAGAGAAATACTTATGGATTGTTGCAATACCAGTGATGTGAGGATCACAGAATGGCCTGGGATGGAACAGGGCCTTAAAGGTCACTTTGTCCCACCCCCTGCCATGGGCAGGGACACCTTCCACTGTCCCAAATTGCTCAGAGCCCCATCCAACCTGGCCTGGGACACTTCCAGGGATGGGGCAGCCACAGCTGCTCTGGGAAACCTGTGCCAGGGCCCCGCCACCCTCACAGGGAACAATTTCTTCCCAAAGCACCAGGGAAATTGGGTTCCCAGCCTCCAAACCCCTCGTTCTGACCTCCTCAGCACACAGATTAATCAGTCAACTGCTTAATGCAAAATGGTACCACTGCAGTGAGGACACAGACAGACAGGTGTAAACATGTAAATAATGTCACAAAAGTGTCAGTGAGGGATGGAATTGGAATGGGAAAGGACCTCGTTGTGACTGAGAAAACCTGCCTCCTCCTACAGCTGATTATAGACCTGGGGATGTGGCTGGGACGGCTGATACCACACAGGACATTGTTAATAGTCCAGTCCCCCAGTGGGATTGTGAGAGGATTCTGGGGAGTGCCAAAAGCCTCCAGGGAGTTCTCAAGTGCCCTGGTGTTGGTGGCAGGGGAGGGAGGTGCAGGGCTAAAACCTGACAAGAATTAACTGTGCACAAGGTGTGAGGAGCAGCAGCTATTCCAAAGAGTGAGGTAAGCACAGAGGAACTGCTCCTGACCTTTCTCTTGGAATCAGGCAGGTATTTGTACAGCAGCCTCCTCTTGATCTCCAAAAAAAACCCCAGATATATCTGTGGAAAGATCAAATGTAGGCACACACCTGCCAATGCAATCACCTGTGTGACTTTATATAGCTCATCTGACAGTTCAGGGCACAGACTGCTCCTTGCAGCAGAGGTGTTATCACAAAACTGGCCCTCAGGAAGATGTCACCAGTTGGGAAAACTTCCCCCAGTGACCAGTAGGGTCCTGGTCACCCCTACAGTGTCCTAGGTTGGTTCAAAGTGCAGAGGTGTTTTACATACTTGGGTGAGCAGATGTCATGCTGTGCTTTGCTCAGCCAGTCCTTTGAAGAAGAAAAGGAAATATCAGTGTTACTGTGAGCTGAACTCCATTTCTACAAAAAAATTATGTATATTCCATTCACTGAAGGTTACTAGGGCTCAGTGCTCAGATGTGTCTTTTCTTTTATAAATGGCCTTGAGTAAATGAATTAATACACCTCTGAGCTGCTGCAGAGATGAAGAAACTTTATGGGCTCCCCATCAGATGTGTATCTGTGCTCCCCTGCCAATGTGCCAAAGGAATGGATTTGTTCCAAACCCCCTCACTCCATGTTCCAGTTTGGTTGCCCCTCAGGATGGGAGGGTTAACATTTCAGGCTGCCATCGCTTGATTTTGTCTCTGAATTCTTCAGCTTGTTAGAGGACTTGGCTCTTGTGAAAGCTTTAGCTTCAATCTGTATGTGCTGAAATTTCCACATCCTGAGGAGTGGAAGCGTTCAGGAGGGTCACGGTGTCTGCAGGGACATTCAGCACCCTGCAGCAATCTACCTTCATAAATCCAGATTGTACAAACAGTTGATTACTAGTCTGAAATACAGTGCAAACTTCCAGACACAGTTATTTCACATTCACACCTTGCTGAACGTTCAGAATGCTTTTCTTGTCCTTCACCTTTCCCATATCCCCCAAAGCCCAGAGGAGGAAGGGTGCATTCCTTCCCAACATAGTTATTAGGAAAAAGGAATCAACAGGGCAATCCATGACTTGGGAGGTTGTGGAAGCAGTGCTCAGCAAACAATGGCAATAATTACACTTTCCTCTTTGGTAAAAGCCTGGAAAAGCTGTCAGCCACCACAAAGGATCATTAGTTGCTCAGTCTGAAGAACAGAAGCTGCTCCTGAATTTTTTTAGAAAGTGCCAAACACTTCAAGCTGGCTTACATAAATCATGTGGGGTATTACAATGCTGAATGTAAAACTCACCAGCCTCTTTTCCTTCCATTCCAGTTCCTCTTAGCAATTACTTGCAAGTAAATACTTGGGCAGTCTCTCACAGTGCTAGGATTTCATGCTTTCTGCAGAACATTTTAAATGACGTTTCATTCTTTTCCTGTGTGGAATGTTCAAAAACCAACCAGAATAAAGCTAAACACACGCACAAATCACCACAAACAAAACTAAACTAAATTTTTCACTGCTACATAAAGTAGTGAGTCTGAAAAGAGCAGAAAGTGGTTTTCCAGAGTTTATTAAGGATTGAATTGATCGATGGAAGGAAGAGATAAGCCTGTTTACATCGCCTAAATTTAGACCTTCCCTGAGCCACCTAGCTCAGACAGCATTAATACCCTGCTAGAAGTGCAGTGATAGGCAGGAATACAAACCATTAAAACAGAGTAAAGATAAGCCACAGCTGGGAGATCAACCAGCTTTGCAATGCAGGAGCTTTTCTTCTCTGTGCTGTTTGCTTTCCTCCTCTGAGCCACAAATGTCAGCAATCTCCAAGTCAAACTTGCTTAGTGCAAACCGGCCACAAACACAGCCAAAATGAACTTTTGTCAGGAATTTACATGTGGAAAATTCTAAGAAGAACCGTGAAGAACAACAGAAATATCTCACTTAACATCAGCTAACCAAGAAAAATTTAACTTGGGCAAATTTTTTTCACCTGAAATGAATAATCTGAAGAAAAAAAAACGAAAACAAAAAGTACAATGAAAGAAGAGAAGAAGTCATATGAAGAATTGAATTCTTGGGAGATTTTTATACCATTCTCCAAAATGCCAAAGAAAAAGCTGCTTGTGCTGAAGGAGCTTCTGCTGAGGTCCATAGAATCCTGTGCCCTCCAGGAACCTGGAATTTGAGTCAGTATTCTCTCAGACAAGACACATATGCTGAAATATTGCCTCCAGTCTAAGTCTCCTCTACAGATAATTACCTCACTGGTTTGCACTAAGAACTTTTTCTGCTTTGTCAATTGCATTGTGGAACTTCTGGAGGCATGGCCAGAAACACCAGAATTATTCGCTTTGAAAATATGAAAAGATAAACATTTTAATTATTTACATTTTCCTCTCCTTTTTATGGATTTAACAACACGCGTGCCAAATAAATTTCAAATTATCTGCAGTTCAGACAGGCACAACGTTCCATTTTGGGCAAAGAGCCATTCATCAAATGCAATAATCCCCAGACCTGCAAACAAATATACTTTTAATGTGTCTTATAACCAGATTACAGCCAAGGCCATAAACCAGCTGCAGTTTTCCAATAACACCCATTTCTCCCATCTAGAATAGTGCTTTAGACATACTCTGATGTGCTGGACTTTATGGACAGCCTGACGATTTTTAGTCATGGACTGGAATTTCTGAACAGCACTTATGAACCTCCTAGGTTGGAGGAAAACTGTAATCTCACCAATCTTTGTGTTTTTTGTCAAAGTTCTGCACCCATAAAAACATAAAAATTTGTTCTGAAACCTTTTTTACTTTTGCAGCAAGTAATTTGCGATGCATAAATCAAGCTACAAGTTGAATTTCAAAGTTAACATCTTTCTCACCGAATCCATAAGACATTTCAGATGAAGTTCAGGAAAATACTTTTTGACATTTTTCCCATTAATGGAGAACCTCCACAGAGAAGAAAAAAAGCTTATTTTAGCTTCTCCAGCTCTCAGATCCCCAGCCCTTCCTTTCTGTGTGCAGTGTGACATTAAAGAGAGCCTGCAGGAACTCCAGCCTTACTTTTCCCACCTCATCACCTACTCCAACTTGTGTATTTTGCTAGTGCCACTTAGTTTTGAGACTGAGCAGAGCAGTGGCTGCATGCAGCTGCATGTTGGCATGAATAATGCTCCTGGCTTTTGGGCTGAGCCTTGTCAGAGCTTTGCTCACCATCCCGTGGGTTCGTGTGTCTCCTCTCTGCGTGTGGATTCCGGGTGCTGTGAGAAATCCGCTCAATGACATCTGTTTAATAATATTTTTACTATTTTTAAAAGCAAATCCTGTGCTGAGGGAAGGCGAAATTGCACGGCAATTTTTTATCCAGAAAGGTCTGGGCTCTGAGATCCAGCTACATTAAGTTAGTATTTATTCAGGTATGACAGTAATTGTATGGTAACTGAACATCTTCGATTTCCCCCCACCACCACCCCCAAAAGCAAAACATTGCTGCAAGCAACAGTCTAGATTTAGGTGAACTCACACTGTGACAAACTGAGAATGGAGAAAACACATTTCTTGTCCATAAAAGGACAGCTCACACATCCACAGAGGGTTGCTCCGATTTTGCTGCTGTTCCAAACTGTGAAGTGGGGACTCAATCTTGCAAAAAGGAGTTTTGTTTAGAGTGGATAGAAGGTTGTGCAGTAAAAGATTTTGTCTTCTTTTTTTCCTTTGCCTTCTGAAACAGAAAATGGTTCACCCTTTAAACAGAAAATGGTTCACCCTTTAAACAGAAAATGGTGAAATTTTTTTTTTGAGGTGGAAAATTTTCTGTTGAGGAATGAGGGGATCTTTCCCCTCATCTCAGCACTGGTGAGGCACATCTGGTGTGCCGTGTCCAGTTCTGGGCTCCTTAGTACAGGAGCAAATCCATGAAAATTATTAAGGATTAGGACAACTGTACCAGGAGGAGGAGGGGTGAGAGAGGTGGGGCTGTTCATGCTGCAGAAGAGAAGTCCCAAGGGGATTTTACTGAAGTGGAGAAACACCTCACAGGAGGGATTAATAAAAATGGAGCCAGGCTCTACTCAGGTGTGTCTATGAAAGGACAAGAGGCAATAGGAAAAAAAATGAGATATAGGAAACACTGCTGACACATGAAATGTACTTTTTTAAAGTTTAAGGGTGGTGAAACACTGGAATGGGTTGTCTAGAGGATTGTGGAGTCTCCATCCATGGAGATATTCCAAGCCTGAGGGGACACATCTCTCTCCAATCTGTCCTGGCTGGTACTCCTATGAGCAGGAGATTGGCCTAAATGATGTCCTGAGAATCCTTCCAACTCCGTCTGTCCCACAGTCTGTGACTCTGTGCCTTCATCCCAGAGTGCCAGGGGTGTCTGACACGTGGTGGATGTGTTTGCAAAGGAGGAAAATTAAATTCAAGGCTTTCCTGAGTCACTTGAAGCAGTACCACAGTCAGGGTTTATCACAGACTATGAGGATGCTCTAAGATGAGTTTTGTATTTTCTCCTTCAATCCACTATCAGTGCAGCAAATTTACAAACAGGTGTGCTCTGAAAGTCAATGGTTCACAGCCATGGCTTAGGATTTTATGTTGAAAATTGATTTTATTTAAATATAAATGCAAACACCAAATATACAGGTGTCCAAATATACAAGGAGGAAAACCACCTCGCTGGACATTTGCTCATGGCTCTCAGCTACACAAACAAGATGACAAAAAGGCTTAAAAAGAAGTGACAAATGAGTTTCTAGAATATGGACAGAAGGCAGAATTCAAAGGAGACCACAGGAAGCCATACAGAGCATTGCATGCCAAAGTACAAAGAAGCAGAACACTTTTAGGAATGGTTTTCAAATACTGAATATTTGAACAAAATTTTTGCATTTCAGGAGATGGGAGAGAGGGATGTCCTCAATCTGTCCTTGAATATTTCTAATTGGTATCAGTTTTGTTTCACCTTATATAAATGTAATTAAGAAATTTCTTTTAAAACCACCAAAAAACTGGTCCCCAGTCCAGAAAACAATCCCTATAAAATTGTCTGTTGGTCATTCTGAATTCCCCACTTGTATTATAGAGGCCTAATCACCACTCTGACTTGACTGTATCATTTTCCTTCAAGAACCCTTTCCCTTACCAGAGAGAGAAAGAGAATGAAAGAGAATGAAAGCACTACTGAAACAAAGGATTTATTTCCTTTTTATGGTAACATTAAACAGAAGACATTTGATAGATACGAATTTGATGTGTCTGAGAGACCTCAGCACACAAAACGTGACAACAGTTAGCAAAGTCAGAACTTTTTCATCTTACACAGTGAGACAGTTTTCTACTCAACATGATCCTGCAATTTTGAAACTAAACTTCTCTGTGGAATAAACTCTGTGGAAGTAACTTGGCCTCTCTCTGCTGCCAAGCCCTGGCCACACCATCCCAAGAACTACCTACCTCTGCAGGGAAAGGGCTTAACTGATACATATGCCACTAGGCATGGAAAGGGGAAAAGCAAGTCCTAAAATATAGATGAAATATTGAAAAAAATAAATTCAGAAGAGAGTTGCATTCACTATAAAGTATAACAAATAGCATCTTCAAAGTAACACATAGCCTGTGCTTCTATATCTTTATTAAATATAAATGTATATATATACACATATAATATATATGTATCTTTAAAGACATAGATGTTACTAAAATAGTCCAATTTTTCCTGTTTACAGCCTCTAGCAAACCTCCCTCTTGGACTGTTTTAACATTGACTCTCTGTTTCTTTGCAGATCTTACAGGTGAACAAGGTGATGTCCATCTTGTTTTATGTGATATTTCTCGCTTACCTTCGTGGCATCCAGTCTTCCAACATGGATCAAAGGAGTTTGCCAGAAGATTCGATAAATTCCCTTATTATTAAACTCATCCAGGCAGACATTTTAAAAAACAAGCTTTCTAAGCAGATGGTAGACATTAAGGAAAATTATCAGAAAACAGACACTCAGCAAGACATGGACGGGGAGGAAAATGTGAAATCAGACTTCCAGCCGGTTATCTCAGTGGATACAGATCTCTTGAGGCAGCAGAGACGCTACAACTCGCCCCGAGTCCTCCTGAGTGACAACACGCCTCTGGAGCCACCGCCGCTGTACCTCATGGAGGATTACATCGGGAATTCCGTGGTGGTGAACAGAACCTCCCGGCGGAAGAGGTACGCGGAGCACCGGGGCCACCGGGGGGAATACTCCGTTTGCGACAGCGAAAGTTTGTGGGTCACGGACAAATCCTCAGCCATCGACATCAGGGGACACCAGGTGACTGTTCTGGGAGAAATTAAGACGGGCAACTCTCCGGTTAAGCAATATTTTTACGAGACGAGGTGTAAAGAGGCCAAGCCCGTGAAAAATGGCTGCCGCGGCATCGACGACAAGCACTGGAACTCCCAATGCAAGACATCCCAAACTTATGTCAGAGCACTGACTTCAGAAAACAACAAACTGGTGGGCTGGAGGTGGATAAGGATAGACACCTCCTGCGTGTGCGCCTTGTCCAGGAAAATAGGAAGAACATAAGACCTGCATCTCTTTGCTATATAAATTATTACTTTAAATTATATGATATGCATGTAGCATATAAATGTTTATATTGTTTTATATATATTATAAGTTGACCTTATTTATTAAACTTCAGCAAATCTACAGTATATAAGCTTTCTCTCTCAATAAACAAGAGCAAAGGGTGTATGCCTCTGCCGTGGCCAACTCCGGGGTTTTTTTAGACTATGTTTGTGACACTGCTTGTCGGCAGCATACCGTAACCTTCCTGTAAAATCTGTAAAATCAGTATTTTTCATTCAGTATTGTCAAACCAGTGACTGTCATTTAGTAAACTTGTTAAAAATCAGATCAATGCCAAGAGTTGTGTACATATTTATATTCCCTGATCTATACTTTCGTATTTAATTGGATCTGCAGTGTTGACTCCTCACCGCCAAAAAAAAAAAGGACCAAAATATGTGTTGTAGTCTGCAGATGATGTCAAATTTTCAGGCATCGGGTAGCCCTAAAATAAAGTTTCTGTGTATTATGCCAGTTTTGCCAGTGAAATTACCATTTTCCCTCTGTTAGCATTTCAGAATGGCTGCTAGTAATCCAGGAACATCCATTTGTGTTTTGGAAGCACATTTGTTTTGCAACTGTTTCTAATGCTGCCGGTGCATCATTGAAAAAACATGAAAAAAATCTGAAATATTTGTTGCTGAAACTTGCTGAAGCCAAGAACTCATCTAAATGGATCATTAATATAAAACATAAAAGATGGTTTGTTGTGATCAGCCTCTTCCTCCTCACACGAATCAATTATCTTCTACTTGTGTTGTTGGATCATTCCTCTCTGTCTGAGTTTTTAAATTAGAAACAAAACTGGTGGTGTCTTAACCTTAATAGAGCCCTGGCTTGCATAAAGTTGTAGTAAAGAAAGATATGATATCCTGGCGTGGATATCAAACCACACGCCCCGTACGAAGATTTCCTTCTCCTCAGCAATCCATTCCCATCTTTCACAGGGGGAAAAATGTGTTGAACTGCTTGAGAAGCCTGGTACCTTTCACAGGAGTATGAAATGGATGGTGGCCAAAATCCGTGAAGTCTAAAGTTATACTGAAGTTCCCCAGTTAAACATATGAGTTGTTGCTTAGGACAGACAAATGTGCCAGCGTGTATTTACCTCAGACTCTTCTTTGGATTGTCATGTAGCTCCGCTGGGGATGGGAGTAATGACATTACTTGAAGAGATGTCCCATTACACATCAGCTGTGCAATGCCCTGGATGGGATCCCACTCCCAGGAAGCAAATAAGAGTTCATGGCTAGGAACAGAATTCAGATTGGGCTGCACGTAATCTGTGTCCAGATAGATCCAACCCACAGCCAGGGCTGGGAAATACCAGCTATTCACAAAGTTTTACCCTGTTTTTTTTGGGTTTTTTGTTGTGGTTTTTTTTTTTCTGAGAGTTTCACAGCTACAGCTTTTGGCGCTGTAGCGTGTTCAGCATCACAAATGGAAACAAGAGCAGAGCTCTCAAACACGAAGTTGCAGGATGCCTATACAACTTTCACTCCTGGAAAACCAGCTCCCAACATGCAACAGGCCATGAAAGGCAGCAACCTGTGAGGTCTCCCCTAATCCCTTTCAGAGAGTGCTGCACACCATAAAACCACCAGGGAGCTGGACAGGTTGCCTTGAGGCCAAGCACTGGAGCAGTCCTGTCTTGGAAAGCCAGGTTGGAGCACATGGGTATTTTCTTCGGGGGAGGCCAGAAGCAAAGCTTTTGAGAACTATCTCAATTTTCAGCATCAGGCCAGGGTATTTACCTCACAGGAAATATCATCGCCTTGCAGCACTAAATCCTTACTTTGCTTCAAGCAGTAACAACTTCAGAGGTTCAATATCAAGGCAGTCATTAAAATGAGAGGATGTAATATAACAAGGAATTCAGTATCTGATAGATCTGATTAGAATATTTCTCATTTCTTGGCAAAAGATTTTAAAAAGAAAAAAAAATACAACCCCACAGAGATTTTGCTACTTTTCCTAGTAAGAAATTTTAAGTTTTAACAAACATTTTTGGTTTGGGAGAATTAGCTTTTTTTTCAGAGTTTGGCTCCACCAGATTTTTCATAAATTAAATGCTTGATTTTACACTCTGAGTTCCCAAATAAAGATCGTTTGCAGATGCTGGGTGCAACTGAGAGTTGATGCAGTTATGGATTATTAACTTTAGAGATCTCTTTGTTTCACTGTACCACACAGGTCTACATCCATGTGAGAAGAGGAGGTAAGAAGACCGATTTAGCTTGGTGGAATCCCATTAATCAGAAACTACCTTGTTCCTGCAGTGTGGATGCCACTTTTGTTTACATCACTGTAAATCCAGAGAAGATCTGTTGAAGACAGGGTTGAAAATGTAGCTTTATAACAATGCTATAAACAACATGAGAGTTGATCCTAATGTCCTTATTTCTGCTCACGGAAAAATCAAGGGAAGTTCATCTGTTAAAAGTTCATAGAAATCCATTTGTCATTTTCCACTGTAAATCCAGCCACAGGAACTGGTCTTTGACTCTTGACTTTAACAAGTATTTTACAAGCAGCCAGCAAAAATGTCTTGGAGTAAATGTGCCTGTCATCTGAAACACATGAGATGAGAACGGAGTGCGGTGTGTACGGTTATTAGACCGGCTGCCTCTTTCCCACCCCAGGAAAACAATGAGCGGAAGTGTTACCCCCTGGATCTGATCCAACTTCCACTAAAGTCAGTGGGGAAAAAAAAAAACATAAAAAATCTCACCTTCTCCAGCGGAAGCTGGATCAGGCCTCAAGTGAAGAAAAACCTGCAGATCTCGACCAGAGAGCAAAGCAATCCCACACATCAGTAACGCGTTCCTGTAAATCCTGTGTACGCATAAGATGCTGTATAATTTTGTAACGAGTTTGTAAACAAAGCCTGTAATAAATTTGTTAAGGTCTAATTCTCTTTTCACTGTAGCCAAGGGATGGTTTTATTGTCGGCTTTGGTCGTGGCACAATGAATTCAAAATTCCTGTCCAACTCTGTTTTTGTTTGTGTTAAGTAATTAAACAAAATATTCAGTTCTCAACGCCAGTTTAATTTAAGCATTCCAAAAAGTCACTTCCATTAGGCAGCTCAGATGCTCTGTCAATATTGTTTTGCCAATAGATCATTATAAACACACATTTTATTTAGATTTTCTCCCAAATGACCAAATGCTATTCTGAAATTGCCTGTCTGTGTCAAACTGTATTTTCTCCGCTTTTTCCCCCTAGTTTTTTTCCAGTCCATTTAGTAACAGCAAAAAATGCTCCGCTGAGGTTTTGGAAAACCATCTGCATTTATTTTATCACCTTTGAACATGTGTTCAGGAATGAAGTCTGTGCAGAGAGTTTACTGCTACCAAGAGATTTGTGCGGCTGCACCAGGAAGAAACTTTGACTGGACTTTACAGAGTGTGTGCTCAAAACCACTCTGCTCATACTCTGTTATTTCCATTCTTTAGCAACCCGAGGCTTTTGCATTGTGTATCTGCAGACAATACCAAACAGGAAACGAGCCTGATTGGGAGTTTCAAAATTAAAAATTTCATGATAACGACCTGCTATCTCTGACCTCTCGGCAAATGCGTTTGCACAGGAACATTCGTTTCATTTAATAGAAATGTTGTGGCAAAAGCAATGGGATTCTGTGCTCTCCATGCTTGCTAAGCATGTGTAATTCCTCATGGATGTGGGGCAGCAGGAGGAGGAAGAGGAGGAGGAGGAGTAGGATAAGAGAATAAGCACTACAGCTTGTGAGAAGTAAAAGGCTGTGCTCTGGCTTGGAGCATTTTAAAGTGTGGAGGGGTTGTTCTCTGAAATGCTTTGTCTGTATTTTGTTACAGCAGATGGCAGAATGACAAAGCAAGCACAGATGTGGTGTAAAAAATCCCAGCAATATGAGGATAGCAAAAAACTTTCCCGGGAAAGTTGACCACTTGCTACCACTGTGGGTCCCTGCAGGTCTGGGCAGGTGATTGCAGAGTTCAGCCATGACATCCCTAGTTTAATGATTTAGCTAATCTCTGTGGAAAAAAAAAAAAAAAAAAAAAAAAAAAAAAAAAAAAAAAAAAAAAAAAAAAAGAATTTCTTTCCTGAAGCCCATTACATTCATGAGCTGGATAATTTTCTTTCCTTTCTTTTCTTGTCCCTTTGCATTTGGGTTTTGGTTTTTTTTTCTCTTTATTTTTTGGTAATCTCTATCTGCTTTGGCACCTCCGATGAACAACGGGCGGTAATGCTTTGCATGAATGTCCCCAGATATAGATTTCTCCTTTGTTTTAGGGCTGAGCTTTGAAGCCAGCAGCACCTGAAAGCCATCCTTTCATCATGGAGCTGGCCTTTTGATGTCACGACCTCATGTTTCCGGATATTTTGATCACAGGGTCCTATTTTGGAGCTCTTACCCACACAATAGGTGAGATCATGACCAGGCTGATTGGGAAGTGGCAGTGTACACAACAACCAAGGAGCAAAGAGAGAGTGAGGCAGTCCTGTGCCATCTTTGCATCCACCTTCACACATCTCCTGCTCTGATTTCAGTCTTGAGTTGCACGATCAAGGGCGGGTGATCAAGGGTTGCTCTCTACATGTCCAAGGGTTCAGATGCTCAGGATATCCTGTGGTGGCTGGTTTTGGGAATGACCTTAAAGATGATCTCGTTCCAACACCCCTGCCATGGGCAGGGACACCTTCCACTAGACCAGGTTTCTCAGAGCCACATCCAACCTGTCCTTGAGCACTTCCAGGGATGACCTTTGGTAAGAGGACAATTTGTCAGTTCACATAAATATACCTTGTGTGGATCTGAGCACATCTTCTGTAAAAGGCTGCTGTGGGTGCAGCGTTGGCCGTCTCCAAAACACAGCACCTTGTCACTCTTCACCTGTGTCACAGGGAGCAGACAGAGTTATTGACAGACCAGGTAATTCATCCAGGAGAGGCTGCTAAGGAGGTAGGTTGCATGGTCCTTTCCTCTAAGCAAAAATATTCTCATGGAGGGCATGAGGAAAGCAAAGGAAGTGCTGAAAAATGCAGGGAGTCGGAGCTGTAGGGTGGCAAACACCTTGCAGAGATTTCAGAAAGCGAGGGAGAATTCAGCTGTTCAACTGTAACATCAGATGAAAAGCCTGTGATAAGGGATGCTATGATAAGGGTTAAATAAATACTATTGGATCATCTGTAGCAGTAATTCAAAAGCAAAATGAACCTCTATTAATTGGGGTTAATCCCCCTGTGTTGATGAGGAATTAACCATGCTCATTAAGCACAAATGATGAAGCCTTGCTCTCAGTTACCCTATGCAGCTCCTGTTTTCTGCACTCAGGACTATGAAGGTTTTAAATGAGGGCAAAATTTTGGCTCAGAAGGTCCTCAATCCACATTGAATGTATGAGGGGGAGCCCACATTGGAAGCATTATCCACCACACCAAATAAGCCAAGTTTTCAATGGGAGTTCATAAAAAATTGCTCATTACTTTGTCTAGTTCCAGGGATTTAGGTTTTAAAATAAGTTTTGAACTGTCTGGTATGACCAGTACACATATATTTAGCAGCAATTTACAAAAGAAAAGAACCCTGCAAATAAAAGTATGCAGCAAAATACTGTGTCTAGCACTGCAAATAACCTCTGTTGATTCTTATTTATGTTCTCAGTGTCTCAGAGAGGAATTTTAATATGAATCTTGGTTTTGTTTCACACATCACATTTTATGAAATAACCACCTCGACTTGCTGCTTGTAGAAGTTTGTGGTGTGCAATTTTTGTGGATAATGAAGCAGAAACATGGCTCTAAAGCTGCTGAGCAATGTAAGAGTTGCAAGCCCCACACTTGTACAGCAGAGAGTGAAAACAAACGTGTGAAAATGGCAGAATTGGTTTCTCAGGCTCAGAGATTAAATATGTTTTAAAATATTGAATTACAGCTTTTATTTCAAGTTATTACAAATATCTCAAGTCAGATTTGTATGTGACACAGCCTACTGCTCACACGGAGCGTAATTTTTGTGATCTTTGTTATTGCAAAAATCTACTCAATGTGATTCACATTAAGTTCACAAAACAGAAATTTGCTCATTTCCACACTGCTGACAGAGCATTCAGAATAACCCCAAGAGATGAACCAAATCTCAGGTCAGAGCATGATCCCTGAGTTTATGTCCTAAGGATCAAACTATTAGGAAGGAATTATTTTTTTCTGTAAATACTGAGAGCTCAGCTGCCACATTCACAGCCTCTATGCCATGTTATCACAGGTTTGAAGACTTAAGGAGGAAGAATCTGGTCAGCTGGAGAGTTGGTGGGAAGAGAAGGGGGAGATGGATTGGGCAATAATTTTTACATGGCCTCCTTGAAAACTAGATCCCTGCTGATCTCAGGATCTGACTCAGAGGCACTTATTCCCTAGGTCAATAATCTTGGATTCCTGAGACTTGGCGTCGGGACATGGTACTTGTCCTAGGCGGGGGTAAAGGTGAAAAAAAACCCTTCTCCCACCATAATCAGATAACAGCAATTATGCAAGAGGGAGTTCTCATGGGAACAGTTTTGTCTCAAACTCCCATGGATTTTTTTAATTTTTTTTTCTACAGAAATGGAAGATATGGGTTTCTGAGAAAGGGCCTGTTGCCTGTAGTTTTCTCAGAGGGATATGAGGGCGCTGGAGAATAGAACTTAGGCAGAAAGAGGAAAAGTTCTCATTGAGTAGAGTTTTTCAGTGACCTATTTTCCCTTCACTACAAAATTATGTGGTGAAGTTTCCCGACAGAGACCCTGATGGAGGGAAAATTTGCATGTGAGTGACACTGAAAAGCACCTCAGTAGCTGAGACTGGACTGAGGAGAGGAGCTCAGAAATCCCCATGGCTCCTTCCCCTCTTTTCCTGGATGCCCAGGGAGATTCAAGGGTGTCAGTGGCACAAAAAGGAAGAGCAGTGACAGAATAATTGCAGAACACACTTCTCTATTCACAACAGTCAGGCAAAGGCAGCACAAGCACAACTCCATCATTGCAGAGGCTGATCCAGGGCATGCCCTTCATCTCCCTCCATGGGATCTCAAAGAGAAGGATCTGTAATGCCATTTCATGAACTGCCTTTAAGAAATATCAAGGCAGTGCTGCAATCGTCTGAACTTGACCCACACAAAATGAAAGGAAAAATCTGATGAGATTTTTTAGCAGCATTTGCTGTTGAACAGTTTATTTGAATCCAGAATGCACAGGAAAAAAATTATGTGAATAATGGAAAGTGTCTAAAAGTCACACATACAACTAATAAATACTTAGCTTTATTCTGATCTCATGCAGGTTTAATGTCTGACTTCAGTGGGATTAGTCCCAGTTTTCACTGATACAATAAAGCTTGGAATTCCATCCGTGACATTTGAAAGCAGGTGGTGGGCTCTGTACGAGCTCAGACTCTCAGTTTCTGTGTGCCATACTGCCCAGGAAGCTCTGTGATGGATGCTGATGGAATTATTTAATGTGACAGATTATAGGGACCTACACTTGATGCTTTAAATTACATCTGTCCTGCTTGGAAGGATATTGTTGACAGCTCTCAGACTGATCCAATGCAGCTCACCAGGCAAACCCCAAGGGTTTTCCAAGCCACCAGCTATGCAATCTTCCCTGAGAACCACACTGCAGAGAATTCAAAATCAACTCTGATTCTTGCTTCAGATGGAACATCAGTGGCTTGGTTTTGTTTGAAGAAATGACAAGAAACCAAAGTTAGATGTGCAGGTACTGGGCATTCAGAATTAAATTCTGAAATTCATAACTACTGCTGGCACAAGAAAACTGGGGGATGGAGGTAGCATGTGCACACTGCAGGCTCAGTGGAGATGCTCTTACTCAGAAACAAAACTGCTGTTTTAGACAACAGCAGTTTATTTGAAGCCAAGACAAAGATCCCAGTCCTGCTGAACAGTGGTGTCCAAGCAAGTTTCTTTTTAATTCACCAGAAGCTTCACATTTTTGGCTTTCCCAGGCATTTTTTCAGTGGGTATTATTGAGCATAATTAGCATGATAACTTTTACTACATTAGAAACGTTCCAGAGATACAGCCTGAAATAAACTGAAATGATTGATCCTGGTTAAGCATCACGTCCTGAATTCTGAAGCCTTTACCAGCCTTCAATAATGGGCTCAGTTTGTAAATACAGCTTGACTTCTTGGCTAGGAAAATTTCCTTGAGATTTATCTCTTTATCTGCTTTTCCATCAAATCTCCATAAATACCAGAGATTTTACAGTGCCTAAACATAATCTGAAGTGTCCACTTCTGTCAGCCCTGAAGTCATCCATTCTCCCATGAACTGTTTACTAAATATTCCATTGCCCCAGGCAATGTTCAGTGGGAACAGTGAAGGCTCCATGAGAGAAGAGCTACAGCTCAGGAGGTGTGAATACAGAAAACACCAAAAAAGCTGACATCAAGAAAGTCACTGCAGAGCCAGAAGTGGAGCTTAAAAAAAAAAAAAAAAAAAAAAAAGGGAACAATTTTAGGAAAGAAAAGCAGAAAGTGAGGAAAAACAAAATCCAAAAGTTTGCAAACTCAGGAAAAAAATCAGCTGACCTTTGATATCAGCAGTAATTGTTTTGTTGTTTTTTTTTTCCCCCACAGGGTTCATCCCCCTCTGCCATGCAAAATCCATTTGTTTCCCAACAAAATAAAATATAATAGCTTGAGCTGAAATTCTGCTGTCAGGGAGATTTTTGTGTTTAAAGCATTTAGTGGGTCTCTGCTAACGTTGTATGTAGAAGTGGTTCATACATCTATTCTCAAAAAAAAAAAAAAAAAACAAAAAACAACCCAACAAACAAACAAACAAAAGAACCTCCCATAACCACAATCAGGATTTACTGAGAGCCAGTTCCACATAAAATGGATTTAATTCACTCTAACTGCTTGCATAAGCCTTGATCCAAAATAACCCTTAAGTTCATGTCCAGTTTTAAAAGAAAAAGAGCTGTCAAGAAATTGGTAAGATTAACCCTGCGCTTAAAGCTCAACATATGCTCAAATGTTTTTAGGGATCAGGTTAATAATAAGGTTCATTAGTGATTTTATTCCTGGAATTTAGAGTTGTTCACTAAAATAATCCCAAATAACAATACTATGATCAAGTCTCTTAGTTCCCATCCTATAAATTTTTCCTTAAAAATCCAAGGGTAAAAGAAGCACAAAAGATAATCTGTAAGCACTTAAGAATTGATCCAAAGACCATTGAAGTTTGCAAAAATCTTCAAAAAAATTTCTAGTGGGTCCTGAGTTATGTGCTTGATAATTGAACCATGGTCAATAAAACACCATGGATTTATGGAGTAATGAATAAAACACACCAAATAAAACTGATCATTCATTGTTTTTAGAAATCAAAGCACGAAATTAGCAGTAAAGTGTTTGGCAGCACTTCACAAATTCTTCTTTGAAAAAGTAATTTGAATGGACTTGGATGTGAAGGCAATTGCCTGCACGGGGTGCTGGGCAAAGGGAAGTCAGTCACATTCAGAGATAACTGGGAATGCCAGGGAGAAAGTCACTCTGTGGATAACTGTGGGAACAGCTTTAGACCCAGGGTGAAGTTATTGAGGTCACCTCAGTGATGGAGGTGTTCACCTCAATATCTGCAGGCAAATTGGACAATTCCCTTCAGATGAGGAGTGACAGCAGCACTTTCTGAAAGGTGCTGAGGAAACAGAAAACCTTTAAAGTAATGATTAGAGATTACTTTCTCCCTGCCTTGTACCTCTTATTCCATTACCTGCTTGAAGGTATTGCAGGTGAATTGCATTGAGTTGCATTGAATGGAATAGAATTGCAGGTAAATCTTTTAGTGGCATGCTCAAAGAAAGTATTTCTCTGAATTTATCCCTCCTACCACCCATAAACCCCATGCAAGACTGTCCTGGGTTGCAGTGTAGGATGTACACAAAGTATTTATTCTATCACCATCTTCATGAACTGTTGAAACCAGGTGGGCTAGTGTTTTCCCAAGCCCCCTGCCTTTTCTGCTGATGGCCCATTAACGCCTTTGAGGTGTTTTTCTGTTAATGACTTCTGGGGTGTCTCCTGCTAATGGCCCATGAGTCACAGGTAACTCCCTCCAGGGGTTATCTCTGTTAATGGGCCATCAAGGACCCATTTCACACTTCTCATGCTATTGTGAGGTGCTCTGCCCAGGGTGAGGAGCCAAGCATTCTCACCTGGATATAAGCTAAGATTTGGGACAGTGCAGTGGGCACTTACCCACTGGATTCCCAGACGACCAGAGCTCCCAGACCTCTCTACAGGATCACTGCTTCAGGAAGAGCACTTCACCTGGACTGCTTCCACCATCCTGCTCAGGTTGTATTCTGACCCTGTCAGTGATTCTTTGTGTTATTGCATTTATTTTATTTTATTTTTACCTTTCTTCTCATTAAATTATATCTCTGACTTGGAGCCTCTCACTCGTTTTGTTTTCAAACCACAACAAAGACTTAAGCAACTTGCTACAATAAAGTCCTATGCTTTTCCAAGTCCTTGCTAGACAGCTCCAAAAATTTATGGCAGATTTAGAGCAAACACACTTAAGACTTAAATGCTTTTTAATGTCATCCTCAATGTCAGAGTAGGTGAGATCCTTCACTATGGAGATCCAGAGGTGTTAAAAGAAAAGGACCAATATCTGTCACTGCAGCTGGCAAATTGCTGTCAAGACAGCACTAACACTTGCTTTCACATCTCTCTTCCCTCCCAGCTCTTGTTCTGTCCTCATTAGTTCTCCAGATGAATTTATTAGTCTGTCACTCAAATGTGGGGGACTCTAAGGAAAGGTGGCCAAAACCAGGCTGTGAGATGAATTTTTTGGCCAGCTGGAAACAGCTTGTATGCTTCAGGCTGAACACCCCTGTCTTAGGGAGTGGTGAATTCCATTAAAGGCTTAAAAAGAAGGACAAAATGAGGATATAGACTCATTTTTGACCAGGATCACAACCTTATTTGCAGATCACTTTGTTTGTCTCCTGGCCCAACATGTACTGACAGGCTAAAAGTAGGAACTACCTATGAGGATAAAGGGGATTGGGCTGAATGAGGGGGATTTTGGGGACTGTCAGAGTGAAATGCCCAAGAAACATGAATCTAGTGCTTAATAAAATTAGTTTTTCCTTAAAATAATAAAAAATAGAACTTCTCATCGCAGGTAAATATACATTTATATAGTATTAATTCCCTTTTACCCCATGTGTGGGTGTTTTTTTTTTTTTTTTAATGGACCTACTCTGTAATTCCAGAAGCCTGCTATGGGCTGGAAGACTTGTCCCTAGTATGCGTGACCTACAAATCCCAGCATTTTAATTAAGACATTCTGTCAAGGGGAAGTACCAGGTGCTTTCAGCACAAGTGTGGGCTCTGAAAATGAAGTTAAAGCTGTCAACACTGACCAAAAATGAAAGGGTTCACAGGATAGAGATGGAAATCCCAGGACAAATGGAAGGAAGGGGGAAAAGACAACTTCCTTTGGGCTTTTGGCAGTGGGGACAAAATGCCAACCCTCAAATGTGCAGTTGACAATAGAGATGATGAATTGGGTGCAAGACAGTGCCCCAGTGCTGGCCTGAGCAGGTGACAGGACCAACCAGCTCTGGAAGAGTGACTGAGGTTAAGCATCAGTTGGGGCCAAGGAGCTGCAGGCCACCCACGCAGATCAAGTGGGAAAGCGCTAATGGGAAAGACATTTTGGGAGTTAAAAATATAAGCAGCTCCTTAATCTGGGGAACACAGGGCTGTAAAATAACAGCTGGACAGCAGGGCAGAACAAAGTTCTCCTCGGTGGTTGAGTGAAAGGTGGTTGAATGGAAAGACACTGTCTGCTTGATCAGAACAGGACCTCAGCCAGGATGGCTACGTGTGCAGAAAGGCAGGGTCACATTCCTCTGAGATGGCAGCACAGCTCTGTCCCACAGGCCAGGGCAGCAATCTTCAAAGAAACAATGAAATATTAGATGTTTTAAAAGGATTTCCCACTATATTGATGTTGTTCCCATAACACAAGCCAAGGAGTAGGAAGGCAGCACATCAAAACACGTTTGCACGCACTTGGGAACAGGCATCTCTTCTGCACCAGACAGTGCTTTCTACTGCCTGTAAGGGCAACATTTGGGCTGCAAGTCCATGGAAAAATCTTCCTACAGCACCTGCAGCAAAAGCAGGAGGCTGAGAAAGTGGCATCTGTTGCTGATGTTGCTTGAAGTGATTCACAAAATCCAGAGGCAATGTCAGATCCTGCAGGGGTGAGCACTCCCATTCTGCCCCAGTGTCCAACTAAACCATTTCCACTGCTCCAAGAACAAAACCTGACCCTGCAATTTAGGATTGCTGTGACTGCCCATGAGCCAGCAGTGCCCTGGGGACAAGAAGGTCAGGGATGTTTGGGGGTGCACTGGGGAGAGCAGAGCAGGTCAGGGAGTGATCCTGCCCCTCTGCCCAGCCCTGTAGGGCACATCTGGAGAGCCGTGTCCAGCTCTGGGATCACCAGCACAGCAGGGACAGGGAGCTCCTGGAGCGGGGCCAGCGGAGGCTGCAGAGATGATTTAGGGCCTGGAGCATCTCTGCCAGGGAAAGGCTGAGGGAGCTGGGGCTGTCCAGCCTGGAGAGGAGCCCCAGCTGAGAGGGGCCCTGATCCCTGTGTGTCCCTGTGAGCAGGGAGGGCTCAGGGCAGGGCCCAGCAATGGCACCAGAGCCACGGGCAGGGACTGAGCCCCAGGAGGTTCCACCTGGACATGAGGCAGAACTTCTTCCCTGGGCAGAGCCCTGAACAGATTGTCCAGACAGGCTGTGGAGTCTCCTCACTGGGGATATTCCAGAACCAGCTGGGCACAATCCTGTTCCCTGTGCTCTGGAGCAGGGAGGTTGGACCAGCTGCCCCACTGTGGTCCCTTCCAGCCTGACCATCCTAGGGTTCTGTGGCTCTCTGTGGGTAGTGGCTGAGGCAGAGCACAGACTGAAATGTGCTACAACTCAGGATTGCAGACCTCTCCTGCATGTCAGTTCAGAAGCACAACTCACACAAGGCAGGCAAGATGTTGCCATGGTTGTCACGAGGGGTTTAAATTCTCATCTCTCAGCAGCACCTCTGCTTGAGAGTGAGCTCTGCAAACACTCAAACCACCACAGAAGAATCCCAGGTCACAAGATCCAGGCTCAAGAGCTGAAAACACTCTCAGCACTTCCCAGGCATCACATTTTTGTAGCAGCACAGGACGCAGGCAACTGATTGTGTCTGCATCCCTGCACTCTCCTTTCTGCCAGTTCGGCGTTCCCCGCCACTGCAGCTTTTAGATTTTTTTTTTCCAGACTGTGGTACGTGACAAATGCAGAACAGGGACAACTTCTGCAGTTTTCTGTCTTACAGTCTTGAACAGCTCTTCCTAAATCTCCTGCAAAGCTTGGAAGAGGCACAAAGCAGAAAAAGACTCTCATCTTGCAGTGTAACTGACTGCTTTATGATGTAATAGCCCCTACTCACATTTTTCCCTGGGATAAGCTGTTGGCATTCCGGAAGAAAAGGGTAGATTCTTGAGCTTACTTATGAATTTCCTGCAGGCTAACCACATTCATAGAAAAGACTCTGTAGATCCCCTGCTGTCATATTATTTTGTAGACAAGCCTGTCAGCTCCTTCAATTAAAACTTTTGGTTTGTGATGGAAATCAGACTTCCAAATTTACTTCCTTTTCTTGCAAATACTACTCTTTATTATTCCAAACTTATTATTCCAGTATCCTCATTATCACAGTATTATTACATAATACTCTTCAGGAACTAGTTTTAAACCATCCAGTGGCATCCAGATTTTTAGCTGACATAATATGGGCTGTATCAAGGGTGGCAGGTTTCACTGCTGTTGTTTAGTGACTCAGTGCCTGACAGAAGTCTGAGAATTGACATTTGTTTGACGCATCACATTTCCTTCAGCCACCATGCCTCTTACTACCTTCAGCTGCTACCTCTGCTTTGTATTTTCAAATCTAAAACTACTGCACAATGAACTTTATTTATGCAATAAAGAGGGCACCTGTCTGGCACCTGTTTTAAGCATTTACCACTGACAGTGAAGCTACCTGATTTAGAGAGAAAAACAAAAATACTACTTCAGATTGCAAGAGAAATAGCCTTCACAAGTCTGCTTAATCAGTGTAATCTGGCAAAGTGCTGCATCCTGGAACAGATCCTGCACTTCAGTACTAGAGAACAGAGACAATTTTTCAAAGCTATAGACATTCATACCACAAACGATGTGTTACAGCGTTTTTACCATGATCAAACACAAAATAAAAGCCAGACTTACCTCTGGGTGAGCCTTTTTGGATCATCACAGATATGAGCTGCAGAGGTAGAAAGAGAGGCATGTGGAAAAGCAGGACAGGTACTAACCACAACAGGCACCCAGCAGTCAGCACTTGCAAAATGGCTACGGGAAGACTGGAGCAGTTCAGCTCTGCAAGACTTAAAGGGACAGATTTCCACAAGCACACTGGGGCAAAAGCCTCTGGAAGAGCACAATTCCCCACTGGGAGAAGGCAGGCCCCGGTCCTGGAAATATTAAAGCATTTCCTTAACTCTAAGTGTGTGAGAACTGCTCTGGACTTCAGTCTGTGCAGCCCTGCACGAGGCTGCAGGACTCGATTTACTGATGTGCACCAAGTTACCAGGGAGGGGATGCTCCAGTGCTTGTGACAGCTCCATCACAGGAGTGAGGTGCCATCACTGCTGACTTGCTCTGGCCCCTGAAGACTGCTAAGATATATCCCAGAAAGGAAAGAAAATGAAATAATCAAAATGCGCCCTAAAAAAACCCAAAACATCAAGCCGTTGCAACAAACACTGCTCATCTATTCACTCTGATATTTCTAGTTGATTTTTTTCAGCATGAGACCCACAATAGATGCCCATCTAATTGAAACAATTCCAAACCACTTTGAATTTCTCAAAACAAGTGAAAATAACTTTAATTGCAGATTTACAGCTCCCCCCTCCTCTATGATTTAATTCCAGTGTCAAATATTTTATTGTGGGAGCAGAAACACCCCGATGACAGGGCACAGGAGATTTTGAAGACACCAAATCAATATCAGTGGGGTTCAAAAGAGAGTTTCCCTTTAGCTTTGCTGCCCAGGATTGTCACAGCATGGCTGCTTAGGATAATTGGAGCTTCTATGGTGCCCCTAGACCTTTGTCCGCCACAAAGGTCCCCAAAAACAACACCTGTGATGATCCTTTTTAGTCATGAGAGGAGACATCATGACTTTGGGACAGTCAGGAAAGGATTTCTGCAGTCATGGGATATGAATAGGCAACAAAATTGGGTTCAGGCTCGGTCTGAAGTAGCTCTTCTACATCAAAGAATCACAGAATCATAGAATCATAAAATCATGGAGTAGTTTGGGTTGGAAGCAACCCTAAAGATGATCTTGTTCCAACCTTCCTGGAAAAAAATAAATATATGGTGCTGCTGATGGGATTTATTTGCTCATATTGGATCATATAATTAGTTAAATGCAGGAAGAATTGAAATCCTGATGGTTTTTTTATATTTTCCCCTGTGATTAAAAGTTAATCTTAGCTGTTTTCCTGATACCATCATTTTCTTCTTGACATTGAGTTTACTCTCTGCTCTGCTCGTGTTTCCACAAATATGAAATCAACAGTAGGGTCAATACTGGAGGTATTTTACTTTGTAAAACTTCATTAAATTCACATTACCAAATAAACCCCTGTGTCTGCAATAATTTGGACTTGCACACAACCCATGAACCACTCACCTTTGACAGGGGACTGTCACCCTCTCAGACACCTCAGCACCAGAGGAACTGCCCTGCAGGTTTCATCTGCTGCAGGATGTTTCAGGAAACGTGGTGGGATTTTTTTTTTCCCCCCCACTAATTGAAATACCCTGAAAATGTCATGAGGCTCGTTCTGCTGCTGCTCACAGCACTGATTTATCTGTGCCAGTCACCTCAGGGAGGGTGACACCAGGCCCCAGTTCCACCCTGACTAGTGGAAATAGTTCCCACTCCATGTTTTGTGTGGGTTGTAGCTTTTTTCACAGTATGTCATTAGCATGACTGATTACATGTCATTGATATGCCATGAAAGCTTTCCAGATGTAAATTAACATTGGATTATTGATCGTTTTTCTGATGCTATATTCACACTGGAGCAGCAGCAATGTTGGAGTGAGATGAGAAGGGATCCATGGGCTGAATGCTACACCCAAGAACAACCATGAGGAAAATCAGATGGATGTTGAACATTTGGCAGCTGGAACACAAATTTTCCATTTAGTATTATGCATTTCAAATGTTACTAAGAGAGTAAGCACTCATGGATTCTGCAATCAATTAATTATTTAATCAATTTTAAAGTTTATCATCTCAAGACCTCTTAGTATTGAAATTCAAAGGTAATCACTTAAGGGGACTTCTTTATGCTCTCCCACTAAAACAAATGTTCCTTGTAAGGCATTAGCACAGGTGGGAAGAATTTACCATGCAGGGATAAGAAAATCAGACAGGAAATGTTCCAGTGATTGTTTTAAATATCTCTGGGTGAGGTAGCAGATAAACAGGGTTATGGAACTGCTGAGAGTTTGAAACATTTTGCTTTCTGAGCCAGACTGCCCTTTCCAAAGACACACTCCTGAAAAAATTAGGTACCAAAAGATTTATTGGCTGGAAAGGGAAAAAAGTTCTTAAATAGTTTTCCTCATTGCTTTAACATGAAGCCACTCACACCGTGTGTCCCCCTGGACATGAGGGCAGATTAAGATTATTCCATGATTTGATAGAACAAGTCCCTTTATACCTTGCTTTAAAGTTTGGTTTAATTGTGTAAAATCTGGATTTGTGCTCCACTGAACATGTGCAGAGATATTAATTGGGTTTTTTTACTGTATTTGAGCTAAAAAAATTCATCTTTTTTCTGTATCAAATGCTGTCATATGGCACATTAGGTGCTTGTACCCCCCACACAATAATGATCCCTGGTGTGCAACTTCCTGCAGCCAGGGATGGTTCCAACAAGGCTCTGCACACAATGGAAGTGCCCTTTAGCATACAGTTGTCTGGTGGCTGTTTTAGGTGATGTGAAATTGCCTCTTCACTGATTTCCAGGGTTAAATTGGTTTCTGTAAAGACTGTTGGCTGAAAAGCAGCATGATAAGGAAGGAGATAAAGCAGCTGGCAGCAGAAACCTGTAATATTTGCAAAAGGAAAAGAAGGGAAGCAAAAGAAGCAGCCCTGATAGAGGGAAAAAAGAGGCTAAGGAAGAGATTTCCTGTCTGAAGTGAAGACAATCGTCACTTGCTTGAGAAAGTGCAGAGTGCTTGAGAAAGAGAGGAGCAGACAACAGCAGGAGAAATATTTCCAGGGGTTCTCATAGAATTGGAACTAAGAGTTTTCTTTGGCAAGTGAATTTGCAGCAAGAGCCAAATGTCTTCAGAATCAGCTTATCCTATGGTAGCTGGCTTTTGCTTAAACTCCCTCAGAAAAGCATCTGTAGAGCACAGTGAGGCATGGAGCCATTCCAGGTGCAATCAGTTAGATAAGAAAGAGTCCATTCCAGCCCTTGCTCTAACAAACTTGGTAATTCCATGCTCTGTGCAGGAAAAATCCTTCAATTGTGGATTGGCTGCTCATCCACAGCCCAAGTGGTTTAACAAGAGCTCAGCCCTGATGCAGAGACCAAAGGGAACTCAGAGCCCCACATCCATGAGTGCTGGGAAAAAAAGAAAGGAATCATCAAGTGGAGAAGCAGCAGTTCCCCACAATCAGTTTGCCCACTGGCATGTTTTATTGGACAAGGGAAGAGGCTGAGGGACAAGAGAACATCAGTCTTTAGCATTTCGTTTTGCAAGAGTTTTCCTTCAAGGGCATACATCAAAGTTCCCAGATAGCTGCATTTTAAATCCAACCCTTACAATGATCTGATAGAAGGGAAAAGTCTCTGGGGGCACCCATGGGCTCATGAGAGTAAATTAACACATGGCACAGAGCTTATACACTGCTGGGTATGTTCTTGTTTGTCAGCTGCCAGCAGCACATGAAATTGGGAAAATTCAAGTCCAGCTGAAGCCTGGACATTGGTTTGCCAATTTGGCATCAGGCTCCCTGCTGTCAGGTCTTTGTTGACAAATGGTCCCAGTTTTAGAGTGACTCAAACATTTTATCTCTCATATGTTTTAAATAAATTAGGAAAGGCACGTGCAACAGCAACAAAAATATACCAGAATAGTTTCATTATTACCTAAATGGACTGGGGTCAGAGTCATGTATTTCATGTATTCTATTTAATCCAACACTAAGGTATGATTTCAAGAACAGAAGTGGAAAAAAACAAGAGACATTTGAATCAAGATTCTAAAGTTCTACTTATAAGAAGATTTAGGCAAGTGTTTAGCTTCTCACAGTGCAAAACCAATGTGTGGCAATGCTGTTCATGGGTTTGAAATGATATGTAGAAGTCTGGTAGAGTTCAACCCCTCATTCTCTACTTGAAATGGAATTTCTGCAAAAGGGCTTCACCTGTTGACCCATAAAAATCATATAGAATCATCATAGAATCACAGAATGGTTTGGATTGGATGGGACCTTAATGATCATCCAGTTCCAACCCCTTGTCATGGGCAGGGACACCTTCCACTAGCCCAGGTTGCTCAGAGCCCCATCCAGCCTGGCCTTGGACACTGCCAGGGATGGGGCAGCCACAGCTGCTCTGGGCAACCTGTGCCAGGGCCTCACCACCCTCACAGGGAACAACTTCTTCTAATTGTATAATTAAAACCCACTCTCTGTCTGTTTGAAGCCATTCTCCCTTGTTCGGTCACTCCAGGCCCTTTTCAATAGTCTCTATCCAAAATTAAATACGTAATTTTGGGGGAATCCTATAGCTCCATAATGAGTGAAAGAAGTTTTCTCATAAAAGATGGCAAATAAATAGCAATCTCCTTATTTCCATAAGTATTATACCTTTTCTGTGAAATGGAGATATGTGAAATTAGTTCTACTTTTATTTTAAGTTATCATTTTGTGTCTGTTTTGTTCCCCCTCTTTTGTCTTAGTCTTGTTCATATCCATGATAAGGAATTTTTTTTTAAAATATGAGACAAAATGATTTATGCTTTCTTTAAAGATGGAAATCCATGGAAGCATGACATTTATTGTAAAGGAGACTAGGAGTTCACCTGGAAATTATTTATTTATTTATATAAATTTAGACATGCCTGGCATTTCATGGGAAAAGGGCTGGTTTTTTCTCTGCCAGACAGGGAAAGGGAGCCAGCTCAGGATCACCATCCCTCAGAAAGGTCACTTTCTGCCTCCCCACCCTGTGCACTCTTATCAGAACAGAAGATGCATTCCCACTTTGCCCATTCCAACTCTCAGCACTCAGGTTTGAATCCTTTTCCCCATTCCCCAGGGGATTTATGAAACAGTCATGACCATAATCACACATGATCATTGCTTTTGGATACCTATGCTTCCAAGATGTGTCATGGTTTTGGTGGATATTAAAAGTGTAATTGGAATGAGTCCCTGTAACATCATTGTGGACAGGTTTATTTGTTCAGCATAGAAAGTGAGTGTCCAGCTCCTTCTAACTGTGCTCAGAACTGCCAAAATCATTCCAAAAATATCAGAGGTCCTAAGCATCCATAGATGCTTCACTTTGAAGGTTGAAGTTGCTGTGAAGTTACTCTGTCAAGGCTTGCAATGAGAGTTGTGCTTAATATCCTTTGTTTTTTGCCTTTTGGGAGTCAAACAAGTATTTTGGGCTGAAAAAAAAAAAAAAAAAAAAGAGTGGGCAAATTTTGGATGACCAGGACAATTTGGTAAGGTAGAGGTGAAGCTGCAAGCCAAGGAAGAGCACAAATGATTGCCATGACAGATCCTGCCTTCGGAGATGATAAAGGCAGTTCTGCAGGGCTTTTGGCTTTCCTGCTTCATTTAAGAGTCTATATTTGGCAATGGAAAATAGCCCTATTTAGAGAATTTTGTAAACAATGTTTGTTATAGGCAATGAATTTTTTCCACCGCCTATATATAGTTATCTGAAGCTCTGATATGTTCAGGTCAAGAGACAAGAAGTAATTTAATTTTACTTAGGTTTCATGCCACATTGAGCTGTTTTAACTGACCGTGGAGAAGCAGTTGTACTCCATGAGCCATTTTAATGTGTTTGTCCCTGGGGTACTTTTGGGCACATCTGATTTACCAAGGTCACATCATCTACATTTGTCATCAAATAGCCCCAGGCACACTGAGGAATGGCCTTTGCAATTCCACACCTCAAATGAGCCTCATGAGCTGTTGATTCTCAGTTGGGAAAGGCATCACAGGAACAGGCTGTAAACTCTTGGAGTACACAATGCTTCTCTTCTGTTCAGCAGTAGCACCTTAAACCTCAGAGTCCGAGCTAAAATCCAGGGTGTGAGGTGCTCCACAAAGATAAAATTTTGATTTTTTTAAATGGAAAAGACTCAAGGTGGCAGCAAAGTGATTAAACATTTTCCACACCATTTCATTGAATTAGGAAACTCATTGTGTAAGACATCGCTGAGGCACAAATCAAATGTATTCAGATAATAAAACTACTTGTGGGGGGCTTTTGTTTCCATCCAGTAACTCGTGAAGTATGTAGAGGTTTCAACCAGAATGTGAAAACAAGGGTTCCTTACTCCTCTTCCCACCCCAAAAGCATCCCACTGGAAGTGCCACATGCAACAGGGTCAGAGCAATGAGGAGAGGAGGCAGTGAAGGGAAAATGGTGTTACTCTTCTTAATTCTATATAAATATTCAGAAGAATGGTTATTTATTAAACAGCAATTAACAAAACAATGTTGAGAACCACAGAGAGTGACAACATATTTCATAGCATCATAGAATGCACTGTGTTGGTAAAGGACTAACAAAGATCCTTGAATTTCATGTCCTGACCCTGCACAGGTCACCTGAGAGATACAGATGGGGAATATCTCCTGAAGCAGAGAATCTTAGGATGTTTTTGAAGTTTTGCTAAACACACCATGGCAGTTTCTCAACAGCAAAACACATTTGATTTTTTTACCTCTCATCCTTTACCTGTCCTGCTCTTCAAGCCACGTTTTTTTAAGACTTTCTGATGCTGGGTCTCTTTGGTGATCTGCTGAAATTTCAGGGGTTATGGAATTGCATCATTTGGAGACTTCTATTAAAAGTTAATTGTATTATTACTGTACTGTTTGCTAACATTCAATTAGCCAATAAAGCAATAGTTTCATCTACAGTGACCTGTGATGCTGATAAGCTCCTCTATCACACACCAAAGCCCAGCTGTGGCAAACACTTCTAAGGAGAAATTCAAGATGTTTTTGTTTCTCCCTAATTCTCCTCCGTGTGTTGCTCCGGGCATCGCGTGTGTAGGAGATGTCAGGATTTGCTATTTCCTCTCTTGCCTAACTCTGTGGTGGTTTGAAGGTTTACTTAAGGACATGCTGACCAGTTAGAAAAGATTGTTTGAGTTAAATTTTGTCAAGGTGCCCAGAGTCTTCCAGAGCAGTGGGTGCTGGGAGGGGGGCAGAGAAAGGGACACTTATTATTTGCACATGCACTCACACAGCTCCTCTCTGTCGTGCCTCCCTTCAGTCTTTCATGTCTGAAATGGGCACACGCTTTCCTGGAATTAACTCAGCTCCTTTGGATGTGAGGCTTTGGGGTGGGCAAATAACTTGGACTGAAAACATCACTGAGCTGTCAGCCATGTGGAGACATGCATGATCCCACCATTGGGTTGGGATGATATCCAATTTATCCTGAATTCTCTGCATCTTGCAGGTTGTTCCTGGGAACTATCCATTGCTCCCACACATGAACTATCCAACCTCCTGGACTTGTCTAGGGATCAGAAATGTTGTGTATTTTTGCTGCAGCATCAAGCACTCAGAGCAGACTCATGCCTGAGGATACACACAGATCCATCTATGTTGAACCTCCAGAACAGCACACCTTAAATATAATAATGGTCACCTCAGTGGGATCCTGGGAAAATCACCAGGATCACAGGATTGTCCCTGGCATGAGCTGGTGTGGCATAGAAGAAGTAAAGGCAGTCAAACTGCAATTTATTGTAAAGGCTGAATATTAATCTCTGACCACCTGGAAGAGACAATAATGAATCCTCTTGAAATCCTGGCCAAGGCAGTGCATTGAGGCAAGGGGGACATACCTGCCTCATTCTTCCCAGCACGGGGAAGTAAACTTCATTATTTTTCCCCTAGAAATTGTAGTGGAAACACCCCAAATTACTACTTCTAGCTCATGCCTTCAACAGGTGAAAAGCAGAAGTAATGAGAACACCAGAGTGGGAAACAAAGGAGGGAATTTCTGATTGAGCAGTGACAAGATGGATGAATTTTCACAGTCATGTTTCACCTCCTATCTCAGTTCCCCACCCATGAAGTGGGAAGAGGATGATGTACAATTGAAAAGAGCTGTGGTAGATGTGGCCATGGCTACACGGCTGCTGTGGATGGAGCCTGGCACAAGCATCAGCTGATCCTTTGGAAGCCAATTCTCCCCCTCCCCAAAAGAAGACATCAAGAGAGATGAGAATCTCCTGCTTCTCTTTGTCAGGCAATTCAGTGGCATGAAAAATCCTTTAACACTGAGAAGAGCTGCAGCTCTGGACAGGTTTAAAAAAAAGATGAAAGCCTGCACAGCCACATGGAAACACAAATGACATCCGTTCAGAATTAGCTCTGCCTCTTTTATCTTCCTAAGAAGCCACTCTGAACTCCAACCTTTGGATTCTCTCGAGGCATTAGCTTTTCATTAGAAATGAATGGCTGATCACATTATGACAGACAAATGATGGGCAGGAGGAGGGTTTACCAACATGCCTTGCACTCCCACAGTCACCGAGGGGGAAGTCTAATGAGCAAATAACCTGCTGCAACTTTCTACATATTTCCTGTAATTGAGAACTCTTCTGTACTTTGTCTGGAATGCAGATGCCTGTCAGTCACGGGGTCATAAATAGGATTAGGGGCTGTTTCTGAAAAGGCAGGCAAGCAGCTTTAGATGCTCAGTTGAAAATACAGATGTTTTCTGGCTGCATGGCTGTTAGGCAGTGGGATCTCCACCTCTGTTTAAGCAGCCTTGGCTGATGGTTCTGCCCTGAGGCCCCAGGCTGGCAACTGGTGCAGATCCTATTAGGAGTGCAGATCCCTACTAATTTTTGCCTTTGCAATCAACTGCAAGATCCAAGCATTAAAATCACCTTGAGAAATCTGATAAAATAAAACATTCTGAGAATTTTAACCTCCTCCATCCCAGCTACAGCCGCTACATGTGACAGAAATGTCTGAAAAAATAAAAAATTTGCCAATATTTAGTTAGATTTCTTAGTGGCACTTACCAATACCTTCATTTCACCAGTATGGTACAAAAAGTAAAGAAAGCTGTTTGCCAAAAAAAAAAGGGGGCATTGTGGTTTGAGGTTTTGTGTGTCTGTTTGTTGTTTAGGGTTTTTTGTTTGGGTTTTTTTGTGGGTTTTTTTGTTTTGTTTTGTTTTGTTTTTTGGGTTTTTTTTGGTTTTTTGTGTGTGGGGGGGGCGGGGTTTTGGGGTTTTTTTGGGGGTTTTTTTGTGGGTTTGTTTTTTTTTTAATGCAGTCTAATTACAAGCTGAATTGCTTGTGCAGTGACCTTATATAACTTTTATAACTTATATAACTTTTGTCAAGTGACCACTTATGGCAACCAGTAGGCTCTGCCTCACAGCTTTGCTGTTTTTCTGCTTGTCCCTTCACTTCCACATCTATAGCAGAACTTATTTCTCTTGTCAGTAGAAGCTGTTTCTCCCATTGAGAAATCTTCTTATTTTAGGGATGTCACAAAAGAGCTTTAAGATGCCCATCAGGATGATGGCTGGTGACCACTCCATAAGCATGCAGAAACAATCCTTCCCCCAAAAAGTACTTCCAGCCTCAAAAGCCAGGATACAAAAAGTATAGATAGGATGGGAGCTGCTGCAGTGAGGCAACTTCCTCAAGGTCACAGAGGAGATCAGAGCAGGAATAAAACCTCCACCTCCCACGCCTCTCTGCTGGGCTCAGCTTTTCTTTAGTATAAAGGAGTCAGTGTTGAAGTTTATTGGTTTCATCCAAGGCAAATTCCACTAGATCTCACCATAATGGAGGTAGGGAGAGGGGAGACATCCACTTTAATCAATCTACCAAAGTTAGCAAAACCTTTGCATGGAACTGCAATTGAGTATAAAACTATTTCCATTCCAGCAGCTTTTTCAGGATGTGCAAACCATGTGGAAGTCTATGCATTACATGATTAAATGTGCTCTAGATGAGAAGGGAGATCATTCAAGGCAGTGATATGAGAGAGGTCATTGTGTCCCATTTGTCTCTGCTAAGGTCACAAAAGCCTCCACAGAGATAAGGGGCTGTGGTCAGTGCCCTGAGAGGTTGACACCCTAATTGCAGCCAGAACAAAGGGCCAGGGGATAAAGCAGGAGGCAGGGTAAGGGAATGACACGGGGTGATGAGGAGGAGGCCACAAGGTTACTCAGCAGAGTGGAGATGAACAAGGCTGCCCGTGTCTCCTGCTTGCACTGGGCTGATCCTGCTGCAGACAAGGTTCTGCCTCTTTGGGGGCAGCACTGTGAAGTGACCATTCCCAAATGCACCCTTTTGTCACAGGACACAGAAAAACGCTTCAGAGGGATGGTTCGTTCTGCTGAACAGTGCTCCTGTATTCTGAGATCACTGCCTGTCTCCAAGTCCCAGCCTACCCCTCTGTCTCACACACAGATACGTATTGCATTTAAAATAAAAAAGAATAAATAAATAGGTTCTACCTAACTTCCAGCCCTGCTTGTGGAATTTATTTCCAAACAGCTTATCACTCTCAGCACAAATTCATATATTTAGGTAAAATATAACTAAACAGCACATTGACGTGGCAGGGGAGAGAGGACATGGGTATCACCATAAACTTACCCTTGTATTTCCCTCGTTGCATTTTAGATTATGAAACATAAAACTATTCAAATTTTGGCATCTGAGATATTTGGATGAGTTTTACCTCAAAAGGAAAGAAGAGACTTGGATGTTTGCAAACTTTTCTCGTCACACTGGCCTTTTGCAATGTCTGGTGCAGCATCATTCAAACTGCCATGAAGAGTTGTTATGGTTTGTCATGTAACTAAGCTAAAATTCTACTAAGGATGCAGCAGTCAGAAAAAAACCTTGTTCAGTCCAATGTGGTGCTTCTCTGTCTTCCCCTAACATTTCATTCCCCTCAGCAATGTCCTTTCCCAATGAATTCCACTTGTCATACACACTCAAATAGGAAAAAGGGCTTAAATTAGTACAGGACATGAAGTACTTTATGCAAAGGGACTTTACTCATCACTAGTGTGTTTCAACACACAATTAACAGCAATGAAGGTCCAAGACATGTCCAGGAATTATTTTTATGTTGCCAATAGCATAATGGGATTGACATTTAAACACCTCAGCTTTGATATTTCTCTCAAGATGAGCAGAAGACCAGGACCAGTCCCACCTTCAGAAGTGCCAGCTCTCATTGCCAGGTTCTCAAATTTCCCCAAATCTCAAATTTTTTTTCTTTCCTTTGCCCCTGTGTTCTCCCACAGCCATGAAGACACTGACAGTCTGTTACTTTGGATCTGCCAAAGCCCAATTTTTACCTCTTGGGTTAAGACATCTCTGGAGCAAATAGATGTCATATTCATCCAGTCACTTTGTGGCCACAGTAGCACCTAGAGATAATGACTGATAAGTGTATAAAAATATTTAGCTGCCCTAGGCTGTTTCCTTAGGAGATTTTTGGACAATCATTAAAATTCCTCCTTCCATCTCTGCTGCAAAACTGGATTTACTGCAGGAGGATCAGCCACACAGAGAAACAGTGCTCACCATTCCCATGTATTTCACATCCCCTGTTATGGTGGGAATCAAGTCCTTAATCTTCCAGGGCTTTTCTCCTTTTTGCTTTCTCCCACCTCCCTCATCTTCTTTTCTCTTCGTATAGCAGAAGCAGCCACTCTATAACTTCTAGCCTGCAAAGCAGTAAAATTCAGCTTGGGGCAGCATTGCCAAGAAGCTCTCAGCAGACTCAAACTGAAAAATGCCATTTAAACCACTGTTGGGCAAAAAGGAAAGACCAGCAACTCAATTCTGTTGCCTTATTACTCTGTCCATTTGTGCTTGCCAAGCAGAGCTGAGCTCACTCCCAGCTCTGTCCCCACAGAAAGGCACAGGTCTCCCACAGGACTTATGACAAATCAGACAAACCCATGAGGATCTTTCCAACAGCCCAGAACATCTCTGGGCAGTAGGATTTGTTCACATGGGGATGAGTGAAATGATCCTCAGGTGATTCTCCTCACTTATCAACACAGCAAGGTGTGAGCCTGTGTTTGCCATGCCAATGTCTCAGATACAAACCACAGAGCACGACAGGAGCCCTGGAGAAAAACTCCTTTAGAAGATGTTCTTTCTTTGTTTGTGTCACACAGACAATAGAAATTTGGTGACTCAGCCACCGACAGGGATGGGCCAAAGTAAAAAATTGGTAGTAGTCACCAAAGCTGTTGTTAAAAGACATGAAAAAATATATGAGGACAAAGGGGGGGTTAATAATTTATGTATTGGAATAGGAACAGGACCCAGGGGCAGTGCAGCTCTTTTAGCAGTCCTGCATATGTTCATGAACTGCCTGCACCAAGAGACTGGCAAATATTTAATACATTAAATCTCTGGAGGGTTGAAGGTGACACAGACCTCACTGCGTTTCCTGCCCTCCAGGCAGCACATCTTCAGAATCAGAAGTTCTGCCTGATGTCAGCCCTGCCCAGCTGCAGGCACAGTTAGAATCTCTCTTGCATGGCTTTCCTGAATGTGAACATGCACCCTGACAGTTTTCCTATCTGTGAAACCACTGAAAACCCCCACTACCCATCTGGGGACACCTGGGACATCTGTGCCATCAGTGCTGGTGCTCAAGAACAGCAGGAGTGTCTCCAGGGTGCTCTCTGCCATCTCAAAGCCTTGAGGAAAATGTGTCCATCCATAGACCCCTCCATGGGCAGTGATCACTCTGGGGCTGTAGAATCATTTTGGAGAATGGCTGTCCCCTCCAAAGGAAGAGATGATCCAAAAATCATAGAGCAGCCCAAGATATGCCATTTTTCACATTAGCAGAGGGAAAACAGGGAAGTCAGATCAACAGGATGATTCTGTCATGCTTCTTTCCAGTCACTGGAGCTGGGGGAAAGATATTCTTATTGCATTAAAGAAGGACACTGCTTGTGCTCCAGTGCAAAATGAGACTGACACTAGAGGACTGTTTCCTGACATAGTTTGGGCCTCTGCCTCAGCCTCTTTCCCTCTGCTGTTCCCAAATAAACACTGAGCTGAAATCATTTGTTGTTCCCAATATCTTTGTGCTTCCATTTGGAGCTGGCTGGGATTCTTGCACCCAGCACTGCACCATATTCTTGTACCTATAATTTCCTATAAGGGAAAAAAAACAACCCTATTTTCTTTTTCAGTCATCCCAAAAGCTTCTTGGCTGTAAATTCATGCAAGGACTTTGTTTCCTTATGAGCACAACACACTCCTAGCTAAAGATCACTGCTGCCAGAGAAAAAGTGAAAAATTGATCCAAAAGTGGGAGTATCACTTGAGGACCTCCACTTCACTGGCACTAAGATGTAAACATTGAAGACCTTTAAAACAAGTAGTTTTGGAAAAGGCTGAATGAGCTCCTGACTGGTAAAATGAGCTGATAAAAAGCACAAGGTCCCACAGAGATGAGCTTTATAGAAGGGTGTTAAGTTTTAAGCTTCTGGAAAACCCAAAACCTAAGGTCATTCTAACTGTCCACCTCGCCAGGTATTCTTTTGACCATTCAAAAATGATAAAATAATATTAAATAGCAGTAAAAGACACTGAGTTGTCCATGCCTTACATCTAAGAGAGCACATTTTGCACAGCACTCACACAATTCTCCTTTCCAGAACTCCGGTGGATATGCAGTTAAACACTTTCAAGTGGATGAAAATTGGATGAAGTACCACAAATAATGGGGAAAAAAAATAAAAATCTGGCACTGTTTCAAGCTGAGAAGCAGCCTGTAATTACCCACCAGAAAGGAACCAATGTTCAGCTAATTCTCTGATTAATTAAATGTAACACACATTAATGTTGTCTGCACACTTCGCACGCAGTTAGATTTTGATCTTGCCTGCATGATTTCCCTCATCTGCACTGCTGCCTTTTGTTTCCTTCCTTTCTCTGGCTACACTGAGAGCTGATAAATCAGAAGTGAGGAGCAGCTCAAGAGACCCAGTACCAGTCTGTGCTGGCCACCTGGCACCTGTTTCCCTCCTCAGCTTCAACTTGGGTCACTTTACAGAGCCATAATCTGCCTGTGGCTGGGGGAGGCTGCTGCTTGTGGGTGGCTGGGAGGACAAGGCTGTAACTCAGGAGGAGAAAATCTTGCAGTTGTTTGAAGGATGGAAGGCCAGGCCTTTATCCTGCTTCAAAGAGGAGGGCTTTGAATGGAAACTCAACTTCGCATTTTAAATATTCCTTTGAACTGAGGAATGACAAGCATAGTCTGTTCCTAAAAATAACATCCTTTTGTATTTATTTATTTCTTTCTTTAGTCCCGAAGACATCTATTTCTGCCCAAGCCTGGTACCCCCTTCACTTTTTAACATTGAAAATTATTTTATCAGAAACTCAGGTTTGGGAAAGAAAAGATGGAATTGATCTCATTGAGATGAATTCCTGGATGAGTACCTCTACTGACTTTTTTTTAACCTCCTTCTTTTTCTGCTCTGAGTTGAAGGCAATGTCCTCATTGTCTCTTTTTTCCTCTGGTTCATGGTGAGGATGGGGTCTCACAGCACAAGTACAGGAGAATTTTGGGAGGAAACCAACCTGGAAGAGCCAGGATGGAACCCTGAGCAACCTGAAATGGGAAAGGTGTCCCTTCCCATGGCGGGGGATTGGAATGAGATGATCTTCAAGGTCTCTCCCAACCCAAACCATTTTCTGATTCTATGAGGATTTTCTGACTGCAGAAGGAAAATTCTGAAAATGGCCTGTTTAGAAAAGGAAATTACTTGATTAATGTGCTAATATCAATTTTATATATATATATATATATATATATATATATATATATATGACAACAGCTTTCAAATGCTTCAGGCATGTTTGTGCTATTGCAAAATTGGCAGCTTCTGTGGTATCTGAATGTTCTGAATGGCCACATGGTCAAAATCTTGAAGCTCCAGTGCGTAATAAAATGTCATTCCCTCCACCAGCAGCTCTGCGTAAGCAAAGCCTATTTTTTTCTCATCGCCGTAATATATTTTAAGAAAATATGATGGTTAATTGAAAATAGATATTTTTTCCATATGGCCTGGAACAAAGTTTTGGATAAACAGAAGACTGAACCGTCTGGAAACAACAGATGGCAGTGTTTTAAAGACGAAGAGATGAAAGCTTGGATAACCAGTGCTGGATGTCAGCGGGGACGGGATGGAGGCAGCGCTCTTACATCTGGGAATTCAGCTCTGCCATATTTCTCTGGGACAGACATGTGGTCCAGGGAGAGCCTTTTTTTTTAATGACAAGTAGGAAAGTGAGCTACCTGTCATACTCCAGCAGCCAGACACAAGGTCTCCTGGTATTTAATTTCAATACTATCAATTGTGGCCATAAATAACGTCCCCAGAGCAATTGGCAGGTGAAGAAGGGTTTGTACCACCAGTACAAAAGTTTAACCTGTATCTCCTATCTATTTACTTAAAATCCTGGGAGAACCATTCTAAAGAGGACAAGGATGGGAAATATAAAAAGAACATAAAAAGTTTTGAATGCATCTGGTAACTCTGGTATGCAAAAAAACCAAATTAATTAAATAAATAAATAAATAACCTACCCCATCCCTTTAGAGCTACCACATTTTTCTCTGACTGCTTACCAGCCATGATTAAAAGGCCTATTCCTAATGGATGTAGATTCATTTTAACTCATTTTAGTAATACCACCCATGGCAAAGGGAGAGCTTATCCCAATTTTTGTAGCAACCTGCGTTAATATTGAAAGGAGATCCCAAGCCAGCACAAGGACTGGCTGGAAAAACACTTCCTTCCCTTGTTACAATGCTCAGCACCATTTCTGATTTTTTTTTTTTTTTTTTTTTTTTTTTTTTTTTTTTTTTTTTTTTTTTTTTTTTTCGGGCAATGCACAACACATTACTTTTAAGGCAGAGAAGGAAATGATCAACCTTTAGTATTTCTCTCTGATAACCTGTTTTTAGTTGTGCAGATGGAAGAATTCAACAATTGGGCCACTTACAATAGCCCTGCCAACCCACCTGCAAACACCCAGTTCTACTGAGCAGGTAACACTCTCCAACTCCTTCCCTCCAATGCACTGACATCAGGATTCCAGGAATAACACAAGGCAGATATGCAAAGGGGAAGAAAAAAAAAACAACCCTGCGTGCCTTTTTTGCTGTTCCTTCATCTCAGTAATGCAGGACAGCTCTGCTTCTGCCTCAGCTGGGAAAGGCTGGACACAAATTATCCTTTGAGCCTTGTCTTCCTTGGCAGAGGTAGAAACGAAGCTCTCACATTAGCAGTATTTTATTGTTATTTTATTGTTTGGGCTTCATATCCAGTTTTAATTTATTTTTTTATTATTATTATTCATGAGTTTGGAGGGATAACAGTGGGTTTATGACAACTTTTGTTCATGTGTTGCTGATATAGGCTCCCAAAGCTCCTCCCAGCTTCACATAGCTTTGAGTCTGGGAATCACACAAACCAGGGATACACACAAGCATATACTGAAATAAAAATCCTTCCTGAACAGTGTTGGGAAATTCAGGCTTGCTGCAAATTGTACTGTGGATAGAGGCAAATTTTGTGTTTTAATACAAACTTGTGGGCAATATTTTTTTAGAGCCTGTTCTGCTCACCATGTGGCACAACAGGAATTTAAATCTCACCTTTTGCATGTTGTTTTGTCTTGTTTCCAGAGCTGGAGTTGTCCATCGGAGCTCCCTGAAGTTTCCCTGGGTTTTGCACAGGAAGGGAGCAGGAGCAGATGTGGAGTGTGCCTCAGCAGTGACAGCACAGGATCTGGAATTTCTTATTGGATCTGGAAGGGTCTGCTCTCACCTCTGCTTTGGTGATTTGTGCCAGAGTCTGAGAGGGCAGAGCAGGTGGCCACTCAAAGGGGGATGTCTGGTCTCCACATCCATGGGACATTCAGGGGTTCTCTGTGCTGAGAACCCACGTGTAGCTGCTGGAATGAAAACCCAGCAGGCTTTAGGAAACCCTTGGCAGCAGCACTGCAAGGGCAGAGGATCCCCTGGGCTGCCTGGATGGTTTGACTGTGACTAATAGATTTTCCCGGGATCAGGTTAGAGATGTTAATTGTATCTCTGTTTAAAAGGAACAGAAAAATCCCCCAGCAAGTGCAGGCTTCTTGCCAGAGAAGAAACATCTGAGAGCTGAAAACATCTCAAATTTCCACCAGGAATCAAAGAGATGTTTCCTCTTTCAAACAGGTGAAATCAGCCCCTTTGGAGTCAAAGGAGTCACACCACCAACAAAGAAAGTCAATTATAGGATAAGGTAGGACCCAAACATCAGGATTTAGAGGGTAATGCTGCTCAAATGACACACAGGCTTTGCTTGAGCATCCACTAGATCTCCCTTTATCCACTAATTGTGTAATTCATTCAAAAGAACAACCAGATTGGTTTCATCTGTTGCATATTGTATGGGCCAAATCCCAGGAAAATATTTCCCTTGGCTCATCCCAAGAAAAACATTCACACACGCTGTTTATTTTGATATTTTCAAATACTATTTTATCTTATGTTTTAGCTAGATATTCCTTTAAACTTGCTCTTCAGATTCCCTGTCCCTTTGGTATCTCTTAATTAGACCTGGTGACTAATTCAAAAGGAATTATTTATTTAACAAATCCCATCCTTTCCCATCACAAAGCATCTGCAAGCAAAACGCTTTTTTTTTTTTTCCACCAAGTTGGTGTTAATTAAAAATTATTTACAGACATTCAGAGCAGAATTCTTTGCCCTTGTGCTTCTTTGAGGTGCATTATCACTACAAGGATGTGCTGTGCAGGGCAGTGATGCCTGAGTTATTCCTTTCAAACCCAATGCAGGGGAATTGATGGGTAGAAAAATTGGTGGGGTTTTATTTGTTTGTTTGTTTGTTTTGGGTTTTTTTTTAATCAAAAGAAAGAGAAACTGGGGAACCACACAATCCTGCTGGGCTTACATGCAGCAGGAAGAACCACTGCAGTCTATAATGCACTAGAGGCAGAGATGAGCCCATGCCAAAGATGCTGCAAGGCTGACCTGACATTACAAACCACAGCTGGGCACCCTAAAAAGCTGAAGCAGCCCCAGAAACATATCATAAAAAGGAGGGGAATAAAAGAATGGCCATAGCACCTACATGGATTTGCTGCTGGCCCTGGGATGGAAACCTCAGCAGGTTCCTCAGGAAACCTCAGGTGGTTCCTCACCTAAACTTTCCACTGTCCCAGGTTGCTCAGAGCCCCATTCAACCTGGCCTTGGACACTTCCAGGGATGGAGCAGCCACAGCTGCTCTGGGAAACCTGTGCCAGGGTCTCACCACCCTCATAGGGAGGAATTCTCTCCTGACTTCCAATCTAACCCTTCGCTATGTCAATGTGAAGCCATTGCCCCTTGTCCTGTCACTCCAGATCCTTGTCAAGAGTCTCTCTCCATCTTTCCTGTGGGTTCCCTTAATCACTGGAAGGCCTCAGTTTCAACCCCATCAGGAGGTTGGGATGAGATTATATTTAAGGTCCCTTCCTACCTGACCCATTCCATGATTCCCACAATGTGTGTGCCCCACCTGAATCATTCATCAGATCCTGCCCAGCCACACCTTCAAGGCAGCCTTGCAGACCACTACCAGCACCAGCATCTCATCCCAGTCAGGTCCTACAACGGGTAAACAGTCTCTGTCAAAAATGTCTTTTTAAAAGTGAATTTTAAAAATCTAAAGGAGCTTAGCATCTTCACAATCATTTTCTTGGGAGGTTTTTTCTGTATGATTTTTAAATGAAATTGGCCACATATTGTCAGAATAGCTTGGTCAGCCCGATTTTGGCAAATAAAGCCAGGAAATCACAGAGAGGTGAAGCTGGGAAGCGAAGCCAAGCAGACTATTGCTGTAAAAAAAAAAACTCCTGTGGAAATTTCCTGTAAAATACCTGCCAGTGGGAGTGACCACACAAGGCTTGGAGAGAGACATCCCACAGGGCTGAGTCTCAGCTTTGGGAATTAGGGAAGAAGCAAGAAGAAAAAAAAAATCTGACTTCCCCCTGAGCCTGGAAGTGTTGAGCAGAGGAAGGAGCCGTGCTCCCAGATGTTCCCTTTTCCCTTCAGCTGGGTGTCACAGATTTCCTGGGCCGATGACGGGACGCAGACCTCGCGGATGTTGCCGCTCGTCTGCCGGAGGCTGCTGTGATAAATAGGTCCGGTGGAAAAAAAAAAAAATAATAATCACTGATTTCAGCATGACCTCTTCTCATTCATTTCTACCAAAACAAGGAGGGGGAGGAGCTTGTTTTGGTGGTGTTTTTGGTTTTGTTTTTTTTTTTGTTTGTTTTTTTTTTTTTTTGTTTTTTTTTTTTTTTTTTTTTTTTTTTTTTTTTTTTGTTTTTTGTTTTTTTTTGTTTTTTTTTTTTTTTTTTTGTTTTTTTTTTGTTTTTTTTTGTTTTTAATGTTAATTTATTTAGAAGATGTTAACTTGGGCGGAAGGGAAAATTAATAATAATAATAATAATTTTAAAAGTAATTTCATCCCAAATGAGGAGCTTGGCCTTATTTTGGCTCAGGAGGTGCCGTGGTGTCCCCCAGGAGCTGGGGCACAGCTGGCTTGTGCCTGTGGAGGGCACGTCATCCCCACTATGACACACAAACTGATAATAAACAATACAACATGCAGCACATGCAGAGTCAGAAGAGACAGGCAAGTAAGAAATAAGAAGCTCGAGATCATATGGGAGATGTAAAGCTTGTGTCTTTTAATACTTCTTCACAGCATTAGCTTTTGCTGAAGGATTAAGCTGCCCTAATCTCCACTAAAGCCAAGAGAATAACAAGCCAGTTATAATTAATCTATTTTCTTGGCTTTGGAGAAAATCCCAAGTTATTTTTTCTTCAGCTACTAAGCCAATTCCAAGGAAAAACTCCTGTCAGTGTCAGTTACGTGAAGAGTGCTCCTGACTGAACTTGAAGCCATGGAGTAGCTTTCAGTGCTTTCTCCTCTGATACTTTGAAGCTTGTTCTGTGGATATTCATGTGTAATTCTGCCCCATGAAAACGTTGGATGTGGTGATTCTAAAAGTCTTTTCCACTCTAAGTGACTCTGCAGCTTCATACCCACTTCCTCTGATTGAGTGCCCTGGGTATGTGGCATTGCTTTCCTTCTGCTTTCTTGCTCCATCTACTGGAACCAGTTCTACATGTCATTGGAATTAAAAGAACATGTCAGGGGTATATTTATTTATTCTTGTCAGAAAAAAAAAGGCAAAAGGAAAAAAAAAAAAAAAGAAACTCCTTAATCCAGTCTTTACTGTTGATTTATTTTAGTTTTATAGCTAAGTCCACATTTTGTAAACTAAATCTTCCCCTTTTTCAGGCTCTTAATCAGTCCTGGCAGTAAGAATACTATTCTAGATCTAATTCTATCCTCATAGGGCTGTCTCCTTACTGACCTACTGTGTTTCCAAACTCTTATGAAAATATGTTGTCGTATCTCAAAAGATTAGATGCAGTGAAACAACAACAAAAACAAGTCAAACCACTCTTCTAGCATCAACAGAGGATGTTTTGTTGAATTTAGATGATATTTGAGTTGTACAAGTCATATAATGTACATAGTTGGCTTGTTAAAAATAATGATAGTTTGAAAAAAAAAAAGCTTTGTAACAGATAGAAGGGAAACTAAAAAACTAAATGTGCCAGAGGAAAGCTTAAACCACACCTGTAAGATTGAATATAAGATTATTGTCATGTTTGTTTGTCCCTTATTTAAAATGGCTACTGGAAAAACTCTGGGAAAATAACCCTCTTAAGAATTAGAGAGTTATCTCTAATCTCCTCATCAGGAGAGGGCTCTCTGTTTAAGTGCTGGGTAGAAAATGTTAGAAGATCTCTGTGTATTTGTGCAACCATTTTGATTTGATTTCTGCTGCCTTTTGTGCTTAGAGTGCATGAGAGAAGTCAGGACTCACTCCAGAAATGGACTTTACCTTGTGGGGCAGATTCCAGTGGGGCTGTGATTTCTCCCTGTGATTTCCCTTTAAGCAGAGAACAGTTTCCTCCAGCAAAGAATGAGGCCATGGACTGGCAGATGACACTGGGAGGGTCTGACATACCAACAAAAATTATGCAGAGCCCCTCATTATCCTCACAGCTCCATGGAGCTCCTCTCCTTGCCCCATTTCCAACTTTGGACCTGGCTTCCTTCTGGTTCTAAAGGCACAACTTTCATCGTCTTTCCCAAAAATGCATTATTTGATTGGGGGGCTGCAGTAGCCTTTCTGAGCTGATGGAGCACGTTGCCTCCCTGTTAACTGCACCCCTGAACTTACTGAAATCAGACACTACAAGGTTAGAGAACAGGGAGACTGCTACAAGGATTGTTATCGGTGACATAAACTGCGCAGTGGATCAATATTCCTTATTTATTTAAATTCAAGGATGATACCTTTTTAAAAGTGACTCACATTGTGTCTGCCTTAAGCTCTTCCCACATGGAGGCACGGTTCTGAAAATCAAGTTCACTGAAGCCAGCCCTAACAGCAGGATGAATGCAGACAAAATCTGCCAGCCAGTTTTGGAGGGTGATCCCATCTCTGGAAAATGCGGGGTCAAATCCCAAACTGCTGGCAGTGCACATTTTCCACAGTGGGGCTCACTGAAGGCCACAGCAATGGAAGTTTGCTGGGGATGCACATTTTTCCACTGCCATCACAGTTTCTCTACATAGAGAAAAAGAAAGAAAACTCTGCTCGAAGGGATACTGAAGCCAAAAGAAAGGCTTTCACTGATTCCAGTGAGGTTTGAATCTGCCTTGCCTCAGGTGGCTGCATTAGAGACATATATAATCCTTTGATAATAATCATTTTGCTCATTAAATCTGTGTCTGTGGAGCCAGGAGTGGCTTGGAAACAGCATGAGTAGAGGAGTTGTTTTCAGTCCTAAGAATCAAGAAAAGTAAAGCCTCAGGATTGTGTCAAGAAGCAACTGAAACTACACATAAATAAAAATATTTCATTAGATCATTATGCACCAATAAAGAGTATCATCAGTCTGTCTCGGAACTTATTTTGGAATCTGGTTGATTTTAACAATTCCACCGAGAGTGGGAAAGAGGCAGTGAGGCACCCTGTTAATTAATGCAGCCATTAATTATTGAATAATCAATTAATTATTGAATACATTTGCAGATGATGGGTAAAGGATGGGAACTGCAGGGAATATTCAGAGTTTTGGTAGCACTGAGGGATTTAGGACAGATTAAAACACATTTAGGAAAAAAACTTGTGCAGACCTTTCCTTGAAAATGATGCATGTGGTGCATACAGACTCTGTAGTCATTTTTTTGCTAAAAATATTCTTCAGCCTCCATTGTCTGTGGGCCTTCCAGATGAACCATGGACTGATGGCCCTTGCAAGGTGAGAACTGGGAGTTCGGGTGTAAATTCTCTTCCTCTCTCTACTTTTAAGTGCAATTCTACTGTTGTATCTGAAATTCTGTGCTCCTGGACACACAAGCCATCCTCCCTAGTACAAGGTGTGCAGGAATTTACCTACAAAGAACAGCTCACAAACAAAACTGGTTTATATTTTCTTTTCAAAAGCAAAATAATTAGACCAGACGGGGAACAGAGAGACCATCTGTGGTTAATTAAAGGGTGAGACTGCAGAGCAGCAACAGATGTTATATTGCAGTAGTCAGAGTTTATTGCCAACAGTCCTGAATATTGTGCATGGTGGACTGGGTATTTCCAACCAATTATTTAACAGGCAGACTTCCACAGAGGTTACCCTCTTCTTCTTCAAAAAAGGAAGGGTTTGAGTGTCATGAATGTTGGAGTTGCAGGAAAGGTATAGATAGCAAAGGTTTCTATATCCTGAGATGAGAACTCAAAAGCCAGCAACACCCATTACAAAAAAAAAGGTATCTAGGATTGATGATTAAAAAAGTGGGTAGGTCTGCATGAAGAAGACATGACAGGAAAGGCCAACATTCCCACAGCTTCACTCAGTTCCTGAAAGCCCCTTTTAAAACTAGAAATAAGCACAGTGAGAGGGTTCACTTGGCTGCATGGATCAGATAGTTCCTCTAACCAATGGCATTTGAGCCTGGACTGACTCTGGAGGAGGGAGCTCCTTCCATCTGGGTCTATCTCTTCTCCTGAAAAACTACTGAAATCACCAGTCCAAGGGAGAAGTTGTGGTAAATGGAGCAGCAAAATCTATGGAGTTTCTGCTGGACAGGAGGTGAACACACCTCACATTTGCCTGACCTGACATGGTCACATCCAGCTGGAGCTACTGAGGCTTTAAAAAAACCATTCCATTCCTCCCTTTTGTCACTTCCTATTTGCACTTGTTCTGATTAGATGTGCAGGTTCAAATGTTCCTAGTGATGAGGCTCTATGGATCCCAGAGTGTGGATCTGGAAGTTTGGGACTAGGTGTAGGACCCGATGCAGTGTTAGCTCCTCACACACACACAGATGCTGATTTTCATTTGTTTGCCTGTTCAGTTGAGGTTTTTATATCTTTATATCTGGAGTGGTCCAAAATGGCTATGAAGTTCTGCACTAAATTTCTATGCAATTCCTTCTCCACTTACTTTTTTGCCCCTTTCCCCTGCAGAGATTTTAGCTGGTTTTCATTGCTAAAGCAAGGAATGACAATAGCCCACAGGTTTTGTTTTGTACCTTTGTGCCTCTATTTGTATCCCAATTCCCTTGGTCCCCACGGAGAGCTCTCCATGCGCGTCCCTTGGAACAGCCATTCTCTGCTTCTGAGGCACAACTCATGGCAAGGGGGGAGCTCTGTGGGTAGACTTACAATTATCCCACTGATAAAAAGGGGGCAGATAAAGTCTGGCTTTGTCCAAAAAAAAGATAACCTGGAAGCTGAGAAGGATGGAATACCTGATCAGTGATCTACAATTACAGCAGCTGATGGGAAGCGGCGTCGGGAGGATCCCAGAGGCTGCAATAGAAATGCAACAAAAGGTGGAATCCTCAGGGAGTGCACCTGAGTCAGGGACTGAACGTGCAGGAATCCTCAGTGAATGAAACTCTCAGGTTTAAGGGAGAAACAGCAGTGGTATCAGAGATAAAGATAATTGAGCTGTCTGTCCTGTTTGTGATATCAGGGGAGATCCCATCTGGACATCAGCCGGGATTGCTGCCGTGCCTCTTTCCCAGCCTTGTTTGGGTGAAATATATAAACCTCAGGAGAACTTGCAGAGCATCAGTGTACATCTGCTGGCTTCTCCAGTTCCTTGTGCTAGGAAATCTAGAAAAACTTTATCATTTTTGGACCACAGCAAGATTTCAGTTGCTTGTTATGGAAATCGTGTGTAACAACAGCCTAATGCACTCAGCTTTGGAATAACATTTTTTCTGACTACTTTGGAGTGACTCACAGTTTTTAAAAAGGTATTTCCTGGGTGGAGGGAGGATGTACAAAATGTACCAAATAGTGCTATTTTAAGGAAACCCTTAATTCTGAATATATTTCATCAAACCAGCCACTGGCAAAGAGGGTGCTCTGCAACCTGCATGCATCCCCTTTCTAAATCCATTTCTGCACACCTTCCCACATTCCCAAAAAAAGGAGAGAAAGAGTTGTGACAAACAAGATTGGTATTTCTACTGTGTAGAAACGTATTTTCTCCCGATCAGAGGTTGTTTGGAGTGAAGAGAATTGATTGAATTTCAAAAAAACTAGAGTTGCAAAAATCAAACACAGATACTTCTAAAGCCCAACAGTTTCAAATCCCCAGCTCCATCAGCAGAGCATCCTCTTGGTGTAAAATAGGGAATAGATGTTATTAATATTGATTACCTGAGTACATTAGACCATGGAATCCCCAACAGGGCTTTGTTGGCCTTTTGAAAGTAAAATGAGACAATTTGTTTTCGAGGAGAAACCATTCCCTCATTTAAGTGCTGAACTTAGAGGGGGGAAATCAAAGGTTGTGTCTCAGCCCTGTCACAGATTTCTGTGACAGAGCCAAAGTCTTATAAAGCAAACAAACAAACAAACAAAAAAAAAAAAAAAAAAAAAAATTCAATCACCTAACAAAACTAAAACGAAACAAAACAATGAGTTTTGACAGGGAAAAATAGGAAAACATTTGCAGAGGACTGAGTTTTTTCAACAAAGTTAAACATTTGTAGTTTTAGTTCAAGCAACATTATCTTTTCAAATTCCTTTTCTATATAAAATGAATAAATAACTCAAAAGTAAATTTTAAAAATTAAACTCCAATTTTTTTTTTTTTTTTTTTTTTTTTTTTTTTTTTTTTTTAAATTTCAGCCCACCCTGAAACACTCCTCTTATTTTGATGTGCCTTATTTTGGGCACTGAATAAAAAAAGAAATTATTTTTGCATCTCCCATTATGTTGCCAAAAGTTGCCACAAAGAAAAAACTTTTCAGCTAAGACATTAGTAAAATCTTAGGCTTCAGAAATATATAAAATAAGATTATTATGTAAAAGAGCAATGCCTGAAACTGAATTACTTCTTTTGGTTTGCATTTTTTATGGTTTTAAAAGTATTGTTGAGAAGAGAAAACAAGAATAAAACCTTTTGTCCAGACTCTGAATTTCAAGCTGGGTTAGAGAGAGAATCTACAGGAAAAGAAACAGATTTTTTAAGAAAGTTTAATTTTCATTCATGACAGAACAAAGTTATTCCTTAAACGCTTGTAGGCGAAAGCTTGTAAGTGAATGTTTATCTTGTTTATCAGTGTTTATCAACGAAATACAGTTCTGCAAAATATTTTACTTTAGAGTAAATCACGACAGCAGCAATTTTTGTTACTTTACGTGCAGTGTACATGGAGATGCCACATGATTTACAGGGCTTGATTCCATTCCCACTCCTCAGCTTTGCACTGGTGCTTCAGTGGCGTGATTCCTCTTGACACTGGCTGAATTCCAGGTCTAAGTGAGAGGAGACTCAAACATGCAAAGTTTGGTTTTTAGTTTTCTCTTCAGGACAATGAGTGCCAAGGAGCTTCCCTGGTTCTGGCAGCCTCAGCCATTCTTATGGCTTCCCTGCTCACCAGCACGTGCATTCCAGGTCCTGCTAAGCAAAGCACAATATAGCCATAGATACAAGTGCCTAGTGATTTAAATTCCCTCTGTTCCCACATCTCCCAGAGCCCTGTGTGCCCTCCAGAGGTGGCACCATGTGGCAGTGTAGGTTAGGAAGGCACGAAGACTCCTTGAGACTCCACATGTTTTGCAAACCATCAGCTGGCAGCTACAGCCAATGAGACCATGAGGTGTGTGCACTTCTCCATGGTCAATCCTTCTCAAGGTCAATCCTTCCCCATGATCAGTTCTTCTCCAAGGTCAGTCTTTCCTCATGGTCAGTCCTTCCCCCCAGTCAGTCCAACCTGCCCAAGGATAAAGATTAAAGCAGGAGTGTCCCCATGCGCTCTGCAGGAGGAGGGATGGTTCTCAGGAGAATTCCTGCATGGCTCCCCAACTCACATCCATCATCAACTCAAAAACCAGCTACAGCCCCAATATAGCCCTTATCTCACACTGATGAAATCTGGAAAAGCTGCAGCCCAGAAGGCATTTAAATTGGAACAGACACCCTCATGTCTGGAGAGTCTAAGGAAGCAAAGGAGCCTCCCTGTCCCTCGTCTCTCCTTCCCTTGTTGCAGGTTTAGAATCGCATCAGGCAGTCAGCAGAGGTGAGCACAGGCTGTTCTCTTCCTTCAGGAGTCACACCACGGTGTGCTGTGAGCTGAAGGAGGTGAAGCTGCCCTTGGGGCTGCGGGGGCACTGGGAGAAGCTGGCAGCCCTGGTCCTTTTGCTCTTGGTCCCACTCTTGCGCTTCCGCTTGTCGCGTGAGATAAAACTTTCAATCAGCTTCAGCTTTTCGTGCTCCTCCTTCAGGAAGAAGTCAACAAGCACTGTCTTCTCCTTTTTGATCTGCTCACTGATGTCCTTGGGGATGTCAGGGATCATCCAGTCAACCAAAACACTGAGGAACATCACCAAGTTCTGCAAGCACAGCAACAGATATGAAGCAAGCATGAAAAATCCAAAATATTCGCACTGGAGCAAAACCAGACCTTTGTTACAGCTATGAGACAGATGTCAAACACATTTTGCTGGTAGTGTGTGGTAGTAAGCAGTTGATTAATGTTTAATTTCAAGAAACAGCTCAGGTTTGTGCACAGCTACCCCTCAGTGTACAGGCTGAATTAAACAAATGGTGCTTCAGTTTGGTTTGAAATAGGAAAGGACACGGAATCATCAAATAATCCATGGCCTTAGTAGATAAACCAACATTATTCTTTACAGGCATCCAAAGGTGCCCCATTCTCAATATCCAATTCCTTGATGCGAGTTCAGAATCCTTTAATGTAAGGACATCCTCCAATACCATCAAAAATCCTACAACACAAGGCAAAGACACCTGTGCATTTCCAGTGTGGCCTGAGCACACAGCAGACAACCTTCATGGCCATTCTGTCCTCAAATCCTTCTGTCTGCTGACAAGCAGGATTGTTTTTACACAATCACAGTGTGCAAGCCAAAACCCCAAACCCCAGGTGTTAAGGTGATTACACGTGGTGCTCACAACATCAATCAGGAAGCAGGCTGGGCAAAAAGTTTTGCTTGCTTGCTTGTGAAATCTATAGATAAGGGATGTTTTGGGGGTTTGTATTGCCATGAAAATGCTTTGAGAAGTTGTGTATTGCCTGGAGAAGTGTGAGAACCCTTGGCTGACAGGGCTGCTAGCATGAACTCTCTGTCCACATCCAAGACAATGGAGTTAATTAACCAGGGAATGTTCTCTGGCAGAGCAGGCAGAGGGTTTGAAGCCCAACAGAACCAGTTGCTTTCAACTGGTTTGCAGCCAGTGGTGGAAAATTACTGAAGGCAGAGCAAAGAGGCAGAAGAGGGCAATACAAACCAGGCAAGATTCACGGAAACAGTTGGGAGCACTTGGCAGATGAGGACAAAAAAAAAGGCAGATTTGAAAAAGAGGGATGGGCCCAATTTGGCTGGGGAAGGATCACAGATCATGGAGGAGAGCAGAAGGAAGCCATTTGAAAGGCAAGCCATGATAGCAAATCCCTTGCTGATGAAATCCTCACACTGGGGACAATTTACTGATCTCAGTTCAAGAAAGTAGCCAAAAAAACCTTAGAGGATTTATTACTTCTATTTATTTCTTGCTTTGGGTAAAGAACAGCAGTTAACAAGCCTACACAGCATTTAAGTGATTTTTACAAGTGGTGCCTCTGAGAGTATAAAAGTTGACAGAGTCCACTTAAACATTCAAAAGCCTGGAGTATTCTGAGGATCACTGGGGTATTCTGAGGATCAAGGGCTAAAGGAAACTGTGGGTCTTGCCTTCCACATCTATTGAACATGGGCTGCTTTGGAACATGCATTTGGATCCATTTATGATGATATTTCTGTGGCTGAAAGTGAAGAAGCTCAGCAGACTTACCTGAAATAGAATCACAAAAGCCAAGCGAGCGGACAAGACCGCCCAGTACTGCTTGGAAAGCTCGTACTGGTGTGGGGACCAGGGTGGTTCTCTGTAGTCTTTGAACCTGGAGATGGAGACAGCTCAGTTATCACAGTTCCAGCAATTTCCTCCAGCATCAATTGCTGTGATTAACGTGATCTTTCCAATCACAAAACCTAAAGAATCAAATCCTCCAGATGTTCTTACTTCAGCCCTTATTATGAAATACAACTTCAGAATTAGAGCTGGATTACCTCTGCTGAATTTAACACGCTCAGTCTGGTTTTCACAGTTGTAACCAAAATCAGATCATTGTTTTAAAGTTGGAAAAGTCCAGATTTTAGAGGATTGACAGAAGTCCCCTTTATTTTCTTAATGTATATTGATATCAATATAGAGGGAATAAAATGCTGAAATGAAACCAGAGAGAAAGTCCAAGGCATTTTCAGGCTGAAGGAGATAAACCTGCATTCATCTCACCTAAAACTTGATTAATTTAGGGAATAATTCAGCCCACATAAAATGTGACTCATGCTTTGGTGATTCCTGTCTTTGCATTAACGAAAGGGGGAGCCATGGAAAAGGCACTTCTTAAATTAACTGTCTAGCCTTGGACAGGATAAAACAGAGCCTTAGTGGTTTGGTGTAAAGACTGTTGCTTTTAGTATTATCATCAATCATTTGGAAGTAAACAACAGGCTAATAAAAATCACAGATGCTCCTAAATTGGAAAGTTTTGAATATAGCAGGAAACACAGAGAGCAATAAGAAATGGAGACAGGAAACGCAATGAGAATAATATGGGGAAATGGAAAATAATTAAAAATAAAACACTTGAAGGATCTTTGAAGGGATGGTGTTTGAAAGTCGAAATAGCCTGGAGCTTGCAGTGGCCAGCAAGTTAGCACAAGTTTAAAATATGGCAACGGGACAGTGTATGAGTTGTGGGTGTATCAACAAGAGTCACAGTGGTGCTGGGGGGGAATTATCCTTCCTCTGAACAGCCCAGGTAAATCCACACCTGGAATTCTGCATTCAGCCATTCAGCTGGGCACATTCCAGAGTGGGGAGGAAAAAAAGAAAGAAAGGAAAAAAAACTAAAAAATAAAGGAAGCCAAAGAAAAAAAGATAGCAACAAATTGAAGGCAGTTCAGGAGAACAGTACAAGGGTTGAGGAGGCTGACTCATCGGGAAGATTAAAGAGCAGCACATGTATTGCTCCACTTTGGTAAGTAACAGCCGCAGTTGGACATGATAACCGTGTGCAAATTGTGCCCTTAGGACTGAAAGGGATAATTTAGTGCTGTTCCCAGTGTTTGACTAGGAGTAATGGGATGAAATTAAGAAAAGGGAAAATCTGTTTTGAATACCACAAAAACCCGTCCTGACAGTAAGATTCATTAGACTGTGCAAAAGCCTCCGTTGGGGGATAATGGAGAAGGTTCATATATAAAATCTGTCAGCTTCAGTTTGCAGGTGCGCTTGCCAAAAATTACCTTCAGGTTCTGCCCACATGGTTTTGCATGTTAAATGACACATTTGCAATCCACACATCCCCTACATCCTGCCCCTCCCCACCCCCAAGAAACTGAGTCTGGAATGCTGGATGTGATTCTGTGCTGCAGCTTCTGGAGACAAAGGACACGAGGTACAGCCCACAGGGAGGACAAAACCACTTTAAATTGGGGGATGTGTTAGACCCTCAATGGTTTTGCTCAGCAGTGCATCCACAGGTCCTGTCTCAAGATTCCTGTGCTGTTCCTGCACTGCCAGATTCCCCCTCTGGTACTTTTCTGGACATTCTGGACTCCCACATGTTGCTCAAATCTGTAGAGTGCTGAAATCAAGGGCCAAAGTCAGTTCCCTTGAATTTAATCTGCTTGAACATCAAAGCCAAGGAAAAACCACAGAGTTTCTTGTGGACTTTGCTGATCACTATAAATCAATCCCAGTTTTGAAATGGAGCCCAGGTTCACCTGGAAGGGTCACCAACTGTGGTGGGTTTTCCATTTAATGCATTCTGAGCTTCACAAACTACGTAAGTGTTGGAGGACATCAGACCCCTTGGAAATTTCACCTGGCTCAGCTGGGAATCACACTGCTTGTGATGCCTGAACCTACACTCAACAGAACACGAGTAAATGATTTATGGTGAAAGAAAATGTTGCCAGAGCTATAGATGAGGTAGCTGGGCCTCCTCCTCAGCTCCTTTTTTAATTTTTCTCTGGCACATGCGACTCCAAGGGGCCTTTTCTAACCCCTAGATTCTACAGGTAGTTTCTTTTTTACAAAGACCATCTTTTCAGCTCAAGAAGCATTTGGACAATATCCTCAGGTGTGATTTTTGGGATCTTCTGTGCAGGGTCATGATGTGATGATTCAACTCAGGATATTCTATGACTCTCTGATTCCTCCACGTTTTCAATGCTTCATTCTTGAAATGTTTGATTCAGCAAGAATGGTAGACACAGCAACCAAACAGTGCTGCAAAAGACTATTGTGTTTCCAAAATAGCTAGAAAGTGTAATTCTACTGAAAAAGGACAAGAATATGAAGTGGTCAATGTGGTTGAAGAATAGAGCACGGAAAAGTTATAAGGAAGGATAGAAAAATGTGCACTGAAAGTAGAGAATTGTAGGGGAAGGGAAACTGGGTGGTGAGAACCACACAACACTTGGACAAATGTCAACTGAAGCCAGAGCTAAGATAAAGATGTTGATGTATTTCAGAAGTTTATTGCGTGTGGCTGGGGAGGGGGAAAAGAAATCTAACTATATATATAGGTGGAACTTCAAATCAGTCCAAATAAGCCAATCTGTTTAATTTCCTTCTTCAGCTGGTCTTAGAGAAGAGATTGGAGAAAACATCCAGAATCACAGAAACAGCAAAGCAGGAGTATATAAAAATTAGTCAGGGAAAAAGTTAGCATTCACCACTGATTATTAGTAATAGATGAGATGAATCTCATGACATTAAGAAAATTAATTCAATGACACATTATAAAGTTGCTGAATGTTAGAGCAGACCCATGTTAAAGGAAAAATCCCTTGAATGACTATATATCTGCTGCTTCCTTTTTTCAGTGTGACCAGCAGGTTTGTATGTACTTCATTATCATACAAGGCTACAAGAACTAAAAAGGAAAAACCAATAAAAATATTCCATATTTTAGCAAGATTTGCTTCTAATTTGCCTTCAGCTATACAAATGCCATTTTTTTCCTGAAATAAAAAATAAAATTACCACTAAAACAGTGCATCAGAACAGCTTTACAGCAACCTTTATTTGGAAGCAGTGCCAAAGAGTTCACAGCACTGTAGAAAATGCTGTTCTAAGTATTTGAAGAATGCATTCTGTATGTTCAGTGGCAGAGTTGTTTCTGGCTTGTTATTTTTAAGATACCTTAATCTCTGGCAATGCCCGTAAGGAGCAAAATTGCAACCACATTTATCTCCAGAGGTCACAGAAATCTAAGAATAAGAGAGGTCAGCTTGTTCCCAATGCATTTGCCAGAAACAGAAATACAGATTTTATTTCCAGCTTGAAGGGGCAGCGTTTGGTTGCCTGTCTCTTGGGACACAAGTTAGAGACCCCATAGTTTATCACAGTGATAGTTCTGTCCAACGCTGAGATTTTGATAAGATTCAAATGAGGCAGATGATTATGAGAAACAGTGTTTGTGGATGCTGACATCTTTTCCCAGTTGTTTCCTGATAACAGAAGAGAAATGCTCCCATAGTTCTGTCTCACTCAGACTAACACATGGTCAAACATCAATTTTTTTCTGCTTCTCAGTCTCTTAGATGGTACCATCAGGCAGGGACCATTTTTGTACCCAGTGCAGATGATTCCCTGTATTTGGGCTCTGTTGAGTATTTGGCTGTGTATGACCATACTAATGAGAGGAGTGCCTTTCATCCCTGTTGTAAATGCACACATATCCAAACACACCAGCATTTAAATGGCTTTAAACAGAGGCTGGTGCCTGACACAAGGTAAAAAGCAGCATAGTGAAAGTAGCAAAATCACAGTGAAGTGGACCAAGATGCTTATTGAAGGAAAACACAGGTGAAGTTAGGGATAAAAAAATTAAAAAGTGCTAGGAAGGTGAGGGTGGGAAAGCATTTCACAGACTTACAATTCTCAAAGTCCAGAGATGCTGCATTCTCTGATGGAATATTTTGCTAACAAACAACTCTCAGCAGCAGAAGTGGGGAATAGCAGAGCTCATGTGCTTATAGGTTGCTTAAAAGTTGGGAATGCACTCACCTATCCTGTGCTGTAGTCAAGGGGAGAAGGTAGGTACCCCCCAAAGGCAATCTCAACAGCACTGCCAGAGTGAGAGGGACAGATTTCTCTCCCTGTTTACCCTGCTTCCAGTGAAGAAACTGGGATGTGTCATTTTTGTGGGTTATAGTTGGGGAAGATACAAATCCCATGTAAAATCAGTGAAAAATATATTGCACATCAAAGCAAGGGAGGGAAATCCACTCTACATTAAGGCTCTCCTTAAATAAATGGAAGAGGAACTTTTATAATTATTTTGTGCCATTGTAGACACCAAGCACAGGGTGGTTTCAAGGGAATCAAAAAGGAAGGTGAGGCAGGCTGTTGAATATAACACTGACCCAAAGAAGCACAGCTGGGGGTTGTAATGCCTTAAACCAGCTCTTTGAATTTCTCCATTTAAATTATTATAAAAATATAAAGCTGCTTTGAAAGATGGAGCCACATTACTGATTTCTCATGCAAACTAGAACTACTCCATAGGTATCTGGTCTTAGGGACATATTTTAAAGGAAGGTGAGCCTTATTTCCCCAATCTGAAAAGATGAATCTGAAATAGAAGACATGCAGAGGGCGACTGGTGCAGGTTTTAAAGATGGGCATAATATTTTGATAACTCATATCTCAGTGAGTAAGGACTGAATTTAATAAAGACAGAGAAAGGCTGGTTCTAATTACTGTGTGTCTATTTTAAAAAATCATTATTTTAATGAAAGCTATATCTTTCAGTAAAGAAAGTGTTAGTTTTCTTTTTTCTTTGGATCAAGCCTGTCTAAATTGTTTATTTTGCCTTTTAATGCCCTGGAATAAACCCTTTTAAAGACCTTTGAACAGAGTGAGAATTCTCTAAAAGCTGGACTTCCAAAAAGGCACATGAATATTGTTGAATATGTGGCCATAGAAGTGAATTTTATCGATTCCCACTTTGAAATATGACATAAGAGGCAAGGAAATCCCCTTGGCTCTACGAACTGCCCTTACAAGTACTTTACCTGCAGAATGAAACCTCCTGTGCAAACAGGGAGTTTTCTGGCTGTGTCCCAGCCTTGAGCTGGCTGACATTGAAGTATGAGAGGGTGTGATTGATGAAGCCATGCATGGTTCCATTCTGGCTGTATGCATATTGATACATAAGGCGTGGGATGAAATCGGAGGTGATGGCAATGACAAAAGCCTGAGAGATGGAAAAACAAAAACAAGTAAACAAACAAACCAACAGCATCGTGAGTCTGTGTCTCCAGGTTAAGTAATCCAGGGGGAAAATGTTCATGTTCAGGTAAATTTAAAGTGGTGGTGAAGGGAGAGTTATATGACCGGAATTGGTATAGAATATTTGCATAAAAATGCAAAGTAACCTGCTCTGTTTCTCCAAGGGAAGGCTCAGTTAGGGAAGGAGAAAAAGCAACTAATAGACTGTCCATTGCTCCAACTCTTTTCATCTCTGGAGCCAATAGGAGGTTTATCACTATTTTTTTTTAAACCCTACAACAAGACCTAATAGCTAGTTGGTATAATTTGGGCTACATTGTGGTGTAGTTACACCAGACCTGTTGAGTGTAAATGTCCATTTTTCCCACACCATCAGGATTCACACATCTCACAGGGGATTCTCATACTGGTATTAAACCTTGTTTACACTAAACTGGTTTACACAATTACACTAAACTGGTGTAATTGTGGAGGCAATCAGTCACAGAAATCTCTACATCATATCAATAGGAATCCCTTTGATTTCTGCTCTGGAGTCACTCCTGTTGGAGCAGGTCCAGAGGAGGCCATGAAGATGATCAGAGGGCTGGAGCCCCTGTGCTCCAGAGACAGGCTGAGAGAATTGGGATTGTTCAGCCTGGAAAAGAGAAGGATTTGGGAGGAGAATTTAGAGCCCCTTCCAGTGCCTGAAGAGACTACAAGAGACCTGGAGAGGAACCTTTGACAGGGGCCTGGAGTGACAGGATGAGGGGTAATAGCTTCAAACTGACAGAGAGAAGGTTTATATTGGATATTAGGAAAAATTTGTTCTGTGTGAGGGTGGTGAGGCTCTGGTACAGATTTCCCAGAGAAGCTGTGGCTCTCCCATCCCTGGAAGTGTCCAAGGCCAGGTTGGATGGGGCTCTGAGCAACCTGGGACAGTGGAAGGTGTCCCTGCACTTGGCAGGAGCTTTGGAATGAGATGATCTTTAATGTCTCATCCAACCCCAACCTTTCTATGATCCTACGATGATTTAAAACTATATTTTGCTAAACAATAATTTCCTGTGTCAATATCGTCCAGATAGAGGAACAGAACTGGGCATTCAGTTTTTTTTTTTTTTTTTTAATGAGTATGCACATATTTACATTTCTTTCAAGAAAAGGTATCTAATTCATACATTAATGGAATCTCCAGGAAATAAACATTTCCAGAGTTTGATCAACACCAAAAATAATCAAGGACCATAAATCTGCAAAGTGCATTCAGAGAAAAACATGAGGCTGCAGAGTTTTTCTCCTCCAGCACAGCTCAGTGCTGGACAGCTGAAATCTGTGCCTGACAGTGAGATTTATGGGGATGTGCAGAGTTCCACAGATTTCCTACCTTAAATCCTGGAAACTGGAGAGCCATGAGTGAACAATTCTGTACCCAAGTGAAACAACACTGTTCCTCTGGAGGCTTTAGAGTGCTGTGCTGTTGTGCTGGGAACTATTTTATTAAAGTAATTGCATGACACCTCCCCACAAGTTCTCCCTTCAGTAGTGAAAATCACCTCCCTTTCTAAAGGGCTTTGATAGCTTTAATATCTCTGGTATTATTCCATTACCTTAAAGGTATTTTCCAACATATATGATTCTAAGGGATTATGATCCATAGGTTAAAAACCCACTAGAAACTATTAGGATTAAAGTCCTAGGGCATGAGAATTTTTATCTTAAAGCATATAGAGTAAAATTTTACTTAGGGAGTACATATAGCACAATAAGCATATCTGTATTCTGTTGTATTTGATCAATTTGAGAAAATTAGATGCCACTTTTAAATTATGCTGAAGGGACAATAAAATATAAAAAATTATAAACAATAAATTATAAAGAATTTTAAATTAGATTGAAGGAACAGTGTAAGCTCCCAAGATAATGGTTGGAAACTGGTGTAACCAAACACTTACATTAATGATTACTGAAAGCTTTCCAATAGCACTCAAAATGTTATACCAAATACCTGTAAGTGAAAGAAAAAAAACAACTTAATAAAAACTCATTATAAATTTTCTTCCTTTTTTTAATGTATTTTTGGTGTTATCTTCACTGCAATGCTGTTTCATTACTCACCTATATCTTTTTCTCTCACTGTGTCTGGCCTCCTCAGCTCAGTAACAAATTTTTTTGCATCAAGACGCACCTCGATGACGTTGTTCAGAAGAGCAAAGACAGGGGCCAGAGGGAAGGAGGCAACAAAGAGTGTGACAAAGCCAAACTGGATAACTGGGAAAAAAAAAAAAAAAAAATCAAACGTTTTTTGATAGCTTCTGAAGGGAGCAGCAAATTGTTGATGAGCTTTGTGTGTTACCGACCCCATAAAATTCCACTTCCCAGGAATAAATATCCCAGAGTAGAGCTATGAAGAGACAAAAGTTTGACACTATGCTTTATGAATGTTTCCAATAAAGCTTCAAGTTGGTAGCACCAGCACAAGCCAAAGGAAACAATAAATTTAATAAAGGACAAAGGGCTCAGAGTCTATTTTTCTGCATTTATACATAATTAACTGATTAGTCCATGCCATTTCTTTCCTGTTCTTTTCCCTGTAAGGAAAATTATACACAATCAAGCAAAATGAGGAAATCTACAAGGTGCCACTATTTCTTCTTAGCTTCCTTTGGAAAACTTGGTGGCAGCTTGTGGAAAGCAAGAACGGAAATGTCTCTGTGGATGCAGGAGCCAGTGGTGTTGGGCAGGGCTTCCATCCTTCCTTTTGTCACTGATGTCCTCCAAGTTTAGAAATACTCCTCTGTAAACCTGAATGATGGTGGATTTTGTATAAATATATATAAAAAGATAGATATTAAACTAATAAATATGACTGTGATCTATGTCTCAGCATTAAAAAAATATTAGAATAGAAAAAGTATTGGTGTGTTTAAATGCCATATTTGCTGTGGCTTCTTTTTTGGCAAATGCCTGTATAAATTCTCTCTCCACTGAGGGAGGAATTGCACTTTTCTGAGAAAACAGCACAATATTCTGTGTAGCAGAATATCACACTTTAAAATATCTTCCTTCAGCCCTGTTGCCACAATCTACAACTAACTCTTGAAACAGTTTTCCCCAGGACCTTCTCTCATATACACTTGGGGGGTTTCTTGTGTACAGGTTGCAAGTCTCTGATATTTCCCCTTTCTCATCTCAGGAACAATATATTTGCACACAAAAGTAAAATCTCTGTATATCAATTATATTGATATACAGAAATATAATCTCTGTATATCAATATTATCAATTATATGGCTTTTAGAGTTTCATTCTTATTATTTTGCTCTGAGATAAAGAGTATACACTAAGATGGAGGTTTTTCAAAGCATACAAACATCCTACCCTTGAAATCATACTTTCCTGACTATTTTATGTTCAGAGTCAGGAAAAGGAATTAACAAGGAAATAAAACCAGATGTTCAAGTAATGTCCCCCCCAAAAACTGTGAAATGCTTAGAAAAATACATAGCCCCAAAATATGCCTTATTTGGTTCTAAGTGAATTTAGCAGGAATACAGCTGGGAAGATTCCATAAAAAAATAAAATAAAAAGGAAAAATAAAAGAAGTCTTTGCAATGTTTTAGGAATAAACCACACACACATTTGCTTTGATGTTGTTTGTAGCCCCGTCATTCATTGCCTGGGAAAATGCAGTTTAATTTTTTTTCAAGTTCATGAAAAAATGTTCAAGGTATGCAAAGGACTTCTGGATAATTGTGTAAATATGTCTTCACAGAAAAACTCTGTGCCAGAAGTGTTTGTGTGGCCATCTTGAAATCTCTTCAACCTTCTCAACTCCTTCTTATGAAAGTGTAAATGATGCCAAAAGCAGGCAAAAAAAAGCAATCCCAAAGCCAAACCCAGAATTCAGACTGCCTTGTGTAACAAACTAGAAAACAATCATTAAATGGAGGAATCTGTGAACAGCCTCAGCAATTCACAGGTACTTGTTGAGTATGATCAACGAATAGATTGCAAAGAGAAGAATCTCTGTCCAGATCCCAGAAGGAATCTCATCTCAGCATCCTGCAGTTCTGTGGACGCCAGGTCACACTTGAAATATTTACAAGACTTTGAGGACACTCACACTCTTTCATCAAGGACAGTTGATGCCAAGAGACCTTTTTTTTGGCCGGAAAACTTGATGGCCACCCTTAAATACCCTTTTTATGTTCACATTTATGCCACGAGGTCTCCATACATGTTCATGTACAGGGGAAAAGGCTAAAGAAACCTGTGCCAGGAGCTGGAATTCCAGCCATCCATCCTGTTTCATGGTTTTCCTACTCCCCTGGCAGGCCAGCATGGAGAAAAGAGAGATGAACAGTCCCCAGGCTCATGGCACAAGGCAGGAAATAAAATAATCAAAGGCTGGGCATAGTGGAAGGTTAAGGACAAGGGAAACATCTTCTCCCTGGGCATCCAAGCAGGACCCTGGATGTTCTGTCACTGACACAGAGCCTGGTTCTGATGAGGGAAAAAGCCCAAAAGGAGGAAAGGGGACAAAGGCTCAGAGTCAGCTCTTGAGTTTCACACCACCTGATGCCATATCTGCAACACCTCATCCAGCCTCGGCCAGAGACAAAATCTCTGAAGGACAAACAGCATCCAAAGGAGTGTCTCAGGTCACAGCCATTCTCAGAGGTCCATTCTCCACAGCAGCTGTGCAGGGCCTGAGCAGAACCTGAGCCCAACAACCACACACCCTGTCCCTCCAAGCCTGGCCTCCAGGTTATGACTAAGAGCACAAATTAAAGATTTTAAATTATGGATCTGCTGTTCCTGTGTAAGGGATGCAGCATCAGTCCCCAGCACAAAACCTTCCTTGGTGTGGATCACTCAGGTTCTACAAGATTTACATGCTCAGCAGTGTGAGTAACCCAGGTATTTTTTACCTCAAAGCCTCATCTAAGACAAGGTATTTAATTTCTATTCTGTTGCCTTTTTTTTTTTTTTTTCTTTCTTCTTTATCAGTAATATCTGTCACAGGATCATATGTTACTGGAAGTAAACAGCAGAAAAATCACTTCTGTGCTAAGCAACTTTCCAAATTTTAGGAAGAAATATTTCAATATACAGCCATGCCTGGCTGAAAAACTAAGAAAAAGGAGTAATTCATAAATCTTCAGTAATAAATGTGTGCAACAAGCCTACACACAACCATCAATGGTATTTTCAAAAGCAGCCTCATTATACAGATTACAGAAAAATGCAGGTTTCTCTTCAGTGATTTTTTTTCTCTTTTTCTGCCTCACACATTGCCTTTTTGATAGCTTTTCCTGCTTTAGGGGAAATTCTTCCAAACTTCTCAGATTAATCCTTACAGTAATCAGTAGCTACAGACATTGGATCTGACCATTTTCTTCTTGTGCCATTGTCTTTAAACAGAAGCTGGATGATGAAATCTTTTATCATTACTTCTCCTAGAGGAAAAATGTTTTTTTAATCAATTGCCACATGAAGCTTGGACTCCTAGAGGGGTTAGACTAGAGAAGGGAAGACAAAATGAAATAGTAATCTGAAAATCATTGCTGATTTCAGTTTCTTCTCAAGGAAACATGGGTGGTATAAATTTGACATTCATGTCCATCATTTTGTTCTTAGAGTGAATTTAATAAAGTTTCTTTCATTAGCAATATTTATTGCTACTCTAAACATCCATTTCTTGCCAATTTGTATCACTGCAGACCAGTTACACACTTTGCTTCCATGTGGAAGAGAAAATTGCTGTACATGCTACCTACTTTGGGAATGCACATGGATATGGTATATTGGCCTGGGTCAAAAGTTTTTGCAGAGTTTTGGCAGCAGGAAGTGCTAATGACAAATTTGACACGTGTTGACAGGGGCAATTTATGTTTCAGGATTACTTGGGCAAAATTTTCTGATCGTTCAAGTGTTTTAAGAGTGTCTCCACTAAGAAATGCAGGAATATGTCAGTTAATGATATCAAAACAGTCATCAGAAATGTCACTGGTGCCAGTCAGATCTTTGTGCAGATTGGTATTGACAGCCAAGGCCTGCACAACAAATAAACTCACTCTGCTGGTGAAATCAGATTCAAAGACTTTTACCCTAAAAAAATAATCTTACTACCCATAGAATCGTTTGGATTGGGAAGGGACATTTCAATGTCTTCTAGTCCAAACCTGTGCAATGAGCAGGGATTTTCAACTAGGTTCTGCTGCTCAGAGCTTCATCCAACCTGACCTGGAATGTTTCCAGGGATGGGGCATCCACCACCTCTCTGGGCAACCTATGCCAGTGTTTCACCATCCTCATTGTAAAAAAATTCCTGCTTACAGCTAATCTAATTTCTTGACATGGACTAGAGTGACTGATATTTTGCAGAAACAAATTCCAGTGAACAAAGACAGAGTCACCTTTCCCAAATGGAAAAATAGAGGAGGTTAAAAAATAACCAGCAAATCTTACTATTTCTGTGGACCTACCATGTTTTAGATGAGGGTGGGGGTAGGAGAGTGAGAAGGTTGAAGTCTGTCTAAGGCTTCAGGTTTGTTAGAATAAGAAATAAGAACAAAAAAGAAAGCAGCTGGGAAATGGGCATCCCAAAATTTAAGTGGGATCATCAAAATTTTGCATCATGATGCAAAACACATCCTGAGACTGCTGCAAGCACTGTCTCTCAGAGAAGGGCTGCCTTAACAGGATTAATTTGCTTCATAACAAAGTGCAAAGAGAATGTGTGATTTGCCATGTGGGGAGTGGGCCAGACTCCAGGTTTTGACAGAAATCAGTAAAAGAGAGTGGATATGTGGATAAAAAAAGCAAGGACTGCCTGTGATTAGGGTACAGCCTGGTGAATGATAGGCCTGGAGGCAAGAGTCTTAGCTAAGAATATCATCCATCCTCAAAAGTAGGAGCATCCTGGCAGGACAAACCTGAATGTAGTGACTGCTCACACTTGGATACATAATCTATCTGCTTCTGTGTGAAACCCCATCACCATCTGCATGGGGAAACCCAAAGGCTGCAGCAAGTCCTGTCTGCATTTCCTCCTTCAGCTGTTTCAATCCAGATTGCCACTGATGCCTGAGGGAGGTTTCCTGAGTAAATCAGTGTGAAAACTAAGAAAGAAGTTCTTTCTTAGCCATGAATCCTCTCTCTTCCTCAATATCAGACCTCTTCTTACATTCCAGCAGCCCTGCCTTTTTAAGCAAGTCAGAAGAAAAAAAAAAAATAAAAAGATCTTCCTTTGGCCTTCTGCATTGCTTCCCTTCTCACTGTCCCCTAACCAAAATTAGAGAAACAGGTAAATAATCTGCTGAGCTGCCTCTTGCAGCGTGGTGCCCTTGACAACAATCCCAGCTGACAGGTTCAGTGCTGAGCTGCACCAAGTGCTCCCTGCCAGCGTGGGTGGTCTGAGCAGTGGATCTGACAGCTGAGAGCAGGGGCTGGACCCAGGGCAGCCACCAGGGCTGGGGAGGTGCAGCTTGGCTTTCATCTGCTGCACATTTGTCTGCAAATCTCACAGGCTGGGCACAGCTTGGCACACTGTGAGCTCATCCTCCTGTTGTAAACAAATGTTTAGATCAATAATTCATCTGTTTAATTTCCCTGAATCAGCCCTGAGTGGCTGCAGGCTGAGGAGCTCGCTGTGGTTCGTGATTCTGGTGCAAGGGGCTGATCTCACTGGACAGGCTTAGTGCCCAGTGATTTATAACATCACAGCTTAAACCCTGATACTGCAAGTCAGAAGCATGGAACAGAATATCCCAGGATGGAAGGGAACCATCAAAGTCCAGCTCCTGGCCCTGCATAGGCAGCCCAAAAATCCTACCAGGTTCCTGGGAGGCTTGGGGCTGGGACCACTTCCCTGCAACAGGAACTCCCAAACCTTAACAGACTCTGGTGATACTTCTGTATTTCTTTCTTAAAAATAACAACTAAAACACCACATGAACCTACTCATTTCAATGGCCATGATTCGACTCATCTTGGCAATTTCTAGAAATTGCTCCTAATATTAAAAAACCCCAAACACTTCCCTAAGGGACAGTATAACAAATGGTTAAACTTAGGAGCTCCAAGAGCTCAAGTCAAAACAGAGATAAGGAAAACTCCACTGCAGCTTTTCTTCATTGAAGAACAGACTACTGACCTGCTGCCTTTCTGAGTAGGTGGCTTATGTGAACCCTTAAAATAAATCTTGGAAATTATGGACATTTTGGAAATTATGTTCAAACTCACAGCACTGGAGCATCACTTTCCACACAGCAGGATCAAGGCCACTGACAGCAAACTCAAGCAATGCTGAGAAATATCACACCAGTATATATTTGTTATTTGTAATTAAAGGTCCTTGTCCTTAGACCTAGCTAACCAAGAAATTTGGGTTGTTAAAAACAGATATTTCTGAGTTAAAATACAAAACAAAAAAAAAAATAGAAAAATGTCCATGTTTTTTCACCATTATTTAATTTTAAAAATTGCTTAGAGGTTTGCTTAAAGTTTGAAGGAAGAAAAATCATCTTGAGCTGAAGTAATTCATGGAAAAAAACCAGTCCTAAAGGATAATTTTTTTAAAAAGCATTATTATTTCTGCAAACTATAAGTCCTGGGGTATTTTTCCCTCTTTCTCATGACCACTTCTGACACGCAGCACTATGTAAAGCCATGGTTATTGCAGAAAGGGAAAGGAAATTCCAAAAACTTACTCATTTCCATGTATTCTGGAGTCAGCCCAGTGAAAGGTTCCAAGATGTAGTCGAGATCCCATTGCTGAGGGTCCTTTGATTGGTTGGTGTCCATTTCCTTCAGCACAGTTCTTTCATCCTTCAGCTTCCTCAAGAGCTTCTTGAGCTTCCTGAGGAACAAAAGTTCAGATTGAACCAAATCTGGTTTGGTTTTTTTTATTCCCCTAAAAGATTTGGCCCAAGTCTTTGCACACCAACACAAAATTAATTTTGTGTTACTTTGGTGCATGACAGGGTGAGTTTACACCACCCTGAGAAGTTCTGATATTGTTTATTGGCAGGTAAAACCTACTGGAGTTGAACCTAGTACTTTATAATATTTTTTTTTTCTCTTTAGATGCATATTCCAACAGGATCTTCCTGAAAATCCTGGAATTAAATAACATTAGTAATTAGTACTCTCAAAAACAACACAGTGAGCACCTCTCCTTTAAACAAAAATAACAAAATAAATAATAAAAAAATAAACAAAATACACAAAACAAAATAAAAAATGTAATGGTTTAATTCCACAATTCTACTGCAGGCACACTTTTATCTCACTATAAAAACTGCGAATTTCCAGTAAAATAGAATTTTAAGGTAAAAAAATTACCAGACATTCATGGGTTGCACAGAGAAGTTGTGGTTGCCCCATCCCTGGAAGTCTCAAGGACAGGTTGGATGGGGCTCTGAGCAACCTGGGATAAGGGAAGGTGTTGGAACTGGATGAGCTTCAAGGCCCCTTCCAACTCAGGCCATTTTGTGATTATGGGATATTTCCAAACAATGAGAGTGCAAGAATTTACTGACAGTAGAAATAGCAGCGTCAAACACTGTCCCATTGAAATGGGGATACAAATTTAATGACACTGACAAATAAATTAGAGTAAAATGAATCATTTCTAAATGAAGTGTAGTTTTCCCAATGTCTCCCCAGCAATGATATTTTAAATACATGTGATTCAGCAACTTCATGCTATTTTACACACTGAGAAATTCCCATGGAACACCTCAGTACAATGAGGTATTTCTTCAAAATCAACGCAGCAAAACACAGTCAAATTAGCATAAATAGCAGATTTATCTTTATTGCATATCCTTCTTTTGCAGATGATATTTTTCTTCCACAGAAACATACAGCACTATTTTACAGTTCTTCACATGAGTGGAAATCCAGACTAATTCCAGTGATGTTTTGCCAGTAATGTAAGCAGGGCTCTCCCACAAACTCTTCCCCCACATCTTGTGATAAACTCTTTGAACTGGAGGTGTGTGGCCTGGATACAGGAATATTTGGGGGAGGGGGTTTTCCTTTGGACCTCCAGGGAAGCAGAGCCACTTTCCTGGACTCTGACTTCAGTAGCAGGGCAAGGCTGAGGAACAAAAGCTGGCAAACACAATAAAGGCTTTACTGTGTGGGTTTATTGCTTTATTCCCAAATTTACACTGAGCCATGGGATCATTGTGTTCCTGCAATGACTGAGGAATTTCTGCACCTATCAGTGTTACAGGACCCATTCCATTTCATCACTAGTATGGAGGAATTTGGGGATTAGAAGACACACTTTAAAAAAAAGGTCTCATTTGCATAAAGCCCTCTCAGATCCTGAGTCATAAATTTTCAAAAATCAACAGGCCAACTCCAGCTTTTGTTTGAGGTGAAAGGAAGATGCAGCTCACAAGTCTGATGGTAACATCATCAGTACTTTGGCATTACTGGTACCCAGGACACTCAGAGTCCACAGTTTTAATGAAAGGGTGGGGGCAAATTTAAAATGCTTCACGAGACAGAATTAGATGAATTCTTACAAAGTCTTTTACCTCCAAATCATGCAAACTCAGCCATTTAAAGACTCTAAAATTCCTTTTCTCCCCTTCTGCCTTTACAGCAGCCAAGGGAACTTGTCTGTGACAGAGGTGATGTAGCATTCAGAGGGTAGGAGGCTGGGGCAGGATTTAAAACAATCAAAGAATTCCTAGGATGCTCTTCCAACATATTCCAATTCATTTCCTAATGTGAGGGACTCTCAGAGGATGATGAACAATAAGTTCAAGACATTTCTGCTGATTTCTGTTCCAACGAAGTGATACAAGCTATAAATGTCCCTCACACTTCCGTGGGCAGATGAGAGTGAAGATCATCTTGTTGTCACAGCACAGCAGCAGCTGAGATAAAATTTGGGTGTGTTTAGATGTGAAATCTGTGCTTGTGTGATCTAATCCTTCAGCTACAGCACCAGAGAATCCGGTTCTGGAGTGTAATGCATGCACACACCTCCCATGAGAACCCAGTAACTAAAACAATTGTTGTTGTTTTTAATGTTTGTTTGGGAATACACCAAACCCAGGGCTCAGTTGCTCAGAATAATTATTAATTTTTCATCTGGTTATCTCTAAGCCAGGCATGAGGAACAGCACATTTAACCATTTGGAGCTCAGCTTTGAAGGGTGTCTGTGTCCTTCTTTTTATGGTTTTTTTGTTTGTTTTTTTTTTAAAGATCAACTGACTGAAAGCAAGCCAAACCAATTATTTCAAATTTTCCACCAAAAAAGAAAAAAAGTACCTTTGTGTCGTATCCAAGCATGTGAAGTTTGAGACCAAGCAGAAATGTGTCAGAAAGTTAAAGGAACAGAGAAGAGGGATTTGCAGGGTGTTATTCTCCAGCCACACAGCAATAGGGCAATGAAAATGAGTTTTGCAGAACCCTGTATCTGTACTTATGATTGTGATGTTAAATCTGAGTATGATTTTTAAACACTTTTATTTGAAGCCTGTTTCTTAATTACCCAGATCAACATTTTTAAAGAAAATTGACAGAAAAAGAGCTTTTTTAGCTTCTGATTTGTTCCTGCTGGGCAGCCCCATACAGTGAGGAAGATGTAGGTTTGCCCATTCAGGGTGAGTGTCCCAGAAGCTTTGTGCTGAAGAGGCTCCTGCAGCAAAGTTTCGTGACTCCATACAGATCTCGGCAAAGAGGGAAAACTGTGGAGCTCTAGAATAGCCATTATTTCTGGTCCTTTTGCCAGGGAATGTCAAAAAAGCAAGGTGCATCCTTACGGAGACTGAACAGCATGTGAGGAGAATGAATGCGGGATGAGAGGGGAAAAAAAATTAACAGGTTTTTGTCAGGCTGTGTTTAGAGCAGTTAAAAATGAAACTGCAGCTTCTCACAGGGGATTGGCACCAAATTATTGTCTTAGGTAAGAGGTGGGAACAGGGTTGAATTATGCTGATTGTAATTCCAAGTATAACCAATGAGCACTGCATTATGCACATCAACAATCATCTGAAGTGAGCATAAAATCACTACAGCCCCACCTGTTAATAACCCTGGAGCTTTTGAGAAAAATAATATGATGAAAAGAGGGAAATCAAACTCCAAGTGATCCTGGCTGGGCTATAAGCACATGGTGATTAGATGAAGGCTCCTTTTCAAAAATCAGGGAGAGGATTCAACAGTTCCTCTATTGATACAGTAAGAAGGAGCAGCTGGGGGATCGAGGGGACAGAATGATGGTGACTTGGAAAAAATGAGAAATTTGTGGAGTGAGATAGAGTGGAATGGATAGAGCCTGAAGAGGTGGGGCATCTGCAGGGCAGGTTGAAAGAGGACAGATGCAAGAAAATGACCTTGTTGTCACAAGTGTTTGTGTCTTCAGTGGCTGTACAATTGAGATTGTTCAGCCTGGAAAAAAGAAGGTTCCAAGGGGATTTAATTGAGCCTTCTAATACCTGAAGGGAACAGATGGGAAAGATGGAGAAAGGCTATGGGATGGAGTACAGAAAAAAGGGGGAATGGCTTCACACTGACAAAGAGGAGGTTTACATGGGATATTGGGAAGAAATTCCTTTCTATGAGAGTGTTGAGGCCCTGGCACAGGTTTCCCAGAGAAGCTGTGGCTGCCCCATCCCTGGCAGTGTCCCAGGCCAGGTTGGATGGGGCTGGGAGCAACCTGGGATGGTGGAAGGTGTCCCTGCCCATGGCAGGGTGTTGGAACTGGGAGGTCTTTAAAAGTTCCTTCCAGACCAAACCATCCTGTGATTCCATGATTGTATGAACACTTGCTAGAACAGAGATGAGTGTGGAGATTTTACATGAAAAGACAGAAAGGCTCTGGAATCCAGCTGCCAGGAACAAAGGATTATTTATACAAGGTGCGTTTTTAAGGCTCTCCTTCAAGTTGATGTTTTTTGATCTGTAGGATAATGGAAAAAGCTGCAGGGAGAAAACTAGACAGAAAGGGTAGCTGGAGCACTTGTATCTGCAGAAAAGGAAGAGCAGTGACCCAGACTTGTGTCATCACCTGCAATTCTCTTTCTTGTTTTTGGGAAGGAACACTGAAGACCCAGGCTTTCCTTCAGTCATAGTCCTACAGTCTGTTCACATAAAGAAATACCTTCTCACATTCACAGGTGCAAGAAGGAGGCAGGGGGAGAACAAAAGTGTCTAAATTTCTTGTTCTCCCACAAATTTTTGGTACAGCCATGCTCCCTTGGCACTCTCAGATATCTCGGATTCTACAGGAGTTTTAGCTGAGTTTGAGGTTTATTGGTTTCTCAATCAGAGGAGAACAACAATAGAAAACAGGGAAAAAAAGAAAAACCCAAAGAAAAAAAAAAAAAACAAAACAAACAAACAAAAAGCCAAACCAAAACCCACACCAAAAAAACCCACCCAAACCTATAATTAAGAATAATGTAATAAAGATTAAAAACAACATAAGAGATAATAGCTATGAAGGGATGTCTTTAAATGGATTTTATTAACTCTCGGTATTGTCACCCAGCATATTTAAGTATATTTTGAAGGAAGTGATGGAAATTGATGCTGAATAAAAGGGCCACAACCATGGCCTCACTAAATTCAATAGTTTTGCTGTTCACTTCAATAGGCCCAGGATTTCACCCTGAGGGTTTAGCACCAAGGTCAAAGACAGAGTGTAATAAAATAACCACATGGATGGTTTTTCTTTTTCAATAAGTTCGGAAAAAAACAGAACTGAATAAAAAGGGTCTTAAAAGAACTCTGGGTTAAGGCTTTCAAGCCCTGCAGCCTTTTAGGGTCAATTCCTGTGGCAACAGTTAAAGAATGATGGTATGTGACACATCTGAGTGAACTGTGGCATATTTACATCTGTTAAACTTGTGAATTCCAGCCCCACAGAACACATATTTCAGCTCAGGAGGGCTTAGTTTTTTCTATAATTCAAATCTTGTTGCATTTACCTAGCTGGTTTGCTATTGCTGGATGCAGAAATTTAAAAAAAAGAAATCACACAATGTTTAGGAGACCAGCAATTAAATATAAATATATATATATATATATATGTATGTATGTATGTATGTATGTATATATAATATATCCCATAACTGTGGCAGCAGTTTCTACACAAATATTGAAGGGAAAACAAAGGTGTGTCCCCCATGACCCCAAAAAATTCAGGGCTGCCATCTGAAGTTTCCCTCCTCAGCCAGTACTGACCATGGATAAAGCAAAACGAAGACATGAAAAGATGCTTTCCAATTCTTTCCAATTTGAGGTTCTAGGAACATAAAGGAGGACTTTTGCTTGAAAACTTACTCTATCATCTACTTAGCAGTATTTTTTGAGGAGAAAGAGAAGAAAATGGGATTTGTGATTTCTGAAAATCAACTAAAACACCTTGGGTTTCCTGAAAAAAAAAAAAATGGAATTTCTGATATTTCAGTGAGGAAGAAAACTTTTTGATGAGTGTCATCAGATAACTCAGTGGAGAGGGGCTTCCACATTACAGATGTGCAGGGGACAGCACCAGATTCTGAGGAACAAATCACCATTTATGATATTATGATGATATCATAATTATTATTATGATATCCCCTTCTGTCTCTCCATATGGAGAAGGTTGTGGCAGCACCTGGACTCTGCCCACATTGAAAATACAGGGACCCAATGGAAGAATCTGAGTTATTCACCCCAACTCTCAGTCCCTCCAAAGAGACACAAGGCAAGGGGGGATGTAAAATGCAGCTGCTGGGACCCCTAAGGATCCAGCCCAAACCAGTAAAGCCCAAACCAGGTCCAAGCAGGAATTGAAGGTTTACTCTGATTTTAAGTGCTCAGTGTGCAAACAGGTCCAGGGAGAAGGGCTGAGCCCTACAGACACACACACAGTTTTCTTGGGAATGCAGACAAGCAAAGGAAAAAGGAAAAGGATATATTTATTCCAGGATGACAAGATAGCACTATGACTAAATGAGGGGAGGACGAAAGTATATTTGTTTTTAAACAGTTTCGAAAACTGAGGCCATGACGGTTTGTTGGCTGAAGGGTGGGGAGCAGATCTGGGGGAGAAAAATGGGAAGAAATTATTGCATTCTTGCACCAAATGCAGGGAAATGAAAAATAATTGGACGTTACTTTCTGTTTGGACTGGATCAGCCCATGCTTTCATGAGTCAAAAATAATAAATACACTATTTGCAACATCATGAAATCACCATTAAAAAGTCCAGTAGCCGTAAGTTTTTGGAAGATGAGAAACAAATTACAGCAGGTTTACACTGAGAAAGCTTTAAGCCTTCAACATGTCAGATATTTTGGGAATGATTTACCACCCTTCTCTCAAAATAAAATGTAAACTCTATGAGATGCAGACAGAAAACAGGCCTCCCTATTGAACTTTGACACAAGAATAATGAAACCATCCATAATCTACATCTGATTTGTTTGGGATTTTTTTTTAACTCTCTCTATTTAAATTCCTTGCAAGAAGAAGAAGGAAATAAAAAAAAGGTTCTTGCTGAGAAAAGGGAGGAAAATTGCTCATTTGAAATATATTTCATATCTTTTAAGAATCATTCCTCTTGATTTCTAGTTCCTATTTTCCTGGTCTTATGGATGTGACCTAAAAGCTGCTGACACCAGAGTTGGAAGATTCTGCCTCATTTCTATGGAGCTGAGATGTCTAAACCAGACTCTTCATCTCTAACATTTCACAGGCCACTGCCACCATGAAGCAAACCTCCCAAGAGGCAGGAGCAGGACTTTCTCAGTGGATTCCCAGTGCCTGAAGATCCCCTGGCACTGGTGAGAGACAGGGAGAGTTTTCCTGCTGTATTTGCAGCAGGAGACTGAGCATTGAAGCAGCCTGTGGCAGAAAGGCACTGAGCTGTCAGAGCCTCTGCTCGCTCCTGCATCATCACAGAATGACATAAAGGCACCTTGGAAATGTGTGGATTTCATCCCTAAACCCATAAAATAGCCATAGATCAAGTAATAGATTTTAATATCTTTTATGGGCTATTGCTTTCCCCCATGCTATCTCCCCTCCACTTTGTGCTAATTTGTATTCAATGCTGCTGTCCTGAGAGCTTCTCTGAAACTTCCCAGGAGATCTATCATACCTTGCCTGTTTTTCCCTGGTTTCTAAAATTAATTTAAATCAATTATTTCATATATTCCATCATTTTCTTTAAGCCATTTAGTGGAGATATGGCCAATTATTCAACATAAAATACAACCAGACCATTCCACCACAACCAAAAATGTGATTTATCATCACATTCAATTAGAACCCACTGAAGGCAGTGGCAGAAGTGCCATTTAGCTGAATAAGGAACAAGCCTTTGATTTACTGTGCCACAGGAATAACACACAATGGAAAAGGCCAGGATACATACGGGATTCCAATTTCAAAGAGATTGTTTTGAATCAGTTGCTTTCCAAGCATGATGATGCTCAGCTGAATGCAGAGTTCCATCAGACACCCTCCTGGAGCACACTGCAATTAAACAAAACCAGAGAGTGTGTAAGGGATTAAGAGAATTAATTTAAAAATACCAACCTGGGAGAGCTCCCAGTGTCTCTATGTGCCCACTGTCCCTGCCACCAATTTTTGTGGGATCATGGAGCCAATCGATCAATGCAAATCTGTGCTTGACAAGGTATTTCACCTCCACTCATAAAACTGCATTATGGAAAATATGCAGAGCTCTGAAACAACTCACCGTGCCCTGGGACTCCTGTGTTCCCTTTAAAAATATTTACTATATAATCAATGTAATAAACATAATGCAGGATCACCAATATTCTTCCAACCTGATCTCTCCCTGGGGGGAAAGAAAACCTTCAATCTTGCAAAGACTTTTATGTCAGCTTTACTGTCAGATCTTGAGTAAATCTCAGCTTTCCAGGGAATACCCACAGCAATCCCCTCCATGAGGGAGTATTTTTTTTAAAAAAAAAAAGATGTTTATAGGTTTAGCACAAAATGGCTGCAAGTTTTTAGGCTACTAAAATTGCCAAGCTTCCAGTGATCTGCAGAATGGGAAGCCACATTCACACTTCCCAAGAGCCTCAACCAAATCATAGAATGTTTGTGCCTTAGTGCCCAGTTGTAAAGCACAGAAATAATGAAGCTTCATCTAAGAAAGATCATGAAATAGTCAAAACTGCAGAAGGAATGAAAATAAAGTTACCTTAGAGGGAAACCCCAGATTTTGCAGATTCAAGTTGAAGATTTAACCCCTTGTTTTAACATGTGTTTTCTATTTTTCCCCTGTTGTCTGTAGCTCACTGAACACTGTACACAGATTTCTTCATGTAAAGGATTTTATTTGTAATTTGAATTTCATATGTACTTACCTCTTCCATCCTGTAACCTTCAAACATATACACATAACGACCAGGACGGCCAACAAACCTGAAAGCAATGACAATATATAAACTAGCATAAAAACACAAAAATAAGCTAATTTTGACATGATTCATTATAAAAACCACAAAAATAAGTCAACGTTAAAATCAAGATTATTCATTTGTATTAGCCAAAATATTTCAGAAATATCTTCTTCAGCATGAATTTTCACTTAATTCAGCTTTGATTATTTCAAAGCAATAGGCCTCTACAAATGGTTTTCTACTTCATCTGGATAAAATGATTTTAATGAAATATTTTTCAGTGCTAAAGCAATGGAATAATAAACCTCTTCACTTGATCAGTGATGACAAATAAACTTGTGGACACATATCCCAGTTCACATTCCCTTGCATGTGAATAACGTCCTGAATGAAATTATTTAACACATCTATGCATAACTAAGACTCTTCTGGCTGCCCCAGGAGAAACAATGATATTGACTTAATTCTAACCATACAACACAAAAATATGGTCAAAAAAAGAGAGAATTTGGTGACTTTTTTCACTGGTGTCTTACAATATTTGCAACCGCTGGCAAAATGCATCATTAATCCTCAAATGAAAGGTGCTGGATAGGATTAGTGAAGAGCAGAGATTAACAAACTTTACAGCCCCCAAAAGGAAGAGCAAAATGGTAGGAAACAGAATCCAGAGGATGTTCTAAAGATTTTTTTTTTTTTTTTTTTGCCAAAGTTTTAGCAAAGAATCATTTTATGCTTCCCATTGAAAAGCATGTGGATGACTGGGTCCCAAAAGATGAGGATTCCGAGCCCATAGGAAGTCACACTTATTTAGCAGGACAGCTGAATTAGCTTTTTGGTCAATCACCTCATTTGCCAGTTGACTGTAACTATTTATTAATTTGATACGGGAGAATAATGCGAAATAATGAGAAAGTAGTAGAAAAAAAGAGTTCTGTAATTTTAAATGAAACAGGAAGACTTTTCTTTGCTGAATGATCCTTCAAAAAAAATTGCTAAACTGTGGAAATTTAAAGCCTGTAAGCACTACCATTCATTATTAAAAAAACCCCTTTTTTTAAGAGTAAAACTTTAGGTAACCCTGTCATTTTTTTTTTCCAGAGCTGGCAAAGATGATCCTTTTTGCCCATTTTTAAACACAGATCCACTAATACAGACACATATATAAAAATGCATATGCAGAAATACAGATATGTAGAGGATATTTATCCTACCTTCCTTTAAAAAAGGCAACATAAAAAATTGATGCGTAAGAATTCACGAACTTCAGTAGGAATGCCTTCAAAATCAGCCTTTCCTCAAAGGTTTTCTCTGTTTTTGGTATTTCTGGGGAAAAATAAAAAAAGAGAGCTGAATCAGTAAGTATATAAAAATCCCTGACTACCCAAACACAAAAAAAACCAAACCAAAATTCAAACTTTGCGCTTATATTAATTTTTCTTTCGTACCTCTAATTTGTACCAAAGCCACTAGGTCTGTCACTGAGTCCTGATTTCCAGAGATATTTAATTCCACAAAGCAAAAGCAGTAAAAATTACTTTGCTGAATATATGGAAATTAACATACAAGAGTGTATCAGTTACACAGTTACATAACTTTAATAACAAAATATTCATATTCTCAACTGAGGAATGCTGAAAGAAAAGTACAAAGACTTTCAACCAGATAAAAAACACCTTAAAATATCCTTAACAAGGCTTCATTTCTGTCGTGAGACTGTTGCTATGTTTGATGCTAAACACAAGACTAAATACATTTTTGAATAATTAAGTATTAAGTGAACTAAGTGCAAAACAAAGGCACATTTCTGCTAACAATTCACTATATATGTTCTGTATTTCAAGATTTCTCGGTTTAAATATTTTCAGTATTCATTACTCCGTTCCCAAATTTATTTTCAGTTTCTGTGAAAATTTTCTGGTAGCGGAAGACACAGATATAAGGCAGAGGCTTTTCAAACTGATGGTAAAATCCTTTTTAAAAGATTTTATAAGCCTTGTGTTTCTCTGCTCATCCTGAGCTGTATCTAATGTGAGAGAAGATAATTTTATGATTAAATTTATCACTCTTGGCTGAACTTCTGTGGCATTAAAAAAAAAAAAGTGTGGAATAATAAGGAGATTCAGAACTCTGGCTTAAGGATTTCATTAAAAATACTGCTGTACTTGTACAGCAAGTACAGCAGTATTTTTAATGATTTTTTTTTTCGTGTAAAAAATGAAATTTTTCTTTTATATAATGATTTTTTTTTTTTTTTCAGGCACAGTTTAAATGTTCTGTTTGCTTTGCTGGTTTTTTTGAGGGGGTTTTCTTAAAAAAACAGTATGATTATTTTAGCACTAAAGGAATAGAAAAGCCTAATGCGCCATCACTGCCTGGCTTTCTTTGTGATACTTTCAACCACATTTTCATAAAAGATCAGTGCACAGCCTGATGAACCCTAAGGCATGATCCACCTATATGTATATAAAAAAGCTCAATTAAACCTTCAAACAATTTGTAGGTGATCCCATACACTGAATAGATCCACAAGATAAAAGCTTAGGGGCAGGAAGAATGTGAATTAACAGCAGTGCAGCTTTTCATTTGAGGGAGAAAAATCCTAAACTCTGCCTTACAGAGAACCCCCCTAAGGATGAGCTCAGCCTCTGGATGAACATTTGCACACCATATATGGTCCCAGAGGCTCCCTCAGACATCCTATACCATAGCTGTAGAGGCATGTGTAGAATTTGTCCTCCAGCTCAGTCGGGTGTGCTGCGTGAGAAATGCATTCAGCCAGAATAGGTGCATTAGTAACAGAGAAAACTCCCTCATCCCAAAAAAATGAAACACCCAGTGATGGGTTGTTGTGCCAAAATTGGGTAGCTGGAACTTTGCAGGTGGAGGATGAGCTGAGTAAGGGGTGGAACGAGCCTTAGCTCTCTGCAGGAGCTGCTGCCTTCATAAGGGGCAAACACAAGTAGTTTTGATTTTGTCCTCGTTTCACTGGTTCTTCCTTGGCCTCATTGAATTCCTCCCTGTGAGGGTGCTGAGGCCCTGGCACAGGTTTCCCAGAGAAGCTGTGGCTGCTCCATCTCTGGAAGTGTCCAAGGCCAGGTTGGATGGGGCTCTGAGCAGCCTGGTCTGATAGAAAGTGTCCCTGCCCTTGGAATGAGGTGAGTTTTAAGGTCCCTTCCAGACCAAACCATTCTGTGATTCTGAGTTACAAGTGAGCTGTAAATCTTGTCTCTCACCACCTCATTGCTGCAGATGATCTGCTCTTCCTGGAAATAGCAGGATGCCATCTGCACTTTGGCTGGTCCCATCTGTGATAAAGGAGCATCAGTGCCCCACAGGAGTCCTGCTGCATCCTGTAGGAGCTCTCTGTATTGATAACAACAAAACTCCTACTCTTTTCCTCCAGGCACTGATTGAGGAGGAATTGAGGCGTATGCTTGACTGTGATCTCATGATTAATACAATTGCTATCAGTGCTATTCTTGTGCTCACAGATGTATTTTCCACCTGAGCAGAGATTCAAGTGTACTTGGGGTTGGAATAGAAACTTATGCTGTCAAGAGCTACTCCTTCAGCCCAACAAGTGTGTTCTTCAGCTTGTGCATTAAGTGCAGCATGAAAGGGGAATTGAGTATGTTTTTCTCCTCTCAGCAAAATGAGAGTTCACAAGTTAAGCAACATTCATCAGCATGCGTGAATTGTAATTTTTTAAAACATTTTGATTACATTTGGCATCTGAGCCTAGCACTGGAGAAAGCTGCCTGAGTGAACTTTGTAACTCATGTAATTTGTAGCTCTAGAGATTATTCTGACTGGATCCTTCTTAAACAAAACATCTGATAGTTGATTAGGAATGCTGCCCTAATAAAGATAGGATTAGAATTAAATGTAAAGTGACAGGGGGCAATAATCAGCAAGTAAGAAACTGTTGTTTTTTTCACTGTTCAGCCTGGTGTACATCTCAAAAGGAGAGATTTTCCTCCTGTATTTCCCAGAGGCCATGGCAGTGCCTAGAACTCCCCAGCTCCTGCCTAGAAACTGTTGGAGAAGCCTCATCTTCATCTTTTTTACTCTTCCCACACAGCTGTGTCATTCCTCGACATTTGTGCCCTTTCTTACCTGGGCAGCTGCAGTGGACAGAATTGATCAGTCACACACAGTTAGCAGTCTGTCATTTATATGAAAGCTGAAAATCAAGGTACATTTTTTTTCCCTGGACAGTGAACCTGAGCTCATTTATGCCGCTAGAACAGAGTCCATTTGTGTAACCCTGTTAGAATCTCTCCAAAGCCTGGCGTGAAACAGAAATAAACAAATTAACCCACTAAAGTGGCAATTTGTAAAATGAATTGCTTTGTCTTCATTTCTTTCAAATACTTTAGGAATTTAATCAGAAGTAAGAGGACCATACTCCCAAAATTCAGGATTGGCCCTCTAATAACTGCAAAACTGTAGTTTGTAATGTTCTTCCAAAAATAGAACTGAAAAAAGATGTTTTCATTTGTGAATTTAAAAGTGTTCTGAGAACTGAGAAGAAACAGAAGTCTTAAGAGTAATCTCTTGTAAAGGCTCTATAAGTCAAGATCCTTGATCTAATTTATATAACAAGACAACCCCCAGACTAAGCCCCTATTAGTAAACATTTTTACCCCAATGTGTATAACAAAACAATAATTCAGGCCTAAATCTCTACAGCAGTCAAAGGAATGACTTGTCTTTAAAAGAAATCAATATCCAGGCTTGCAACAATATTTTGATGTTTAAAATAAATTTTGAAAATTAAAATAAATTTTGAAAATAAATTTTGAAAGCCCAACCATTAACATTAATAAAAAGTCCAGCCCAGATATGCCCCTAAAATGGAACAAAAAAAATTGTTTGAGCAGTAAGAAAATGGTTAAAACCTTCATCATGGAAACAACATCAGTGTAATTTTGTGAGAGCCACCAACATTTTTTAAACAACCCACTGACTTTCTGCAGCTCTTAGCTATAAAGAGGTACTTTCAGAAGCCTGAATGTTTCCACCAGCCCTGTCCAGGAGGAAATACTCCTCCTGGAACCATCCTTGTACCCCCTCAATGTGTCAATACATGAATTAATGCAGAACGTGGCGGGGCAGTTTTACCAATTTCCGTCAGCCACTTGGCCACAGCTCCGTAGATTTCATCAAGGATGAGGACCACCACGAGGTTAAGGATGACAGCAGTGGCAGTGACCGTCACCCGGACGTTGGACCTGGTTGTCTCGTTGGTGCTGAAGGACAAGGCGGCCGCCGTCGTGATCCGGTACACGATGACACCAAACACTGCAGAAAACGTCAGCATGATCTGCAAACGAGTGAACACATGGGTTAGTCCAGCCTGGAAACAGGAGCTTTGCCTGGGAAGGTTGGGTGTGTTCCATCAGTTGGCATTGTGGGGTTGTTTTTTTGTTCGAGGTGATGATATGCAGGTGGTCGAATTGAAAAAGGCAAGAATTCAAAGCTCCTCGACAAACGGGGACATAAATAAGGAATAAGGAAATGAATGCATGACTCCAAACTGGCACAACAATTCAACTGACACGAGATGCTCAGATGCTTCACAGCATCTCTCCTGGGAAGACAGCCTGAGAGAGTTGGGATTGTCCAGCCTGGAAAAGAGAAGGCTCCAGGGACATCTTATACCACCTTTCGGTATCTAAAGGAGGCTTATAAAAAAGGGGGAAAGTGACTTTTTACATAGGCAGGTAGTGGTAGGAAAAGGGAGGATGGTTTTAAACCAAAAGAGGACATTTTTTGTGAGATATTAGGAAGAAATTCTTTCCTGTGGGGTTGTTGAAGCCCTGGCACAGGTTTCCAGGAGAAGCTGTGGCTGTCCCATCCCTGGGAGTGTCCAAGGCCAGGTTGGATGGGGCTCTGAGTGTCCTGATCCAGTGAGTGGCATCCCTGCCCCTGGCAGGGAGTTAGAATTAGATAACCTTTAAGGTCTCTTTCAACCCAAACTAATCTTTTATTCTGGTGATTCTTTTATAATGATTCCATGGATTCCTGCAGATGGGTATGTGCATTCTGATTAAAGCTACACACAACATCCATGCAGTGAAATTTGTGCATTTTGGTTCAAAAGCAAGAATTAAGCAAGGTTTTTTTATCTGGCAATAGATTCAGATGGTTTGGACTGAAGGGCCTGTATTTATGTGCAGTCAGGGAAATGGGCTTTACTGGCTCAAACAGCTTCACCTGTGCACAGCAGAATTGCCAAGTTACAAATTAAAAAATAAAAATTTCCCCCTGTTATTATTCCTTTAAGACTGATCTAATCAGGGTTATTAGGGCTTCACTTTACATTTGTGTCCCAAAAATCACTTGGTATCCCTGGCATCCTTTGTGGGCTGGCTTTGACCCATGAGATGAGGAAAGTTGGCTCTGCTATTTAAGGTCAAGTTCCCACAAGAAGAATTTGAATTTCACAGTGCTATGGTTTTCTAGTTTAAAAAAAAAATAAATTAAAAAATCCAAACCAATCCACAATGAAAAAAGAAATCAATAAAACAATAATAAAAATTAGCAAAATTACATCATCAAAGCACAAAAGGAGAAAAATGTACATTTTTCTCTTTTGCCTGTAGCAAGAATTCCAGTGTACATTCATTATTTTAGGTAAAACATCTTGAGATCCTCAGATGAAAGAGACTACCCTAATGTGAAAGATTAGACTACTGCAATTATTAAAATAGACCCAGGGGCCCAGATTCAAAACATGGGTTTAAAGAAAATTTAACAGTCCATTTTAATGATCCAGCAATAGTTTATTGAATTCCTGTATGTTGCATTGTTGCATGAAAAGGAACTATTGCAAAGAACCACAACAAGATTCAGAGTTAAATTATTAAAGGTTGAAGGTGAAAACTGGACACATTTTGCTTTTATGAAGAACTGGTAAGCATACTAAAAATTAACTATTAGGAGAAACTCCTGGAGATTTCAGATGAAATTGTCAAATATGTTTTGTCAGCAAATAGAAATAGTTAGACCTAGTAAAACATCTAATTTTACTTTTTAAAGAACTGTTTCATTAATTTTAAATGAAAAGTAGGTGAATGATAAAAACCTGAACCTGAAACAGCTTAAATGAAAAATTTTCAAATTACATAAAATATTATTTCCTTTGGTTTTGTAGTTTTCATTGTGTCAAGGAAACATTTCTAGTTTTTATATAGATTTTTCTTTTGGCTTACCTACCAAATGAACAGACAAAAAAAATCACATTCATGCTGAACTACCTTGCTGTGACAGAAGGGGTGCAGGAATACAAGGATGATAACTTTTTCCTTGCTTCCCCATTATAGTCACTAAAGTAAAGAGTAAAATCCCCAATAAAGGAAGAAAACAAAACAGCACCACCTGGCATTAATTTACTTCACCTTCCACCTCTACAGACACCTTAAGCTACTTTCTTTGTCTTAATCTGAGTCACAGACTCCTTCATCTTAATCTTCTTCCTAATATTCTCTTCCTGTTTCTTTTCCCTGTGGATTTCTGTGCAATTTTTTCACTATGGTGGTAGACAAGGAAAATCAGCAATTGGATGCCTCATTTTGGAGCTGATGAGAGTCTCCACACATACTTCTTTCCATCACAAATTCCTACTTAGGAAGGATATCTTAACAGTACAGGAAGAGTCAAGGACAGTCCTCACTAAATAGAGAAAGAGGAAATTTCACATCAGGAAAGTTCAATAGCAAACTCTCAAACCTGACCAAAGGATTTTAGGGATCCCTTGCCCTGAGGAATGTTACTGGAGGATGAGAGAGTAGCAACCTTTTCAATCCATGCAGTGCCATAGCAAGATATACAAAGTTACTGTGGAAAAAAAAATGTTTTATTTGTTTAAAGAACAAAAATATTTGTGTTGCAAAAGCACCAGGGCTTCAGAAACTCTCAGTTGCTCAGCTGTTTTTAAACATCTGCTTAGACACAGATGGAAAAACACTCCTTTAGGAGTCTTCATTATCTGTGCATCCAGCAAGAAGAGAAAATTGAGGAGGGCCTGTAGGACTGCACAGTGACTGTGAGCATAATTCTCACTCCCCAGACAGTCACTGAGGGGGAATGGTTCCTGTATCCTCACAGCATTTCTCTCATTCCTGAAAATACCTCTTCTGCCCAAATTCCTGATCAGGCAGGCCACCATTTGTTCAGGTGCCCACTTTGGGGTTTGTTGTCATTGCCAACATTCCCTCTGGCCAATTCTTCCCCCCCTGTTGTGGCAGCTTCTTCCCTGAATAGCTGAACGAGTCCGTCCAGGACTGAACTGCTTAGAAACAGATGTGAAAATTGGCTGCAGAAAAGGTCACCTACTGAGCCTGGTATGAATGAAGACAAACAGGAAAGCAAACTGGATCTGAGAAGGAAGCTATAAAACCCCGTGGGCTAGGCTGCTACCTCCATCCAAGTAGGATAACAATTTAATGTCCAGATAGTTCTCTGGCTCCCCAGTAGGGCTATTCTAGAGTCAAGTATTACACCATGTGAGTGAGAATAGCATGGAAGAGGCTGAACTCTTCTGCCATGACACAAATTGAGTTTCTTCCTTCCTCTGACAGAGCCCAACAAATAAAAGCCCCAGTGATGCATTGTTCCATGCCACCCTGCTCTCCTTCCAACACTACCAGGGTTTTTATCACCATCTCAGAAATCTCTGCCACAACATGTACCTTCTAAATATGAGGTTTATAAATTGTGATGTTTTATTGTTAATCACACTCAAAAAAACTTTTAGATGCCCAGCTGAGCCCAGATCTGCTACCATTGATCTAGCTCTGCAAAAAATGAGACGTGTGAACTTCTGTCCTACAGTCCCTGCATAATGCATAGCTGAAATCAGACTTGGATCTTCTGCCCCCTCTGCAGTCCAAAGAGGTTTTATGTACAACAAAAGGACTGTGATCAGATTTTACAGCATCCGTACATGCATGAATTAATCCTTGGAATTGTTTGGTGATGTAAGACTGGGCAAGAGAAGTGAAAACAATTTTTTTTTTTCAAGCTGCAGTTTGAATAGAACAGCATGCCTAGCTTAACACAGACAGAGGAGAAGCCAGAAAGAAATGAAAAGACCACAACACAGTTCTTGAAAGAGGATTCACAAAACTGAAGTACATGAGTTTGGAGTATGGAAATTAAGGGAAAAAATAAAAATAAAAAGGAAATATTTTACACTAAGAAAAAAACAAAACATTATGAACTTCAAGAATCACCAGGAAAAATATAGGATATAAAGCTCAGGGACAGAACAAAGCAGCATCACTCTATAGCAATGTAGAAAGCTTCATGGAAAGCACCTATAGATCTGGAACTCCAGACTCTTTTGGCCTGGAAAAGGTAACATTAAAAATTCAACAACCACTTCTGCAGCACTAGAAATTGCTATGCATTTGTGTGCAGGTCTGTGTGAGTCTTGTACCTCCGCACATACACCTAAGTTCCAGATTTCATTATTTATTTTGTACACAGGCCTTATAGCTACAATAATTAATCTGTGTGAATAATAATAATAGAGGTTAACAAATAAGGTTTTCTCAGTGCAATTCTTTTTCACAGACTGACAACAAAACTTCAGTCTGATCATTCCAATTCCTGTTTAACTAATGTAGCAGGAAAAAGGGAAACATCCCATACAGTAAAGAGCAGACTGGAATATCCATGTAGGATAGCAGAGCATGCTCTCCCTTATCAAGAGTTGGCTTGAATTCCATGCACGGTTTGCAAGTTGTCTCCTGTAGGTACTTACATATAAATAATGCTCAAAATATTGCAAAAATAAAATCATTGTGTCCACTTTGCCAGATGGTGAAAGTCAGCCTAGTTCCACTAGTCACGAACTGAAGTTGAAGAATTGGAGCTCTGCATTTTACATCTCACAAACTGTAGGTAATAACCCTTTATAAATCTCTCTGAGATGTTACAGTAAGCAGGGAGGGTAATACCTAGGCTATGAGTCAGGAAAGCACTTTAAGCTCATGCTTAGGGGAGATTTAAACATGTGGTGAAAGTCAAGAGCTCATGTAAGCACCTTGTCTGCAAAAGAATGACTTGTAAAAGCTAAATCAGGGCTGTGTGCTTAGTCAGACTCAGTGTGGTCTGCTCTAAGTGAAGTCATGATTGATGCCACTTAGAGGTTCTGTCTAAAAAGCAAATACTGGGTATGGCCTCAGGATGGTAAACTCACTCAAAATGCTGCATGTAGATCCATATATGACACATCTAAAATGTACAGGAAATACTCTGAATATGCAATGCATACATCTTCATAAATATATAAACTTATCTATAAGGTTGTAGACATTAACTTCAATGTGAGCATTTGTTTGTCAGCAAAAGAAATTAAATCTTCACAGGACATCTGGTGACATAGGCAAATCTGAGTAAATTAGAAAGACACTTTGGTATCTTAAAATAATTTAAGCCCTAAGTGAGTTTTCCCTAGTTAGATGCTGCAATGGTGTAAACAGGACAATTTCGTTGCCATTTTATAGTGGCTGTAGATATGAACAGAAGCTTCCAGTCAGAAATTATTATAACCAGAGGGATAATGGTATCCTTTACCATGTAATTTAGGGTTTGGTAGCCAGGCCTTCCTCTTGTTGTTTACAAAGTCCAGCAGCTCCATGATGCCGTTTGTTCTGCTGGAAATTTGACTTTTGACTAAGGCAATGGTGTCCTCACTTTAGAGGCTGACTTGCACACCTGATTCTTGTTCCCAAGGGAGGACTGTGTACCATGATCTTCCTCAACTACTGTACAGTCCATCCCTGAATGTGTCTTGGATATTTCTCAGCAACTGATTTATTTCACCTGGATGTTCTGAGGCTCAACCTTTCCGAACGTCACTGCAACCAACATATGCAATACTGTGCTCACAACTAAATATCAATGTTAACCCTTCATTGGATTATAGAGATGGAGCAGAAGCCCTGAGGGAGAGGCAGAATTTTTGTGATGAACTGCTGGCATTACAGCGAGTCAGCCCTTCCACAAATAACCTTTGGAAAAAGAGAATAAAGTTGGAGACAGGCACTGAGCTCCATGAACCTTCCTAGTATTTCTCCCAAACTGATCTTACCTTCAGATTTTTAACATATTTGAGAACAGCAATTCAAGGATTTCCTTCTAGATGCTCATGGCAAATTTTCTCCTGCCTAATAAATGAACAGAAATTCAGATTATATTTACCATAAATAAAATCAGTCCAAAGTTTGCTGCATGTCCAGGCATGCGGTCACTCCATGTCAGCTTCTCCTTTTCATTCTGTAGGCAAAAACACATAAATAAAATAACAGATGTGACACAACTGTACAGTAAAAAATATTAGAATTAATAGGATTCATTATTGGGAGCCATTCTCAATTCCACTGTTGTGATTTTGAAGCATATTATGTGATATTTTAAAGTAGATATTAATTTGAGATAAAGGAGGGGAAGAGTAAATAAGACATAGAAATGTCTGCAAAAATCAGAAAGTATCCTATGCAACTATGATTTTAATATTTGAAAATGTGTATTCAACTCTTACTAAAGTTCATATCAGGAGACATCCCCGAGATTGACCTTAATTTACATTTAGTCAAAGCAAAATTCAAGCATTAATTCTGAATTTCTTCTTGTAAAACCACAGAAGAACAGTGCTTGAGACAGACTCCCTGGTAAGATTGCTGACTACCATTGAACACAGATTTTTTTTCTAATGGTCACAAGCACTAAGTGTCACCTCTCAGACAGTTCTTGCAAGACACCCCAATCCTTCCCTAGCACTTGTTTTATAGTGGAGGGGAACTACAAAAGCAAAGCTCCTCAATCTCTGCTGCCAACCTTGTTTTCTTCATGCATAAACAGCATCTCCCTCTTCCCTGCGTAATTTAAAGCAACTGTGATCAGTGAAATCCAGTACGCTCTTCCCCTCCCCACACAAACTCAACTCCAGCCCCAGCTGCATGTACATCTAAAGGAGACATTTGAAGATGGATTTATGTGAGAAATACGATTCCCTGCTCTTGAAATAGGTTTCTTAAAATAATAATAAGGTCGCTGCTTTGTTTAAGTTAAACTAAAACTATATAATTAAATTAACTAGGGACACAAAGCCAGCTGCTGTTGGTATTTCTGTGAAGCACCATTGCTGCCCCATGGACCAGCACTACCCTTACACTGGAGTCAGCCCAGAGTGATTCTGAATTTAAATCAGATTAGAACTCAGGTCAAAGGTTTCCAATAAACCATTTTTTAAGGCACAATTGCCCTCAGATAAACACAAAAATCTGGGAGCATTGTGCCTTTGTAAGAGGCTTCCCCAAAGCAGAATCAGGAATGGAGTATAGAAGTGCAGAAATGCAGTCATGGATTTGTTAACTGAGACGTGGAATTAGGCCTAGGGCACAATCCTGCCTTACACATCTATTGCCATGGTGGTGGTGCCTCAGACACTGTGGGAAGGAGAATTACTCAACAGCCCCTCTGGTGACCTCCTCTCCTTCAGGACAGTCCTGGCAGCACTGGGGCACAGCAAACCCAACCAGAAGCACCAATAATTTGGCCCAGTGTTTGCAGCACATAAATAAATATTCCTTACAGTTCACACACAGAGTCCAGCACGTAGCTGGAAGGCCACTTGAAAAAGCATTCCTGTCAATGCACACATGCATTTCATTGCATTTTGGCTCAGCTATTCTACAGGACACGAAGTTCTGAGGGAATATATTCCCAGAAGGCCTGAAGGACACCACATTTTATCATTTCACTAGGGGCTGTATGGGGTTGTGCTTTGTACTTGTGCTGAACACAAGACTGATAAAACAGAGATGGGTTTGTTATTGTTGAGTTTACACTGAGCCCAAGCCTTTCCTGCTTTTTTTGCTGCCACACTGCTGAAGGAATTTAAGAGGAGACACAGCCAGGACAGGTGACCCCAAGTGACCAAAGGTATATTTCAAACCTTATGGCATCATGATCCATGTATAAAGTGGGGAGAAGAAGGAAGAAGGGAGGGATGTTTGGAATAATGATGTCTGTCTTCCTGAGAAACTGCTGCCCCTGCTCTTCTGGGAATGGCTGAACATTTGCCCAGCTGTGGCAAGCAGGGAATTAATTCTTGGCTTGGCTTTGCTTTGCTATAAAGCTGCCTTTATCCCAACCAGGGACTTTCTCCCTTTTACCCTTCCCATTCTGCCCCTGATCCTGCTGTTGGGCAGTGAGTGGTTGCTGGTTGGGGTTACCAGAATGGTCAGCAGGCTGTCTTCTCAGCTTACTCTTCCATGCTTGTGCTTCCTTGAACCTTATTTTTCCATGAGTTTGCCATGGTCTGTAGCACTCAGCTAAAGGGAGATCTGGGCAATGAGAGGAGTTGCTAAGCCAACATAAGAAGAAAGGAAATGCTGGATGAGGTAAGAGACTTACGTAGCATACATGGCCAAAAATAAATTTGGAAATTTAACTGAATTCCAGAGCTCCCAGTACCATCCCAGGAGTCTCAGCTGCTCCTAGTCCCTCCTAGAGCTCCCGGTCCATCTCAGTTTTTCCCAGTTCATCCTCATCCATCTCAGAGCTTCCAGTCCATCCAGGCAGTGGAAAATTACCTTCTGTTCCTGTGACCAGAGACAGGACTCAAGGAAATGGGATGAAGCTGATTCAGGGAAGTTTTTAGGCTGAATATCAGGAAAAGTTTCTTCCTCCAGAGGGTGGTTGGGCACAGAACAGGGAATTCCCATTTCCCCAGGGAATGGTCACAGCCCCAAGGCTGCCAGAGCTCCAGGAGCTTTTGGAAAACACTCTCAGGCACAGGGTGGGATTGTTGGGGGATCCTGTGCAGGGCCAGGAGCTGAGCTGGATGATCCTCTATCTGGAGCAGCCCAAAAAGTGTAAGCATTTATTGATGCAACAAGATGAAATAGATCATCTGAAGAACAATCTCAGTGATAGATATGCTACACTGGGGAGCATTCCCCAAAATGAACTGTGTTGCAGGGGAATATTTGTATGCAGACAGAAAACCTCACAATAGGAATTGTTTGGTTTTGTGCCAAAGGCAAACTAAAATATTTACTTTAAAAATCCCACTTTCTTTTTCCTTCAATATAATGATGGATTTGGAATTCTAGTGGAGGAAAAAGCAGGTTTTGGTCTGTGTGCAGTGATATGTTCCTGTTTTAATGTTTAATGGTGTGTTGAATATATTCCTTGAAGAGGTACGACTATTTTCCTATTTAAAAAATAAAAAAAATGAAATTAAAAAATATTCAAAAAGGAAAGAAAGTTAAAACTAAATCCTTTCTATATTTTTCTGGATGCTTTATTTCCATGTGAATTACCTAACATGGCAAAGATCCAGCTCTGCATCCTCAGGTGGGTGGGCCCCTGAGCTGTGGAAACCTGGAAGTACCTTGGACTTGGACAGCACCAGGCAGCTTTTGAAAACAATTCTCTGCTTCTCTGGTTATTTAACCACAGCCACTTTGCTCAGCTGACAAGTATTTCAGTTATTAATTGATATTTTCCCTCAAGACAACACCTCCTCCAAGCAGGTGTTTCTAACCATCAGCAATGCCAGCTCAGCCTGCACTTGGGGAGCACAGACAGAGATTTTCTCTCTTCTCCATCCTGCTTTGTAGCTCCAGTGCTAAAATTGAGGGTTTTCAGTGTGGTTGTGATAACATAGGGTTAAATTGATTTCTAAAATAGCAAGGGCCCAAAAATAGGGATCGGCTACACTTGTGAGCAGGATGTTATTCCGTGCTATTGTTCTAATTAAATGAAGTATAAAGCATAACTTTGCACAGGTGGAAGGGGGAGAGAAAGGGGGAACTTTGGTAGAATGCATAGGCCCTAAAAGAATAAAGTTAGGTCAGGAGGATCTGTACCGATATAATCATTAGCAAGATGCATGCCAGAATTGTCAATTGTAATATCAGTTTGGTAACTAAATATGATTATTTTCTCCAACCAGAATCTTGAGCAAGAATCACACAGATTATTGTTCCTCGGGATGGAATCAATGGAACAATGGGGTTTAATGATTAACACGAATCCTTATGTAACAATAAAAGTATAAAACTGTAACCATAAAGCATGTTGGACAAGCCGAGATCTGGGTCTGGACCCCCGGCTTCCAGAGCTCTGAAATAAAGCACCGCATACAATTTCGCAATTGTGTGTTCTTTCCTCGGCTAACATTTTGGCGACCCAGATGGGACCTTGTGAGCGCTGCTGAGGACCTCCCAACCCGATCACGCTCCAGCCGGCACCGAGGGATTCTCGGGGAGCCCATCGCGCCGGGACCCCCTGCCACTCACAACGTCCCCTGGGAAAGAGGTAAGGTGCTTTATTATTTGGTTTGGTATGGGGTGCCTGCCTGTTAGACGTGGCGAAAGCTGCGCGTGGTTGGGCTAAGGAATTCCTGGTATTGCCTAGGCAGCCGTCCGTCAGTCAATTGCGAAAGCATTGCAGGTTCGGCAGTGGTGGTTTTATGTAGTTATAATGGAGAAGCTAAGAGGATTAAAAGGGTTTTGGGCGGCAATGCCCCCATCCCACATGCTTCTCCATTGGGTTGTTTGTTAGCACATTGGAAGGAAGGAAACTTTGGTCAAGAGTGACATAAGGATAAGTTGATTGATTATTGTACTGTGTGGTGGCCTGAGTACATTTTGCCTGATAACCAGAGATGGCCGGAAAATGGGTCTTTACAATCGGAACTTATATCACAACTGATGACACATTGTAAATGAGAGTCAAAACTTGATGAATTGCCATACATAGATATTTTCTTTTATTTAAAGGAGAAACCGGCATGGTTGGTGGAATGTGGAATACAAGCACTGGTCTTAGAAAATAATCATTGTTTGGCTTGCGTCCAAGATAAGTGTTGTGTAGAACACCTGGTTTTGGGAAAAAGGGGGGAGATGATTTGGAAGCTGATTTATTTGTAGGACCCACTGCCCCTACCAACGCTCCCTCAGCATTAAGTTCCACTCCACTTACTCTCACCCCACCTGATTCTGTTTCCTCTGCCCTGCTTGCACCTATCCAAAATGCTTCTCCTGGCTATCCTCCGTCTCTGCTGACACTTGCTCAAAGATTTATCCCTCTACCGACTCTCCTCTCCCACCTACGCCTATATCATCGGCTCCTGTCCCCTCTATCTTCCTCTGCCCAAGTTGCGCACTGCTTCTATCCTTGACAACGATCAGGATTTGACTGTGGGGCGAGGATGAAGGGGAGGGAGATGCAGAAGGGACAGAACGGAAAGCAGTGATAGTGGAGAGGATAGCTCAGATGCAGCCAGGAAATATATTGGTCTTCAGATAGATAGTGAGCAAGCAAGGATTCAGCTCGTCTTTATTTTTCTAGACCAATCACAGGAGGACATTAGAAAAAGTTACAGAAACTGGAAAGCAGAAAGTTAAGAAGTTTGGACAAGCTTTTAGAGGTGGCGATGACGTGGTGGCAGAACCGGTCGGGACAGTAATAGAAGTGGTTTTGGCAGAGGCTGTGGAGTATTAAAAATAAATAAATTAGAAGGACATTGAAAGTGAGAGTGCCCAAACTGGTTTAGTCAGTATGTTCAGCCTCAGTTGGATAGCATAGCCAGAGTCATGGATCTGTGAGGGGAAGCCAGGATCAAAGGAACAGATGGTCACTCTGCGCTTAGAAGGGAAAGATGTCACTTTTCTTGTAGATATTCCATATTAAATTATGTAGAAGGGCAGATTGGGGAGAAATTGATTGTAATTATTGGAGCCACAGGGAAGGAGGAGATACGGCCATTCCTGCAACCTCTAGATCTAAGCTTTGGAAATAAAACTTTAACACATGAATTTTATATATACCTGGGTGTTCAGCTCTGCTCTTGGGGTGTGATTTTCTGGCAGCTCTAGAGGCAGTGATTACTTTTGAGAATGGTGAACTTGTAATGAGGATACCTGAGTCTGAAGCAGGAAAGATTTTAATGGTAAAAGAGAAACCAACTCCCAATATTCCTAAAGAAGTAGAAGCAACAGTGATTCCCTCTGTGTGGGAAATGGATATACTAAGGAAATCTAAATTGGCACAGCCAATACAGGTAGAATTGAAGAAAGGAGCAAGTGCCATGCAAATTAAACAATATCCTATCAAGACAGAAGCACGACAGGGAATAGCAAAAATCATTGATAAATTCCTAAAGTACCAAATTCCAGAAGAATGTGAATTAAAATACAATACTGCAATATTCCCAGTAAAGAAATCTAATGGTGAGTATAGACTTGTACAAGATTTAAGGGGCATAAATGAGATAACTAAAAAGACATTCATCTAGTAGTTGCTAATCCTTATACATTGCTAGCATCTGTGAAAGAGACATACAAATGGTTTACTGTAACTGATTTAAAATATGCCTTTTTCTGCATACCCCTTGACCAAGCTAGTAGGAAACTATTTGCCTTTGGGTGGGAACATCCAGAAAGTGGAAGAAAGACCCAGCTCACCTAGACTCAATTACCGATGAAGTACAAGAACTCCCCCACCCTATTTGGGAGTCAATTGGAGGAGGAACTGGAAATCTGGACTAAAGGACAGGTGCCAAGAGTCCAATACCTAATACTTCAGTATGTATATGAAATTTTGATTGCAACTGAGGAAGAAGCAACCTGCATAAAGGTAACCATTGAGATTTTAAATTCATTGGGAATGGGAGGATATATAAGGTGTCCAGAGAAAAAGCACAAATTGCCCAACAGACTGTGATCTATTTGGGATACAAAATCTCACAAGGGCAAAGAAAACTAGGTACTAATCGTATCCAAGCTCTTTGTGCCATTCCAGAACCCCAGAATCTACATGAGCTGCGGATTTTCCTTGGGATGACTGGGTGGTGTCACCTGTGGATCATGGACTATGGACTGATTGTGAAATCTTTGTACAAGGCTCAGAAGATGCAGTCATTCACCTGGGGAAAACCACAGAGAGAGGCCTTCCAGAAATTGAAGGTAGCACTGACAACTGCTCCTGCTCTAGGGTTACCTGATCTGTCCAAAGGCTTTCAGCTGTATGTACATGAAAGGCAGCAACTGGCACTGGGAGCCCTGACCCAATGACTGGGAAGCTGGAAAAGGCCGGTGGGTTACTTTTCCAAACAACTCGACAACGTAAGTGCTGGGTGGCCTTCATGTCTACGGGCAGTGGCAGCTACCATTCTGCTGATACAAGAGGACAGGAAGCTCACGATGGGAAGACACATAGATGTCTTCGTACCGCATATGGTGACTACGGTCCTGGAGCAGAAAGGGGGCCATTGGCTCTCTCCAAGCAGAATGATGAAATTCCAGGTAACCCTGACTGAGCAGGATGACGTGACTCTGAAAACTACTAACCTTTTGAATCCAGCCTCGTTTCTAGGTACCACAGCTGAGGAAGGCCCATTAGAACATGACTGTGTGGAGGTAATCGAGTACACCTATGCAGCAAGAGCAGACTTGAAAGACATCTCTCTAGAACAACCAGAATGGGAACTCTTCACAGATGGAAGCAGCTTCGTGGAAAATGGAATCAGATATGCTGGATATGCGGTAACCACAGTTGATAGGGTAGTGGAGGCAAAAGCATTACCACCAAGTACTTCAGCTCAGAGGGCAGAACTGGTCGCACTAACCAGAGCCCTAGAATTGAGCAAAGGAAAGACAGTCATCATATGGACTGACTCAAAATATGCCTTTGGAGTAGTACATGTACATGGTGCCTTATGGAAGGAGAGGGGACTGCTATCCTCTCAAGGCACACGGATTAAACATCAGGATGCAGTCCTGCAATTAATAAGTGCAGTACAGAAACCCGAACAGGTAGCGATTATGCACTGCAAAGCACATCAGCCAGGTAACTCCAGAATCGGTGAAGGAAATCGAAAAGCAGATCAGACAGCCCGCCAGGTGGCACGAGAAGTACAGACAACAATGGTACTAATACCATCAAAATTTAATGTATCCCAATTCAATTTGCCTCCCCAGCCAAAGTACACAGTAGAAGACAACAGGCTAGCACGTCTGCTAGAAGCACAGAAGAACTCAGAAGGATGGTATGTAACTGCACAAGGGCAAATAGTGGTACTCCCCTTGGTAATGAGAGAAACTTTACAAATAAAACATAATGAGTGTCACTGGGGTGCAGAGGCATTGGTAGCATTGGTAAAATGACACCTAATCTCCTCACAGATGCAAACAATGGTAAAATCAATAATGTCAAAGTGTGAGATATGCTTAAAGAACAACCCAGTAGCTAGACGACAGGCACAGTTAGGGAGGATTCAGATAGGAACAGAACCAATAAATTATTGGCAGGTAGATTTTGCAGAACTACCTAGAGCTCGGGGATACACGTATCTGTTAGTAGGGGTTGACACATTTTCTGGATGGCCAGAAGTCCTTCCCTGTCGCACCAATCAAGCAAAAGAAATAGTTAAGTGGTTACTGCAGGAGATCATTTCTAGATTTGGGGTGCCCCTAGGGATATCATCAGACAGAAGTTTACATTTTATAGCTACAGTGGTACAGGAAGTAAGTAGATTATTAGGAATATTTTGGGACTTCCACACACCATATGAATCTCCTAACCCTAATGCAAATGTACATATCATGATGTGTATAATTATGTTCTGTCTCTTGGGAGAACTTTAGCTCAGCTCCAAAGTGTCCTTGTGTAGAATAAGCCACTGACTCTTGAGAATCCAGTCCATGATATCGAAACCAGGAAATGAGGCGTACACCAGAGCCCAGAAGGAAGAACCATTGAAAGAGAGGTGGACTGGCTCTCATCAGGTACTGCTAATCACCTTTGCAGCAGTCAAAGTGGCTGGAGTCGAACCCTGGATACACTACACTCGAGTGAAGAAGGCTGATCGAAGAGTTAAATAGTAGACTGTGCAAACTGTGGAACCAACAAAGCTGAGGATAAAACATCTGTAACTGTTTTTAATGGTATCAGTAACTATGCTTATGCTCATGCTTATATTATGGTTAATGTTAGTTCTATGGATTCTAATGTCACCATTAGAGAATGCTGTTGCTTTGAGATATGGAATGCAACAAGGTCAATCAACCGCTCTTCATTCTAGGATGAAGAGAGAAGTGCAAACAGAGACGCAGGTAATAGAAGCTCCTAATACAATTCGGGCTGAAAATGTGATGATTGGATTGGTTAAAGACTTTGCCAAAATGCAAAATACTAGTAGAATAACAGCCTGCCTGCCAATACCAATGGCAGCAGGGGACCCTATAAGTTGGGAAATCATAACATCAAATTTACCTGATATAAAAGGGAACAAAACAGTTAGATGTAAACAAGTGCCAGAGTCAAGGATTGTGCTTAAAGAGTACTGGAAAATAACAGAAAGAGCTTATATGAAAACCCTGAGGAAAAAGGACTGTAAGTTAAGTCATGGACAGGTTGGAAAACTGGTAGAATGGTGGGTTAAGGATGAAGACCTTGCAAAGTGGGAATGCTGGTTACCACACTACCAAAAAGTTAAAGAGAATGCTACAGAGAGCACTGTGGTATGGAGGTGCGAAGAAAAAGAATGGAAAGGCCTAGAGACCTGGGACAGTGCATGGACTGTAAGCATACTCCAGAAATTCCAATATATGGCAGACACTCCCTGGTGTATTAAATGGAAAGGCCCCAAGAATGACACAGACCCAGCAGTAACGAATACTGAAACCAGCAGTAGAAAGGAAGCAAATAAAGTAGATTGGTGGGCATGTGATAAGATTTATGACTGCACTTCTGATGACCTGGAAATAAAACAATGGTCACCATTGGCAATAGCTTTACGAATTGGTTGTGGTTGCAGAGGGATCAGACATAAACAAGGTAAGATAGACTCTAAGATTGTGGTGGGATGTAGCAGGAGTACGATCCGGAGTCCGGGACAATTTGTATGGGCAACAAGTGAGGGTAGATGGATGACACACCTGCCAGTGGATGGGGAAGTAAAAGAATTACCAAGGGTCTCCCTACTTTATGTCCCATTTAAAAAAGGTCCCCATTTAATGGGAGCCATGAGCTTCTGCAAATCAGAACAAAGCAGGATGTCCCAGATAGTGAAGATCAAGATGATACCTGGCAGGAACCCTCTAGCAGAGTAAAGCTTAGGTGGGCCCTGGAGTCTTTGTTTGGTCCTGTTGCAAACTATCAAAATAGGGAAATGTTATATAGGCTCACAGTTCAGGTAGATAGACTAGCCAGAGTTAGGAGAGAAGAATTCAGAGAACTCAATATGCAATTACAAGCCACTACCAAAATGACCCTACAAAATCGATTGGCTCTAGACATGCTACTTTTAAAAGGGCATGGAGTGTGTGGATATTTAAAAGGACAAATTGACTACTGCTGCGTCCACATCCCAAATGTAACTGCAGATGTAGAATATGATATTAGTCAAATAAAACATATAGAACATGAGGTACAAGAGGAGCAAAAGGATTTAGCTACTACTTGGTTAGACAAAATCTTTAACAAGTTGGGATGGAATGTGAGTTCATGGGTAAAATCTATCCTTGAGAACTTGATAACTTTATTAATCATATTTCTAGTGATTTGATTAGCTTTTAGAATCCTGAAGAGAGAAATACAGAAAAGGACATCCTGGAACAGAACAATAATGAAAACACTGACACGAGACAAGACCCCACATCCAGCGCCTGCAATCCATAACAACTTCCACCATGGGGCCCACGTCAACCATGGATTTGAAGATGAACATCCAGTATAGACACAGAAGATGAATGGACTGTAATTCTGTGAAAGCATTTGCATAGTAGAATGAAAATACTTTCAAAGGGGGGAATGATAACATAGGGTTAAATTGATTTCTAAAATAGCAAGGGCCCAAAAATAGGGATCGGCTACACTTGTGAGCAGGATGTTATTCCGTGCTATTGTTCTAATTAAATGAAGTATAAAGCATAACTTTGCACAGGTGGAAGGGGGAGAGAAAGGGGGAACTTTGGTAGAATGCATAGGCCCTAAAAGAATAAAGTTAGGTCAGGAGGATCTGTACCGATATAATCATTAGCAAGATGCATGCCAGAATTGTCAATTGTAATATCAGTTTGGTAACTAAATATGATTATTTTCTCCAACCAGAATCTTGAGCAAGAATCACACAGATTATTGTTCCTCGGGATGGAATCAATGGAACAATGGGGTTTAATGATTAACACGAATCCTTATGTAACAATAAAAGTATAAAACTGTAACCATAAAGCATGTTGGACAAGCCGAGATCTGGGTCTGGACCCCCGGCTTCCAGAGCTCTGAAATAAAGCACCGCATACAATTTCGCAATTGTGTGTTCTTTCCTCGGCTAACAGTTGCACCTGGATGATCTCAATGATTTCATTGGACTTGCACAGAGCTGTAATAATTGGCTGGAATTGAGTAAAAGATGCTCAGAGAAGAAGAAAATCTAAGATTCCTCTCTCAGGTCTTACACTGGTAGCAATAAAAATAAGCTACAGAATTATATTTCCAATCACAAAATCCAGAAATTTATCTCTAAGTTTGCCTGGGAAGCTTCCAATAAGTAATTGCCATTATTATAACTGCACATTTTTTTAATTTCTACTTCAATACAAAAGCTTTAATTTGTGCAAAAACTGCACTGTCCAAATGAGCATCTAGAAATAGGAACTGTGGTATCAAATACAGCTCTTTTGTATTTGTGTGACACCTAAAGCACTGCCTGTGCACTGCAGGCTCAAGACAAGGCATGAAATGAGCTGCTTTTGAAATAAGAGGTCCCCATATAATTTTACTTTGCCCTTGAAATAAGTTTAAGACAAGGAGAAAAGGATCCTTCAGAGACATTTGGCCAGAAAAAGCCTGCAGAATGGGCATTTTTGGAAAACAATCGATTCCAGGGTGATAACACAAAAAGAGGGACAATGAAGGACCATCAGCATTTCTGAGACTTCTTGTAATGACAGTGGGCATTACAATTTGGAAAAATTCATGGGATTCTTTCAGCTTGTATTTAAGACTTAAACTTTTTGAGGGCTTGTATTAGTCCTCAGACTTCTGTTAGGAAAGAGAAAACTGCTGCCAGGGGGAGCATCTGGAATCCCTGTGTCTATTCCTGTCTGAATCTAGAAGTTCTAGTCTCACACTTCCACAAAAGTGAAAGAAAGCACTTTCAGTCTAAAACTCATTAAAATAGAAAACTTAATTTTCTATCCTTCTCACTCAAGCAGCAATGGCATTTCAACAGTGAAGGTGGTTGTGTTTTGTGAACTATGTTCTGTCTCAGGACTACACATGGAAAACAACCTGCCAAGACCCATTTGGAGACAGACAAAGAACTGCAAAACCTTTCATTAAACATTTTTGCTGTCTTTGAAACATGCAGAATAACACAGACACACCATTAGCTTTCAGTGGAGCTTAGTGGACACACTCTAAATCTAAATTGTGAAAGCAATGCAGAATAGAGAGCTGTGAGAAGTGTGTGCAAGGCTCAGTGCTGGGATCATGGAAATTAATGGATTTTAGGCATAAGCAATGTTATTTTTAACCACCCAGTCTTAGTCTCCTTTGTGACCACACAGCTTCTTTGAGATGATTTTTGCTATAAAAACAATGTGTGATTTACCTATTAAGAAAAAAAAAAAAAAAAAAAAAAAAAAAAAAAAAAAAAACCTCTAATCACAGCTTGAGCATTTCTGTGATGAACAGGCAGTTACAAGCCTTATTAGGTCATTCCGATTCCAATTACCTTAGCTGTTGAAAATGCATGGCTTATTTCCAAACCGAATACACCTATCTGCATCCTCCAGCCTTGGCATTTAGCTGCAAATTTGTCACTTAAGAGCATCTACTGGCAGACTTTTGGGATTTGGCTGTGGGTTCTTCCAAACTGTGATCAGGCCACCTTTTGGCTTTTAAGCTGCCTGAGACTATTCCCTAAGAATGGGAATGACCAGCCAAACTCACAGCTGTATTTCTTCTCCTGTAATGGGGTTGGAAGTGAACATCTCCCACAGGCTGCAGCCCTGTCATGGGCAACTGACTTGGCCCTTCACATAACAGGGCTCATGAAAGTGTGTGTGAGTAGCCAAGTCTCTGTGCCTCAGGAGACTCACAGCCCTCCCACAGGACCAGAAATACCTCATGTGGTGGGTGAGGGTTGTGCTTCCAGCCATGGAGCCTGGCAGGAAAGAGGATACCAGCCTCATCTCTGTCAGTGGAGATGCTGGCAGAATGGAGGGAAGAATCCATAAATCCAAGTGCTTTCTACTCCTTATGAGTTTTAACATTACATTCTGAAATTCCTAATGAAAAATAAAAAGTCCCAGAGAAGCTGTGGCTGCCCCATCCCCAGAAGTCTCCAAGGCCAGGTTGGATGGGGCTTGGAGAACCTGGGATAGTGGAAGGTGTCCCTGCTCAGGGCTGGGAACTGGGTGGTCTTTAAGGCCCCTTCCAACCCAGGCTATTCCATAATTCTATGAAATTTGCACAGCATTTGACAGACACACATTAAATGTATGTAAATTTATGTCACATGCATGCAACAAGTACCTTGATAAAAACTAACGACTTGCACTAGATTTGTGGAAATATTTCAAGCTGTTTCCATCACAAAGTAAAAATGACAAAGGCTGGAGGTCTGCTCTCACTGTAATTCAAATCTGTAAAGCCAGACTTGGTTAAATTAATATGCTGTAGTTTACTCAGGAATAAAAATGGCTCCTTTGCAGCAGTTAAACTTTTTTTGACACTGGCACCCAATGCATTGTGGCATATTGCAATCTTTATTGTGTAAGTGGCATTGAGGTGCTTAGACTTTATATCACTGTTTAATATCAAGTGCTTGATATTTACATATGGTTCAAGTGAAAACTGGCAGCACTTAGTCTTTTACAATGACAGTTTAACATATGGCTTTACAAGTATGAATTATTTATGTCAACTTGAAGCCATTCAGAGCATTACCAGGAAAACACTGTAATTTGCACAAACAATAGGGTTACATCTGTAGTAATAAATATTCATTGTTTGTCAATGCTCTTTGTAGATGGTTAATAAATCATAATGAGGCTGATCCTGAGAAGGCAAAGGGCCAAGCTGTACAAATACATCTGGTGGGATTTCCAAAGCCCCTGACTGACAGTGGTACCCAGGCCTGCCATAGGAGAGAAGGTGCTACTGGAATGTTACAAATTCAGCTCAGGGCATGAAGGGATGGATGCCCTGTCACCTGCTCAGCTTTTGGTTTTTGGTGTAACTCCTGAAAAGTCTCAAAGAATATAAAGAATATAATTTTAAGCCACATGTGTCTTTAAAATACTCTTATATAAATATAGTCAAGCATAAGGAAGACAGATTTTGAGCCAGACATGTGTCTACTTTACTTTGCATGATTATATCCATTTAATCTGCTTTGATATTGACTGGAAATGGAACTATCAGGAAAAACAAAGTGAGTTTCAAAGACTGACTTTAGAAAAAAAATTGGATTTCACTGTCCTGAAATTCACTGGATTTCCAACCTCCAGTTTTTACCCTGAAATCCAGAGCACCACTACTGCAATAGTCAGTCTGGTTTCACACTTTCTCATGTAAACTGTGAACATCTAATGGAGAAGTTAATGGAATAATAAACACACACAACCCATTTTAAAACAATTTGTCAAGCATAACTTTTCAAAAGCAATCACCTTTTAGTAGTCCCCATAATTCAGCACCATTTAAATTACTGGCAGTGATTTTATTTAAGTTTCTCACTGTAAATTATTTTAAGCATAGGACTAATGGCTCTGTGTGAGTCCATTGGTTTCACAATCGGTTCCCAACTACTTGTGGTATCTCTTCTTAAAATATAAAAATGTAAAAATTATGTTATCTTTTGTAATTTCAAATCTATTTGTCACAGATAGATAACAATTTCTCTGAACTTTAAAATCACTTGTTTAATCTCATTATACACTTTCATATTAGCAGTTTGGGTCCAGTGGAATTAAGGCAGTTGGCAATTTTGCAATTTGCAAAGCACAAATTGCAGTTCTCTGAATTAAATTCAACTGAGAGTATGATTTCACTTCTGGAAGAGATGCATTTAGTGCTGGACTCAGAAAAGATGTCCTTTTCTCTTGAAGCTTTTCTGGTCTAATTCTGTGTCAGTGTCCTAGCTGGAAGAATCTGGATTGAACATCTCGATTCTGTGAAATCATCACAAGAACTCACAGCGAAGCAAAATTTCACTCAAAGGCTCTGGCATTGCACACTTAAAACATGATTCTCCATTGTCCTATGCCATGTGAAGCCACTTATCCCCACACAAAGCGTGAGACAAAGACATGCAACACATTATCGGCTTCCTTGGGTTGCAATTTCAGATCCAGCTTACACAAACTGTGAATGATCACACCAGCACCAGAGGAGAGCACAGTGCTGTAAATTCTAGCAACGTTTTTAAGCTGGTAATGAAAAGCTTGAGGAGCAGAGAAAATGATTAAAAGGGGGATGTGGCAATGCAAAAATTCATTCCCTGGCTCCAGAGCATTTATTACCAGCTGTAAAGTATTAATTAGGTTTGTATTCTAACATTTGAATTTGCTATAAAATTTGAAACGCAGTTGCAGAACACAACCTACAGAGGCAAACCTTTGCCAATAATAGAGAGATGACGTGCAGAAAAGAGTTCTGGATAAACAGCAAATGGAAGACTGGAAGGATGGGAAAAGATACAAGAGCAAGGGGCCTCCAGATCTATCCATTTTGCTCCAAAAAGACACATTTTGGAGCGACAAGAGTCCTGCCCCTACTTTCTCTGTCATTGTCACTGTCTCTTGCTCTGATCCCATGCCCAGGGAAAATATTTTGTTTGGCTAAACATGGAGAAAGCCTATAGCAAGTAGAAGTCCATGACAAGCACCCCTGTACCTTCACATACACCCAGCCTCCCCTCAAAACCCAACGAGAGTGGGGGAGTATGGAATAGTAATTAAGAACAAGGAAAGGCAAAGACAAGGAGGCAAACTCTATTAATGGAGTTGGAAGAGTAATTAAAATATATATATATATATATATACACACATACACACATTCTGATGGTATCAAATTGGCAAGTGACTTCCTCATGAACCACAGAATCAATCAGGTTGGATTAGAACCCTGAGATCAGCGAGTCCAAGCTTTGACCAAACACCATCATGTCAACTAAACCAAAGCAATGAGCGCCGTATCCAATCTTTCCTCAAACATCTCCAGGGATGGAGATTCCACTGCTTCTCTGGGCAACCCTTCCAACATTTAATCACCTTCTATGTGAGGAAATTCTTCCTGATGTCCAACCTGAACTTCCCCTGGTCCATAGCAATCTAATTGCAAGTCCTTTTCAATTTCCAAATAGATAAATGATAACTGCTCATGCACTGGACTGAATTAGGCTACATTTATCCAAATTCCAATTGTATATATGTGCTAAAACTGTGTAAGAAACACACAAAACTCTCCAGGGGGCTACTTCTACCAGCATCCCACATATTTTCCCCCTTTTTTTCCTTTCTGAGGAAATAGATGTGTTGGCAGTTGGCATTAAAATGCAGTTCTATTGAAAGATGCTTTGAAAAGCTTTATTTGGATTTATTATAAAGCAAGTTGACAAAATGGGAAACAGTAGGCTTCGCATTTCAATTTCTTAAAAATGTTTCTCTGGTGTCTTTCCTACGATTAACAAAAAAGAGATGGAGTAGGTCTACCAACAAAACAAATGTCTGTAACCCCAAACCAAATAAATGGTGAAAGTAGTGGAAACATGCACATGAAACTGTGAGCTGATACCTAGTCAGAGATCACAGTTTATCTTACATTTAACATGGCAACAACTCTCCAGGCCATGTCAATTGGTTTGCAGAGAATACTAAATTAGGACACGCTGTGAATGATATTAAATACCAGGTTGTTGAGAAAGTAGAAAACAAGCGTGAAATAGAATGAGATTCAAGGAGGACAAATTAAAGCTGATCCAACAAGGAGTATAATCCAAAACAGCAAAAATGCTCAGCAAAATGAAAAGTAATATCAAATATTCTTAGAGAGCAATGAGTTACGGTATAAAAATCAGATCTGAAGAGGATAGAAAAGGTTGTATTTATACTTGGATCATCCTCAGAGGTAGTGAAGAGATGAATATTTTAAAGCATGCACAGGGTATAAATTCTATGTGTATGATATGGAGTGAACTGGGGAATGGTATGCACAAAATCAGCCTGCTAACACATACAAAATTCCAAAAACTCTGTGTTCACCTCTAGCAAGGGATGAGCTCATATTTCTCCCAGTTGTTTATACATGGCAGAGAGCAAGTAGAGTAAGGGCACATACATTCCACTGGATGAGCACAGACCTGAGCTGACAGTACCAGGGCTATTTCTAGAATTACAGAAAAGATTACCAAGATGCTTGGATATGAGGAGGATGCACTGAGAGGAGCCATGAGTCAAATAGGGTGATTTGTGATGCTCTACCTCCCCTCAGAGACTTGCTCCAACTCCTCATACCAAGCTAAAGAATTTGCGAACTTCTGGTATCGTCATAGAAAACAGCAATATGGAATCTTGCATTTAAACCCCCTGCTGCACTAAAATTTCAGGAAAAGTTAAGAAAGAGGGGTTTTTTTCTGGAAAACAGCTTACAGTGTGAAGTCCTCCATGCAATATTTCCCCCAAATAAAAAATGCTGATAAATCTCATGTATTTTCCTCAAATCATAAGTAAAAGAAATTTAAAAGTTGAGTATCTCAAGTCAACAATTACTGGTAGGATGTGAGTAGAGGTGTGGTCACTTACAAATGATTCTCTCATCATGTATCCACTCACTTAACTCCCTCAAGCAAACACAACCATCTTACACCACTTCATGGGCCACTGAAAATATGTTTCCTGTCAGATGAAAGAGGGTATTTAATATATGATGGTTATATTCCCCAGAATATAACCAGGAAATTTGGATGCAACAGACCAATGGCTTCACGGCAGCCAATACCTTGGCACAAAGTCAAGGAGTTAAAGACCCAACAACTCACGAAGGTGTTTTTCATTTGTCCAGAGCAAGGCAATCCAACAGAGCTGCAACCCTTGTGCTCCCATCAGAATAGTCTCTCTTCCCATGACAAAATCAGCTAACCCAACTGAGACATGTATCCTTGACCTGCAGCTGGGGAGTGTGATATCCTGAATCAACAGACCTGCTGCCCTTGACACAAAAAGAAAAAATAAGAAGAGATGACCTGCAGACCTCACAGACAAGCAAATGTGCCTTCCAATGAGCCAAAATCCTAAATCAGTCACCAAAGGCTGTAGTGGTGTGGGTTTGGTTTTATCAGTTTTATGTATGTATTTGTTCCTTGTATTAAGTTCATTTTTATAAGTTATAATGGTTTGCCCCATGCACCCATGTTCCACCCTCATTGGTTTCATCCCAACCCCAGTTATACGTCAATCAGAAGTTATCCAGCCCCTGGGCCTTGTCTGTCACTTTGGGGTCTCTCCCAAAAGTCTGGAAAGTTCCATGAGAAACCCCAAGAGATTGGACAAGACTTCAGCTGTCTCCCCACCTGAGTTATTAATTTGTTAGTATGTATGTCATTTATCCAGAGAGCCTTGCCCCTTTGGCCCCTGATTTGTCCCCAGTTAGACCCATCCCTGAGTTCCTCCCCCCAATAAACGGTGCTGCATTGGGGGGGTTCGGGGAGCTTTTTTCCCTCGTTTTTCCCCCGCTGCTTCTGCTGAGGGGTGTCTGCTGGGGCAGATACCCTGATGAATAAAGCCAGCAGTTAACCCAGAACAGCCTCCTCTTTTTTCCTGCCATCGTTGCTTCACTCCTTCAACCAAGCAAGAACTCACAGGGTCGGTGAGGTTCACCCTGCTACCGAGCCGCCCCCTTTACTGTTGAGGTGTCAGGGCTGGCCGAGGCAGAAAAAGACACCTCAGCAAAAGGCATCGTGTCACTTGGTATTGGGGCCAAAATTGGTGCTAAGCCTACAAAGTCTTGCAGCCTAGACACCACTCTAAGGAAAGGCTTGCTCAAATGTCTCAGAGCTCCATGGTCCAAACACAATCATGAATACCCAGAGGTTCAGGCTTGCTGACATTGGCCCAACAGTCCATCCAAATCAGCAGCTCACAAAACGTTGTTATCTGGCAGTGGGTGAGGGAATAAAGGAAATATCTGATATCTCAGACAATTTTCACATCTGTAGAAGTGTCTAACAACCTTTAGGCTCATAACAGAACTATGATTATCTATTCTCAGGAATAACAAGATGGAATCATTCCTTCAGAAAAAAAGGCAATTTCATTTATGTCCAAATAAGATTGAACATATTAGCAACAGATTAAGCATCTGGAATCTTTTAAATAATTCTACTAAATGTGCAATGTTATTAAGAAAAGATGTCTGTTTTTTTCTATTGGGATTTATGTCTAATACTTATTTCCCCACAATGAGCTTCATCAGGCAGCAGGAGGAACAGCCAAAAGAAAACTGTTTGCTTATTTGCTCAAGAAATGGACTATTTGATCAGTATTTTCAAGGAGGTGAAAACTAACACTGTGACAGTCCTGCCAGGCATGGCCTGTGTGTGGTCAACTGAACCCTGAGATCTGGTTCACAAAGGTCTGGAATTGATACCAACACTGGCAGGTTCAAGTGAGACTTGTCATCTCAGTGCACTCAAACGCTTCAAACTCCCAAGTCCAAATTTCCAACACTGCACTTTGGAGTCTTCAAAGACCCAGCAAGGAATTTCATCTCCCATATTCTTTACTACTATCCCATGATATGGAACCTGGCATATCTGGGGCAGATGTTCTTCAGAGAAATTACATAAATACCACCCACATCGACCTGTTTCTCTTTTACTGAATTATCCAATTGCCAGTACTCCCAGGGATTCCAGGTGGTTTTACTTCATTAATACAAGCTGTTTGGAGATGCTATTCTGTATGGGTTGACAGCCTTTGAAACTAGAATGTCCTCTGGGGACAAGGAGTGGGTGGGATGTTTCCCCAGCGACCACAAAAGAAGCTCTGTCACAATTTCTAGTCCCATGGATTTCTTCTGCTCTAGAAATAACCCAGACATCATAAGGGCCCTTTGTCACAGAACTTCTGGAGTGCACATTTTCCCATTTTTGCCTTAGTCTTCTCCAAGACAGATATTTCCTTTGTGCTGCCTCCCACCAGAAATCTTCTCAAGAGTGAGGAACAAGCATCTGTCCATTGATGTCTCACAGAAAATCTATTCATTATTTTGTTGACATTATTTCTTCTTTAGCATTCATTCCTCTTCTAGTCCCACAGAGATCTGCTGGATGCTGTCCAGAGCAGGAACACCAAGGGCATCAGAGGGATGGAGCAGCTCTGCTGGGAGGAAAGGCTGAGGGAATTGGGATTGTTCAGCCTTTGGGTTGACCTCATTGTGGCCTTGCAGTGCCTGAAGGGAACCCACAGGAAAGATGGAGAGAGACTCTTGACAAGGGCCTGGAGTGACAGGACAAGGGGCAATGGCTTCACACTGACAGAGAGCAGGGTTAGATTGGATATTGGGAAGAAATTGTTCCCTGTGAGAGTGGGGAGGCCCTGGCACAGGTTTCCCAGAGCAGCTGTGGCTGCCCCATCCCTGGAAGTGTCCCAGGCCAGGCTGGATGGGATTGGGAATAACCTGGGCTAGTGGAAGGTATCCCTGCAGGGGGCAAGAACAAGGTGATCTTAAAGGTCCTTTCTCACCCAGGCCATCCTGTGACTCTGTGATTTCTTCATACACAGGATGTGGCTTCACCTTAAAATATCTTCAACCCAGAACTAATTCATATCAAATCCTATTTCTTTTGAAGACATTGACCACTGTTTCTCTTGGCAAAGGTCTCTGTCTTTGCTCCTTCTTTTGCCCAGTCTTCCAATTCTACCCAGAGAACCAAGAATCACAGGTTCCACTACAATACACTGGCATTCTGCTCCTATTGTGGTCTCACTGCTTCTCTTCATGAGTTTATATTGTTCACCTGCTCCCTGTTCAAATTTTCATCTCAGATCAGAATTTCTCATTTATAGAGATTTATTTTGGCACAGAGTTCTGCAAAATACCTTGTTTATTTTCAAAATGTCTGTTAGAGTGACTCTGACTGATGGTAGCAAATCTGTTCCTTTTATCCTTTTGTAACTTGAGAGATCATAATGATGAGTAAAATTAAGAAAATGGACCAAAGAGGCCTTTTCAATCTAAAAAAAGAGCAAATAGATCTGTTATGAGTGGGTGGCAATGAAAGGCTTCATAGGCATTTAACCAAGATGAGAAGGGCAACAAATGATATTTTTTCTCTCTAATGAAAGTTTCACTGCGATTCACAAGAAGAAAAGGAGAGAGATATGTCCCAAATTAAGATGGAAAGCTAAAGTGTTTTTTTTCAAAAATGTTTTTAATTACTGTGAACCAAATGTTTTACGTCAACAACTTACAATATTTTGTTTTCATTTCTTCTATTTTTAAAACTCCTCTAACATAAATTACATTTTGACATAAAAAGTAATTTAAAAACAACAGTTGGAAACTCCTCACTCTATAAAAGCTGAACTGAGATATGTTATTAAAATCAAAACATATTTTACTAAAAAAATAACTGCAAACAGTGAGGCAGAGTTTGAATGTATGGGGGACAACATACTGAGCAAAAATTCAGCATTTGCAAATAGAGATGTATTTTATCAAAAATTTTTAAAAGTTTTATCAGAATACAAAAATAATCTCTGCACCACCGCAATGTATTGTCCGTATTTGTAAAGAGAAGCTTGGGGAAAAAAAACAGCAGAAAGTCTACTTAATGCAATAGCAATAAAATATTAAGATTTGTGGTTCTATCATAACTATATTAAGAAGAAACATCTTGTCAAATGCTTGTAATTACAGTGGGAGGAAACATACAGTGACAAAGTTGATCTTTAAGTTCTGTGGAATCAAAATTCTATGTCATATTAAAAATATTATTGCAAAGGCCCCACTATGGCTGAAATTCATTATCCTTTGGAATAGAGGAGCTGTAGAAACACAGAATGGTTTGGATTGGAAGGGACCTTAAAGATTAGCCAGTTCCAGTCCCCTGCCATGGGCAGGGACACCTTCCACTATCCCAGGTTGCTCAGAGTTCCATCCAGCTTAGCCTTGGACACTTCCAGAGATGGAGCCTGTCATTACAGTGAAATTCCAGGCTTTAGCCCTGTTTTGAGAGAACTCTTGTGGTTAACTCCATTTTTTAAAAAATGTGTAGCTGCTTCATGCACAATTTAACAATTTAGCACTCGATCTGTTAATGCAAGTTCTAGTTGACCTAAGAGAGTCCTGAACATTCAGTAGCTCATCTAAGATAAAACTATTTTCAGTTTCAAGTCAAAAAGAGTACATTGGGACCAATCCATTACCTGCAGGCATACACCAGGCTATTCCATAAGTGGATTTGCAGAAAACTCCATTGTGTTGCTGTCAGGTTCCTCCCCATGTGTTACAACCCAGAAAAGCCCAAAGACAACTCTGAGCAACTCCTCTGGATGGTCCTTTCAGTGTCTTACATCATTGATATCAGACCTTGTTCTGCTACTGCCTGTGAGATTTGAACTCCTATTGGATTCCCTCCACACAGGAGGTTCAGCACTGTATGGACAGATAGCTATGGAATAATACCACTCATCTGAAAGCAGGGCCTTAATTTTTATTTTTTATCTTTTCCTAGTGCGCAAAATCTGCAGCCTAAAGTAACAATTAACCCTCTGAAGAGCCTCTGCTGCAGATCTCGTACACATTACAATAATTGATCCATTTCCTGACCTTTAGAAAAGAGTGCTGTGAACTATGATGTCATACCTCAGCTGAAGCAGAGCTTTAGGCCATGCTTCATAGTTTGATAACACTTGTAGTAATAAAGAAATCTACCCTATGCCTAGTGCTTGACATAGGAAAGGTGTAGAGTCAGCAAAATGTTAATTTTAATAGTAATAATAATTTTTACAGTGTCAGCTAGTTGCGCATCAATCTGCCTAATCGTTCCACTTCTCAACTGTATTACATTTGTTTCTGCTTCTTCCACACAAAACTGAGCTCTAGGGCATGAGCCAGAGCCTTGGGCTGGTTAACACCAACACAGAAGTGTTTCCTTTAGGCAAAGAAACACACAGAGTGCTCAGGCACAGTCCCCACAGCAGCACCACATCCTGAGGAAAAGCTGAAAAGGGATAGGCAGGGATAAAGAGGCGTGTGGCTTCATAAAAACATGTGCATGACAAAGAAATTGAAGTAGAATGAAGCAAGTGCCAGGCAGCCATCTTTGAGATCACAGACTGAAAACATCCTTAGGGTTGGAGGGGATCTCTGGGCATCATCCAGTCCAATGTCCACACCCAGAGAAGATGCAGCTGCCCCATCCCTGGAAGAATTCAAGGCCAGGCTGGATGGGGCTCTGGTCTGGTCTGGTGGAAGGCGTCCCTGTCCTTGTCAGGGCAGTTGGAACAGGCTGATCTCTATGGTCCCTTCCAGTGCAGGTCATTCTATGATTCTGTGTTATCTAAAAGCAATAATTTAACAAAATAACATGATGCTTCTTATCTCTTCCCATGACTTCAAGAAACAGGGTTTTTTAAAAAACTCTGGGTTTATTCTGAGGTACTTCATAAATAATTAATAAAACTTCAAGGGTCATAAAACTGGGAATTTACTGGCAGATTTTGAAGGTGTTGAATATTTGTTGAAAGATTAAAATATGCTTAGGGTCTAGTGCTGGTGCTGACTCAGCAGCCCATTCCAGCACACCATCTTTAACCTGTGTAGGTCACAGGAATGGTACAGGTGACTCAGTGCTGTCATGTCCAATATGCACCTCTCTTCCTTCAAGACTTGAACCTGGACTATGACTCTTACAGAGTCCTGGGAATGGAGCCAGGTCACTGGAATTCTTCCTTTCAACCCAAAGTCTGGAAAAAAAAGCTCATTTTGTGAGTGTGTTTCATTGCTGTACTGGTGTTACTGGGCTCTACATTTTCAACTTGATTTCTGTACGTGTGTTTCAGATTACACTTCTAAAAGGCTTCTGGAGAAAAGACCAAGCCTGACCTAAGGAGGTGGCACCCAATGAGATGAACTGCTGGGAAACACAGAGGTCTCTCAAGCTTTAGGAATACAGTGAAGGAAACACAGCTGTCATCTCAAATCAGAGTTGAAGAGCAGGAAAATTTTCCTTCCAGTTTCTTTCTCTCAGTCTGCATTCACACACTTGGGAAAAGCAGAAATTAGCTCACAGATGGATGGAACTTCAGCTTCTGAGACTTCAAGTGCAACACTTAGATAACCACTTACTCCCCTCAATTATGGACAGTGGGAAAAGACCTCTGACACTTTTCCACATGAGGCCAAAATCTTCTTTTCCACATGTAGACCATGCTTCTAAATACAACTGAATTTGTTCTAAATATGTTCACCCTTTCTACTTTAATAAAGGGAAGTACTACACAAGAAATTCAAATTATTTTCTAACATTTCTTTCAGGCTAAAAAAACCCTGGGCCATGCATTCTATGTTTTCCATATCTTTCTTCCATTTTGCCAAAAGCTGCTTTCAAAATTCTTATCTTTGATACTGCAGGAGCCAACAACTTTAAGGAAAGCACCTACAACTGGTTTACATTTTCTTTGTGAATATATACCAAAAGGGAATAGAAAATTATTTGGGGTTTTTTTTGGTGGCATTTTCATGCCAAAATATGTGATTTAAGAATTTCATTTAGTTTTACAAATGCATCAGAGCTTCAGAGAAAATTTCAGTTATTCCAACTTATCACAAATTTGTTTTGGCTAAGAGCTGAAACTGCATCTGAATAGGGAATTAGAGTTGGTCTCTGTTTCTCCTTGAGTGTTTGAAAGCAGTAGTGAAAGTGAAAATATATAATTGTAATTACAATGAAGAAGGTTCTTGGTTTTTGTTTAAAACTCTTTTATCCTGCTTGGAAAAAAATAAATCTCTAGACCTCAAGTATGTGTATTTTCATGCTGACAGATATGGTGTTTCTCAATTTCCTTCTAAAGGCAAAACCTCTCTCTGACCCTTGAACCTCCATTCCATTGATTATAAATTAGGAGAAAGAAACAATGATTCTCTCCCAAGAATGTTGCCATGTGGAAAAAGGCAGGGCAGGACCCTCTGGGATAACAGGCATGGACCATCAAAACAGTTTCCTAAAATAGAAACATCTCAGCGCAGCAGTCACTGCAAGGAGCTGCTTAATGGTACTGGAAATCTCCTGGTCCCACAGTTCAGATCCAGGTGCCCTATGGAGATCTCAGTATCCCATCTGATGCTGCAGTCACATAAAGCAATTAGCAGGAGAAAAAACAGCAGAAATGTGAAGCTTTCCTATGCACATAAGATCAGCAGAAATAAAATTCTTCATAAAACATTGAATCCTCCCTTGCAATGATGTGAAGGACACAATTGCATAATAGATGAAGTTACTGTTGGTGAATACAAGAAAAACTTGTCAGTCATTTTTGTGACGCTGATTCAATATATTCTGGAAATGTTGGGATATGTTAATATCTGCTAAAGTATGTATCGCCTGCAGTTAATGTGACTGAATAGATCAAAGAACAGTTTCATGAACAAACACATCCTGGTACAAAAAACCACAAGGGGTGACCACATAATCAAATAGTGAGACCACAGTTCTCAGTCTAAGTACTAGACAGTACTTAGCAACAATAACAATAATAAAACATATTTCCTCATTTTATAAGAACACTAGAAAAGAACAGCCCATACACAAAATAAATATAGAAAATGAGCTAGTAAAATTCACTAAAGGATACATCAGTACAGATTCAAATCAAATATTTCAATTTTGTAGACCTCTCCTTCTATCTTAATTTAATGCATTTATAGAAACAATTCTTAAAGTGATGTTGTTTACTAATTTTCCAATAACAGTCATGTCCCTGAACAGAGAATTAGTGATGTCTCTCTATTCAGCAAATGCCTGCTAGTTGGACACAAATATAAAATGCATCACTAAAATTCACCATGTGGATCAGGAACATCTTTTGTGGAGCTTTGGACTGGTGACTGTATGACTTGCTTTACTGGATTTTTATCAGTGAAAGGATTAATATGGGCAGTAGCAGTTTAATTAAGAAACGAACAAAAATGTTTAATGCAAGCTATTATAATATTCTACTAGCAAGGGATAAAAATTCAAAATCTTCTCTCTAATATGCATAAAACCCCTCTGGAAATTCAGAATAATGGGATTAAAAGTTTTGTTTAAATCTTTATAGACAAAACTGTTGCAGGGGGTTGTTGTGACCCAAGGGTGGGACCCAACATTTGGCTTTGTTCAACCTCAGTTAGACCTTGTGAATTACTCCAGATTTACACTGTAGAGATCAAGGTCTTGTTCAGAAGTGGTGGCTCATATAAGTCAGGAATAAGAAATATTAGAAATATTGGGACAATTCCAGATCATGTTCCAGATCTATGTCATCTGTGGTGGCAGGAACCTACAAGTTCAGTAAGGCCAGTATATTCCTTACATAATTCCAGCCTTCATCCCTAACTGAGTTTATGTTCAGCACAGAACTGTGAAGTGACCATGGTTTTGACAAGCAGAGTGAGGCTAAAGACAAAATGATTAAGAAGAAACTCACTGAGTATGTGTAAAATACAAACTCTATTTGCCAGAAGCAGAGATCTGGAGGCAGCATCGACATTCAGACCAGAACATGTTGGTCTGATACAGCAGCAGGAATGGTCTCAATCTCAGGGAAATAAATTACTAGCTAAAAAACAGGATCTCTCTGTATTCCTTCTAAAATAAGTAAGTTTACTCCAGTTACCAGCCATGAGGTTGTGCAAAATAGTCTTGAATACTTGTCACTTGAGGCTCAGTTCACACTAAAATTGTCCATAAACTTAAAGGAGATTAAAGGAAGTATTTCCCTCAATATTAAATGAAAACTTCTTACTTACAGAAAGCAAGAGGCAGATTAAGTCATGAGTGAAATTCCTCCTATTTACATCATAATTTTTCTCCTGTTAAAGTCACAATAACACCAGGAAATTAGAGCTGTGTGAAAGCACACTGTTGTTTCTGAAAACATCATCTTGAAGTTGCACCTGACTACAGATTTGTCATGTTTTGGCTCATTTCTACCTTGTCTTTCAATCTTCTTTTCATCACCTCACCTCTAAGTCAAATTCTTGTCCTTGCTTCTGCAATGGTTATTACGTAAATCTCCACTTCCCATTCTAAATTTAATGATTCCCATAGCTATAACCTCCCCAAATTCTTCTTCTTTAAATTATAAACAAATCCAAAAAGATATTTTCAGACCTCTCTCCAAACAGACAGGAACATATGAACAGGTTCAAATCTACCAAGCAAAGGCTCTCCAGTGGTGTTGCTCAGTGGAATTCCTGTGTTCACTCCTTATGCAGAACATGGGAACATCCCTGCAGTTCCCCATATCCAAACAGCACAGTGCTATATCCTACAGATCCCTGCCTTATTGGGAGCATCTTAGTTTCAGCCCCAACACCCCAAATTTGTCCATATTTGCCCTTCTCTTCCAGCCCATGACAAAATAACAGTCCTTCATTAAACTTTATATGGGTCTTATTACCTTCCCAAAAGCAGAGACTGATCACTTGTGCTACACAAAATTTTCCTAGTTATATATAAGAAAAAGAGTTTTATCTCTAATTATCAATCATTACTGGCTGCAGAGTAACACAGAAAAAAAGTAATTACCACTTCCTAAAGAAAATCTGACTAAGGAGCGGTGTGCTGGCCAAATCTTAGAAGAAGAGGGTGACCATCACAAATTACATTTACAAGCTAATGCAGAGCTTCAGACTCCCCCAGGATGAACAAGTTTCAGCAGTCCAAGAAAAAAAATACATGTTGGTAGAAGGACATGAGTCCTTCTCCTCTGCCTCAAATAACGAGGGGAAGATCAGCACTGCTTAAATCCCCCCATGTATCATCAATATTGATAATGGAAGCCAGCATAGTACATGGGAAAAATAAAGGATTTCTGTGCAACCTATTTCAGTGCCTCACCACCATCACAGGGAAGAATTTCTTCCCAATATCCAATCTAAACTTGTCCTCTGTAAAGCCATTCCCCCTTGTCCTGTCCCTCCAGGCCCTTGTGAATAGTCTCTCTATCATTCTTGTGGGTTTGCTTCAGGTACTGGAAGAGCACAATTAAGAAGAAAATGTTCTAATTTTCACTTGTGTGGGGTTATTATGAGACAAATAGACTTTTTCAGCATACAAATGTGCAAGCCAAATTCCTAGGAACCCATAAAGGTATGGCATTGATTCTGCATGGAGATACAAAGAAGATACTTTGGAGGTTGCAGAAAAGAATAAATACTCATCAGTAATATTTTTATATCTTGCAAAACTTTATATTCAGCTTTACTGAACACTAAATGCAGGTTTAAATAGTCAGCCTTAGAATGCAGAATAAATTGAGGTTAATACAAATTTCTGAGGCCCTAACGTAATTATTAAGCCTGGAATGTGAAGCTATTCAGGGAGAAAACATCAATGCTAGAAACACTTGTATAACTCTGCCTAACCTTTCCAAATGTACAATCACCTAAAGGAGATTTCAGAACAGAAATGGAAAACAAGGCTCATGATATCAGACAATCCTTGTCTACTTTTAGTGCTCACTACTGTGATCTAAATGGAAGATGATCCTCACATACTCGTTCATTATTGTTCATGCACAGAAAAAATTAATTATGCACTTCAAGATAATCTACTGCCAACTTACTTTTCACATAAAATCTTTTAAAATATAGACATACAATATTAATAAGGAGAACTATTTCTACCCTTCTCCTTCTTCTGAGAACTCCACTTTCTCATAAACAGTCCTATAAAGGAAGGCCATTGAGTAAAAAGCTTACTTAACTAACTTTTAAAGGAAAATCTGGAATCAATACACTTGAAATCAAATGCATATTGATTGTGCCATTTTCCTCTTCAAAAATAAACTGTCCCAGTAAATTACACGAAGCTCTCAAGTCTTGACACAACCCTTATGACTCACAGATCTTATTCCTTCTATATCCTGCTAGTTTTACTGCTGTGACTGGCCCCAGTTAGCAAGATTAGTACTGGGGGTAAAATCATGTACATGCAAAAGCTTATGAAAAATTTCAAGTTTAAATATCCTTTTTTCACAATCTTTTTTTTTTTTTTTAATCAAGACCTCTAAAAGCTCTACCAGCTGCACAATCACCATCTCAACAGCCTGTCTCTAAGCCAGGTGAAATAAACCAACAACCCTCCACTTTGATGGACTTTGGCCACAACGTAATTTCCATTGAACAATTAAGACAAAGCCAGTAACTTCTAATGTATAGATAATGATAATGTTGAAAACTCTTTACAAATATCTACTTTCAATGCTGTGATAAATACAGATGGCTATGAGTCTGCTTTCCTTAATGCTCTCTCATGCCAGGGCTTTGTCTTGCAAGATTTCCATTTGTAGCTCTCCCTTTGACTTCAGTAAGGGCTCTGGAGAAAGGAATTGCATAATCAGTCCCTTAATCAAATTTATTAAAACCCTGATGATATACAACCCAATTAAGGAATACCTCTCCAGTCCATAAGAGCTTTTTACATTCCCTATAAAACACTTTCCTCCTCACCACATAAAATTCAGAGTGTGCACTGCCCGTCTGTCAGTATGAAGTACAAGCCCTAGAAATGAAAATGGGGCAATTAAATCTACAAGCTGTGGCTGATTTAACATTGAAAAGATAATGCTAATTGGCTTAAGAACTTTCGAGCAACTTTCAATCCCCTTCAATTCATCAGGTTGTGAAAACCACAGTGATATTGTGATATTCCACTTTCTAAAAGTAGAATCTTTCTTATCACATTTGCTGGTACAGTACTTCCCTCAAGTGGTAAATGCATTTCTGCCTGTTTTGAATTTTCCTCTATTATATTAAACAGTAAAAACATATGTGCTTTCTAATCATCTTGCATTTTGTGTTGTTATAGAGTTAACTATTATTTTTTCTTGCTGGTATTTTTTTCAACTGCTTTGTTTCATTGCAAGATCTTTCAATTGTGTCAACCACAGACCTATACATTAAGCATTACCAGCATATCTCTGTCAGATATATATGCACATTTCAGAGCACAACATCCCTGCTTGGGATGACAGCTTGTTGTCCTTCAAAGGCTGATACTCAGACAAATACAGTTGAAAAGATTCATTAACATCCTGGATTTGGGGACTGTATTGGGATCTTATCATTATTTCTTATCAAGTAGTACAAACATAGGAAAATACTCTTTTTAAAAAAATCCAAATATAATTTTTTAATTATGCTTTAGATGTACACTTTGCTATCCAATTTTAGCCACTCTGGAAGAAACTGCCAGCTTTATTTCTTCTTCAGACTGTTAAAAAGCCAGTTAAATTTTTGCTTGACTTCATTTTTTCTGATTCAATTTTTACCTCTGAATATGCTCTAGATATAATATAATGCTCTAGATTTCCCTTTCCATGGGGAGAAACGAACCAGCAAAAATTGTCCTTAAGGTCTGGGTTATTCTCTGGTTTAACACTTAGAGAGAAGAGGAACTAATTATATATATTGGAATAAATGACAGCAGGTGTAAATTTTGCTTTTTAATATGGCAGCCTTCTAAAACCTGAAGATCAAAGTGGCAGAACCCAGCCATGATGCATTTGTTTCCACAACTGAACAAGCCTGGGGGAGTACTATCCAAGAAACAAATGTATTTCATTGTATTTTGATACATTTAGTAATATAATTGAGAAACACGAATTTGTCAAGAACAGAACTTATTTACATTCTAAAGCTTTAGATCTATACAAAATGAACAGATCATCTGCAAAGTTTTCTGCACTCTGCATATTATATTTCTTCAAGGAAGATATTCCCAACTCTTTAAAATCTTTTTAAAGAATTGGGGGGAAAATGAATGATGGAAAATCATGACATCAAGGACAGCAGAGAAGGATGGGCACTGAAGACCAGTGGGTAGAAGGCACTGTAAATGGCATTGCCAAATCAGCTACTTGAAAATCAGATTTTTCTCCCTTTTTTTTTTTTTTTTTGAAATGAAAATTCATACACACACTTTTCTAGTCAGTTACAGTGAAAGATATTGATTAATAACTTATTAAATTCATTATATCCCCCCTCTGGAGTACAGTGTTGGTTTACCAAAGTACACTACATTTCCCTTCCGTAAGGAATCCATTATACTATTAATCAAACACACAAGTTTAAATGTCACGGTTATTAATCTGCCTTTAGTAAACCCAAGTTACATTTCATCCCATTGCTCTCGTACTTCTAGTAAGGCTCAAATTATATTTTCTTTCAAAATATGCCTGTTGTGGTCAAACCAATTTGTCTGCGCTTGTTTGAATCATTTCTTTGCTGCATTTCACAGAATTGCACAACAACTGGAGTTGGAAGGGACCTCTGGAGATCCCTTAGTCCCTTAGATTATCTTAGTCCAGTATCCTGCTTAGAGCAGGGTCACATAGAGCATTTTTCTCAGGCCTCTGTCCAGTCAGGCTTTACTTATGTCTAGAAATAAAGACACCACAAAATATCTCGGCAAATTACAATCACAGAATTAAAAGATGGTTTGAGTTGGAAGAGACCTTAAATCTCACCTCATTCCAACCCTCCTGCCATGGACAGGGACACCTTCCACTGTCCCAGGTTGCTCCCAGTCCCATCCAACCTGGTGACAGGGGCTAATATCTGAGATTTCTAGAGATGCTCCCCATGTATTGTGTTTGACAAATTACATAGTCGTAGTGTGGAATAATGGAGGGGATGGAGGGGATGGAAATCATCACAGAATCATAAAATATCCTGGGTTGGAAGAGACTTGAAAGATCAGCTCATTTCTATCCCCACTGCCATGGGCAGGGACACCTTCCACTGTCCCAGGTTGCTCAGAGCCCCATCCAGCCTGGCCTGGGACACTTCCAGGGATGGGACAGCCACAGCTGCTCTGGGAAACCTGTGCCAGGGCCTCCCCACCCTCACAGGGAACAATTTCTTCCCAATATCCAATCTAACCCTGCTCTCTGTCAGTGTGAAGCCATTGCCCCTTGTCCTGTCACTCCAGGCCCTTGTCAAGAGTCTCTCTTCATCTTTCCTGTGGGTTCCCTTCAGGTACTGCAAGGCCACAATGAGGTCACTCCAAAGGCTGAACAATCCCAATTCCCTCAGCCTTTCCTCCCAGCAGAGCTGCTCCATCCCTCTGATGCCCTTGGTGTCAAGTTTATTTCCTACATGAAATACCACAGTGTGAAGGGGCTTCTGAAAACAATGCCATCATATCCCTAAATCAAGTGAATCACAAAAATCAGCAGGCATGTGGTTTTCAACCAAGCATGGCAATAGCTGCAAAAACTGAGCAGTTCAAACTGAGTTCCTCAGCTCTTTAAGCTTGGAGTTTGTGGAATTTCAATCTTCGTGGGATGGAGGCCCAAAAGAACTGAATGTAAATGCAGTTTATTTCCTTAAAATTGCAGACAGGATTTCAGTATGCATCAAATAAAAAATTCTTGGCAACCAACTTAACTGACTGTTGTCTCCACAGCCAATTTCTGTAAATTTTGTCCCAAATCTGGGCTTCTGTAGGAGATAAATAGCATGAAATGTACCCTATAAATGTGCTCAACAGAAGGTAAAGAACATATTCCAAGATATAGGAGTTTGTCACCAGCTCACAGGAAAGGGAGAATACTCTAGTTTTCTTCTTACTGGTTTTTCTAGTGCATTAAATCAAAACTCAGCAGACTTCTGGAGATTTATTTTGCAGCCCGAAAATTTGCTGTGGCCCTCCAACCTGCTATTACAGCCTTTGACAAGGTACAATGCAAGTCAATAAGTGCAGACTTAAGGACTTCATTTCTTGCTCAGACAGAACTCCCCTTAATTTCAAGTACTGATGAATACAACCTAGAGAAATTAGTCTTTCCACCCTGTTTAATAGGAAGGAGACCTGCATCATCTTGACTGCTGCCAATAAGAAGCTTAGACCTTGATTCAGAAAAGGCATTTAATTGTATCCTCATTCAGGCCACTGAAGGCTGTGCTTAACTTTAATCATATGCTTGGGTTGGAGCTCCATGATTAAACAATACAAGCTACAGCACCACCCTAGAGAGTGCTTCCTCCAGCCAAAATCTTAATAAGTTACACAAATAAGAGCATTAAACAGCAGCCCTGCTCTCTCTTGTTTCTAGGTTTAAAACACTCTTCCAACAAAGACCATTATTTTTGTTTATAATATTTATTTAGGCAGAAAGAATCCCACAAGAGTAACACACAAATTTCTTAAAATCCTTGCTCTCATCTGCACTGTTCAGCCTCCAGCCAGTTGAATTAAAAAGTATCCAGTATTCCTAATTTAACACCTTTTACCTGTCTATTTATTACAAGTTGATCTCCATTGTAAGGATACCAAGATCAGGGAAGGGCCTTGACAACAGGAGAAAGAACAATCTTGTATCCATCCTCACAGAAAGGACAAAAGAATAATTGAGGAATCATAATAAGTCTTACTTTGGTCTCTTGAAAAGTGAAGAATTACATTCTAAACACATAAGGGAAAGTCAATATTTGTGAAGAGTCTTTCTGGATTTACCATGGGTGAATCATTTCCTGCACCAACCTGCTGCTTTCTGTGAGGAAAATGACTGGACCTGTGGGCAGGAGGAGACTTGTCCATGCCATTTGCCTTGACTTTAGCAAAAGGTGAGTTCCATGGTTTGCTCAGAGGGTGTTAGTCAATAAGTGTGCCTGGAAACCTGTAAGAGCTGGAATACTGCTGTGGTTGTCCTAGAACTACCCTGCTTTACAGAAGGGACCAGGAGGAGGTGATGGCTCACTGAAATGAAAGATTCCATGGAAACACTTCACAATGGTGGTCAGGATAAGAAAAGGGATAATAAAGTTCTTCCACAATATGTTTGTTGGACCAAGCCTGAAAACTTGAAAATTCTCCACTTTGGATATTGATCCTCAACCTGTAAACAAATCAAATGGTTGTTTTGTTGGTTTTTTTTTTTTTCTCCTTGGAAGTTGAACATGATATTGGAATGTTTTGACTTTGCTGGCACACATGGAATGTAGGGAATGAGCAATGGTTAATCCAGCCTAATGGACCAAGACTACAGAACTTGTGAATGTTTAGAAAATAGACCTCAGTCAACAATTTGCAAGAGGAGATTGATAAAAAGGGCTTGTTCAAAAAAGTTTGAAATAGCCATAAAAATCCTAACCTGGACAATGACATCAGGCTGGGGTGGGATCAAGAGATGGTCAGTTTTCTTAAGCATGCAAGTCCAGAGAGAAGCTTTTACAAAATGAGGACAGTCAGAGTCTGTCCAAAAAGGTGTTACCATCTCCATCCTTGGAGATTTCCATAACTGACTGGGTAATATCATCAGTAACATGGTTTGAGATCACACCTTTTGACAGGAGTAGTTATTTGGACTACATAAAACCCTGAAAGTTCCCAACTTGGAATATTCTACTACCTATTTTAGTTTATTTTATAACTCCATATTGAGAGTGCAGGAAGAGCTATTATTTCCTCCTGAAGTCTGGTTGGAATGTAATTGCAGACACAGGAGCAGAGCACTGTGGCAACACCATGGGTTCATTTGTCTGACACAAAAGGGGAAATCCCATTGTAGATTTTCAGAGGAACAGAGAGCAAGTGGGGCATTTTTAGCTGCATTTCTTATACTACTCCATACAAAGATAACCAGATTCCAAGACAGGAACAGTGAGAAGGTTTGAACACATGCTGTGTATTCTAAAATTAAAGAACCCCCACATTTAAATAACACATTGAAAGACCATGTCAACACTCCTTTGAAGATAAATTCTGCTTATGAATACTCTGGTATATTCCAGAATACTCTGGAATATACTCTGGTATAAATACTCTCCAATATACTCTGGTATAATTCCAGAATCTAGAACTCAAACATTAAAAGAACCAGAATTATGACAAATATAGGTATAAAAAAGAGAATGAAATCTCTTAGTAAGAATATAATCATAAAAGTCCTCATTCATGTTCAGCCATTCTTTTATTTTCATTCTGTCATTTTTATATTTTCAAAATTTAATGATGCAAGAAATAAGTTGAAAAGGAAAAAAATCATTTATTACATATTCCTCTTACTATCCCATAAACTTAGAAAGATGTTTCTAAAAGTAAAGACATGAAAGAGGCCAGAAAGACACTGGCCAGTTTAAGAAATACTGTATCAAATTGATGGGTTTATCATACTAATAATATGATTTAATAAATGCTAAAATATTTGGGGTTGAAGAACACTGGGTATATTTAAAGTTTTTTAATAATTCTCATTGTTAAAATTGGTATTTATGACCAATTATCTTGGTTTCTTCTACAGAGTTTCAGCTAATATATTAAATAATAGATTTTTTTTTCTTTAGTTAATCTTATCAAAGACTTGCTTAATGAAGAGATGGGCTCCAGCATCTGAAAGGGTTTTTAGTCCTTGTGGGAGATTTGCTTATGGAAGACTGGTAAGGAATCAACTGCTAGCAATGTTTTGCAATGTTGAAATTTTAAAAATGGATATATAAAGCATTAGCAATGTACAATTCTACTTCATGTCTATCTGTATCATCCTTTGCACCAGAGACCCTGCTCTTCAAACCAACTTGCTTTAATTCAGTTGTTACCTGAAATGATGGTTCAGAAAGAAATATTTGTTTCATTTACAGATGAATTAACAGTTTAAATAATTGATTCTGCCAATATCATATTTTATATAAATTAAATGAAAGACAGAATTCCAGATTCTACTACTCCTAGGGTTTGCTCCAAGTCAGGACACAAGCCAAGAAACAAGACCTTTTTTCTCTATAAAGAAAATTTTCCTTGAGAAATATGTAGAATGAGTTATTCACTTTCCTGCCAAATAGGAAAGATAAGAACACACATATATATATATTCACATATATATGTCTATACATATACATGATGTTGAATCATGTCTGCCAGATCAGCTGGACATTTAATGAAAAGGAGTCAGGGTCTGATCCATCTCTCACAGAAATGACTGGAAGCCTTTCCATCAGCTCCAGTGAGAGTTGGATCTAGCCCCATCTGCATGTTTTCAGGCACAAGACCAATTCTCATTTCCTGACCTCGGTGTAATTCCACTGAGGAGGCCACTACTGCAGAGAGAGAAGAACAGCTTATCAGAAGACTACAAATATCCACCACATTTTCAGTTAACATTCTAACCCTATTTATTAAATATTTCTATCCACATCTTCTGTGTCATACTTCATTTAAGAAACCACAGAATATACCATTTATTGCCTTATTACAAACCTTGCATCTGCCATGTTTGCATGGATATATTATCAGACACATGCATTCATACATGTGTGTAATCCTTCATCTCTGATGCAAGGACAAAAATGCCTTTTGATGTACATGAATAAAGGAGCTATACACTGCAAGCCTTTATATCAGAGAATCATAGAATAGTTCGCATTGGAAGGGACTTTGAAGATCAGTCAGTTCCACCCCCTGCCATGGAAAGAGGCACCTTCCACTAGCCCAGGTTGCTCAGAGCCTCATCCAACCTGGCCCTCAATACCTCCAGGGATGGGGCAGCCACAGCTTCTCTGGGAAACCTGTGCCAGGGCCTCACCACCCTCATAGGAAACAATTTCATCCTAATATTTAATCTAAACTTGTTTTCTGTCAGCTTGAAGTCATTCCCCCTTATGCTGTCACCCCATGTCTTTGTAAACAGCATGTGACCATAAAAAATTAAATAGTAGTGCTGACCATAAGACAGATCATTCCAGATTTCCCAAATCAGTCCCTTAGAACCTGTTATTTTCTAAAATCAATGTCATAATTCATAAGATCTGTCTGTTTATCTATTTGCTACTTAACCTGAGGCATTTCACACAAATGTTTCAACTCCTTTTGCTGTAAATGAATTCTCTCCTGAAATAATAGACAATAACCTTAGGGTGTTATTGTTAGAGTAATTTCACAACAATCTTTTGTGAAACACTCCAAGCCCTCACAGTTTCTTCCTCACTCTCCAAATAACCAATAAAATATTTATTCAAACAGCCTGAACAGGGAGGTGGAGGAGGGTGAAATTTTGTCCTTTGCTTATTCCAGTAGCAGAAACACACCAAGTGGTGTTTTGTATGAGAGCTGTATTCTAGAACACAAACCCCATTGGGCAAGTGATGCATTAGATGTGTCATACTTTGTCTTGCCAGGCTCATCAGGCTGATTTGGAATTTGCTGCCTGGGTAGAGTGACTCATATGTTTACTGGCCCTGACAGGTGTGGGGCATCTTCCACACTCATTAAAGTTAATGACTTCAACAGCAGAGAGGGAAAACTGTCTGCTGGTTTCCTCTGAACGTGTATTCCCAAGTTATCATTTAAGAGAGGATGTAACTGGTGTCACTTTTCTTCTGCAATCATAAAAGCAGCCCCTAAGCAAACCCCTGTCCCTTCATTGCAAAAATAACCCAATGAGCTTCACAGGAACTCCTTGTTGAAGTAAGGCAAGGGGGAAAAAAATCTGCTGTACACAGAGCTTTGCACATAAAAGCTGCTTCTTGCCATAAAACCAGTCACTTCCTCACTGCAACAGAGGAATTAACATACTGGAAACAAGCCAGTAATTTTATAGAAATATATGCCTTTAAGTAAGCTGTAGACCAGTATTCTCACAATAGCCACCCTTTGGCATCATTTCTATCCCAACAAGCCACAGCTGCTGAATTGGAGACTTCTGACTTCATGTTAGATAAGTAATGAGAAGTTTTAGGCAGCAGTGCCAGAGCCAGTCCTTTGATATTAACACAGCACACTACAGTTGTTGACCAGCCACACAAAAAAAAGATATGCCTTTAATTTACATTAGTTAGCTAAAAATATTCAGGAGAAAACTTCACAGAGACTTATGCCATGACATTAGACTGTCAACCAAGACATGAAGAGATAGAGACCTCACAGACATCTGTGTATTCACACAAAACCAAGAAATTAGGAGGACTGAACCTTTAACTACAGAGACATCTCTACTTTGATGCCTGTCCAGCCACTAGATCTGCCCTGGTAATATGACAAATTTCTGTACCCTGGCTTCCACCCAACGAGACAGAAATATTGAGCCAGAGACCCCACAGAAACCTGTGCCTTAATATTAACCTGCCACACAAAATCTCCTGAGCTAATGATCTTGCAAAAAAGGTAAGGCTGAAGCCTCTAAAAATAAGGCTGAAGAATTATTGGAGTCTTAAATACTCATCACTTTTAATGTCTAACTATTCAGGATCTTCCAAAGCAAAATGTAATGATGAATTTCTACAGTTAGGACAGTTTAATTGAACGGTTATGTTTAGTTTTTTTCATCTTCTGCAGTTCTCACATCAACATCTATTGCTCTCATAAGTTCATAAGATGTTGACATACAAAGGTCTGTGCAACACATCTTCCAACCCAGACTAATGTGCTGATTGCTGGACAGAATTAGTAAGAAGAATGTTCATTGATGCAAAACTGCTCAGTTGTTTGGATATATTTCAGTAATTTGGGCAACTCTAATTCAGAAGTTCAGTAGTTTTTCCATCCACGTTGGCACAGAAAGGACTTTGACAAAAAATATTTCATGTCATCCTTTTCATGCCGGATGTCTAAAAGGAGCTATTCCTACCTTTGTAGTGCTGGATCTTTACATTGTTCCTTATTTTCCACCTGTTCACTTAACGTTTCTTCTTAGGGTGTTTTTTTTTGTTTGTTTGTTTGTTTGTTTGTTTGTTTGTTTTTTCTTGGGTTTTGCAGTGGGGTTTTCATGTTTGGTTGGTGTTTGGGGGGATCTTTGTTTGGGGTTTTTTTCTGTTTCTTTTTGTTTTACCTTAAATGACTTATTTTAAATTCTTTCTGTATCTCAGATAAGCAAGATAATTTTTATATTCTACAGCATCAATGGCTGGCTTGTTTCCAGTTCCCATTTATTTTAAGTCAAAAACAAAAGCTAAACAGCTACTATTTTATTGGGTTGATTCCTCACTTGGAAGGCCAAAAGAGCTGTGTAATGTGTAAGACTACACAGTGCTCTGCGACTCTCTGCTTATTGGGCAAGATCAAAAATGCACTAAAAAAACTGAGAATCTTTCCATGATCTTCTGTGGAGTTTGGCTGGGCACAACAGGTGATAGGCAGGCTCACTGAAATGAAAGATTCTCTGTAAACACTTTACAACGGTGGTCAGCATAAGAAAGGGGTAATGAAGTTCTTCCACAAGCTGTTTGTTGGACCAAGCCTGAAAACTTTAAAAATTCTCCACTTTGGATACTGATTCTCAACTTGCAAGCAAATTGAACTGCTTTTTTGTTTGTTTGTTTTCTCCCTGGAAGTTGAAGATGGTATTGGAATGTTTTGACTTTGTTGGCACACGTGGAACGTAGAGAATGAGCAACGGTTAATCCAGCCTAATGGACCAAGATTACAGAATTTGTGAATGTTTAGAAAATAGACCTCAGTCAACAATTTACAAGAGGAGATTGATAAAAAGGGCTTGTTCAAAAAAGTTTGAAATAGTCATAAAAATCCTAACCTGCTTCAGTCTGAAAATGATCTACCAACTATTTTTCCATTTGTCCTGGAAATGCCATTAAAACTTCACAACTGTGTAACTGCAGCAGGAATAAAGACATCAAGGTTACCTTTGCAAATGAAATCACCATAATAAAAGCTGCTTTCTGCATTGTGCAGCAAGTACTGACATTCTGAGGGATTGCTATAAGAACTCTGTGGCAATTATCCCGGGAATCAGGCACTATACTACAGATTAGATCCTGAACCACCTGTCAACCCCATTTCTATGCAAATTGCTTTACTTGGAGAGACATGACCTCAAAGCCCTGCAATGGCACTGCAGGCTTGTATTTTGCCATACCACGACCTACCAACTCAAAAAGCTAATTAAGAGCACCAAAAAGTGCCTTTTGCAACCTCTGAGAGACAGACAGAAAATATAATCACAACATAACAAAACACAAATCCCACATAAAAGAAGAGAGTAAGCTGCATCTCACCTCATTTGAATTTTCTGTTGTTATGTTTTTATTTTTCAGCTTTTTCTGCAGCAGTTTGTTTTCATACTCTGGCCTTGGATGCTCCTGAAAAAAACAATAAACAAACAAAAAAAAACAAACATGATTATGATTAACAGAAAATCCCCGATATTTTTGGTCACTTACTCACAAACAAAACCATCAAAATGATTCAACTCCCCACACCTTTTGGACTAGGCTGTCAGATGTGGCCTAACTTCCCTGATCAATAACCTTCCAATGTGTCCTTGCAAAATATATTTTTCTTTCCCAAATTACTGCATAAATTAAGCAAGGTGACAACAATTTTTCAGGCTTTTCAAGTGAGCAGTTCATAAATGAGAAGAGTATCATGCATCTCCCCCTTCCCACCAAGTTCTGAATTCATTCAGAGCAAGAATTTGGATTCCATCTCCCACATCTCCCCCAAAAAAGGCTATTCCTGCACCATTGGTCCTATCACCCCTCTTTACTATAATTAGAATGCTTGCATATCAGTCCCATCCAAAAAAAATGGGTTATTGACATTTTTTAATTAATCTGATAGTCATAAAGAGAACAAAAAACATTTTAAATTAATAAATCCTCATGAGCAATAGAATGGAGCCTACATGGAACTTCACCAGAATTCCTTGAGACTCACAGGTGGTGTTCATTTTATGTATTTGTAACATTTTCACCACAGCAGACACAAACCTCACCATTCTCTGTTGCATGTGAGAATATAAACGCAGTGAGACCTCCAAAGTATTTTTATCCTGATCATGAGATTTTCCTAATGCATTCAGAAGGTATCATTTAAATTTAAAGTGTCATTTAAATCATTGAATTTTAGAATAGTATGGGTTGGAAGTGCTGCTGCCCCAAAGCAAGATGAAAATGTAGAATGAGCAGAACAGAGAGCCCAGCTGTTCTCTGCTGCAAAAGGACTAATTATTAGAAGTCAAGTACTCAAACCCTCTATTTCTTATGATGGTGACACAGGATGACTTCTCCAATTAGTGAGAAGTCAAAGAAAGTGTTTGTCATTCACACCAATGTTCTGTTTAGACTTCACTATTAATGAGATGCTTGTCCAAGGAAAAGTAATTTTATAAGTCAGCATGGAGTCACTGGTAGATGATCACAATCCTTTTAGTCCAGATCACTTTCAAAATAAATCTGATAAATGAAAAATTAAAGCAAAAACTTGAATAAGTTATGTAGCATGAACACAAGTTTAGGGCTGTTAAAAGCTACTGAGCAAGTATACAGGAACTCAGTTATTAAAGATATTCTAGAGCAACATAAAACAGATCTAGTCAAAAGAAACTAGGAGGTTCTATTATGGGATTATATTTGCCAGCCAGACAGGGAGATTTTATGCCTTTGTCTGCTTTCATTGAGGAAGAACAATGGTAATTCTTTGGGCAAATACCTGTAAAACTAAATTTTGAAATTCGGCCTTAGATTTTGAAGATCTCTTAAGCTAGGACCAAACAACCAAATGCTTCCATTTCAATGGCAGATAGCGTATTTTGTGGGTAACTGTAGTAGAATATAGCATCATTTATGGTTGTTCATTATGCAATTCAAATCCAACCCATTTAAATACTCCTATACTGATGAGTGGAATTGTGTAAATAGTAGAATCACAGAATGGCCTGGGTTGGAAGGAACCTTTAAGGTTATCCCATTCCAACCCCTTGCCATGAGCAGGGACACCTTCCACTAGACTAGGCTGTCTCATCCATCCTGGGTTGGGATAAGCTACAGCTGCTCTGGGAAACCTATAGCAGAGCCTCATCACCCTCACAGGGAACAATTTCTTCCCAATATCCAATCTAAACCTACTCTCTGTCAGTCTGAAGCCATTCCCCCTTCTCCTGTCACTCCAAGCCTCTCTAAACAGCACCTTATTCCATATCTTGTGTGTTCTCCAAGGGGCACTTCTCTGGCAAATCCTGCTTATCTGTCTGGACCTCCTGAGTCACTGGAGAGGAACAAAGAAAGATCTCAAGGTGGTCCCTGTTCCTAGTAGGGCAATAAAGACAAATTTAACCTCTCTGAACCCAGGGGAGGGAAGAACTTGTGCCACCCCAAGTGGCCTTTGAGTGGCCCACCCCAACACCTCAAGGAATCAAGACTACCAATAAAAAAATCAAACACTTTTGAGCCTTGAAGAAAATTCAGCTCTAGAAAGGACAAATGAGGTCATTACAGTGGAAAAAGAATAAGTGAAAGTAAATGAGACCATGTCTGGTAGAAGAGAAATAAAAAAAGGAAAAAGTACTAAAGTCCCAGGATGTTCTGGCACATCTCTGAATCAACAGTCTGGGACTGAAAAAATGTAATCATACACCTTTACCAACTTCTTGGAAAGCAAAGAAATTTTCACCTTTGTTCTCACAGCTTACAACCTTAAACATGTTTAAAGTGTGCCTTCATGTGTAATCTTTTGGTGCAGCAATACCGAGTACTAAACAGTTTCCCAAAGAGCTGAGGGATAACATTCATTCTCCAGTATTCCTTCCCCAACTATCCTAATGAAATTCTCATCCTCCTAAGCACTGCTTTGGTTCTGTAACTTCTCTTCCTAAAGAAATTGATAGTCAATAGCTTAACTCCATCTAGTCCTAAAACTCCTGAATCTCCTGAGTATCTTCCTTCCCCCTTTCTTGCTATATTTCTCCATGGCAGGAGGATGGAATAAGACTATATTTAAGGTCCCTTCTAACCCAAAGCATCCTGTAGTTCTACAAGTCTCTGAAAATATTTAGGAGCTAAGACTGAAAGAGCAGAGGCTTGTTCATCTTAAACAAACAAGGGTGACAGGAATATGACATTGTGTTGAATTATGCTGAAAAGAGGACAGAAGTAATCCCTCTCTTGATCTTTGAAAGATAAAGTAAGGGAAAAAAAAAAAAAAGAGAGAGAGAGAAAAAAAAATTAACATGTAGCAAAGAGATTTAGAAACCACTAGGAAAAGCTTGTTAGCAGTACAGATAGAGAAGCATTAGAGTAGATTACCTAGGGAGAAATTGAAATCTCAACTGCTGGATTTATTTAGGAACAAATTAGACAAATATCTCTTCATAATGATTTAAGTAGAGTTGATCCTACAACACACTAGGGATGGCCCCTCAAGGTCCATTCCAGTCTTATTTTATGATTCTAAGTTCCTAATTCTTCAGCTTGTGCTGAGATTTATCTGGCACTCCTTCACTTGTCATAAACAAAGGATTCTTGCAGATCCCACTGTTCTGTCCACAGACTTCTACCACTTCGGGCCTCTTCATCACAGGACCTCACAAACCTATAGATTCTTTCACGGCATTTTACAAATCTTAAGCTAAAAATGAAGATTTTGTACTGTGTGTGATGAAATTGAATCATAGAATGTGTAGGTTGGAAGAGACCTTCAAGATAATCGAGTCCAACCCAGCCCTAATACTTCAACCGGACCATGGCACCAAGTGCCACATCCAATCTTTTGTTAAACACATCCAGGGATGGTGACTCCACCACATCCCCTGGTAGACTATTCCAGTACTTTATCACTCTTTACATAAAAAAACTTTTTCCTAATATTCAAACTATATGTCCCTTGGCACAGCCTGAGACTGTGTCCTCTCCTTCTGTCAGTGGCTGCCTGGAGAAAGAGACCAAACCCCATCTGAGCACAACCACCTTTCAGGGAGTTTTGGAGAGTGAGAAGTTCACCTCTGAGTCTCCTTTTCTCCAGGATAAACATCCCTCAGCTCCCTCAGTTGTTCCTCACAGGGTTTGTGTTCCCGGTCCCTCACCAGCCTCGTGGCCTCCTCTGGATGTGCTCAAGTGTCTCAACGTCCTTCCTAAACTGAGACACCTAGAGCTGGACACAGCACTCAATGTCCTTCCTAAACTGAAGGGCCCAGGACTGGACACAGCACTCAAGGTGCAGCCTCACCAGTTCATCAACATCACTACCATCCTATTTCATGAAGTCCATGATGTCAGTTGCTTTTCTCCTACGATGTTTGCGTTCTCCTGTTTGAGCTGAGCTCAGCTAGCAGGGCTGAAGACTTTTAGGTGGCTTGTTCTTGAAGGAACTATTCTGGAACATGAAAAGAATTGGATTCAAATCCTCTCAGCAAACCAAGACAGTTCTGAATCACTGATTCTAGAGACATCTCAGCATCTACTGCCAGGAGAAAGTCCAAAGTCTACCTGCTCTTAGTATGATATTTATTTATGATTTTAGTAACTGCACTGTCTTTAGGCAGGGTTAGAAATGAATCCTTGGAGGAGAGACAGTCATTAGAACAAACCAAAGGACAGAACAAGGAAAAAAATTAGGGATACTGTAAGTACCAGTGAACAAGTACATCTCATTTTCAGTTAATTCAGGCATGGCTGTAGACCCCATGGCTCATTGGAAAGCTCTTTCTGAAGAAACCCATGGCACTTATTGCTTTGAAACAGCTCTATTGGTGAGCACCTAGAGCTTGGGATGATGTACCTAAGCCATCACAGATGTCACCCTGCATGCAAAAATTGCTGATGGTACTGTAACCTGTGGCTGTCATCATCACAAAGAATTCTTGTCACACAAAATGAAGTAACATGGCAAAGTATTTATTCAGTGTCGTTGTGTTACTGCACACTATACAATGTCATATGGGCAATCTCAGCAAAACACGACCTGCCCTTACCTTATAATCCTTTTCAACATTCATTATTAATTTCAGAGTGCTGAACAGTAAGATATAGGTGAGGATTTCTTAAATAAACATTGATCCTCAAAACTGTATCAGTTACAGTCCTTTGTCTAAACAGCTACAGATTGCACTAGGCTGGAGAACTCTCAATAAGAAATCTGTACATCAGTGCTTATATAATATGCATCTATAGAATAATTAACACGGTAAATTTGCCCAGAGAGAGGAGACTTACTTCTTCTTCTTCCAGTCCAGTTAGATCCCAGAAGTAACTCAATCTCATCTGCAAACGCTTCCATTGTTCAAGGAACATGGTAGCTTTAAAAGAAATTAAACCATTTCAAAAATAATAAATCCAAAGCCTCGTGGCAAACATTTCTCTTGCTTACAAGCTTCAACCGATATTTGAATCCCATTAGGGTAGACCCTTTAAAATTAAACACTAAGAAACAGCCTCAGGCCCACTTCTTTTAAAGAAAGAATTCAAGCAAAGCATGGGAACAATAATTAGTGTATTTTATAAATAAAATACAGAAAGATGGAACATGGGTTGTCCAGAGCTACTGTTGGATTCTTGTCAGGGAATGGAATGGAGCCCATAACTGTGGATGTCCATGGAAAATATCTTCTCTCTTAATTCACCATGAAGCATTCTGAGGTGGGTTTAGGCTGCTACTGAAATAACTAGGATCCCCAGCAAGATGTAGAAAAAGATATTTTGAATTATATTACAATGGTGTGGTTAAACGTTTTTGTCCTTCATATACATGGTGATTTTGCCCTAAAAGACTGGACCCTGGTTCAACCTCCTGCTTCTCCTTTTTATTTAATAATAAGAAGGAACAGATATTTACTGTTGTCTCATATTTACATTCTCCTGGTTGTCCTCTCATAATTGCTGTTTCCTCAGTATAGCCCTTTTCCTAGTTGGTCATAACTTATGGACTTACAGATTTATTAGAAACAGCACTTATAAATCTTGGGTTGTGGACACTTATTTCCCCATAACAATACCAATACTAAACCAGTACATGCCAACTAAAAGCACCAAAACTCTACCAATAAAAGCTATACCTATAAACAGCTGGGGGCACTGTTTTCCATTTTCTTATGCTTCACATCACTTTTTCAGTAGGTGAAAAGATATTAAAAAAACACTATAGATCTGCTGTTAGATCACAGCAGTGTTTACATCACTTCGAACATCTCGTAGATAGACCCACAAGACAGACAAGAGTGGAGAACTCAGCTTCCCTTGACTGTATTTACAGTGTCAGATAACACTGAGAAAAGTGGGAACTCTGTGAAAATAACCCGGCTCTTACAAGTCATAATAATATGACAAGCCATAATCTATCCCAACAGATAGCTGCAAAGATTTACTTCACAGGTATCATCCCATCATATAAGAAAAGTGTCATTTAAATACAGGGCTGGCAGCACACTGAAAGCAAATCCAGACATTAAGTGACTAAGTTGCTATCTGTGTTCCTCCCTTACAGAAGAGAGAACATATAAAAGCTATATTTAGCATGGTTTGAAAACTCAAGGGTTTTTAGATATCCTAAATACAAAAACATTTGGTTATTTTATAGGGTGCTATTACTCATTCCATTCTTTCCTGTTATATGAAAACTCAGTTCCACATTTAGCTCTGTAAGAACGTACTTGGCTTGATGCAGCAGCTGCTCTGAAATCAGCACGTCTTCACTGACTTATACCAGCAGAAAAACTAAACTGACAGAGAGCAGGTTTTGGGTTGGATATTAGGAAGAAATTCTCCCCTGTGAGGGTGGTGAGGCCCTGGCACAGGTTTCCCAGAGAAGCTGTGGCTGCCCCATCCCTGGAATTGCTCAAAGTCAGGTTGGATGGGGCTCTGAGCAAGCTGGTCTGGTAGAAGGAGTCTCTGCCCATGGCAGGGGGTTGGAACTGAATGAGCTTTAAGGTCCCTTCCAACCCAAACCATTCTTTGATTCTGTAAAACTTCTAATAATGGCACTTGATGCTGAAATTCAGCACCAGGGCACCGGTGACATCAAGCCCAGTGAGCCAGGCATTACTGTGAATATGGACAATTGCAGCAGAACTGCTGGAATCCCAAAGACACTCCACAAGGAATCAGGCTCAGCTACTAAAAGCACGATTTCTTTTGAGATATTAACTATAGGAAGCCTTCTGCTTTCTAAAGAATGGGAGAAGACCAGTAAGGCAAAAGAATTCTTGTGCCCAACACTCTCACAAAATGAAGCAAAACACAGTTTCCTCTTTTAAAAATACAGCTGAAATAGGTGTATCAGTGAGCTCTGCCATTCAATAGATTTAGCTCTAGATATAACCAACACAGCCTCTAATAGCAGGGCAGCAAAATTTGGTGTAATCTAATACTTAACAGGCAGGCTGGGCAGAGTTAGTAAAGGCTCCATTATTTCTCTTTTCTGCTCTTTGTGTGTGCCGGCTGCATTTTCTTGAACTGACAAGCTCAGTTATCATGGTCCCAAGAACAGACTTTTCTAATCTGTGGGAAACATTTTTTGGAGGAGGGCTACATCTCTGAAAGAATTTTGTTATTCTTACATGCCTTTTTTTAAAAGCAGTGCATATGGAACTTTTTGTCCTGTTCTGTTCCATAACAGATTCTTCTAATTTGTCTTAGTGCAAGGATATATCAACATTTTCTTTTGCACATTGCATTCCTGATACCAAAATATGATTGTTCTGGATGAGGTTCAGTGGCAATTGTCATTTGCATGGGTGTAAAGTTTCTCTGTCAGGAAAATTATATTTTATTTATCTTAAGCTTCACAGCAGCAGGTGACAATTAATCTGCCAGTCTACCCTGTAATCTGAAGTAGTAAAATAAATTATTCTGAGAGAGTATAAATTCATCCTCTTTTTTTCTATTTCTCAGTCATAATTCTCACATATTCTCTAAAGTTTGCTCTAGGGCTTTCAGGAACTAAATAAAATATACTAAACTAAACTAAACGCTTCTTGCTTCCATGATGTGTTCTGTCTGTAAGTTCATTAAAAACCTTCTGCTGTCTTCACCCAATGCCAACCCACCAATCAGTCCTTTCTAAAACAAGCTGTAAAATCTTAATGGGCTTGCAAAGAATAACACACTGGCTGCTGAGGGATGGCTATAACACAATAACATATTTGCTCAGTTTCATATTAAGGATGACAATTTCATTTTGGGAACAATGAATAGGGAAATAAAAAATCGTTTTACGGTAGCAATAACACATTTAACTTTCACAATAAACAAGCTCTGGAGTAAAGGAGAGCAAAAGACCAGCAATAATTCATGCAAGCACAGTACACACACTTTTCAGGGCAGAGGTGAGGCCAGAAACAATAAGAGTAATACTACAATGCATTCATTCATGTTTATGAAGTGTTTTGATATCCTCATGGAGACAGGGATATTTGCCATTAAAGAAAAGCAAGCTTGTTTAAATGGGATATTCCAAAATATATTATAATTAAAATTATAATAGTCCCATTGCTCTTGGAATGCCATAAAGTTTTGATAAAATTATGTGACTGAGTTGTTCCACAAGGAAGTGGAACTGTGCTTAAATTAGACCCTTTCTGCTGTCCACATCATACCAATCCTCATATACATTCTGGTCTCAAATGCAGAAGGTATTAAAAGAGTGTGACATCTTGATGGAAAATGAAGAAAAATTAGGAAATACATGGAAAAGTTTAGAAGTGCCATTAATGGCACAATTTCCTCTCTGGAGAAAAGGGCTTCAAGATGTGTCAGGGGAGGTTCAGCTTGAACATCAGGAAGAATTTCTTCCCATTGGGATTGGAAGGGGCTGCCCATGGAGGTGGTGGAGTCACCATCTCTGGAGATGTTTAATAAACAACTGAACATGGTACTCGGTGCTCTGGTTTAGTTGACAAGGGGGAGATCAGTCAAAGGCTGGGCTTGGTGATCTTGTGGATCTTTCCCAGACATGATGACTCTGTGACTCTAAACACGGCAGTAGAGGAAGAAAGAAACTTTTTTTTCTTCCCTGAACTACACAATTCATTTACTCCAGAGCTTGTTGTTGACATTGATATTGCTTTCCCCAGTCTCAACACAGACATCTCTCCCTGGCCTTCTGAGGATTGCCAGCTTCCAAAAGCCACAAGGATCATGTTCAATGTAACAGCACCTTGTTATTCCAAGTCCAAGCATCAAATGTCATTGTTAACTTGCAGAGCAATACTCACCCCAGAGAGCCATGAAGATGGAGAAGAAAACCGTAGCAGGGTTGTCAAACAAGTGACTGGCTCGAGCAGTGGTACAGGCAGAGCTGAGGTTCCAGTAATCACAGAACTTGTCACACAGGGGGCACATGGTGAAGGCATTGCGTTGGTCACACATCTCCCTGCTGTGACAAGACAAGGACACAGGATCCTCTGAGTATTCCAGCTTGGAAATTATGGATGTGCAGTAGTGATATCGAGCAGCATATCACAGTTATGATGAGCTGTCTGCAATATATGTGGCCTGCACCTGCAGAGATCAGGAGCTGATCCTCAAGGCTCATTGCCATGGAAAATAATTTTTTAAATCTGTATAGGCACCTTACCAACAGGAAAATGATGCAACACTCAACCAGACTGATCACTGCACTGTGTTAGTGAGTTAAGGAAGACAACATCACTGAAGACTGAGGTTAACCACACTAAAAAAAACAAATTTTGCATCTCTGCACTCAGTTACATGATTTAATACAGATCAGATTTAAATCACTGAAAAGAAAGGCTGAAGTGGTCACAAAGGAAATTCAGTGCTGTTGTCAAAATCTTTTTATATGGTGGCACAAAAATCTGAAAGAAACTATTTTTTACAGATTTTAAGAGTCAACTATAAGGTTTTATTTTGATTCTCGGTATTTGCTATGTATGTATTCAATTTCTAAAAATCTTTGAAAAAAAATTTATCACTTTAACAAGTCAAACTTCTTGTCAGAGCTGAGAATGCTTTCAGTATTTTCCATAAGGTTTGGATGTGAAAGCCTTTCATACCTGCACAGTCTCACTTAGGTGAACTCAGAGTTGCCACATTGTTCCAACGATAGCTGGCATATGGTGATTGTGATTGTTCCTATATGGACCATCCTGAAATAGGTTTTTCCTTATGATTTTAAATGGAAAAAAAGGACTATTCAAGCTCTAATATGAACATGTTTATATTATATGGTTTGAAAAGCATGCAGCTGTTTCCAGCTCTCGTGTTGTTACAGTAATTCCCTATTTCAAAAGGCAGCAGAGGGTGCTGCAGATACATCTCAGCCATAAATCTCACCACAGTTTAAATGTTAGCACAAGCTTTCACCCCAACAAGCACCAATATTTATTCAGATCAAGCTAAGAAAACAGACCCTGCCTCGGATGTGGTGCTGTTCATCATTTACCTATCATTAACCTTGTCCTACTGCAGTGATTTTAAAAGCTGTCACTTCAGGGACTGTCATGAGTGTGATCAGCATACAAGTACTGCAGCATCCTGTCTCCAGCAGAAGTCAGACACAGACAACAAAGAGGGATGATTTTCTTTTTCACTGGGAAGCAAACAGTGTCACTTTGGCAGTTTTTGTGTAGTATGTTCCCAACAGGATACACAAAACTCAACATTATTTTGTGTCTAGAAGGGGAATACTGTGAAGAGCAAATATAGAATGGGTTGAGTTGGAAGGGACTTTAAAGATCATCCAGTTCCAACCCTCCTGCCATGAGCAGGGACACCTTCCACTGTCCCAGGTTGCTCAGATCCCCATCCAACCTGGCCTGGGACACTTCCAGGGATGGGGCAGCCACAGCTGCTCTGGGAAACCTGTGCCAGGGCCTCCCCACCCTCACAGGGAACAATTTCTTCCCAATATCCAATCTAACCCTGCTCTCTGTCAGTGTGAAGCCATTCCCCTTGTCCTGTCACTCCAGGCCCTTGTCAAGAGTCTCTCTCCATCTTTCCTGTGGGTTCCCTTCAGGCACTGCAAGGCCACAATGAGGTCACCCCAAAGGCTGAACAATCCCAATTCCCTCAGCCTTTCCTCCCAGCAGAGCTGCTCCATCCCTCTGATGCCCTTGGTGTCCCTGCTCTGGCCTGGCTGCAGCAGCTCCCTGTCCTTGCTGTGCTGGGATCCCAGGGCTGGATGAGCTCTGCAGGTGGGGCTGAGCAGGGAGGGGGCAGACTCACATCCCTTGATCTGCTGCCATTTGCTAAGTGTTGTAACTATTCTTCATCTTACTTGTACAAAAGATCTGATTTTAATGAGAATAAAGTGTTCCAGGAGTCATGGACAGTGTTTGCATTAATTTCACATTACAACTCTCTGATTGAGCAGTGAGCTATGTGCACTCATAAAAAGCAAATTAATATCTCAGAAAACAAACTCAATACAGTGGACTCACTGCACATTTCTTTTTCAGGAGGTGAGACATCAACCAATCAAATAAATGTGTGCCCTTCAAATACTTGTTCAATACCTCTGTGTTTGTTTGTAATGCTCTCAGGGTCGGTAATGATACATCACTGCTCTTCAGACAAGCTAAAATTCTCACTATACATTATTAAGAAAAACCAGTCTTATAATTTTCAAGTAACAAATCATGGATCACAGGTAACCTTACCTTGGAATGTCACTTTCAATGGTTATACATCCATATAGAAATACAATAATCCCAATTACTGAAGATGGAATGAGGAATTCTGTGTATAAACCCAGCCATGCAAAATAAAGTCCTATCTTTTCTCCAAAATACTTCCTGAAAAAGAGATAAAAAAGAAGATAAAGCACACATCAAAGGTATCATTTTCAATTGTGTTTTACAGCTACTAAACTGTCCCAGAAAGTTAAAATATGAATTGTGAAAGACATGAATGAAAATCTTCAGGATCTCAAAGACAAAAGGAACAAATGAAGGGGATGGTTTAGGCACTTGGAAGTTTGGGCTTCTCTGTTCTGAGAAGGTAGTCCTGGGTCATTCTTCTGAGCTGAAATTAAGCAGGTATCATTGCAATGCATAATATGTGTTCAGAGAAGACTGTGGTCTTTGCATCTGTGGAGGAAACATCAGAAAATACTTGGCTCTTCAGAGGAGCATTTTAATTTTTGCCCCTGTCATATTCCTGGATTTAGTCAGTGAGAGTCATAGAAATGACATCTATGGGAACAGAATGACAACATCCTCTAATATCTTAAAAGATGACTAAAGTTTACTTGCACACTTAGCACTGGCTTTTCTGAAAGAATATTTTTATCAGGTTAACAGCCCCTGGACAGCTGGTTAGAAAAAACAGTGTCTGCCCTAAGAAATAGCCAACTGCAGATGTTGATAAATAAGTGGTAGAACTCAGCTCAGCATCTTCGTGAATCACACTGGAAGAAATAAACTAAGCATGGATGAACCTCGCTGATCATTCCAGAGTACATTTAGGAGTGATTACAAATATTGCAAAGCCCAAAGAGCTTCGTAGATCTCAAGATTTGACCAAAATTTAGATAAAATACAACAAGGTTAAAAACATTTCACAAGACAGAGAAGATGATGGAGCAGTGTTGGACAGAAAGCAGCTATTCAGAGAGCACTCAGGGCATGACATGGAGTGTGAGTCAGTGAGACATTTACACTTTGATAGCAGCAAAAATTAAAATAAATTCATGACATCATGTGTAATAAAAGAATGACAAGACTTCCTCCTCATAAAGGTTGAGGATGATTCCACTTTGAGATTTTTTCCTGATCCCACTTACCTTAGGAAAGTTTTATCCAAGTTTAACACCCCAGACTTAAATTGTTCCTACCTAAAATGCTTAAAATGAGATTTTTGGGGGCCTAAACCAAAATTTTCTCGTCCAGAATTTGAGTCTAAGGGTCAGGGTCCTGTGCTCATGCCACAGGAGAGGCAGGGCAGGAGTGCAACCATGGCAGAGAGCCAAGGGACAACAAGACATGCCTCCACAGTCACTTCCAGCTCAGATGGAATGGATAAGGGAAGCAACAGTGAGGGGTTTTTATGACTACAGATCTTGCTGTTGTTCTCACACGATCACAGCTGCAGCTAACTCTGCAATTCCAGGCTCCCCCATGGAAAACTGGCAGTGCAATCCTGCCTATTTCAGTTTTGCCTTCCGTGAGTGCCTCTATTTTCTCATGTCTAACCAAACTTGCTTATGCTTTAGAAAGGATACATCCAATCCTAGAGGGGAAAGCAAAACAAAAGCATTTTGAGGTAATACACAGACATTATCCTCAGTATCCCATCCAGAAGCTGGGAAATTTCAGGAATCTTCTAGAAAGAGAGTACAGCCCCCACATCTGATGTTGCAAGGCACCCTAAGCCACAAACTGTGTGAAAGGAAATATGGCATTATATAATATAGCATATTTTATGACATGATAAATATAAATATTTGTGTTGCAAATACAAGCCATATACTCTGGGACTGCCCTCTGACCTGGCACATACCAGGTAATTTTGGAGGCAATTATGCAAAGAAGCTTTCCTTTATTTTCACATTTGAAAATAAATATATATATTTTTAATATACCTGTTCATTAATACACTATGTTGTTAACACATTTTAATGTGTTATTTTTTATTAATAAGAAGTGAAAGAAGAAATACTTGACTGAAATATAGAACTATCCAGAAGGTGCACAGCTTTTCTTCAAGCCTCCTGTGTGAGTCAACAAATAGCAGCAATGGTGTTGGAACAGCACAGGATAGAAGGAAACTCCATTTGCTCTCAAGTTTCCTTCTGTCGAGGAGTAAAAACCATAAATTTGACACTAAAGCAGGAAAAGGAGGACCAGAGGGAGATTAGTCTGATTGTGTCTATTCTGATTTTGCTTCCTTATTTGCAGAGATGGGCAATGGGCACAGCCAATAAAGTGTTTCAAATAGGTCAGAGCAGGCACAAAAAAATTGCCCACAATCTAAGCTGTTCAAAACTCTCTCTTCTTTTGACAAAGGGCCATAAATTGGCACAGAAAGATTTCAAATACCAGCAGCACTAAAGGGTAGCTGATAAGGGTCAGGGAAGTTGAAGTTTGTGGCTCAAGAAGCTTCTCCTCAAATTTTTAAGCCTTTCTGTGATAAATGTGATCCATAACCTATAAAGTGAAGGATTGTTGTTTGTATCCATGCCAAAAGAAAGTGAGAGGTGCTCAACAATGTCCTGGCAGTAGGGAAAAAAAAATAAGTTGCTAAGAAGAAAACTGCATTGTGTTTTGTGCACTTAACTGTTTTGAAAAAAGAAAATAACTAATATGCCCAACCAAGCACAGCCCACCAATGTGCCAGAAGAGGAATAATCTAAGGAGAAACAATGACAGAGCTTGGAAACATAATGAACAGTTTAAATATGAGTTTATCAAGTCAGAAGAACACTGGACATAGACATGTCATTTCTTTGACACACCTGAAGAACCCTCCTCTAGTTCCTCTGAATAGGAGTCAAGGCTCTGCAAACACCTGTGACCCCCCGTACAAACATCTACTGCAGCTGCTGCTGGATTCAGTAGTGAATGAACACAGAGAGGAAAAAATGTGTGCTTCAAGGGTTGAGGAAGATGTAAGTGAAGAAAAAGTGTTTTAACAAGTTTTTATATATTTACACCAAGAACTTGGCATGTTCTCTCATTTACATTGGGATAAAACCAGTCTGACTTTATTACTCTACAGAAATTATCCATGATTTATGCTGGCATGGCAAAAGAGGAGAACTGAGACCAGTCTTGCCCTACCTCAGCAGCTAATTCACATCTGCCTCACATACATCCAGGCAAAGCCAAGGACTAATCCTTTCCAAAGTGTGCTCATGGATACTGCAGAATGTCACACACAAAGCTCACACGATGTCCCTGGCATTGTGTGAGCTTTATTTCTGCATTAGGGAAATGCCCCTTTATATACACATGTGCCATGGAGGCAGGAGTTATTCCTAAAGTAAAAGGCAAATTACTTTGATAAAGAATGTGAACTGCTCCTATCAGGAGCAGCACCCAAGGCTTTTGTTCTGTGTTTTGATACCTCATAAGGTGAAATTTTGTGCCTTTCAATTCAGAAGACTTTATAAAGGTTAAATTAGTAGTGAGTAGTGAGTTCTCATGAACAAGAATCATGTCTTTGACAAAAGATTTGGTGAAATTACCCAAAACTCCTGAACAAGAGCTGCTCTTCCAGCAGATTATCAGAAACAGCATTAAAAAACTCCCAACAGCAGCAACAACCACCACCTGTAGAAAGTGTATTCCCTTCCAGAATTAGAAGTGTTGAGAAGGGCACAGCAGAAATGTTGACTGGGTTCCCTCTGCTTTGCCCATGTAACACTTAAACCAGACATCTGCAATGCACTTTTGGTCTGTCTGCTTGCAAAACCAACATCAAAAAGAATAACTGATTATTAAACCCTCCGCTTGCACATTGGTCACGGTGCTCCCGTGCCAAGTTGTGCAATTTATAAATAGACTAAGGTTTGGGGAAGGAGAGAGCAAGAGGAAAGGAAAAAAACCCTTCAGTTTTGACTCTGCAAAAAACAAGTGTGGGTACCTGGAATGTGATTAAAGCGTGTGGTGCGTGACACAGGCTGGAAAGAACTCCAGAGACCTTCAGGAACAAAAATAAAAAAGCGAGGAAAAGGCGCCGTGGACACTGAGTCACCTAAGTGGGAAATCTGCACAGAACTCTTCAGTTTTTAAATTTCCATACCCCACTCTAGGCCAGCTGTCACTTCATGTTTCCATTTCATTCCATCACCCCTTTGGTGGAGGAGTTGTTTAGATGCAGTGGTTCTATGCAAAACAAAACTGATTTACAGCTGCCACTTGGTTGGTTTCCCCTGTGCAAATGGTCGACTAAGTCACACATACTACTAATGCCTTCAAAATAAACTTATTTTCACAGTTTGGGGTGAAATTCTGATGTTTCTGCTGTTAGGGAGAAGGACAAGGGGTTTAGTTTCACGTTAGAACATCTTTACTGCCAAAGCTAGTTTAAAACTTTCTTTCCCTGTCCAGGTGCACATTCCCTTTCTGACCTATAGCAAAAGCCCCCAGGAACACAATTTGTTCTTTCAGGGCTTTTGAAACCAGAAGAAAACCTACCATTATGCTGCAGGTACAACTATGACTACCCTTAGAAAGTGAAGAGCAATTTCTACCACATGGTAATTTCAGAACACAGATATTTCCTTTACTTCTGAGATAATCCCACCATTGGAATTTTCCACTCAAAACTGCAAACTTATTTCATAAAGACTGCTGAAGTAGAGGGAAAGCCCCAGTCACCACAAGGTGATCAGGAACATTGCTGAACACTCCAAGATTTCACTCCAGGTAGAACTGCCTATGTCCAAACTTTTCTGGATTTGCCACTCTTTCTCCACTTGAAAATTTTCTCAGGGCAAGATTCAAGCATTTATTACAACCATCTGGGACACCTGGGTGGAATTACTGCTCAGCACTGAGGCTGCTGTGCATCCAGAGATCTTGGAGATTTCCACCATGGTTGTGCCTGACAGCACATATTCCATCCAGGAAGCCTCAAGAAGGAACATATCAGTGCTAAATCCAGATAGACACAGAGTGCACCAAATGGAGCAGGATGGAAGCTAAGAAAAGATCCTGGCAGAAGACAATCCTCCTGAGAACAATGAGCCAAGAGACTGTAAAACTTTTTTTTAATTAAAATTTTAGGAAGGGGAAAAAATAAAAACAACAGAACCTCAGATAAATGGCAATGAATCTGAGTTTGAGGTAGGTAAGGAAATGTCCTTCAGAAAGGCCAGCTGGTTCTGCATACAGAAAACAAAGAAAGGAGACTCTGTCCAGGGTAAATGCACTTTTTTTCCCTTATACTGGGTATAAAAATCAAGAATGTCCAGTAGAGAGTGATTAAAAGTGGTTTTTTGAATAGAGTTTAGAACCTGACCCTTTTCCTCTGAGAACAGAATGAAAAAATGTGCCACCAGAGCCATTTAATCAAGCCCTTTTCATTAAAGTTCTTGCTTGAAACATTACCTAACAAATATTTGTTGTGTCCCCCAATGGCTCTTAAGTTTGGAGTCAAACTTACCTAAATTATAGATATATTTATCTTTCAAGGCACTGTGAAAATTTAATTTTGATTCCTTATAGGAAGAAAAAAAAATCCACTGTCAAAATATTGCAACACAGTGGAGAACAGAAATTGCAAATTTTATTTAGAGGTAGAATTGTTTTCCCCTAGTTTTTTTGGCTCTTAAGAAAAGTTACTCTTCAGCAGAGTAACAGGGAGAAGTTGATGTGTGTGGAGGAAGGGGATATTCAAGTTCTCAAATTCTAGTGGATTCAAAACCACAAGGGAAATATAATAATTATATCAATATATCAATTAATAATAATAATAATTAATAATAATAATAGTCAGGATTTGTGTACTAAATGCAATTTAAAATAGAAAAAGGCCAAAAGTCATCCTGCAAAGAAATAAAACTAGGACAAGCCACTCTCTGAGCCTCACAGATTCATGAACCTTATGCTTCCATTCCAAGAAATTGTCAGAATACAGCTGAAAGTGCATAACTGGTGGTGATGGATTATAAACTGAAAAAAAGTCTTTGTTTACTGACTGGAGGAGAAAGAACAATAGAAACATAATAAGTAGACATGTAATGTGACTGAGACAGAAATTAAGGCTGACAACTGCCAAATGGATAAGCAAACACGATGCTGGGTAGTCAGAAGAGCAGTAATTGCATTCTCCTCTCTGTTCTGGGACAATACAGAACTTCAGAACAGGTTGGAAAGGATTAAGTGCCTGATTAATTATTCTGCTGATGTTTCCTGTCATGGGCTTAGTGTGAAAAAGTTCTAAATGTCCCTGAGCCTGCAGAAGCCACAGCACACCTTGCCCAGGGAAGGCATTTTCAGTAGGAGTAACACGGTGTTTTGCCTGTCACGTCCAAAAAATTCATGCATAAGACAATCCATGGTCACTCTGTCTCTCCTCACCTTTCTTTAAGTTATTCTCTCCTTATTTAGCATTTAAAAAAAATGTCAGTAACCTTCCCAACCCAGAAAATTAAAAATTCATGGCTACCTGAGGCTAATTCAAAGCTAATGGAAGTCACTCAGTGCTTACCTGTTAGGAAGGAAGCTTCATTTATTAAACAGCTCAGGGCACCAAGTGACACTCTATGCAAGAAACAATTCATTCAGTTATACGGATAATTTTTTCTGTATAATAAACAAATACAAATAAGAAGTAACCTATTTAATATGAATCAGCCTTTCTTTCCTTTTAGGAAAGGAGGTTACTTAGTCTTTTTCTTCCTATGTTTTTATTACCTATTACAACTTGCTTTTCTGCCCTTTTGTACTTGAACAAATGTGAGGTCACTGACATCTCATCACTTCCCTAATCTCCAGTTTCCACAAGATAATTTGCATGATTTTATTCATCTCATTTAACAAGAGTTTGAACCTCAAATATTGGCATCTTTTCCTAAATATCTTTCATTTATAATAACTAATATTTCATGAGAGTTTTCTTGCTTTTCAAGTTAATATAACTAACCCTTACAGCAGAGCCTGAATTCATTTCATGCATTTATTTTAGTAAGTAGGTCCTTGTTAGTGCTTGCACAGCATTAATGCTGTCAGATAGACACCATCTGGTGGCTAATAAACAGATGTATCATTTCCAATTAAAAACAAAGATAAAAAAATTATCTTTTAGTCACCTTGATAGAAGGGGGTTGGGTCAGGGAATACTGAAGCAAAGTGGACATCCATAAGTCCCTGATGGGATGCACCCACAAGGGCTGAGGGAGCTGGCAGATGGCATTGCAAGGCACCTTTTGATAATCTTTGATGTGATGGTGGCAACTGGAGAAGTGCTCGAAAGCTGGAGGAAAACAAAAGTCACCCCCATTTTCAAGAAGGGCAAGAAGGACCTACGGATCTACAGGCTAATCTACCTCACTCTCATTTGTGGCCATCACCTCTTGTCACAGGACACAGCTGAGAAGAGCCTGGCTCCATCCTTTTCTTACCCCTTGCTCAATATTGCATCAAAAATCTTAATTTTTCTTCTCTCTGTACAGACTGTGGAAGTTCACAGATTTGCCATATTGAAAACTTTCTTTAAGCTTGTGTTTTCTGGGCATAATTATGTGGTGCCCAGTTCTTGATCTCTTCCCTTGTGATCCTGGTTTTGTCCAATGTTAGAGACAAGTTACTGGATCAGACAAAGCCATGGCCTGTTCTAATATAACTTACAGAGAGAGAATATCCTCATAGAAAATATCTTAGTATGGGGGAATACCTTTAAACAAGAAATGGGTTGGTCTTGACCCCTGGTCAGCACTCAGGAGTCAGAAAAGAACTTTCTCCCAGCCCAGCAAGCCACACCCAGAAACTTCTATAGAGTTTAAGACATTAAGAGCAGTTTTACAAGAAAGATCAGCAGACCTGCAGCCACCTAAATGCAGCAGTTGTTTTCTACTCCCTGCAGTTCCCAGCCACACACACCTCTACATACCCCTACAAATATTCACCTACTGGTAAATATTTAAATGCCCATGACTTCTCTTTCCAAATGTGGCCTCTCACCTCTATCTTTTTTTTTTTTTTTTTCCTCCAGTTTGAAAGAACAAACTTTCATCTTCTATTCAAAATACATTGATGTCACCTCCAAAGACACCTTTTGGATGGGACCTGTCAGTCACATCCATTCAAAAATATACATTTCTGGCTGTGAAATTCAGGCATCATTCAGGCACTATTGAACTTAGCCTGAGACAGTTCTTAACACAAAGAAAACTGAATTCTAGCTGCCTGCAAAACTCTGCAGTCCAAGGGGGAGACCACAGGAAGTTGTGCAGCAACCTCAGAGACTTGACTTTGTAGAAGTCCTGATGTAGATACACACATCTTCTGCTGGATCTAGCTTTTGAAAATCCCAATGCAGGAAGGAGGAATCTGGGTGGTAATGAGGATCCTAGTGCTCAGACAGTGATCTCAAGCCTGGGAATTATGTTTATCAGAAAGAAGGGATCTGTTTTTCTTCACCACTACAATCCCAGCCTACTGGTTTAAAATTCCATCTCTCATACAAGCAACAATAAATAAGACCAAGCCCTTGCCAAAAGAGACAGAGAGGAGCACTTCCTACAGGACTGGCAAAGTCTGTGAAATGCAGAGCTGTAAGTAAATCATCTCACTCCAGTCACAGGCTTGCATCCAGCAGAATAATTCAACACAAACTCCTTGGTGATTTATTCACCACGAGCAAAACCCCTGTGCTTTGCAATAAACAATGGGCTGGAGCACTTGGGTAAGGCCTCTGATGAGAAGTTCCAGTGAAGAGAGGGAAAACTCCCTACAACTCTGCTAAAAAGTGCTGCCCTAGCACCAAACTCCTAAAATGCAGACCATTTTCAGAGATGTACTGTATGACAATAAAGGCCATTCATAAAGAAACTGGGGTTGTGGGAGTATAATAAGATCACAGAAAGGGAAAACAGATATAATGATGGGGAAAATATTCATTTTCCACCAGCTCAGACTCTGCTTCAGAGTCCCACCTGCCTCTGACCCTCTCCAGGAATCTCTGCTGTAAAACCTGGCAGGAAGGACACCAAGGAAGGATGAGTGGATGCTGGCACAGCACTTCCCCCTGCACCCAGAGCTTTAATGACGATGACCTGCAAGCTGGACATGTTGGGAAGGAATCTTCACTGTGCAGATTCTTGGAACTATAAAATGATGTTGGCTTCAAAGTGCAATAGGGTTACAGCAGAAGATATGCTCAGATTATTGCCTCAGGCAGAGCTTTGGAAAGGAGCTGGATGGATAAATGCCAAAGATACTGGTAGAGTTCATGGGCATTTTTCTACTTAGTGCTGTGTTTGCTCAATTACTGTACTTTCCCAGGCTTAAAGCTGTTTTCTGTTTTTCCCTCACACAGAAATCCTTGCAAACAACCTTAGCATCTCTGTGAACATTGAAGATTTCCCTGCTAAAGACAACCAGGGAAGAATTGCAGGCACATAGTGCATGAGAGAGAGCTTTTCAGTAACTGTGAGATAACCAGATGCTACAGGGGTATTTCTGCCAAAGTGGTTCTGTTCCACCAAAAAAATAAAAGGATGGGATATTTGGTGAGATTAATTCACAATAATAACATAGGAGGGATGGGAAAGCCAAGGAATTAAAGCATAGAATAAAATCTCCACTTTAAAGATCAATAATCCTAAAGTTGGCATAAGCAGTGAGTGGATAATATTTCCTCTGGGACTGGGAATCACAGACTTTATTTTCAAGTCCTGAGAATTCTCGGCAATATATGGAACAAAAAGGAGATTAAGATGTGACTACAAATCACAGTGGTGAATGAAGAACTCATTTCTTCAGGCATTAGGCATCATAGGAGGGCTCAGTTTGGGCAAGCTGTACCACAAATTGATCTTAACCACATTTTTGCAAAGGAATAAGCACCTATCTCCAAAGACAATAAAAACAACGTTTTAGCAGAACTCCCCTGTTGTTATTTTATCTCAGTCAAGAGCAGGTTCAACATGGGTACACCCCAATGAAAGGCCAGAATTCATTACACACCGAGGTGAAACAATTTTCCATACCAAAGGAAAACATAGTTAAAGGTAGGAAGGAGGAAATATATTAGCTAGACAGTTTGATTAACAGAAACTCCTGAGTTCTGATTTATGTTCTATACACTATAAATAGTATTTTAGTTAACACACTTTCCTACCTGCTCCTGCAAAGAGAGTTATTGTATACATAGTCTCAATCTTTACATGTCTTTCCAGTTTCAGGCTTTACAGCAAGAGGCATTTGGAGCTTTGAAAGTAATCATGCTATAGATAATGTAGCCTGTTAGCTGCTAAGAAATTGAGTGAAGTTCTAGAGATGGGAAATAGAAATTAAAATATGGAAAACCATTAGAAAGGAGCAGGGGCCTTATAAAAGAGGTGATAATAAAATAAGCTGCACCACAATTAGAAATAAGCCAACTCTGCTTGATTTTCCTGGGGTGAGGTAATCTTATATTAATAGATCAAGAGATAAAAAGATGACTTCCTCTCTACAAGGAATTCTGGAATTTCAGTTCCTACATGGCTTTCCAGCTGCAGGTGCTTCAAGATGCCCATTAAGAGGAAGATATGCCAGTTTTCCACAAGTTAAGGCTTTCCTTTTTCAGAAGGAAAACCTCCCCTTTGTGACATCGTAACCTTCGATTACTCCCATCATCTGTCATTTAGAGCTCCTAAGTGATAAATGTTGCATTAAAACCAGAAATAAAGTCTATTATAAATTTCTACTGCACTTCTTACACTTGTGTGTATTTTCTTGACTTGCTATAAGTCATCAGAGGTGTAGTGCTAAAAGACAAAAACGATGACTGTAAATAAGACCAAGGAATATTTGGTCCAAAGAGGGGGGAAAATTTCTTGAAAGTGGTGCAGTGTTGGAAGAGGTGAAGCTGTGTGATCTCCATCCCAGGAGATTTCAAAATGCATGAGCAAATTGATCTGGCTTTCAAGCCAGCTCTGCTTTGAGCAGGGAGGAGGTCTAAGGACAACCTATTAATTCTAAAATTATCTTGTTAAAACTTTGACTAATATTAAATAGCATGTAAAAATATAAAACTTGCTTTCTTTATGCAAGGTCACAGAACACTTAGGGAGTATCCTCCCTGTCTCTGGATCAACAGGAGCATCACTGCAGAACTTGATAAAACCTGAGTTTGAACTTCGTCTGAGAAAAGAAAATCATCAAAAATAGAAGAAAATCACTAAGCCACAGATGCTTTTATAGCATTTTTTATATTACAGTGCAGGGATTGAGAGGAGATATGGTTGATAAATGCATTCCTACAAAAGTCACACAAGAGAAACTCCTCTCTAGTGAAAATCAATACGTAAATTAGGATGACAGAAAAGGTCTGTTACAACAGACAGACCTCCAGAGCTCTGAAGATTAAAAAACTGCAGCTTTCAATTTCTACTTTTTAATATATCCCTCAGGCCTTCATGAGATTGAGACTGAGGTCCAGTACTTTTCATTCACCATCTTCAGTACTTTTTAGCTTAAGATATCTGTTAGCAAATAATTCACTTTTTTTCTCTCAAATAACTGTTTATAATCCTTTTAAGTTAAAAAGAAACAAAAAATTGAGATTCACATTTGGACATTCATATGCCCTTGAAAATAAAGTACTGCATTAGGCAGACTATGTTTCAAACAATGCATTTTTATATCTGGATGTGCACTGAGGTGTTGTAACATCTTATAAATCAAACTACTATTCACACTGTATTACTTGCACAACCTACACTATATATTTCCTTAAATAACTATATATTTCCTTAACTAAAATTGTTCTGCTGTAGAATAGAAATATGTAACACACACTGTGTTCTTATTTGGTGAAACCTTCTTTATTCTCAGCTGCATTTCTTTTACAAAAAAAAAAAAAGAAAAAAAAATTGCTTTTTCTTATAGCCCAAAGCAGTCCACAAAGCCAGAGAAGGATATTTTTACAGATTAAGAGATGAGAGTGAATGGAATTGTTGATGAATATTATAATGGTCCTTTATTTCCTTTTGTCATTAGGAACTTTAAAATTTTCCAAGACTGACTACGCAGTTAAATTCCCTGAGGATTACAGACATTAGAAGAGAATCCCCAGTGTTTACCAAGAGTGAGCATAAAAAAATATGTGGTTTCTGTCTTTGGTGTAGAATCAACTGGGAACGGGCAACAACTGTGTGGTTAGAGGGAAGGTGCTGAGCCACCAGGAATAACCCCTAATAATTCTGCAGTGCCACATCTAATCTTCCAGCACAGACACTTGAGTTAAAGAACGACTTTCAGTTTGCATTCCTACTGAATAAGAGTGAAACAGTAATAGTTAAATATATGTTGCAAATTATATTTAAAAATTAGCAGCATACTTCAACAGAGCTAATGTATTTGAAAAGAGCAGGCAGGACAGGCTTTGAGTAAAAAGAAAGATAAATGCTGCTTCATCTGTCCATCAAAGCCTGAATTTAAACTTAAGTTACACCAGAAAAAAGTCAGAAATAAAAGTTGAGCATGATCTAAGCAATCTAAGAAAGGAGAGTCCCAGTAAATTACCAAAAAGCACAAAGTGTGATGTGTGATGTCTGCCAAAGGAATAAGTGTCCACACCAAGGCTGAGCTCAGATACCCCCATGGCACAAAAGCACAGAAAACCACTTCACTGGCAGAAAGAGAGGGGTGGCCATTCTCCAGGTACATCTACACCAAAGCTTTAACATTACCCAGGAAATAAAAACCACATTTATTTTAGTGGTAACAGTCAAATTTGCAGTCAAGCAAAATATGGAAGATAAAAGCAAGAAAAGTCATTTCTGAGAACAGACAATCAATTGCACATGTCTGCTCTCCTTTTTGTTTCTCACAGAAGTTTAAACCACAGGATTTCTATGAAATCATATCAGTACAGTGAAAAATTATAATGGAGACAGCGAAATACAAATGAAGATGGAGTGTAAGCAGATGTACCTCTATTTTTAACTCAGCTGAGCTGTCAGGTCTGCTAAGACTTGAGAATATTCCTCCAGCCAGTCACAGCTCAGTCTAACACTTGTAATATTTACTAACAACACAGGAGGTGCTGTGATCTCCTTCTGAGTTTACCTGTTCCTTACAGGAGCTTGGCCTAGAGTAACTACCATACAAAAGGTACATAAATTTTGCACAAAACCTCTTTGAAGCAAAAAAAAAGAGAGGAAATTTCAAAGCCTTGCAGAACCTCAGGAGGGTTTGATGGTTTCACTTCCACTTGTCAGTTTGCAACATCTTGCTCCAAACAAGGAGTAATTTATCTCACATTAAAAGTTAGTGCTTAACTCTTTGAAAAACTACTTACAGTATTTCAGCTCAAAATATAACAAAATATTTTACAGGGGTTATTTGTTATCCATATTACCAACAGCAGCTTTTGCAGGCAATCACATAGGGGCAGATCATATAATAAAAAATGGTTGAGGTTTGATCAGTCAAAAGACAAATGGTAACAAATGCCATCTTTCTTATATATACAAATTATTTTAAAATATATATTTGTTGAGGTTTTTTTTCTATTTCCTATTATATAGTTCATTTCTTCCTAGATAGACATCTTATAAAAGAATATTTCTAGTCAGTAGTTTAGTCAGATATTTTTGTTTCTTTACAAAGTGTTTATAGTATAAACAAAATACGACACAACAAAAAACTATTTTATTTTGGCTTTCTTTTAGTTACTGTGGGAAATTCTTAAAAATCATGACTGGTTTGTTTTGTCTTATTTTAAAGCCAATTTCTATGTTTGTAAAGAAAAAAATTTATAAATATACAAAAAGAAAACCCTACAGGGAACACATATGGATGTGTTCAGATGAATAAAACTTGTAAAACCAGGAGTAAAAAATCAAATCAATCTCAAAACTGTCAAATACTTTCACACTGATTCATGATGTGAACACCAGCTTCTGATTATTCACCAGATTTTGTGACCATACCCTCCAATAAAAATTCACCAATGTAAATGGCAGATCCTCTCCTTTAAACAAATCAATACCTTAAAAACCCCAAAAACCAAAGTATGAGATTCTTCCAGGGATAAGCCTTATACAAAAGCATAGGTTATGATTGTTGGGTGTATTTTTGTTACAGCAAATTATCATCAAAGCCACAAAAAAAAGCAGTGAGAACATTTTCAGTGTTCTGATAAATCCAAGATTTCATTTGCTGAAGTAAGTGGAAATGATTTGATTTGCATCACCTCAGAACCAGGTCCCTTGGTGTTTTACACAAGTCCACATTACCTTATGAGATCAATAGGCTGAAACTTGTAGAACACTCCATATCTTGCCCATTCTTGATACAACAACTAAAGACAAAAAAATAAAATTAACTTGAAAAAAGTCATCCTTTCTGTTTTCACAAACATATTCTAAGAGTTAAAAATATTTGCTGCACTCCTGGGGCTGCTAAACCCAGGAGAGCTCATAGAAATGCCACTTTTGTCCCCATACTGGGGACATCACACAAGGCCACATCTGCTCTTGGACATGCAGATTCACCCACAGCTCCAAGGAAGGAGCAGATTCTACAGAAAGTCCTTGCAGCAGGAGGAATCCAGCTGGAATAGGAGCAGGGATAAAAGGAAACCTTGCAGGACCTGGGGTAGATTGACCACAACACACTCAACTGCAACTGGCAAAGAATTTGGGATGGTCTTGCTTATCATTCCCTCTTTCATTCCTGTGATTTATGTGACAACTTCACTGAAGAAGATTGTCCTGGCTGCCATACTGATATTTTCATATGAATACTCATTCCTGACTATTCAAAATCACCCCTTGCCATTATCCCCCAGCATTACCTACAAAATGTTAGTATAATCATATTAATAAATGGTTTTACTTAAATATGCAAAAGAAGAAAGTTAAAGCCATAACATTCTTTAAACTCCCCAAAGGCTGCTTTGAACACAGCTAGAGAATGGAATTTGAACAGCAAAAAGAAAGTTCTGTCCAACAGAATTCCATTTTGGAACAGGTACTTTTTGTAAGTTTATGAGAATATTGTTAATCTGGTTGTAATAATAGGGATTCTGATTTAGTATATGACAACGGTGGATTTCCCAGGTGGGTTACAAAGCCACCCATGGATTTTTTAATGGATTTTTAATGTCAAACATAGAGACAGCAATGAAGGGTTACAAGTTGCCAGTGGGCCAGAAGCTTAAAGACTAAAGCAGTGTTTATACTCATTGTGAGTTATTATCATTCTGTTGCTCAATACCTTTCTTAAAAAGATATTTTTATTATTATTATTATTATTTTTAGAACAGAAATCACACTGAAATCAAACAGAAACTGGGAAAGTCCTTTATTCCTAGGAAAAGCTGAAACCCTCTCAGTTTTACATTTTCATTGCAGATTTCTAATTCTCATAAGATGGGACAAAAGTGTCATGTCACTTGTGCATTTTCTCCAAGGAAATACTGAAGTAGGTGTATAAAGATTAACCTTTTATGTTATAAACTGATACATAAACCCTATTTGTGCTGCCCTATTGGCATAAGTCCCCTAAAAGGACTCAGTTCATTTTTGGGGCTTTTACAAAAGAAAATTGAATTTGAAGATACAGATAAGTTAAAGTGGGAAAAAAAAAATTTAAAAAAAAAATTAAAAAAAAAAAGGGCGGGGGGGGGCAGAGGAAAAAAAAGCTCAGAAATGCCCTCCTTTCTTTTAAACCTGATCAGGGTTCTTCAGGAAATTAAACACTGAGACTATTAGAATCAGATAGAAAACAGATGATGTTATGCATAGGAATAGTACAGAAGATTCAAGGCCTAGGCAGCAGGGACATATGTGAATAATCAATGAAGTATTTCTGGAAAGAAGCTTTTATGTTTTTAATACTTAACACTTCATAACTGAGCCTAATAGGCAGAATAAAAAGAGGGCAGCCCAAAATACAACTAGTAGGGGGAATATTTTTCCAGACACTGGTCCTTCTAGACCCACTTCCCCCCCATTCTACAGTACTCAATATTCCTCCATTGAATAATGTTCCTTTAGTTTGTTTCTCTAAAATTTTTGCTTTCCAAGTCAATAATCTTGTGAAACTGCCTCTCAGAGAAAATTCTGCAAGTCCAGAGCAGATAATTCCTTCATGAACCAAAAGTTCAAAGTAACAGACATTAATAAAAAAAAGCTTTTTTATAGTTTATTTTCCAACTTTGTTTTGTTTACCAAGGTTCATGCACTAAATTAAATTGTATATGGCACATGAAGACATCTAGTGGCTGAATGGCAACATTATTTACCAAAAACTACAAGGGTTATGTTTTCAAATTTTAGTGATTCAGCATTGGAAAAATCAGATTTATTTGTATGACCTCCCTTTGTATAAACTCATAGTTTAGTAAATATTGAAGGTTTCCAAACATTCCCTTTTTCTTCATTCTTGCCTCTTCCCTTTTTTCTCCCTAATATTTTCCCTGTGCATTTCCTATCCTATTGTTTGAACATCAAGGAAAATAACACTAGAGAACAATATGGAAAGGATCTTAATAGATTATTTATTAGTAATCTCTAAATCTAAATAGATTATTTGATAGTAATTAACTTATTTTTCCCATTTCTAAAAGTAAACATTTATATTAAATACAGTCTGAATTCATACTTTCTCTTGAGGATTGATCTCTTTTTGAATGTATTTTGATAGCTAGAAACTTTATTTACAAAATAACTGGAAGCAGATTTAGAAATTGCACACAACTTAGCTGAATGCTAATCAAATCAATCAAATGAAAAAGTATAACTGTGTTTTATTTTAGTAACCACTGCTCTCTAGGAGCATTTTGTTAGGAAAATAAAATTATTATATGAGTTATTCCACAATTTTAGCCTCCTCACAGGTTGAAAATCTGATCTATGTATGCAGAGGGAAACTGGAAGCATTTCAAGATATAAATTAACTGATTAAATTAAGATATTTTTATAATGTCTTCATAAGAATACATTATAAAATATTGCAAAAACATTTTAATATGAAGAAATAGAGGAAAACATGCAATTCAAAAAAAATTCACATTTGTTAAAATATTTATTTGTTCATACAATGTCTAATGCTTTACAATGAGATTTAGAACATCATTTTTTAAATTAAATATAATATGAAATAAATTTTCCAATGTATTTTACCTTTCTTTCATTCATGTCATCATTTTGGCCTTCATATTCTCCCTGGAGAAAGAAAAACATTTAATAACTGATGTAAAAGCAGAAAAAAAAAAAAAAGTTTGTTACCTGTTCCTACATTGTTGATTCTATTTTTAAGGCACAACTTGAAATGTACTTTTATATAAGAGTTTTCATATTATTATCACACTTAGATTTAATAGATTTAAATTAGTTTTAAAATAGATTTTTCAATGTCACAGACAGCAAATATTAATATCTATGGATGGGTATTCCCAGACAACTGGATTTCCAGCGGTGCATACGTACATCGTGGAGTGGGTAGGCTGCATCATAAACATTATTTGCTATTAATGTGCCAATGCCTAAAAGAAAAAGAAAAATTCAGGTGGGTCAACAGGCATGATTGAACAGAAAACATTATCACAGGTTTCATTTAATGACATTCCAGAACAGTAAAACTGACAATATTCAGAATGAGAATAGAGCAATATAGGAGTTCCTGGCTGTGGAAAACGTTTTTTCAGAGAAACTCATTTCCATAAAATGCTTTTTCTTCAATGAACAGCACAATGCAAAGACTTTTCTGACCACTTTCTCCCCTGATTGCAAAAATCCATGTGATTGAAGAGCAAAGCATCCTGAAATCCTTCTTGAATCTTTACAATGTCAAAACCTTCGATCTCTACTGGCCAACAATTAAAAACAACCCCACAAAAACTTCCACAGGAGTTTTTGGTTATGAAATCATTGAACAGTTTGGATTGTCAGAGACCTTAAAGATCAGCCAATTCCTGCACCTTTGCCATGAAACAGGGACACCTTCCACTGTCCCAGGTTGCTCAGAGCCCCATCCAGCCTGGCCTTGGGCACTTCCAGGGATTTTAATTTAGCAAGGGAATTCCCAGCAGTGACTGCAGCATCTGTAGACAGACACAAGATTCCTACTGGCTCTCAAGACCTGCAACTCTTACAGCAATTGCATCTTCAGTCTCAGGAGGTGAAAAACAATTGTTCCATAAAAAGGCAACCAAAGATGTGTATTTCTAATAATTAGGGGTGTGTATATATATATATATATATATATATATATATATGTATGTATGTATAATTCCAGGCCTCTCTGCTTTCAATGCCCAGAAAAAAAAAAAAAAAGAAAAAAAAAAAAAAAAAAAAAAAAAAAAAAAAAAGTAACCAGCTATCATGTCTTCAGTGATGAAAAATATTCCATAGTCAAATTACACATTGTCCTGAAATATTCAGGAAAAATCTAAAAATCTTCTGGTCAGAGATGCTGGTACAGGCAGTACCAATAAACACCTCTGTTGATACAAAGTACAACTACATGCATTCATAGAATAGAATAGAACCAGGAAATTATGCTTGGATAGTGTCAAGCCTGCTCCTGAAAAATTCAATGTTTGGAAGTTTATGGTGGTTCAGAGTTAGGCTAGAAGAAAATAAGTCTTCCTTTTATAATATCATAGGAGCAGAATCAGATTCACCCTTACACAGATGTAAAAAAATCTGTAAGCAAATGTGTTTGAAGTGTTGTTATTTTTATAGAACAGGTTTATAAAACCAAAGACTGCTATAGGCCCTTCCAACATCACTGTCCTGCCTCTTGTGCAAAATATCAGTGAACTCTAATTATAAAAAAGGAAAAAATGTTTTTAAAAAATGTTGTAAACTTCTCCTGATGAGTGGTTTTAAGCTTAAGACCAGTGAGATGGGAAAGCCTTAGTGACATAGGAAAATAAGATCTTTTGGGGGAGGATCTCAGAAGACCAAAGGAGTAAGTGAGTTTAGGTCAAACATGATGCATGATGCTGTTTTGGCTATGGACCAGAAAGATGGAAAGGATGGGAATGTTGAAATAGTTATTTCATGTCAAATGAGTTCTTGAGCTGACCTGAGCTTGAAGTGCATCAGGCTCCCAACTATTTTCACACTAGATTAAAAAAAAATCCTGAAAAAAAATATTACTAGTCTTTTGATTTCTAATGATGGCTTTTATTCCACAACAAACCAGAACAAGCTATTAAAGTAAAGAAAACCTTAAGATAGAGGCAAATATCTCCATTGGCAAAGTGCTCTATTCCTTCCTTCTCTCTCCTTGAGCTTCTCTCCAGTTTTTTCCCCAGCAAACCCCAAAGTCTCCAGAAAAATAAGGCAGCATTTCCCTCTATTTCTCCACTGGAGGCTTTTGAGCAGATCAAAACATAGAACAACACTGAGTAAACAGTTCAAAAAGCAGCACCTGCCAAATGATTTTTTTAATAATTGAGAATGCCTGACATTTTCAAAACCATATTTTCTTTTTTTTTTTTTTTAAGGAAACAATGAGGCAGTCATATAAATTTTAAAGTTTGGACTGGGGAAAGGCAAGTGGGTTGTGGTTGAAAAAGAAAAAGCATTTTGTGTGGCTTTTATTTTGCTACACTTTTTATGTAATTAAATAAATAAATAAATAAATAAATTTATCTCCTGTTTAAGGAAATCTAAATTAATCTCTTTTCCTGTACCAAAAACATGTGTTATTGGAGTTTCCATGCCCAAAATCACACCAGGACTGTGCAGAATTTTGCTGCAGCACATTTTTTGACAAGAATGTTACCCTTGGACATCGTGATCTCTCTATAGGTGATCGAGCTTACAGAAAGATTTTCAGAAAATCTGTCAGACAGGGAGCACCATCACTTTTTTTCCACTAGGGAGATAATCTCACATGCCATGATCTCACAATGAGTGAAAGAAAGTGGAGAAAAGAGAATATGTACACCTGTATAATTTCTGTAAAAACCTTAAGAAAATTGAATGAATTCTGAACCTCAAGCTCCAAGTATTTCAGCATTATCCCAAAAGTATCTTCAAAACAGTCATATTTAAGTCATATGTTTCACTAGGCAGCTCAGGGAGGTAATTTTTAAAGCCAAAGCAATAAAAATAACCTGGAAAGGTGAATTATTTAATTGAAATGGCAAGAAAAATACGGTCCTGCAAGAAATAATACTACATATTGCAATTGACATCTGAATTTTCCAAAGCAGATCATACAGTAATCACATCCAATTTTATAACGATTCTTGAAATGTGAGTTATGTGCCAGATGCTGCACCTGTAGAAATGAAAAGCCACCTCCCATTACCATCCAAACCGTGGACTAGAAATTCTGATTTTATGTCTCAGAAAAAAAAAAAAAAAGTTACTTCAGTCTCTAATTTTTTTTCTTTTTCAAAATACAAAAAGCCAGCATATTTGTCCTGCTAGAAAAATCAATATTCTATGAGATATCTAAACAATTCCTTTCAAAAGAACATCTCTAATTCTCTCCCCTCCACCTTACCCATGCTGTTTCTGGCCTTTGTAGATGTGCGCTTCAAAATTTCCCTCACCTGCAAAAAAGAGCAGTGGGATAACATAAAAATCCTCTTTTAGCATGAATTTTATCACAAAATTAGCAATGAAACAAAGTTCTAGAATAGGTGGCTTCTGCACTAATATTTAAATCATTTAGCAGATTTTATTAATGGATTATCTGCCTTAATATTTGTGGGATAAATCCTGCTGTGTCGTGTTGTAATACTTCTATTACAAGTGCAAGGAATATATGGAAGGAAATCCAGTTAAAGATTAGGAGCAAGGCTGAAAAGAGCTTTGAACAATGAGGAGGAGTCAGTAGCTTCCCTGCAGAGAATTTCCCATTCCTGAACCACCGTGCAGCTCCAGAAAGGAATTACTTACAAACATATATGTCAGGAATTAGTGTTCTGCAAGAACACACAAATGCCTAAATTAATGAAATTACCAAAACTGAAACCAAAATCCCATTCTAAACCCCACTAGCAAACCCCACTCAGCACAAGAAGACAAGGATGCGTTATTTTTATTAACTCACTATTCGGCTGCGGGTTGCGTTGTCAAAAAAGGTGTCTCTGTCTTTGATGTTATACCTAAAGCAGTGAGGAAAAAGAAAATCAGCTCTGTTTTAAGACATGGAAGCAACAAGCAAGACAACATATAAGATTCTAATTTAGAAGTCGCTCAGAAACTGCAGATAATCAGAAAAACAGATGTTTAAAGGAAATATAGGTGTCATAGTACAGCATAATAGAATATGCTGCTTAAGACCCAGTCATTCAGAGCTCTACCAGGATTGCACTGATGATGGGCATAAAAATGCAAAATGATTAGCTAATATAAAATGCCTTTTGAGCAAGAAGAACCTCTCTATTGTTTACAGAAGATGACTTTTTAATATTTTTCTTACAACACTATAACATGCTGAGGTTGTTATGAGGTTTCAACCAGGCTGATGCAGATGTTCATTACTCTTTTCCTGGCCACTAAACAGTCAGCATTTCACTTGATTTCAAATAACCATTCCACTGGAATTATGCCTTCCCTTAAACCTCAAAATCATCATATGTGAAATTAGCTTCCCAGTTTATTCTCCTCCATCAATTTGACTCATATTCGAAATTAATTAAAATTGTCAGAGGGCAATAAATGAAATGGTGGGTCACTGTATTTATTACTGAATTTTATTTATTGGACATAAATACAAGGAGACACCCAGGAGGGGAAAAAAAGAAGAGTGTTTCATGTCAAACCAGGCCCAGAAATATTATTCTGAGTGAAAGGGCAGGTGTCAAGAATTCCTTATCTGCATATTATTAGCTGAGTTTTAATTGCTACAATAAATCTATCAAGATGGAAAATGCCATCGTATTTCTACTAGCTCTTGCTTTTTTCAAAACAGGCAGTAATATCTGTAACCAAATAATCAGGAATTTGCTGGGAGGATTTCTTTGTTTTAAGCTAAACATATGGAAATTTTATTTGATGCACTGCTTCCAGTGCCTTATCCTGCAGAAGTAAATAGAAAACCAGCAGAAAGTCTCTCCAGCATAGATTTCTGTTAATCCACTGAAAATCTGACAATGTTTGATGATTCCTCGGGATTTCCAGATATGCTTGATGAATTTCTGAATTTTAATGGAAATGTGTGAAAAAAGAAATTACAACACTACAATAATACATTCCAGCTTTCTTCGTTGCCCATCACATTTTCAAGTACTCACAAATATATTTTCTCTCTGGAAAATGGGTAGGACAAGGTTTTCATCTTGGTGTTTTCTTGTTGTGGCACCTGGGGTTGCAGAGGTTCAGTCAATTTGCACCATATTTCATTTAACGTTTTGAGTATCCCTTTTTCTTCTGTGATTTCATACATCTGAGGACAGAAAACTGTACATTAGCATGTCCCTTCTAAAATAACAGTAAAATAAAGAAAGGAAAAAAGCACAACTAATTTTCTGTACACAAATGTTTAAACCTGTAATTTAAACAAGTGTCTTCTCTGAAGACATATTCCTATATATCTGTAAGCACCTGAACCCATATGGGTTGCAGTTCCAAAAAGTTCTTATCCCTCATAAGCTGCTTTCAGAAAAAAAAAAAAAAAAAAAAAAAAAAAAAAAAAAAAAAAAAAAAAAAAAAAATCTCAGTGCAGAATTGTTAATACAAGAAAAGAGAAAGGAACCAATTCTTCACCCAGAGTTCCAGGTACTTGCTCATCTCACAGTTAGATGTCCAGAAGGATGCTACTAAAATCAAGGGAAAATAAAAAATAGTTACATCTACTGCCTTCCTCTCATCTAATAGACAGGGAACCTTCTTTTAGAGGGATATATAATTAGTTAGCCAGGACTTTCCCTTTGTGAAACCTTGTTGCCTGTGCCTGAGGAACACTTTGTCCTTCAAATGCCTGTCAGCTGCAGATGGTATGATTTTCTCCATAATTATTCCAAGTCCTGAAGTTGGAATATTAGGGATTTAATTTCCTGGCTCTTCCCTCTTGTAAATTTTAATAACACCGAGTAACTCCCAGTCAGTGAGTACAAAGTCCTTTGGAAGTGGATTGAAAGGGGTCCTGCTGTTGCCTTCAGTACTCTGGGATCAATTCCCAAGGGCTCATGGACTTCTGAACATCCAGTGGATAATGATGGACCCCTAAAAATTCAGTGGCCACAAATGGAAAGCCACAAACTGTTCCCACAGCTGCAGTGCTCTGCCTCAGGACCAGGCAGTCCAAGATTATTAATATTAAAGACTGAGGAAAAAAAAAAGCACTGAAGGCCTCCATTTTTCCAGGGCTGACCATTTCCAACAAGTATTGGCCCAATATTTTCCTCCCACCTTCTCTTATTATTAACATACTTTTAAAAGACTTTTAGTTGTGTGGCACAACACTGGCCAGTTTCAATTCCAAATGAGTTTTGGCCTTTTGTGTTTTCTCCCTTAATGTGTGAACCACAGCTTTGCAAACTTCCTTTGAGGCCTGGCCTTGTTGATGGAGATGGAAAATTCCTTTTTCTTCTCAAGCTCCACAAGGAATTCCCTGTTCAAGCAAGCACTCATGGAGCACTCAAAAGCAGATTCCTGGGGACCAGAGCTTTGAGTTTGCTCTCTTCAAACCTATGACAACAACTCTGCTGACCCTTTTTTTTTTTTTCACATTAGACTGAATATTTTAAACTTAATCAATTTTGTGGCTCCTGTAGCTAAGGCAGCCTCCTACTATCACATATCCCACATATCCTTCTCTATTCACAAGTATCCAGTCTGGGAAGGAACCTTTCCTTGCTGGATCACTGAATCCTTGTGGCAAAGTATTATCTTCAACGCCCTTCAGGAATTCCTCAGCCTTGCTTGTCACAGCAGTGCAGTATTCCCAACTAATGTTTGGGAAGTGGATATTTCCTATAAGCACAAGAATCACAGAATGTGTAGGTTGGAAGAGACCTTCAAGATTATCGAGTCCAACCCAGCCCTAACACCTCAACTAGGTCATGGTATCAAGTGCTACATCCAGTTTGCTTTCAAACACATCCAGGGATGGTGACTCCACCACCTCCCCGGGCAGATCATTCCAGTATTTAATCACTCTTTCCAAGAAAAACTTCTTCCGAATATCCAACCTGTATTTCCCTTGGCACAGCCTGAGACTGTGTCCTCTTGTTCTGTCAGTGCTGCCTGGAGAAAAAGACCAACCCCCAGCTGTCTACAGCTACTCTTCAGGAAGTTGTAGAGAGTGATAAGGTCACCTCTGAGTCTCCTTTTCTCCAGGCTAAACACCCCCAGCTCCCTCAGTCGTTCTTCCTCTGGCTTGTTTTCCAAGCCCCTCACCAGCCTCGTTGCCTCCTCTGGACACGTTCAAGCATCTCACTGTCCTTCCTAAACTGAGGGGCCAGAACTGGACACAGCACTCAAGGTGTGGCCTCACCAGCGCTCAGTACAGGGGAAGAATGAGCTCCCTGCTCCTGCTGGCCACACCATTCCTGATCCAGGCCAGGTGCCATTGGCCCTCTTGGCCACCTGGACACACTGCAGGCTCATGTCCAGCTGGTTGCTGACCAGAACCCCCAGGTCCCTTTCCTCCTGGGCACTGTCCAGCCACACCATCCCCAGCTTATAAGAAACTTCTCCTGGTTGCCAGGAGAAATTGATTATGGAATATTTAATCAGTCCTGTACAACACTCAATGACATCTGCCTTGTTTTCCATCCCCTTAACCCTCACCCAGAAGCTGTCAACCTCATAATCCCTTAAAGCTTTTCCCTTCCATACTCTTCCACCTCTCTATTTCAGCCTCCTTAACAGCCTTTATGTCCCTATCCCAGTACTCCACTCACAGGATTCATTCCCCCAAGACTCACCAAAGCCAAAGCTTTGGCCACAGAGCAATCCTCCCATACTCATGTTTGAGCTTGGCACAGTCTCACTCACCAAAATAGCTCTATTATCATATCCAGGAGTTTATATATAGTTTAAAGGGCTCTGAGGGTACCTTTTCCCAGCATGAAACATGATTTAAAACTTAATATTTGCAGAAAAAAAGATTTGTAACCAAGTCGTGTTTAGAGATAGATACTTTCCCCTGAAAATGTCTTCTTTTTTTAATGGTTTAATAGGATCCTTGAATAAATAAAAAAAGCATCAAAGAAATACCTAATGTGCCCTGAGAGCAATATTTGGTATATCTGAACAAAACCAGAACTTTCCTTTTAGTGGTTACTGTCTGATTTTTTTTTGGTTTTTTTTTTTAATATTGCCAAATTCCCCAAAATACAAGATTTCAGCTTTTCCAAAGTGGGGATTTTACTTTCCTTCAAAGGAAATTCCTTTTTTAATTTCAAAAAAAACCACCCAAACCCTAGGACATGAATAGAGTTTTCCTGTCAATCTTGTTTCTGGTAGTGCTGCCATTTCTACAGCTGGAGATAATAGAGGAATTTTTTTTATTATTTTTTTTTGGAGACAACAAAGAATTTTTTTCTCCCACTCAGAAGAGAGAAGGGGATGCAGAACTGTTGTGAATGAGGAGGGTGCCATCAGAGATTATCAGCTGCTGGACAGACCTTAATCTAGGCTAAAATCATAGCAATATTCATCAATTAAAATAGTGTAAATTTTACTTTGGTGCATCTGCAAAAAAAACTTGGAGGGGAAAATTCCCATGAGGGCAGAAGGAGGGAAAAATAAACAGGCACCAAAAAACGCATAAAAGGAATTAATTTTGGAAGGGATCAAGGAGAAGACTTGAATATTTAGAAAGTTTCTAGGGGTACTGTAGCTGTCGAAAACCTACTCATTTTCAAAGATTGATTGGAAATATCCTTTTTTAATTTTTTTTTTCCCCTGGGATGCAAGCACATTAAGAGTATACAAGATTGATCTGGCCAGATTGGAACAGCATGAAACGTGAACCACAATGAAGCTTTTGGTGGGTGAAAACAAGACAAAAAACTCAAACAAAGATCAAACAATGCAGTGGGAGAAAACAAAATCAATTTTTCCTTTATTTCTAATGACAATGCAAATAAATGTTTTTTAGTGGAGTTGATGAGTATCACTAAAAGCACAAGGCAGTTCCCCTGATTTCAGTGGAGTTGTTAACCAATGGGCTAAATAATTTCAGGAACACAGATTGGGGGATTTGCCACTCAGAATTTACAAGGTTTGCCAGCAGCTCTGCTGAAAACAGACAGAAAAGAAGAGAATGAGCTGAAGTTTTAGTGACAACAGGCAGGTCTGAAATCACTAAGTCACTGACACCACCAAAACAGATTCTCTGGGGAGAGCCTCTCTCTCTTTTTGTAGAAGTCTTAAGACAATGACCAGTTTCATACCATCTTCCATATTACCCCTCACCTTTGAGGGAAGTTTCTTGACAAAAATCCAGGCAGCTCTTGCCTTCTCAGCTTTCAAAGCCCTGCTTAACACTCACCTCTGTCATCACCCTCCTCAATGCAGCCCATCAGCCAGCTGCCTCTGTGGCCTTTAAAAACCCCTTTGGAAATCCCATCTTAAATACAGCTCTGAACAGTAAATCATCTCAAAAGACTTGAAAACGTGAAAAATAAGCCTGACAGTTCATTTTCTATGATTTTTGAAACACAGTAACTCCATGAGCTTCTATACATTTAATGATGCTCCTGATCCCTGCTCTTTCCATCATAAAACTTGTTGATAGAAAATGGGAGACATTTACCTTTTTAGTGGGCATTTTTATTTTAAGGAGTTCTGCTTCTCGGCTGAGGACCTGCCAAGGCGCGTGTATACGGACAAAACTCAGTCCTTGGCTCTTGTTCTGAAACAGAAAAAAAAAAAAAAGGGAAAACAATGCATTTAAATATACTTGAACACAATGTAGTGCTAAGGTCTCAAGTTGTCAGTTCCAATTAAATTGTTCAGCAGTAGGCAACAATCACAGGGAATAACCAACTTTTGTTACATCTGGGCTGCAAAGTGACATTTTCCTTCAAAGCTGAATCTTTCATGCTCTAAAAACCATTAATCTACTGCCTGTAGTGTAGCTGGGTGTGCACCAGGGTGACAGAAAGCTACGGGTCCAGATTTTGGAATGAGGGGAGTGAGAAACCCCAAGACACAGCTATTTTTTTTAATTATTATTATTATTATTATTTTTAATATATATTGTTATTTTAGAAGGGATCTGATTTCTTTAGTGGGCTTTTGTGTCCATCTGAACCAACAAGATAATAAAAATATCTCCTGCTCTGGGCGGGCTTTGCTTTAGTTTTCATTTTCAGCTTTGCCCAACTATTTTCCAGACACTCCATCAGAAGTGCTCCTTAAAGGCAATCAGGCCCAACCTTTGTTGCCCTAAATGTCTGCAAACCTAAAGAAAACATAAAAATTTAACTTCTGAATAGAGATATAATCCTATATTTATGTAAATGATTGGTTATGCTGGTCAGGAGCATAAAATGCCCAAAAGAGCTTTGGCACAGCCAGTTTTTTGCAAACTGTGCAAAAAAATGTCCTGGTAGCACATCTGAGCTACAGAAAGGCACCCTGAGAGCAGAAAGCAGCACCCCTGAGAAAAACAGGAAAGTTCAATGAAGGAAGGTTTAGACAGCATTTTCCTCAAGGCACACAAATCAATCGCACCAGTAAATAAAAGGGATAATAAATTTACTGTGAAAAAATAGGGAAGAAAAGTTGGGAGGGAGATTGGAAAGGGAATATCAGAGAAATCAAAGCAGTGACCAGCTCTCACACTACTCCCCATACTGCACCTCCTCTTTGAGGGAATTTCCTTGACAAAAATCCACACAGCTCCTGCCTTCTCAGATTTCAAAGCCCTCCTGAAAACTCCTCTGCCATCATCCTTCTGAGCAGACCCTGGCAGACCATACCCTTAGGGAAGGACATAAAAGTGGACACAAGAAGACTTTCAGGAGGAATTCCTTCACTGAAAGGGTGGTCAGTCATTGGAAGGGGCTGCCCAGGGAGGTGGTGAATCCCCATCCCTGGAGATGTCCAAGGAATGGCTGGATGGGGCACTCAGTGCTCTGGGCTGGATGGCAAAGTGGTGATTGGTCACAGGCTGGACTCGAAGATCTTGGAAGATCTTTTCCAACATCAATGATCCTGTGATTCAAAGGCTTGATTAACACTAAATTTAATGAAGTTTGCATGGCTGCTTCCATCTTTATGTAAATTCCAAAAAAACATTTGCTGAATGTGTTCTTATATTTCCTGATTAAAAAAAAAAAAACCAAAACAACAACAAAAAAAGTTAGATGGAAATCCTACTATTATTACAATCACTTTGCTCTTATTTCCCCTATAGGTGCAACATGAAGGACAAAAATCACTCCCTCACTTCCAGCTAACATTTCTTCAGTGGACCAATGCTATTTTAAAGAGCAGAATGAGCTCCAGAATTCTGTCTTCCATCAGTCCACTGGGGAAGTCAGGTTTAAGAGAAGGCAGGAAAAATTTACTGGGCATGAGCAGATGTTCTGGTAATCATTTGCTGAAAATAGATTAATAACAGATGAGAGGTTAAATTTCAGTGGGTGAAGATCAGGAGTTTCTTCTGGGCTTTTGGCTAAAATCAAGCACGAGTCCCTGTCTGGGGGATTATATTCCATGTTGGCAAGAGGAGGGACAGTGTGATCTAATTGGTTGCTTCCAGCCCGGGCTCATATGACTACACAGATTGCAAATAAAATTAGGCAAATAATCTGATTGAAAAGACCAGATGAAGAATATGACCTTTCTATATTTGAACAAAAAATAAGTTGGGAAGTTGTGCTGTTCATGAAGTGATATCAGATGATGAGGAATCAGACCATTAAAAATCTTTAAAAGGCTTAAGAATCACCTCATGGTGGGAAACTGAGGTAGTTTTAATAAACACTAATGCAAATTTGGGAAAACAGGACTAGGTGACTCCTGCTGCATGACAAATAAAAGATGCAGAGCAAAGGGCTGCTGGATATTCACCTTGGGATTATTAGAACTACATCTCCCACGTCTTCCTGACATTCACATTAATCAAAGAATTTTAAAATAAATTTGAAACTATCACTTAATATCATAGCTCAAGAGATTGAGCCATCTAACTCATTTTCTATGGGCTCACCAAAATAAAAACCTACAGGACTACTCCTCTGGTAAGACTCCTTTCCCCACTTTTCCAGGCTTCACCTGCAGCAGTTCCAGGTGTCTTGAAATGCCCTTTTTTTCCTTATGATGTCTGGCAAGGATCTGCTCAATTAACTTATTCCCAGAGGGCTTCTTGTATTGCAAACATCTCCAAAAGTTAGAACATGCTTTTTTCCTTGCCAGAGTGGATTTATAACTATTTACTGCAGACACCCCCTAACTGGTGTCCTCTGTTTAATCACCTGAAATGATAATTGTGCATATGCTCATCACTTTGATCTAATGAAATGCTGTCAGTCCTCTACTTGGAATGCTCAGGATCACTCCTGCTGATTCATTGTACTCTGGATGAGTCACCAAAGCCAACACGTGGTGCTGGCAAACAGTTTTTGTCAGACCATTCACTTGTTATTTAATACAGCCAACCTTAATCGAGTCCTTTTTCACTTGCAGCTGATGTCCCACAGGACTTTATCCTTGGCCCTGCATTGTTCCATGTCTCCCTGATTATATTATTTAAATTACCAAGTATTCCTAGGCAGATGACAAACAGATTTGTTGCTCTCCTGATCCTTTTTTTTTTCTCCTGTCAAATCTATATTCCATATTACAGAGCTCTTCCAATAAGTTTCAAGAGTGGAAGTTTTTCAGTAAATTCATTCAGAATTATTCAAGATATAAATATATCTTGGCTGTTTCTCTGTTTTCTGAAGCTGAATTCAGTTTTCTCATTTCAATAGGAAAGCTCAGCATTAAAGTCAAATGGAAGAAAATCTGGAAGGTCTGCTTTGCTTTTCAATCAGCACATGAAGAAAAATATATTGGGTATTTCTTTCAGTTTATCAGGATTCTTAGCAGTCTAAAGCAGGGCTTTAACAGCAGCTCTATTGCATTTTTTCTCTCTTGGACTGGAAATGTATAGGCTGGATAAAATTCTAATCTCTCCAAAGGAGATATTTTCTAACAGTAAAATACATTAGGACCTGCATCTGCTGCAAGTCTAAGATTTATTGCAAACTTATGACCATCAAGGCCACAGCAGGAAAAAAAAAAAAAAAAAAAAAAAAAAAAAAAAAAAAAAAAGGTATGATAACTACAGAAATCCTCATAGAAATATATATAGAGTGATTATTCTTTTTACTGAAAGCTGAACATTCTGGAAAATGGCTAGACAAGCATAACTAAGAAAAACTAAATATATTTAAGCACCTCTAACATGAGCTAAATCCTAATACTGCGCTAAAGGCATCAGGTTTGTCAGTTGCTATCAAGCCAAGAAAGGGTAAAACCAATGATTTTATTTTGAAAGATCTCCAGGCTTTTTTTTCTTTTTTGTATGGTGAGTACAATGTTCCTCAGAACTTTGCAAATACAGAATTCATTGCTGAATGCCACATCTTAGTATTTCTCATCATTTCCTCATCATGAAATCACTAATCACTCCATATTTAAGGAATGTAGCTTATAAATAACTTAAAGAAATAGTTATTAAAGAAATAGCTATTTTTAAATACTTATTTTTATATACTTATAGTTATTTTTAAATATTTGTCCAAAGAAAAAGATTTCTGCTGTGTATCTTAACAGGAAAAAAAAATAACACCAAAGGTAAAAAGAAGCTGAAAAGAAGTTATGATCTAATGTCTAAGGGAGTCCAGGGAACTGCCAATCTTTCTAATGTTTTTTTTAAAAATGTGGATAGGAAATGGAAAAAGTATAAATCATAAAACCTGAAGCATGTAAACTTCTTAGGAGAAAACCCAAATAAACTGAACTTTAAACATTTTATACTTCAGTGATTATTAAATAGACAGAAAAATATTCAGAAGCATTATTTTAATGGCTCCAGTTAATATAATGAGACAACTTTTGCTAATGTAGCCACACTGGGAAAGTGGCAGTGAAATAGTTTGTAGTGAGGAAAAGACAGGTCCTATTAGCTCAGTAAAAGTAATCATCTTCCCATTAATTCCATCACCAAATGGATCCATCACGTCTGCAAATGCAATTGTTCAAAATTAATGTCTGCTCTCCTGATACCAGCCCTGGAAATCGAGGCAAATACCAAAGTGATGTGATAGTGCAAAATAAAAAAGCAATTTCTTCTTATTATCGCAGAACTGTGGTCACCTTCATTTTACAGGAGCAGAGCCAAGCGCTGAGCTGTTGGCCCCCAGCACAAGATTGCATGACACAGCACTGCCAGATTCAGGCAGAGACTGCAAAATTGGCTTTGTTTCCTGCCAAATAAATTGAATTTCTATCTGTGAAATGGCGTGTTTCTGTTCCTATAGTTTTGTGTCCAAAATCAGTCCATCACCAATGACAGTGTGAGCCAGTTCCACTAGAAAAAGAAAGTGCAAGGCACTGGTCCAGGTGAGACAACAACATCCAGAATGTCCTGACATGAGCATGTCAGTCCAGAGAAACTCCCTGCTCATGTTATCTCATAGTAGAGGCTATATCCTATAATTTAATTCTGCCTCTTACTCTATGAACACAATGGAATTTCCCTCTATCAAAAGCCTTTTGTGAAGATAAATATGTCCCAGAATGAGAAGTCCTCAAATAAGGCAATAAACTAAGAAGACAGTATGGCTATATATTATGCAATTTATAATTTTCCTATTTTCCTCCACAAAACTGTAGCCCTTTTACCTCTGCCAAACTTTCCCCTTTCTATTGTCATTATTTCTCTTGGGTATAGTTTTACCTCACTGCGTACACAGAGACCTTAAACAAAGCTACAATAATTTACACATTTTGACAGTTTGCTTTTCTCTTTCTTAATTTCTACCAACAGTGTTGGTGTAAATTGGTTTTGTTTAATTTGTTCTCTTACTCCCATGTGAACATAAACAGTTAAAGAATATATTGGTGTGTATAAGCACAGAACAGAACACCTGGCCATGAAAGATCCGGCCAAAACACCTAAAAAAACTTCATAAAATCTCAATTTCTTAGGTGAATCACTGTGGAATGAAACAGTTGGCTTTGCTCATCCTTTTCAATGTTTCTTCATGGCATTCCAGCCTCTCCAACAATATTCTTCCCACTCATGTAGAGACAGGAAGTGTCTCTGAATGGAAGATGATATGGGAAGCCTGAAAACACAGGCGTGCTTCCCCTGAAGATGGAAATTTTTAATGGAGAGGAGGAGAATGAAAATGAGCTGCTAGAAACTCAAGCACAAATGCAGAATAGATTGATAAATCTGCCAAATAATAAAAAAAACCCAAAGGCACGGACCTGTGCATTATTGCAGTGTTCAATGCAAGATCTATATGCAGGTGAGTAAGAAATATGCCAGGATTGTCATTCATTTTAATTCCTTCTAAATATGCATTTTGGAAGAAAAAATTAATGCATTGTCATCAATATTTTCCAAATGTTTATCTCTGTCCACTACAGCTTGAAAAGTATGACTTTCAAACATTAAAGCAAAATCATCCCTAATTATTGAGAATAATTTTATCAGCAAATTTTTCCTGTGTCAGTGACACAAATTTGTTGCTACAAAAGCCTGGCACAATTTCGACACATCTTCTGAGATAGAACACCATAAATAATAATTATAAAATGTAACATTGAAAGCTTCCCCACCCAAATCAAACTGTCTCAAAGAGGAAGATTGTGACTACTTTACCACCTCCTGTATTTTGGCAGTGTCAATGGAAAATCATGTAATCACCTGGCCTGACTACATTCAGTGCCAAATAATAAAATAAAAATAAAAATACAAAAAAAAATACAAAAAAAAATTCTGTAGAATACATCATATCAAATTTTTTTATCAATAATAAAATCAACAAACATCTTGAGGCCAAAGAGTTAACATTAAAAAGGGCAAAATGTAATTCCTCTTGAGGGAATGAGACTCACTAATCTGCACAGAGATTTATGGTCTAAACAATTTTCCAGATGAAGCAGCAAGATCATGGAAGTCAATCTTTAGACCAGATAACAGGCATGTTACCAGTGGGGGGATTAATGAAACAGAGACTGAACCTTCATTCTAGAAAACTCAATTTCAAGGGAAAAAAGGATTTGGAGAAAAAAGGAAAAAAAAAATTAAAATATTTAGGACTAAAAAACAGAGGAAGGGTACTTTAAAATATTTCTTCATCACTCCACAGTTGATCTGGGATGTTAACAAACAATCATATTGAAGGCATGATTCAATTTTGTATTGAAAGATTTTAAAGTTCAATTTGTTCTTAGCAAAAGTACTTTAAGGGGCGTTCTGTAATTTGAAAGTGCTAACAGATGGTACCAAAGTATTCAGTTTAATAAGAGTGTTCTCCTAATCAGAGGCTACAAGCTTTTCCAGGATGGTGTGTGGCTCTTCGAGGTCTCTCTCTCTAAAGATCAGCAGCAGTAAAAGGAAGTTTGGGGTTCTTTGCAGGGGCTTGATTGGGAGGGGATTAAGATGAAGATAATTAAAGTATCTTGGCTGGTTTGTTTAGTAGCAGGGAATCCAAAACTTCTCTGGACAGCTACAGGCTCACTGCAAACAGGGAGAGATGGGGGAGAGGCAAGGGCAGTCCCACATATGTGTATGTAGCATAATGTGACTCATTTTGGATAAGGCAACAGGTCCAAAGGTGGAGAAATAATCAATTAAACAACAAGAAACTGGGTAGGAGGAGAACCTGCACTGCTGTGAAAAAATAAAAAGTCAAGAAGGGGATTTTGCAATGTTAGCAGTATCCAACATCAGCTTAAGTGGCCTGGAGAAAGATAAAGCAGATGAAGTTTTTCAGGGTAGCAAGGATAAGGGCAGACTGGAAAATTGTAGAAAAGCTTTGTAAGAGCTTGAACAATGGCAAACAGGTCTCAATGTAAAGAAATATAAAACAATATCAGTGGGTTAAATCCAGATTCACATATAAGATGTTGGGGTCTGATTTCACCTGTACTGGTCAGTAATGACGCCTTGAGGATGCAGCAGAAAATCCTTTGAAAAACAGCAGTTTGTCACCCTGATTTTTCAGCCTTCTGATGTTTTACATTTCTGTACTGGAGTTTCTCAAACATTGCAACATAAAGAATGATGTTTTGTAAATAATGCGTTCCTTCTTGTGGGAAGGACAAATTGATGGACTTCTGGCTTGACCAGTGGGGTCAGAGAGGTGTCAACCTCAACCCCCAATCACTGGTCAAAGTCCAAACCCTATTTAAACCCAAAACCCAAAATAAACTTCCTTCTTTTTCATCTCCCAACCTGAAGGTGTGAATGTGATCTTTTTGTGTCCGTCTAGCAGCTGAGTATTTTTGAAGAGCTGAGAAGTAAAGCAAAGCTTACATTTTATTAGGAAAGGTACCAAAGACTAAGGAAAAACAAAAAAATTCAAACATCCATATCTTGAAGTCAATGTTCACTCTCTGCCTGCTTACCTCCAAAGAGATAAGTTAGACCAAAAAAGGGTTCAGAGGACCAACAAAAGCCTTGTTATGGAATCCAGACAGGAACCACTGAGGAGACTGAGACCTTTTGTTCTGGAAACTTGAGGAAATTATTGTGGAAGTCTAAAAAATCCTTCGTGATAAGGAGATAGGGTGTGGATGTCCTGCCTGGAGTCTCTTTCAGAGCAAGGGCCTCTGACAAAACCAAATTTAAAATCAGCTAAAGGACATAGATATCAATGCAGCAGGGAAGCACCTCTGCCTTGTGGGTGCAAAAATTGAATAACATTTTAAGAAGAAACTCTGTCAGACTTTGGGATAGAGATCCCTGGAAGGTTCCCAGGTGGGCAAACAACTTCACATGAGGGAAAGCCCTTGAATTTAACGTAGCTGTCACCAGGAGAGCATCAGAGTAAAAGCATCACAAAAGTCTGTACCATTCCTGCTGTTTCCTAAACATTTTACCATTGCAACTGTCAGAGACCCTGTAGTGCATTGGGGGAATTTCTCACACCACAGGATCATTTAATGGCAGAAATTGCCAATTCTGGAGAAGCAGTTCCCCACCAGCAAGGCACAAGCCTGCTCCAGATGAAATGTGAAGCTGAGAAGCTCTGCTGAGTGTTTGCAGGCTCTGCAGATGATTAGAAGGCAGCAAGAGCAGCAGCAGCAGCCTTGAAATCTGAGCGATTCATCAAGCAGAGATAAATAGTTGCTCAAAATGTTGTAGCTGAGACAAGAACAAGGAGCTTGGTAAATGGGCTGGGACTCAGTGCCCAAGAAATACCTCAGTCCTAGATGGATATTGCAGTATTAGAATATTTCTGGAGCTCTAGGGGACACAGAACCCTCAGTTAATGTGGTACCAGAGCTCAAAACAGTATCTTCCCATAGGAGAGGAAGGTAATCACTGAAATCAGCCTGTAAATGGGCAATATTGGATTTTCAGGAATGTTAATTAGCCAGCACGTTCTAGTGATCTCTGCAGAATGTGCTGAATTATCCACACTTTGGAAAACCAGGCCTCAATACACTCAGTTCCCCAAAAGTAAGGTCCAAAGGGAATCACTCAGTAGATATCAGTACAATAATAATTACAACACAATTTTTTCATCCATCCTGACAGTACTGTTCTCTACATGTCCTAAACTCAGATTTAGCTCTGATCTCCATCACCATAAATTCATCACTCTGCCAATGCAAAAAATGAGACCCCAGCCAGTCAGAATATAAAAGTGCCAGTTTGCTCCTTTGTAACACTAAAATTAAAGGAGGATTATTAAAAAAATGTGTTATCAAATTATAAATGATGATACATTAATTTTATTTTCTATTACGATTCTATGAATAAACTGTCAGCAAACACCAAAATACCAATGTTTGCTAAAGTTTGACACATTACAAAGTTCTAGGTTCTCCAATACATTTCACAACAACATGCAACAAAAACATTTTAGTGAGATTTTACTTTTAGCTTGGCATTGAAATATGACAATTTATGTGGAAAGCTGAACAAATCACTTCCAGAGATGTAAGGGTCAAGTGGGCCAATAACTTTCAATTATTAAAAAGATAGTTAGCAGATAGAATGCAGAATATTAATATTAACCTGATACGCTGCCAAAGTGTTTTATGCCATGAGGGAAATGAATTAGCAAAGAGAAAAAAAGTAAGATTTGTTATTCCAATCATGGTGGCATCACACAAATTGAAATTTACAGGAAATCACTACCAGGTTTTTGCAATAAACGTGGTGATATACACTGATAGCAGTAAGTACCTTCCATCTTCCACATCTTAAAATCCATTTTATGTCTCATTAGAAGTACTCTGCATCTTGTCATTTTCATAAATCTTTTTGCTTGTTTTACATCAGCTCACTCAAAATCACACAGTAACTCTGCTTGCACTCATGCCTTTAAAAATATATATACATTATTACAGTGAACATTTTTTAGCTTTTGTTTTGGCATGGTTCTGTCATATTTTTCCTCTACTTCTACCATAATGATTTTCTGCTAAATATTGCAAGTTTACAAATGGGAGAACAAGCAATAAAGCCACCAGCACACTATGGTAGGCTGAGACTTAATGAGAGGAAGATGTGCTCAGCAACAGAACATTTAAATCACAGAATCATAGAATGGCCTGGGTTGGAAGACACCTTAAAGATCATCCAGTTCCAATCCCTGCCATGGGCAGGGACACCTTCCATTGTCCCAGGTTGCTCAGAGCCCCATCCAACCTGGCCTTGGACACTGCCAGGGATGGGGCAGCCACAGCTGCTCTGGGAAACCTGTGCCAGGGCCTCAGCACCCTCACAGGGAAGAGTTTTTTTGTAATATCCAATCTAACCCTGCTCTCTGTCAGTGTGAAGCCATTGCCCCTTGTCCTGTCACTCCAGGCCCTTGTCAAGAGTCTCTCTCCATCTTTCCTGTGGGTTCCCTTCAGGCACTGCAAGGCCACAATGAGGTCACCCCAAAGCCTTCTTTTGTTGGCCCATAACACATTTATCTCCAATGTGGTTCCTTCCATACATCGTGATAGTGGCTCATGAGTGCCAAATCAAAGCTCTCAGAAACCAGTGGGGAAAATAAAAATTGCTTTATCCTACTGTTAATAAGGACTGCAGAATGTAGCCATCATTTTTATAGCCCTGGTGGAGTCACACACTTAACCTCCCATACTAAGAGAGTACTTTGTGAGAATTCACAAAGAGAACATATGGGAAGTGATTTTTGGAGTAAAAACTCTTATGCCAAGCTTTGAGTGCCTCAGAAGTGTGTTCTCCTGAGGACTTAAAGAGCCTCTTCACTTGAGAAAGGACCTCAGGACACATTCTCATAACAAACTGCCCCAGCATTCACTGTCCTCTGGCCTGGCATCACCTGAGAACTGCTGCATACACGAATCATTCAAGTGATCACACTTCAAGTGACATCATCAAGTTTATAACAAAGGATATATCAGCACTAAGATCAAAAGGAAAAAATGGCAGGGGTTGTTTTGCCTTTTTATTTCCCCCCCTTCACTTTTTTTTTCAGTCTTCAGTAAACAAAGATGTCTCAAGCAAAACTTGGGTCCATTTGCAAGAGGAATGACCAACTCTATCAGTATTAGTTTAATACTGATCACAAAATGCTTTTGGTTCTTGGCATGCAGTAAGGAGAGTATTCAGAGATGAGAGATTTAATTTGCAAAACTGGGAGCAAGAAAAACAAACACGGAAAAAAATCAGCAGATTTAAGCAGATGAAAACAGATGAGGAGAGCAAGGCATGAAAAATTAGATGCATATTTTAGGTAAGAAACAATACAGAAAATTGTGCCTTTGCCTTTCCTTACTACATATTTATCCTGGCACTTCTATTACACAAATATTGCACTTGTGGTCAAGGATAATTTAAATGCATTGTGATATCCTAACTATAAAGTTCTTTGTTCAGATCAAAGTCGCATTTGTACAAGTGTGATAGGACAGCACATATATCACCTTATATTCCTACTTTGATTTATCTTGGTTTCTTTGCTCTATTTTTTTATACATGATTTATAATCTTGGTAATACAGAACTCATCTCTTTTTTTTTTTTTTTTTTTTTTTTTTTTTTTTTTTTTTCTCTGTGTTTTTTCAGAGCTGAATAAAGAGATCACTGAATAACTGAGCTGGATCCTCATCTGTTGTACACCCCAACAGTAGTATAAATAGCTGTAACCACACAGATCCAGATCTGGTTATATAACTTGTGCACATGATGGGAAAACATTAAAAATATAACTTTAAATTTAGCATTCACTATTAAAAATATTGAGTGGGGCTTTTGCCAAGAAATTCACACATCAATAGCAGATAACTGAACAGATGTTTTGGCTAAAGCAGGTTTCAACTGGGACATTCACACATATACAAAAGGATCTCTAATACTGGCAAGATATTACGATTTTAGAGCTTTCTCAAATTTTGCTTTAACAAAGAGTGTTAACTAAATATTTGCAGCATGTGTTAGCTCTTTTCAAATATTTATAGAGACGGTTTACAAAAAGAAATGCAGCTATTTGGGATGCTCCTTTTGGACTAGAAGCACAAAGACATACAAGTTTGTATAACTCTGAAAGTCTAAAAAAATGCTTTAATTCCCCTTGTGCCCACCTGTAAGTACAGATATATATGTATAGATATAAATATATGCACACAGTTATTTATAGCCAAATTAGAAACTTCTACTTGAACGTTGCCCTTCCAGGGAAACTCCAGTGTTCAAAGCTTCTCCTCCTGCCCCCACCAAAAGAATAAACACCATTTGGGCTTTTCACATTTCCATTTCCACTCCAGCACATTTTGCCTGGCTGTAATTAATATATATCACTATATCAATGTTTAATCATGATGCATTTGTCCAACCCAGACTTCTGGAGAAAAATAATAGCAAATTCATGGCAGTAAATGCACCTCATGCCACCAACTGAACCAAAAAGGTTGTTAAGTAAAATTTAATAACTACAAAATTCTACATAATTTAATTTGTATTTCTATATGATTAGCAACTAAAGTTTTATACTTTATAAAATGGTCTATAATAAATATAGCTGTCAGTGTTACAGGCAAGTGGCAGAACAAAGACAAATTTCTTGGGAGGAAGAAAAGCTGAAGAATTACATCAGGTGTGTACAGGTAAAAGAAAAACATTCCAAGAATAGAAGCTGTGGAAAGCAGATTTTCAGTTGTGGGAAATAAGTGTAAAAATGAATACAGACATTCTGTAAAGGGAAAACTTCCCATTTTTCATTCTCATTCCCCTTCACACAAATGCTTTCACACATATGTTGACCAGAGCACCTGTGGCTGCCTCATCCCTGGAAGTGTTCCAGGCCAGGTTGGATGGGGCTTGGAGCAAGCTGGGCTAGTGGGAGGTGGGAATGAGGTGGTCTTTAAGGTCCCTTCCAACTCAAACTATTATGGGATTGTAGGATTTGAAAATCCATTTTCTAGTGAAATAACTTAGCATTCACTTGGTTTTCACCTCAACTTTGCTGCTGTTTTCTATTCAACAATAAAGGAGGTGAGGACAGGAAAACAGAGCTGGAAACTAGAACTGAAAAGAACCCAGATAGGATGCCAGGGAACACAGGAACAGGAGGTCCTATGTCAAAAAATACTTTCAGTCCCATGATAGTTTTTGGCTAGTTAAATTTGATTCCTCTCTCTGCCCTCATGTATTTAACAACATTTTAAATTTAACAACAGTTACTCCTTCTAAAAGTCATTTCACAGCAGTTTTCCATTGACATGGAGAAAGACACAGGGATGAATCCTGCCAGACTTCACTTCAGGAACTGCAGGGGGTAATGGCAGCTCCTCAAGCTTCTGTCATTCCTCTGAACAGGCATCTGAGAATCAGGGTGAACATTGCTCTTCAAAGGCACCTATCGCTTTATACTGATTATATAAAAATATAATCTGAATGCAGGCACCTGGATATGGAGCATCAGGCAATAGGAGTTTACCTTGTCTTGTTAGTACTTGAAAAGGCTCTTAGATCTGTACTAAGGAAATGGCAGCAGCTCAGAGAGGAGATCCTGCCCCTCTGGTCCAGGATGCCCACTGCCTCAATTTCTGGATTCAGCTTACAGCTTTTGATTTATGACTCCTTGGCTTTTTACTGTGGTTTTAATTATATGAAAGTGTTCTGTAATTATATGCCAATTATTTTCTTTGATAATTACCACTGACATGTACAAGTGAAGTTTCGAGTTTCATTAGTCTTTCATGGTTCTTAAAATTCTACAACATTAACAAAATTGGTTTTAGATTGTAATTGCATGTGCATTTTTTATTAAATAAAGGAAGTTAGAATTGCTAGGCATACAGTACATGAGTACAGTATTGGGTTACCAGTCACTATATTATAAAATCACAGCTACTTTTAAATACTGAAATGAGCTGTCTTTAATAACATCATCTATCAAGACACCTGATATGTGGCATTTTGTCCTGCCAGAGAGTCTGAGCATTATGAAGATATGGAAATTAACAACAATTTACAGCTGGATCTTGGTAAAAACATTCTTTGTGCTGGCTTTTCTGTGAAGAGTCTTGCCAGTTGGTGACCAGATGTGACAAAACATCTCTAAACCAACAAATACTTTCCAGGAGAGTCACTTGTGAACTGTGGCTCACAGGTGAAAAACAACCTGGGGTCCCTTGTGGTGCAAGCTGTGCCTTAGGTCGTCACTGTGATGCACTGTGGTGCCTCCTGCAGCACATCAGTTAAAAAGTAAAGTAAAGCAAGTCCTTTAATGAGCACACTTTGGTGCCTCACTGAAGCTGAACTTGGCCAACATTGGGTGAGCAGTTTCTTAAGGACAGCTTTGAAACAGGAGAGAATAAGAGAAGGAAATTTTGCGCAGAAGTTGCTGAGAGAGGAGGAGTTAGGAGAAGTATGAAGTCTGCATGTCCAGCTGTCCCAGCTGTGGATTTTCTCAATGGACAGGATCACAGGTCATGAAATATTCTGAGTTGAAAGGGACCCACAGGGGTCATCAAGACATCTTGGATGTTGTGACTTCACACAGGGTGTGAGTGATGGCAGCTGATGGGCAGCAGGTGAAGGGCTGACTTCACACCAACCAAAGGAAGATATAGTGACACCAAGGAGTGGCAGGATTTCAAAGATGTTAAACATGAACAGCATTTTCAAGAAAAATTCATTTCTCCTTAGTAATCAGAACAGGATGCAGGATATGGAGAAAGAGCATTGTGGACAGAAATGGAGCACCCTGTGGTGGCCAGGTGAGCAGCCACTGGTGTGAAGGGACAGAGGGGAATGTGCAGAGGCCAGAGGCAGGTGAGCAGGTCAAGCACTGGTGAGGTGAAGCAGGTACCACTCACTGACCTGTGAAAGCTGAGCAGTGCCACTGCAGGCAGAGAGTAAACATTATCCAGTGAACTCACAGGGACCTGTGACAAGCAGAGAGGCTTGCCAGGGCTGCGGGGCACCACGGTGGGTTGACTGCACTGCAAAAGCATGAAAGTATCCCCAATTTAACAAAAAAAAAATGGTATGAAATTTCCTAGGTCCCACTAACCAGAGTGTGCACCTTGAAAGGATGGAAGAGCCTTCCAGTGACCTTCCTTAGGGACACAACCTTTAGGACACTGCTTTGTCTTGATGATCTAACAGAGCTCAGTGGCAGCTGAACATTTGCACATCTTCAGAGGCAAGGAAAGAATGATCAGTCAAAGCCTGCAAGATGAGTTATGGAATATGAGAGTTGGAAAAAGAGCAAGAACACCAGAGGTTTCCAAGACAGGCAAACTTACAAATGAGTGAGGATAACAGGAATGAAGAAAGCAAAGGATAGAAACAATGACGCTTAAATCCAGAAAAACTAACACTTGAAAACTCTGACACTCACAGGACATGCATGGAGCTGAAACTTTCAAAGTTAGGAAACTCAAGTCACCCTCCACACTCTGTAATCGGTTTCAATAGAAGCAGACTTAGGACTTTGAGTGACTTGAGGAAAAGTCTTAAATATAGGATGGGCAGCAATATCCTTCCCCATTTTGAAGGGATTAAGGAAAAACTACTGTAGTTTGAACTAACACTTTGGTGGTGTCAGCTTGGAGTGCTGCTTAAGTATTTTCACAATCTTGAATATACATATTCTGCATCTCTGAAATGTTAATTTTTCTTTGTATTACTAAATTACTCCAGGTAAACCACAACTGAGCTTAGTGAACGTGTAGATAAAGGCTGGAAAGAAATCCCCCATGTCCCAACTAGGACATGACTAAGGGAAATGCAACTGGGCTCCTCTGGAAGAGAAGGATGTTGGTATTTTTCCAGAGTACTGTGTTGGCTCCAACCTATGGAAAGCAATGGCCAACTCTACATTTCCAGGAAAATGCTCCTATTGATGACTTTTTGTTCCCCTTGAAAAGGTTGCTGCTCCCCTCAAAAAAAGAGAAATATTAGTCCACATAGCTGTTCAGTCATTTTCTCGCTCTAGCTACAACTAGCTCATTCTCTCCTAAATATATTTTGTTTATTTCTTTTACCAGGAAACACCTTATAAAACTCCAAAATCGTCTACTGAACTCCACATCCAGGATTTCCTTAAAGGTACAGTATACTAAGTGTCAATCCTTTTAGTGATTCTGTAATGTTTTAAAATGATTACAGAATCCAGGAATTGAAGGAAGAAGCCAGTGGAGAACCAATTAGTTAATTCCTAGATGGCAGAGCTTAAAGCAAACATATCCATTATCAAACAAAGAAAAACACAAAAATAAGAAGCCCCCCCCAAAAAATACAACGAATAAAAATCCATGCACCTGTTCAAAAGAAATAATTTTGTCCAACCATTTGGTTTCAGGGATGAAATCATTGTTACATTAATGCTGACCTGGCATAACTGCACAGAGATTACAGAATATTACAGAATGCAGTACAATGTCACATAAACCAAGATTTCTTTTTCTTTGGCCTGTTACTCTGAGCACATACCTGTACACAAGAGATTCAATCGAGGGCACACTTTTACCAGCACTGAGTACCAAGGAGAGAACTCATCCAGAAGGGTAAATTTTCCATGCTGTGAGTGGGGATTTAGCCACTAAACTCTCATTAATGCTAATGAGAACCATGCAGCCTAATGCTACTCTACTAAATTATTTTTTTCCTTGTTGTTCTATTCAGGACAAAAGAATGGCTGACCTGGAACCACTGGAATGACAGAAGCAACTCTGTGATACAAGTTTTGACTGATTTGCCTTGTCCTATGAGTTTACAGACCTTGCAATGACCAGGAAAGACACTTTGAATATAATCTGATTGCATCTTGTGGCTTGCACATCACAGTTTCCTTGTTTTTCAGGATGTAGGTGTGTGGGACAGTTAATGAATCTTGCCCTCTATGAAAACTTTCACCCACTAAATCTGTGCTCGTCCTCAGGAACTATCATTGAGATGTTGGAACTTTGCCCCTACCCAAAACTCAGGTCAGCAAAGGATTTAAGAAACAGTTGAAGCTGAAGAAGGTGTTCTGATTACGAAGGGGAAATTACTTTGTTTTTTCTTGAACAGAACCCTCCACTGTTCATGTTGAAAATCTTGAATCCAGTTTTCACTGCAAAGTGCCTCCCTCTCAAGCACAACATAACATTTGAAAGTGTACACAATGTAGAACATCATGAGACATTTCTTCCCTATATGAGATCATTCCTTCCCTCCAGTGTCTCACTTCCTGAAAGAACATTGCTTGTCTGTCTGAGCAAAATGTCGTGATCAACATGACATGATAATAACCCAGATTTGGGCAGAATGACACACTGGCCATTAGAGTCATCAGTAAAGCAAGAGCTGAAAACATACAAGAATCCCACAACCCTGAGTCATTGTTTAAATTACCTTTCCCTGGATCTGCCAAGAGACAGCAAATTCCACCCCCTCACTCCCTATATACAAACAGTTGTGGGTTTTTTCCATAAGTCAGTCCTATCCTGCAAGGACTAATTTCCACTGTCAGATACCCATTAGCCTTTTCCCTGATGGAATCCATTCCTGAATCTGAGAAGGCAGAATGACACCTTATGGAGTGACTTTTAATTTGTCTTATTGCAGGCAGAAAGAGGAAAAAAAAAAAAAAAAAGAAAAAGAAAAAGAAAAAGAAAAAGAAAAAAAAAAAAAGGAGAAGAGAGAGAGAGGCACTGTCTTATATCCTTTATATCTACAACATAAACCAGTACCAAATGAATGTGCATATGTATAAAAGCAACATATAGAAAACAGGGAACATTTCTCTACAGTGTCTCATCTGCTCCAAAGCAGAATTCTCAGTGGCTCTGATTTAGGCAAAGGATTTTTTTGTGAGGTGTGAATTCATGTCTAACCAGAAATGCCTCTAAAAAATAGTGAAATCACAGAACAATTACCCAACCAGCAGAAATTCAGTAGTGAGCACACCTTTGGCACCAGAGATACCTGCAGGGCTGTTTGCTGATAGAGACAAAGTAAGTAATGAGATGGGCACAGGAAAGCAAAGAAAGTTCCATTTTCCCTACAAAAGAAATTCTAAAACTCAGGGGGTTTTTTGCTGTGACAAAGAATAGGTCAGGGTGCATCAGATATTGCAGTTGGGGCAGTCCTCACTCAGCACCTCACCCCAATAACAGCAAAATGATTGTTGTCATTTAATAGCCCAGAAAAGCAACAAATCCCAGGGCCAAATTTCCCAAACTATCTAATTTTTTTATTATTATTTTATTTTCATGAAGCTGCAGTGACCTAAATGCCTTGGAGAAATTATCACTATTCATCCTCAAGCCTCCTCTGCAGGCACTGTGGCAGCATCACATCCCTCAGGGCTTCATGTGACGCCCTTCAAACCCTCTCCGGGGATTTAATTTACACATTAAAACTTCTGCTGCAAACGAGAGCACTGATAATTAAAATATGTTTTCAGGGAATCGTCTGTGGACAGGCCAAGCAGCTGATTTTGTTACTGTGCATGCCCTATGCTGCAAGTGTCCAATTCTCCCTCTGCTATTCCCCAGCAGAGGTGTACAAGCCATTCCCTGTGGGTTTCTCATCTGCCAGACAGTTTGTAGGAATTGAAGTTCTCCCAGCAGGTGATAGAATTCAGCAGAAGACAAAGAGAAATGAAAATTCAGGAGGCTGTTGGTCATTTCTACCAGGCAAGTCTGCTAGAAACAGCATCACGTTAAAAAAAAAAAAAAAAAAAAAAAAAAAAAAAAGTATATATACATGTGTATATATGTGTGTGTGTATATATATATGTATATGTAAAATTAGGATGCCTTTGACCCAAATCCCATTGTAAATGTCACCAGCATATACAGCCCTATTGTACCTTCATCTAAAATTCAAGATCTGGATGACTCCATTTCCCAGTCAGCAGACAATTGATGACATTTACCGCTGCTTACCCAAGAGCTTCATAAATGTTATTGACAAAATATAGACGATTTTGTACATCTTTTCAATTTTTCTCTGCATCTCTTGGAAGCCATTTTGATTAAGGTACCTCATAGCTGAGCACCAAGAGTCTGGATGGTAATTAAAATACACAGAGTGAGTCTGTCTGCCCCTTCATCTATTCAAGTCACAACACAGTCATTAAAAAAAAAAAAACAGGAATCATAATATGGATTTTGAGCTTCGACAGCACAGCCATTCTACTTAGCCACCTTTTATTATGGATCATTATTTTAATGCTGATTTAATCACACCTAAATCCTATGGGGCTACTTCAAAACCCTGTCTAAAATGGAGACATAATTTCCTCTTAAATAGTTAATCAACCTGCCAATATTTTCATCACGTTCACCTCACTACCACTGAAAACCTTGCCTTGCCTGTTCAACTTTAATTTTATAAGAGCTGTGTATTACATTTCAGCCCCATATAAGTAACATACAGAGGCAGAACATGTTTTAGCTAATTAATGCTTCTGTAACCAGAGTCGCTGAAAAATATGCATCAAATATTTATATAATTGGCTCCCCAAAGAAGTATTGCCTCGTTCTGAGTGCTGAGAGACTGAAATACAAAGTCCAAAAGACCAAGAGCACAAAAGACCCCAGTCTTTTTCAATGCTCCGTTACTCTGTTTGTATTCTCATTGGCTTCAGGAGGCATTCATTAACTGGGATAAAGGTCTAGGACTCAAATTTCCATATCCTTTTAAAATTAATGTTAGCTACTATTAAGCTTTCCTCTGCACTTTGGATAAATGAATATTTTGAGACAATTACAATGTCCACACTCAGTGCCTGCAAGATGTCTCACATGTACTAAAGGCATGAGATGTTTTCCTGGGAGTATCCACAGAGCACACTGACGGATTTTGGGGAAAAAAAAAAAATCTTTTTTAGTGGTTTAATTACTACTAAATTAAGAAATACGTGTGACATCATTTTGGCTAAGCTTTGTCCTTTACAGCTGACAGGAGACAAGTCACCTCCCACTGACAAATAGGGAGCACCTTTAGTGGAACAAAACAGTGCATTTAAACCCCATAAATAAAATCTACTGCAGCACAAAGCTTTTGTTTGGCTCAGGTAGGAGAGGAGGTGTTGGGAATTTTGTTTGGCTCGTTGGGTTTTTAAGTTTATGTAGGTTTTTATCCAGAAAAAATTAAAAAATATGCCTTGGAATATTAAGCAGAAAAATCCAATCACAACCTCCATCATCAGTAATATTAATATCAGCACTGAGGACCTGAAGGACTTCCTTCCCTTCAAGTGTAAGGTAATCACAGCAGTTTAGTGAGACATTTTTGAAACAATACTAGCTCGAAAATTGAGGTTAGATGAACTTCTTGGAGGATAATTTACACTTTGTTTTGGAATTGTCATCATCTTCCCCTTGAAGTAATATTTCCTCTCCCAACTGCTACTTAGCAAAGTACATTTTGCTTCCAATGTGCTCGAAAATGATCCAGCTTTGTCAGAATGCCAAGGCACATCTCCAGTGTCTTCTTATTCCATACCTATTATGCCTTACCATACATGACACTAATTGAAAATTGTGTGTGCTGCATTTGGAGTCATTAAAGCAAAGGTAAAATTCAAATCTAGGGGAATTACTGGTTTCAGATTAGGTGAAACACAATTATCGGTTTCCCCAGGAACAAATAACAAACAAACAAAAAAACAAAACAAAACAAAGAAAAACAAAGGCACAACAAAGGTAAAGGAAAATTTTTAAATAAACAGAACAACAAGACCTGCAATGTTCATGGTATTTATTGCCCTTCCTGGGCAACTTCATGTCCAAGACTGTCATTGTGCACTTTGGGTGTGCAAAATATCATCTCATCAGTTTAAAAACAGGAAAACAAACAAAAAAATAAAACAGGTAGGTTGTATTTAGAGAAATTAAAGTTTTTCCAGAGGACAGCAATAAAAAATGATAGAAAAATATTAAGAGGTAAAAAACATAGTCAAAAATTCCTTAATTCACAAATAATAACTGGGTGAATGGAGACAGTGCATAGTCTTGCCTATTTTCCACAAATTCAAAAACAACAATGTGCCTCCCTCCACACACAAATTATACATCTTCATTTTTTTCTTGTCCTCTTCATCTACACATTTGACAAATAAGTGAGAAAGGTGTTTACCCCTAGTTATCAAACACATAACAATATAATAATGCCACATGTTAGCAAACATATTAACATCATGGAAATTCCTACTTTTCAAAAAAAAAAAACAGCTGCAGAAATAAAGATTTTTGAATTGCTGTAACTCTATCCTGTGTTCCTAGAGAAGAACTTCCTGATGTCTAAAATGTTTCAGCCTACAATAGCAACTTCTAGAAGAAATCCCATGTCCTTTGAGGTTGGTAGACCCAAACCATTCCATGATTCAGGACATTCCATCATTCTAAATTAGTGGATTTTCTTGTAAAACCACAGGAAGATGACGTAAGGCAGAGAAACCAAGGATTGTTCTAAACCAAGGGTGCAAGAGTAGAACCCCTCTACTATTTACCTTTGCAGCCAGACCAGACTTATCTTAAAACCTGGTCCAGACTATATATTAGAGAATATATCTCAACTTCCAATAACATTATTTTAAAAATATAATTATTATATATATAATTATATAATTTATATTAGCACTGAAACAAACAACAACAACAAAAAAAAATCTCCACCAAACAAACATTCAGTTCAGCAAAACCCCCTGAAAATGTAGTAGTTGAAAGTCCACTGTGCTATACTAAAATACCAATGCTGCTTTAAGGCTGTTCTCAGTTAATGAATTTATAGACATGTATTTCTTTCCCCAGGACTAAAAGCAGAAGTTTTTCTCATATCAGCTCAACACACAATTTTAACCCATATAGAAAGGCAGCTGTGCCTTTCACATTTGCCTAATCAGCATTTTTTATTAAAATCACAGCAAGAAAATGGGCAGAACCTTCAGCATGCTCCAACAAGAGTTAACTAACAGAAGAAAAAAATCAGTGAAGTGAGAAAAAGGAGAGGAAGTAAAAGCCACAGGTAATGGGCAGGGAAGAAAAAAGACATAGTCCTTCCAGTCCCTTTCAGTTTCTCAGGAGATTCTGGAAGGGAAAACGCTTTCTCCTGTTGAACAGACAGTTTGTGTGTTGGGGAAGGAAGGAGGAGGGATGGGGGACAGGAGTGATGCTGCACATACACAGTTAGAGAAGTGATCGAATAGCCTTTTTTGTAATTTTTAAAATCAATTAATTCTTTTCCATAAAATAACCGATCGACAATTTCCTGTGAACTTCCCAGTTCATTTAAAAAAAGCCTTTTTCTCTTCATAGTGGAGGCTGTGACAAAAAGGGGTTTTTTGATCAACACTTTATGACATCATTTATCACTTTGTATATTAAGAGCATGTGTCATCACTTGGAAGGAGGCCAAAACAGAATTTGTATCCAGCTGGACTTAGGGTAAGTAATGAGTCAAATAATCAAATCCAAATCTCCTGCTTGACTTTTTTTGAATTCTGAAGAAATTCAGAACTTAAAGGGGTCTCCAAAAACAGCTGTTCTCCTGGGTTTTATGCAATTTGGTTATAAAAATCATAGCAGTAAGATGGTCCTGTACTGAACCATAACCCCAGTGTGCAGCATAAAAGAATGAGGATCTGAGATCACTTTTTTCTGCTCAGTGCAAGGATGGCTCAGCCAGGGTGTGCAGTGAAATACAACCCAGAGCCACCTGCAACCCAGAAAATTAAGCAAGGAAAACGTTAAGAATCAAAAGACTTTTCTATTTCTTTCTACCTCTGCCAGTGATTTAACATGCATACATTATGCCAAGCCAGTCAGTCTCAAATTTTCAGATTCAGTCTGTGATTTGCTCCACATTTTGGAAGTGTTGACTGGTTGTAGTGGAAGCAACACGAGCTATAAATTCTTAGCACGTACAAAAAGGAGCTTTAAATATGTCAAATTTGATGTCAAGAACAACAAAGTACCTAAAACCAGAACCCAACAGGGATTTCCCTTCATTGGATGTAAATATCCATGGCGTTCAAAGGGGTACTGAGGGATAGCACAGAGCTCAGTGCAACAACATGGGATTTGGAAGACCTGTGCTCAACTGACTGACTGGCAACAGCCAAGAGGAATAACCAAGTGAAATAACCAAGTGAAATAACCACAGCTCCCAGCTGACGTGAGCACAGCGTCATTCCAACGTCACACACGTGGGAGAATAAAAACATCATAGGCTGGGATCTTCTCCTTTCAAAGCACGGGAGCTGCTCATTCTGTGGGAGGAATAAAGAAAGGACACAAAACTCACATATGGCTGAGAAGAAAGCTGAGAGTCACACTGAAAATATTGTGGGGAGATAGAAAAATGTCTTAGCAGTGTTCCAGCAAATTGCTTTAGACTTTCTTCATTTTAGCAATATTTAAGTTGTTGGGCCCTTTTTGTAAGAAAAGTGTGTCTGCTGCATGCCATGAGAACATACAGATAAAGAAATATGTTTTCACCTGAAGTAAGATTGAAATTGCTACTCAACACTACCTTCAATAACAACAACCATCACGTCTTGAGAAAGAACCAAGCAACACAAAAACACCCTGGCCTCCTCCTTAGCTTCACATCGCATTTTGGTCATCCAAGGTGGACATTATCCATAGGAACAACCGATGCCATGTATCATGTGCAAGTGTCCCACTCTTACCTCAGGGTCCTTCTCGATCTCCAGCCCCGCTTCCAGCAAATTCCGTTCATATTCCTCCCGCTGCAGCCGCCTCTCCTCCTCCAGGGCATCCAGCGGGCTGAGCTCCACCACCTCCAGCCCCGGCAGCCCCGGCCACTCCCTCAGGGCACGCTGACCACCATCCTGCTGCTGCTGCTGCTGGGGGTCAGCATGGCCCTTCCCAGTGCCTCCATTGGAAACCAGGGCGGCAGAGGCGGATCCGCGCCCCAGCTCCAGGGAGGATGCGCCGGGCTCGCGCCGGGACAGGCGTCGGCGGTAGTGGTAGGCTAAGACATAGTCAACCTTCCTCTTGCTGTCCCTGAAGTGCAGGCCACTCGGGGAGGCCTTGTCCCTCAGCGCTCCCTGCGTCCCTTCCACGTAGTTGTTGATAATCTGGAAGAGAAAGACAGGAGTCGCACAGAGAAGAAAGGCAAAAAGCCCAAGTTGGTGGGGGGGTCTATCTCCACATAAGCACACGAAGCCACGAAGATTCCAGGTATGACCTACAAATACTAATTTTGCACACAAGTCTCACTTCATTCCTCCTCTGACCATAAATTAAATATAGTTTAGTTTATCCCAACACATGGGATCCGTATGGAAGAGCAGGTACAGAGGCACATCCCAACTCTGTCACCTTGTTCTGCACGTGCACAGACCAAGGGGAGAGGACACACACAGTTTGAAAGGAGACAGAAAAGTGAGAATAACGATCATATTACAGGCCGTGTGGTGTGGAGAAAAGCAGGCAGGGAAGGGAAGCAAAAACTCTGTTGGAAAGCAAGAAATCGATCTTAGCCAGAATAGGAGAAATATCTTTAATGTGGTTCAAGGTCCAGAAAGGCAGGGATGGAAAGAAACGCTTTGGAAAATATCAGGGATTAGAAAGAATATGTCCCATCAATGGCTAGTGGTGCTTGCTTGCATTTTAACATTTGGAAACGTGTGACTGACCAGTTACACTGCAAAAGGGCTAAAATCCTTCAAGTCACTCATGTTGCACCCAGTCAGGCCTTCAGACCATCCCTGCTTCATCATCTCCCTCTCAGAACCCTTCTGGGATGCAGCTCTAACAGTAATCCTGCAATCATGCCCCAGCCTGGATGGGAATTCTACAGCATTCATCTGGAAATCTGGCACTGAGGCATTGCACTTCCCACTCATTAAGGCAGCCCATGAGTTTTCCAAACTCAGTTTCCAACCAGCATTTCCAGCACAATGCTGCAGTGCAAAGCCCCTTCAGAGAGCTCTCTAGAGTGTTATTCACTGGACTGCCACCAGCCCTCCAATGGTGGGGGGAAAAGATAAAAGCAAGGGTCAACCTGATCCAAAGTAATCATCTTATAACCTAATTCCAAACATTTATGGTTCCCATAGGTAACTGTACAAGCAAAATCTTGACAGATACCACTCAAAGGTTTCATTCTGTATTTTTCTCCCCTTCTTTACATGTGCTGGTAGTGCTGAATGCAAAGTTAATAATTTGTTGCATGCCATTTTTCTTGTTTGTTAACACAACACAAATTTATGAATGCATTATATAAATGTGCATATTATTATATTCATCAACACACCCAGATTCTTGCTTTTCATTGTTTTGCTTCATTCAGCTTCCCACAAAGTAGCTTTCAGTCATCATATCACTAAATAAATCTTGGGTTTACATGCATGCTACATCCTTCATCCTTTCACAAAATTACCACTGAATAATCTGCTCTGAACATCATACTTATCACACCCTTCATGTCTAAAGTGTATATACAGTCCTTTTAGGCACATCCAAAATTATACTCAGCACTACATCCTGGCAGAATATAAAATTGCTTCTGAGACAGCATTTTATTGCAATTCCCCATTTCCTGATTAGATGCATTTTCATGTAGTACTCACGGGCAGCCCATGCAAACTTTCCGAATCCATCTCTGCCCCAGCGAGGAAAAACCTGTGGCAGATTCCTAGTGTCCCTCCCAGAGATTTCAGGCTATACAGCACAGAAGGAATGATGTCACCACCAGCAGGTCACTGGCACAAGGCAATGCATTAGCTGGCTCTAGAGAAGATGAGCTCTGAGCATCATCTCCTCTCTTACTGGACAGTGTGGGCAGAAACAAGATGCACCAACAAGAAGCAGGAGGTTGGAGAATGTGAAAACCACTCTGAGGTTTTCCTTTTTGTTGCTGTGTGGAGCCACCTGCCACATCCCAGCCACCTGAGAGGGCACCATAGCAACACTTGGGGTTGCTGGAGTTACACAGGGCATGGAGAGAATCAACAGTGACTCCCTCTCCCTCTCTGTGGACTCTTTTCCTCACTCTCAGCAGCAAGTTGCAATACCCATAATTATGGGTTCCCAATTCACAGAAAACAAATCTGAATTCCCACAGATTTCACTAGAGACATTTCCTGCCCCTAAATTTCCACTGCTTGCGTTACCATGTGACATCCTGGAACAAGAAGACTTTTTTAGGGAGAAACACAAAAAGTCACAATTTCAAAAAGAACCATCAGGATCTTTCTCTCCTCCCTCTCACAGCCATTGTAAAAGTCAGAAACAGTTATTTAAATTACCAGCTTAGCAGTGCTTTCACTGCTTCTTGATGTTTCCAAGACAAAAAGCCATCACACCAAGAAATAAGAAAATGGGAAGGTAGGATCAGCATTTCATGATGATTTTGTTCTAGTGGTCTGAGAGCAAATATATCATTACAAATACATCCCAAAAGGTGCCTCCTCTGATGATGGCTCTCCTCTGAACACTAGAGCCACACCACACTTCCACTGGGAATCAATCCAATCCAGCCCTCACTATCACGTGGCCACAGCTGGCTCAGGGTTGGCACAGGCACACCTGATTTAGTGATCAACCTGCAGAGGTTTTCTGCCATGAGGGGTAATAGCAACCCCCTTCCATTCTTGCTCTGAAGGATTTGGGCTAAAGCAAAAAATTAAGAAAAGTTTGGTGAGTTTACTGCAGAAATTAATTTTTGTTGTACACAGAGAGACAACTGAACCACCTGAGGCTGTGGTATCACTTTCCTCATAAAGATTCTTCTCCCTGTTCTGATTTAACCTACACACAGGAAAGTGCACCCTGCCTTTCTCACCTTGCTTCAAGCCTCTTCATAATCCCAAATACACTTGGAGTAGGTCAATGAACATGAAACCCTACTTACAGAACATCTGTAGGACACCACTGATGCTTCAAGGGCTCCATTGTTCCCACTTCTGTGACAGGAAGTTCGATTCTGAGGAACAGTGAGGTATTTGCTGTTGTAGGCTGAAAAAGAGTCTCTTGCTGATTTTGCTGTCTTCCGTCCATTGAGGGTTGGGTGGGAGGAGGGTAGAGCAAAGTCTGAGAAGGAGATATAAGTACATAAAGTAGGTTTTATTCAGGTGGTTCCCTAATGGAATGGGAAATACTGCCATCAGTAGACACTATTCAATTTTATTCATTCACTGGATGTGAACAGATCCAGTGGCATCAGGCAGAGGTACAGTCTTGTGGATCGTGGTCATTCTCCATAAAGAACTCTTTACACATGTGAAATGCTACTGAAGTATATCTAAGATTATACCTACATATTCTGGTCTCAGGGGCTAATGTCTGAAATTTCTAGACATGCTCCTCGTGTCTTGTGTTTGACAAATTACGTGGTCACAGTGCGGAATAATGGAGGGGATGGAGGGGATGGAAATCATCACAAAATCACACAATATACTGGATTGGAAGAGACTTGAAAGATCAGCTCATTTCTATCCCCACTGCCATGGGCAGGGACACCTTCCACTGTCCCAGGTTGCTCAGAGCCCCATCCAGCCTGGCCTGGGACACTTCCAGGGATGGGGCAGCCACAGCTTCTCTGGGAAACCTGTGCCAGGGCCTCCCCATCCTCACAGGGAACAATTTCTTCCCAATATCCAATCTAACCCTGCTCTCTGTCAGTGTGAAGCCATTGCCCCTTGTCCTGTCACTCCAGGCCCTTGTCAAGAGTCTCTCTCCATCTTTCCTGTGGGTTCCCTTCAGGCACTGCAAGGCCACAATGAGGTCAGCCCAAAGCCTTCTCCTCTCCAGGCTGAACAATCCCAATTCCCTCAGCCTTTCCTCCCAGCAGAGCTGCTCCATCCCTCTGATCCTCTTGGAGGCCTCTTCACTCCAACAGGTCAATTCCACACAGGCAGTTGCACAGTGAAAAATGCTGATAAAAACCAGTGGATACAGAAACTGTTTTGACACACAGATGTTTCATACTCTTTCCCCCTCTAGTGGTGCTACAGCTGAAGCAGGGTTGACTGATCCATACTCCCATTGTCTTGGAGAAGCTCTTATTGTGAGGGAAAAACTATGCTTTCGACCTTCCAGCATTAGTGTTTTATACCCAGGAGAAGACATCCTGTACACATCTGCCCACATGCTCAGCACCATCACCAGTACAGAGACAAAGCACCACTGCCTCTGTCTAGTCAGGACTTTTCTTCCTCCAGGAAGAAGAAATAACTCCCACAGCTCCCATCTATCTAGGGACATACCACATCCATTGTGTACTGCTAAAATCTGGAGGTTTGAATTTCCCCCTCATTTAGCTGAGCCCCTTCAATCCCCTATATTCAGATATATTCAGGCTTAAACTGCTTCCCCACCACCATGTTCTGAGAGAGGAGACAGTGGAATGCTAAAGAAGAAAATATTTGGAGGAGAGGGTCTGACCTCTAAATGTTATGGTAATTCTTATGTTTCCTATCAATAGCAGATTAGGGTCCAGCAGCACTTGAACAGTCCAGCAGACTGACTCACCACTCTTCCCTGTCTGATCTCCCAAGAAGACTCGTGCTTGGTGCACTTTAATGAAGCACATAATGATGCCACAAGGGAAACTCCGAGGAAAATAATTAATAAGTGAAGGTTTCATTCCCAAAGGCCACACACAATGTTTCTCCAGTATTTTCAGACTGAGTCTGGGATATCTCACAAGACTTTTACACAGTCAATTAAAGACCTCTTTTTCTTTCCAGTCCTTTTAACTAGGCCTAGGAAAAAAGCTGCAGTTCATTTATAATAACATGATTTCATTTCCATTATGCTTCCAAACCTCCAGAAACTGTGTCACGAACCTGAGATTAACACTGGTAAACTGGTGAGGCAGCCAGGGACCCCTAGTCAGAATGTGTTTTTTGATGGAAAGGCAATTGCCGTATCTATATCTGGAAGACTCATGTTCTCTCAAAAGCTTTTCATCTTCCCAAATTAGACTGATTGAAGCAAAATGTTTTGTTTTGAATGCATTCTACATTTGACAGTTCTTGCCTATGGTACAGCAGCGTCTCAGGGGCTTCTGCTTCAGATGCAGCCTGACCTCATTCCACCCTGTAAGCCTTTATGACATCTGGCCTTACATGTTCTCATTCTGTAAATATTCTGGAGGAATAAGTATTGATAGGAAAAAAAACTCTGTGTGTATGTGAATATATGTAAAAAATTTAAATATGCACACATGCATAGCTTTGGTGTATATTTACACACACATATATATGGGTTATATATGTATCTCCAGAGAACAGCAGTACAATGAATCTTGAATTGAACTTGAAAAACAAACTTTCAAGAACTACACTCATTCTACAAAAATAGCTGGGGAGCCATCCCTCCAGTTAAATCCTATCAAGTTGTAAATGGCTTCCAAGGACAAAGATACCTCTAGGACAGAGATCAGTGACCAGCTCCAGTTCCAGTGCAAATTCACAGCCAGTCACCACCTGCTCACTCAGCCTCTCTGCACTCCTTTGCCTCAGCTTTTTGCAAACCTAAAGGTTGGCCATATATCCAGCAATAGACCTCACTGTTTGTGTCCCCAGGTCCTTGTCCAAAGTGCCACCATGAAGAAGTTGCACAGACTGCCAAAAGGGGAAGGAAGGACTGAGGGAGTGTGTTAAAGGACCACACTGCTTGTGAAGGAGCAGTAAAGGAGTCTGCCTAATTAGGAGCTGTGTATTAAATACTGAGTAACAGCCAATTAACTGAGCTGAGTGGTCCAGATGATCAGATTATCTCAGCACAGCTACTTGCAGAATACACTGTAAGTGGTTTGGTCATCCAGGGCACAGACAGGGAACTGCTTTCATTTGTCTTTCTCTCTTTCCAGTGAAGCATCAGAAAGGATTTGCATTTCTGAAAGACACCACAGTTAGAAGGGTCCTCCTCTGCAAGGCTGTTCAAAACATCTGCACTTTAGGAGTATTGCTTAGCAAACTCCAACCCCCAAGTAAGGATGAAAAACCCTACTTGAACATACTTGTAGCTTTACTCAAACATATCTTTTTTGAAAGGAAAAAAAATTATATGTATTTATATATGTGTGTGGGTTTATATATTTATTTATTTGTTTTATATATTTTTTTCATATATATATATATGAAAAGATGTAGCATGGCTATACATGTACTCTTTAGGTTCTCAGTAAATAATGACTTCTCAGCTCTGAATATGCACACCCAGAGTTGCTGATTTAATACAGGGGGCTATATCTCTTCTGTGAACTCCAAACTAACACAGCTCACCAAATCCTCCTATTTCTGCACTCTCCCATCCAGTCCCTTAGCTAAAATTATTTCTATAGGAAATAATCTATGGACCAGAGTGTGCAAGATTTAACGTTACTGCACTAGATTTAGTATTTATTGCTGATCTATCTTTTTTGAGTCCTTTTAGTACCCTTTTTCTATGTCATGTCCTTCACTGTTAGTCCTGATATATGCTTATGTCAGAAAAATTAGGTTCTTTCTGTAATTTTTACATGTAGAGTAGAATTAAAAAAAAAAAAAAAAAAAAACCAAACCAAAACCAAAGAAAAAAAACCCAAAACCCAACAAGAGGGGGGAGTTTGTAAAGTTACAGACATGGCTGTATAATGTAGATAAAAGAGTACAGCTCATGCCAAAATTACTTCTTGTGCACATCTCCAACAATTCAACACAACTACAGCAAAATATGACTTTTTCCACTGTGTCCTCAAAACCACCACTTCAGTGCCTTTCAAGAATCATAGGAATTAAAGACAGACAAGGCTGTTTGGGTTGTCTCTAATGCCATCTAATTTACAGCCTGTGTGTTCAGGGCTCACACAGCACCTCAGACTGAAGGTGGAAAGGGCAAAACAACAAATCCTGACTAATGCCTTGGATAGCCTGGATGCATCTCTCTGTCTGAACCTCATGCCAACACTCAGTTTGAAATGTCCTGAGCCTCCAGGACATCCCCAGCAGGACATTCTCTTAAGTAGGACTCAGTATCTCACCTGTATTCCTTTATATTTGACCATACATAACACAGATATCCTTTGCCTTCCTATCTCCAGAATATGATTAAAGAAGAGATACTCTTTATAAAGAGAACCATCAAATTCTGAGTTTAGTTATGGAACTGATTTAATATAAGCATTTAAGCAGCAGCGGACTAAACACCCAAATAGTTCTTGAACCATTCTAAAGAGAGAAATACCAGATAGCTAAAATTCAATGGTCAAATTCGATTCTTCCATTATTCAAATAAGGAGTTTGAAGTTCTCCACAGAGTTACAGCCCCAGAAACAATGAGATAACATGAAAACAACCACAGAGCTTTTGACTGTGACAGCAAAAGTACAATGACTCAACATCAGCACTGAAAGTTATTCTAAAGTTGTACATTGGGACCTCCAGCACAAAGATATTATACACTGAGCAGATTTGCTCCTTTTGTATGGGAACTGAGAGCTCAGGGCTGCCCATTTTCCCCTGGAAAAAGATATTGTTTACTCCCCACTGTTGCACTGCAATAAGAAAAATGCAGGTGGAAACAGCAGAAGACATTTGCCTAGTGATTGTCTTTTCCACATGGATCACAACACTGACCCACAGCTGCACTTCTGAAGCTTCAGGAGAAATGAACTTTTCATGTTTTATCTCTGAGCTCTCTATATGTAACTGGGCCAAAGATTTCTCTTTTCTTTTTTTTTTTTTTTTTTTTTTTTTTTTTTTTTTTTTTTTTTTTGTGTCCTAAAAGAAGACAGAGAAGTCCTTCCAAGGTATTCCTTTCTTTGTTCTCCACCCTGTTCTCATCTATCCCACTCCATAGGCAGCAATAAGAATGAAACAGAGAATAAACTTACCGGGCATGTGTGTTTCCATGTTGCCTGGAGGTCTGGCTAGAAGTTGCGTCAGTGCTAAAATAGGATGTGGGGCTATGCTGTGCACAATCTACTTCTTCACTGGCTTAAGGAGGGAACAGCATGAGCAGCTATTTCCATCCTGCCTTGATCCTGCTTTAAGCAAACCACAAACTGAAGCTAATTAGCGAGACCTTCTGGTTTGGTGATTACCATCATGGAGGGAAGAGAGGGAGAAAGACAAAACTCCCATGACCTGAGAGTCCATGGCAATTCTCCGCTGGAATTCAGCACCTTGTCTTCAGGCTCCATAACACCTCAAGAAGCAAGGTAACAACAAGCATATTTTGTCCAGAAGGCAGTGGAGAGGAAGGAAAAAGGCTAATGCAGAACCAGGGCTCTACAGCAGAGCCAGCTCTGTCCAAAGAACCGGCATTCGAGGATCAGATTGTCTTGGAGCTGGTTTATATGGGGAAGAGGGTCTTTATATCTACAAAGCTTCACAGTGTTTCCAGGTAGGAGGTAAGTGCAAAAAGCTTTTTATAAGGCTCTGTTTCAAGTACTCAAGTTACCTCAGTGCCTGGATGCCCTGTCATTCCTGCATGAAATATTCAGGGGATTATCTTGTAATCAACTGTCTAATCAGAACAGGTGATGGATCCTGCTTAGCCTTCAACCTTGCAATTTAAGCAATGTATAGGGAAGAAAAATTGCTGACAACCAATGCTATCTGAGAAAGGACTCTTATTTGCTAATGATAACTGGAGGGAGATGTAACTAATTTGAGCCCAAATCTTTTTCTTCTTTTAGCCTATTTATGACACTAGGACCGTTTCTCTAGTGTGACAGGGAGAAATGGATTTATTCAATGCCTGAACTTGAACTGGGTGATGTAAAATTTTCTCAGCAAGACTAAGAAATTTATATGGGGTTTTAAATGTATTAAATCACCACACCCTTGTTGGTCCCTACTTTGAGATGGCATTTCTTATCTTCTAACCAATACATCAACAGATATCAAATAAGTTGTCTTTTTTACCCTGCTGGTGTCTTAGGCTACTCTCAGAACTTCTTTCAGAAGTTTTAAAAACAATCTGTTTCCTCAATAGGGAACAAATCTCCTGCTTTCTACACCTATCTCACAGAGAGGGAAATCTAATCTTTCTGAAACTTTTGTTATTTTCCATCCACAATCTATGCTGCTCCAACTAAGCTTAAAACCAGAAAGGCAAATCCTGGCTAATTCTGGAATAGTATGGGAATGTAGAGCCAGGTCCTGCTGGGATCCCTGTGGACTTATAGCTCTGCCTGCACAGTTTCCAATTACCAGCTTCTATAAGCCATAAGGATGGGTGTGTTACAGGTAATACACTTAGCTCAGGTAATAAATAATATACATAGCAATATGAGAAGAAGCAATATCCAGCTGTTTAGAATGGAAGTAGTCTATATTCAAGATTTTTCCAATGGAGAAAAATCATATCTTGGCATCACTGTCCTTCCCGAGGTACCAGGGTATGGTGTTAATTGATAATGCAGAGCTGTGACAAATAATACCAATATACCTGATTGTGTTTCACTTGCTGTAGAGGAGTGGTGCTTGCAAGTCTGTAAATTTAGCAGAGAGATTAGATGTTTTGAATTATTGAGGAGTTATATAAGACTCCTTCCCAAATCCATTCAGAATTCCTGTAAATCTATCCTGTGGCGCACTCAACAATCCAGCTGGTGTTCTGAATTGGTGGGATGTGCTCCTAATCATTGGTGGAAAGGTAAAGACCAAGGTAGTTCAAACTCATCAAGGCTCACAAACAGTATGTATGACTTGGGAAAAACAACATTCCTCAAAGCCTGGTTTCTGCTGGAGAATGCCAATGGAGCAGACAGATGTGCGATGTGCTGGCACACTTGATTGCAGGCAGGACTGTGCTCTTCACTCCTGCCAGGGAGGAATGCTGCTGACAGTATTGGAATTGCAGTAATTGCAGCTGCCTGTGGCCTGTGTGAAAGGCAATGAAACATGCACAGAGCAGGTCTGAGCCCACTGGGTCCTTCGGCAAAAGACAGACAGCTCTTTTGGGGCAGGCTGCCTGAAAAACCTTGATTCTCATGCCAGCAAGTTAAAGTCAAAAACATATTTATCTCCTCAACCTGTTAAAGGAGATGATATAATATTCCCTTCTGCTTTTTCTTTCCTGCCAGTCTGTTTCTACAACAGGACTTTCAAGAAAGATCCTTCTGGCCTCGCTCATGACAGGGGCTTGAAATACACAGGTGGTAGCCAGGCCTGAGTAACAACACCTAGACCACACCAAAGTCCCCAGAACTCCCTGCTGTAAGTAAAGCCAGTAAGTGCTCTTCTTATGGGATGCATTGCACTGACTCAAACAATTAATTATCTAATTAGAGCTGTCTGCAGCCACAAAGCCTTGGGCTGCAATCCCTCCCATCAGCTTTCACAAGCTAAGCAGGGTCAGTCTGGGTGAGGGCACAGGTTGAAGCAAAGGGACATCCCAGCCATGGCACGTGGAAGAGGATGACATTTGCCTTTTACTCCCAATCCATCTCTTCTCTCTACTCTCTGATGTTGCAGGTTGCTATTCCAGGAATTGCTGATCTTCAGCTTCAGATGAACGTTGACTAATTGGTGACCTAAATCCATCTGTCAAGGAGTTAATATCTAGAGGCAACAACAGGAAGGAACTGGTGTGAGGGTGGAGGTGAACTGGCAACAGATCTACTGCAGCAAGTGGGGCTGATGCCAACTAAAAATGTTTTCTCTCTCTGGTGTTATTGTGGCCTATAGCAGAAGACACAGATGCATGGAAGGCCTGCACTTCTACCACTGTGCAGCAACAAAAGGATGTCTTAAAAGAACAAAAAAAGCTAAAAGGGCTCACAATTCAGCCCTGTTGAATCCACAGCTGACTGGCAAGAGAGAAGCAGCAGGGATCTGCCTGGTTCCTCTAAGAAAGGAATACAACTTACCTTTAGTTGGAAGCACAGGAGGTTTTGTTTGTTCTCAAAGGGAGCCTTCCTTGCAGATGGGGAGATGCTTTGACCCATTTAATCATGTCACAGTGCAATTCATTATTTTTAAGCTGTTAGTTAAACAAGAAGCTTAAATAATTCTTGTCTTTTAAAAAGACACATGGAAATAACAGTCCTCCCTCTCATACTTTTGAAAAATTACTACTTCCCAGTAAAACTGCTTCACTGACACAAGATTCCTCCAGGACCAACAACACTCTAGAAAATCATTTGTGTTCCAAGGCCCAACTAGACAAAGTAGAATTTAATTCCTTGTAAATATATGCCTTGCAGTAGTAACTAAATTAAACCTGCCACTGCAAATTCTGCATCTCGATTAATTCCAACTTTTGGAACAAATGCAACAGGTGAATTTTGGGCACCTGGAAATAAGGGATATAACCACTGAGCTTTCTCCTTGGGCTGGTCTGGGCAAGGGCTGAAGTAAGAGCCGCCCTTAATCCTGTACACAAGTCCTGAGGACTTGCACAATTTACATAATCTGTCCTCAACACACAGTTTCTTTGCATTCAGCTTCAGGAGAAACATGTATATGCACTGTAGGAAAATATTTGGTTGTCTAAGCCACAAGTATTGTTTGTGTACCAGGAATATCCTACTCTTACTCTGAGGCCTTACTCCATAACTACTGTACTTCCTGAAAAGAATGGGAGGAAAAAGAGCAAAAAATTGTAAGTCCACAGTGTGTCACTAAGGACTGAAGTGGGGAATGAAAGTCTTAATGTCTCTGCAGAAAATACTAAATGATTTGGGAAATGTTCTTAAAGTATAAGCAAATGCTTCCAAGCATGATTTATTTATAGCTGTTTCTTGGGGTTTTTTTCAACAATGTGGATTAATGTCCCCAGAGAAATGAAGGGAATCTCTCTCCTACAATGCACCACAAGACAAACCAGGCTGTGTTCTGTTGTGCTGGTAAGCTTTATTATTTGCTGTGCCTATACATTTATTCAGGATTCTAACAGATAAGGCAGCATACAGAGAAAACAAGGCTTGCACTGTGAAGTTCCTCCATCATAAAGCTTCAGATTTAAGCAGCTGGGCTCGTGGGCACTGTTCAGGGTGTGCAGTTGCGAGCCCGGCACTCACAGAGGGAGGCAGAGGGGATGTAGTGCTGCACCACGGTGCCGTTGGGACACCGCAGCGGGATCGTCACCGTCGTGGTCTGAGTGGCCGTGCAGCAGTTGCAGAGATCTTCCCACTGCCCTGTCTGAGCAGAGTACTTGGTGGTGCTTCTGCACTTGCCCTAAATGGGGAAAGAAGAGAGCTGAAGTTTGAACAGAGCCTCGTTGCACTCAGAATCCTGGTTCTTCCCCTTTAAAATATCCATGGGTGAGTTTCTCCAGCTTCTGTGCTCTGCTGCAAAACATGAACTCAGAAACAGGTGCCTGACTCTAGACCATGAGGTGCTGTTCAAAGAGTAACTTCTTACAAGCAGAAGCAGAGCAAAGGAGAGGTGAAGAAACTGCTCACACACACAGAAAAAAAAAAGCTGGGAATTTAAAAAACTCACAAGGATGTCCAGAGCTGTGGTGCTGGCTTCTGAGCAAACGTGGTTATCACGTATTCACAAAGCGCTTTAGCCCAAATGATGCAACCCACACACCCACTGTTGCCCTGCTGGTGCTATTTTTTCTTGTTCTGCTTGTCTGGCCACTTAACTAATTTAGAGCAAGCTGTCAGTGCCTGTAGCCATAAGCCTTCATGATGTAAAAACAAGTACATAACACTCTGTCAGAGTCTATTTCCTTTGGTGGCTTTGTGCTCTTATTTCCCAGTCTAATTAAATTAAAATATCCTATCATTATCAGGGAGGACTTTAGAAAAAATGTACTTAATACTATTTATTCCCAAAATAAACTCTGGACTTCTGCAGGATAAACATCTACACTCGTGACTTTATGGCTGAGGACATTGTAGACAGGACAAGAGGTCAAGAATTATTAGTTATGCCATAAATTGGATTGTACACAAGGATTGGTTAAAATCCTTGTATGAGGTTCAGTTACCTTAGAAAAAGCAGAGATGCAAACACCCAGAAGGAAAGTTAATAGGAAGTTGACTTCCTGTTTTAACAGGAAGTTGCCATATAAGGCGTAAGCAACCATGGGCTGGAAATTAAACTTTTAATCTGATTATGGAAGACACGAGACACGTAGAACACAACAGCTTGGTGCCAAGGCTAATGGAGGAATCCCAGAGCTTATAGGACACGCAAGTCAAATCTTGGCACTCAGGTTTTAAAGGTCCTTTAAAGTGTCATTTATCTAAATACCTATTTAAATGCCCCCAGTCAACCCAGAGGCTTGGTGCTTAACTACAGACTCAGAGCTGAAAATCAGCTTCACAAATGTGAAGATAAGTATTCCATTTTTTGTTTGTTTTGTAGAAAAAATTCCTTTTTTCCCCTCTTTATGTAGAAAGTCCTAACAGAACTACTTCAGAGTCATTAATTTCTGATGAAAGCAAGAGAGTGGGATGGACAAAGCCTTTGTGTCTAACACATGCCTTTTTTCATGCTGGTTTGACCAGGGAAAATTCAACATCATTAAATTACTTCAGGAAAGAAGTGCCAGTGCAGTTAACACCAAGTGAATCAATGAGAAGTGATTTAATCAATTAACTGAAGTCAAACCATGGTGGAGGAAAAGGTTTCCTTTGGGGAAAGAAAAACAGGAAGTCTTGGAGCAGAGTGGGGGGTTGATTTTTTTTTATTTACCTCACAATGAGAAATAGGCACCTCCTTTTCAGCCACACATCCATTGATATTGCCATACTGCAGTCTGGTACTTACTGGATGACATTCCACCTCCACACCTGTCAAGTAAAAAAAAAAAAGAAAAAGAAAAAAAGTGTTTGACACTGCTGACAATTGCTTTTTGTAACTCACTTCCCTTTACTCCTGAAATTGCTGTCAGTGAAATGTTATTCCTGGTAAAATCTCTAGCTGGGTGTGTCTCCTTAGAGTAGCTCATTGAGAGATGTGTGACTATTTCACACTACAGCCCTAAAATTCCACTAGAGAAGGATTTCCCTCATGTTTCTTTTCAACCGACTGCTTTGCTTTAAAGTCACCTTGGCCATCTAACACCAGCCTCTTCCCTGGTCTTAGACAACTCTCCTGTTAACTCTGGTACCAACAGGGACTCTGTTCCCCCACTTTCAAAGAGAGCCTCATTATTAATATGCTCAAATTTAAACTAATCCAGAGTATTTTCTTCTGAACTCTTGCGTGTTTTGGTCTGCACCTAAAGACTGGTGAAGGAGCCAATGCTTTTTTCAGTGGGTATTTTGTGCACAGACAACAGCAGCTCTGTGTAATGTTACTAGAGTTTTATATCTCTGTGAAAGGACAGGCTCCTACTCACACCTGTTTCTAGCTAACCAATGAAATTTCTGTGTTTAACAGAATATTGGACTGATTTTTAGGTACTGCAAAAAAGCATTTCAGAAAGTTGAAGGAATTCAGCAGGACAACTGCACAACTAAGTACATACAGACGGGAAAGAGAAAGGTATCCATCTTCCTACCAGCAAACACAGCTTTCCATGGGAATGTTGGTACCAAATTGACTCTGTGCCTTGCTAAAATCTTAAATTTCATTTTAAAAAAATGCAGCTCATTTCTGGTTTCAGGGCTGGAAATGCCCTCTTTTAATGATTTCTCTTTTAAAAAAATTGTCCACCTGAAAGGACAGTTGTGTTCACACAGTTAAAAGGCACAAAAAAAAGAAAAGTCATCAGCCTCAACACAGCTTCATCCCTTTTTTTATCCTGACTTACCAACTTATTCTCTAGTTACTTTACCTCTTTTTTACTTTTTTGTTGACTCCTCTGCAAAGGCAAGTGCTTGTAACTTAACAAGACACGAGATTGACATCAATAGAAAAAAGAGGTGAGAAGCAGAGACTCATTTTTTTTTTTTTTTAAAGTGGGAAAATAAAGATTATTCTCTGCCAATTATCCTATGGCTAATACCACAAAAATCTCATGAGAAAATAAGACCTGTTCACTTGTGTGCCCCCACAAACATAAAAGCTGGAACAGTTCCTTCAGACACTAAAAACGTCTGGTTGTGAAGGCATAACATAGAAAGAGAAATCAGCTCCTCAACCAACTCCTTTGCCCAAGGACTTGTAAGACTCTGCTGAGCCAAAAGCATCAGCCTGGACTTGAGGGAAAAAATTCTTTGCCCAGTTCTTTATGGCACAGAGACATCTAACAGACAGACCCTTTCAAGACCTTGGAAGACAATGTAATCTATGTCTATGAAAAACTGAGCTACATCCAGGCAAAACATCATTGGAAATAAGGATTTGAAGGTCCAATCAATAATGGAGGTTTTAGGCATGCAGTACATCACTTAGATCAATTTGCCTTTGCTGCTGTAGGGAGGTATTGCTTTTAAATTACTCTATCAAATAAACCTATTCACAGATTTGTGCTCATTTGGAACTATTTTTTCCTTGATTACAGTGATTGGCACTTGCAATTAGTAGAGCCTGCCCACCACCCTGTCTTTTTAAATCTCAAAATCTGTTTTTGTTAATAAATAATTTTGAGTATTCCTTACTTGTAGCCTGGTAGATTAAAGCTCCCTTAACCAAATTACCAGTTTGATCCATTTGATGACAGTCTCTCAATAGCTTTCTGACTTCTGTCTCTCAATCCAGAGCTCAGTGATTATCCAGACAGCAAAGGCTGCAAACTCTTAAAGAGTTACCATCCTTCATCAGGGGTATTATTGCAGCAGCTCCTGTGCCAGTGTGGTGATGGGCTGCTATGCTGGCCATCTTTTATTTATGAGCACATGCATAGCAAAAATTAGAAAATTAAAAGACATGACACAGACAAGATGTTGATAGTCTGGCCTTAAAAGATAATTTCAATCCTTTGCTGTCTTTTTTTACTTTTATATATAATACAGTATTATTTTTACTTATAGAGGAGAAAACTGAGAGGTTATCTGCTCACAAGTGCATCAGAGATTCATTTTAGAAATGAGAACCCAACCTTGCAACCCTTCCTTATGTAAGCAAACCCTTCCTACTCTCACAGCCTGACTGACATTTGGATTATCCACACAAAGATGCATGAAATTAAGAGTTGCAGGATTGACCCCTAAACTGGCAAATTTAAGAAGCAATCAAGCTTTTCTATAGGAATGCATTCCCCCTGCTATTTTTAGTTAATATGTCATTAAAAACATTAATGCCACCAGGGTTGGGCTTTTTTTGATTAATTAATTTTAAGTTGATTGATTATTCATGAAGTGTTTTCCTCACATATTCAGTAGTATCAGGTTACGTGACTCGCCAGGCTGTCTGTGCAGGACTGTTCCTGTTATCACCAGATGAACAATAAAATAAAACATTCATAATTAACATCTACATAAAATGTGGAGGGGATCTATTTCTTTCTAAGCACCTGGGAATACTGTCAAAACACGTGTTCTAGATGATAAAACATGACAGCAGCATCCCATTCAGAGGGTGGGTTTCTGTGACAGTTTATTATAACCACATTGCTAAGCTCTGTCTTATTACACTCTATATTATGGAAAATGTAGGTACTTACATACTCTGCCCTTCTCCATACAAGATTTCTGGATTATTTACTTACATGTGTCACAGCAAGTGTTGCCAATTTTTGCAATTCTGCCCTAAAATGATTAAAAAAAAAAAAAAAGAGAGAACTCAAAATTTAAGAGAATTATGGTCAGCAATTAGCACAGTTCCACAAAAAGCCAGCTTATATTTTAAAACAGAGAAAACCTACATCTTTTCAAATTCAGTTTAGCCAAGGTGTTGGGAGAGGGGTGGGGTTTCCCACCCCAGCACACAGAAGGAAGCAGAAACATGACATGAAAATTTTCAACAGGAAACCTGGAAACAGGACTCATTTCAGCACTTACTCCTTCAGCCAAGCATCTTCTGGCATCAAATGGAGGACATCCAGTGATTCTCCTTTCCCAGATAAATTCCCCTCTCTCATTTACTCTACAGGAGTGACTGTCACAGCCATCCTGAAGGGATGCATTTGCCTGGAAAGATGGAAGGGCTGTTAGCTTTACACAGAAAACAACGGGGGACAGGAAGTTTTAAGGATATTATTTTGCTGAAGTCTTAAAGTACATGGTGGTGACATTTAAAAAACATGGAAATCTTTAGTAAACAGCATTGTTTGTCAACAAAGTCGTTATCTTCTGTTTAATTCCATGGCCATATTGATCACGGCTCTGCCCAGACTACCCTAACCTGACCTTTTTTAGCATTTAACAGGGAAGAAATTTCCATTAACTTAGGAAAAAAACTTCTCTAAGTGAGACATCTGGGGGTCTTCCCTATGATCTGTCTTTTAAAGAGACATATAGACAATTATTTACCTTCTGGATGAGTTGGAAACTTCTTTAGAAATTATATATAAAACCACATCCCCATCCCTACACCAAATCATTTAGGTTGGAGTAAACCCTTAAGAACAAGTCCAGCCATTAATCTCCCACTGCCAACCAAGTCCACCACAAAACCACATCTCTAAGAGCCCATCCACACATTTTTAAAATCTCTCCAAGGCTGGTGGTTCAATCACTGCCCCGGGCAGCCTGTGCCAAAGCTGGACAATTCTTACAGTGAAAAAAAAATAATATCCAATCTTAATCTCCCCTGGTGCAACTCAAGACTCTTTTTTCTTGTCCTGTCCCTGTTCCCTGGGAGCAGAGCCCGACCTCCCTGGCTGTCCCCTCCTGTCAGGGAGTTGTGCAGAGCCACAAGGTCCTCCTGAGCCTCCTTTTCTCCAGGCTGAGCCCCCACAGCTGCTCCTGATGCTCCAGACCCTTCCCCAGCTTCGTGGCTCTTCCCAAACTCTCCCCATCTAAGACTTCTCACAGGAATGGAATAAAAGAAAACTTTAGATGCTGTCTCTTGTGACAGAGCATGGGGTTTAACCAGAAAAATATCCATTCCTGTTTAAGAACATATCATGCATTAAAGGCCAGGCTGGATGGAGCTCTGAGCAATCTGCTCTGCCGGAAGGTGTCCCTGCCCATGGCAGGGAATTGGGACAAGATGATCTTTAAGGTCCCTTCCAACCCAATCCATTCTGTGATTCTGTGCTGGAGAAGTTTCTCAAAATTCACATTTTCAACTTAACTATTTCACATCTAAAATGAAGGGTTTTATTTCCTCCAAATATCTGTTTGAGGTCATTTTCCAGTTAAAGTTCCTTGATAACATTCCTGAATCTAGAATACCCCTTTAGAATTTTGTACTGTGGTATGAAATATCCTATTTTTTCATTTACAAACAAATTAACTACCTTGATCAATTATTCTGAGACACAAAAAACACTGGTAATACCATGCTACCAAATCAAAAAGAAGAAAAATGACCTTCCCTGGGATTCAACCAAAGTTGATACATTTACATTTACTCATAAATAAAAGAGAGTGCTTAAAACTTACCTGAAGATATTGAACCCTTCCATCTCTCAGCCTGATGCTACAAGAAGTTGGCACACACTTTCCACAGCAGGAACCAGGGATTTCCTGCCTTCTGTAGTTCTAGAAAGTGAAGGACATTTATCTGGGTTTATTTTGTTTTAATCATGCATCCTATATTTATTTTAAGATTATTAAAAAAATATTCAGTGGATAAAATTATAGCTAGCAAAATGCTTCTCATGAATTCTACACAGTGAGACATGGAAACGCAGTTGGAAGTGCTGAAACTGGAGAGAAAAGGGCAAAATACCCACTTAGCATTGGACAAGGAAAGGGCAGAACAAGGCCAAGCTGGAAAATTTGTAGTATGGAAAGGAAAAGAAAATGGCTTGATAATACAAGAGCGTAAAAGAACATTAGAGAAGGCAGAATATAATAAACGAGAAAAGAAGCGAAAGAAAGAAAAGGGGAGTAATGGAGCCGCACAAAAACCATTAAAAGGAAAAACAGTGGCATGAAAAAGAGCAGCACTAGGTGGAGAGGCAGAAAGGTATAGAGTGGGTAATGGAAAGGAGAAAACCAAACCAAGCAGAAAGGAACTGAGCTAACACATGAAGTGTCCCACAGTAAAGTCCCCAGCTGCTCCAGATAACCAACAGCTGCTTATGATGAGATGAACATTTTTAAGAAAACAAACACTTTCTGGTTCAGTGAAGACATGCATGTTATCCATATGTTTTTTATAGAAAGAGAATTTGGGGAGACGAAGTTACATTAAATCATTGGGGGGGAAACACAGTTCATTGTTATTTAGGTGAACTTTCCCTACCAGCAAAAATATAAGCACCTATAGCAGGTCATAAAACGACCAAAAAATTTACCCTCCTGAGCAGAATATGCTGGAGTTGGCTGCACTTCAATTGCCAGTGCTTTTCCTCACACAACTTCAGCATCCAGGAGAAAGCAGGTGCTCCTGAGAGAATTGGTACTCTTAACCCAATTGTACTCTTACATTTTATACATTAGCAAGAAATTGCTTTTAATCTGCGTATACCACGAAGTTAAAGGTTTTGAGACAGGAAAGATCCTGTGAAGTGTGTGAATCCCACTGGCCTTAGGGGGATGAAGACATTCTGTATCTTATTTTTTTTTTTTTTTTTCCCTTCAAACTCCACAAATTCATTACAATAGCTAGGAAGGGATATATATTCCTAGACCTGCAACTTCCCTTGGGTAGCTGCACATCTCCCAAACACAAGTTCATAGTCTTTAATAAGCCCAACTGGAAATGGCCCTTTCTTCAGGGTTTTCTGTCTAGTCTGTACTTTTGGGGAAAAGGAGCTGTTTGGGAAATGTGTGGGTGGTAAAAGAAGCAAGAGAGGAATGTTTCTCTTTTTTTTTTTTTTTTTTCATCATGTATTATATTGATTCCTCTACCTTTAATTTCTACAGCTGGCTCTTTGCATTCAGCAGCGAGAATGGATGTTTGTGTATCTTTGAATTTGTGGCCAGAGACATGTGTGCATGTGTATGTTCCCATACAATCTGGTAAATCTGAGGTTTTTTTCATGGATATGCCAGGTTATATTTTGTGGAAGTTATATTTTGAGAAAGATGCTCAGCACTGAGCTTGGCCATTCATTTTCCCTTCAGAAGCCTATATCTATAATCAAGCCTTACAGGAGGGATCATATTAGGGTCTAGAACCACAAAAGGCACTCCAGATTGTCCTTTTTGTCCCAGGCTATATCCACACCACCAAATAAAAGGGGTCAAGGCCAGTTTGACGACCCAGTGGAGAAGTGGAAAACTTCTGAATTACCTGAGCCACATTCTCCACACGATACTGGCTGGCCTTGGGTTGTCCTAAGCACTGACCTGTCCCTGCACATCATTCTGAAGTCACAACATTATTTTTCTATTTACAACAGGACAGCTGGGGAACTGTTGACAATTCTTCAAGAAAAAGGGTTGCAGGAAATAATTTGAGCCTGCATCTTGCTCTATTTTTTTATTGGTAGAGATTGCACCCTACAGAGACTTAAGTACATTTCCAGTCTTTTCCAGTTCTACTTCAGGATGGGAAATTGGACTCATCAAAAACTCTGCCCCTCTCTGTTCCAGGTGTACCCTATCAGTGTATGCCCCTCCTGGACTTCATCCAGGGAACCTACATGGTCATGTCAGAGATGTGGATTTTGGGTGCCACAGCCACCACTTGCACAGGCCCTGGGTTTGGTTGGGCCCATTGGGCTCCATCCACTATCCAGGGAAAGGATGAAGAAGAGGAAGAGGCATTTAAGTTTTTTTCTGTGAAACTGAGCTGCTGGTCTGTGCTCTTTGGACACAGGGAGATCAAGTCAGGCTCTGCAACTCACTTGGGTCTCCTACTCAAGGTATTGGTGCTAAAAGGGAAAACTACACAACTGAGCAGAGCAAATCAGGCAGTCCTGTCACACTGTTGTCCAGTGGAGTAAAAATAGAAGCTGTATCTCTCTGGCTTTCTCAGCCAATGTCATTCCTTGAAGGTGATGGCACCAAAGCAGCAGCAAAGACTTCAAAAACCAGTGGGAACTGATGGGGACAATCTCTTCAAATCACCAAAGGCATGGGCTGGGAACCAAACAAATGCCACTGAGCCATTTAGACAGTTTGAAAGAGTAATAGGAAAGGCTTAAAGCATGGTGATCTGGCAGATAACACTGTAGGGAAGAGGACTCAGCCGTTCCTGTTGCAAATGATTTGCCAAACCCTAAATCGCCCTAACGGTAAGTTATCTAAAACAAATAACAAAATGTGCCTGTGGAGCTGAGTACCATGTAAAGTTATCTTTGCTACCCCTGAGGATTTAGATCAGATTTGGTGCTGATTTTGGCATCACCCAATTCACGGAAATGAGCCAAGATTTCTCAGAAGAACCAAAGGAAGGCCAAAGGACCCAGGGCTGTACCAGAGGTAAACTAGTGTGTGTAGAGAAGAACAGGGCTCTCATCAGACACATCCCTCAGCAGATCCCCCAGGCTGCTCCCACTCACTCACCGCTGGGCAGGCCTGGCAGTTCAGTTTGGTGCACCTCAGGGTGTATTTCCGAGGGGCTGTCTGGAAGCAGTCACACGTCGTGCACGGATCCACCATCAGGCGCCTCCCATGCTGAAACACCAGAATCAGTTAGTGACCATCTCAACATTTCATCTCATCCTTGACCAGCAAAATTCCGATAAACAAGGGACTTCAGGTTAAATCTCCTTTGTTAAATCTTGCACGGTAATTCTTTGCTAGAGAAACAAGAAACCCACCCTGCCGAGTTTCCAGAGAACTCAATATTTTTCATCTCTGCTTTCAGAACAATCAGCATGGCATGAGACTATTTTTCAAGAAAGCCCTTTAGAAGTCTTTAATCTGAGAAATGGCATTGGCATTTCTTCGTTGCTTACAAATCTAACAAGCGAGAAAGGGATTCTTGAAAGTCATGAGGAAGATTTTTTTTATTATTATTATTATTATTCTGACTACATGGTAGCCAAGAGTCCGTTTTTTGAGTGTAATGAATTGATTTGGCAACATTTTTATTCTAGACCCATCACAGGCTGTAGATTATGGGCAGAAATTGCTTGTTATAGTTTTTGTAACAACACTGCTTGGAATCCCTAAAGGCCTAAAAGCTTAAAATTGCAAAAAGACAAATAAAACAAACAAACACACAGAATTACTAACTGAAGAACTCTACTTGTCCACAGCTATAAGCAAATCAGGCTGAGCATAATTCAAAATCCCTGGGTTCTTCCCCCACAACTTTTCTAGATCCCATCACCTTCTCAAAGCAAGCAAAAGGGACATTTAAAATTCAGAGCAAAAATGCCAAATCATTAAGAAATAAAAATATGTGGAGTCAGTAATTGGTTACCCTGCACTGAAAGGAATTCTAGAGACAAACTTTCTTCCTCCCAAATGCAAAATCCTTCACTTCAACCCCAAAATAAAAACCCACAAGGGTTCAAGGGGCAAAGCAGGAGCAGTCTACTCAAGATTTTCACAAACTTCTAAAAACTAATAAATAAAGTAAATAAATAAGGCAAACAGACCATTTTGCTAGATTATGAAAGGTTTGAATTGTACTTCAGATATAAATGGAATGCCACCATTGATTTCACTTGGTACTGTGCATATCCTCAGATTCCCTTTCAAAATATTAAATGCTCATGAAACAAATGGAGCAAAAACAAGAAGCTGGCCACAGTAAAAGTAATGTATTTATGGGTAGTTTAGAGCCAATACTCTGAAGGATAAATGTTCTGAGCACAGAATTTTAACTACATTCTTATTCTGTGCCCCAGGACAACAGAGGTCCTCTGGCCTCTATAACCAGTAACCACTCTCTCCTGAGGTTCAGAGAAAGGATCCTCCACATAAAACATGATGAAAGAGGAAATACCAAGGGGGAGATCCCTTTCTTTTAACAGCTGAACTTGAGACCTGAACATGGGATTCCTCAGCTTTTCAGGTTTAACCTTTTGTAGTGGCTATCATTAATCTGGAGGGTTAAAAAAAACCTCAGTAGAAGCAGACATGGGAATACACTCCAAATTTTGCTGCTGGAGAGGGAGAGAGTGCTGGTTTTGGCTGGGGTACAGATAATTTCCTTCCCAGTGGCTGGAATGGGGCTGTGGTTTGGATTTGTGCTGCACACAGGGTTGATAATACAGAGATGATGTTGTTATTGCTGAGCTGGGATTCCATAGAGCCAAAGCCTTTCCTGCTTCTCCTACTGCCAGGCTGCTGAGGAGACTGGGGGTACATAGGAGGGTTGGGAGGAGACACAGCTGGGACAGGTGACCCCAACTGATCAAAGGGACATTCCAGACCTTATGGCATCGTGATTGGAATATACAGTGGGGAGAAGGAGGGAGGGGGGATGTTTGGAGTTATAGCACTTTTCTTCCCAAGTCACCATTGTCTGGGAAGGCTGAACCTGCCCAACCATGGCAAGCAGTGAATGAATTCCTTGTTTTGCTCTGTTTGCACAGATTTTACTTTCACCATCTTAATCCCAACCCAAGAGTTTTCTCACTTTTACCCTTCCCATCGTCTCCTCAATCCTGCTGATGGGAGTGAGCAAGTAGCTGCTGGCTGGGGTTACACCACAACAGCTGGAGAGCAAATATCCTTTGAAACTCCAGATTCCTTGTTTGATCTCAACATTGGAAAGCAGTCAGACACCAGAGTGACAGTTCATGTGACATGGTTTATCAAAAAAAAAGCCTCAGTGGCTCCAGGCTTTAACATCATAAAGAAAAGGTCTACAAAGCCATGGCTGATATCACTGATATCCTCATGGAGTCTTCTAATAGTTCTAACATTCCAATTAAGTACAAAATAGATAAAGTTGGATTCATAGGACAATCCCTGTGAGAGGCAGGAGCACAGGGATTACTAGAGATAGGCTGAAATGAAATCTTCACACACAGGTGCCTTGAACTTTTGGGGAAAGGTCTTGCCCCAATCCCAAATTTACTTACCATGACAGAACTGAACAAAATAATGGATTGATACAGATTTTTTTTTTTTTTTCCTTTATATAACACACCTATCATGTGTTTTCTTGGCTATCTTGGAATGAAATGTCAACACCTGCTAACCCAATGTCACCAAAATAACCTGGACAAAGCTCAAACCTGTTCAGATCATCTTCAAAAATGCCACTCACTAAAAGCCTGAGAAAACAGATGAGAGATGCAGATAATCCTTTTGGTAAATACAGCCACCTGCTTGGAGGCTTGCAGTTAAAACCCACAGCATTGTTAAGAACAGCAGAGTTGATGCAATACACCAAATTACTGGAATATAATATTGGTAACCAGATATATGACAAAAATGTAAGAGATTAAGGACACAGTCAATTACCAGAAATGCAGTAAAATACTCAAAACTTGGAACTATTCAGGGAAAGAGTTAACGTAGGAAAGTTTTCCCTTGATATAAAATGAAACTTGAAGCCTATTCTTAAAGGAGCCAACATAAAGGGTTTGAAATCCAGGAAGTATAAACTTCATAGACATCACATCTTCCTTCCTGACCAGGACCCTGGAACCAGTCAATGAAGGAGACAATTGTACAAGACAAACCTGTAGTGACTCCAGGTGCTCAAAATATTTCAGACATGCAGCTAATTAACTTAGAGTAAGTCATTAAATGAAGGTAGTTTAAGAAATTTTAGGATTTTTTTTCCAATATCGCAAAAGCTGAGGCATTTTATTTTGAACTTTTCAAAACACAGACATTTCTCATTTTGCCTTCAACGTGACATTTTGTTTCAAAACATGCTTATGTTCATTTTATGAACATAAATGAACATATTATGCTCATTTTAAATTATTTGTAAATATTTTGAAATGCTTGAAGAGAGAAAAAGTACTTTACTTGACAGATCAGGTGAATGTTTGTTGGAAGAGACAAATTAATTGTTCATGACAGAACAGCACACAACTGGAAAGAGCTTTGGTTTGTAATACAGAAATTATATATATATAATATATAATCCTACATAAGAGATGTTGGCAAGAGCTGGTAATTACTGCCACGCTTGACATTCCCTACAAATATTGTCTTTATAAGATGCCAGCCAGTTCTGACAAAATACAATAGAGGAAACAAATAGAAGGATTAAAGAGAAAATAGATTATTCCAGAATTTATTACTTGTAAACCAGTGTTCTGACAAGAAAGCTTTTTTTTTTTCCGTCAAGAAAAACAAGAGTTTTTCCTTGGATTTAATTCTACAGGGAATTAAATCTCCATCCATCTCCATACAGAATGATGGATGCTTGATGACATGGTTTTAGCTCTTAAAAACTGATAAACTTATGTCTTTGGACAACGAAAAAAAAAATCCAAACCACAAAAAATAGACGGAGAAAGGTTCTCTCTGCCACACCATTAAAATACAAAGAGATTTGAGTAAATTTACTTTTAAATAAATCAAAAAAGGAAGACACACGTTGACAAAGCAGGAATGAGCAGGTTAAATTTAGGTTAAATGACTAAAGAGAACCTGTTTCCCTGGGGGATGGTGAGAATAGTTAGAGCTCTTTGACACCAGAGGTGCTGCCAGAATATGGATTTAGGGAAACAATGGACAATTGACAGAGCTCTCCAAAGATAAATTCGGCATAAATGAGATCAGATGCTTAACTCCCATCATTCCCACTATCATGGGCTGGGTTAAACATGTCTTAATCTAACCATTAAATACGCAGTTGAGAAAAAATTTCCTCACAGGGCATATCAGCAGGGATCTTGAAAGGGAAAAGAGGTCAAACAGGGAGGAAGCTCAGCTTTCCTGTCCCTGCTAATAGCCAAGGAGGGATACCTCTCCTTCCACACAGGTGGAGGAAGTCCCCATCCTTGCTTTAATCTGCCTTATCCTCTAAGCAGAATATGGGAAGGTTTTCCTTCCGCAAAGTGGGCAAGGATCACCTGGGAGATTAACCCTCGTAGAGAGTTTCCTGTGTGTTTGGTAGCCTGCAAACCATTACAAAGTGCACATTTACCACAGTTTCTAAGCACTCTTTTCAAGCACCCTTCAAGATAAGGAAACATTGCTGTCCCCATTTTGCAGAGATGCTCATTGTCATAAAGAAAGACCCTGGCAGAGTCAGGAGCTGGACACAGACATGCTGAGCCCCCTGGCACTGCTTTTATTCCAAGATCTCACTTGCAGAGATTCTATCTGGAAAAGAAGCTGCTCTGTATCCTGTGTGTGTATATTCTGAGAGGTGTGTGTCTTTCAAAAGTTCATTCATATATTTAAATATCTTGGCATCTCAACAAGTAAAAGGAATTTGTGTCTTACCCCAATAACAGTGCCATTCAAAGGACAACCATTCAAGGGTGCTGAAAAAGAAAAAAGTATTTCATATACCATTACAATAACGATTCCAAGATTTAATCAACCACAGTTATGCTTTTTTGACTCAGTACAGTTCCAGCTTGAAGAAATTTGTATCCAGTTTCACTGTAAAGAGGCATAACTGAGCCCCCTTATATTATACCTTGAAAGGCAACAATTTGTCAGAGCTATACTTGATGCTGCATAAAAATATCTCTGGCTGAGCTATTTTTGAACAAGTACATGGCAGAACATAAACTTTCCCCTCCAGTTCAAGCCTCACACTCTCAGAAGATGAACTCAGGTTTTCTGCAAATTAGAGAGACCACATATCCTCTCCTCCTCCTCCCACTGCTCCCTCCTCACGCTGTGGTTGCATGAGGCTGCATGACACTTGTCAACTAAACATCACTGTGAGTCTTCCCAGACTGAGGCAAATTACCCAAATGTTTGGATTTAGACTTTTGAGCAAAGACTATGTTGGGAGTCATAGAATCATAGGTTTGGCTTGGAAGAGACCTTAAATATCATCCAGTTCCAATCCCTTGGCATGAGCTGAGACACCTTTCACTAGCCCAGAGCCCCATCCAACCTGGCCTGGGACACTTCCAGAGATGGACAGCCACAGCTTCTCTGGGCACCCTGTGCCAGGGCCTCAGCACCCTCACAGGGAACAATTTCTTCCCAATATCCAATCTAACCCTGCTCTCTGTCAGTGTGAAGCCATTGTCCCTTGTCCTGTCACTCCAGGCCCTTGTCAAGAGTCTCTCTCCATCTTTCCTGTGGGCTCCCTTCAGGTACTGAAAGGCAGAATTCTCCCCTCCCCTTTTGCCCATCAGGCTTTGGATGCAGCAAAAGGTGTCTCTGTACTCAGTGTCTGAATTACACAGGAGCCCCTCAAAGTGGGGCTATGCTTCCAAAACACACAGTTCCAAAATTGTTGTTGAGAAACAAAATCACCCCATGAAACAATTCATGGTGGAGTGTTCTCGTTTATCATCCCTCAAACCTTACCACATCTGCAGGAAGGACAGCAGTCTATCACTTGGTCACAACGCAGCTCAGCTCCCTCTGGACAGTCGGGCACATCCATTTGGGTGCAAGAAACGTTCTTTTGCTGCACGAAAACCTCATTGTTCACCCGGACACACTCATTGACAATGCAGCGGTTCCAGGGGGATCTCCACTCCGTGCCGACCTGAGGGGAGGTGGTGAGAGGATTAAACACAAGCAGCACTATTTGTGCCCCTGTGTAGAGGCATCCCATCTTTCCCAACACCCCTGGATAGAGGGAAGGCCACTGCAGCCAAATTCTGGCTTGCCAAAAGCACATTTACTGCATCAATAACAGTGTCACTCAGCAGTTCTCCACAAACCCTTACCGTGACAATTAGTTTATAGAGCATGCTGAGTTTGTAGAGGATAAGAGTTACAGGAGCATCCTTTAAAAGGGACACATCAAATAACAGGTGAAGGAAAAGCCCTCCTAACTGGAGTTAAATCTACATTTATTCCCTGCTGACTGGCCACACTGCACTACAGCTGAGCAGCCCCTCTTTCTGCTGCAACCTGCTGCAAATCAACTCTGTTAAGCCCTAAGGAGACTTTAGCAATAGGCTCTAGACCTGAAACCCTTGAAAATGTAGATAAGACAAGATCATGTTGACAGTTCTCTTATTCTCATCACCCACAGGTCAGAAAAAGCAGGAACTTCAAGTGCTGTTTATGGGAACAGACATCAACAGAGGCCAGGAGGAAGATGCTGTCACAGTTTAGTGCTGGGAGGAGCTGCTCGCTGCTTTTGGGTTTTATTCCTTCACTGAGACCACTCTGAATCTCAAGATCAGATCCCCAACTGCAGTCAATTCAAACATCTTTGCCCAGAAAGTTAGGAAACACATTCTTCTAGTGGATTGAATACTTAATTCTTCACTAATGACAGAAAAGTTGTAAGAGAACTTAGGAAGGGACTGCAGGGTATAACTATTATGTGTTAGGACAAAAAAAAATCAGTGAGAGACAGTGGGACACAAAAATAGGCCTTCTGAAGGCTTGTTTGATGAAGCAACATCAAACAAGAAAAGAACAATGATACACATTCAGAAATCCCCTGGTTTAAACCAGGAAAAAGGCGGGTTGCAAAACGACAACACTTTAACAAGCTTTTTTCTTTTTTTTTTTTTTTTTTTTTAAGACAGCAGCAGATTGTAATACAAATTAGCTGGGATAATTGAAATAGCTGACAGCCAGAGAGGCAATATGCCAAATAAATGTGGGTAGGTCACAGAATACCCAAAACATTCTTTCTCAGTGCTGCCCACATGTAGAAGAAAAACCCAATATCATCTTCATGTCCTTCCATGGAACACAAAATAATTCCGGAGGCTTTTGCTAGGAGAGAAAGTGTCCATCCCACTGGGACCTCACCTCATGCAAAGGAGGATCTTCATCACCCCGAGGCCAGAAGTGGGGCTCCTCACAGGCAGTTTTCTGACATCTCCCACAGCACTCCCCTTCTGGCACAATGTACTTGTAGCCCTGGAGGAGGAAAGAAAAGAAAAGGATTTTCTCATCTCAAGAAGAAGAGGCAAACAAGAACATCAATCCCAGTGTTTTCTTTTAGTATCGATGTTCAATGTTGGCAACCTTTTATGAAAAGGAGAGTCTGAAAAAGAACAGATATAATTATGAGAAAGTTTTTAATAATTAATTTTTCTATATATATAACAGTATTTCACAAAGGCAAATTAAAGGTAAAAATTGGTCTCATGGCATCTTGGAGGTTAATCAGCTCTCACAACTGCCCTTCCCATTCCCGAAAATTTAAGGGTAGGATTCAGTCTGAGCACATTCAGACATCTGTGTTTAAGCAGAGGGAGGATGCAGGTTGCTCAAAAATGCCATCCAGGGACTGGTTTTGACTGATCATTTCATCTTTTCATAGAAGCATTTAGGTTAAAAAAACCCTTTAAGACCAAGTTAAACCATTAACCCAGCACTGCCAAGTCCAACACAGTTTACCTGCAAAAGGCATTTGAAAGAAATTCTACAAATTAAGATAACAAAATGAAATTGCTATGCAACACTAGAGATTATGTATCTTATCAAAGTCTAACACTTAATTATGGAAAACTAAATAAGCAGCATGAAAATTGCAACAGGTAAAAATTCCCGCATCTACTCTCATGGTTTTTACTGCATTTGGCATCCTTAAACTTTCTCACCAAACTCTCTACTTGCTTTGTTGGTTTTTTTCCTAATGGATTGGGGTTTTTTTGGTTGGTCCTAGAGAATGATGCAATACATAAGATCCACAAGGATCATCAAGTCCAGCTCCTGGCCCTGCACAGGACACCCCAACAATCTCACCATGTCCCAACACCTCTAGAGCTCTGACAGGCTTTGGGTCGTGACCATTTCCTGTCCCAGTCCCCAACCATGCTCTGGGAAAAGAATCTTTTCCTAATATTTCTCTTAAATCACATTCTTCTACCAACTCTTTGTACCAATTTTCTGTCTATTCCTCTTTGACCATCTAAATCAATAAAACAAAGTGGCTCACACTTCCTTTGCAGGCTTCCAAAAGTAAACCACTGGGTTTTATAGGATGTAGCAGATGTCTGAGCACAATAAAGGTCCCAGCATGAGGTGTTATTATTGCTACAAGAGGCAGAGCTGAACAACAGACAGAGCTGAAATGGGAACATCAGAAAGTGAGCTTGAGCTAGAACAGACATCTGCAATTGAACTTCAGCCATCATGAACACTTATTGTGCAAGTGCTGTAAATGACAGACACTTCAGGATGCAGCTTTTCTTCTATCAAAATGTAGAATAAATTTGTTCACTGATTTTCTTGGCAGCAGGATGCGGTCCTAAAACAATAACCCTAAAATAAAGTCCATAATGCTCTTAGAGTTGGCTCCCAAGACAATCCACTGATACAACACTTATTTTTCTAATTTTCTCTGGTTACACTCTAAACAAGGAGGCTTAAAAGGGATCATTGCAGGTTCCCACCAGGGCTCTGCTGGTCACTGCACTGGTTTAAGTGTTACTCACCCGAGAGCAGAACGTGTCACATTCTTTGTGACGACACTCCGACATCCGAAGTCCTGTAACATCATCCCTCACACTGGTGCAAGAGCATTCCCTGCATCCATCTTCCCAGGTTGTCCCAACAGGATAGACTATGTTGTTGTGCACACACACCTATTAAATGCAATAATTAATACACAAAAGGGCACACTGCTGGTTCCAAAAGGCTGCATTTCAAGGTGTGAAAGCAACCATAAATTCTGTGAATAGTTTGAACCCCTTAGAAATGCTACAGGTCTTAAAATTGTGGCCAGTCTGTTGTGGGAAGGAAAAATAAGTAAAAACAAAGCTACTGTTTTATACAAAATCAATTGGAGAGTTTTATCTGCAGTCGGTGGAGCTGCCCAGGGTCTCAGTTTCCCTGTAAGTATAATGTGATGCTATTTAGGGATAATAAACAGTAAGTCCTCTAGAAGGAGCCTTGAGGACAAAACTGATTCCAGCTAAACCATCTGATCTGAAGACAGATCTCTTGTATCCTCCGGCCACCACAGCTACCCCTAAAAATCAGAGCCATCCTTATACTGAGCTTTCTATTAGTAAATTTTACAGCTTGGTATTAAAGTGAGAACGTCATTTATTTTTATAGCTAAAGCAAGTAAGTCCCAGAGACACTAAATGAATTATGCAAGGTCATGAACTACTCAGAAATGGACAATAAAAGGTAGATGTCCTGAGCTGCACGACAATGTAACCCTATGTTCAGGTTTAATGAAAAAGTTACGTTGCCTTGCAACCTCTCCTCTAAGCAACCTTATCTTAAACGTTAACATAATATAACAACTTAATAAAAGGTTGCCAAAATAAGAAAAATATATCTTAGTGAAGCTTTAGCAGAGTCATAATTAGGCAAAAACATAAGTGGTGATATAATTCTTAAAAGACACACCACTTCTCAGGCAGAGACAAAGGTAATCAATGAGCACAAGGAATTTTAGGTCTAAAGTGTACCAAACATGTCAATAAATTTAGTATGGGATTGGAAGAATATATAGTAACAGTAGTGGTCTCAAAGTATGTATATCTATTACCTGAAAACAAAAATCACCCCAAAATTCCTCATGTTTGAGTGACCTTTCAGTTTCAAATAGTATTTAAAAAGAAACACCACTATCTCAAAGTAACGAAAAATGGACCAGTTATGTCAAAATAAATTACTGTAATAAAAGAAGCAACAGTATGAAATAATAGTGTGTTTATTTTAGGCACCTGTAAATTAAAAATGCCCTGGCATCCCTTTCCAGCAGTTTCATTGGGGGTTCACTCATATCTAGCTGGCTGCTTGCTCTGGTGCTGCCAACTCCATGTGGAAAAGACATTTCACTTCCCTTACCCGGTCTGGAATGCAGGTGGTTGATACACAGCCACAGTCATTGGTGAGGGACTGGGAGAGGTACCCCGGGGGGCAGCTGACAGTGGAGTTCCTACAGCTGCAGGCACACTCATATTTATCACAGCACTCGGTCTTGACAACGGTCAGCGTCCGATGTGACGGGCAGGAAAGGCTTGGGATGGAGCTGCACATTTCCCTGTTGCAGGCTGGCAGGAAAAAGGTGGGAACTCTGTCAAGCTCATGGATTTTCAGAGTGCTGCCAGTGAATAGGGCAGTCCTCTGGCAGCAAGGCATTAATCAGCACCTCAAACTGGTATAAATCTGCTTAAAGCCTGAAGGGTGATGCAGATATAAAAGGGTTTTGTTCAGGAATTCAGAAAAGTTTCTGCTCTGCCAGAAAAATTCTTGTCTCATACACAAACAAGATTTATAAAATAAGCATCAGTCAGAGAACATGTGTCCAAGAATAAAGTGTTTTTCTTGTCCTTAATTTGAAAAGTGTATGCAAAGTGCCAACAATACACTTCTTCCAAGTCTGGGAAATCATTACATGTCTGTTGGCACCAAAATTAAACCTTTCAGAGGGGGAAAAATAATGCCTAGAGGAAGTTGTCAAGTATTGCTCAAATGCAGTGTTCCAGTGTCACTCCCTGCTAAGAAAAAATGATCTTACCACATGTGTAATTTGGTCTGCATTCTCCAGGGTTGGTCAGGGCAAGCTGCAGGCCAAACTCACAGACAGGGGCAGGAGGCAAATCACAGGAAACCAGGTCACACACTGAGAGCAGAAATTCAGAGGGTGGTTAAAACCACACCTACTTAGTCCTCAAGAAAGGACACACACACACATGTACATCCCCATTAAACTCACACTCAATCGCTGTCTTAAAATATGAAGTACATTAGAGTTCAACAGGTCAGAGTTTGTTTTCAAAATAGCTTAGAGAAGAGTTCAAGCTCGGGTTATGGGGATTAAGGTTCTAATATTATATTTAATGGGCAAATATAGATGATGCAAAAATAAATGCTTGAGAAAAAAAAAACCACATTCTAATGTCATTTAGACAAAAACAAATTGCTCCATTCCCTTCCTCATATACTACAGAAAGAGGGACAAAGCTGGAAGTGAATAGAGACTCATATCCTAAGGAGCTGTTTGGGTTTCCACATGGCTGATTGTACAACCATTCAGTGGTATCAAAAATGCAACACTGAATTATTATTTTTTTTTAAAAGGGACTGTATACTTAGAAATATCTGGTAAAAGTACAGACGAGAAGAGTCCAAGAGTTTACAAGAACCTACCACACTCGTACTCAGGGCAGCACTGGCCAGGGCCCTTCCGCAGGCGAGCGACTTCACATGGACCACACTGGACAGCTGCAGAAAACATCCACAAAACAAGTCTGGATTAGAGCTAAGAAGCCAGGAATCAAAACATCAATTCAAATCCAGCCACAGAGTTAAATGAATTTACGTTTGATAGTCGGGCAGGGTCGGGCTGTGCAGTTTATCTTCTTGTTATCGAGACACGTGCAGATCTTACAGGGCTCGTTCTCAGGAATCCACGTTTCCATGTGCTGAAGGAAAAATAAAACCCAACAGTGTGTTAGATAGAAATCCCATGCTCTGGTCACTGGTATATTGGGATGGGAGGATGGGAGTGGGTAAAGAAAACATTAACCTGGAAAATCAGAAGATTTATGAAGATTTGTCTACAAAGGGTTGGTTGCTCTGTTAACAGTAAAAAACTAAGCAGACTCATAATTCTGCAATGACTGTAGTGCGCCAATTTAGCAAAAGATGCAAAGAATGCGTGGATGGGATGAGGAATTATTATTGTTTTAAGTGTTGAAAATGCTCAGATATAAATGCAATTGTAGGCTATTGTGCGTAGCAGTGGACTGGTGCTACTACATACCATGATTGGATGTTCAGCAGCAATAAGGGAAACAAAGTATTTTGGGAAATACAGAGAAGTGTCTGCTTTCCCTAATTAGTAAGTCTTCAACATAGAGAAATAAATAGTGCATATTTTTATATGAAGAATATTTGGAGTATCATCACTTGACTCTCCAGTGGACTGAAGACTGGAAAAATATTATATCACCTCTAAAACCAAAACCATCACTGTGGTGACTACCTGGGGGTAATGAGCACATTCAGAAATCACCAGTAAAGAGAATAATTTTTCAATCACTGCTCCTTCCCATAAGAGTGGAAATAATTGATATTAAAGCTGTAGTTACACAGACCCATGTACATTTAACACCCATGTGAATAGGGAGGTAAAAATTGGAAGGATGCATTATCAAACATTTTAACTTGCACAACCAATCTAGATTCTGGGTGAGAACACAGAGCAGGTTAACATGCCACAAAAAAAAAAAAAAAAAAAAAAAAAAAAAAAAAAAAAAAAAAAAAAAAAAAAGTCATTTGGAAAACTCTGGAGCATGGTTTGAAACTAACACTCTGCTAAGCCCTTTAAAGATAGGGAAAAAAAAAAAAAGGATAAATCTAAGCATACTGCACCTATACTCAGAGACAATTACATGTTTTAAGCCACTCTGGGTGAGTGTTGGGACTAAAATCCAATAAACCCAAACATAATCTAGGGTAGAAAAGAACAGAGGAATGAATATGAGAAGAAAAGGAGGTGGTTAAGGAAATGCTGACCCAAGTGCCTGTTGTATTGCTCACAAAGCTAAGCCTGGAATGATGGAGAGGCAAAACAGCTACATGAGCTGATCCTCGCCTGTCCTCCACCTTCCCAAAAATCTCATTAAGGATCTAAAGCCCATAAAACACTGCAATTTAAGTCCCTTCTCCTTCAAATCCTATAACAAAAATGTGGATTGAAGAGGACTGGCTGATGTACATGCAAACTCTTAAGAGCTGAGTAGCTGGGGCTGAAGAGGAATCACCTCTGTTACTTGGAACAGGAGACACACCCACTATGTGATACTGGAATCAACAGTGTCTTTCACTGCAGTCTGGTATCCAGCATCCACAGCTTTTCCCAATCTCTCACTGCCACAGAGAGGGCTGCCTTAACTAAGCAAAGTGGGTTTGCAATAAAACCAAAATGATGAATTTCATCGAAGGAATAGTTCTCCTCAAAAATTAAAAAAAAAAAAAAAAAAAAAAAAAAAAAAAAAAAAAAAAAAGCGGGGGGGGAATGTGTATATATATAGACAATTTCATACATGAATTGAAACGGACCCACACGGATCATTGAGTCCAACCCCTGGCCCTGCACAGAAACCTCAACAATGCCACCCTGTGCATCCCTGAAAGCTTTGTCCAAACTCTCCTGGAGCTCTGGCAGCCTTGGGGCTGTGACCATTCCCTGGGGAGCCTGTTCAGTGCCCAACACCCTCTAGGGGAAGGACCTTTTCCTGATATCCAACCTAACCCTGCCCTGACACATCTCCGGCCATTCTCTGGGTGATGTCTCTTGTCACAGGGAGAAGAGTTTGATCCCTGTCTCTCCACTGTCCCTCAGGAGGATTTCAGTGAGCTTTGCAAAGACAATACAACATGTTTTAAGTAAAGGATTCAGATTTATGATTAAGTTTTCATAACTCATAAGTCTGCTGAATGGAGATGTTTATCTTGGTCAATATCCACTTATGCCATCACTCTTCCTCTCTTTCCTCTAGGCCCCCCTCCACATGGAATTGTCATGCCTTGCCAGGTCTGTACATCCCAGCTGTGATCTTTATATCCAGTCCCAGCCAATTTCACACTAGGGGAGCTAAATGGGGCTGACAGCCAGCAGATTAGGAGGAACTGAGCTAGAAAATTAAGTGTCCAAAGGGAAAACAGATTTACTTTCAAAAGTGTGAACTCCAACCACTGCCAGAAGTTGCTGTGAATGCAGTTACCTGATGGTGTGTGCCATCCTCACTGACACATTGAGTGCAGACTTCTTCACTAACACAGCTGTCACCAAAAACCACCTTTCCCTCTGGGCAGAAGCAGCCTTCAGTGGGATAATCCTTGCAGACACTGACTTTGGTATTATTCTCACAGCTCTTCACACAGGTTCTGTGGCAGTGGTCGTACATCAAATGTGGGGCACATTTCATTGCTGAGCAAGACAGAGAAGAAAACACCACCTTTACTGAAGAGATCTTAAAGAAATGGAAATCAATCTTTCTTATCAAGCTTTTTTTAGAATTCTTTCAATTTTAGAAAGCCATCACCCACTGAATGGAGCTGGTCCCTTGCAGCACACATCAGCAAACCACATTTTCAGGTCACATCAATTAGCAGCAACATATGACTCACCCCTACAACAATACAATGCTTCAGGTGAGTGTTCACTTGTCAAATTTTGTTTCCAGCACTGTGCCACAGACAAGAATTTAGAGCTTTATGTGTATGGTAACAGTGCATGGTTAAGAGATAGACAGGACAAACTAAAGCATTGAAGATTTTGTTTTTGAACTTGATAGGCTGCAGTGCCCCCATCCAACTAAAGAAAGCTGACAAACAGAATATTTTGGTACTTCAAAGCTGAACCTGCTGGATTTCTGCATCTATTTAACAGAATTGCCTTATTAACAGAATTAATTGAAGCAAGGAATGTTGCATAGCCCTGTAAGCAAACAGAAACTTTCTACTGATAAGTTCACAAACTTGAGGATATTGTCTTTAAAAGCAAACACAAAATTAGGGTTACAGCTATGCAAAAAAAAACATGGACACAGCTTCCACACTGTATATTCCCTTGAGTCTATTTCTTCCTACAGCTTCAATTAGAAAAAGTGTTTTTTATTTCCCAGTCTGTGACTGCTATGAGGTTTATAAAACTTTATTTCAGTCTCCTGAGAAAAAACATTGAAAGAAAACCTGAGCTCCCAAATAAACAAACAAGAAAACATTCATCAACTAAACTGTCTACACACACTCTTCTAGCAGCCAATGGAGACAGAAAAAAAAGTCTTTAACATTAACCCTTTCCACGATAAATTCAATTATTTCATAGAATCATAAAATGGCTTAGTCTGGAAAAGACCTTAAAGATCATCCAGTTCCAATCCCCTGCCATGGGCAGAGACACCTTCCACTATCCCAGGTTGCTCAGAGCCCCATCCAACCTGTGCTGGGACACTTCCAGGGATGGGGCAGCCACAGCTGCTCTGGGAAACCTGTGTCAGGGCCTCCCCACCCTCACAGGGAAGAATTCCTTCATAACATCCAATCTAACCCTGCTCTCTGTCAGTGTGAAGCCATTCCCCATTGTCCTGTCACTCCAGGCCCTTGTCAAGAGTCTCTCTCCATCTTCCCTGTAGGATCCTTTCAGGCACTGCAAGGCCACAATGAGGTCACCATGAAGCCTTCTCTTTTTCAGGCTGAATATATCTGAATTCCAGAGAGTATATTCACCCACCCAGGGAGAGCAATCAGGAAGGGCTTGTAGTGCTTGGAATGTCCCAACGTGGCATGACAAAACCTCAAGTAAAATTCTACAAGAATGACAGAGACTGAGTGCACTGGGAGGAGGGAAGCAAGGTAATCCAGAACTGTATTACTGTTATTAAACATATAGTGGTGGAGTGATAATTAAGCTGTAGTGTCTATTTAGTCATTAATGCAACTTGGATAAATCAAACATTGACAATTTAAATTGTTGGCAGTTGCACACAGGCATTTGCTGGAAGAAGGACGATGATGTTATTGTTAGGACACTTAAGACTTTTATGCAATTAGCGTTAAAATGAGCAGCTCTTTGTCTATCCTTGTACAGGCTGTGTAACCAGGTACAAATTTGAAAACTGCACAGAGTTATTAAGGTAATCTGCTGACATCCAACTTTGGACATTGCAATTTGCAAAGTCTGGGTGAGGCAGTGAATTTGGAAAATGGCTGGCAATGTTTCTAGAAACCCTCTGCTTTCTAGAGCTAGGCTCCAAACAGACTGTTCAGTAGAAAGGTTAACAGGAGAAGGTGAAGAATAAGCCACCTCAAGAGTTATTTATTTGTACTTAATGACACCTTGCATTTTTGGCAGATCTTTGGGTATGCCTCCTAATAGAGCTTTAAGGAGAAACAAAAAACAGAAACAATAAACCAAAAGGGAAAAAAGAAAAACAGAAAGAGAAAGCAGAACCACCTGTCTATAAGAATTTAGGAGAGAAGGTATACAAAGGAACAGCTGTCTGAGTTTGGCTCCAGCATGGGTGTCTTGTTTGCCTTGGCTGAGTTCTGGTAATGCTCAATACTCACACCCTGCTACACAGGACAAACTACACTGCAAAACCCAGGCAGAAGGAGAACCAGACTTGCAAAGCAAATTACACCTGGTTCAGTTAGCCTAGTTGGCATGTCCTGGCAAGAAATAACACCACAGAGGTTATTTCCCCATTTTTCCCTGCAGCAGAAACTTAAAATCACACTGGCTCTTACACCACATTCCGAAAAGTTTTGGTTTTGATTGGAATGGGAGGATTTTGTGAAACTGTTACAAAGAGAAGTCTTATTTTGTGCCAGGTATGACAGTGACAGGCTGGGAAGCAGTTCCACCAGTCCAAAGTATGAGTTTCTCTGTCCACCTCAGACTGTACCAAGTCTGTATGAAGGCAATGATACCTGCTGCTTAAACAGCCTGGAAGACTCAGCCCAAACCTGGTGCCACAAAGGTTCAGTGGCTGCAGAGCCAGGTACTGTCACATAGCTGTGGTTACCTGTTCATAGTACCTTCTTTTCCCTCTAGCCTGGAATTCTACCAGTTATCAGTTTACCAAGAAACACTTTTTTCATAACATTCACCCTAGTGGCTGACCAACCAGTGATGAGATCTGCAACATCACTAGTACCATAAACTTGATCTGGAACAATGATTTTTTTGATTGAAAAAATTAACATTACACTGAGCTGTCCCAAAGCAGGGTAATTCCTACATCTACTTTAATACAGAGCAAAAAAACTCTTACGGCAAATCTCCGGCGTCCTCCAGTCCACGCAGACGCCGTACTCCCTGCAGATGTGAGCGTAGGAAGTGATCATCTCACAGGCCTCCTCCTCATAGCAGCTGCTCTCCATGCAGGCCTCGTAGAATATGTGTGGGGTGATGATGCTGTGGCACTGGGCAAAGAGGTTGGAGAGCAGGAGGTGGCAGTGGCTGGTTGCATGCTCGGAGCATCTGTCCTCCCTGCGGCTCTTGCAGACCTTGCCCGGCTCTGTCACCGTCCAGTCCTGGATGAACACGCTGCTGTCGGTGGTGACAGAGCCATTGTGCAGCACAAAGTCATTGGCGTGGTTCTGGTCACACAGCCCTGGTGAGTAAAGGGGAAAGAAAAGTCTCTGAGTAATCAGTGCTAAAATAAACCTAGGAGGAAGAAAAAAAACAAAATGGGAATGGGACAGATGACTCTGGTTCAAGGAATTCATGATACTCCTTATAGCTGTTGTCAATAGAGGCATAAATACCCTGGGTTTTGTTTCTCATTTCCTCACTAAAGGAGGTAAAATGTTATGCCAATCTCTGTACCAATTACACTCCTGAGGACACCATAGAATTAACTGACCCAGACACCAATTGCCCTCTCAAATTTTTCACCTTCACTGCAAGCACTGGTTGTATTTCTCACAGAAGTGAATTTGTAAGAATCTAAAATGAAACCCTCTTCCAAAAAGAAAAGCACAAATTTCCTTGAAAAGATAGCTTCTTGAAGCAAGAAAAACCAGAAAGCTGTCTCTGCTGTTCTTTCTAAAGTATAACTGGGCATCAGTGAGCTGTCACATTGAGGATGAGAGTAGAAAAACTTAGATTTCAAATATTCCCCCAAAAGTGTGGGACCAGTTCACCCAGAGAGTTTACAGATTTGGAGATTCACAAATAGCAATAAAGTAAATAGAAGTTCAAGCCCAAGTAGGAATCTGTTTAAAATACTAACTTTCAAACTTACCACAAAGCCCTTTTGTTCCCGAAGAAAAGCTCTTTGAATTAAGCCTAAGAATAAATTCATTGTTTCTTGGAGTAAATGTGAGATTATGTCCAAGAAGAGAGAACTTGATTTCATGCATTATATCTCCATAGGCAGTGATTTCAAACAAACCACTGGAATAGGGGATAAGAACCCTTTCACCATTAATAGTCACCTGTTCAAAAAAAAAAGTGAGGTCATCACATCAGTTCTAGCAAGCAGTTACAAATCAACCCAATTTTACAGTTGAAACATATTTTGATTTGACAAACACCTGAAGACCCAACTGAATCTGGACATAAACAATTTTGCCAGCTGAAGGTTTCTATTGATTCTAAAAACATACAGAAGTACTTGACTGTCATCCTGCAGAATTACACAAACAACTCTTCCAACATTTTCCTATATAAGTGCACTCTTTGAGCACCACATGTTTACAGACTAACCACCTCATGCTGTGAGGTTCAAATGATGCCTCAGTGGAAATCAAGGCTACCCAGCACCAGGCAGAATTTGGTGCAGGTGTTTTGGTCGCCTCTATTTTGCTACATGAGTCAGAAGAGATCGTTTTAACAAGTTGGCCAACTCCTGTATGTCTGAGGCTGAAAAATGAGTTGAGTTTGAATATTCTCTGCCTATAAAACAGATGTAAGGCATACTAAACTGCCTTTTCTTCTAATGCTGAGGTCCAGTTGCACACAAGGTGAGAAGCAACTCCCCAGACCTTCAGCTGGCCAGTCAGGCACAGCTCTGTGGGGAATAGAGTGCTCTCCCATGGACCAAACATAGTGTGAAGGACCTCTACCAAAACAGGGGAATTGGAGTGTAGTATGTCCTGTCTGTCATCCTGCCTTTCTGGCAGAAATGTCAGGGACACACTGCCAAATCTCACGTTCTTGACATTGGCACAGCAGCACAACAGGGAGAACAAGAGGAGAAACGTGTCTGGCTCATTATGTGAACACTGATTGTACCATGAAATGGAGAAGAGATGTTAAAAATAGGCTGAAACTGGATCAAGGGAACAAATTTTTCCCCATAACCTGAACTCTACAGCGCAAGCAGACAAGGCACAGTTGAATTCATGGTGTTTGCTTACTGCCATGTCACTGAAGAGCTGCACTGCCACACCACGATGCTTCACTTGGATGGAGTCCATGCAGTTCATCCGTGGTGCTGCTCTGCATGGTCCCTCATGGAGCAGGACTTCAACATCATGGTGCAAGTCTTGAAACAGGGTATAGGAGCAGTTTCCAGTCAGCTTAAAATTCAGCCCATCAAAAGTGACAATATGCTGAGATGAACTTCCTATACAGACACCTGGAAATAAACAATTAAAAAAAAAAAAAAAAAAAGTAGGCATTTGCTTTTAAATTTTATTATTTCTTCACACCTGTTGTGGGCATGGGGAACCAATTAATTGGGAAAGAGAGGATGGTAATGAATATCAAATGCTACAGCAAATCATTGAAAATAAACTTTGGTAAACTTCATCACATGTGGAGGTTTGTTGCAATATCTTTGGGAACAATAAGTATTATAAATGATTTGGATAAAATTGCAGAAAAATCCCTTTGCCTAAAACTTATTAACATTCAATACGATTTGGTAATAGATTTTATGTAAAAATAAAATGGGGAAAATCCCTTTCCCTATTGTAGAAAGACTGTAACACACCGTTCAACCTTTGCATTGCTTTATATCTGTACAGTGTTACATTTGATTCCAAATAACACTATTTCACCCATTTCAAATACATCACAAGTTGATACCCCGGGACTTTGTTTTTCAGACAGGAAACAGGTAAACTGCAGAGAAATAATATGCACAAATGGAAAAACCAATGGCCAGCTGACACCTCAATATCCTGGTTCATTGGGTTATAAACATTTCCTTGTCTTCAAAAACTGGGAAACAAGAAAGCATATAATCCCAGAAGAACCAAAACAAAACCTGATGCTTCTGGCTCATGTGTTTTCAAATCTCTCAGTTAAAGGGCAATAAAGGAAAATAAGGGCAATAAAATCAATGCCAGCAAAACATGTAAGGAGGAAAATTACCATTATTAATAATTCAGTACTTTGCTTCTTGCTGCGAATAATCTTTTTCCTATTCAGTGACCTTCAAATTTAATTTCCCTGGAAAAACAGCATCCAGAGGGAGGGAGGCATCCCTTTGGAGCACTGGAGCATCTTCACATATTTTACTGTAAATGCTTATAAAGTTCATATATAAATAACAATGAAATGAGTTAGCAATAAAACCACATTTCTCCATCTTTCCTTATTCATGGACATAAAACAAACTTAAGAGAATGAGAATCCTTTCAAATGTCTCATAGGTCTGTGTAGCACAAAATGCACTAACGTGATCCATTTCAAAGTAGTCCAAGACCACACAACAGCCATGAATCACATTGCAAATCATGGTGCTGCAAAATCTGTAACTAGTTCAGCAAGCCAGCACCTTTGCCATGTAACTCCTGAACTTCTCTGAACTCAGATGACCTGGAACACTTTTTCAAGGACTTCCTCTTTGCAGAAGCATTTGTCACCTCACCCACAATGTCAAGTCATGGCTGGAAATTGAGTTTTAGCTCTCTAAATGAGTGAATCACGAGTCAATGGGGCAGCATTTTCACAGGTCCCTTCCATAACAACAAGAGATGCTGCCTCACACTGAGCTCCCACTTAGTATCTCTTCTTTTATGCCCACGTCTGCTTTACTGATTGCTGAGAGTTTTGTCTCACACAGCATCGGAATCAACTTTTTCAGCCACTACAGATGTTGCTTCAGTTGGCACAGAATCACCCTGGCTGCACTGAGCAGTCAACAAAAGAAGATTACTTGACCCATGGGATTTTTTAATCAGCTGGAGGGGATTGGGGATTTTCTGTTCCCTCCTGTAACATGAAAACTTTCTACTTTTTCCTCACAAGTTGTACCATCTTAAGAAAAAAAAAAAAAAATGGTGGGGGGGTATTGTGGCTGATTAAATTCATAGAGATAAACAGTTCTTAGCTCATCTTACCTCAAGTGAACTATAGGACTTTTCATGATAATTTCATGATAATTCATGATAAGCTAACAGTATGAAAGGTTATTTTCATTTCATACTTTCAGAAGTTTTTTTTTATGAAGGTAGGTCTTGCATGCCCAAAAGTAATGCCTTCACGTTTCTATCTATGTGTTTAGGATCAAGAAATTTAATAAAGATGCACGTCTTATGGGTAGGTATCACTAAGACTATCTTTTAAACATTATAAAATACTTATAACTATCCATCTAAAATATTTCTACTTTTTCAAAGTCATTGTATCAAACCAGAAATGTTAGATTTGGAGTGTTTAGATCATCAAATATATTTTTAAGATATGCCAAAACTCGGGGCATAAAAAATTCTATATGTCTAGGAGTTCAGGTATCAAAATCCAGCTACAAGCTTTGATATTTCAAGCTGTGGCTTGAATAAATTGTAATTAAATCAGCCAGCTCAGTAGAGGACATTTTAAATTGAGATTATATGTTGTGAAACGGAGGTGTGTGTGTATATATAGGGTTCTGATCTACTTTTAAGAAGTAAACACATGAATTTAGATTTAAGCCCACTGATTTTAATAAATGGATCACCAGCCTCAGAGCTGCATCCCTCTAACCCTGTAAAGTTGAGTGGATGCACTTAATTCCTGTTCCTGTGATCCCAGCCCAGGCACCAATCTGTATTCAGCCTTTCTGTTCAGACACTCGGTGTGAAATTATCTGGATAAGGGAGAATTTTCTGTTATGTTTTTCTACTACACCTGCTTGATTGAGGTCAGGCCAAACCCTCAAGCCCTGAGACAGGCCACAAATCCACCACTTACTTACAGCTTGTCGAGATAAATTCCTGGTTTCTCCTACACATCCTCCTTCCCAGCTCATTCAGCTTTGGAAAATGAATGTGCGATTTCCTGATAAAACACTGTCACTCTCCTAATGCAAAAAATAAGCTCAGAGTGGCCCTGAACTTGCAAGCAGCATTAAGCATTCCAGCATCAGTTAGGCTGTTACATTCCTAATTATTTGCTTAAATGCCTATATAAAAATTAAACAGCAAATCCTCCTATCCTGGTCCACCTTTGAAGTGTTCAGTGGTTGAGAAGCTCCACTCAACATCCACCCAAACATTTTAGGTGATGGGGAGGAAGAGACACACATGGACAGGTACTCACATGGGCACATCCATCGGCAGCCGCAAGTTTCCTCCACCTTAACAGCAGGAAGGTTGCTGTGACAGACAGGCTTTGGCATCCTCTCACAGTTGATGTGGTGGCTCTCCAGAACTGTGTAATCTCCTGGGAAGCAGGTCACAGTGTGGCACTGGTCTGGCAATGTCCATTTATCACCAGGCTAGGGAGGGAAACACAGATATGTAACAACTGAAGCAAAATATGCAAAGTTTGGCTGGTGTCACGGAGCCACAGCCAGAGAGTGAAGTGACCCTGACAGCAGTACTGACATTAGCCTTGGAAAAATAAATAATGGAATGCACTGTATTAAGGAGTTCATGAGGATGAGAAAGTTTAAATTGGAAACACTAAGAAGCAGGCTGAAATTCCAAGCTAATGATAACAGTCTGCAATAGGAGATATTTTGTTCCAACCACCTATAGTCAGAGCTTAGCCATCCTACAATATGCATGGAGAGCAGAGTCAACAAAGAATTGCCCTCAGCTTTACTTCATATTTCAAATCCTTTAATTTCCATAAGCCACAGGTGATCAGAGCACAGCAGGAATTAATATTTGTTCCAAACTAGAAAGCTTGGAATATTGTGGTTATTTTATCAACAACTCTGAAACTTTAAAACAGTTCCTTTCTTCCTAAAGGGAAAATGTTCCTTTATCAGATCAATGTTGTTAGATGTACATACTGGATTTCTAGAGGAAAACAATTAAATGCAAAATACATTCCTGCTTTCTAAAAGGCAGTCTGAATTTTAAGGCATCAATATTATGTACTAATAAATGACAGAGAAATAGATGTGGAGTGTCTCAAGATTCCTATCTGCAGAGAGCTAAGCTCTCTGGCCCCAATCCTGCAGAGCTCTAAAGACCATAAGTAGGCTGAATGAGTTTTAAAGGTGTTCATCCCTGCGGTGCACATTCCCAGGAATATCCTCAAATGTGGGAAACAGCACTTCCCAAAGCTCTCTGCAGAGGTGAGTCCAGAAACACCAGTACAAGTGAAAAGGTGCTTCCATGAGCTGGGGAACTTTCCTTGATATTCACAAGCAGAAATGTGGGGAAGAAAAGAGAATTGATATTGGGCAAGGCCATCTCCCATCCTGTCCTTTGCAGTTTAACCATCATTCCCATAGAAGAGAAGAAAAAAGGGATAAAATACCCAAGTAACAACATAATTCACAAATTTATTCTTGTCAGTATGAAAGTATTTATCTGTATCTCTGAGCTATGGGATGCCATCAAGTCTAAACAAGAGCTGCCACAAAAAAATTACATATTAAATACAGATCAATTTACTGGACTTTTTTTATATGTTTCAGAACTTTGAGAAGACAACTGGAAGTTGCCAAATGATTTCTTCAGGCTTGTGAGCCTAGAGGAGCCTGTGAAAGAGTAACAAGAGGAGGTTTAAGAATGGAAAAAGTATTTGTATAGGAAGATTTAGAATGCTTTTTAATTACAATTGTCTCTCCTACAACTCACTGAAAGTGGAGCACCTGGAAGGGTACATACACAGCTGTGCAAGGCTGGCTTCCACACATATTTATTTGGTTTTATTTCAGTCCTTAATAGGGCATTTATTAGAAAACATCTAAGAGCTGGACAAGAAAAGCATAGTACAAGACACTAAAAAAAAAATAAAATTGAGGGATAAAACAGCAAGAATCCTTGTGCAGAGAAAAACACAGGGACTCTGAAGACAAAGAAAGCCTACATCCCAATTGACACAAAACTGTAGGAGCAAAAGCAGGACAGAAAGGGAAGCAAAATGAGGGTTTCTAAGCTGTGAAGGATAAGCCTGCCAGGACACTGCAGGAAACTTCAGACTTCCTCTCTGAGGGAGCTCTGAACCTACAGACCTGGGCGTGCACACTCTGAGTCTTGCTGTGCATCTGCAGGAGAGAGATCCCCGCACCTCAGCAGCTCCCTTGGCTGTTATCTCTTAGTTTAGATTATTTGTTTGTCTCTCCTTTAAGCCAAGAGCTGAACAATACTAGAAAAGCCATGGTAATAGCTCAGGAATATGGGGCTTTGCCACCTTAAAGAGCCTAGAAATGCAAATTGCTCTACAGATCACTTCATGAGGAAATATAAATATTATAAGACAAAAAGTCACTCTTCTATTATCACCTTTATGCCTGCTTCTAAATTTCAAAACAAAACTAACAATGAAAATTAACTGTGAAAAAAACCCCAAATTTATCATACTTGTCCCGATATTCTGCCAATTAGCAAATTAAAACATGAAACCAGTATTTCTTTACACAGCCTATATTTGGCACTCCTGCAGCCCCTTGCCACTGGATCTGAGGAGTACTAAAAACTTCCAGAGGTTCAAAGAACTGCTGAACAAACCCACAGAGGAAAAAACTATCAAATACTACCAAATACAAAAAGGCGTCACCTGCAGTTCAGGATGTCCCTGAGTAAGAAATTTTTTATGGCTAGGATAGTACAGGGAATTTTCATACATATTTATTAACATTGCTTCCCTGGATTCTGCTTTTGGCCACACAATACAGGGGGGTTTTTACAGATTTTTGACCTGACCCAGCATATTTGATCTGCTACTAACAATGACCTTAATCAAGAATATTCCTTCTACAGTCACTTCCAGGGTAGGGGTAATAACAAAACAAAACATGAAAAAGCAACAAATCATAATATTCCCGACACTAATAGGATTTAGGCTGAGATTTTTGATTCTGAGAACTCGGATTTCCTCACAAACTTGCAAGAGATCAGTTCCCACAATCTCCAGGTGCATGACAGACATTCCCTGTTGGGAAGCTGAGCCTCCTGCAAGAACTCTCTGAGCAACGCCTGAAATATTATGAAGCTGATATAAAAGCCTGTGTTTTCTGAATCAGGGAAGGAAGAGCCTTGATTCTTCCTCCCTGTGGATTTGTGGGCTGTGCTGGAAGAGGGGAACACAACAGTGGCACCTTGGAACCAGTGAGGCACAGCAGAAGATGCTGCACCACAGAGGTGGGAACTTCCATCCCATCCATGGGATGATCCAGAAGGCTCAGTGCCTTCTAACACTTATTTTTCCTGGCTGACAGAAGAAGCAACTCAAATTCCCCCTAAAGGCTGCCATTTGAAAGTGTGGTTCATTTTTATATGGACTGGAGCCCAGTCTGTTTCCTTCTAAAAGCATTTCGGCCAGAACGGAAATTGTGCTTTAAGTTTATCGCCCCCAAAAATGAAACCTGACATGTCTGAAATTCAAGTTTAGCCTTCCCAGCACTTATCTACACATACCTGTATCTGCTTCTAGGAGCCCAGAGGCCTGGACACATGCAGTTCAAACAAAAGCTGAGGTTTTTTGGGGGATTTTTGTTTGTTTCTTTGGGGTTTTTTTGTTTGGTTGTGTCTTAATAAAGAAGTTTTTCAAGTTTAGTTTCTATTTGTTGGGTTTTTTCTTCTCAATTAAGCTTCCAGCCTCAAAGCCATCAGATTATACTTAGTGCCTTATTTAGCTAAAGTCTTTCTGTGTTCTGATAAACTGATTGAGGCCAACTCTGTAAGGCAGCTTTGATATATTTCCTGTTTACATAATTCATATTCATTTATTAGCCACATCCTTCTTCACAGTCATGTCTTCACAAGGGTAAAACAAAAGGAATATTTTTATGTACTGGAAATTCAAGATAAATACCAGAGTAGAACTTATAACTGATCCCTACTAGAAAACATGGCACAATCTTATGTGAATATTTTTAAATGCATGAAGTATCAGACACTCTGAAAAACCTTGGCATTTCACCTGAGATGAAGATTCTGAACCATTTGTAACATCTGGAACATCACTTTCTTAGTGTGGGATCACTTTTTGAGAGATCAAAGTTTGCTAACATTTCTGAGCATTTTCTCAGGACTAATAAGAACTTTTATAAGCACAAAAAAAAACTCCAAGAAATTTGATTCCACTGCTAAAGAGACTATTTCCCCTAGAGACAGAACAATCACACAATAATTACCTTCCTGTAAAATTGTCATAGGGACAAGGTAATTATAATACTAGCAGAAGGACAGGGGCTGGACAATGATGCTGCCCCTGCACATGCACCTTTATTTTGGCCATATGTAGTTGTCCCAGAAGTTTTCTCACCAGGAGATAAAAATGCATTTTTTGTTGTCAGGGAAGACAAACACTGTCACAACTTTTGGTTCTGCACCAACTTCAATAACATTCAACACTCCCTGAGATGAGGTGATGTTAGAGGAAGGCTCTTCTGTGTGCAAAGTTATCCCACTACTTCAAAATCCAGCATTTTCCTCTTCCAAAATCATTCTTAATACTGCCCCACATTTTTTTGTTTAGGTTAACTGTGAAAATATTCATGTTCTTGCACAAACTTTGCAATTTAAGAGCTGATATCCAACTCAGGCAATGCACTTACTCTCTTTCTGTTTCCATCCTCATCTATGCATCCTCTGACTGGGTCTGAAAGAGAAGGAGACATTTTTTTAGTCACCCCACTCCCTTATCAAGCCTTGTAAGTGTTGTCACCAAAATACAGATTGCTTATGTAAAAACTTGATTTAAGCTGTGAGAAGTTTGGGGGAGTTTTGTGCCAGAGTGTGTGAATCTCTACCTGAAGGCTGCAGGAATTTGTCCAGAGTGTAACAAGAATAAGTCACAAAAGGCATAAACAATGACAGTGGTCTCAAAATACTCCATGAGCAATAACTGGGCTGCAATTCTACAGCTTTTGGACACTTCTTGTACAGCCACAGCCCTGCCCAGATGGTGCTTAAAGGATGAGTATGGCTTTGGCTCTGAGGCACAGTCCAGCCTTACCTCAGCACCTTGTGATCCACTGAGAACATTCCTGGGAATTAGCAGGTAATGAGAATTTCCACACTCACATTTATTAAATGCAGGAAGATCAATACAGCATAACTACACAAATAGCTGCACTCAAATTCAGTTTCCTTACATTTAATCTTACTTTGATGAGAATTTTTTCATTTAATCAGTTAAACAGTCACAGAATACCACTGAATTGCAGTTTCTACGTGTGCTCTCACTACCCACCTAAAGATATTTTGGAAGCAATTTCATTTTTGTACTATGACATGACAAAGTCTCTAGGATATTAAAACACTAACTAGCAAACTCTTTGTAGAATACTAGACTATGCTGTCCTATATACACACTCTGCTCTGTCTTTTCCAGGATAAGTAATGTATTTTGAAATCATTTAGGAACTCTTTTAAACCTTTTTTTAATGGTATTATTTTTGGTACACTTCCATACAAAAGGCAAGACTCCCTCTGCACGAGAAATCCAACTGTACGAGTCTAGAGGGGAAAATTATACTTTACAGATTGTACGAAATTTATATAAAACAAAACAAACGGGGGGGAAATCCAAACAAAAAATAAATCCCTACCCAAAAAAAAAAAAAAAAAATCATCCTATAGCAAAGTCTCTACCATCAGCAAAAGGGAGAGCTGGATTTCTCAGATTTTAGGTGTTGAAGATGTCTATGGAGCTGTTGGAAAAGCTTTCATAAAAAATACAAAGCTTTCACCTCTAGTACTGATAGGTTACTGCACAGATTGTAGTAAGAAATAGTTACTGGCTCCAAATTCCTTCTCCCCATCCTATATCTTGGATCAATGTAATTTACAGCAAGAAAAATCACATATTTTACAGTGTGAAGAGAGGAAACGCATCTTTAAAAGCTTATTTTAAAAGAGAGGAAAAGAAAATGGCAGCTGTTTAAATCTAGAAAATGGCAGCTGTTTGATGCTCTGGAGAGATTTTAAAAAGCCAGAAGTGATCCCAGCGGAGGCTGATCGGATATCTCCGAGCTGGGCTGTGAACACTCTGCAACTTCCTCATTCTCAGAGGTCCTTGGCTCTGCAAAAAAAGTCCATTTATTGTAGTGGAAATGTAGCTAAGCCCTCGTAATGCTGGCAAAAACCTGTGCAATGACTAACACAATGAGGCAGTGGCTTGTGGTGAGAACGTGTGGATGTTATTGGAACAGGAATAACAACAAGAGGATGAGGGATAAAGATCCATATCCAGACCAAGGAGGTAAAAGATGTAAAATCCTGGTCAGTGTAGAAGCAAAGTTCTTAGAGGAGGAGTGTTGTCATCTACAAATAAATGAATGCATATTTAAAATATTTTACACTTTTTTTCCTAGTATCTATTTCCCTGGGAAAGTAAATTCTTTATTATTTTTCTTTTTGCCTTCTATATTGGCTAAATTTTTTGCAGACATACACAGAACACCTAAAAACCACATAACTTGAAATCTTTGCTCACAACATTTCTGAAAAAGTGTCTCATTCATTCATGACAGCTTCAACTTTTCTGGTGTCCTTCAGTTACTGACCAGTCCTTATCAAGATTTTTACCAAGATTGATTCTTACTAAGATGGTAGCTTGAAAGATCAGGCCTAAGCAGTTCTAAAACCCTTGCTGGAATTGGGCTAACTGGAATAGCAGCTAGATACACATTTAAAGGACTCAAATTTGGTTTCACACCTAAGTGATCGTGGTGGTCTAAGTCAGAATTTGCAAGGGTTGTCAGTGGAACACTAAAAATGGAGCATCTGATGGTCTTCTAATATCAAGAAAAATCATTGTGGTTGTGAATTTGGATTTTTGTGTTATGCTCCAGGCACAAGGTCACGACTTTTGGACTTACCCATGCAGACTTTTTTGATAAATTCACTGTTCAATGTGATCATGGTGGACAAATCTTCAAAATTCTGGAGCTTCATGATTCTGTTAGCAGCAGATGGCCCAGCCAAAGTCCTCAGCTGCTCTTCATCATATCTGCTCCCAACACCAACTGGGAACAGAGACACCCCTAGGAAAAAGAAGGAAGGGTTTGAAAGAGGCAAAGCACAGGAAAAAATCATTGGTCATGGATGTGGAGTGTTCATCCTTGGAAGTATTTCAAGGATGTGGCACTTGGCAGTGCTTGGTTAACGTTGGACATGGCTATCTTAAAGATCTTTTCCAACCTAAAGATCATACTTTGATATTTTTTTTTAAATTTGCTTCTTAAAAAATAAAAATAAATAAATAATAATAATAAATTAACCAAAAAAAAAACACCAATTGGGAAAAGTTTTTTCTCCAATACTTAATTTTCATGTTACTTGCATCATTCCCCCCACATTGGCTAAAGGCAACTAAGAGCTGGAAGGGTGCTGCTCTAATCACACTCTCAGCTAGGATGAGCTCTATTAGTCTTAAGCATAATAAGATCATTCATGGGCAACAAAACACAGCTGCAGACTTAATGACAACATCTTCACTCTTTTTAAATGGGAAAAAAAAATCTCAATATGCTGTTTTCTTTCTTTGGTTACATGGCAATTGGATTATTTTCAAACCATTTAATTAAAAATAACAGTTGATAGTCATTATACAGTCCATGCCTTATTCAATAACTCCCAGAGCAACCTTCAAATGAAGTCAAAGTTCCTCAGCTGAACACCTGAAGAAGTTGAGGTACAGAAACAACAGCCAGAAAACTTGAAAAATCATCAGACAGCACACTGATAGCAAAAGTATATTCCTGTAGAAGTCAGGGCAGAATCTGATCAAAACCTCTAATTATTATTATCATTATTATCTTTATAATTATGACGATTATTTTATTTATAATTATTATTATTAGAGTGAATCTTTCAAGTTTCACTGTACTGCAACAGTATTGAATTTATGATATTAGACCACATTTCTGTTATCCCTGTCTACCACAGGATCTCAGAAAACAAAATGCTACTAATCTGTGAGTCCTGGGGAAGCTGTCAGCCTTAATTGCAGATTGGTCCTGAATTTCCCAGTACCTCAAAGGCATCTTCATGGAGCACGTTTTGTTCAGGTCTATTCCTTACCACAACATACGCACAGTAACTCAAGAACCTACATGAACGCATCAGTGCCTTAATTTTCCATCTTTTGCTCTGGCTCATTACTTAAAAAAGTAACAACTCTACTTATAAATAGTGACAGTGAAATGAGGTTTACTGTTGACTCTTGCAGAAAGGGCAGCAGCCTCCACAGCATCTTGTGAGCTCCCTGACACGATGACGATGGCGACCTTTGATGCGCTGGGTCTGCCCCCGTGGGACTCTGACATTGCATTCTGCACCACAAAATCAATGGCATTCCCTAGGAAGAAATGAAAAGAGAAGTGAGAGATATAATAGAAAAGTCACAGGAGGCTATAGAACTACATCTTATATTGCTTTAGTGTGTTATGCTAGTAGGTAGTGAAAAATATTTATTCTTAAATGACTTTTAATGTCTGATTTATTGCAGCTGCATGGAAGATCTCAGCTATAAAAAAAACTTCCAGTATTTATTAAGACATCCAAACACAGGAGGACCATCCTTAACTCCATTCCTAGACCATCCCAGTCTCTGCAGTGATGGGAATTTTTTTTCCCTTTTCCTTAGCCACGATACCAAAGTTACACTCCTCACTGTAGTTACCTTTCCCAGAAGCATTGTCATCCCTAAAGGATAGAAGGTTGTATTCCTGCTTCGAACTGCCAAGCAACACTGACATCCAGTGGTGAGCTCATCCACAGCTTGGCATCACCCTGAGCTGTTCACACAAGTTGTTTCTCACTCCTATAAAAGATCTGGTGCTTCCCGAATTTCATCGACTTTCCCTACGAGTGTGAAAAGCCTCTCCTGCCTCCACACTACCAGCAACTTCTCTGAAATTTAAACTCTGTGTAATCCGTAATACAACTGGGTGATCCATATTAAAATAAAAACAAAAAATACACACTAAACCCTACAAAACTTGCAAAGAAATTCTACCTGAGCTACCAAATCAAAAGGGAAGTTGCTGCCCCTTCATTTAACATCTGTGAACACTCAGGAAAATTTTTGTTGATAATTATGACCTCAACAAGAGAGCACTTTGTTAGCACTTGCATTTACACATGTATTTGCACAAATATTTACACTGGGAATCATGATATGCAGCTTTCTTAAAAGCTTCTTTGGGCTTGGAAGTTATCAGGTCAGGAAGTAGAAATGAAACCGGGTGACTGATGGGACATTCAGGGCAAACAGTAACTGGTGAATAATAAACACTTGAAAGAGTATTTCCTCTGAGTAATCTGCAAGAGCTGTGGAGTAAAAAATAGGTTTGCCTGAGGAATTCACTGTAAAATTCATAATAACAAATGCATTTGTAAATCAGCCTTGTAGATAATTCACCAGCACAGCACACCTCAACACTTTGTACACTTGATATCCTCCTGCACCATGTCACCCACACCTTTTCAGTGATAGAAGTAAAAAAACCCCTTTTTTCCAAGCTGCTGCTAGCTTAGACAAATTTTAGGAACCTCACTCAGCACATTGATTATTGATAAAGCTTGGAGAGCTGGGATTGTTCAGCTTGGAGAAGGCTCCAGGGAGACTTCACTGCAGCCTCACAGTATTTAAAGGAAGCTTATAAAAAAGGATGAGAGCAACTTATTATAGCAGCAGGTAGGGGAAGGGGACAAGGGGAACAGTTTTAAACTAAAAGATAAGAGATTTAAATTTGATGTGAAGAAATTTTTTTACTCAGAGGGTCTTTGAGGCACCAGTGGAACAGGCTGCTCGGGGAAGTTGTGGCTGTCCCATCCCTGGAAGTGTCCCAGGCCAGGTTGGATGGGGCTCTGAGCAACCCGGGCTAGTGGAAAGTGCCCTACCCATGGCAGGGGGATGGAATGAGATGATCTTGAAGGTCTCTTTCCAACCAAACCATTCAGTGACTCAATAAAATAGCAACAGCAGTTGGATATTCAGTGAAAACCTCAACATTCTGAATGTTTTCCGACTTGCAAAAAAACATATTTTAAAACAACATTATATCATTATTATGGTGATTCCATCACACAAACTACTATTCCTGACCACTAAAAATAACTAAGCTCAGGTATTAACTCATGTCCTACTCAGCTGTTCCACAATCCTGTCTACAAAAGGTTTTATGTCTGTTGAGGTAAATATTAGATACAGAATGGCACATTAGCTAGAAATAACAAATTAGGATAAAACAAAATACAGCAAATAAATATGACTATATTCAAAGTCCCTGAGATTGCTCTAGGATGGTCACTGTGCCAAAAGATTGACTCATTTCCCTTTGGTCCTACAAATAATTACCAAAAAAAAAGTATTTCAGTTTTTCAACTTTTAAGTATATTTTAGGTTAAACTTTTGCACAGTAAGAATCACAAATTATTTTTCATTCATTTGTGAGAAGCACTTGAAATTTCTGTATTTATTTTCTTTAATGACCCTTTGACTTTTGTGCAGTTGGTGTGGTCAGCAGTCACTCCAGCTCCATTTTTCTTCTCACATTAATTTTAAAAATGTTCAGAATCTCCATACATATTTGCAAACTGAAAAAAATCCATTATTTTTATAATTTCTCATAAAGAAATCAAATACCATTGTAAATAGAACCAGTGACCATTTCAAACGCTCCAAAAGCAGTTACTCAATTTAATGCATGGAAAATTTGGTTTAGCAAAGTAAAAATTCTTTGGATTTCTCCCTTTATTTTGAAGCCAGCTCTAGAGAAAAGAGCCAGGTGTCTGAAGACATAATCAAATGAACACTTTTGTCCTGCTAGAGGGATTCACAAAGTCCCCATCCCAAGCTGGAAGCTGTCACTTCTCAGCTCTTTGTCTCTCCATCTCACCACAAAGGGAAGTACCAAATCCCACAGAGATTAAAACTATTACTAAATAAAAACTATTCACTGCTAAAATCAACCAACTTGAACATTTTCATACTGTGACACTGCAACGCAACAGAAACCTGACATTTTCATACCAGTAAAGGAAATAAGTATTTACACTGAATCAAACAACACCTTGCACAAGGTTTTATTGAGACTGGAAAGAGTGTTCGGAGCATGGAAACATAAAGACAATCCCAGATTGGTTTGGGTTGGAAAGAACCTTAGAGATCATCCAGATCCAGCTCCCCTGCCATGGGCAGAAATGTATTCCTCTAGCCCAAATTGTTTTCAGCCATTTCAGCCCTTCCTTCAGCCCACCAAAGGTGGTGAGCCCCCAGCAGCCTTCCAAGCTCAGTCAGTAGGGTATGACTGCCACTCATTGGGCATGTCCAGGGAGAAAAAAAAAAAAAAAAAAAAAAAAAAAAAAAAAAAAAAAAAAAAAACAACACCACAAATAGATAAAAAGTGAAAACAAAAACCCAACTGGACTATATAGGCTACTTTAGGAAAGACAAAACAATAATTCCAAGCACAGAACAGCATCTTCTCCCCATCCTTCAGTGCTCATATTTGGCATAATCGCTAAATAATGACTATGAAGATTTGATGCTGAAATTCTGAAAGTCAGAAAAGGCTTTTTTAGAACATTTTCCTGATTGACTTGACACCTGATGGATTTTAAAATTAGACTTGTATTCTGAAGTAACGACTCAGAATGGTTCACACAGAGGTTCCTGCAAGGACTGCAAGTTGATTAGACAGACATGAACAAGCTTTAAGGACAAAAGACAATCTGTTGAATAGGGTTGGAGGTGTTTACTAGGAGTCTACAGGGACTTACACTAGATTCTGCCTTATTAAATAGTTTCATTAATGATTTGGATGGGAGAGTTAAAATGTTCAAAAAGGCATGTTAATCTGAATCACAAATATTGGATTGGGAGCAATCATGAACATCATGGAATTAACTGAATGAACACAAGATGCCATAGAAATATTTAAAATATATCCAAGAAATGAAAATGAAGATTCATCCCAGAATTAGCCAATCTGGAACACACAGACATTTAATGTTTTGGTGGATGCCTCAGGGAAAGCAAAAACTTCCTAAAAGCAACTTTTGCAATTATTTTCTTTAATTTTGTCTGAAACAAGGAATGAAATGTAAAGCCCCTTGAGGTTCTGTGGAGTTGTGACAGATGAGGGATTCCAATTAGATGGAGGATCCTGCTGGGAACTTTTGAATTTGTGCCTTAAGTGGCCTCTCCTTTAGCATCTTGACAAAAAAGATACCACAAGAGATATTAATCACCCACAAGTTCTGAAAGCTGCCTGGGAAAGAAACAAAAAAGGAATGGTTCCTCAGAACCTTGAAGTGATACAGAAGCAGCCAAAAAATATCTGGGATGGTGGGTATTCCAGACTGCAACTATTTAACCAAGGACTTCTCTAACCAGGAAAAACTCCCCACAATGATAATCCCAGAATCATAAAATCACAGAAGAGTTTGGATTGGAAGGGACCTTAAAGATCATCTCATTCCAACCCCCCCTGCCATGGGCCAGGTCTATAATCCTGATGCTGGTCATTGTATTTTAATTTAGGCTCTTGGCACTGAATTGGGATTTTTCACTGAAAATAGAAGATTATTTTAACTTTGAGATATATCAGCTATTGAAAACTAATCCCACAGTACTTTAAGTGGTCAGTTCTTGGTACATGAATATTGCTATTTTGGCATTAACACACATTGATTAGCGTGTGGTCAACTTTTCATGAGCAGCACAAACCTGTCAGTCCAACATCACTGAATGGAACAGGCACCAAAAAAACCTCTCCTCTGCTTTCCTGTCTCTGCAGGTCACAAATCCTGCATTTCTCTTACCACCGAGGGCTTCTGATAAACCCAGACTCCACCAGGAGCTCATTCGACTCAGAAACCTTCTAAGAAATGAACAAGGAAAAAAAGCATTCCTACTGTCTTAATCCTGACAGAAAAGCCGAATGCTGCTAATCAAATGTGTTAATAATGATGGAAAGTTGGAGGAAAAATATAAATTTAAGATTTTTTTTTTCTTGGAGGGAGTGGGGGGAAAATATTTCTTTCCCTAAAGATGCTTTTATACAGCTGAGCCAAATAGAACACACTTCCTTCAAATTTTGAGGCTGAGGCAGGAAAATGTCAGCTTAAATGAGCGACTTTTACTAGGGCTATAAGGAAGCAAAATAATATTTTTATAAAGTGTTAAGCAGTATTTACTGTAGGGATTGCTCAATCTGCTCCCTGTGACTCTCCTAAACACCCACAAATGCTGAACAGAGACACATTTATGTGATTCTCAGTTCTCTTACAAACATCACTTTAGTGTTTAGTTTCCTTCTTTTTTTTTTTTTTCCTTCAGTTGTTTCTTATGTGAAGTTGTACATGATTTCATGATGTCTGAATAGCCCCAGAGCTGCTTCTTGATAGGTTATTTGAGCCAAAAATCGCCTGATGTTATTGAATGGCCCCACTGCACAAGCATGGGAAAGATTTGTGGTATAAACTGCTCTTTCTTGTTCTTTCTATGCCCTCAGATACTCAGTAGTTTTTTCATTATTTCTTACTACTAAAATCTTTCTCTCCTGGAGTTTCCTTATGGCTAAATGATGCAGGAAAGGAAATGCTTTCTACAGTAAGACTTCTGCAGTGGCAGCAACAATTCCCCCTGCACATAGAGCTTTTTGGACCAAAATAGCATGATTTGGATCAGCAAAGATGCAATTAAAAAAATCACTGAATTGCTCTTCTACCATAGGGCAGGCAGTGCAAATAAGAAGAAACAGCTCTGTATCTGATAGCAATGATATTTTTGATGGGTAAAATTCAGTCAAGCAAAGGCTGGAAAAGATTTCCTAAGAAAATGCAGTGTCCAGACTGGGCCATCTACACTTGTCAAGCAGCCTCTACATTTCCTGAGGCCCAAGCACAGACGGAAGGGCCTGAGTGACCCTGCACTTCTGGGAATGCTGTCTCCTGCACAGCCAGCCACATTCACACAAGGTGCAGGGCAGCACCACAGCGACTTATTTTCATGACTTCATTTGGGAGGAGCTACTTCTACTCTCCATTCCACTTTGGTTCATTATACCACATCCCCGATCACGGTCTCTGAGCATTTTCCAATGAGACATAAACAAATCACTAACAAGGATGTCATGTGGCTGCCTCTCCCATTTCATTTCCCAAAGGCCGTGTTTGCTCTGTTTATCCTGCAGTTCCGCGCGGCTTTCTCCACACATTACATGGAAGGCTTCACAAAACTTATCTATTTGTGTGCAACAATTCATCCCACAACGAGCCTATAGAAGTCTCATCAGCCATCTGGTATTTTTATTTCTCCAGGCTGAGAAAGCAATCAGAGCTAATCCTCCTGCGAACTATGGAAGTCAGGTTTTATTTCGCACTTTTCTGTACAAATAACTCTTTATAGTCCAAAGACCCCAAGACTCTGTGTATTCCTTAACTCTTATAGGAACATGATAGCAGATAGGTGGCTGCTGGAGTAAATGTGTTTCAAATCCAGAAGAACAAGATTCTCAAGGTATCTGGTGAAAGATGCTGTAGGAGAACAATTTTTTGCTGAACCCTGCAACTGATATTTGTGTGCGCACCAAGTTTCCACGGACCCAGTAGGAAATCTCTGATGTTTTAGCTCATGAAAACTGAAGTGGACCTGTCTGTCTGGAACAGAAAATGGCATTTTACAACTCTCTCTTCAAGTAAGCTGAGGAGTTGCCTTAGGCAATCCTTATTCCCTGCTCCCTGGCACCATCCCCAACCTTGTGCCAGCCCAAGTCCCTGTGGAACCAGCATGGCAACTTGGATGAGGGAAGTGAACCACACAGAATATAACTCTTGGTTTGCTATTTTTCAACCAGATGGGTTACACTGGCTCAGCATAAACATCTGGCAAGGGCAGCTCCTGAAGTCAGCATGATCAGTTCTGCTCCTAAACGTCTCATTAACCAGAAAGGTTAATGATCAAAGGTCTTTGCTTTTTAATTATGCTTTGCTTGCTTCAAAGATAATGAATGCAAATCATGAGCCTTACTTCAAGGCTTTTTTCCAAAATACATAAAAAAAACCCCATAATTTGTGTAATCGATGAATACATTTTAATAGAAAAAAATTGAACCACAACAAGAGGTTGAACTTTAACAAGAAATGCCACCACTTTGACATAAATTGGTGCTTGTAGCCAGCCTTTGTTTGGCATTCCTTGGGGTTTTGTTCCCCCACCCCTTTGTTTAAACACCAATATTCACAAAATCACTCACCTAGTCTGGTAGGACCTTGCTCCCTTTGTTGAATGGACTGCACCATCTCTACAAGCCTGTCAGTCTCTTGAGGCACGTTCCATGAAATTTCTAGATTATTTTCCCTGGCATACTGGAGGACTGACACATGAATAGAAGAATTGCCTGAAGCAGAAAATAAACATTTTAAGCAGTGGAGGTGAATGTCTTAAAATAAATCTAAAGAAGACATCAGCATTGTGATTTACATTAGGCACAACTGGACAGTGGTTTTCCATCAGACTGTGAAAAGATCAAAACTGAACTATTCCCTGGTGAAAAAAACATGCAAGTCCTGCTGGAAACAGTTGCTTTTCTCTCAGGAGTCAGCATGCAGTATTTTAGCCCAGATCAATATGACAGTAACTGGAGAATTTCATTTTATTGATCTCCATTCAGTATTATTCCTATTTTGTTTTAAAATTCTCTAAATACCCCTCTCTTCATTTTTTTAACATGCATCTTGTTTTGTACAAGCAGTAGATTGATGCCCCATTTGTCAGATGGGCCAAGCTCCCTGGATCATTTAATGCCCAGTTGCCTCTCTCATACAGTACTGGAGTGATGTGCATGGAACAAAGTGAAGGGGAATGAAGAGAAATTCCAAATTATGCTCCTCTCTGACATCCTGATTTTACATTATGTAAGATGTACAAATAAAACTATTAATGGAGCATTTATATAGATGTTAAAAACTCCAGATTTGCAAAATTGAAGCAGGCAATATGCTGTTTACAGTGATGGGCTGTACTTCTCTTCATGGCCTCCTACTGAAGGTACTTATGTGTAGAGCACAATGAGTCTTTATCAATGCTCTGCAAAACATATATGAACACTACCAATAACATCAATGCTCCATGGAAATGGTTTAATGCTAGATCAAAACAATAAAATTCTGATTTAAAAAAAATAAAAAATCCATGTTTGTTAAACATTACTGGGAAAACACAGGAACCTTTTCAGCCTCTGCCATGCAGATGGACTTGGTACAACTCACACAATGTCTTAAACTGCTCCCTGTGCCACATGATCCCTTCATGTATGTGCAGGATACAAGGCATTCTGCCAGGGGGGGGCTGCACTGATAATGAAAGATAAGGAATGGCCTAATCAGAGGTGTCTCCCCCTATCAGGACACACTCTGCAAGTCCAGTGAGCTCCCAGAAAGCACCAGCCATCCCACATGGCTCAGCAAACAAACACTGAGTAGTCAGTGTTTTGAGGGGCTGGAATGAGTAATTTAAAATTAAGAACTGAAAAACCTCCACTGAGAAGCTGCTTTGTCCCCTACAAGCAAAAGAATAAAAAACATCTTTCTGTGTTTGATCTGAAAGGCTGATACATACCAATCACAACACTTTCAATAAATGCCCGCACAAAGTTCTTCATTTCCTCAAACTCCGATGCTCCAACATTGGAACTTCCATCCAGAAGAAACATGATGTCCATGGGCTTGTTGCACAACTCTGAGGGTGAGAGGGGGAGGGAAAGAAGTTATTTTATATATAATAACCAAAAGTAGTATCTGCTAATGTGGTAGGAGCAGAAAGGGTAGGTTCAGTCGTATTTTGGGAAAACAAAGCAGGATAATGACCAGTTGAAACAATAAGTGATGCCCCTTTAATGAAAGCCTTGAGATTTATATCCAAAACTTGGATATTTCAGTTCCTGGTTTTCTACCGATTCTGTTTTACTCTCATGGGACTAAAACAAAAAACCAACAGCAGATTACAACGCCAATAAAAAAAAAAAACCAACCCAAAATAACAACAAAACAAAAATAAACAAAAAGTACAGAATACCTTCCTCACTCCTAAGCAAACAAAAGAAAAAAAAGTATGCGAAAAACCCAATTATGTCTCTTCACAAAAAGGGGAAGTATAATTTTAAATTATTCTAAGCAAATAATAATAATAATAATAAAGACAGGAGAATGTTTTTCTTCTGGCACTCTCCAACCTGTGTGAAAGCTGCTGTACTTTGCTGACAAAGGGAAACAAGAACTTTGAGCCTGCAGAAAACAGGCTGCAGGACTGGGCTGAGTTCTGCTGGACTGGGGCAGTGCCCTCAACCTCCAGAGAAGATAAATAGTCCTTCCTTGGCATTATGACAGCAAGGCACCAAACCAGATAAGGGAACCTTTCAAATTTCAGTGGTGCACAGGGTAAATGGAGGAGACCCAACAGAAGAAAGAAGAAGTCACGCAGAAAATTCATCCAATCTTACCTTTGATTTCAGTCCAAAATCTTGTCCCACGAGAGCAGCACGACTGCAGCACTAATTCAGGTGCCTCTTCAATAAGTCTGTTGTAACTACTCAAGATAATTGGGTCATGAGGCTGACTGATCTTTCTGAGCTCTTGGATATTGGCACCGGGGGTTATGCCTATGGGAATAACATTTATGCTCCTGGGAGGTCGTGTGATGACATCAGTGGAAGGACTGGATGACACCATATAAACCAAGTGAGGAACATCTTGCCTGCCCCCATTCACTGATGTAAATGTGTGTTTGGAAATATAATCGAGGGCATGGCCAGTGTTGGTAGCCCTCCCTCCCTGGTAGGGAATACTCCTCACTTTTTCAATAATGTTTTCCTTTGACTGTAATTCCCTAAAGGAATACTCCAGACTGACAGTATCTGAATACTGCATGACTGTAACGTGAATATTTTCCTGTCCCACGTTCATTTCTGTGACCACATTCTCAATGAACTGCTTGGCTTTATTGAAGTTTTCCTCTCCGACATGGTCAGATCCTTCCACAATAAAAGCAATATCCAGCCTGTTGGAATGAAACTTTTCTGAAAGAGGTGGTGGGGCTGTGAGTCCCAAAGGGGGAAATAAGACATTGGACATGGTTGGAGCAGATGTAGCTGGTAACAGAAGACTTTCATCAGGTCCAAGTTCACACAGGTGATCAATGAGGAAATCTCTCTGATCCATTAGTTCCAGCACATTGCTCACTAGGAAGGCTCTGCTACCTGGAAACACCTTTGCCATGTACTTGACTTGCTCCACATTGATATGTGGCCCAATCCCCACAGGCATTACTGTGATATCTCTATCCTTCAAAAACCCAACCATCTCACGGATTTTTTTTTGAGGCCTGCTTGCTATAAATAACACAGCAATTTTGGCAGCATTGGTCCTTTCTGCTTTTCCAAACACATGCAACGCAGTGAATTTAAAGACTTCGTAGACAGATGCTTCTTTATCACCTGTGTATTTTATATTCTGGACAATTCTTCTCATCTGGGATTTTGTTCTGATATCTTTAAGGTGAAGGTAGATGGTGGGACCAGCCCTATACACCAGAATTGACACTCGGATTTTTTTCTGGGAGATGTGGAGTTCTTTCATCACGCCAATTATGAAAGTCTTCAGCTGTTCAAAGTCCTCCTCTGAGAGTTTATCGGAGCCATCAATCAGGAAGGCCAAGTCCATCATCTTGCTGCACGAGTATGCACTGGGTGGTAGCTCAATGTCCTCCTCTGGAATAGGTGTTGTCAGGGTTAGGGTGTTGTCCATGGGCTCACAGTCCCCACAGGTTAAATTCTTCCCTTCACACAAACTACAGAAAACATCAAATCAGAAAAACATCAAATTTAGCTGTAAAAGGCAATGCTTACACCAACAAGTCATCTACACATTATAAAAACACTAATACAAAACCAAACAACTCACAAAGAAACCAAAACATGATGTGAATAATTTTTTTCCCCCCCCACCCCAATTCCCCACAACTTCCCACATGGTATTTTATACCTAAATCCCCTGTGGTCATGGATGTCTGTTTAGATCCAGGAAACATGACCAACTATGGTGTGTTTGTCAGAAGAAACTCCTTAGAACAGTCTCTGGCAGAAAGGGGTAAAATCTGTGTCTGGAAACTGTTTAGGAACCACTGAGCATCAGCAGTACAGCAACCTACAGGCCACTGGTGGACTGAACTGACTGATCTGGTTTGCTTCACGAGGAACCAAAACATGAGGCAAACTGCAGGCAGCTAACACCAAGTAAAATCATAGAGTAGGAGACATGTTTTACCTCTGATATGACTCAGCAAACTCTGTGCAGGGGCCAGGTTTATACAGATTTTAACCTTACTGAAATTAACAATCATTTTTCTGCCTCTAAAGTGCTCTGCATTCCTGGTCGGTTTTTTTCCTGATTTCATTTTGGTTTGGATACAGCTTTGGCACATGTTTATCCTCCACTGTTTCTTATGTCTCTCGTACCTTCCTATTATTTATCATGATTTCTTTTTCACTCCAGTTTCTCATATTAAACTGTTTATTTCAACCATAGATGTTATCTTTTTTTAGTCCTATGTCTTCCTTCACCATTTTTACTCTCCTCCATTAGTACGTTTTCCAGCTCAGCTCCCAACTTTCTTTTCCTCCTCTGTCTCTGCCTTTTCCACTATTCATCCTTCTGCACCACCCATGAGCTTTTTCACCTCTGTCACCCTCCACCTTTTATTAACTCATTTATAACTCATCCATCTTTAGCAAGGTTTTAACACTTCTGCCCTTCTAATTCCTGGTTGTATGTTGCTCTTTACTTCCCAGAATCACAAAGGGATTTGGGCTGGAAGAAATCTTTAAAGTGTATCTAGTCCAACTCTCGTGCAATAAGCAGGGACATCTTCAACTAGATCATGTTACTCAGAGCCATGTCCAGCCTGATCTTAAATATTTCCAGGGATGCTACATCCACCACCTCTCTGGGCAACCTATGTCAGTGTTTTACCAACCCCTTTGGTAAAAAAAAAAAATTCTTCCTTATATCTCATATAAATTGAACATTCTTCAGCTTAAAACCATCACCCCTGCACTCAGACTGCACAGGGTGGAACTGAACCAGTCCATATATTCTCCTCGTCTTACTGGACAGTCCAAGGAACAGAGTAGGAAAAGGTTATAAAAGAGCAACTATGAAAAAACACTTGTTTTCACTGCCAGAAAAACCCAGGATGTACAAATTACATGAGTCAACACTGGAAGAAGGTGCCATTTTCCAGGAAAATGCCTCACTTTACACGTGGCATCTTCGTTTGAGTTCTCCTAATTTAAGTGCTATGTTCCTTTCAAGCTCATTCTAGTGTCTTCCTAATTGTGAATGCACAGCTACTTTTGGCTTCAACATACAGCAACAGAAGATTTATTATTCTAATCCTAATATGAGCGAGACTCTTCTGGTTTCCAATTTCCTTTGGATGTTTGCTATGAAGTTCATTTTTGTGCAATATTTTCTATTGTTTGTACAGATGGTGTAGGCATCTAAATTAGGTGACAGCTATGCAAAAGGATGTTTCCCTAGTGAGGTAAGTCTTCCTAATGTTCTGAATTTTTTTTTTTTTGTAAGCAGCAGCCAGAGTATCAACATTTAAGATAAATTATTATTAAGAATTACAAAATTAGAGAACAGAGACTCATTTAAGAAGACTCTTTTTTTGACCTTTTGATGGAATTCAGGGCTCTTCACGTATATTGTTTAAAAGTTTGTATTTAATTGATCAGCTTAACAGTCTCATACCCTGAGTTTATAGCTCAGTTGCACACTAGCCCTGGCTAGAGACCAGGAATTGTAAGTTTGTACCCATTCTGGGCTCCTGTGAGGTTCAGGTTTGGAGCTAAGGTGTTGGACTGGGCTAATAACTGCTGCAGTTTTACAACTCAGTTTCCATTAAATATGATGAATTTATAAGTTGGAAAACTTTTATTCACTGCATTACAAGTAACTAGTGAAAATATCCATCCACACTCCAGACATCCGGAGAATGACAAATCTCCATAATATGCCACAGGGCATTAAACAAAATGCAAACAGTCTCTGTTGCATTGCAGCTGAAAGAGCTGATCCTGAACATCATCACACCCCCTGCCATTCATTTCATGCTATTTGGAAACACCTGTATGCAGGATCAGACCACAGGTATCACCTTAACAGCTCATGGAAATTGGTTTTCCAGTAATGGGACACAATTCCAACTGCTAATAATCTCAGCAAGTTCTAGACTGAGTGCAAATTCAGACCTTGCACTACACACAGAAATTCTTTAGCACTGGCAGAGGGAAGGAGTCTGACAGCTTTATTGATGTTGAATCACACATTGCACAAAAAGAGGTGAAAGATCTGAAGCCAGTAAGGCCACCTACACATGGGAAAAGGCCCTTTTTGAAAGGAATTTATTGATTTCACTTGCTTCGATTCAGTTGACATTCTATAATCCCTATTACTGTCACTGCAAAGCTTCAGCTCTGGGTTCTCTGTGAAGGGGTATTGACATAAAAGATGGTTTCCAAGATTCTTTTTGAGTGGTATATTTAAAGTTACATCCATGGACTTATTCATGAGGATGTTCTTCATCCCCGACCCTTCATCCTACACAAGAGGGATGCTGGTTCCCTGCACAACCCCATCATACCAAGATTGACAGTGCTCTGGATCATCTCTGTTCAAAACTATTCTCCTTCCATGTGGGATCCTGTCATCTCCAACTGCACACACGGGACAGTCTTGCAGATTGACACAATCCAGGGACAGCTCATCAAGTATTTTCCCTGTTTCAAAAGAGCAGAGCAGTGTAAAGATGCCAGTTGTCATGAACTGTAAAACCAATCATGGGGTTAAAAACAAAACAGTGCTTCTGAGGTGGGCTCAAACCTCCTGAGTACTCTGCTTGGTGTTGTGGCCACTGCCAACTCAACAGAGAGAGATGTATTTCCTTCCCTCATAATGGCTTTTATTTAGATATTGAAAGCATCTAACCCAGCGTACAACCTACAACACCCAGCACCCCATAGAACGTAAATATATCTTTAGAACAAAGCATGGAAGATGTCAGGGTATAGGTAAAATCAGGGGATAATTGCACTTTCCATTTTACATGTATATTATTTATTTCTCCCATCCTCTACCTTGTTCTGATCAGAAATAACAGGGGCCAGAATAGCCCTCTTTTTTTCTCCCTGTCCCATATTTCCCATATTTTTTTTCCTTTCCCTTTTCTACTGGATAGTTGTTGGAATAGTTAAGAATAGTTGGAATAGTCCTCATGCTCATGGGAAGATGCCAGCTGGGCACTCTCAGGAGCCTCTTGGATGTAATAAGCAGGGGAAGGCAATAGGTTCCACTGCTGTAGCTGAAGCAGAGCATTTTATCAATTTCCAGCACAAATTCATATCCTGCTTTAACCAAAGAGTCAACAATCTCTGTTGCCACACAGCCCCCAGTCCTCCAGCCTCATCAAGCTGTTCCCATCCTCTCTCATCCCTGCTGGCAAGGATTCATCCTCCTCTTCTGGGCACCACTTCATGCCCTCCACACCCTGCACCCATTTCACAAACCCAAACTAAGATGCCCAACCACCCTTCCTCCTCAGGAAGTGAGGAATTGTGGTGAAAACACATCAGTGAACGTGGTAAGAAGAAAAGCTGTTTAAATAAATCAAAGTATGGACTTACCTGGAGGACAGTGCACATGGCATCCTTCCACACACCGCAGAGGACACTCCAAAGCCTGGGGGTGTTGGCATGTGGCAGGACAAGCAGGTCCACAGCTGTTATATCTCCATTCACACTGATAATCTAATTCATTTTTATTCAGGTCCTCACAGCTTTGGGCTATACAGAGAGAGGAAAAAAAAAAAAGTCAAACCAAAGTATATATCCACCATGCCTCTCAGAATTATGGCACCAAATATTGTACAAAGTGGACCACTTATATCTAGAAAAAGAACGATTTCCATGTTTAAATAAAGATTTTTTTTTTTTAACTACATTATTGTTTGACTACAGTCAGGGCAGGCCACCTCTTCACACTTACATCTTTTTTCACACAATTAAATAATTGCTCCAGACAAGAAATTCTTAGGTTTGCTAATAGCAAGTGCAGCACAACCTCAAACTGTAAACTTTAATTAATGCACATGTGCATATATATTACTGAAACTATTTCTTCCTCTAGATTTTGTCCCACAGGCTCTTACATCTCCTAATTGATGGAATGAGTTTGCCAGGTACAGAAATAGAACAGGGGATGGGAGCATCAGAGAGAGTTGTTAACTCAGTCTCGTTAACGTGGAATTCTCTGGTTGTCAGCAGGAGCAGAGCTAAATCTGACCAGTCTGAGCCAAAACCTTGAAGGTTTTCACCCAGTTCTGGGTCATGTTTTCTGTACTTACGGCACAGAGTCTGTGACCTCCAGTGGACAGTAACCCCTTTCTGTGCACAGGTGTGGGCATAGGCGGCCACCGTGTCACAGAAACACGCACAGTCCCCGACAGACTCACAGGCACAGGTGTCATACAGGCAAATGTCAATGTAGGGCTCTGGATTCACCTACAAGAGAGAAATACAGGGCACTCTGAGTCCCATCATCTCCTTCCTGTATGCTTTGTGTTAACCTTCAGATGGTTTGGTGTCTCACTTGCCAAGGGTCAAGGCGCCACATGAATCAGTGCAAACATTTCTGCTGATGTCAGCAAGGACTGCAGTCTGTGATCACTTAATATTTTTAAGCCTTGCCCCCCCCTGCATCCCTCTCATGCAGCAGTTGGGGTATAACACAGCCTGAATGGTATTGCATTGGCTCAGCTCTCCTTTCCCTCACATCTCAACCCTTAGGCTTCACTCCATGTGCAGTCTCTGGACTGTACAGCAAAATTTCCCTTGGGAAGAAGTTACTTCATGACTTAATAGGTGCATTTTCCCATAAAGCATCAGCTACAGGACAAGGTGAGAGATGAAAACACCAGCCAGCCTCCACCAAGTCCTGTGTGCTGTCAGCACAACCACACTTTTTCCCTTGGCTGTAATCAATGCCAGCACAGATATGCATCATTGAAGAATGTGAAACATTTTACCCAATACTCACCAGTTTTCTGCATTCTTCAAAGACACTTCCAGACAAAATGCTGCATGATGTTTCTACCATCATCTGCTTCACTATGTTTCCACCACACAGTGGAGACATCAAAGTCTCTTCCAGGCTGGGCTTAATATTGTAAGAGACAAGTAGAGATTGCATTAGCCTTGTCTTCAGAATCTTAGGACTCTTCAAATTGAAATGAGACTCACTAGCAAAGGAAATTGTTTCTTTGAGTAAAGTTTCAACCTGTTGTACAACACACACAGATCACCTCCTTGATTTCCTCCAGCTATTACTTGTACCCTGAAGTTTTAACTCATGCATTTAGATGACAGGAACACACACTGTACCAAACATCCATCCTGACTAATGATCATCTACAATTCCTCAGAAGGTCCATGAGACTTGAAAATATGATCAGACCCTGCAGGTCCTGTCCTGTGCCTATGACAGTGAAATGAGAAGCTGCTCCTTTCTCAGTCTTTCTGGCCTCACTCCTCAGCACTGCAACTTTTTACTGTGCTTCAATGAAGTCAAATGCAAAAAAAAAAGTGGCATTCAGCAAGGTAATACTGTGGCTATATCACACTTCCACATAACTGGCAACTAACCCAGAAGATTTCATGTGATCAAGAATAAATGCTTCAGTATAATTTTCTGGTAATTTAAATCTTGTAAGAAAAAATCTAAAAAAGGCTTTTTCCACCCCTCTGCCCCTGATCATTTGGATAAATCTTCATGGGAAAAAAAGCATCAGCTGAATGAAATGCTTTGTTTTACAAATGTCAAAACAAGTTGTTTTCAAGGTGTTTCCTTGCACATTTCATTTGTAAATACTTTGGGCTTTGTTTGTCAGCTACATACAAGGTTATTCAATTTCATTCTTTCAAAACTCTGTATTTGGAAAATAGGAAGTAGACTCTTACGTGAAATATAATTAGTACTCCAAGAAATGTCCAGCACTGGGACATAGATAACACTTTCAGAAAGCAGCTACTCCCTCCCCAAAATTCACATGCAATGATGGATGGCAATAAGGTCTCCCATCCCCTCCTGTATCCTGCTTTTTCTGTTCAAGCCTTCCCATCCTGAAAATAAAAACTGAATGTTCTTTACTTAGAAAAAAAAAAATAAAAATAAGAGAATCATATAGAAAGAAGTTAACCTGTGCATCCCATGATTTGTATTGGACAGACTAAGACTTGGGATATAGAAATTTGAATAAAGAAAAATGACACTTTTATGCAAACTCCCCCTGACTGAAAATTACAGCTATTTTTTTAAATTAAACTCTAAAATGAGATTTCCAGTGATAGTTGGATCTCAAGAATCTGGGCTGGACAACTCTAGGAACAGTCTCTACCATACAAATTGGCTATTTCAACATTCCTCTGAAGCCAGGCAGCCCAGAAGCTTTACGTTAGTTAATTGACCTTTTACCAGATTTAAATAAATAATATTATTTGGCAAAAACATGGAGGAAGGAGGTAATTTCTACTTATTTTAATCCCTTCAAAGCTCTTTATCCACTCTTCAGTGATACTGTAATTCACACTAATTAGTTTTCACAGTTCATTCGCAATCACCTTTACAACATCAGCACAGCGGGAATTAACTTTCCAAGAATTCCCGAAATCAATTGGATCTACTTCAAGATGTTCACCGCTGCTGGTCAAGTCATTGTTTTGGATTCCATCAAAATTTCCACACAGACCACACACTTGATCCTTGCAGGGAAAGAAACACAGAAAGCATTAATGGTACATCTGTAGACCAGCTTAGAGTTCTGTTAAGAAGGTTTTTTAGCCTGGTGCTCTAATGCCACGAAGTTTAAAAATTGAATTACCCATGGCCACTAAAACAGACACAATCTATCCCACAGAATGTGTAGCTCCCATTCCCATTCTGCTTTGCTGAAAGGAGGACCATGCTGTCCCCAAGGACTCCAGAAAGCAGGACTGCTCTAATCAGCAGTGCCCAGTGGCTCTGTTTGGATTGTGTCCCTACAACCCCATTTTATTTTTGGAGATTGCTGGCCTATCACCATCACCCATAAATCTGGTTCCTTTTGCTGTTCTTCTTGAATGAAGAAGAAACCTCTCAAGGCATGGTTACTCTGAGGCACCACAGCACTCATCCCTTCTGTCATAACTCATTTCCAATGACCCAGGATTTGGCCCTTATAATTGAACAACCAGGAAAATAAGGCAGTCCTACAGTACTAACAAACAACCCCTCCATTTTTTAACAAGTGTCTAATATTCCATGAAAATCTACATTTAAAAAAAAATAAAATAAAAATTTTTAAAAAAGAGAAAAACTATTCCCCAGTGACAGGTTAAGTGCATTCTTTAGTGAGAATAAAAAGTGAAATAAAAACCACTTACTCTGAAATTGCCTTTTAAGATAACAGAGACTCCCATGGCGAGGTCCCAGGTCACAGTGATGCTTTTGCCCAGTAAAACGATGTAATAACGGCCAGATTTGACGACATCTAAATTATTTTCACCCTTAGGAGCTACCCTGACGTTTACCTGAATGAGAGAAACACATTGTACTATCAGCAGTGTCTCTATTATTTAAGGTAGGTGATTTTCCCAGTGAGACATGTTAACAGGCGCCTCCAATCATGCTGCTCTCCAGAGAAAAATCAGAAATTTGGGATACAAGTACAGTATTTCAATCTCATCCAATTTTCAAAGTCTTTGAATGTGGTCCCAGGGTACAACACACAGATGCCAACATGTGAAGCAGGGCTGATAAAGGCAGGGTTATACTCAATTAATTACCAGTTTGGTATTGGTCACTGGTTCACTGAATAATTACACATTGGTTTGGACTTTTTTTATTTCAGCTTTTTAGAAAACTTAACAACTCTATCCTTTTGGTTCCAGCGTAATGAGAACAGAGAGAACCACACATATCAGTGGTCTCTCAAAGACCAGTCTTATTCTGGAGTCAGAAAGGACTTTCTTCCCAACCAGCTACACCAACAGGAAAAATCCAGAGAGATTCCTTTCAGTGCCTATTCATTTTTTCCATCACTTTCCCTTCCTCTGTGTGCCTCTTTTTTCCCCATCTGGCTGCAAATTTACTGCCTCCAGCTACTAAGAATTTAAGAGATTAATTTAAAATGCTCTTTCACACCACAATCCCCCTTTCAATGGGAACTCTAATAGGATTATTAACCACATTTGGAAAGAAAAGTCTGGCATGGCTGTTACTTTAAGCACCATTAGTGCATTAAGTGCTTAGTTCTGGAAGAGGCAGATGAAAACTTTCAATCAGTACAAACAGCAATTAATGTAAGGGAGAAAGAAGAGCCCAGAAATTATTTTCTCACTCCTCTACTTTGAGAGCAAAATATTTCCTTATCCCACTATTCTTTCTTGCTCAATTCAGTAAAAGCTCTGCACCATAATTCAATTCTTTTAATCACTCAGTTATCATCAAAACCATTTACCCCAGATAAGACAGTTTATATCTTCCATGGATTTCCTAAAGAAGGTCTCCAATGTCTTTAGGGAAGATATTAAAAGATATTTTAGGTACTGAAAGCTTTTTAACTTTCTCCTATACCCAACGTGTTACTCCACAGTATAGTCACTTGATGGCTTAAAATTCTAGAACGGTCTTTGTCTTTCCAAATTTAAAGGGTTCCAAAAAACAGAAAGAGGACAAAGTTGAGCTGAGAGGTTGACCTATATTACAGAATTTTTATGTTTTTGGAGGCTTTTTGCCCAACCGTGAAGTCATAAACTTTTGACCTTGCAAACTTGCAGATTTGTTTCAGAAAAGCAAAAATTATTTCATTTTTTTTTGTAAATGTCAGCCAGACTGCAATATGTCAATTCAACCCCCATTTACCAGCAGCAGTAGAAGCTGCTCTCAAAACATATCATGTTAAAACAAAGTTAATTGGAAACATTTTAATGGCCAAATGGAATCACAACTTTTATGAAAATCTGTCAACTAAAGATGCTTTCAGACAAAGCCCAACTCGATGGAATGATCCACTGCTATTCACCCTCACCACCCAAGCCAGGGATTCTTTAGCAGTAGAAATGAAAAATTGGACAACAAATGTGTCTTGTGTTCATTGCTGCAGCACCCAAAAGCTTGCATGGATCCTATGCTGTCAAGGTGCACTGCACAGACACCTTTAATAAAGCTCATGTTTTTGTGTTCCTGCCAAGGTTCAGTGGCAATTGTCAGCAATTTTAAACCTGGTACAACTTTGTCTGTTAACCCAAAACAAGGCAAATGTAGAGTTGGTTTCATGTTTCACTGGGAACATTCTTGCAAATCTCTGGTCCAGATGCCAGCTCAGAGCACAGGACTTCTGAAAAGTCAGCAACTGAAACAATAAACCGCTGAAATGGTTTAAATAAAGCTCTGCAATGGTTGTTGAGCTCACAGGCAGCAGGAATTGTTACAGTGCTCAAGGCAAAGGGCTGAATTCTGCCCTCTGGAAAGCCCTTTTCCTGCTGGGAAGGGACATGGGAGGTGGAAGCGATTCTTGGTCAATTCTTCCATGTTTGTTAGTAGCAAAAGGGAGGAAAAAGAACAATATAGTCAAGTGGTTATTCCATCCAGTATTTTAACAGGGCAAAGCACAGCTGGCATTTCAGTATCAACTTGTTTGAGCAGTGACTCTTTTTGTGCATATGTGCTCAGTCCTTCAAACTAGCTCTGATGTTTTAGTAGCCACAGGTCAGTCATTTCTCAACCCTTCCTTGCACTTCAAGTTGCTGCAAACAGGCTTGGACAAGAAAAGCCAATTTTTCTCATGTTTAGAAAGGGTCTGGGGCACCCAATATATGAAGGACGTGGTGCTGCTGGAATGAGTCCAGAGGAGGCCACCAGGATGATCAGAGGGCTGGAGCACCTCTGTTGTGAAAACAGACTGAAAAAGTGGGAATTTTTCAGTCTGAGCAGAAGGCTCCAGGGAGACCTTATTGCAGCCTTTCAGTAGCTAAACAGGCTACAAAAGAACTGGAGAGAGACTCTTGACAAGAGTCTTGAGTGGGATAATGGGGAATGCCCTCACACTGACAGAGAGCAGGGTTAGATTGCATATTGGGAAGAAATTGTTCCCTGTGAGGGTGGTGAGGCCCTGGCACAGGTTTCCCAGAGCAGCTGTGGCTGCTCCATCCCTGGAAGTTTCCCAGGCCAGGTTGGATGGGGCTCTGAGCAATCTGGGAAAGTGGAAAGTGTCCCTGCCCATGGCAGGGGAGTAGAACTGGGTGATCTTTCAGGTTCCTTCCAACCCAAACATTCTATGATTATCAGACATAAACTGATTGGCACCAAGCAGAAATACCAAAACAGTATTATACCTCTGGAAGCAAAATGGATAAATATAATACTGCTAATCTGATCAGTTTATGATCAAGACCCCCTGAGTGTAAGGTCATTCATGTCTCAGCTTACTGAACAATCTGATTTTTTTTTTCCCAAAAAACTAGGAAGGAAAGAGAAAAGAAAGAATACATACATTTCCATTAAACAGCTCTATTTCCCCTTCTTCATACATAATGACAACCCTTTTGGTGCACTTCTCTCCAGTGAAGCCACAACCTTCATTTGAAACGAGTATCCGGAATGTTCCAGAGTCACCCTTGCAGAAATCCTGTCAGAAAAGAAAATAAATGAGTTAGTAATGCATAGAGTATTTGAAAAACATACAGGGAAAAACACATACAGAGAAAAAAGAAGCCTCAAACAGCACTGTGTAATCTGTGGTCATTAGGATTTATGTTTGGCATGCCAACTGTTCCCATGTTCATTTAGTTCATGCTTAGCAATGATATTCATTCAGTTCCATCCCTTAAAGAGCGAGGCACACTCTGCCAGTGACACACACATGCATAATTTGGAGAGTATTTTCTGGCAGGGAGAATCCACAATGCTACAGCATCTGTCATATTTAAAGATGAATGATGGGCACAGGGCATATCTGAATACACAGATGTGTCAATTAATGTACTGGTTTTCTTACAAGTCCAGTATTTCTGAGACCCTCAGAGAGTTCATACTAAATTATATGATGACTCATATCTCTCTGGCCTTTCAGATTCCATTTTTTTGGTTGTGTTCCTTTTTTTTCAATACACACCTTTTAAGAAAAAGGCCCTGTGTGGAGCCCTGGGCCTGTCATTTAAAGAAAACAGATCTAAATTCCATTTTAAGTAGTTTTGTAGTAGTGTATGGTATTGCTGCCCATAAGACCTTTACACAGAGGTCTCATAAGCTTAATAAGCTCTATTCTTCTCCACTATACCTGGCTTAGTAATTAGTTAACTGTGGTTTATCCAAACACTGGGTTTCTCACCTGGTGTAAAACACTTTTTATATGATCAGGCAGCTTTAGCATTTGACATGCTCTTACCTGAGCTAGTACATATTGGCAGTTTCCTGGAAACTTGTATTTCAGTCCATCAAATGTCAAGTAATGAGCTGTACCAATTGCAGTGCAGGTGCCATCACACAGGTTTTTGGTGCACTCCCACTTCCTGCCTTGGCACACGCTGTAACAGAGAAAAGCAGGCACTGACAGTTGTCCTTATCTCAATGTAAATAACAAGCAAGAGAATGCAAAGTGCTTTAAACAAAGTGAAAGTGCCACAGTCTCTGCCTCCAGGAGCTCCCTACCATCAGATGAGAGGCTCTCTTATTAACATAAATCAGCATATGTTAGCAGTGGGTACATAAATCCAAAAAAATGCATTAAGAATAAATGTGGGATGTGTAAACGTAAGAATAAAAAGGGATGTGTTTCTCTGTTTCTTACAAGCTGCATGTAGGACTGCATGGTTTGAATTTCCCTGTTACAAAATAGGTCAGGACAGAGTCTGCTGGAATGTTCTTCTATACTAGGATTTTATTTAGGATATGCTGCTCTGCTCCAAGTACTCAGCAAAACAGAGCATCCAGCACTTTTGCCCTTTTTCACAGGTATCCTGGAGGCCCACTGGTACACTACAGAAGATGCAAATATGAAATGGGAACTTTCCCTTGACATCCACAGGCTTTTGATAAGTGAAATTGATTTGCTAACTAGCAAAAGACTGAGCTAATAAAACTCAAAATCAGTGGAGAGTTGGAACACCATTTGACATGATATCTAATAATAATAATTTAATAATTAATAAACAATAAATTGCTGGAGGATGGCAAAACATTCATCCACTAAATGCACCATGAATGCACATGGACATCATCACTGCCCCAGGAATTTTCTAATCAAGCTCTGTGAGGGCAGGGAAAGAGGAATTCTATCCATGCTTTACAGACATAAAAACTGATGGATAAAAAACTTGAAGTGCTTTCCCAAGATCAAATTGCTACCCAAAGACAAAAACTGGGCCCTGAGCTGAGTTCTCTAATAATGCCTTAACCTGAGCATAGACATTATTTAATCTTGGTAACATTTCACATCATAACAAATACTGTGCAAGACGTTTTCTTCAAAGAATGAAATTTCAGTAACACAAAACTGTCGCCCACATCTTTATCAGCCTTCTGATGTTTGCATTTTTATAGCTGAGTTTCTCACAGATTTTCACATTAAAAAAAAAAAAAAAAAAAAAAAAAAAAAAAAAAAAAAAAAGTGATATTATTGTAACTGTCCTTGTTTTTCATTCCTCTTTTGAGAAGGGACAATTGATGGACTTCTAGTTTGACCAGTGTGGTTGGAGAGGTGGCAACCTCATCCTCCAATCCATGGTCAGTGTCCAAAATCTATATAAACAGAAGGAGAAAAATAAATTTTCCTCTTTTTGCCCTGACGACTTGACTCTGTGTGTGTCATTCATTTTGTGTCCTATAGTGACACAAAATCTCTTGTCCTCTCTCCTCTATGAATTCTCTAACAGTTAGACAAGGGCAAGATTCTGTAAATAGGAGCATGGATAGATTATAAGGGACATGGGGTGGTTAAACTCAGATTAGCAAATTTCTGCTCAGCACTGCTGCACAAGTGTGACTCCAAAATTTTCATTGAGCTCCAGGATGAATTCCCAACACATTTCACAACAGAAGGTTTGCCACTGGCTTAGGCTTGGAGACATTCCGTTGTTCATGAATTAGGGTCTCCCATAAGTCAAGTCGGATGTAAACGCCAAATCTGACACCTCTGGCTCATATACTGCCTTTGCAGGTGTTCACATCTGGCTAAGAACAAGTGAGAATGAGAACTCCTGCAACAGCAGTACAAAAAAAGCAAAAACAAAAGAAAAGGAAGATCTCGACCTCCAAAACACAGACTCTCAATCCTTATTAATTCTCAAAGCAACAGTAATTTTCTATATCACTTTCTAAATGGCATTTGACTTGATATTTGCTGAAAACTATCAGGAAACTTTTCAAAGTCACACAGTTCAAAAAAGCCCTAATGATATTTTTGATCTTATTTCCAATTTTACCTTCATGTTCGTGAAAAACACCTAAAATTTGAATAACTTTTTACCAATGAGAAAAACCCTGATTTCTAACATTTCCTCGACCCTGATATTGAAGGACATTCAATGTATTTGAGGAAATATAATTTATTCACTCTTTTCTCTGAAGAAAATATCAGTTTTCCATCTATTTTCATCTTTTTTAATATATCAAGGGATAGAGCACTCTTTAGAGGGTCTAGATAAGAGGTTGACCCTGTCTACTCTTAATTCTTTATCATTTGCCTGAAGAGCTCCTATTGTATTATAGCTGGTACATCCCACCCCTTCTGGCAGAAAAGGACTAATTTGAAGGGCCTCAGACAGCCAACAAAAAGGGAAACACAACAGCAAAGCTTTGTGACAAAGCCCAGGCTCCATTCCTCCCACCCCAAAGCATACAGGTCCTAAATTGTTATCTTGTGCTGGAAAATCCACTGTCTACTGCCCACAGAGGAGTTGCATAGACACACAATTATTTGTAGGGCACGAGGTAGAGCTTGCCAGACATTGCAAGGAATTTTACTGGATCTTTATGCAACATGCAAAAGGGAATGTGCTGTCTCTGCTGCAAAAATTGGCTTTCTACAAAAGAGATTTGTTAATCAAACAAAATTTGAATTACAAGAAACACAGCAGGCCCCCTAAAGAGAAAAAAAAAAAAAAACACCCTTCCAGTGACTCACCAGGTGTTGCAGTCCTTAGTCACTGCTTCTCCCTTGGAATATTCTCTTCCATTGTGGAAGCACGGGCACCTCTCAGGAGCAACACACTTGTTTTCATGTCGTACCTGAGCAGAACACAGAGTTTGTCACCACATGGGGCTCTTGGTGCATGGCCACATGCAGGGTGAGAAAGCACAGGACAAATAGATGAAAAATAAAAGCAAGGCTGAAAGGAATAGAAGAAAGGATGAAGGCTATCCAAGGTAAGAAAGGTACAGTAGTACTAATACTTTTAGCCATTAACACAAATAGAGCTGTAGGGACACAAATCACAGTCTTCTGGGTACACAAATCATACCTTGTTCCCACCATCTCAAGCTGCTGGGAGAATAGATGACATTATAGAAGAGAATGAAAAAGTTCAGGATGCTGTGACCCAGGCTAACCTGAATAAGGAGGGAAGGTGAATAGGTTCTCACACACAACAAACTGGAAAAGGGCCCATTAGGAAAGCAGAAATGGGGCTCAGATGGACTAAAAATGGAAATAGGAACATCAAGGAGACCAGAAGTCACAGTGTCCAACGCACCCATGTGCAAATGCAGGTTCTGTTGACACAGAAAACAGCCCCTTAACAAAGCCAATCCTCTACCAACTCTCCCCTGGAAATTGCAGTAATCACTCATTTTCTTTCAAATCCCTATTTATCTCCTGGAAGGCAGGGTAAATATCCGTCCACTTGAGATATTATTCTGCTCCCTCTGCAACAAGCCCTGTCGTTGGGAAATAGGACATTATGTTCTATCCATATTTTCAGTTTCACCTTTCTGATCTGAGTTTCTCTTGGTATAACAACAAAGAGAACCACTATTCGTACCATTTAAAAAAACCAAAAACAAACCAAAAAACAACAACCAGAGAAAAACAAGAAATGCCTTTAGATTACTCAGTTTTTCCATTCCTTTTCTGTTTTCTTTTTCTGTGATGACTTGCCATTTTGAAGACTCCCAGTTTCAGAGAATCAAATATAACCAAAGCTGGCTATGCTGACTTTTCACTCAATAGCAGTTCTGGCAAACCCAGGATAGGTTTGGCTCTTGTTTCATGGAATACCTAAATGGAGAGGCCTTCCCTCTTCTCATTCAAAAGTCACAAAATATCACCTTCCCCACTTGAAACTCTTTCTGCAAAATCATTAAAATAGTTTATTTTTTACTATTAAATATGGGCCAATGAGATCAATGTAGTCTGAACGCCAGGTTAATAAAGAAGAACAGCTTTACCTTTTTCTATGGGGACCTAGAACTGCCACATGGAACTACTCATAAAAAAAAGATTTCACAGCCCAAAGACTCTTCCTTCAAATGCAACTCCATGTGCTCTGTGGCTTATGGAGAGCCACATTATGCCAAATAAAATCACTTCAATAGAAGCAAGATGGATACAAAGAAATACTTTTCTAGATGATGGAGCTGCAGCTCTGCCTTCACCTTCACAAAGAATGGTGAGAAAGTACAGAGAAGACCAGAAAGAAGAGTTTAATATCTTCTTTCCTTCCTTCCTGGTGGCATTTTGGAAAAAAAGCAGGAATATGACCTCACACTCATGGCTACATTTCTGAATTTTTGCAGAGTGTTCAGCAATATAGTTCACAATACACTTGAGGGCTTGCCTCAGGATACAGAACTAGGGATAAGACATCTGGTTAGCAAAAAAAAAGAGAATTAGAACTTCTTCTCCTTGCTCCCTAAAAACTGGTACAGATTTGTATTAGAATTTTTATCACAACCACCACAACAGCTGTAAAACCACCAACAAAGAGGGAAGAGCACCTTGTCTTGAACCCTGACAGAGTGGGTGGGTGACATTCAGCAAGCAGGTTTTTTGGTTTTTCCACAAAAACCTAAGGTGTACTTTGACCAGAAGAATGATTTCTTTTTTCCTGCAAAACTCAATGAATTATGACTTTGTTAAGAGTAACACACAATCTACTGGGTCTATTAACACCCCATCCAAAATCTGGGGCACATCTGGCAGCCTTGCTGCCATGCTGCACTCCAAAGGACCATGTGGTGCTACACTACAAGGCCAGGAGCACTATTCACATGCAGGCGGATTTTCTCTGGAAGTCTCTCAATCCATCAGTAGACTGCAGTTAGCACAGGAGATTTAGCAGTCCTGAGTGCTTGGGATGACAGGAGGCAGCAGCACTGGGGAGGCAACCACACAAAAAAAGAGAGGTTTGTATTAAAAACATCAGCTGTTTGCACCAATAAATGGTCCATGCATTAGGATGATGTTCTGCATCCATGGGATTACAAGTGGTTGACTCCCAGCTCTACAATTACCTGGGGGTCAAACAGAAATGTCCATCCTTCCCTTGCTCTGTCTTATTAATTGCTAAACCTCAAAAAATTCCAGTTGAAAATAGCTAGCAAGAGAAAAAAAAAGCCTTTCAAAATTTTTTTGGTTAAGATGTTAGGGTTTGTATTTTTTATCTTTTTTCTACTAATGTATCAAAGTTTAAAAATAGTTTTATTTCAGCAGTCAGGATGAAATAAAATACTTCATTTAAATTTTAAGCTTTAATTTTGTGTCAATTGTTGGAGATAAACAGAAATTAATTTTCTACTTCTGAAGTGTCTGGATTTTGTGCTCTCTGATTGTTCTGCTCCTCACTTTCCCCAGAAAGGTGGTTAACACCCCATTTGTATATTTATTAATATTTTCCAGTGGGAAAAACTGAAGTGCAATAAACTAATCTGAGAAAGCACATTTTTCCCCACACTTCTGCACATGTTATGATTTCTCTTTTCTGCTGTGCAAAAAGGGTGACAAGTATGGAGAATTTCCCACTTTCCAGATGATCAAAGACAGAAGAATTATTTTTATGACATATTGAACATTTGTATTTGCTATAAATCAATACAGTGTAAAATACTAAGTCAAGATGAATTAGAAAACTTATTTTTCAGTTGAAAGAATTTATGTTATGTCTTCAAGCTAATAAGTTATCTGTGAGCATTGATAACTTTCATATGATTACTTCCTTACAAAAGTAAGAAGGCACAATTTCTTCCAGCATGATAATATGTGCAAATATTTATGGGAACACATGTTGAATATTCTCTTACTTCCCACAGACCTTCCTGCAAACAGCAGCTCATCTCTTGAGTGCTTGTAAATTAGGCAGGATTACAGAACATCAATAAAGGAGACTGACCAGTAAAATAGTAATTCCTTTATCCAGACCCTTTATTGCTCACCTCTGTGGTTCAAGCCTGGGAAACACAGACTTAGACTTTGTTGAGCTTTCTGTGCTCAAAAAGGACAGGATGGAAAGGAGATCCTGGTCACCATCCCAAATCTTTCTCTACTGGGGGAGCACAAAGCCTCATTGCAGAGCACAGAAATCAGAAAAAAAGGCTCTCCCAGACCTCATCCCATTGGGTGAGGAGGAGGAAACTGCTCTTTGAGAACAGGCTGGCAGCTCCTCTGGAGCCAGGAGTCAAACACAGGGCAAAAAAGGACACACCTGAACAGGGACTGGGCTTGATCCTGACTTTGCATGGCAGTGGTTACATGATCATCTCTCCATGGGTTTCTCCCATCGTGGTTTTGATGCATCTCATGATTTTTACTCTCTGCCAGCAGGGAAAGCAATGAGAGCAAGTAATTCCAGGCTGAATTTACTGAAGATTAAACGATACTGTCATCTAGTGGACAGAGAACTTATTTCCTTTTTTTTTTTTTTTTTTTTTTTTTTTTTTTTTTTTTTTAATACTGAGCCTGACTCTTCAATCCAAAACGTGACAAACCACCTTGTTGGACTCAGGGGTGTGTTTCACATCACTGCAAAGTCAGCTGGAGTTTCCAATTCCAAAAGGCCAAAGACTGCTCTTGTGGCAACAAGTTTATGAAACAATTGTTTGTTCCAACTTACTGAAAAAGAATAAGAAATACTGTACCAAACATGAAGGTTAATTACTGTTAACATTGGGGCGTTTTTCCCAATAATAGGGAATAGTTATTATAATTTGTGGATAGTGGAAGAGTTAATAGTAATAGTGGAATAGTTATTGTAATTTGTTTTCCACAATTATGTCAGAAGTGTGCTATTACCATGTCCCAGAACTGAAAACAAAAATCTCAAGCCTCTTCACTCAACCAGAGGTCAGAATCTTAGATGCAAAAAAAAAAAGCTGTTTACCTTGGAGCTCTTGGAACTTTACAAGTGCACAAGTTTTTCTAAGTTTTCTTATCTTGCTACTATTTAGGAATATTTTTCACTTAGGGACAGACATTTACAGATTGAAATGGGAAAAGAAGCAACACTTGTTTTTTAAATTGTGGTGAAAATGTATGGGTGACTTCAGATTCTGTTCTATTTCACCTCCAAGACATTTCACAAGCCTGAGCTTTTGCCTAGAACAGGCATTTTATTCTGGAGTAAAATCTATTTACATAAATGCGTGTTTATAAGCAACATACAATAGCAATGGTCAAAACACATGTTTATATTATTGCTAGAAATTACTGCATAATGAGAATTTGGGAGGAGCTATTTTTTCTAGTAAGATAATTGAAAATATTTGGATGTAGAAAACATTTAAACTAATTATTAAATTTGAGGGTTGGTGTGTGACATAACCTTAGACCCCAGAAAGCCTCTTTTCAGAGAAAAGAGAAAAAGAAAAGAGAAATAATTTAAAAAAGGAAAAGAAAAAAAAAATAAAAAGAAAAAAACACCAGGTGTGCTTAGTGCAACACCTGCAACTCCAAGACACGCTCTGGCATCATCTTAGCAAGTTTCATGTCCCACATTCCTTCTCACAGGGAACCTTCAATTTGGTACAACCCACAGGAAGGCAGCTGGAGAGATGGAGACTTGACAAGGAGGAACCAGTGTCAGCAGGAAAGGGTGGCTGGATCAGACAATCCCAGAGTGGGTTGACCCTGAAGATCACCCTGTTCCATGCCCTTGCCATGGGCAGGGACACCTTCCACTAGCCCAGGTTGCTCAGAGCCCCATCCAACCTGGTCTGGAACTTGACTGTCAATACTTCACAACCACTTATTCCCAAGCTGCAAGAAGACTGTTGGTAGGAGAGAATGAAGACAAGAAAGCAAAGAGGACCTGCTTCTTGCTGCTGTATTGAAGCCTGCTTACCATCCCTTTTGGACAGAGGCATCCAGATATGCAGCCATGGCTGATGCACTCCAGGTCATAGTTCTGGCAGGTCTTGGTACATTCCACTCCTTCTGCTCTTGGGTTGTCAGCAGGACAGATAATTTTCTCCATGGGGAATCTACATGTCAAGCTCCTTTTTACTTTAAAATAAAATGAGTTTACAAAAAGTGCAATCAGAACTCAAGTATTGTTGGCAAAGTATTTTTCTAAAAGGTGGATGAACAGTTTGATTAGAATACTAATTTAGAATATAGCCTGGAGCAACACCACTACACACAACACAGCAAATAAAACAATCCCTATTTCCTCTGGTGTGACTTCAGTTAGGCTGTCATGAAAGCAGGTATTTAATACTGAATGAAAAAAGCTGCATAAACATAAAAGTGCAATTCCAGACTGCAGTGGGGCTATGCAAACAACTCTAGGCATTGTACAAAGTTAGTATAAAATTGATATTCTGAGAAGCAACAGCATTGTAGATTATTGTATTTAGACCCATTTCCCACACTGAATATAACTACATTGTGGTGACTGTAAATAACAGTGCTCTGAGCTTCAATACAGCTTTGAGACTTCAGGATCTGACAGAAGATCAGAATGTCCCAAGAAACTCCAGGATATTATTTCAAGTGGTACTAGCAATATGCCTCTCTGAGGTTTTGTAAGTCTTGACATCCTATTATCAAGAAAAGTATGTCTTAGGAGCATTAGGGGAAGAGTTTGGTGAGATATTCACCTGGAAGGCTTCACCTGAAGAACAGGTGACCCAACCAGTGACACTGTCACTTGGTGTCCCAGCAAGCAATATTAAGCAGGTCACTGCCCTGTACCTATAGAGGCATTTACAGTGTTTTCCTGTAGAAGGTGGTTTATCGTGAGAAGGTGAAAATACAAACTACAACCCTTTGTCTCCAAGGTACTAGCAAATACCAACCATGAGTTTCCTCCAGACAAATGTACAGGTGCATTTTTTAGTCAGTGTGCCATGGAAGACACTGTGTTTGGCTCTACTGGTGTTCCCATAGGGATGATGGGTTATTCTGAGCTGGAAGGCACCCACAAGGATGACCAAGTCCAACTCCTGGATATTCCTAGGCCTCTCCACTAGCCCTGTCCTCTATGAGATGCATCCAGTCTCAAATCCCCTATCCCATGACAATCCAATAAGCTCCATTCATATATCACTGCCGGCCTTTCCTCAATGTCGCAAACCCCAGTCAGATGCTGGAAGTGCTCCCATGCACCTCTCACAGCCTTCAGTCAAATGTTTGATAAACCTGTCCACTGATGGGAAATGTGGCAGCTGTCAGTCTCCAGGTTTCATGGAGATTCCTGCAAACCTGGCAGCAAAGTAATCTTCGGGCCACTAAAAGCCTCATTTGCACCAGAAAAGAGTTTACATCCCACTAGTGAGAGGCAGAAAGTGCAAAACTGATGAGTTACTGATGTCTTGTGATCCTAAAATAGCAACTGGGGACCTCATGTCACTGCCAAGGCATCCTTTAACCTTTTCAGCACAAAAGAGACTGCAGTGGCTAATTATAATTATAATCTTGAGAGGTGAGATTCAGTGAGTCCTGCACCCTCATTGCTTTTGTCTCTATCCTGTAAAAAAAAAAAAAGTTGGGAAAAAGTCTCACACTATCACAGCTGTTGCAACCTCCAGAATTTTTTTTTCCAATTTACACTATCAAGAGATTGAAGAGGAAAAAAAAAAAAAATAATAAAAAAAAAGAAAACCAGAATAAAATATTAATTTTTAAGGCATACTAACTTCTGGGAGATGGCCTGTCTTCAGAAAAAACATCAGCCAGGAAGGCACCAGGAGCTCTGTTTGTACTGCAGTGCATGAATCCATTCTCACAATAGCTAAGAAAAACAAACAGAGCTTATATTTAATGAAACAGCATTTAGCTTTCACTCACACTGATTTTCAGTCAACTGGGAACTTGTCAGAATACAAAACAGCACCTCAGTGGGGCTGAGATGTCGCTCTCCATCTACAGTGTCTACCAGCATTAAAGGCAAACTTTCCTTAAGGGATTTGATGGGATACAGGGGATGGCAACCCAGCTGTCTGCTGGATCCAGTGCAGCTGCACAGGGATAAAAGCCAGGCAAAACAATAGTCAGCTTTGCTGTAGAAAGAGGTAAGGGACCACCTGGTTCCTGAAACTTGGAATTTTTGTGGTGGAGAGGAAAAGAACACACTTCCCAAAACTGGACCTCACCCACTAATTTCATTCCCACTCCAGGTGTAGTGCTACTCAATTTAACAATTAAAAATGTTTTTTAATAGTTGTATCTTTGACAAGAGGTAATTGGATTTTAACAGCTAAGAAGTGTAGCACAGTACATTAAAGTGACATTTTAAAAGCCCACAAAGTAGCTATTGTCAGTAATTAAGCTCCATTTCAAACTGGCAGGAACTGTTCATAGAACAGGGCTTAATAGTGAGTAATTCTGAGCAAGGCGGGATTTGAAATTAAATGGAGAGAGATGCAACTGCAAAACTCTCAATTTGGCTTGTTGGAGGCCAAATCTTACGTTTTCTTTAGCTAGTTGCAGTGGATGCACATTTAACAACTTCAAGCCATCCAAAAATTAGAGTGACAGTGTGTAAGGAAGGATTACAAACAAAAAAACAAACAGCACCACTTACCACATGGAGTAGTGATCTGAGAAAACATCCTCTGGCTGGAAGATCTCCCCATCATAGTAACAGGAGCACTGGGACTTGGGGACACACTGTTCATGCTCATCCAGGTAGTGCCCTGGGGGGCAGTAACATCCCTCCAGGCAGGGCTGCTCACAGTCCTCCTCCGGGTAGGACAGCGACCGGCACGTCTGGTTGCACGGCGTCCCACACTGCTGGTACACCTGGCCTTCAGGACAGGCCATTGCTGGTGAAACACATGAGGGAGAAGAGCATTTGATCCAAAGCCAGCTAAAGGAAGAGCTGAAACAGACTGGAAAGCTTGGGATCAAAAGCCATCTGCTCGATTTACTTGTCAATGGAGTGTTACACCTCCTTAACTGCAGCACCTAAGGTGCTGCTTATACACACACACAAACAAAACCTTGCTAAAGGAAGTTCCCAATAAATGTCAGGACTGAACTACGTTGCACTGTGATGGAAATCCAGCCACAAAATTTCACCCAGAACATGAAACACAAGCTGTGCCCAACCTCTGTTATTATCTGGATAACTAAAGCTCTCCAGTACCTGAAGGGAACCTACAAAAAGATGGAGAAAAGACTTTTTACAAGGGCCTGGAATAACAGGACAAAGGGGAATGGCTTCCAACTGACAGAGAGGAGGTTTAGATTGGATATTGGGAAGGAATTCTTCCCTGTGAGGGTGGGAGGTCCTTGTAAGGTCCCTTCCAATCCAAACCATTCCATGACTCCAAGCCTTAGGAGCATTACAAGTGTCATGTACTCATTCACACCTCTCTTCCTTTGCAACGTCTTTAGGTACTATTTGGTCAAAATAAGTAAAAAAAAAGCAGTAGAAAAATATTTTTCTGCTTTGGTAAACAGGAGTGCTGCAATATTTTACAGCCTCACATCCCCAGAAGTACACTGGGATTTCTATGGAAACAGGTGCAAATAATGAAGTGATTCACCAATCATGGAGCTAAACCTTGATACTAATGATTTTTTTATGATTAATTCTTATATATGGAGACTAATTATGGCATTTGGAGCCTTTTTGGCTTTTTTTTATAAAATCTCCACTTCTACAGGACCGATTTTGAGGCATTCACCTCTGCACACATCAGCATCAGCACTAGGTGGCAGCTATGACAACACATTGCAGAAGACAAAAAAATCGAGCTTGTTTTATCAAGTTTGAATTCAACAGGGCTCCTGATAACCAGGATTTACACTGTCGTTTGTAGCAACCTTCCACAGCAAACAGCTGTAAAATGATGAGGAACAATGTTCAGGGAAGCAGCTGCAAATGAAAGTTAGCACGTTTGTACCTTGCTAAAACCAAGATCAAAGGGTTACAGAGAAAGCCCTTCCTCTTGTCATCGCTGCAGAATGATGTGATAATCCCTACTCTGTTCTAGCACACATCCCTGGGAACTCTGGAATAACCATGGAATAACAGGATGGGTCTGCAGCCTCAGCCAGGTGTTCACTGGACTGGCAAAGCAAGGTCTATGTGCTGGCCAATGGCTCGTGGTCACCTTCACAAAACTCTGCTGAAATGAACATTATTCCTACCTACTGAAGAGAAAAATGGTTGCATCAGCTCCTCTTGAAGCTCCTGCAGCCCCTTACCTGGGAGTGTAACATCCCAAACTGAAAATCCAGCTCAGAAGTATCTAAGGTGACTTGAACTCTTCTTAAGGGCAAAAATCTCCCAAGTCTGGGACTTGTGCCCAGGCTGTTTAATGTACCTGTCACAACACAGCCCAAGAAAATGTGTGCTCGTCAATACAGCAAATGCTTCCCAACTCTGGACCAAGCAGGAGATAGACTCATTCACTGTTACAGGAGTCTTTGACAGCCATTCACAAAAATTGCTTCTAATTTACATCAACCTGATCTTTGCAGTAAACCAAACCCTGAACAGGCACAGCCCAGGGCTGAGGACCATTTTAAAAATAACTTTCATCACTGAAGGTACAAACCAGCAGGACAACCATGAGGCCTCAGCCAAAAGGATTATTTGCTACACATGAACCTCTGAAAACATGGAATTGGTTTGGCAGATTTCAGATACATCAGTTGATGAGTTTCAAGTTTCAAAAATGGATGGGATAACTGAGCCCAACATCCTGCCCTACTATTTAGTCAGTGGTAACACTCCCTGTCCACAGGGACAACTTTGCAGTAGATCTCTTTCTTAGACAAAGCTTTGTAATCCATGTGTGGGAATGGCTTCAAACTGAAAGAGAGAGCAAGTTTAGATTGGATATTAGGAAGAAATTCATCCTTGTGAGGGTGCTGAGGCTCTGGCAGAGGCTGTCCAGAGAAGCTGTGGCTGTGCCATCTCTGGAAGTGTTCGAGGACAAACTGAAAGGGACTTGGAAAAACCAGGTCTAGTGGAGAGTGTCCCTTGGAACAAAATAATATTTAAGGCCCCTTTCAATCCAAACCATTCTAAGATCTTCCTTGCCCATGCATCCCCTAAAATTCTCAGAACATGCCCTATTTTTCCAGTTATGCTTCCCAATGCTATGCTGACACTCCACATCCCAATATCCTGCTCTATCCCTTCCCAGCAACATCCAATTTTAACAGGAAAAAGGCAAGACAACTGACCTGGGAGAGGCCTGTTTTCTGTACACTGTGTAATGCACTGTCATTAAAAAAAAACCCCATTCCATTATTAACAGGAAAATGAGAGGAAAAGACAAGGTGCATCCAGTCCCTGTGGATGGCTCCTATAAAACCAAAATAGCTCAATGCTGTGCTCTGAAGCACAGCCCATCCCAGGAATTGAATGAGAAACAGTGGGAAAGCATTGGAAAAAAATATGTTTGCATAGAACAGCTCATGCAGCTTTTGTGGGCGGGTTTTGCAATCAGAGTGAAGAAGACAAACCATGACCAATTCCTCAAGTAACACAAGGTGAGAATGTTGCCACTTCTGGGTGAAGGTGCACCCTGCCAGGACTAGATTTAACAGCTTCTGCACCATGTTGAGGCCCACCATGCACTGCAGCCATCTTCAAATGCTGCTCAGAGCTGTCCTTAATTCCCTACTCCAGTACTCTTGAATTTATCCTATACAAATCCCCTTACAGAAGGCAGGCAAAGCCACCAACACTCCCCCAGCACTACAACATTAAGGAAAATAATGGGTGTAGCAACATGCCCTAAATTCTGAAAGAAGATCTAGGGACCTGTTGACTGATTCCCCTGTGCCACAGAAAAATATACACACAAGACAGGAAAACAGAAATATTTGGGATGGAAAAGACCATAACTGAATACAGCCATTAACTGCCAAGTCCACCACTAAAGCATGTTCCTAAGCACCACATCCACATGGCTTTTAAACACCTCCAGGCATGGTGACTCAACAACTTCTCTGGGCAGTCTGTGCCAGTGCTTGGTAACAATTTCCATGAAGAATGTTTACATAAAACCTAATCTGAACCTCTCTGATAAAACCTGAGGGCATTTCCTCTCCTCCTGTCCCTTGTTTTCTGGAGCAGACCCCAACCCCTGTCTGGATGCACCCTCCTGTCAGAGTTGTAGAGAGTGAGAAGATCCCTAATGAGCCTCCTTTTCTCCAGGCTGAGCCCCCACAGCTCCCTCAGCCCCTCCTGCTGCTCCAGCCCCTTCCCCAGCTCCCTTCCCTTCCCTGGACACGCTCCAGCAGTCCCTCAATGTCTTTCTTGTGCTGAGGTTCCCAGCAGTGCCCCAGGGTGTGAGGTGTGTCCCCAGCAGTGCCCAGCACAGGGGACAGTCACTGCCCTGGCCCTGCTGCCACCCCATGGCTGGCACAGCCCAGGTGCCATTGGCCTCTTGCCCCCCTGGGCTCCTGCTCCTCCATTGCAGCATGGAAGGATTGGCTCCAGTGCTTTCTCATGGTGGACTACAGGGGTATAAGTCAGGTCTTAAATAATCAACTACTGCAACTAAAATAATGTCAAAGATAGGGGAGCTGAGTGCACTTGATAGCTTGACACACAGCAGAAATGCTGTGCTACACTAATGACTTTGCTCCCTGACACTCCAAATCAAGCAAACTGGCTCTGTCAATTCATTTCCCAAGAAACCCAATTTCTGGGGATGAAGGTAGGGCTGGAGCACACATTCAGTGCACTGGGCCATCAGCACAAATTACACAACCTGCACATTCACATCTCAAGCCCATTAAGAAAGAGGGATTGCTCTCCTTCATGTGACAGGAGATGTCTTGGGCACCAGGATTGTTTAATGGGGGCTGATGGATCTGCAATCAGGGAAATCGTCACTTTGTGAGAGCACAAAGCTCTCTGTAATGCACAGAAAGGAAGAAGCAGCTCTGCACTATTAAAGATTAATTGTGAAAATTGACTTGTTCAATTACAGAAAGAGCAATGGCGCATTATCGCTGCTCTTTCTTCCAGCCTCCAGACCTGCAGAGTTCTGAAAGGATTTTTATTACATTACTGTTCCACTATCTGAACATTTACATAAACTAGGTAAAATATTATAAAACCACGCAGCGGTTTATATTAAACTGGATTTGTTCTCATTTGCAGCAAACACTCTCCAGCCTGCAGAAGTTGTGGTTACTGACCTTGCAGACCCTACCAGGTCAAAGGCCAGAGACCTCCCTCTTTTCCACTTTCTACACACTCAGTTTATAAATGTTTTCCCCACTCTCTGTTTGGGAAGAAGTAGCCGAACAAATCTGGAGAGCTGCCAAGTACATATGCTTCCCCCCAAATTTTTCAATTGTCTTCTTTCCTTAATAACAAAGTTGCTCAGGAAAATGGAAAAACATTCACTTCACAAATATTTATGGGAAAAGTATGTCTGTGCTCAATCAAAATTACATGGCAATGGATTTTTTCCTACCACATTGACCTAACAGAGAAATAAAAGAAATTAAAGGTGTTGGATTCTTCTGCTCCAGCCTCTTGGCAGTTTGGCTATTAATCTTGCTCTGGATAAGAGAGAGATGTTGGAAAGGCTGCAGTACCTCTGTTTTTGGAGAGATTCAAAATCTGTCTGGACAAAACCTCTCAAGCAATCTACAGTAATTTAGCCCTGCTGTGATCAGGGGTGGTGCCACAAGACTGCCAAAATTCATTTCTGATACAAGTTTGTCTTGCCCTTTTTTGTGCTTCCTCCACAACCCCACATTCACCTAAAGTCAGGAGTCACTGATGAGGTCAGGACATGGGAAACTTGGGGCTCAAAAGAAGGCAGTTCATGGATTACTACAAATCACTTGGGAGATTTCTATCCTGGGACATTCAAAAAGTTTCCAGGTGAGTAGCTAAAAATGGAAACCCAGGTAAAAGTTCTGTGGAGCTGTGTCAGATCACCACTTCTCTCCCCCAGTGCTGAGCAGCCCCTGGGAACATCTTTTGCATCCTTTACCAGTGTGGAGGATTTACTCTCACCATTTGCCATAAGGAAATTTGGGCATCTCATTCTAGATCTTTCACCCAACATTGCCAGAAAAATTCCTTCAGGATGAGGAAAATCAGTGGGTTGGATGGAGCAGCACTGCACTTACGGCAAAAGTCGGGTTGTCTCCACTGGACCAGGATGCTCTTCCTGGCACAGGCTGCTGCATAATTAGCAATGGCAGAGCACAGGCAGTCATTGCCACTGGAGCAGGAGCAAACATCAAAGCGGCAGTTCTTCACGTAGGGAGTGGGGCTGACTTCATGGTGACAAGGTTCAAAGGCAGGAGACATCAGGACTGAGCAGGAATCCTCAGCATATTTGGCTAGAAAGAGAAAAATTACAGGCTCACACTGAATCCATCGATCAAAGTGGCTTCCAAGGAAAGATAGAGGAGATAAGAGTAAGCATTTTCTCTTCCTCTCATAAAAGAAAAAAAAAAAAAAAAAAAAAAAAAAGCGCCCACAAGAATAAAACAGGATCAGGCAAGGACCTGATCCTGATAGCACCATAGCTCATATGTCATGAGCTCTACTGAAAGAATAATGTTTCACTAGTAAAACAAATCAGGGAAAAACAATGCTTTTATACTCTGTTAGCACTATTTCTGGTGCTGTAATTCCTTTTAGAGGGCCTTTGCTTTCTGCTGCCTTCTTAGATTTGCAAAATTAAACTAGTTTTTGTTTTCAATTTTCAGAAAATATTACATTTTCCTTAGGAAGCCTGCATCAATACAAGTCTCTGTGTGTGTTTTTTGTTTGTTTGTTGTTGCTGTTGTTTATCAGGTTTTAAAAAACATATATTAAAAGCACCCTGGTGGTAAAATAAACAACATCAGCTTCTTCTCTTTTTCTTAATTTTCCTTTTTTTTTTTTAAATATAAATATAAAGATCACCATTTGCTGCACACGGTAATTTTGGATAGAGTTCGGTACCTAAATGAGGATTGAGATTGCAGGGGTCACTGTCTTGTTTCAACAAGTCCTGGCAGTCTGCATTGAGCTTCCAGGAGTTTCCAAAATCTTCCAGAAGGGATTCCACCATGCCAGAAGGTGTCAGAAAATCATCCCCTCTGTTCCCATTATAATTTCCACAGAGCCCACACATCCTTTCAGAGTAGACTGGAGACACCTAAGGGACACACAACATCAGCCTGGTCATCTTCCAGAACAGGTTACCACTGTAGAGCAAGACTTTTTTTAAAGAATGAAGCATACACAATTTAATAGTCAAGAAAATTCTCAAACACACATCAAAATACTACAGACACAAAGCCATTGTACTCTATTTTCAAACTTCTAACAAAAATGCTACTATTCGTAGCAGCAGGACAAGTTTTGCACAGTACAGTGAATTTCAGAGGCCAACTAAGAGAAAAATAGCTTATTTTTATGCCTTGATCAGCAGCCCAGTTTAGTCTTTCCCTATTGTCCCCCCTTCATTCATATAAATGAGCAGAGCAACAGTGGGGGTTTGCTTTTTTTTTTTAATGTAATTCCAGTGGCAATTTGGAGAAAGGGACTGCACCTGGGAGCATTTCACATTTTAAAGGAAAATTGGATGATGAAGGAAATTTAAGCAGGCTGTTTTATCATTGGAGGTGTTCTCCATCAACACTGAGGACCCTGGATAAAATAAGGAATAAACTAAGATCCCTAAAGCTGCTCCACATTAGAGATTCCTCAACTTCATGCACACTAAAAGCAGAATTTCCAACAATCCACAGAGCAGGTGAACTTTTCACCCTGTTTTATTCCTGCTGCAAATCAAGGGACATCTGAAAGGTGACCCTAAACCTAGAGGCAAACAGGGAGAAATCTCCTAAGCAACATCTGCAACACAAAGGCACCAATACTTTTCATTTTAGTAGGAACTGTCAGTTTCTGTTAGGAGTAAAGCTCTGGTACATTACAAACACTATCAACTACGCAGGAGCTTTGATCCTACAGCTCTCTGTATCCATGTAGTAGAGTGTTAGTTTAGGCAGGTTTATAGGAGTCACCAGTGAAACAAACAAACAAAAAAGAGAGAAGGTAGAAAAATCCATATTTTTAAAGAAAACTGGATTTCTGTATAGACAAAAATAAAAACCATCATCCAAAAATATAACCTGATACTACCCAGAAATTCAAACACAGGGGTCAGAGAATAAATATGGAGCATCAAAAAGAACAATTAGAAAATGAATATTCTTACTCCTAAGAGTACTACTACTACTCTTTCACGTACTCTGCAGATGGAACAATGACTCAGACGAGTCCAAATTGTGGAGTATTTTGGAGTGGAAGCTCAAATCACAATTATCAGGTAGTCACAGAAAGGGGAGCCTTCTTGAGGAACACAGAGGAAGAATTTTTTTGCCAGAACAAGGTAATGGAAGTGTATCACTTCCTCCAATTGTCAGCAATACTTGGCAACAGGTCAGTCTACAAATCCAGCATAAAATAACTCTCCAAAAGCAATTAAAGAGATGTTTTAGGTGCTCCACAAAGGAAGGAGCAGACAACTGGAGAAACTTCCACTGGTTTTATGGGGTGAGGATCTGGAGCAGAAAATTAGGTTTGTTTTCAGTGGGACAAAAAATTTGCCAGGTTGTATGGGTCTCTGATCAGGGAGAAAAATACTTTGAATACTGAGGAAAGTCAAAACTCCTGAGATGCACCAAGGGACTGAAGTGAATCATTCTAAGCCCTAAAAGAACTTTTAGGACCCTCAGAGCACAGAGATGCAGGTTAAATCAAAACAACCACCACAAACCCACAGATGCTTTCTAAAATTATTCCAGACCTTTCTTATCTGTTGTCTTTTCAACTCTTGAACTCAATTCTGAACTGGCTTTTATATCCCTTTTGTGCTGTGCCAGACATGACATTTAAGCCAGATTTTGGGGTGGGCAAGGAGAATGAAAAAGCAATGCCATGGTTCAAGGAGGGCAATGTTTAACTATCCACAGAAAATCCCAAGAAAACCAGCTTTCTTGGCAAAACTCCTCTCTGTGAGCAGACCCCTGTTACAAGGGGGGTTCAAAGGCAGCAGAGCTGTAGTTACAGCTTCCTTACAGATAATTTTTGTTAAATCTGGCTCAGGTATTTCTACACTCTGCTGTGTCTGCAGCACCAACAAAACCTAATTGTTAATCAAAACTGACTTCAAACATTCCTCACAGTAGAAGGAGCATGCAGCACATCTTCTATGAGCTGATTTCCATTTCCTGGAAATTATGAGTAACTGTGTCCCCGGGGGCCTTTTCTTCCCTTATTTTAAGTCGTGCACATCTGCTGTTTTAGACAGGGCAGTCAAAGCAAATAAAAACAAAGCTCCAGTTTGGAGGGTATCTGCTGAACGAAACAAAACTGTTCATGGTTAATTAATAATGGCTGTCATTGCACACACAACACAAAAATTCAAAAACTATCAAACTGCTGTAAGCTGAAATGTTTGTTTCTGGAATACAAAAGGACCTGTATGTCACTCTGGGGGTAGCAAAAGAGAAAGGAATTTCTAACATGCAACACAAAGCAATTTCTGACTTCAGACAAGAAAATCTTTGTACATATTTGGGTGGAACAAGAAGGGGGAGCAAACAGGCAAAAATAAAACAGAAAGAAAAAGTACCTTCACTAGGAGTTCTCCACGACCATCCCAGTCAATCTGCAGATCCTCCCCATAGGTGAGGCGGACTGAGCTCCTCACCACGCGCTGGACACGGAGGGCACCTGAAGGCAACCACAGGGTGTCACTGAGCTTTTGCAAGATGCAGTGACAGGACAAGAAGAAATGGATTCACACTGACAGAGAGCAGGTTTAGATTGGATATTGGGAAAAAATTCTTTCCTGTGAGGTTGCTGAAGCCCAGGCACAGGTTGCCCAGAGAAGCTGTGGTTGCCCTATCCCTGGAAGTGTCCAAGGCCAGGCTGAATGGGGCTCTGAGCAACCTGGGCTAGTGGGGTTGGAACAAGATATCTTTAAGGTCCAAACCAAATCATTCTGTGATTCCATGCTTTCAAGTTTCTGGTTGAAAAATAATAATTTCCAAAAGAATAGACCAACAGTGATTTTCACAAATCTCTCAAGTGCAGACCAGCTTAACTCTCCTGATTTTAGAGGAGCCAAGTCAAGATGTGTCAGCTGCATGGAGAGAAGCTGAAATGACAAAGCTTCTAGAAGAGATTGAAAGTGAGTGTTTGGCATTGAAAACACTCTTTGATTGAGCTGGGCTAAGGCATGTCTAAAACCACTACTAAATAGGAGCCTTTCAGTGGCTGGCCAGAGTCAGCCTGTGTGAACACACCTTGCAGCAAAGGGATCTGTATGTCCTGTCCATTGAGTGAAACTCCTCCTCCATGTTTCATTTTAATGATGCTGTTGTCCATATTCCGGATCCGGACAGAAGCGGAGCGAGTGCACACGGCATCAGGATCATCTGCACACTGCAGGGAAGGGAAAAGCTGCCTCAAACATCAAGTTTTCACTTTCTTAGTGATTTAGTCCCAGAAGGCATTTTGGCAGCTAATTTGGGAAGTGTTGGGTGTCACACAGTGGTTTTATAGATCTGGTTTCTGCATCCCACAAACAGCAGGCTGGCAGCCTTCCCTCCATTATCCCACTAGTCACACACCAGGGCTAAGCTCCCTGTCTCAGAACTCAGAAAGGGATCTGTGGGTGTTCCAGCAGACCTCTGGGAGTGACCCACAGCAGTTATCAGCCCCACAGCTGTGGCAGGGGCAGGAAGGCGACCTGACCCACAGAACCTGGGAAACAGGCACACAATTCACATCACCCGAGACTCCTGGGTGTTTATTTTCCAGGCTGTGGGATACCCAGATGAGGAACAGGGACTGCGGGGGCCCCACACCTCCTCCCTGGTTTCGAAAGGGAAGTTTCAGTGGAAACCTGTCCTGCAGGTTTCCAAGCACTGGTGACCTCAGAGCTGCACTATTGGAGCTCTCTAATGCAGGGGACAGGTGCAGGACTGTCACAGCCCATTTTTCCAAAGCCTGCAACTTCCCTGGTGCTGCAGGACAGGCTGATGCTCCCCTTCCCTCCTGTCAGTGTCCCGTCTCCATTGCACCTCTCCCCACTTTCAGTTCCTCTGACCCTATCCCTTTCTTCAGTGTCCTTTTCAGTCTCCAGGTTTGTTCACCTTTTCCCAAGCACAACTGGCTGATTCACTTGACCACTGTGTTAACCTCCCTGTGACATCCCTCTTCAGAGTCTCCAGCCCTCCCTGCACCAGCCTGGCTCCCTTTCCTGCCTCTCACACATCCAAGGGGGGAGGCAGTAAAGGAAATTAGGAGCTGCTGCCTGAGTACAAAAAAAATCACCATCCTCTCTGACTAAATAGGAGGTGACACAAGGCATTGCTCTGCCAGTGCACTCTCCTTGCTGTCCAAGGAAATGTCCTTTCCCCACGGGCATTAGGGAGGCACCAGCAGCCAGGGTGCTTTGCAGAGGGTGCAGCCTTGCCTCTGTTTGTTTGTTCAGCTGGCAAAGAGTCGGTGAGAGTCCGTTCTCCAAACCTCATCATGAGCCTCCATCCCCAGGCAGGCTCCTGGGAATGGTGGTGAGGAGAAGCAAAACACTTATTAACAAAGGAGAAAGACTGCATCTGTTATTTAAACTAATTATCTCATGGGGAAATTACTTCTGTTGGCCTGTGCATCTGCAATCCATGTCATAGCCCCACAGCCCTGCCCCCTTCTCTCAGGAGTGTTCACAGAGGCACCAGCAAGAGTTGCTGTTATACCTGCACCGTCTCAATGATCACAGAGAAGGAATTTTTCACACAATCCTTGGCAAATAAGTACTGGCAAATCCCACTGAAGGTGAAGTACTTGTTGTCAAAGCTCTTGAAATGGGACTGGCCAGTGACAGAGCATTCCCCTGGAAAAAGCAAAGAGCCATTAATCACCCCAGTGCCAGCTGAGAGCAAAATCCTGCTCAGCCCCCACAAGGCTCTGAGGAGGAAGAGCAGCCCTGGTGAAACAGGTTGTACAAGCTCTCCACAGACCAGAAAGCACCAGCAAGATCCTTATCTCACTTTTTATTTCTGTAAGGCAATAACCAGTAGTAACAGAAGAACCAACAACAGCTGGGAAACACAGAATAAATTGCAGTCAAGAGCTGAAATTTTTGCCTATGGAAAAGCCTATATTTTTTTGTTGGGATTACTTAAATACCAATAAGTTATTTTAACATAAAATACCTTATGAGAATTAAGAGCTGAAGATAATGTCTGTGGGAATCCTTCCAAGGGTAGAATTTATGTTATTTTACCCTGAACCATCATCTCAACTAAGAGAAAGTTAAATAAAATTCTATAGTTACAATAGCTACATCTCAAGTCCTCACAGAATAATGTGAAAGTCTGGTTGACCACCTTTCTACTAGAAAAAGGAGCTATTTAAACACATCAAAATGTGAAGATGTTTGGTTAAGTTGTGGCTTTTCATTTCCAGGAAGGCAATATCCAGATACCACAGATGGGATTTAGTTCCCCATCATGCAAACCCATGGAAAGGCTCCAACTCCACAAAGCTTGAAGAGAACATCTTCCATATGAGAAGACCATCACACTTAGAGATGATCCCATGGCAAACAAGGTGTGCAGCCACTTCCTCATCCAGAACAAAATTCAGGTGCTGGGCCTTAACTGGCCATCACCAGCCAAAGGCTGGAGAAAAGTTAAATGCTACCAGCTGGCAGGTGAGTTCCATTAGTTATTCTCTCTCCTCACTGCCTTTAGTCCCACAGAAGATCTGTCTAATGAACATCATGTGGAAATTTCCCTCTTCAGCACGTTATTCAGTGTTTACTATCTTAAACCAGCTGGTGCTAAAGCACAGATCCTGAGGATTCCCAGCCTTGCACAGCCCTGATTCACCCTAAGAGAAGCCCAGCACCTCCTGGATGTTTGTCATCCCTTGGAGTTGGATTTCCAGGACATTCTCTGCAACAAGGAGGCAAGAGGATAGTTTTGTAGCACAGAGAACTGGAGACTGCTATCTGAGACAAATCCCAGCATTTGGCATTGCTCCTGAAAGGTAAATTTCTTTTCTGTGGCCAAGTCTTTTCTTATGGGTCCCTCTGTCGATGTAATGCATCCCATGAAATTTCCTGAAACCTTCTGCCTTCATAAATTGTCTCTGTTAGGATATCAGCTTGAAAGCCTCTTGGTAGTGCCAGCCACAGCTCCAGCTGTGGATTCACCTTATCAAACTTACAGCTGGGCAATTCACTCCCACAAAACAAAAGCAATCTTTCCTGGCAAAAAAAAACTGGTCAAAAAACCCAGAACTACCTAGAGTTTATATGAGTAACTACATAAATTTTTTGGACACATGATTTTAGAAATATTTTTGGTAACTAACCAACAATGAAAACATGCTGTGATATTACTTCAAGCAGAGATAAACAGCACAAGTTACAATATGAATTTGGCTTCTCTGGGAGGCTTTGCTGCCCTCCCATACTGTCTCAGTACAGTTTATAGAGTTTTTAGCAGGCACAAGTACAACAGCTGCAGGTATACAACATTCAGTCTTAAACAAGCCTAACAGGAAGCTGATTTAGATACATAGGTAGAAGGTACAAAAATAAGCTGCCTTTCTTTTCCACTTCTGCTTATTTGGGACAACTTCTCAATCCAGAAAAAGGCTGAAATGCTATATTGCCTCTTGCACAGAGCTCGATATCAGCATGTTTGCAAGCCTTAATACCAGATTTATCTTCATTTCTATAATCACTATGAAGAAAATGTGGCCAGAGTTAAGGATAAAAATTTGGTCCATTGATTATTCCTCACTGCCCAGAGAGCAAGGACATTAAAAGCTATAACCTAAGGAAAAATTGAAGTTAGAAAGGCAGCTATTTCTTGTTTGCAATCATGCTGCTGCCCATTAGCTAAAAGATGTAATGAATCAGCCTAGGCTGTGTTTTAGACAGTGAGATTCTCTGCACTTGGAGAGATCCTTAATGAACAAGCACAGGGGACAGCTCATTAAAAACGTCATCTCTGTTTTGAATATTTGCATACACCAACCTCCATCCTCTTCTTTAAGTGCTGATACTTTGGGGGAGTGTTCTTTTGGTTTAAAGCAGGAGAAAACAGAGCATTGATAGGTCAGGCATGTTTTATGCTATTAGAAAAAAAAAAAAAAACAAACAGACTTTTTGATAGAACACCTTAAATCTGTAGCAATTCCCCTATAATTTATGAGGGTTGCACAGTCTCATCTCAACAAAAAAAAAAAAAAAAAAAAAAAAAAAAAAAAAAAAAAAAAACACCCAAAATCTGCTTTTTTCCTGTCCAGTGATAACCCCAGTCTGCATCTGCAGAGCTGCCTCTCCAATCTGCCAGCACCCCTGGAAGGCAGGGCAGCCACTTTCACTTTCTCCCTGGGGCTGTAGCTCCTTCACCCACAACATGACAATGAGGGAATTGTCATGGTCAAGAAGGTACAATGAGGAATTGCAGGTGGTCAAAGAGAGCCAGGAGTGTTCCTCTACCTGGAAGCCAATCCTCTGAATATACAGACTCTTATAATTGGCAGACTAAGTAGCCAAAGCAGGAACTGGCCTTCCCACCAAACAGGATTTTTCATTGCTACACATAAACCACACAGGGCAATGTATGACTTGTCTCAGGAGAAAAAACTTAAAAGTAGGGTCCCAACTGGATTGCACTGGAGCATGCAAGAAAGAACAAATATTTGCTTTTTTGGGTGGAAAAAAAAAAAAAAAAGGTAGTAAGTGGGGCATGAGTGGGAGTGATGTAGGCAAGGCTTACTTGTCAAAACCTGAAAAAAGCAAAGTCAACAGACCTGGGCATTCCCCATTGCTGCAGATCCACGTGCCACGTCGACAAATGCTGGGAAAGAGACGGTAGCAGGTTAGACAAGAGTACATGAATATAAATCTTTTGTTGCACATTTTCCCCAAAAACCTGAAAATGGTCCCCTGTCCCAGGGAAGTTAGACCAGTCCCCAACATCCCTTCCATCTCCCATAACCTCGTTTCTTAATGTATTCAGCCCTTCTTCCCATCATTTGACAGCAATTGCTGGTGATGTGAATGGGTATGGTTGCAGAACTCAAGGACTTCTGTTTTTCCCTGCCAAGGCTTAGTGTTTAGCGGATTTTTCAGCTATATTCCACTGATGTGGAATGAGTTCAATGCAGTTTTCAAGGTATATCTATCAATACAACAGAATCACAGGGGAAAAAATGTTTTAAGGTAATTCTAGAAAAATCATTTACTACAATCCCCAACTCAGAGAAAGCAATGACAAAGCTGGATCAGATGGGTGAGGACCTTGCCCATTTGAGTGTAGAAATATCCAAGATGAGATCCCACAGCCTCTCTGAGCAGCTGTGCCAGTACAGCACTGGAGAAGGGAGAATTTTTCTTTGTGTCAAAAGAGAATTTCCTTTGCAGCTTGTGCCCATTGCTTCATAGCCTTTCTCTGTTTGCCTCTGAGAAGAGTTTGGCCCCATCTTTAGGCAGTGAAAATTCCCTCATTAACCCTTAAACAAATCTATTCCCCTTTGCTTCTTCTTATGTCAAACTCCCCTGCTCTGATCACCTCCAATGTCCACCACAAGCCTCTCTGCACTCCTTGTTTCAAGAGCTCCTATATTCTTCTCATTCCTTTAATTATCCCAGCCCTTGAAAACCATTTGTGGGGACGCAGATTATTGAGGATGTTAAATGCAGAGTCACTGGAATGACGTTCTCCACAGCAGCATCAAGTTTGAATAACAGGAAGCAGAAACAAAACACAAGCAATAAAAAATCCCAGCCAGTCAGGCTGCTCTCATCTCCCAAGAGCACCAAGGTTGGACAACGTGGCCAAGCTCAAAGCTGCAGAGGACTCCAGGGAAAAAGACAAAATGCTGATGTCATGGTTATGGTTTGTGTTCTGGGACACATGGTGCAGGTAATTAAAAACTTCTGATTCACAGACCACCCTTCTTCTGCATATCATGGTCTTCACTGAGTCCTCCTTCTGTGCTCTAGCTGGAAACCTCTGAGTAAAGAGTTGTACAAACTCCTTGCACAAGTGTGTCCACACTGAACACAAAAGCAGATCAGGAATATGTGACTAACTCCACTTCCTTTCTCTAAAGTGCTGGTTTTCCCCTCCAGTCTGGTACTCAGGAGTGAAAGAAAACTCATGAGCCATGCTAGGAAGACTCATTAGCCCTGTGACAAGTTCCAAGGACGTGCCTTAGGCTAACTCCTCTTGGAAAGAAATGGGGTTTAGAGGTTAAATACATGTAGGAAGTCAAAACAAAGACACCACTGCTGACACTACCCAAACATGGGAACCTGCTGGTCTGTCTTATCCACAGGAAACAGGTAGTTCTCTGCTCTTTGAAGGAGTGTGACCTTCATGTTGTTCTATCAGATCAAATATCCCTTTAAAAACAGAGCTGATTTTGCCTTTGTGAGCAGCTCACTTCTTGGAAGGGGCTGGCAATTCCAACAAGCGAGCAAATCCCTTGCCAGTGAAAGGAAATTTTTTAAAGGTAGAGAGATTTCTAGAAAGAAAATGCAAAACAGTCACTGACCAGAGTGCAGTACTTATCTACAGCAACCACAGCAGAGCACCACAGGGTTTACCATGAGTTGCAGTCCTGGGAGATGGTGAAGCCAGGAGGATAATGTTTTCCAGAGTGGATGCAGGAGCAGTCAGAGCTTTCAATGCAATGTTCACCATCAAGGACCAGTCCCTCTGGATAGGTCAGGCAGCATCAGACACCCATATCAGACACACAGGGACAGAAACATAAATACAATTAGATTTTCTTGTTCTTCATATGCTTTGCCAAGACTTCATATGCATTATTATCCATACTTAGTCACAGACAGCAATAAAAAGGAATGAGGCTTGCCAAAAAGCCTCACAGGTGCAGGTGTCTGCTTTCCTTCTGGTGCTGCCTCTCCCTCAGACGTGCTGAATAAAGCATTCCTGGTGCTCCCAGAAAAGCTCTTTGCTTAGCACATCCTCAGATCCAGAATACATGTTGGGAAATAGTCAAGCACCAAGTTGGTAACAGGTGCTCTGGGACCTGAGTGTTGGAAAAACCATGAATTTCACTGGCTGCAGTAAAGGGTGTTCACACAGGTCTTGTATTTACCATAAGAGAACCAAAGAGGAGGCAAAGTGGGGAATGAAGAAACAAATTTGGATATCATGTAAGTCTAGCAGAGAGGGTCTGAGAGAAAGAATCTACTTCTGAACTTCTGTAGGGGCAAAAAGCAAAAGGGCCAGCTTCCCAACTTGGGTCCAGCTGCTGAGGTTTCCATATTACACAACTATAATTATCTGTGCACTAGAGAGAGTTCTTTATCCTCTAAGGATAAACAGAGGCACAAAAGACCTACAAGACTTTTCTAAGGTAGAAACTTATCCTTCTATTGCTAGTTTATAGTGCTTTCTGTTCAATCCCTATATTGAGAGGGAGTTGATATTCCCCCATTTTCAAAAGAGCTGCTGGGGCAAAACATTTGTTTCCTTGAACACCCCTCTCCCTTTTATTTCCAATCACTTGCAGAAATTTTGGCTCTTTTCCCTGGCAGCAGCAGTCATCATTGACAGCAAGACCCAGGTAAGTATCCTTTCTCCTATTCTCCTCACAGAGCTGCCTGGAAAGGTCTTGGTTGTTGAGAAAATCTTTCCAGTGAGAGAGAATCACAAAAAGATCTGAGCATTTGAGAGTGCTGTGGCTCTCCAGAGAGCACAAGAAAACAGAATGCCTGCCTCTTTTCCTGGCAAGAGTAATTCCATTTACAGCAATTAATGTAACCATGAGGGGCATTTAACAGAGGGCAAAAAAATAAAAAAAAGAAGGAAGATATTTGTCAAACATTCTCCAGATCTTGCTTGCCCTTGGAGCACTGGAGGGAAGCTAAGTGAAGGTAGAATCCTCATCAAAAAACCCTCTAATCATCTGTCAGATCCTCCTGGTTTTCTATCAAACTCAAATGCAGGTTCTTTCCTTCTGGCTGTGCAACAAAGAGTAGTAAAAGTTTAGAATTGCTGATCTTTATTCTCATGCCCTTTTTACCCTTTCTCTGGAGCTCCTGCTTCTCTTCCTCAGTTCCTCTCTCCTTAGACCTTTCCAATGCTGAACAGACAAATGCATCCACCAAAAGAAAAATACAGCAAGAGCCCTTGTGCAGCCAGTGGATTCACCTCCTTCAGCTCTCTCCAACACTTCCAGGACTGCATAAATACAGTAGCTGGATCCTTCACAACAAAATAATCTCCAGAGTCTGGTTCCATCACCTGTCACCCTCCATGTGCACCTTCCTGCCACACCTTCAAACCTCCAGCAAGGAAGAGACTGGCAGCTGAATGGAAAACTACCAAACTCTGAATTCAGGGACTCCTCAAACGAGGCTGGCATTGTCATTATTGCCTTGTTTTGGAGGGAACATCTCTGCAAACCTCCATCATACTTGGCATCTTGTACTAGGGGACATTAAACACCTCTGTGCATTCACAGAGCCCAGACAGGGTGAAATGAAGAGATAGTCCTATGCAAAACAAACAAAGCATCCAATGAACAGAATAAAACAAAAAAAACCAATAGCTAGAAGTGGAAGCATATGGAGCTTTGGAGCCAGGAATCAATCTCTCCTCCTGCAGTTGTTTTAAGTACAACAGACTCAAGTGAAAGATTGGCGTGGCTGGGCTATTCCCTTCAATCCAATCAAATCTCCTCTATGGAAGATCCAATAATAAATTAAATTATTCAGCTAAATGATGAAGACCTTTGAAACTGCAGTGCAAGCTCTACATGTACTTTTTTTTCTGCAAGAAATTCCTTCAGTGTATTCTCTGCTGTTTCTTCCCCTGACTATATTTGCCTGTAACCCAAGCAATTCAGAAGGAGTACATCAAAGGCAAGCAGTCTCTCACCACGAAATAAAGGCAATCCTGGGATATGAGTTGGTACTGATTTTCACAGAAACATTTACTCTGTAGTTGGCTCTGAAAAATGGCCCTTTCATGCAGTGAGCATACAAGCACTACAGAAACTGGATTATTCTGGGGCATGGGCCCAGAAAAAAATAAGTGATTTCAAGAAAATTTAAGGGAAGACACAGCTTTCCTTCTTCTAATAAAATAGGTAGCCTGAGTGCCAAATGTTTCTCTGTAAATAACCCAGTAAATAAATTACCACGGCAGCTGCAGCCATCAACACATTGTCCATGACACACTTCATTGATATTCAGGCTCTGGCAGGTTTTGGCACATGGGGATACACACTCCTTATACTCCATGCCAACTGGACATCTTGGCTCTGAAACAATTAAAAGAAATTAGAAATGCAAATTCCTCAATAACTCTTAAACCAACAAATCCCTTCATTATCAAAGGTTGAACCACAGAGACACAAAAGGTCATGTCAGCTTCCAAATGATTGTTTCCCTTTTAGAAGCAGAATATTTTAGAAATATTTGATTTTCTGTTTGCTGCAATATCATCACCTGTCAGGTAGCATGGTTAATACTCAGAGGTTAAAGCCTCTGAGTTTTGTTTTTTAATAAATTGAGTCTTAATAACTAAACTCAAGTGCATTAAGAATGCTCAAACCCAGGGAGTAGTTTTGCAATAAACAAATTAGACAGACACTGTTGTTTATACCTTTAAGCCATGCACGAGTAAGTGCAAGAACGAGTAAGTTCACTCATTTGTGAGCTTATCCTGTTTGGTGTTTCCAGGGAGAGCCAGGAGACAGTTAAAACTCTGAAATCCCATCCTCCTTCTTCCAGAGAGCCACCAGCTCAGGATAACACTCATGCCGTGGTATCTCCACTGCTGCCATTATCTAAGCCAGGCCATTATGCAAACACACCCCATTACAGCCATTCCCTTCTCTTCAATGCATTCACACACCATGCCCTACAAGACTGTGAGGGCATGGGGTGGGAAGAAAAGGTTAGAGCCTGCCCTTTCCAAGAAAACCCTCTGCTGAAGAGGTGGGAGGGTAATGAAGGAGTGATCTTGCCCTGGGTGCCCTGGGCTCAGGCACCAACTCACACTTGCACAGTGTGCCCAGCACTAGAGCCCTTCCCACACAGCAGAGCATTCCATACCTCCACCATCATCATCACCATCTCCTGAGAAAGCATCACAGCACCAACAAAGGGTGATAGAAAATTAAGCTGCTCCCTCTTTCCTGACTCAGGAGATAAAACCAAATTGTGGCTCGTGAATTCAAGGGTTAGAAATGAGCTCTAAAGCCCCTGGGATCACAGAAAGGCTCATTTCACTTGTGGCTTTTAATCAGACTTACAAAGAGCCCCAGCAAAAATGGGTTCTCTGGCTCACACCCTGAGCAAGGAGATGAGCTTTAATAGATCTCTTTTATGTCCCAATGGAAAGGTAATAAATTACTGCTAGAACTCAGACTGTACAATCTCTAGAAAAAGTGGCTGGCAGCACCTTGCTGCCTCTAACCACATTCTGAAGGCACACTTTTCTTCAGTGGCCAGCAGCAGAATATCTTTACCAGAGAATCAAGTGCTGTCAGTACAAATCAGACAGTTTACCCCATGAAATCAATTCACACAAACATGCCAAGGAAATTTTCCTTTTTCATAACAAAAAGACATGAGAAAAATCACTGAGAACATGATATTAGTGGATTTTTAAATTCGTTTTTGAATGCTCTGTATTAAACCACAGTTCTGCAGTGGAGGTATCAGCAGTAGGTGCAAACATTACTTTTCCTCTGTAAACACAATCCATCTCAGTCTGTGCACTTCCTCTTTGCAAAACCTCAGCACAGATGCAATCAGGACCTCTGAACTCAGCAAAATTGAGCTAATAAAGGCAGCAGTTCAGATGCAATCAGGATCTCTAACCTAGGCAAAAATTGGCTTAGAAAAAGCACCATCTCATTTTCAAGGCAATTGATTCAAGCAAATAAAAAGTGAAACAATTGTGTTTATGCAAAAACCTTAGAGAGCATTTCACAAAGATGCTGACTTAAAAATACTGCCTGGAAAATGTCACACATCTGAACCATATGTGAGATAGCACCTAAACATCTTAGTCTGTACCTTTGTGTATCAAATAGGCCTTCACTGCCTGTGTAGACTGAGGTGGGACATGCAACAGCTCAGGATCTTCTTTATCTATAGGTCAAATAATACTGCCTTGTGGACAAAAAACTTCTAGAAACAAAGGTGATTGATGGAGAGCTGAGAGGTGAGTGAGCAAAGGCACTCCCCTACAAATGAACCAACCTCCTAAAAAAGCACCGAGTTGCTTTTATAGCTGCAGGACAGAAATCTACAAGACAAGCACCATCTTTTTTGGGGATGAGCAGCCTAGGAATAAATCTGCCAGCTTACTGCATGAACTCTCTTCAGGCCAGCCCTCCAAAAGGACTCCTTGGTGAGCACAGCTCCTGGCGTACTCCAAGAAGGCGGGGCAGTGACAGTCCACACCCTGGGGACAGGCACAGATGTCCCTCTCACAGAGGCTGATGTACGGCTCGGGATCCACACGGTGGTGGCACCGGGAGAAGGTCAGGGATGTGCTCATCAGCTGGCAGGTCTCCAGGACGTCCTGCATGAGAAATGAGGGGCAAAGGGAACAAAATTACTCCTTGTAGTCTCAGGAGGACAAGGGGAAACCCAGCTTTTCCAAACACACCATCACCACTGTTGTTGAACAACATCACAGCTCTTATTTAACACCACCAAGCAATTAATAATAGTCAAGAGCTAATAGTGAGCTCTGCCCATTTATTCCCCACATCCATGGATACATTAACCACTCTATGATAATCAGGGTAGTATCACATAAGGGATGTTTCACACAGAAACACGTCAGTCAGCAAAAGGATGGAGACGCTCCGCCTCCTTTGGCTTCCCAGAAAAGAGCTGGATGGTATCTGGATTCCCAGGAAGATGCAAACAGCAGCAGAGGAGAACTGAGTTACATAGGGAGAAAAAAAAAACCAGACAATTTTTTGGATAAAAAGAGAACCAGAGCACGTGTCCAAGGGAAAGATTTGAGACTGACTGAAATCCCAGGAATGAAATTTGTTTTCCACTTCTGGCCACACGTTCCCCATCGTTCCTGCTGGCTTGTCCAAAGCACAACAGGTCAATTTAGCTCAGATAAATAGGAGAACAATAGCCCAGGGAAGAAAAGCAATTTGTTCTGCTCTTCTCCTGAGTTAAATCAGCATGGTGACAGCCAGTGTGAGGGGAGGACACCACAGGGACATGGGAGGAGGGTATCAAGACCTCTTCTTTCAGACAGCAAATAAGAGGAAGCTTGACTGTATGTGAAATGAAACCTTAAAGAAAACTTAGTGCATGATTAAGTTCTCCAGGGGAGGCTCCCAAATAAACTCTTTCGTGCACATTATGTCACAGTTCAATGAGCCTGAAGTCCTCAGTGAAATTTTTTGAAAGGATGGCACTCAATTTAGGTAAGTGAAAAAAACGATTTTCTGATCCAACACAAGCACAAAGAGTTAGAACATTACTTTTTTTGTACTTATTTGTCAGTGTTTTATGTTAGCAAATGTAACTATGGTGTATTTTGCAGATGTTATACTCAGTGGTTAGAAGGGAGTCATATTCTTTAGAGTGCTGCACAGCTACAGTTCATTATTTCTAAAAAAACTTTACATCTACCTGAAGTGACAGCACATACAAGTTGCTGTGTAAAAAAAAAAAAAAAAAAAAAAAAAAAATAAAATCACCTTGTTTTCTCATTTTCTGGGAGATGAAAAATGGAGAGCAAAAAAACCCCACAGGAAAAGATCAAGGAGTCTTCCCTGAATGGCAGCTGTGGTGCCTGTACAGGAAAACTGCTGAGAAGAAAATACCTCTTTATTTTGGCTAAAGGGTGTTTTGTTCAGGTGATCCACTCAAGCTAGTACATGTCTGAGCCAAGACAGGATTTCTTGCTTATGAAAACAAACCAACCAGAAATGTCTAGTCCATTGGGAATGTGTTCCAAGTTTAGCAAAGGGCTCAGGGAACAACCACATGTGCAAAGAGGTTTTGAGCTTTCTGAGAAAGGACTCAGGGAACTTAAAAGAGTGCTAACTGAGAGCTGGACATGGTGAAAATCAGAAATTCACCTACAGCCTGGGATAACTCTGATGCCCAGACAGCACCCACCATGCTGAATCAGATGAGAAAAAAAAAAAAAAAATACTAGAAGGGGGGAGCAGGAACTACATAAATGGTGGTTGGTGCTGCTCTAAGACTCAAAGAAGTACAAAAAAGCTGAAAAAGTGCCCTAAGGGTGGAAGTAGCAACAGAAGAAGCCAAGAAAGCTATTACAGCAGTGCTTGGAGATGAAACTGATAAAACCAAGAGCCAGCTCAGAGCCATTCAGAGGATGAGCAGTACAGCAACTCCTGGATCAAAGCCTTGATCCAGATAGTATCAAGTACAGCAGAAAACCAGTATATGCAACCAGCCCCATTTAGGGGCTGAGCTAAGAAAGTTTCTTAAGGTAGCAGCCTGTTAATACAACTCAAACAGCAAAACTCAGGTTGTATACTCCTCTAAAAGGAATATTTTAGATGGGAGTGACTTAAAGGAGATTACACACCAAAAAAAATTAACCCATTTTTCTTTTCCTCTAGTTCTTTGGTCTTGGAATTGTTCACTAACAGCAGAGCTAAAGGCTGAGCTCCAGCTGATTATCTAGAAATCAAGTGATCTATGTTGAAAAGCAACAAACAGTTCATTTTCTTTATGTAAAGGTTTTCTTGCCATTCAAATTTCATCAGATTTTCCAGTGATTTTTTGCAAAGAATTATAGGTGAAAATTTCCCATCTTTCAGACATAATAAGCTGAAATATGGGTAAATCCAAATAGATTAAAAAAAAAATAAAGCACCATGAGGGTATGGTCAAGGACAGAATGACCACCCTTGGAGATATTCAAAATGTGAGTGGACAAGGACCTGAGCAGCCTGACCTAGGATGCCCCAGTTAGAAGCAGAGAATTGGACTCAATGACCCCTTCCAACTTTAACCATTCTGCCAACTATTTTTATTTTCACTCCTTCCTTTCTTTAAAACTCACTGATCAGGCTGGACTAAGAGAGGTTCTTATTCTTTAGTTTAGAGGACAATGGTGAGTATTAGATATTGGCAGCCTCAGCCTCTGCTGTAACACTCCTGCTCCACAAAAAGAAATATTTAAACACAACAGAGTGAAGCCTCAGGCTGAAACAGTTCTTAGGGTAAAGGTGGCTGAAAGATCAAAATTAGCAGGATTGACTGCAGTATCTGAAATGCAGGTGAAGGTCATAAAATTTCTCCCTTCCCTTTCTGCACAAGTCCTGTTTTAATTGTTTCTTTAAATAGGTTGGCAGGGTCCTGGCACTGACAACCCTCAGCAACCACAAAACTCGCTGACCTTCTTTCTGCCCCAGGCCCACCACACAGAGCTGGAGGTGGAATTTTGTACATTCTTCCCATTTCTGTGGCATTTCCTTCTGCTGCTGCATGAGCTGCATTTGTCTACGGCTCAACAATTACCATTAAAGAGAGAGAACCTAAAAAATAACAGAAGAAATCCAAGACACCCTCTAATTCCCTATGGTGTGCAGATACACATATGGATTCTCCAGAACACTCGGGAAGGATAAATTTTGGTGCCATAACTGGGCATAATTTTTCAGAAAATATATTTCATGGAGAAAGATTTAGCCTCCCATCTCCCCAATTTAAAAGCATCCAAACCCAGTTTGTTTAATACACAAAACACTAGCTGTATGTTTGAGCAGACTAAGTAACGACGGAAAGAAATCACTTGCCTTGGATGCTGATTAATCTGATGAAGAAAAATGAGATTTTAGATATAGTGGGTCCTCATTTTCACCCATGTAATGTATTATTATATTGTTCAGAATGATTTGGGTTGGAAGGGACATTACAGAGCCTCTAGTCCAATTCCCTGCCAGGAGCAGGAACACCTTCCACTAGATCAGGTTGCTCCAAGCCCTCCTAACCTGGCCTTGAACTTTTCCAGAGACAGGGCTGAACCTCTGGACCATTGCTGGACTTGCCACTGACCCCAGCCATGATGTATTAGGGTCCAAAGCTGAAAATTTTTACTTGTTTTCACATCTGGGAATGAATGATATTCCTTCATCATTACATATGGAAGTATTCCATGGGATAATGGGGGAACTGTTTCTTACCAGCTGCATTAAGGGCTGAATTTCAGCAAAAGCAGAAATTAGCTGAATTTTAATTTCAATCATTTTCACATCTAACACGCTATAGGTATAATTTCCTAATAAGAAAAGAAAAAAAAAAATAGAAACAATACAGTGACCTCTGGCCTCCACACAATTTCTCTTAGAGGGGAAATCTAGAAAATAAAGGTAATATATAAGAACACAGTAATCAAATGCAATGCTTTAAACCAAACACACTTTTGTTTTCAAGGCTGCCTTGTTGCTGTAGTTTTCCACCCATTTATACTTTCAGACCCAGGCTGTTGGTCATCTTAGAGCCTGTTAAATTGCAGTTCTTTGTTGAACAGCCTAAACCAGTGAAATAAATGGATCAGAAAATGCAGCAAGGCTCCTTTTTGGTAACTAAACATCAGCTGCAGAGGGCAGGGCATGGTAGGAAGGCTTTCTTCCTCCCTCCAACACTGCCCAGTTTGGAATTCTCCTGGATCTCGAGGCAAGGTAGGTAACCACACCACATGTGTGTGTGTGTTTTAGAGGTGGAGGGCAGGGAAAGGCCCTGGCAGCAGTGGGATAGGAGAGTGAGCTGGTTCAAGACTTTTCAGCTGACACACAGAGCCATTAAACAAAACAAAAACTTTAAAAAAAAATATTTTCAACATTTTTTAGGATTTGAAGGTAAAGGAGCAGCAGGGCTTTCTTATTCCTCTGCATAGAGTCATACAATGGTTTGGGTTGGAAGGGACCTTAACGATCATCCCATTACAACCCCACTGCCATGGGCAGGGACACTTTCTACTATCTGAGGCTGCTCAGAGCCTCATCCAACCTGGCTTTGGACACTGCCAGGGATGGGGCAGCCACAGCTGCTCTGGGCAACCTGTGCCAGGGCCTCACCACTCTCACAGCAAAGAATTTCTTCTTAACATCCTTAATATATTATCTTCTTAATATCTAAACCTGCTCTTTGTCAGTGTGAAGCCATTTCTTCTCTTCCTGTTACTACAATTCCTGCTAAAAGAAGCCAGAAGCCATCTCTCCAACGATGGTGTTGGCTGGGGAGAGGGACAGACAGAGAGGGTAAAGAAAACCACAGTCCTACTCAGTGTAGGGACACTGGGGTGGGAGGAGTGCCTTGAAGCAGAGCTGTTGTTTCCCCCACCTAACAGCTGACTGCCTGGCAGGGAGGGAGGTTGGGAGACCAAGGAGATTTACATTCCTGAAGCTGAGGCAAGCAAACAAAGCACGCTATTAAAAAGCCCTACATTCTTCAGGAGGCACTTGTTTGGCCGGACTTCTATTAATAGTGCTGTGTTTATTCTTGCACAGTGAATAAATTAAGGCAAGGATAAATGCTGTGAGCTTATGAACTCGCATGAGAGAGAATATGATTTCATTCAGTTTGTGGGAAAGAAAACTTTATCCACAAAGCATCAGTATTTACCAGTATCTGCATAAAATCCAAATTAGTTGTACTCGACCCATCAGACTGGATTTCACCCTGCATGCCACTCCCCAGCCTCAGCTGCAATGTTGTCACTTTCTAAACATTAAACTTGCCTGAACAGATAAAATTCCAGGGACCACAACCAGCCACAAGAACTACCCTTTCTCTGGAGCTGTAATCAGGTTTAAAGAGTGATACAGTGGTTTTTGGGTTGGAAGGGACATTTAAGATCACATAGCTCCATCCCACTGCCATGGGCAGGGACACCTTCCACTAGCCCAGGTTGCTCAGAGCCCCAGCCAACCCGGCCTGGGACACTTCCAGGGATGGGGCAGCCACAGCTGCTCTGGGAAACCTGTGCCAGGGCCTCACCACCCTCACAGGGAACAATTTTTTCCCAATATCCAATCTAACCCTGCTCTCTGTCAGTGTGAAGCCATTGCCCCTTGTCCTGTCACTCCAGGCCCTTGTCAAGAGTCTCTCTCCATCTTTCCTGTGGGTTCCCTTCAGGCACTGCAAGGCCACAATGAGGTCACCCCAAAGGCTGAACAATCCCAATTCCCTCAGCCTTTCCTCCCAGCAGAGCTGCTCCATCCCTCTGATGCCCTTGGTGTCCTTGCTCTGTCCTGGATGCAGCAGCTCCCTGTCCTGTTGAACAGCCCTGTCCCTAAAAAAGCCTCATGCAGGTTGGAACCCCTCCTGCTTTGGTGCTTGACACAACAGACCCTTACTCAGGTCAGGTGTAAAGTCTGGGTGTTTCATGACAGAAACACCCCCCACACCACCTCTGCCCAAGCAAGAAACATCAGCTGGAGATTTCCAGCCTGAAATCACTGCTGTAATTCCTCAGCCAGTTTTGCAGGTAGTGAGGCTGAAGTGCTGGGGGCATGAGCATCCTTCACTGAATTTCACAACACATCTGGAGCACTCCCATTCAAAATCTTAATGGAAGTATAAAGAGCCAGAACTTTTAACCTGTCCAGCTCTTAGTTAGCCTTTTCCAGGAAACCAGGAAACCAGCACTCAGGGTAGCTGGAGAGCAGATATATTCAAAGAAGTGCTACTAGTCTTGAGAAACTATTTGAGTCTAATTTAGTAAATACTTGTCTATAGGACTTGTGTAGTGAGAAACTAACAACTACATTTCAGCCTCAGTTACTCTGGTATAAATCTAAACCTGGCACCCAGGAAATCATTCTGATTTACAACAGAGTACATAGAATCAGCTGTAACCCCTCAAGGGATGAAGGCTCAATTTACCATGACAGTCATAACCTGTTAAAACCACATGCTTCAGTAAATATTCAAAGCTACTTTCTTCCCTGAGCTGGTGGCCATCTGCCTGTATCCACACCCTGTCTAAGGGAAACAAGAATCTTGTTTGTACTTATAAAAGACAAAAAGAAAAAGGTTGATGCAGCAAAAAGGGTCACAGAGTTGGCCAAGGCAAACAGTTCTGTGTTTCTTCAATAAATCAGCACTACCAGCCATACATGTAGCTGAAAGAACTTCCTCCTGGGAAGGGAAATAGCCTGGTGACACAGAGCTTTTGGAACAGAAACAGAAAACATCTCCTCTGTCAAAAACAGCCTGGCTGGAGCATCTCCCTCCTCTGCTGACTCCCAAATATATAAACTGCAACAAATTCACAAATCCCATTTGGGGAGGCAGTGTCCAGAGAGGCTTGAGAACTTCCCTGCTGGGACAATCAGAAAGGGAATTAACTACCTCATTCTACAGGAATCACTGAAACACACCTTTCCCAAGTAACATCATCATTTCTTTGGCAGTAACTCACAATTCAGCCCCAAACAAGGTGTTTATCTGTTTAAATGGTCAGGTTGGGGGAAAGGTGGTTATGTATACATAGATAGATATGTTACAGGGTGGATATAAGAACAGGTTCTTCCCCCAGAGGGTGTTGGGCACTGAACAGGCTCCCCAGGGAATGGTCACAGCCCCAAGGCTGCCAAAGCTCCAGGAGAATTTGGACAACACTCTCAGGCACAGAGTGGGATTGTCAGAGTGTCCTGCAGGGCCAAGACCTGCCCTGGATGTGATCCTTGTGGGTCTCTCTATTCCAAATTAGAATATCCTGTGATTTCTGTTCTTCTGCCAAAGGGCAGGCAAGTTGCCTTTCAGGTAGGGGAGGACTGAAACTGGAATGGCATCTCACAGCACCAACCTTCTCTGCCATATCAGATGAAATGTTGCAGGTGTAACTCGGAGTCTGCACCCTCTTGCAGCGCTTGTTTTCACTGTGCAAAGCCCAGGAGTTGGCAAAATCGTAACTGCTCCCCACCAGGGTCCCTGGGAATAAAGAAGAGGAGAAGCAACATGGCTATTTGAGGGGTTTTAGCAACAAGTGGACATTACTGCCTGCTGTTAACATGACAGTCTGCCAGAAGTTCTCTTTAAAAATATAAACTGTTGCCTCAAACAAATTTTTATTCCAAACAGATTGACTGTAGGAAAGCCACTATCAGTGATATGGATTTTCTTCTGCTAAGGATGTCTCTAAGGCCAAGGACAGCTTAAAGCCTGCAGAAGGCAGCTCTCACCTCCCACACACCTGCATGAACATGGCAGGAGTTTGTGCTGGTCAGCCACAATCTGCAAAAGTCAAAGCATGCCTGCACATCTTACAACTTAAAAGTTGTCAATAAAACAATATATTAGAGAGACAAACAAACCCAGCTGTTTTCCCTAATCAAAGAAAGCATTAGCACTCTTGATCCTAGCTAGTCTTGATTCTTTTCCTGTCCAAAACTAAACCTTGTGTGCAAAGAACCTTAACATGCACCACCATGGTTTGGGCCTTTCTTCTTCCTGGGCAAGGTGTCCTGAAACACACTCCTCTGTCCCAGGACAAGCAGCTCCTGGCCCAGGTTTAGCAAGATTTGCATCTATTTTGCATAAAACAAAGCTGAATGAGTTTGTGTGGCTGCAACTTCCCTGGAGATGCAAACCACCTCTCTGCTGCTCTTGCTCCATCCTTCTGAGAAGGGGATCCTCCCAGAGAGGGAATGTTTCCTCCACCCTCTTTTGCCACCCATGGCCTTGCTTCCAGGACTGTCTCTGCTTCCTATTGTGGGTACCTGCTACTAAATTTTGTGACCCTCAGTTGCTTTTTAAAACCACGTTGTGGTGCCTGTGAGAATATCAATTGCCAGTGTTAATGCATTCCCAAGACCTTATATATTCTATATTGAAATACATACCTGGCTGTATCTAAAAACCAAAATAAATTCTCCTCAAATATACTTACAGAATATTTAATAATATATACATGTATAGATAAAGATTCCATTGAGCTCCCTGTTTAGTACAAACACAAGGAATATAAAGACCATTAAAACTCTTATTAAACTATGGAGCAGTCATGAAAACTGCACTGAGAATGCTAAGGCAGAGGTATTAGGACCTATGGAGTTTTTTGTGAACTAGAAATTAGGGCCTTTTAAAGGTAGCCCACCTGTATTAGGCCCACAGCAGATATCAAAGGAGGAGGACTCCCAGGGAAAGAGAATAAAAGACACAAAATTTTCATCTATGCAGCCAAGACTTGGCACAAGAAAAGAAATGCAGCGGCAAGAAGAACACAACCCTTCATCTTACCACAGATTATAAACATTAAAGCAGCAATGCAAGGCAGCCTGAGGAAAAGCAAGGTGCCAAATTCCCTCTTGTTTGCAGCAAGGCAGCCTTTCCCTGGCAGGTGTGTAACAGGAGCTGGGCTCTGCTCTGAGGAAGTGTTTCCCAAGCCTTGGATGCACATCTATGCCAGAATTCCTGCTGGCAGCTACCCCCAGGGGCTCCTTCACCCACAGGCACTAAAGGTTGAATTTGAAGGTTGGCACTAAAATACAGGTCACTTGTTTTTTCATTTCTCTCCTTCCAATAAACTTTTTTCTCCTGCTTGTAAATTTATACCTCTTGTGCGATTCTTTTACGCAACATTTGCATTGTGTGATTTTAATTCTTTGTTTGCTGTAGGCTGTGACTTGCACTTCAAGTAAGTGAAGGGCCTGGAGAGTCAGTCCTGTGAGGAGCAGCTGTGGGGGCTCAGCCTGGAGAAAAGGAGGCTCAGGGGGGACCTTGTGGCTCTGCACAACTCCCTGACAGGAGGGGACAGCCAGGGGGTTTGGGCTCTGCTCCCAGGGAACAGGGACAGGATGAGAAGAAATGTTCTCAAGCTGTGCCAGGAGAGGTTCAGGTTGGATACCAGGAAGAAATTCTTCATGGAGAGGATTGTCAAGCATTGGAACAGGCTGCCAAGCAGGGTGGTGGAATCACCACCCCTGTAAGTCCTCAAGGAATGACTGAACATGGCACTCCGTGCTCTGGTTTAGTTGACAGGGTGCAGACCACTCAAAGGTTGGACTTGATGATCTTGGATATCTTTTCCAACCTAAATACTTCACTTATTTGATGAGGCTTCAGGAAGAAAAAATGGGGAAGGAGAAACATCCCTAGCACATCTGACTGCTCTGGGTAGAGGGAAGAGCAGCTGCCAACACCTGTGTCTTTCCTCCCACCTGACACCTCCATTTCCTTCTGCTGAACAACCCGAGAAGGGAAGAAAGGAAAGGCATTGGGAGAGACCACACAGCAGGCTAAAAAACAATCTGGGGTTTAAGTAGGCAGGTGATGCTCTCAACATAATCTGGCACTGCAATTCCACCACAGAGCAGGACTGGTTTTGCAAGCTGGACTTATCTCTTGCACAGCAGAGTTCTGTTTTGCCTTTTGTCCCTTCTGTGGTCACTTCTTCCTGAAAGCACCCAAGATTCTGCAGAAACAACTCCCTCATCAGAGCCCTACATGCACAAACCCTCCCTGTAGCCTGGGTGGGCCTTTGGCTAAAGCACTGGTTTTGCCTGAGACTTGAAGGAAACACGTTGAAAATGGAAATTGTCACAGAACAAAATGAAAACAAAGGATTTGGACACAAGTGCTTGAAGAAGAGGTGCCTGATATGCACCACAGAACAGCCCCCAGCAGGTAAACCGGCTGCTCAAAAGCTAAGTCCCCCCTCAAGCAGCCAGCTGGGGTGGAATCTCCTTTTAGGATGCAAAATGAGTTCAGGAGGCAAATATTAATGGAGAACACAAATCCCACCTGCTCCTAACATCCCAGAAACATCGCAACAGCCATGACCTTGCAGAGGTCTTTGAGGAGAGGGTCACTCCCCCACCACCTGAGCAGCAGGCAGGGTCTCCAGGGGTGTCCTGCTGGACCCTGCCTTTAGTGCTCCAATTGCTGTCCTCACATCTGTCTCCCTTCAGAAAGATTCTCAGATCAGTCATGGCCACTCTTCACAGCAAAATCATTGTTCACTATAATTATCTGCACCCCCAATCACCAGTTCCTTCTGAAATCTGAAACTGGCACCAGCTTGTTTACTTTGACACCGATGGCCAGGCAAGCAAAGCATCAGGAATAACCACCCTATGCTCCAGGCATGGAGCTGGAAGCAGGAACCCTGACCTCCTTCCCTGGACCTCCTGCAGATTTTCCATATGGCCACAGGCCCATCAGATAACTCTCCCAGGCTCTGTTAACTCATCTATAAAATAAATGCAAGAATTTGGTCAAGACAATTCAGTCCTGTGAGTCTTGATTGGTAAATAAAGTCTCAGTTGGTAAACAACCCACTTGCACATGTTGGTTATTTTTCATGCAATTGGGATTGTGGTTGACAGTGGGGTTTTTTGTTTGTTATTTGGGGGGCATTTTTTACACCATTTTACATGGTTCCAGACAAACAAAGCTGTTGGTAAGGCTGCCCAAAAATGGATTCATAGTTTGCATCAAATTAATAACACAAAATAACAAAGTCACGGGCTATAAAACCTTCCCGGCCCTCTCCAGTTCAAAGAATATAAAATTAGTAATGTTGAACAGCAGAGGGAAAGAGCCACCTCCAAAACTCTACAGCCTAGTGATGCAGCCATAGTCCTCACAACAAAAATGTCTTACTTCAATCCCAGATCCTGGAAAAAGCTCAAGGGTTAGGAGTGCAGGTTTCTGGCATCTCAGATGATTGCCCTAAAACAAGGAGAGTCAAAACAGAAGTCATCTTGACCAGTACCTTTTAAAATTCCCTTGGGAATCTATTCCCTTTACTTCCAATTGAAAATGCAAGAAAATGGGATTGCTGACTCAGCCTAAACAAAAGCATTCAATTTGCCTAAAATCAAATTACTGATATCCTTTAAAATGCCAAGAAATTTGCATTTCAGAATGACCTAAACTTTTGTTTACTTTCTTAGGCAAAAAATTAAAATATTTATCATCTGCACTACCATCACTGTGAGTTTGGAATGTGCTTTAAAAGCTTCTGGTGCCAGGTATTACATACTAAGGAGTCACATATTCAGTCATACACATCTACACTACTTCTGAAATTAAATCATTACTTGAAATATCAGATTTTCCTTGCAGACACTGCCTGTTTCTATGTGTTTAACCTTTATTGACTCTCTTGTGAATATATATATTCACCATATATTCTGCATTTCAGGAGTTTAAGGCTAGAGGATGTTGCTCACAGCTGGAACAAGCTTTACCCAAAATTCTTCATGGGTATTGTTTTATCATAAATATATTTGTAATTTGGATACCACATTCCCAGAAACCTGTTTCCTGCCAGTGCCAAGTAAAACACAATGAGATGCTGGATTAATTTGGACTGGGATTTTTTTTTCCTTCCACTATGCTAAGTGTGTGTGGCATGCACAAAGAACAAAATGATGAAGTGACATCCTTGTGTTGGATTTGAATGATCAGTTTAGCACAGAGAGACTTCAAGGATGACCTAGACATCCAAGAAATGACTGGATGTGGCACTTACTGCCCTGGTTGTGTTGACACGGTGGTGTTTGGCCAAAAGTTGGACTTTATCTTGGAGGGTTTTTTTTCCAGCCTTAATGATTCTGTGCTAAGAGTATTAGGCACAGGCTGAGGCTGCAGGCACAAGGATAAGCTCTGGCAGCTTTGCTCACTGGGGAGGAATTCCCTCACCATTTCTGCAGGGCAAGAACGTGCCCTGAGACCATTCACATGCTGCAGGGCTAAGGGGATTCAGCAACTTGCTCCTGTGTGCCCATCCTGAAGAGCTCCCAGGATCACATTGCCTTGTGCTGTGTCAGATCTCCTCTGTCTTGCCATGTAAGTCATCTCTTCTGGTCTGTGCTTTCAATTCTCAGTGGTAAAATGCTTGTGACAATGGTCAGAATGGTCACAGCCATGGGCTGAAGGTGGCCAAATAGGTATCTGAGCATCTAGAAAAAACACAGTTTCATGTGTCTGATATGAGCAAAGGCTGGCAATCAGTTAGAAGTGCATGCTGAGGTCAGAAAACAGAGTCTGTTCAACTGGCAAGACTTAGAAGCCTTCACAGAATGGCCATAAAGGACCAGACCTTATCTGCCGGGAAAAAAAAAGCAGAGGGGAAACCCTTCATTAGGGTCTAGGAGAAAAACAAACAGACAAAAGACTAAACAAAACCCCTAGAAAGTTTCCGAGACATTTCTTTTTTATATTTTAGTTATGCTTAAAGTATGAGAACAAACTCTCAAGGTTAGTCATGGTTTTACTTCCATATCCAATAAACAAGCAAGCCCATAGAATAAAATCAATGTTGTTTGTCAGTCTGGACAGGACATGAGCACTTCTCCACAGGATGAGCTATTGTAGAAGCCGTGTCAATGGCAGTGACTCAGCACCACAGCCTGTCTCAAGGGCAGTGTGTCTGCAGCTTTGGGAAAAGGTTCTTCCCCCAGAGGGTGGTGGGGCACTGAACAGGCTTCCCAGGGAAATCATCACAGCCTCAAGGCTCCCAGAGCTCAAGGAGCATTTGTACAACACAGTGGGATTATTGGGGTGTCCTGTGCAGGGCGAAGACTTTCTGATCCTTGTGAGTCCCTTTCAACTCAGCGTATTCTACAAACTCCAAAACCTACTGGAGAGGCTTTTTTGGGAGGTTCAAGAACTAATACATAAAGCCTTCAAAGCTCAGTCTCACCAACATTAATTTACCAGGGTATTAATTTTATTCTCATCATTCAGAGCTCCAGGATTTCAATAGCTGAGCATCCAAAGTATCCACAGAAACAATGTCTGTTTGTTTTATTCTCTCATCAGTTCTCCATTTCCACACTAAAAACACAGTGAAGAATCATAAGTGCATCATGACAACAGCACATTTGAATAGATTATAGAACAGGAGTATAAATATATCAAGAGAAAAGAAAAGCAATTACAGTGTTCATTAAGTTTTAAACACCCTTCTGTTCATGCCTCCTTTATTTACTTGCTGTAAGTGGTAATATCCACTCATAGACCAGGTGCTTTGCCTCACCTTTCACCACCATCCTAAAAGCAATCCAGATATCAATTAAGTTCTATATCATACTACACTTTAAGGGAAAAATCAGACTAACTTTATTATTAAACAACAATAATTTCTTTCCCTAAAATATGGGAAAATCATATTTTCATTTGTTTCCACTGCATGTCAGTCTCAAGCACAAAGATCTTAATGCATCTCTTAGCAATATAAATCCATCCCAGAAATCTGATTGATTAGAACTGAGGCCCCCAATCTGATAAATTCCAGGTTTTAACAGGAAGCAGTGAACACACCAACAGGACACTTGCAACCTTCAGGTAACCCTTCACTGCCCTCAGATCACTAAGTCCTTACACCAAGCTGACATCCTGGGATAAGCTGACCTTCAGGAGACCTAATCAACCTGAAAGAAGAACTAAAAACTTGAGTGAAAAGAAAAGGGTAAAATGCTTCACAGACTTCCAAGAGGTTGCCTGCTTTTTCTGTTTAAAGAATATTACACCTCTTCCAGCTGTTTGTGTTGCCCCCCACCTGGAAGCTAGATTCAACAGTATATTAAAAAAACAAACAAGAAGCAGCAATCTGAATTATTCCATAACTGATTTACTTGGAGCAAGTTAAGAGACGCTCCAGTGAACCAGCAGAGCTGCCAAGGAGACAAACAGTGCGTGGGTGTAGTGACGTCCCTCACTGATACAACAAATTCAAGCATAATTCAGTCTAATTCCTTCTAAATTAGTTTAAATAAAAGGTCTTTTGTATCACTGGAAAAAACCGGCAGAATTGCTGACACACAGTTCTGTTCTTCAGGTTAAAATCACAGACCTGTGTATGCACACAGGTGGATAAACATAAGGAAATCCCTGACTTCTGTAAGAGACACAGAGAACACATTTTCTCTGTCACTTCTTTTATTTTACAGCTCCTCCAAGTAGAGACCCTGTCATGGACTTCATTACATTCCAAAATCTGTGGCTGTGCATGGAATGGTTTTATTAAGAAGGAAGATACAGCCTCCAGCATGTGAAACAAATACATCATGAAACACATTTTAATATGAGCAGCAGAGGGGCCTTTTCTACATTTGAACCATCCAAAGCATTACAGTCTCCTTTTCTGCCCCTGCTTTTTCTAAGAGTCTCACTACTATTTACTGTCTCAAGAAAAAGCCATAAACTTCATATCCCATCTCATTCAAACATCAAGGGATCCAAGCCCTGGCAAGCAGTTCTGTGACCAGAATTTGTTTCTTATTATTTACATTGCTGAAGGACAGATTAATCATTTTAACATACCATTAGATCTCTTTTTTTTCTGTACACTGAAACTATGCTTATGTACCCTGAGTGCCAGTAGGTCACATCTCTGGAGCACTGCCAGGCTCCTTTCCAAGATGCTTTGCCTCCCTTTCTATCTTCTGTATCATTTATTTTTAATATACATTTCATATTATTATTCTAATGTATTAACTAACTTCCAACCTCTCCTCCTCAGGTGAATGCTCAGAATTAAAAGACACTCTGAAATACCACAAATCAAGACCAATCCTTCAAATCTCAATCAGGGCTTTTCGGAAAATCTGAGTCTTCACACAAAGGTCTACACTGAGCAGCAAAATCAGTCTTGCCTCTTGTTCTCACAGGAATTGGTGTGATATAAGGTGCACCTCCAATCCAACAGCCCTTATACATGGGGTAATATCATTAAAAGGTAGAACAGCATCCCATGCCAAACCTGCAAGCAGCAGGAATTGAACCTTCTGCTGTTGCACCTTTCTATTATTACACTATCTATTCTTACTACCTCTTGGATAATTCATGAAAAATTAGAAGTTGAATCAATGGGTGTTTCACACAGCTTTTTTGCTGGGTCTTCTCCTTGCCAGCCCCCCATATGAATTAACCTGTAGCTTTATCTTTGCATTTGAAAGTCTCCAGGTTTCTAAACATGCTACATTCAGATGCCTGGGCTTTCCTCAGGAATGTGACAGCCATTTCCCTTCATGAGAAAGGCAGATGAAAGGACTTAGGCAGCTTTTCAGCACACCAAGTTGAGATACCTGACAGGTTCTGCAGAAACATTTTGCTGGATCAGCAATATCTTTGTTGAATCACCCAGCAGGAAAAGTGTGCAGAGCATCCATTAAAATACAATCAGTCAGTGGTAACCTTACCTTCCCGAGTTCTGAAGTCATCCTCAAGGAATTTATTAAAATTGCCACACAACCCACAGGTCTTATTATAGTGCTTTTCTTGAAGCAGAATCTGAATGTCTCCACTGGCATCAATCTTCACCACAAAGCCGTGCTCATCGCTGGATATTTTATAATAACCTGCCTCCTTCTCTATAAATATACCATTGGAGGCAAAAGGTATGGAAACCCTGGGGTGAAAAAAAACCAGGAAATTCTCAGCATGTGACACACACAACCCATCAGGTTGTTTTTCTGCTAGAATAATAGTTCCTACAGGTACCTTTTGTCGTCCTGCATCACAACTCCATCTAAAGAGAGGCGAAGACTGAAATATTCTCCGAGATACACAGAGAAACCAACTTTGTTCCCATCCTGGTAATCACCTGAGGAGATGAGACACAAGCAAATACTCTAAGTTCTGGGGCTCAGGAGGACAATTTGTAGTCAGTAAAAACTTCTTTTAAACTATGACCAACACAGAATAGTTATTAGTGAATATAAAAACATCTACCAAAGCAGTTGGTATGAAAGTCCCATACAGTTTTGGTATGGGATTATATCATCATGGGATTATATATGGGAAATATATCATCATTTCTATGCCCAAGAATAACTCTACAGAGGCCTATGCTAATTCCAAAGCCTTCTGTCCTAGAAGATGGGAATATTTCTTACTGATGTGGTTTAGAATACAGATAAAATTAGTTCTAAAGTATTGTATAGTTCATATTCCTGGGCTCAGCTTTAACACAGCCACATCTCCCTAAAAAATTCAAAATTAATAAAGGTCTTCTTTTTTAGTAGGAGTAGTAAGAAAATCCTTGTTTCTCAGCAGCCTATTTATGTGTGAGCCACATTACCAAGGGATAACAGAAGCCCCTGAAGTAATCCCACTGTACAAAAATAAGGCCAAAAAAACCTAATAGAAACCACAGACAAACAAAAAGAACCCAAACCAAGACCTCTTTTTATGCAGTGATCCCTCCTCTCTGAAAAAGGGGAATTATTTGTCTTTTTTCCCAGTGATGAGACCCAGCTCAGACTCACCTAATAGTGTGAAGGAGTGCTTGTGACAGTCCCCAGCAAGGAGGTAGCTGCAGTCCCCAGCAAAATTGTACAAGGAGCCATCAAATGTTTTGATGTGATCATTCCCAAAAAGGCTGCAACGGGCAACTGATGACTCCTGAAGTGAAGCACCTGATAACTCTGGGTATCAAAACACAACATTAACTTGCAATTTAAAACAATAATTTTTGCAGTTCAGGAATTTCTACCCAGTGATGTCCTGGTAGCTTCCAGGCAGACTGCAAGCCTGGTATGGCAGTCCATAGGACCACAGCTATTATTAAATGCATTACTGAAATGCTTTCTTTTGCTTTATTTCCACCAGTTCAAAGCTTGCATGGGTAATATAAATCCTGACCCTTTGAGGAATGTCATGTATTCATTTGTGCCTGCCTGCAACCCCACTAAAGCCTACATGGCACTAGGAAAGCCCCATATCTGGTTAGTCAAACATCCCTGACTTCAAGGAGTGTCTGGGACTCAACACAGTGCCTGTTTCAAGGTAAAGAGGCAAAAGGAATGACTTTATTGATGCCTTCAGCATAGTGAGAATAATCCCTGAGTCAGTACAAAAAGGGGAAGCGGGACTCATATGTCGCAAAAAAAATAGTGAAAATATATTCTAGTCCAAACCTGTTTTCTTACCTGTGATTACAGCGGCCAGCAGTAGGTTTATTTGCAGCACTGTCAAGAGGAACATCTGTTAAAAAAATCAAAGAGACAATTTAGAGTATTCTTAGTTTGAAACACAGCCTGCCTCACAACTCCTCATCACTTTCTATCCTTTCCTTGTAAGGAAAATTATTCTTGAGGTTCTGCAACATTTCAGAAAGCCACAATCCATGCAGACAGTTGTGGCAATTCAGCTGTCCTCCATCCTGCTATAACTAGGTAATCTAGGAGAGTTATTAATTATTCTTTGACCCCATTTTCACTTGTGGCAGGGAAGTGAGTTACCTCCATGGCAAGCCAACACAGACACACATTGCAATTCCCCTCATTTAAACACCCTGCACACAAAGCCTTTAATGCACAGATTATTTCTCAACCAGCCTGATATGAAGCAGCAGCCCAGACTGGCTCAGCCAAGCTGGCTCCAGAAGTCACCTCTGCAGCACAAGATTTGCACCCTGACCAAACATCCACAGAGAGAAAAAAAGAAAATACAGGTTTTGCACCAGCCAGCAGGTTTGCTTGGCAGACCATTGTAACCACATAATCCACTGATTTCAGGGTGATAATGGGCTTGAGATAAGGGGCAAGAAAGAAAAAGAGGAAATCGTGAGAGATTAGAGACCCAGAGTGAAAATTTTCATTCAACAAAATCAGTTTTAGCATTGCCTCCTGCTTTCTACAACCAGAACGTCAATCTTGGTTTTTCATATGTTTATAAATACCTCCAGGATGGCCAGGCCTTTAAAAATAATAATTAATAATAGGATAGGAGGGTCATGTAGATAGCGAACTACATCAGTTCTGTGGCAAAACACCAACTGTTAAGGATGAAAGCTGTAGGGAGCTCCATCTAAGGGGATTAATTTCAGTGATCATATAAGCAACTAGAGAGATTTAAATATACCAAAGTTAATGTATTAATGCCAGAAAACCAGACATAGCTTTTCCTAAAAGAATGCTCCAATTAAAGACTAGAATGCATTTTGCAAAGACAAATTAAACATTCAGGTATAGATACACACTTATTGCTGTTAATTATGTAGGTCCAACTCAAAGTCATATAAATAAACACAGAGTTTGACTTAGTTACACAAGACAGGAAAAGAAAGACCTATTCTACAACTCAATCTAATATAATGCTGCAAATCCCAAACTGACATAAGGCTGCAAGATAGCTCAGGAGTGGAAACTGCATGGGAATGATACTATAAAGAATGGTGAAGAAAACAGTAAGCATTATTATTCTCAGATTACACACTTGCTGCTGTATTTCTGGTGCATGCACAGTGTTATTGTGATGAATCAGACACTGCTGTTCTTTGTTAACCCTTTTGTTTTACAAAGCAGGCAGAGAAAAAGGCAAGGTGTAAATCCTTTCCCATCAGTCCCCTTCCACCTCCCACTCTGTTCTGAACTGCAGATGGAGTTTCCCCCCAAATCTAACAGAGCAACTGCCATTTAGAAATCAGAAAACAATCCAGTAAGAGCTGCCAGTATAAAACCCTCTACAGTTTTATCACTGGCTTAATTAGAAATGAATGTACCTTCTGTGCGAGACTCCTCTTGCACATGAGCAAGAAACGCCTCCAGTTTCCACCTCAAACCTACACCACCATCGTTCCCCTGGTGCTTCAGAAGTCAAGACTGGAATGGCTTTGGTTTGAAACCTCTTGTTTTTGTACAAGCCAGGAACTCTTGTCCATTTAAGAGGAAAGATAAAAAACGCAGACGTCACATCCGCCCGATTCTCAAGACAATAGATTAAATTGCTATCGTGGAAATCAGGCACTCTTAATTGCCAGGAAGGTACAATGAGGGGAAATAGTTTTACAAAACTGACAGATAAAGTCTTTGAAATATATTTCACATGTGTATGTGTGACAAATCTCACTGGCTGAGCCAACAGGCAGCATATTTATTTGACAGAACATTATTCAACAGGAATAGTAGGATGCCCCACACTTCAAAGGCCACAGAATCATTAAGCCTTTTTTTCTAAACAACTGCCTTAAAGGAGAAAGAAAAATCCAGTAATGCCCTGGGTTTATTCTATAGGTGCAAACATACTTGAATTTTGTCACCTTCTATCAGAGCAATATATTTGATCCTTGAAATGTTCCTCTGGAACAACGCATGGAAACAAGTTAATCCTCCTCTCACTTGTTTGCAGAGTGGTCACCAAATTGATGGCATGTGTACAGCAGTGAGCAAAACCACACCAAAGTCAGAGTTTGTCAAGTCTTACTTGACTTTAGATGTCCCATTTTTCATATTTTCAATAAATACTAGGATTTTAAAAAGGTCTTATGAGATGCACTGAGTGGGAATTCTTCTCTCCTGTTGGATCCAGCTGCCACATCTCAGCAGGTCCTTCCTACCCTGAGAGTCTGAACATGAGTGATCCCAGAGAGACGTTCCCCATATCTGTGGAACCTCTGGGAATGCCAGCACTATTCAGGATAGGGGGAATTAGATCTTCTATCACCACAGTCTCTTGTCATCTTCTTGGTTCTAATCCTTTCATGTCCTGAGCCCCATAATTCTCTTCATTTGGCAACTTCCTCTCACAAATGGAAATCCAGCAGGGCTTTGATTTGCACTTTTTCATTTGGCACATAGGGAAGGTGGAGTGAATACCTGGAAAAATTCCTTAAAAACAAGAAAAGTGCTGGTTCAGACAAGCCAGACACTGTGACGCTCCTCAGGCACGTCAGGAACCTTGGGGAACACAACAAGCAAAATTAGTTGAGATAGACACAAAGAACAAACTTCCTTTTTTTCATCCTGGCTCTTTTTTCTCCCCAAAAAATAAGGAAATGGTAATTAAAGAGTGCATTTATTCATTGATATTGTTTCTACACAAAGCTTAGTGATAATTGGGCATTTCTGAAAAGTAATTTTCCAAACAGCACATCTGAAACACAGGAGAAAATATACAAGCAGCTATGAAGTGTTGCCAAAAAAAACAATCTATAGTCCATTCTTGGAAACAGCACAGGAAGATTTTCTGAGAAAAATCATCCATAATACTGTTTTTCATTGCTTTGTTCAAATACCAGGTTGCATGCAACAAGTCCTGGCCCTGCCACAAGTACATTTGAATTGAAGGACTCTACCCTGGATAGTCTGTTTGCATGAGGCTCACTTCATTTCTGCAGCCAACTGCACTGATTGATTTTATGGGATCTAAAAAAAGCGCTCCTGGCATCTGAAGTAAACAGAAACCCCAAATGCCACATCCTCAGATGCCACACACACAAAAAAGAAATCAAATGCAGAAGGGTGCGCTCAAATGTAGGAAAGGACAGAAAGGGAGGAGATAAAATTATGAAGAGAGGTAAGAAGCAACTTCTCTGCAAGCAGAGGAAATTTCCAGCCTTGGAAAATCAGAGAAATCATAGAAGGTCCTTGTGTATCCTATCACAGGTAGCACAGAGAAGGTAAGAAATCATTGCTCCTTTCTTCTCCCAGGGTAAAGGCTGGGAGAGAGCAATGAAATCCTCAGGGGGTTGGTCCCCTTTAAAAGACATAACTGGAAGGTCTCAGCACAGGTCACTGTGTCAAAAACGAGTCAGACAAATTAATGAAGGGCCCCTGCACCACAGGGATCAAATCTCAGGGATCAAGTGATGAACCAGAGACAGCTTTTGGCTTAGAAAGCCTTTACCCTGCTGTGTATTAGAAGGAGAAATCCCATCCTTTAATGTTACACTTTATTTCTTACTTCTCTTTTCCTCAGCAATTGCTGCTAGCCACCAGAATCCTACTTTTATGGTTAAAAAAAAAAAAAAAAAAAAAAAAAAAAAAAAAAAAAAAAACAAAACAAAAAACGAATGAAAAACACTCAAATAAAATAAACTAGACAGCTTTCTTTATCCTATCCCAGTCTGCAAGAAGATACATTTCAGAGTTTTTCCACAAGTGAGATTCAAATTAACTTTCCCATTACAGATCCAACAGTGAAACAAAGCAAAAGGACCAGGAAAGGGGCTGAAGCTCTAGTTCCTATGAATTGCAGGGGCTTTAGTGCATTTTGAGGGTCATCAGCGCTCAACTCCTTTTCCTGGCATAGTTAAAAATCCATGATTTAAAGAAAGACACTCAGAGAGGATGAGAGGCACTAACGACCCTCATTTTGCATTTGAAATCCTCCGGACATCCTTCCACACAGGCTGGGAAGTTCATAAGGCAAAGCAAACATTTGAACACTCTCCCTCCACACTGGGCAGGGAAGGGCATTATCCGAGACAATCCTTTTTACTGATGTAGCTCCTTCCCTGGAGTGGCAAACTCACTGGATTTCCAATTCCACAGCCCTTCCTGGGCTTGGAGGCAGCTTGGTCCACAAGGAGCTCAGGTAGCAGTGGGTGAAGGGATGCTCTTGGCTGCCACTCTTGAGGCTCCAAACCTGCCCAGGTATCATCCCGACCCTGAATTTATGAGCCAAGGTGCATCCTGCAAACCCATCAAAGGAAAATATCCCTCCTCCATCCCCAGGGAATAAGGATATTAGAGCTGCACGACATCATTTTCAGCTGGTACTGCTGGGCTGAAGTCAGTGGCACTACTGACCTCGCAAATTCGCATTGCATTACTAAGAGCCACCAGAATATATATATATATATATATATATATATATATTTTTTTTTTTTTTTTTTTTTTTTTTTTTTTTGCCTAGACTGTGGGTAAATTCTCCCTTATATAAGTGAGATGCACCCGAGATACACACGCCAAGCACTCGGCATTCCCGGGAAAGGCGTGTGCTGCTCCTGGGGCAGGACAGCACAGCCTGGGAAAGGCATCGCCCATTTCCAGACTCCTCCTGCAGGAGCTTGGGGCGAGGTGGTCCAAGATTTAATGTCTTGTACCTCCACCCCGGGCTGAAATTCTCTGCATACAGGGAGCCAGCCAAGGCCACTTCAATGATTTCCTCCCCCACCCCTGGAATTATGTTTCCTATTTCCCCCCCCCCCCCCCCCCCCCCCCCACTCCCAACTAGTTAAAACTCTGTAGTCTTATTGGTTTATAGGGTGTGATTATAGGCACAAGATTTTGTAAGCAGGGTACCCAATACATGCAGGTTATTCATAATTACTCTGTGGGAGGTTTTTCCACTTATGGAGTCTGTTCTGGAGAGAGCAAAACATTTCAGCATCCTTGTCATCATTTAACATCAGCACTGACATCAGAAACCAAGCACTGCACCACCACCAAATCACCATCAGGCTGCTGAGGAAAAAAAAAAAAAAGAGAAAAAAAAAGAGAGAAAAAAATTTAAAAAACACCAACAACAAACCCAAAACATAAAACGCAAAGGAATTTTTCCATTAATATAATAAGAGAAAATGAGAGCCTGTACTATGCAGCGTGACATTCCAACTCCATGCTTTAAAAGTAGTTCATCCCTCCCCCTTGGGATTACATTTTGTCCAGGTGCATGGCTGCTGAAATGTCTTTAGCTGAAACCATGTAAATTATGAGTAGCCAATACTTCTGGTCTGTAAAACAGTCGCAGTAATAATTCACCTTGTGAGTCTGCAGATTCAGTGGAATAATTAATTTCTAAATGAGCCAGTCACCCTCAGATTTGGAGATCAGAGAGATCTCCAAATTTCAGATATGAAAAATATCCTCAGTTGGTCTTTTAACCCAAGGTTTAACCAAGCATAAGGAATGAATGCATGTGCAGAGATACACCAATACATGCACCCACCTGCAAAAATCCACCAATTAAATTTGTCCTGGCAAGAAAATATTAATATACTGAGAAAGGAGGAGAAAAAAAACCCAAAAAAAACAGGAACAGCCAAAAGACGTGAAGTATCCCCTTTGTGTGGGGAGACAGATGAAAATAAATAGAGGAGGGAAGACTTCTTTCCCATGTGTGTGTTCTTACAAAAAAAAATTCTGATTTTGAATCACCTATCCCATAAGTACTTGCTATTCTAGTCCTAAAGCACAACTGATCATCCATATAAACCCAGGAATTTCAGCACTTATGGCAACTGAAACAAGAGCCACAGTTTCCCAGATGAGAATTAAAAGCCCTGAGTGGTTATTTTTGCAGAGTGAGCCTTTGCCATTACAGGAGGGACCAAACACAGACCCCGTGCTGCTGCTTTGAGAAGCAATTTCACCCCTCATCCCTTCATGCAGCATGACAGAAACAACACTTGGTGTATTTGCATCACAAGCACGTAAACAAGGATAAATTAATTAACATCCTCTGCTCCACGCACAGGGCTGGTCTAGGGCCCTGGGAGATTCACTAATTAAGAAGTTTACTAATGACAGACTTCCTGAGATGCTCCTGAACGAGCACAGGTTTCCTTCCAGGGTAGCAACTGTTATAAAATGCTCAACTCAGGAGCCAGCTGGAGCTTCTGTGTTCAAGGCTGACCCCTGTAGGTTTATCCCAAATTAATTATTTTTCAAACAAGAAAAGCAGCAGGGGCTCATTTAACATTACAACACGACTGTCAGCAAACTGTTCTGACAATTAAAGCCACACCACGTTAAAAACACTCACTGTAACTCAGGTTTCTGTCAGCCCAAGCTTCAGACAGCATATTAATAGAAATTAAAGAAACATCTATTACCATGTTTTCTCCACATGCCTTCCCAGATAATGAGTTCAAGACAATTCTCCACCATCCCCTTTTTGAGTTCAAGACAATTCTCCACCATCCCCTTTTTGAGTTCAATGAACTGAGCTCCCAGGTTGTCTCTCTGGTTACATTTCTCCCCATTTTTTATGGTTTTCACAGCTCATCTCAAACTCCAGATACCAAAAGTAGGGTCAGGTTTAAATATTTAACATTGCTGCTAGTCCTAGAATGCAGCATCATCCATATCCCCTTCTCCAGCATCTCCTACCATTTCAGCAGTTTAAACAGCATAAGGCAGAGATGCAAAGTACCATTAACCAGAAATAAAACACCTCAGAAGGATAAATTATCATTTGGCAACATATAACCAATGTGATGAGCACTCATTTGTTGGTGTGTTTTCTACTCACCTAAGTGATGGTATGTCAAACACCTTCAGGCACCTAAATTAATACAATTTGCCAAAGTTGTGATTTCACTAAAGATTTGTCAGGTTTGTTTATACACTGTGTTTTTATTAAACCCATCATAATTCATTAAAAATGTTCAAGCAGCATAATGTTAATACTAATCTATCAAACAAACAAAAAACAGTTGAAAAAACTTGGGAATAGTGGTATGAATTCCACTGAACTGCAGAGAGAGGCCAGTTCCCATTGAATAATAAGGTGTTTCTAAAAGTCTTCACCAGGAAGGATGATCTTGGTCCCTTTAAGATTAACATTTGGCCAGTGGAAATTCCTTGCATTACCTTAAATCTTTATAAGCATTATCTTAATCGCTTTTGAACAGGAAAGAAGTCACAGCCATACAAAATCTATTTCACTCCTTTTTATAATGCCAAGGAAGAACCAACTCCAAGAAAAAGCAGATCCCTAAGACAAAAATCATGTGTTTCTCCCTCTGAAAGGCTGATTTACCCCAGTACAAGACAGAGCATGTTACTCATTGTGGAGGACAATTAAGTCCCAGAAACATTCACTGCTCTGCTGGGAACAATTGACACCATTATGTGATCAACAAATCTGTGTCTTAGGCACATTCCCCACCACCACCCTTTTTTCCTGCAGTCATCCAATATAAGCACAAGGAGTGAGGGGGGGAAAAAAAAAAAAAAAAAAAAAAAAAAAAGGGCAAAAAGCTCAGATGGTGAAATTTTCTTCCAGTTCCTGCTTTTTTTCTCATGTATTGGTACACAGTACTATCCTAAAATCACAAGACAAGACATCAACCACAATACAAGGATTCTGAAATTCTAGAATATTAATTGGCTCTCTCATATGCCTTTTGATTTTTTTTTTCCTATCATCAAGGATTAGCATTTATAAAATTTTCTCCAGAAACATGAAGGGTGGAGTCTTCAAGATGAAAAACAAAGCTGAGATATTCACAAGAATTCCCAATCCCCACATTTAACATCCAAATAAAAGATAAAACTCTCCAAATACTCTACAATTCCAAAATATCATCAAGCAAGTTGACAATAGAGATAATACAGGGATTGGAATCATAGAATATGCTGAACTGGAAGGGACCAAAGATAATGGAATAAGCCTGATGTCACTCTAATTCCCTTTGTGTCCAACCCATGAGACAGGTACTCACCTCTCACAGACTGGAGGTGATGGAGAGTGTGTGTGTGTTTCTTCACTGGACTGTTCCTAAAACTATGGAACTTCATAGAAATTGCATTTTAAAATACCCTCTAAATTTAATTTGATTTAAAAAATGCACCAGGTAATCCAATTTTTTTTTCCATTTGGCATAGGACAAGAACTATACAAAACTGCATCCTACCAAAAATTTAGTTTTTGAGCATCTCAAAGCTGAGAGATACTTTGAGGTCACTATTTTGTGAGCCCATTGCCAAAGATTTTATCTTTAGTAGTACAGTAAAAAGACAGGACCTTGTTTGTGTGTTTGAATAACAAAATTGTGGCCACAAATTGTTCAGAAAACACAAAACAGTTAAAAATTAGGCTTCCTTTCTTTGTCAAAACAAAAGTAATCAGAACATATTCCTTTCTCCTTTTCTTGCTTAGCAGAAAAATGCACGGTATTCAAAGAACAGTGCCTGAGGATATTTGCAAGCCTGAATATATCTGTATAATTTATTGGCTTTTTATTTCTGTTCACATCCTTCTGGTTCAAACCCAAACAGTTCTGGAAGTCCTCAGGCCCCAAGGCACCTACACACCTGAGCTATGGACCCAAGTAGTCTGCCAGGCTTTCTGGAAGGACAGATTCACACATGGATATGGAGAGCTCTTGGGAAGATTAAGGCAGATTTTACAGAACACACAGAATGGTGAAAGTCAGGTTTAATTTGAAGCTGGTGGGATGAGAGTGCACCCACCCTTGGGACTTGGTATTCTAGTGGATTATCATGGTGGCTGCAGTGCCTTTCCTGCTCTTTCCCATCTCACCTTCCAACACTGGGCGTGAAAATCATCTTCCCTCAAATTTCCTTCAGAAAGTGAACACCAAAGGTTTCCAAAGTTAAAGTCACCTTTGGCCATTTTACTTTAATACAGACTATTTCATTAACATTTTGCAGCATCCATGCATTCATCACTTAACGTGTTACTCTCATTTTTCCCTCTTCTTGTTCCCCTGACTTAGGAATCACATCCCAGGTCATGGCATCACTCTCAGAGATGCACTGCCAGAGCAGGTGTCCCACTCATTGCATAAAGACAATTTTATAGCCATTACAGTGATAGCAGAAGTGCCACAACTGCTTCCAGGGAGCATTTTCCCTCACTTACAAAGTAATGAGCAGCCACTAGTTTAATTACAACTGTAAGCCATAAACTAAAATAAGTTTCACCTCAGGATGAAAGAGAATTTCTTTACCTTGGGGGTGGCAGAACCCTAGAACAGCTGCCCATGGAGGGTGTGGAGTCTTCCACCCTGGAGACATTCCAAACCCACCTGTATGTGTTCCTGTGTCCCCTGCTCCAGGTGACCCAGTCTGGGTGATCTCCTGAGGTCCCTTCCAGCCCTAACTATCCTGTGATTCTGTAAATAAGCTACTTCTTTAACATGTAGAGCCATCAATTGCTCTTATACAGGATGGTAGCAAAAATAGAATGCTCTGTAAATAAAAAACACTGAAAATATTTTATTGCCATTATAAAACATTATAGTCTAGGCATTTCTTTGGGAAAACAGAAAGGAAAAGAAAGAGCAATAGCTTTTCATTCTCTAAATCAGGACCACAGTCACATCATATTTACTGAAAGACAACACTGGGCTTAGTTCTCATAAATACACACTGATTTTTCTCCAGACTCAAAAGCATAGAGGCAATTGCATAAATCTCAAACTGAATACACCTTCCACACTACATTTTATTTATAAAGAGGAAGGAAAAGGAGCTTTATTAATTTATTATTTTATTATAAAAGTTTTATTTGTAAAGAGGAAATAAAAATACCTCAATTTTAGACCCCTAGGAGCACCTACAAGACCCACAGCCCAGCATCCCTCTATGTTAAGTGTTGCACAAACTTAGGAGGAAAAACTGTCCAAACCAAAGCACCAGTAGGAAGACCATGGAAAGAAGGCTTGAGAGAGGAAGTTGTGCAAAAAAAAATATTACACAGATCATTGAGCAGACCTCAGCATGGCTTGGGAACCTACTGGCTTTACAAGTAAATTAAGCTTTTAAATATTTTAACACTACTTTCAGCTATTTGTAGCTTTGCAGTCTAAAATGTGTAACTTGAGTTAAAGCAGAAAGGGCTGTTCAGAGAAGGCAAAGCAAACACTCCTCAAGGAAAAGCTGAAAAGCACTGGAGCCTGAATTTCCAGTAACCAGAACCAGCAAGTAACTAGACTAGCATTGGGAACTACAAAATTAGTAAGTCACAGATTTAATCCTTCCAGAGACTTAAATACATCCACCTGCAATATTTTTTAAGCACCAGAAAACATCCCATATGATGTTTTATTATGTCCAAGGCTCTGTGTAACACTGAACTATGGAAGGGCTCTGCCTTGAAGGTGGTTCTGGGGCACTGAACTCAAGTTCATACTGAGCTTCTTCCTTTAGGACCAGGCACTTTCAAATCTTTTGGCTCCTGGCTGACAGCTGGGAATTAACAGCACTGGAAAGTAAAATTCAAAATTTCCTGAAGATATGTACTTAAAGTCTGTTTTTCAGCCTGGTTCAAACTTTGTTTATATGCATATTTTAATATCTATTTAATTCCTCAGCTACTTTTGACCAGATCATGGGGGTTTATGTGTTCCCTCAGCAACCTTGGGGGAAGAGAGAATCTTGTTCCCAGAAAAGGAAAGCTGAAGAACCCATTCAGCATTTACCAGCATTGCCTCACTACAAACCAGTCCATGTTTGGTTTTTTCTCCCTGACTGTAATTTGTAAACAAAGGAGGGATATTTAACTCTGCTACTGTTCCCAAAATTATTTATATGTAAACAGACATTTTTTTAATGGTCCATCTTGAGAATCTGACATGGGATTTGCAAAATTCCTGTCCTGTCCCTTGATGAAAGAGGAAGAAGCCCAGAAGCACAAAGTCTGGAAAGTCCCATTAGACCTGTAAAACTCTACAATCTAGTGATAACTGACCTAAGGGGTGTGGGAGAAATTAGATAATTTTGCATTTCCAGAAAGTTTCATCCCAATTTGGGAGGCCTCCTGAGATCCCTAGGAGCCTAATCAAGCAATGTGCTGAAAAATAAGGGAACTGGGCAAGGAGGCAGATGGATACCTGAACCATCCTGCCTTCTGAGGATCTAGAATTTTCCAGTGATAATGCTAGAAAGCCTCTGACCAACTCAGGAACCACAGTTCCTGTCAAACAATACCACAGTGTTCCTTCTCATCAATTAATTTGCTTAACAAGTAATGCACCAGGAGAACAAGGAGATCATTTGAAGGACTCATGGTAGGGACAAAGGAAGGCTTGTGAACTTCCCCAGAAATGCCACTCAACCACATAGGAAGATAAATCTGACACAGATGTTGTGGACAGAATAATGCTTACAGCTGTTCTCAGTCTGGTTTTATCTGGTCACTGCTGAGTTGTACCAGAACTGAGCAGCTCAGCAGCACCAAAAAATGCAAATACTACTCACATTTATCCTGACAAAGATTCCAATGTGTAAGGATCTGCTCAGACCATCACCTCACCAGGGCAAATGGGCAAAACAGGGACTGCCAAGGACATGCCAGTGTTGGTTCCCCAATTTCTGTGCTCCTCCTGTCTGCCAGGAATTTTTGTTTCCTGTTTTTCACACACCACAAATGATTTGGAGCTGGCACACCTTGATGCTGTTTTCAGTTTGTGCAGTGCTTAAAGTGGGTCCACAACTCTGCCTTACAAATAGCATCAGCACCATACTACATGGAGAATAAAAACAAAACAACCCTAAAACAAAACAAAGCCAAAATGAGCTCTGCCACACTGAACCTGTCAAGTTTAATCCCATGGAATGGAGGGAAGGCAAAGCCTCTGCAAGTGATGAAAGACACATTCATACCTAGGCTAGAGTTTACAGCCACCGAGGAGCTAATCACACAAGTGACATAAATCCTAGTCTAGACAAAGCTTTGTACACTGAAAGGAGTAAAAATATAGTGCCATAGCATGAGATACAGCTTCACACCCTTCCATAACCAACACTGGGACTATTTCAGGGGAGATTTTAAGCACCAGAGGTTCAAGCTGACTTCCCCCCCTCCTTGTCTACACACCAAGAGCCCCTCAAATAAGAATCTACCAAGGCCACCTCAGTTATTTACAAAGGTCATTTTGCATATTTGTGTCCCAACATTTTGGGACTCTGCATTTGTTGGCTATTGCAGTGAAAACATGATGGTCCTCAAACATATTTTCTAGAAGCCCTTTACATCCTCATCACCAGACCACCAATGCCCCTGATTCTTGCTATTTCTGACCATTTTAAGCAATTAACACATCCTAGGATGCTCCATGTGGGAAATAACAGAAACTGTTCCACTGAGTGAGTAGAGGGAGTTTAGCAGGTCAAGAAACATGAAAAGAACCAGCACAAAGCCAAAGCACTGTGTGTCCCACCAGGAAGACACAGACTCCAAAATAGTCAGCCAGGGTTAAAGAAGTATCCTGAAAAAATCCCTTCAAAAATGCATACATCTGTACAAAACAGCAATTTTCAAAAATCCTCGTTCATGGAAAGGTAAGGATGGGCAGCAATAAGTTTTTCAAAGTGTTAAAGAAATCTCCAAACTCAGGTGCTATAAATGCTATCTGCTGAGAAGCAAGAAACGTGGAGTCAGGGATTGTTTTGTGGAGAGGTGAATACTTTAAATCCATTCTGCTCAATGGGAAGCAGGAATAAATCTAAACTCCTCTTGGTGCTGCTATAGAGGCTGCCCAGCAGTCATTTCTGCCCTTAATAAACCATTTCTACCAGAGTTAGAGCAGAAGACAGAGCAGGAGGAGCCCAGCCCCAAGCACCTTAAGCTTTCCATCTCAGCTGTGTTCACTGGCAGAGGGAGGAGGGACAAGTTCTGAAGGCTTTCCCCTGCCAGGACTTTTCTCCCTGGCTCCTCAATTTTCCTGCTCTTCAGCAACTGTGTTGTTACCCTCCTGCAGCTCCTGCTGCCACAGAACCAGTCTTGCTTTGGGAAGCATCTTGGCACACCTTCAGGTACAAGGAAAACTCCCTTTTTGACAGGCATGAGCCCCTGCAGTGTCATGAGACAAGTCCAGCAAGAGCCAGATTAAATCTGAAGTTTATTAATACTGATTTTGAGCAGAGGTTTTGCTCACTAGACAGCACTGACTCTGCCAGCCCAGGATGTGTCAGGGTGAGGTTGATCTGAAGCACGACTATATTTGCTATAATCCCAGATCACATGCTGGTGTATTAAGATAAAAAAAAATGTCTTTGAACTTCTAAATTTATTTCCCTGGATTTCTTCTTGGTACTGATTCAACATTGATACCAGGATTGGTGTGATAAGAGAAGGCAGGTTACATTATCCTAACTGTGCAAATACAATTCTAGCTGGTTTGGGGGAATATCTTCTCTGCACTTTTAACTGTGAAGTTTTAAAATGACAGGAACACACCTGGATTCGCATCCAGTGGAAAAGTACCTAGTGGGCTGCTGCTAGCTGTGCTGAGGAGCCCTTGAAAAGAGAACAAACCAATCACAAATCACACTAATGGGAAGGCTGTCACTTCTGGATGCAGCCCCAGGAATGAAATATAATAGGAGAAAAGAAATATTTGCTTTAGCCCTAGACACATAAAGTAAATCATCTGCAGAGAGAATGACATTCCTCTCCTCCCCTTCATCCCAAACTAGGGATCAGTTCTATTGATGTAAATAAAAGGAAAGAGAAAAGAAAGTAAAGACAAACCCATAACAAAGCAAACAGAAGAGCTGTATATTCCTTGCAGACTATACACATCTATTATATACATGAGACAATTACCCAGAAAAATCAGACACCTCAGTTCAGCTGCAAGTTTTCCACAGATTCCTTGGAGAAACTGGGGTGGGGGTGTTTCATATAGAGGGTATTTTGTGAAATTATTATACATAAACAGCTGAGGATTGAAATATTCTCAGTTTCCTGACCTAGTATCTCAAGCAGGACACCTAAGAAATAGAAAGTCTCCCACCCTGGGCTTGAAGCTCCTCAGAAAGCACAATTTCCCCTTTTCCATTCCCCACCAACTCCTGACCCAGGTCACAGCAGCCAGGGCAAGGCAAAGAGCTGCCCCCACTTAGGTGCACGGCCCCTGACTTTGAAAGGACCAGAACATATTAAATGGTAAAAAAATCCCCAAAAAACTAGTAATATCTATCCCAAATATCACATAATTGCAGTGGGTTTTTCAGCTTTGTTTTTAGATCATCTAATCCCAGGCTTGAGCCTGGTAGGATCAAGCACTTGAACAACACATATTTAGATGCCAAAATTAACGACTTTGAATTACACGTGGAGACTTTTTGAAATATGCATTTCTCATCCAGGTACTCAAATAGGATGTGGGACTTCCCTAGAAGTTTTGCTTCCAAGTAGCAGCTGAGCAGTGGCAAGCCCAGCTTCAACACACTTGTTAGCTCTGTGGTTAGAAAAAAAAAATAGCTGTGCAGTCAGATCTCACAGCCTTCTGAAGAATATATTCCAGTCATCCAGAGCTCTGGTATCTGGCAAATCTTCAATATCACATACTTGCTGACTATCCTAGTGTGCTCCAGGATAATGCTGAATTATGAACCCAGCCCTTGGCACAAAGTGTTCCCGTATTCTTTTCAAAAGGCTTCCCTCCTCCACCCAGAAAGTTAAAGGAGCGATTCAAACCCTGCTGTGGAAATACAAAGTTTGTGTTTTAGCTGTGAGGAGCACAGAATTTTATAGAGGGGAAAAAAAAAGGGATAAACCAGCAGCTCTGATGAGAAATTAGAGCAGGGAGGATGCTGAGAATACATGGGGGAAAAAAAACCAAACAAAAATATTAGCTACCTCTCTCATTCTTTCCATAGAAAGAACTGAGAGTAAAATACTCCAGAAGTGACACTTTCAGGCACAGTGACACTTGCTGTGCCCTAAACTGCAACCTCAAGCCATATCCACAGGGACTATGCCTAATCCTGGCATGTGAGAGGCATCAGGATATCCCTGCCAGGTAAAAGGGTGCCATTCTGCAGGGAAAATTCTGCTGGTCTCTTCATTGAAGGGTGGAGCCACAGTAAGTCCATTGTTACAACTCATGCCACACTCGATTGTGTGTGATCTATTTCCATTTCTGTCTCTCCATTACCTTTTACAATTCCTAAAGTCACGAAGGTAATCTTAAGGAAAATCAAACACCCTTTCCAGATTATTTTCTGTGATTTGCTTCTGAATAAAGATACTTGGCAGAACCTTCAATCTTAGCAATTCCAGTTAAGTCTTTAACTCCAAGTATAGGAACTTAAATTCAGATATCCACACACCTGAGTCATTGCTGAACATTGTTAAGAGACCCTCATTTTTAATGAGAGCAAAGCCCCGTGATTTGAGGGCATCTGAGCACCACAGCCTAAAGTCAATACCCAACTCTGCCACTGAACAAAATAAAACCCTTCTTGCTTTATATAGAGCTGGCAAGTTAGAAATTCCAGCCAAACATTCGCTCAAGTTTCTATGATGAGTCACACCAAACACTGGTTACCTTCATGACAACACAGTTTGATCCAAGTAATGAAAGGTAAAAATTAAATCACCCAAAAAAAATTTTAAATCACAAATCCATAGTATTTATGCAAGACCTGTATCCACACTTAATATTAACTAGACATGTCAGGCTTTACACCATATTAGAGTCCATACCCAGACAGGCAGAACTGATGTTCGTTTTGTGTACAGGTGTGTCTAAGTTCAGATATACAATAGGTTATTTTCAACTGTCAGGAGCAAGTTGACCTGCTATAAATCAAACTCCAATATCAATGTACTCACAAGGAACCACACAAAGCCCCCAGACAAGTAGGATAACAGCATTCTATTAGAGAGGTGATTTATTACTTGGCATTTCTTGAAGCTTCAGAGCTATTAATAGACTAGAACCACATGCCAGTTTTGAGACACACCTCACTGTCTGCCTCTGCCTATTGGCAATTAAAGACTTAGTTGTTAGAGTTAAAAAATTCCACTCCTCTTTTAACCAAGACTCTCTAAAAGATCTACTGCTCCTATACTTTTTTTTTCCTCAGGTCTGGATTATCCAGGTCTGGGTCTATTTTATTTGAAACCTTTATCCTCCCTATGATCTGAAGAGACTATTCCTCCTTCCTCCATAAGGATTTTTCACAGGCTTTATTAAAGCAGCTAAAATATTTTTAGAAAATAAGAAGACCTAGTCTAGCTCTGAGAAAGCACACCTCCAGCTAAATCAAAAGATTTCTGAAGAGGAAATAATTCCCCCCTGCTTCAGTTATATTAATCATTAACATCTTTCCCCCTTGGTACTATGGTCATGCACAGTATAAATATAATTTCAAATTTAGTAGCAAGTTGAACAAGATGACTTCTTATATCAAACCCAAAGGGTTTTAATTATGTCAATGCAAAAAGCAACACAGTAATGCTTATTTACAACCTCTTTAACTTCACAGGTGGTGACTTATTTCAGAAAATATTACAAGATTTAAGATAAGAAATGGCAATGGCAGAATACAAGGCTGCCTCCTTGTAAAAGTGAAAAAAAATTAAAAATGCACATACCATTTCTAAGGAGGCTTTCACCCATTACTTCATTTGAGAGGTATGAAAGAGATGAACTTCAGTTGTGCCTTATCTTGACACTTGTTTTTATCCACTAGTTTCATCAGAGGTTTAATCAAAGGAGGTTGTGGCATTGTAGCTATTAGTGTTAAATTTAAACCCACCTATGGGCTCACCAAATAATCAAAAAACTGATAATTTTGCTCCACAAAAAGAAAGTTTGGCATATTATGCCAACAGGACCTAAGTAGAGTAACAGCCTTTAAAGAAAGATATTCAGTTTAACACAACTTAAACTGAAGTTGAGAGAGAAAGAAATGCAAAGCCAAGGCTTTAAAAACAACCCTAATTCTCTGAAAACCTTCCTGAGGGATAGCACAGGGTATATGCTAGCCCAGCTCCCTTCAGGAGGGTTTAACTAATCATCATTTAATTAATGGTGATTTGGAGCACTTGGAGAAGTGTGTCCATCATTTCAAGGCAGTGTGATTCATAACAAGAAACACAGGAGAATAATTGTAAGCTATAGTATACTAAAGTAAACATGTTTATATTTACTTCATTATAAACATATTTACTTTACTATAATTGTATTTACTTTACCCACCATGTCTTGTCTTTGAGGAGAGGATGTTACCTCACCCCTGATGGTATCATATAGAAAAGGGAAAGCATGTTCAGCAACCTGTTCCTTCTTGAATGTCATGCTTTGTTGCTGGATTTAATGAAAATACACTCACTGACAGAATATTGAGCAATCAGCTCAAGTTTGCTGTGACCTCCCTTGTCTAAACTGAACCACAACATCCAGAGTTTCCCCACCTGGGCTTTTACACCTTTCACCTTTTCTAAAGAGCAGCCAGTACATGATGTATTCCTTTTCCATGCTATTTGCTGAAGTCTTAAGATTCTTTCCAGGAAAAGTGGGAGTTGTTTCCATTTTACAATGCTTGAAAACTCACAGATTGATTGCAACAGCCTTATTTCTCACTTCTATTCTGGAAGACACAGATCCATTTGCCTCAAGCAGGTCTTGATGATCTATGCCTCTCTGTTTCCATCACTGAAATAAAAAAAAATAAATGCCCAAGGAAGCACAGGCAGCAAAAGAATCGAAGCAAGATGGATTTCAGCTCCTGAGATCACTTCCATCACCTGTACAAAGCCTCCTGCAAGAGCTTCCCAGCTGATTTACATTTGACAACAGCAATTGTGATTGCTCAAAGGCTCTGAAGCGCTGAGAGCAGGGAAGGTAATCCATCCTATCATGCTTTTCATAGCAGCTGGGGCTAAAGAAATTATATAATATGTTGCATATACTCGCTGGAGGCCTGCCCACTTCACTGTCCTCCACTCTGACAGCATTAGAAACAACCAAAGGTAAATAAAGATGGCAACACTGAATGACATTGGCATTAGTCACCAAAGCTTGAGAAGATATTTGAGCACCTCATGGTAATTTCAGAGATAAAATGCTCAGCTGCACAACTGCACTTTAAAAGATGGGTCCACAAAAAAGCACATTTGTCAGCTGTTTTTCAGCATGTAAAACAAGTGAGATGGTTAGAAGCCTCCCTTTCATTAAAAGATAAGCTGCAGCCCAAGACCACTGGCAATAAAAGCCTTGTTAAGAGTTTTCTTATGGATAATAACAACAGGCCACCTGGGATGACCCATACACTGTGGTCGAAAGCAGCAGTTCCCATCTGAAAACCCTAAACATCACTCCAGGCCCACAGGAGAAAAAAAAAAAAAAAAAAAAAAAAAAAAAAAAAAAAAAAAAAAAAAAAAAAAAATTATGAAGTTAAAAAAGAGATGCTGGTGGAAAGGGGAAGTGATTTTTCACAGGCTTCCCAAGCTATGGAGTAACCTGTGGTGTGACCAGCAGGAAATGACACAGAGGACACGAAGAGCCTGTAACCAGAAATATTTGGAAACCCTATTCTTGCTCATTTGACCATCTCACAGAAGTTATTAAAGTCAATGACCTCACTAGAATGGCAAAAATAGACAGTTCAGTTTCAGATATAGTTCCATACCACTTCTTTTCTCATGAAACCTCACATGACATCTTAAGAACTGACAGCTTCAAGGGAGTAATATTCAATACTGTAACTTCTATTCAGTAATATTTCCTCTTCAGTTCTCAAGACAGAAGGAACTGAAGGGAGAAAAGGAAAACCACGGAGAAAATATGAGAAGAAATTAAGAATTGAATTGGAGTGGGGAGGGTAAGGAATAAGAAAGAGAAATTAACAGAATAAAACATAAAGTTCAATCCTACAAGCAGCTATTTTTTAATCTACACACTTTAGGCAAAGCATGGCTACTTTAATTACTGAAGAACGAAATGCAAGCTTAAAATCAAACCATGTTTGGAAAATGAAGTTGAAAACAAACCCAGAAAACAAAATCAACCTTATCTAGACCAACATTATTTGACCTGTGTTGGAATATATGTTTAGATCAGCTCCCTCAGATGAGTGCTAGTTCAGAATTAAAAATTATTTAACTTCACCTGCAAGTGCTCTGTGATTACCCAGAAATAAAATCCTCTCCCTTGCAGAGAGGGTGCTTAGGGAGGAAGTTACTCTGCAACATCTTATCTAAAATATCCAGTAAATAATTAAGTCCTGCTAATTTTCAGTGAGGACAGAGATTAGGGAGCTTTTTTGTGTACCAAAACAGATCCTAATATTAAACCATTCCTACTAAAAATTAAAAGCATCTAGTAATTTTTTTTATTATTTTAATTTTCATGTATGACTTTTTGGGGGTTTGGATAATTTTTTTTTTGTTCTTGGCATTTGCATAAAGAAAGATTGCTTTTTTTTTATTACAGGATAGGAGGAAGAATGTCCTGAAACACTTTTGCATAACTGAAAAACTGGGGGGAAACATACCCCTTTCTCCATTGTTGAACATTACTGTTCTTGCTTTCTTAAATTGACTGAAAAGTAACCCCCCAGCATTTCAAAGCTCAGTTCCATAACTAATGTTTCTAGCTAGTTATGAAAAATATTTATACTTATACATACAAAAGGATTTATAAATACAGTTAATTGAGATTCTGCCAGAGTGTTCAAATTACTTTGCACCAGAAATTTAAATTGTAAAATTCTTAATGGAACCAGGAATGTGATTAAAAGTAATATCTTGACAATTTCCTAGTCATCCACCTGACAGCACTGGGAAGAACAGCCTGAGAACCTCCCTAACCTGTGCTTTGTGGATCCATGAAACTGGGACTGCCAGGGGAATTTGAGGAAAACATCTGGAAATCCACCTCTGGCTGGAACAGAACAAAGACCAGAAATATTTTCAGATTTGGGACTACTGTTACTAATCATGTTTAAAAGGCATTTGGACAGTGCCCTTAATACCATGCTTTAATTTTTGGTTAGCCCTGAAGTGCTCAGACCAGATGGTTGTTGTAGGTCCCTTGCAACCGAAATATTCTATTCTATTCTATTCTATTCTATTCTATTCTATTCTATTCTATTCTATTCCTTTGAGGGGGGAAATAAAAGCATGTAGAGAGACTGTTAAGACTGTTAGCTGTGCCTTTCTTAGCTGTCAGACACAGACCTGAAGCCATCTCACTCTTTCCTGATGCTGCCTGCATTTCTCTCTCGCGTGCACTAGAAAAACCAGGATGATTTTTCCACAACAGTCATAGCTGAGCCTCACATACCTGATTTTTAATCTGCCACTAGAAAGGTTTGCCCTAGGTCCCCACAGACATCTCAGTGCTGTATTAGGGCAAGGGAGATGTGTCACATCACAGGGCCCTGTGCTCAAGGACCTGCCCAACCTGCCAGCACCTCGACAGCAGCCACAGCCTGTGGCCCCACTCCTGTCCCCTGCTCCTAAAATAACTTCACTCATACAGAAAGGTCTGACACATGCAGACATCAACATAGCAGTTAGATGAATCACCCTTGGAGCTGCACACGTGTTAGCACCACCATGATTTCCAAATAGGCATTTTGCAATCTTTCAGAGTTTTGGTCTCCTGTCCTCCAGCCACGAGCCTGCTCTCACACTGAAACCAGGTACAAGCACTGCTATCTGCAGCATGAGGGACTAAAATGGTAATTTAACTTGAAAAGGAGTTAAATCACTTACAGTGACGTCAAACTGCTGCTGTGAAAAATTAAAGGGGCATCCAGACTATTTTTTGTGTTTTACAACAATTCAAAAAGCAAGTGTGTTTTCTTCTCCCTAAGTAAAATGATGACATACTCCACATCACAGGATGGGTCAGGCTGGAAGGGACCACAGTGGATCATCTGGTCCCATCTTCCTGCTCCAGCAGGGCCATCCCAGAAAACACAGCACAGGATTGTGTCCAGAGGTGTCTCCAGTGAGGGAGACTCCACACTCTCTCTGGATAATCTGTTCAGGGCTCAGTCACTGCCCAGGGAAGAAGTTTTGCTTCATGTCCTGGTGGAACTTCCTGGGCATCAATTCCTGCCCATTCCCTCTTGTCCTATTGCCTGGCACCACCAAGCAGAGCCTGGCTCCATCCTTTTATCACCCTTCCTTCCTGAAGGAGTCTACTTTCATCACTGGTGGTAACAGTAAGGATTGTCTAAATTATATTGAATAGATTTTTTTTTGAATTTTTGGAATTTTTTGAATTTTTGCTTTTTATCCCATCCATTTTATCTCAAAATTTGAAAATCAGAACTGATTACGAAGCAATTTCATAAAGGTTCTTTAGTTCATATTGAGATTTTCCAGTAAAATGATAACTGATTAAGAAACAATTTTGTGTGGGTTCCTATGTTCATGTTGAGATTTTCCAGTTGCTCTCTTGACATTATCTCTACTCATGCATAGTACACAAATATCTTATGCCAAATATTTGCAAGGATCTGTCTAAATCTCTTTTAAACTTCTCCAAATCTCAGTTAACAAGAAAAAAGTGTTTTAAAAACATGGAAAATTAAGAAATCTGGGCTTTGGCTTTTCACTTTCACATACACCTCCAGTTACAGCGGAAGACCTAATTTTTAGTGAAATCCCCCAGGGCTTTGTGGTTTCTTCAAAGCCCTTCTCTCATGGCAGGAAGCACACACACATTCATATTTACTCTCAGCATGAGTTCTTCCAGAATCTATCTGCTATGGATACCAAACACCAAACACATTTCTACCAGCACTGGAAAAAAGGCCAGTGCCTTCCACATAGCGTTATCAGCATGACTGACCCTGAGTCATTTTTGCAGTGACTCATTCCATTTTGCAATGGAATGCCAGTCTTGACTCTCCAGCTCCAAGACCAGCCTCTCCCTCGCAGCCCCAGATGTGGAAGGAACCACTCACCCATCACCATTCCAAAATATTACTGTGTTGAAATAAACCAAAGTACCTTAAATTTTGTTTGGAAAGGTGAGACCAGAAGTAAGGCACATCGTGTTATGTTTCATGGGTGAACTCAAGAGTTTAGGATGACCCAGATGATATCAACATAGGGTCTGTGGCTTCCTATTTCCTCTTTTCTCTCAAAATCCACCCCCAACTCCCTGACAGCAGAGAAAGTGATGTGTTTGTACAACCCCACCCCTCACCAGACAGACAGATCCAGCTCAGCATCACAGTCACGGCAAAAAAACCCCAAAAAACCAATCACTGAAGCTAAAAAGGAGGCAAAACAACCTTTAGGGTTTTTCTTTTGTGTCTGGCTTGTACAGTCAGAGATGTTTCTCTACAAGGAACAAAATGTTATTTTATTTCTCCTTTAACCGACACTCAAGGAATCTGTTAACCCCTGTCCTTTGGTGGGGAAAGCTTTGTTTATCTCCCCACTGTTCCAACCATTTATGCCTGGCTTTTTAAGGGAGCTGACACCTTCTAAAAGACCTGGAATTGTTTATGCAAAGAAGGCTAAAGGCCTCAACCTAGCTGACACTAGTCCTTCCACATGTTCTTAAGGTAGAGATATGGGGAAAACAGGTCAAGGAAGCAAGAAATTCTGCAGTATTTACCAGAGACTCCCACCATCCTTTAATACAGTCAGGAGAGAATCCCCTACTCTCCTCTGCCTTCCTATATTAATCAAAGGATCAGGGTCCTTTAGATTGTGCAGCCTGAGGAGAAAATCTTTCCTAGTGAGAAGCAAACACTTCTCCTTTTCACTACTTGCCCAAACAAGACATTCAGTTTTCACATTTAAAAAGGATAAAATATTTCAGCCTAACTATAGAGAAAAGCTCTACAGATAGTGTTGTGTTTAGATTATTAGGAGGGCAATTTTAAAAGACTTCTGGCAAATTCTGATTTCTTCTTATCAGCAATATCCTGAATTTGCTTTTCTCTGTTCCAGTAGGACAAAATAACACTTTAACCACCCAGCACAATTTTAAGTGCAGATAATAAATATTTCATGCAAAATGCCTATTATCCCGTGCAAATACAAAGTTTCAAAATAATAAATCGGTTTGAAGTACTTCTACAGGCATCATGAATTTCCATTAGTGATTTCTATTACACAGAAATTCAGTTGATTATTATCTCATTCCACTAGTCAGAGAAGTTCAGGTGTGGTCAGAGAGTTGCATCTATGAGATTGTCACACCCTGAAAGAGTGAAACGTGAATGTTCTCTCCAGATCCTTGACATGGAATGAAAAAAAAAAAAGGGAAAAAAAAAAAAAAGCCACAGCATTATTTTCATTCCATATTCTTGAGAATACTAAAGATGCACAAACTCATTTCATTTCCTCATAACTTAATTTGCCAGCTGAATGGGGAGAGTTTAATTTTTTACAAACTCACAGGAGGTTTTTATCCAACGGGTCCATTTCTTGCCTCTGATCAAAAGGTTACTGCCCATGAATTTTAATGAGAGTTGCTTTAACACAGTATAAGCATGAAAGCTTAATAATACAAAGGTAGGAGGGGAGCTATCCAAAGTTCTTCTGTGATCCTTAATTTTAGAAACTTAAAGAGAAACCATATTACTGATGCTAAGAGCATAAATTCCTAATGACAAAGTGACAAAAGAAAACAACCCAAAAGCCACCCAGAAAACTGAGATACAGGACCTCCCCTTGCTCAGTTTTCAGTTTAGTCACTTGCATTTATTAATTCCATTCTTGCTGGATCTATATCGTTGTGGCCAGCCTCCATTCCTCTGCTTCCTTTTATTTTATAGGAAATGCATTCTGGTTTTGTAACCTGCTCTGGGAAGCAGCTGCCCAAGCCAGCATCTCCCCCTCGTACTGCCTCTGGAATGTGCTGTATCTTATCATTTGTTTTTGGCAACAATAACTCCAACATGTTTTTATTTGCATTTATTTGGCTTTTCTGTTTTCACTGCTCTGCTTGGGTGGTTTTTTAACTCTCAATACCTGATGAATTCCTAACCCCACAGTATGAAATTAAAGGGATGAGCCCTCAGTTTTTATATCTCTTAGCTGAAAGGCTCAGAGGGTAAGTGCTGAACACCCTGTTATGAGATGAAAGGGAAATTCTTAGTTGAAATTGGCCAAGTTTTTTCTCACAACTGGGGTGACCTAAGGGCAGGTACACAACCTGTTTCCATGGATCAGTGGCGGGCTGGAACTCATCCCGCCTTACTTTCCTAAAGTGGATGTTTGTAGCTTCATACAGACATATCAGAGAGATTAAAGGAGTTAAACTATGCTGTAAGTTTATCTCGTATGGGAAAACACCCATTTAAGCCAGATTGATGCATTTATTTTTAAACTCAACATCCAGCAGAGGCCACAAAGGTGATGAGGGGTCTGGAGCATCTCTGTGGGAGCTGGGGCTGATTAATTAGAGAAATCAGAAAGGGGATCTCATTAATGCACATAAACATTTCAAAGCAGGTGTCAAAGAGGATGGTGCCAGACTCTCTTCTGTGGTGCCCAGTGACAAGACAGGGAGCAATGACCATAAACTAAAAAAGTTTCACCACAACACAAGGAAGAATTTCTTTACGCTAAGGGTGCCTGTCCATGCAGGGTGTGCAGATTGTCCCTCTCTGGAGACAACATTCCAAACCCACCCTGAGACACTCCTGTGTCACCTGTGTGAAAAATGAGGTTCACTTTTCAGTAAATTTTTAAGAAATATGTTTAATAAAAAAAAAAAAAAAATTAGGACAATTAGGATATAAAAAAAGCAAAGTATAGTTGGTCGGGTGACCTGTAATTCAGCGAAGTCCACACTTTGCTATTTCAGAGACACTCGTTAAATAGTCTTCCTATTGCATCAGTTTGTGAATATTCATATCTTTTAAAAAAACTAGTTTCTATATTTTAGGAACTGTTTTGCACGGCTCCTTTTTGGGTTTGCCTTTTCAGAGCAAGCGTGTTTTGTGGCTGTATCTTTATTATCTCCTCCAGCTTGGGCCTTGGTTTATGCTTTCCTCAGGTGGTAGATACGGATTGTTGGTATATTAACAGCAGGGTCTTCTTTATATGTTCACTGGATGTTATTTTGACCAAACAGACAGTTTAGGTATACTACATCAGTTACTAGTACTATGCTTAATTTTTTTTACAGTAGAAATAAAAAACCCCTTATATTCTATATCCTTACCACAATGTTATTAACATATTTCGCATTTTGTGAAAAGCCAAATAATATATATAAATTATATAATATATATGTTATATAATAAATTATATATATAATTATATTATATATAATTATATATAATTATACTATACATAATAAATTATATAATATATATGTTATTATATATGTTATATACATTATATATAATATAACATACATATTATATATAACATAATATATTATATAATATATATCATATAACATATATAATATATAATATTATATATATTATATAAGTATAATATATAATATCTATTTTATAATATAAATATAATATATAATGTATGTATATTATCTATATTATATATAGATATTTTATATATATTATATATTATTATATTATGTATATTATCTCTATATATAGATATTTTATATATATTATATGTATGTTATGTTATATTATAGGTATAATATATTATATTATGTTGTAATATTATATTATATTATATTATATTATATTATATTATATTATATTATATTATATTATATTATATTACACCTGCTCTTGGTGACTCTGCCTTGGCAAGGGGGGGGGGGGGGGTTGGATTGGATCAGCTCCAGAGGCCCCTTCCAACACTAAGAATTCCATGATCCCTGCAAGAACAGGTCGGGTTGGGGGGGCTGGTTCGATATTAGGACAAAGTTTTTCCCCCAGAGGGGTGAACACTGGGGGAGTGAAGAGGCTCCCCAGGGAAATGGCCCCAACCTCAACCCTGCCACAGCTCCAGGCACAGGCTGGGATTGCTGAGGCCGCAGGGCCGCCAGCGGGACTCCGCCGCTCCCAGCGCTTCCCCTCCATTCCCAGCACATTCCCAGCTCCCAGGATGGCCTTGCCCTGCCCCGTGTGGCGCTGCCGGAGCGCCGGGAGCTTTGGGAGGAATTAGCCCAAGCGGCGGGCCTGGTCGGGGCGGGGCGGGCGCAGGTGCGGGGCGCGGCCGGGGGCGGCCCCGGGGCGGGCGGGGACTCCCCCAGACACCCGGCCCGGGCCGCCTTTAAAAGGAGCGGCCTCGCAGCGCGGGAGCTCCGTCCCCGCTCCCGCAGCCGCCACCATGCCCGTCAAAGGAGGCACCAAGTGCATCAAGTACCTCCTGTTCGGCTTCAACTTCATCTTCTGGGTGAGGCGCCTGGCGGGGATGGAGAGGGGAGGGGGAGCGCTGGGAGAGCCGCATTTTATTTGCTTTAATACCGCGTGAATTTTGCTGTTTTCACCCACTTGTTGCCCCCCACCCTCCTAGAGGGAGAGGGGCGGGTGCCTGAGTGCTTATTGCTTTATTTTCTTCACGTTTTTCGTGTTTTAAGGCGGGGAGGAGTTGCTGTGTTGGTGGCTTAGCCCCTCTCCCCTTCCACTCATCATCCCCCAAAAATAATCCTCGCCCTAAAAACTCCGTGTGCAGCTCGGGTTCCTCGCAAGTTACAGCCTTTGGTTGTGCTGTGTGTGTGTGTTTTGTGTGTGTGTGAACTCCTGGTGTCGGTGGGAGCTGCGGTTTTTATTAATCTCTGGGAGCTCCCGCTGAAATCCCATCCCCGGTTTGATGCCCGAGGACAACACGGGCTGAGCAGAGAGATTGGAGCTATTCCCAAGGCATTCAAGGTCTGGGCACCTGGATTTAGCATGGGAAAATACCCTGGGAGCTGTTTATATGCCTAATGGGTCGGTATGGCTCGGAAAGTTGGGGTTTTTTTTCTCTGCGCTGTTTGTCCTGGTGGAGGAATGAAGTTGGAGCTGCGGGAAGGAGCCGCCTCTGGAATCAGGGGCAGCACTGCCCGTGGAGATTGCAGTGTTAATGGGTAAAGGGCTCGGGATGTCTCCATGTGGAAATGGATTGCAGCAGGCTTGAGAAAACAGAGCTGGGCTGCGGTAGGGGGAAGCTGTGCGGAGCTGGAGCCAGGAAAGCACATGTTGCCACCCCGGGATTTCCCGGGACAGCGGGCAGAGTTGCCACATTCACAGAGTTAGAGCTGATCAGTAGGAAAAACCTAATAAAACGCTGCCTGAAACTTATGGTCATCAAGTTTCTAAACCTCTTTTCTGAACCACGAAGTAATCATGGTTTGCCTTGCACTTGGTTTTTTGGGGTTTTTTTTGTTTGTTTGTTTGTTTCAGCAGATTTTTTGCAGAGTATTTTATGCGACAAAAATTTTTATTGTGGAAAAGACATTGCCTCATAAGCTCTTAAGCTGAGCATCACCACTTTGTCTGGGACTCAGAGCTGAGAATAGGGAGAGAGGGTTTTGTTTAGCTCAGGATGTGCCTGTTGCTTGGGAGTGTCGTGGTCATAAAGCACTGAGGCTTTGCTTGTACCTTTGGGTGCTCATATATACAGAATTGTCTTAGTGACAGGGTGGATGGAAGAAGAAGAATGATGCTGCTGCCCAGAGGAGCTGAGAGATGTTGGCTTTTGAAATTGCCTTCTTGAGGCTGGCAGTATGCAGCAAGGATGTGGGAAAGAGAAAAGGAAGAAGAAGGAATTAAAGGGAGAGAAAAATGCATTTTGGAGGTCCCAGTTAAGTGTCTGGAGGCCCCAAGAGGCAGTGAAATAAATGCAAGCAGCTTGGGTCGGGCAGATAAGTGTGTTTGACCAGCTGGAGTGGTCCTTGGCTCTTGGGAATCACCACATGTCATTGTGGACTGCTGAAAACACTTGGAGAGGAGTTTAGGGAGTATGGTGTTAGCAAACTTTGTGCCCTCCGTGGGGAAATAAAGTAGCTGTATTTTGGGCTGTTCTGTGCTGAACAGTGTGAAAAGAAAGGTGTTCTGGGGCTGCCAGCATTAAAAGGCAAGAACCACCTCTAATAAGTAAAAAGGCTTTAATGTTTCTTACGGCTTTGCAGATGTGAAAAGTCTGTGAAGTAGCTGAAGTGTGTTGACGAAACCTGTTGTGCTCAAGTGCAATTCTGCACCTCTTTTTTTTTGAAACAGGTTGCCTGCAAAGGGTAGGTGAGGAAATTAAGTGGTCTGCAGCAAACCTACAGATGGCTGTGGATGCCATGGTAGGTGGAATGTATTTGCTTCCATCAGAGGCTTGGACAAGGGTAGGAGGAAGCAGAAAGGCTCAAACAGCTTGGTAAAGGAAATTATTAAAATAAAAAGGGAAACTCTCCAAGTGTGAAGCTGGATCTAAGGGGAAGGAGATTAGGGTTCGTAAATGCTGGTGAGCCAAATAAAATATACAATAACATTAGCCAAAGGAGAGCTTTAGGAGGGATTTGCAAATGCAAACCCAAGTAACATACCCCTCTTCAGACACATGAGAAAAAGAGAATTTCTTAAGGAGCCTTTCCAAGCAGTAATAGCTCTAGGTATAAAAGTTTTGGGAGCAATGTTCAGCAGGACTTTTATTTTACTGGAGAAGATTTTAACAAAGTTCTGTGCCATAACCTGTCTTTGACTCTGAATCCTGCACAGGCTTGAACTGACCTCTTGATGCAAAGGCGGTGAAACAGGAGGCGCAGCAAATGTTTGATTAACAATTCTCCAAGGTCACACAGCACTTCAGAACTCTCAGTGAGCTGTGATTAGGTAACTCTGCCTGCTCACCATCCCTCTCGGTGCTGGAGGGCTGGAATGCAATGAATTGGAGGCTGGGTTTTTGCTTTGTGGTAGCCTGGGATACCCAGAGAGTGGCACATACGGAGTATCTGGAAAAATCCAAGGAGAAGATTCTTTAAAAGCTGGTATATGTGTGAAGATGGGACATTGGCTACTGCAAGGGGAAGTTTGACTTCATGAAACTGCTGCCTTGGATGCCTGAATGTTGGAGAGGGCAAGGACTGGTGTTGGTCACTTGTTTAATGTCTCATGGAAATCTCAGGCCTCTTGTGGAAACCAGGCAGTCTTGGAGTAAGATCCTTACAAGGATGAGATAGATGATGGAGTGGAGGCAGGGCTGTGGAGGTGCAGCTCTTCTGTTGTGGAGAGATGCTGTGGTGCTGGCACAAACTCATCTGGAGAAGCACAGGAGGCACCCATTGTCCAGGCGGATGGAGGTGATGGCTGTGTGCTGACACTGCAGGGTGAGACTCACACCAAAGGCAGGCGTTTAGTAATTCCCATGGGAGGCACCAGCAGGAAGCTGCCTGGAGATAGGAACTAAATGGTTCAGGGGCAGCTGCTGCCTTGGAGCAATGAAGCCTTGGGAGAAAAGGATCTATGATGGCTTTACAAAAGCACCAGGTGTGTGCTCAGTGTCAACAGAGTAAAACCAGCTTCAGGAATGAAGGACTGAGAGAAGATTGTGTGTAAAGTTCCCTAAATTCGTGCCTTGCTGGAGTGCTGCAGGCTGCTCTGGTCATTTGCTTGCCTTGAGAGGATCATAGTGGAGCTTGGTAATGTTTGGCAAAGAGGAAGGTTTCTGCCATCAGCAACTGTAAATAAATTGGAATTCTTCAGCATGGAAGTGTGCTAGAGATCCTTTAGGATCATGATTGTCCAGGCAGAAGGTAGAGCCTGGACAGTGGTGGTGCTTTCTCCTCAGCAGATGTTGAGGAGTAGGTGGGTCAAGGGATACCTGGCTAATCATAGAATGAACTAGGTTGGAAAAGACATTTAAGATCATCTAGTCCAACCTGTTAACATGGAGCTCAGCAGCCTTTTGTTAATTTTTCTTCTCTCAAGGTGCTGTCTGTGTCTTGGCACAATCTTTAATTAAGTGCTCCACATTGTAGACCAGGAGATTGGTCCTGGGAAATGCTGCTGTCTGTCTCTTAACCTCCCCCCTGAGGATCTCGTGCTTGATTATTCTGATGGCCTTTCTCCAGCTGGGAAGGCTCAGCACTAACAGAATGTTCTCTGAAACTTTTGGGACTTGAGAGTTTGGCTTAAAACATTCTTGTGCCCTAAATGGAAAGAAGAGCAATCTTTGAATGTTTGCACCAAGTCAGGTTAAGCATGGATCAGTAAGTTTTGAGGTTCAATCCCCTCTCAGAGGTGGAGGAATTATGGATGACTGTGTTTCCTCTTGGGATGGAGAGTTGCAGCAGGCACCAGGCTCCTTGCTGGGGCTGGTATTCTCGCACCTGGGTTTGCAAACAGCTCTGCTGTCTTGGCATGGCCAATGCAGGCCCTGGCATCTGACAGTCTGCTCTCTAATAAAAGAAATTTAGGGGCTGATCTGGGATGTAGGAGGGAGGTGTCAAGCCTGGTACAGAACTGGTTTGGTTTTTTTTCCCCACTAGGGTGGCTTGAGCTTGGCAAGAAGGCAATGGAAACAACACATTTTGTGCCTTAAACCTGAGCAATGATGTGGTCATAGCAAAGTTGGCTTGACCCAACCTTACTGTGAGCAATGCTGGATTGCCTTGAGTTGTGCAATGAGTGGCTGCCTTCAGCTGTGCTCCCTTAACTCCCTGGGTTTGCTCAGGCTTGTTGGTCCTGGTGGTAAAGCCTTTTCCTAGGAAAACTGTGTGTTCCTGAGCAGCTTGGGTGATGCCAGGCAAGTGTCTGCCTGTTCTCCCATTGGCTTCCTGCTGCTGAACAAAAGCAAAGCCTTGCATTGTTAAACTTCATTGCTGGGTTTTCCCCTGTCTGAATTTTGTGGAATATGAAGGCATCTGCTGCTAATATTTATGGTTTAATGTATTTTAGGCAAGTGAGTGCTGTAGCACAGAGGCAGAGTTCACGTTGACATTTTGAGCAATCATTTTCTTGCTTCTTTCCTCTGTTGGGCAGCTCTCTTGTCCTGACTTCCCACTCTCCAGAGTGCTGTGTGGTTTATGAATAAATGCATTTGTGTGTGGTAGTGCCTGCTAAAGTAAGAGGAGCAGAATTAGGCCTGGAAAGCTCTTTTCTTTCTGTAACGTGAAGATACCTTTGACTTTATTCTGAGCCATAATATCAGTTGCTTCAGTGCATCAAGAACAGCAATTCAGAGATTCTTTCCTCCTCCAGTGGAGCAGAGGACTTGCAGGGAGGGCAGGGAAATATGTCTGTGTCTGTTAGTAAGTGTATATATCCAGGTACATATGAAAAAACCCAGAAATCTTTTGCTTTCTGTAATGAACTGATGCAGTTGCTGGCGACAGTGTGTGACTCTACTGCTGCTTGGGCTCAGTTAAGTGTTACTTTGACTCCACTAAGTTCTGTGAAGTCTGGAATGGAGTTTGGAGTATGTTACCTTGGGAAGTGTGATGTGAAGCTACTTAGAGCTCCAGCAGTCCTAGCTCCTATTTGCAATTCTAATATTAAATATAGTAGACTGGCTTCTGAATAGGGACTTGTATGAAATGGACACTAGTCTTGGCAGTGGTTCAGGAATTTTGTAATGCTGCTCCTACTGTACTGGAACACCATCTTATTGCAAAAAGTGGTGTGACATTAACACAGGCCACAACATTCTTGAAACTAGCTGAGCAGAAAGAAAATTCTTCCTTTCCAATCAACTTTTTTTTCCAAACTAGTTTGAAAATAGCTGCAGTTTTTTGTATAACTACAAGCCCACATAGCACAAGTGTTAGGGGAGCTTTTTCAAAGCTCTGAAAACCTGTGCTGTTGTGGGTAACACTAATTCTTAAATTGAGGGTTTAGAGTGATGCTGAGTCTCACCTGGACTTGCTGTTTATGGGGTTTTATTTATGGACTACTGGACAGAAACAGTTCATTACTACTCATAATGTTCTCAATATCTTTGCATGTGCTTTGCAACATTATAGATCTGGTCCTGGTTTTGTTAGCTCAGTCTAAAATACTGAGAAGTAAATTGTCTCATGCAGTCAGATTTTTAGCTAAAAGTTCCAAGTGTTTATGAAGTGAAGATGGTGACTTTGATCATCCTGGGGTAAACCTATATATGAAACAGTGTAGAGCCTGACATACTTTCTTACTTCAAGAAAAGTGTTTTGTTAAATGCAGGAGCTCAGGACTTCTGGACAACAATCATAACTAATAGGATTAAGTAGAAGCTGTTTATTGTTTACATTAAGCTATATTTATACACTCTAAAACTACTGTAAACATGATTATGAATTACTTGATTAATGTTTTTATCTTGTCCATGTGTTTAGCACGCACATTTCAGGAAATATGATGGGGTTACAGTCTAGTGCTTCATGGCTCTCTTTATCTAGTTCTTGCAGTCTTGGTATTCTGTTTTTCAGCCTCGTTTTTTTATTTTAGAACAATTTATGTCTTAGTAACTTTGATTTCTAGAGGGTTCTGATAAGAATGACTAAAGACTGTTTGGCTGGAGCACACTGTGACCTAAGTTGTTCAAATACATTGCTACAGTTAGATGCCGTACTTAGCTGACAATACACTGAAAGTAGTATTTATTTTTGACTGATTTCTTTATTTTCATATAATGACTGGAGGTAATGCCATGAGCATGGTAGAAGTTGTATGTAAACTTGGCCTGGAGGTGTCGAAATGGCAAAACCCAGTTGTTGTGTTTTTTGTTTGTTGAGAGTTTTTTTGTGCAAAGGCTTTTTTTAACAGGCTTTGAGCCACTTATCAGGCATACTTGAAGTGACTGATTTCTTCCCTATCTTTGCTTCCATCCTGGGGAAGTACAGGAAGGGCTGGGTGAGGGTATCCCCTTCCCAAAGCTTTGTCTGCCAGGACAGACAAAGGAATGTCTAAGGGCTTGGTAAATGCTTGGACCTTGAACTTCTTGAGAGGTGATTCTGCCTATGGAAAGATAAAATGCTCTAAGGTGTCTGGGGCAAATGGGGTGCTTGTCTCTTATCAAAGTGACACAGTCAGAAGGGACTGAATAAAAAATGATCCTTGCAAAATCGTGGTTAAGTCCAAAGTAAACTTTCCAAAATAGCGCAACGCATTGTGCTGCTGTGGGATGTGTCAACGGAATTGATGGTTTGGGGGATATTTTTGTTGTTGTCGTTTAAACCTCAAGGTTTTAACACGTGTTCATGGCATTGTCATGAAATCTAACGGTTTCCTGTGCAAGCCTTCTGCTGGGAGATCTGAAACCTCGGGTGACAGAGCAGGGCAGAAATGCTGTGGGAATTGCTTGGTAGGACTCTGAGCTCAGTTCAAGTTAGCCAGGGATGGAGAGGGCAGGAAGGCAGAGTGTTCTCTGTGGCTGCTGCCTCCAGGACACACAAGTTTTCTCATCTCAAGTGTATCCTGACTGGTTCAAGTCTTTTCTCAGTTACCTCTTCTCACATGGAAGGCTGGGGGACACCCTTAGATGGACCCAAAGGACACCCCAGAGCAGTGGGAAGGGCTGGCTTTGGAAAAGGTGTGGGGTGGGATGGCTGAGAGGAGGGAAATCCTGCACAGGAGGTGCAGCACTATGTAAGAAAGGAAAGATAGACCCAAAAAAAGCTGTTTTACCTGTTGTAACAGGCAGAAAGCTGCATGCAGGAGTGAGCTTTAGGGGTGAAAGGGGTGTGTTTGTGCATAATAAAAAAAAAATAAAGTCTGAGAAGTCTCCACAGGGCTAAGAGTGGAGTGGCCAGGTAATTTTATCCTTGTTAGAGCTGTAGAACAGCCAGGCAGAGCAGAAATGAGCTGGGGATGTTGGTTGGGGAAAATGAGGAAGCCTGGTTAGCTGGAGCAGGGAAGTCATAGTGTAATTGTGCCAGGACATGCTGTTACTGGAAAATCACTGCCACAAACTTTTCCAAAACAGCAAGTAAGCAGTATTCCTTTAACTTCACCTTTTGGTCAGATTAGAAAAAAACAGACCAACCTAACCCTGTCTTCTGAGCTCTTTTTGCTGGACTCGTCACTATAGAAACATACTGCATACCTGTGTGATAAGCACACAAACCCAGTCTTCTTTTTGTGTGTGTGAAACCAGACAAAATGGATTGCTCTCAGGAGTACACTGTTGTTTGTTTCCTGATAATTTTCTTTCAGCACAGGATGGAGCTACTTAGAAATACCCAATATTGCTCAATTCCTGTGACAAAATAGGTCTGTTAGATGGGGGAATCCCCTTGGATTACCAAACAAAAACCCAACAATAAGGTTGTCTGGGCATCTGCTTCCACACAGATGATATTGGGAACCTTGTACCCCTTTCCCAGGAAGGAAAAACTGCTCCAAATCCACCCCAGCACACCTGCCCATCCTGCTGGTATAGCATGGGTGAGCAGGGAGGTGACAGTGCTCAGCCTCTGGTGTGCCACACTGGCCACAGGTGCTGCCAAGTGCTGGGTCTGTGTTGGTTTTTTTTCCTCAGAGGCTGGAGTTGCTGTGTCCTCGTTTCTCCCTTGTTTTGATGGAAACTTGAAGCTTCGAGTTTCTTGCCTTCTGCTGTAAAACTGCCTTTTTTTAGTTCAGTGGTCACTGTGGGTAGGAAGAGCACAAACTGAGAACATAAGTCTGCTTTCCTTAAGAAACTGAGACAAAAAGTCTCTTATTCTTGCATGAAGGAGCTGCATTTTATTTCTAATCCACCATGCAGAGAATTGTCACTCTGTTTAATTTCACTTTTTTTTTTTTTGGTGCCAGCTCACTGACACGAAGTGTTGTCACTGTTCTGTGATCCTGTCAGTCTCTTGTCTCCCTGGCATCTTCTTAACCTTTCCCACAGAGTGAAAGGAGAAAACACACCATGTACCTCTGGGTGGTGGTAGGAAAGGGTTAAATTTGTGTTTTGAAAGGAGCTATATTAGGTACCTCATCTCTGCCCCATGTGAACAGACCAGTTTGTTTCTGGAAGGCTTTAACTGAGTCTCTTCTCCTTTGCTTGGAATTTTAAGATTATCTGCATGATTGCAGTGTGGCTTAAGAGTTTTACACATAGAAAAGGACATTTTTCTGTGCCCTGCTCCATTTGCAGAGCTCTCTTGTCAAACACTGGAGCCTGTCAAGCTGTAAATAGGTTTGGAAGATGAGAAGAGATGTGTTTTCAGGCTTGTGACTTCACATTTAGTGAGTTCCTGGAAAAACCAGCAGAGACTATAAGTTTCTTCTAATGATGGGCATCTGGATCAACTATAAAAGCTGAAGACTGTTGGATGACCCAGGAAAGGGAGTCTCGAGCAGAGTGTTATTAAATACTGGGTGACTTAACAGCAGTCTCAAAGCAGAGTTTTTTCCATCACTAAGCCTTTCTGATGTTTGAACTGAGCCACCGGGGTGAGATGAGGTAGCAGAGGCTTTTTGAAGTGATGCTGCAGCCAGGAGAGCAGGTAGAGCAGCAACCCTTCTTCTCTCTGCCAGCTCCCTTTTGTGCCTCTCCCTCCCCTCAGGCTGCAGCTGTGGCACAAGAAACTGAAATAATGACTCTGTTGTGACATTCTGTGTCGTACCAAGGTGCTCCAACATAACTTAATCATCCTCTCAGGGTAACCCCAGCAAGGCAAGCTGGAAGTGAGTGCAGGTGTGTCTTGGGAGTAGTGAGCACCAGAAACACGAACAAAAGCCTTTTGCTCAGGTCTGGAAACCTCCAGGTGGGTTTAGCTCTTGGGGTTATGTCACTTGATCTGTTTTTCCCAGCTACAAGAACCCTGCAGCTCGTTTTGGAGGCATTGCCTGGCACTGGGGTTCCTGCCCTACAAGAAAAGCTGGTTTAGGGAAGCTGGGGCTGTGTGTGAGCAGGAACTCTTCCCCAGCAGGGAGAAGGGGCTCTCGGGCTCCCTCCTCTCAGGCTTGATGTGAAAGGGGTGTATCCTTGGGTGCTTGCCAAGGAATGCTGCCCATATTCCCACTCAGAATTCCCATTATTAAACACTTCTCAGTTTCTTAGAGGCGAATCAGGAATGTTGTTCCCTTCTACAAGGACCTTCTTATCAGAGATCAGGCTTTGTTGGGGTTTTGTTTTTTGCTTTTCGTGCGTGCTTTGCATGACTTTATAAACTTATTGCTCACTCTTGGGTTTAAATTTTTAATGCCTGGTGCAGCATTTGGGATTTCTGTCCTCATCTCACTTTTCTAGAGCTTTTTTTTAATAGTTAAATGGCCTTCAAAGGAAGGGCTGAGAAGCACACTCCAGCTTTCTACTTTGTCCTGTTTTCTTCATTTTTTTACATGCAAGAAAACATCTTTTTTTTTTTCTTTTTAAAGGAGGATTCAGCCTGTTCAAGGCAAACTGTTGCTATTTGCCTTATCAGAGTGCAATTCCCTCTTTCTTGCCGCACTTCCTATGGTTTTTGCCAGATGTTTCATCCAGAGGCTAATTTATACGCAGTGACTTGCTGCAGATACAGGCACCAACGTTAAGAGGGACCTGGAGGCACATAGGCAGGGATGATAATGAAATAAAACTAAACATTACCTAAAATTCGATTGTATTGCTGCAGATAACAATGTCTCTGCTTCTGCAGCTGGTATTTTCTTATTCCTGTCAGTGTGGTCACTTAATGGGTTGGCATCATCTTGTTTTGCAAGAGGAGCACTCTTCCTGAACTCCTTTCCCTGGTACACTGAACTCTCAGCAGTTTATGAACCTTCCAAGGCACTTTTCTTTGTGATAAACTTGCTCTTCCATGTGAAGCTTTAGAGTCACTAAGCCATGCAGTGTCTGCAGCCACCCAAAATAAAACAATGGATGGAAGGATCAGTAGAAATACTGACACTTGGCTAAACCTTGGATATTTTCAGAAAGGAACAAGAATGGCATTGTTCTCCTGTGGTTTTGGAGTTTATATTATGTAAATGCCTCTGTCAACAAGGTGCCTCATGTCTGGAACTTTGTGTGTGGGTATCCCCATCCTTTTTTGCTTGTTCTTTGTCACCACCTCTTTAAATAAAATCTGTGTCCTGTGTTTGCTTCTGATTTTGGTACTAATGTAAGGCTGGGTGGATTAGTTGGTATAATTTAACAAGCCTTCCTTGTTTCTTACAGCTTGCAGGGACAGCAGTGCTTGCAATTGGACTATGGCTTCACTTTGATTCACAGACCAAAAGCGTCTTTGAACTGGAATCTGACACAAAGTTTTACACAGGTGAGCTGGGGGATCACTCAGGGGATAGGTCACACTTTTGTGCCCTGATTTCCAGCCTTCCTTAAAGGGTAAAAAGGCAAAACAGCCCTAAACATCCCAAGAGCAGCTTCCCCTGGCTGGTGCTGGGGGCAGCTTCCCTTGTGAGCCCTTGTGCAGACAGCAGTGCTGTCCTGTGAGTGGTTTCTTGGCTGTTCATCCTTTTTCCCACAGTAGTTAGTCTTTGTTGCTGTCGGTAAACATTTTGTAATCCCAGGGGCTCCTGGAAGACACAGAGGATGTTTCTTCCTGATGCTCATCACCATATGCGTCAGCAAAGTTTCATGCTAAGCTAATTGAGTAATTAATAATTTTTCTCCAGAGTGACCAACCTGAGCTACCCAAAACACAGCTCTGTTGCCTCGTCTCTCAGGAGGAGGACATGCACTTAAAGCCCCACATCTCCTAATTCATATTGAACTGAATGGGAAGAATGCACAAATATCTTGGTACAGATGAGAATTATTCCAGCCAGCAAGGATCAGTGTAGCTTTAGCTAGACTGTGTGGAAGGTGTTTGTAAGGTGATTAATTAGGGGACACACACATTTTTAGTTTGTTAATGTCATAGGAATTCCTAAGTGAACTGGGTTTTATCTGAATTTTGATTTTGATCTCTACAGTCATTTTTAAGCTTGGGCAGGAGGACACACATAATTTGGTTATTGTCACCTCTAGGTGCTCAGACCCTTGGAGCAGCTCTGCTTTAGGGAAGGCTGAGGGAATTGGGATTGTTCAGGCTTTGGTGTGACCTCATTGTGGCCTTGCAGTGCCTGAAGGGAACCCACAGGAAAGATGAAGAGAGACTCTTGACAAGGGCCTGGAGTGACAGGACAAGGGGCAATGTCTTCACACTGACAGAGAGCAGGGTTAGATTGGATATTGGGAAGAAATTGTTCCCTGTGAGGGTGGGGAGGCCCTGGCACAGGTTTCCCAGAGCAGCTGTGGCTGCCCCATCCCTGGCAGCGTCCCAGGCCAGGTTTGATGGGACTCTGAGCAACCTGGGCTAGTAGAAGGTGTCCCTGCCCATGGCAGGAGGTTGGAATTGGGTGGTTTTTACAAGATGGCTTCATCTTACAGCAAACTGGCTCCTGTCCTTGGCTACTCACCTGTGGCAGCTCCCAGACTGGTGTCTCAAGGATCATTTGCAAGAAGGTGCAACTTGTGTTGCAGCCTCTTAGTGCTCAGGCTGCCTGTGCCTACAGAAAGTGCTGTTAGGAATGGTGTAGAGGCCACTGTTGGGAATATTGAGATGCTCATGGGACTTCATGAAGCTGCAGGCATGCAGACAGGTTATCTGTGAGAGAATTTGTGGTTTGCCCTTGATATGATGTCATCTCAGCAAACTGGGTGGTTCTTGGAGCTGCCAGGAAGATTCCCAGATGCTTTTAAGTGGACCTCAGGAAAAGAGCAGAAATCTAAAGTTGGCTGTTGAGCTGAATATTTAACAAATCTTATTTTGGGTAGTCTGAAACCCCTCTTTCACCTCCTAAACTATAAAATTTTTATGGTGTGATGCTTAAGCTACTGGCTGGATGCAGCCAGTGAAATTTGCTCAATCTGTGTAGCTTAAACTGAGTTTTAAAAGAAGCTCAATAGGAATTTCTGCTTTAACATAATTTTCTGAGAGTAGTTACTGACTGCAGTAAGTTACAAAGCAAGTTACCTCAAGGGCTTTCTATACAACTCAAACAACATAAGAGGTACTGATGAATTCTTTATTTTACTTTTTCAGAATGGAATAAGTTTAAGCTGAGGTTTAAAAGTCCATATTGGAATTTCCTCTTGATAAGAAATGTCAAGCTTAATCCCTTACAAATGCTGCATCAAATGGATGTTTATTTTGGCAGCTAGTCCTACTGGTTTTCATCTAGAATATATCATTTGCAAATGCTTACATCTGCCTTCCTTTTATTAGTATTGATTTGGTCTCTGAGCTGTATTTTTGTCCCTATTGATGAAATGCCCTGCTTGTTCCACGTGCTTTATGCTGATTCTTTGATGTTTCACTGGCCTTGTTATATTCCTTGTTATCCTTTGGGAGTTTTCTTGCTCACCACATCTTGCTGCTGTCTCCAGCTCACAGCTGTGATGATTAGGCTGGTTGTTCCCAAGTTTAGGAGCCAGAGGATTTGGCATAAATGGAGCCTTTTACCTCAGGAATCTTTGCTTCAACATATGCACTACCTAATTTCTGGACAGAATAGCTTACAGGCTCTGACACTTCAAGATTTTGCAGTTGTTGATAAATCACTATTCCAGCTATCTCTTATTCCAGTTGTCTTTATCTTCACCGGAAGAGAAAGTGATAACTCTTGGCTCTGAGTCTGTTTTAAAGAGTATCTTACAGCTTGTATTAGATGGCTTTATCTTATTAAATTTTGCCCAGTTTCTAAAACTTGTGAAACTGCAGTAGGAGTACACATTAATTGTGTCAAATTGAGTGTTTTATTTATCAATTTTTCAAATGTATTTGCTTTGAAAATAAAGCACAATCCCCCTTTATTTTTTTTTTTACTTGAAACACCTTGGTAAAGAAATTTAAACCTTGGCAAAAGCTACCAATGCTGTTTGTGGAGCAATTAATTTCATGCCTTGCTGCTAAGGTCTCAGTGACCTGCTCACCTTTGTTTTCCTCCTCCCTAGGTGTTTATATCCTCATTGGAGCTGGTGCCCTTATGATGCTGGTTGGGTTCTTGGGATGTTGTGGTGCCTCACAGGAGTCTCAGTGTATGCTTGGCCTGGTAAGTGCTCAGAGTAATGTTTAAGCTTTTGAGCAGCAGGATGAGAAAGGAAGGAAAATATTACTGTATCATTCAAGGGCAGCAGATTGTGGACCCAGAACAATCACAGTGTTTAAATTCATGTTTAAACTTATCCCCCAAAACATAAGGCTAAAATGTTAAATATAGTTTTCATTTCTGGCCTTAAATCTAAATGTTCCTGCTGCATTTGAACACAGGATGACATCAGGAGGCTGGATATGTCTGACATACACTGAAGTGTCAAGACTGGCACTGTTGTGAGCACAGAACTAAAATATTCATAAGACCAATGCTTATCATTGCTAGACAGTTAATCCTGAGCTCTGAAGGTTGTGCAATCTTTAATCTCTGAGACCAGAACTTGTGGTATTTGATGCTTGAAACAACAAAGCTCTACTGTTCGTAATCACAGGATGAGCTCTTCTAGTTGACAACTGCTCTGCAAGCCAATTACTGGAGAGTAAACCTCATTGTTTTCAGACTGGAGGGGCCAGTAGAGCTTACTGGGTTTGTGCACATCTGTACACTTGCAGAACTACTCATCCAAATAACCAGAAGACTTAGTTAATAAAAGAAAACTACTATAGCCACTGAAAGAACAATTCCCCTTCTGTGTTGCAGAGCAACCTAAATTCAACTAATTCCTGCCAAATGATGCCTCTAGCTCTTTGTAATTCTGAGTGTCTCTTTAAAGATAGTGGTGTTTTGGATCTGATAGTCAGTGAGAGGCAGAGCACTTTTATTTGTGTTTTATGGGATATACAACAAAGTGGCCATTAGCTCTCAGGGAGTTGGTGGCAAGGTAGGAATTAAGTAATGACTCCTAAAGCAACAGGAGTGACAAACCAGAGTAAAGAATTGGTGCTAGCTGTTGTGATGTGTCTGAATGACTTGGGCAACATCAAAGTCGTTGTGAACAGATGATTGGCTTTAATTAACACTGATCAAAAAGCAGGACTGGTGCTTGGAGAGCACTGCCAGACTTTCTGACGCTTCTGGGAAGAAGTGCTGACCCAGTGTCCTTTTTCCTGGTGTTACCAATGTCTCAGACCTCCAGCTGCAACCTGGTGGAGTGACAGCTCCCACAAGTCTGGACAAACTTGCAATGTATGTGTGTGATGCTGGTTTGTGGTGCTCTGGCCTTCATGAATAACATGGTCTTTCTTTTCTAGTTCTTCTTCTTCCTCTTTGTGATTTTTGCCCTTGAAATTGCTGCTGGCATCTGGGGATTTTCAAATAAAGAAAAGGTAGGCTGCTCTTAAAAGTTGGGAGTGGTGGGATGCTGGAACAGATTTTCCCAAGGAAGATGTGGCTGCCCCATCCCTGGAATTGTTCCAGACCAGGTTGGATGGGGCTCTGAGAAACCTGGAGCAGTGGAAGGTGTCCCTGCCCATGGCAGGACTTAGGTGATCTTGAAAGCTCCTTTCTCACCCCAAACACTCCATGATCATATGAATGTGCCCCCAGTCAGCAGCCTGCTGACATCTATACCAGTACAAGTCAAATCCTTACTACCCAGGGAATTTGGGGGAGAGGAAAAAGGCTGATTCAAGCAAAACGACACAAAAAAAAAAATCTAACTGTAAAATTTAAAAATAAAATTGTAGCAGGTAAGTCAGAATCCAAGGGCCATGACTTTCAGAGAGGAGCTGGGTCAGCTGGCAGCTGGGAGTTTCTGCACCTGAAGCATGCCTGGTATGGCCTGTCCCTCCCAAGCAGTTAAGATTCTGTCTTGTTTCAAAATCAGATGCTTGGTGATTAGGGGTTGCTTTTCTGCTCACATGATATTATACAATGGGGAAATGCAGAAATTTCTGGGGTACAATAGAGTAGGGAATATTTCTGGGCAGCCAGTGGGCAAAAACTTCTCTCACTCCTCTTAAAAGCTCAGAGATTTGGAAGGGGAAACAGTCTTACCTGTTCAGGTGTGGCTGTTAAAGTGAGTGTACAGTTATTTCTCACCTGAAACAGGTGAGCCTTCTGTCCATTCTATTTGCACAGGGCAGAAGAATGGGTGTTGTAGGCTGCAGGATTTTTGATGACTGACTTCCTGAAAGCAAGTTTTTTATAATGAATACAAGGTATGACATTAATGCACCATTGATAAACAACTCTTTGCTTTTCCTTAGATAATTGATGAGTTAAAGGAGTTCTACTTGGACACCTACAGAAAGAGAACTCAGTCAAATGCCAGAGACACCCTGAAAGCATTTCAGTTTGCTGTAAGTATATGGTTGTGCTTAACCTGGACAGTAATGCAGCTGTTCCTTGTACTGTTCTGTGCCACCCAGTCCCTCATACAAGTCTCTTGGTTAAAAGATTGCAGAGATATTTTTTGTATAGTATAAATGAATTCAGGATGCCTTTTTTTTTTTTTCTTCCCTTTGAAGTGTCTAGAACTAGTTCTTGTTTTTCTAAAACTCAGCAGCAGGGCAGTAAACCCTGGATCTGAGCTACTGTCACCCTAGAATGCATAGCAGCATATCTGTGAGGGGTGCAGCTTTGTGTCTGTAAGAACAGGCTGTCACCAAAGTGATTTTGTGTGTACTTAGAGATCTGGCTCTTCTTTCAGAACCTTGTCCTTTCATTTAATAAAGGCTTGTTAAAATCAGTTTTATAGCAGTCATGTTGACAGGACTTGGTCTGTAATAAAAACTAATGTATTTTTTTTAAACCAGATGACTGAGCAAAAAAATTATTTCACCTGGGTGCCTTTTTTTGTGTGTTTTCTGTTGTAGCTAAACTGCTGTGGTGTTACTGGAGCTTTGGAGCAGCAGTTCATGGAGACCTGTCCAACAAAGACACTGGCTGAGTCATTCTCTGTCAAGGTAAAGCTTGACGTAATTCACCATCAGCTCTGCCCAGTGGGTAAAGTGAGAAAGACACACTTTAGGAAACCCTCCCAGTCCATGGGAAATCCCCATGTCCCACTGTGTGATCAGGCTGGAAAACAAACCTGCCGTTACCATGGAAGGAACAAGCAGGAAGCCTGACCTTGGCTTGGGAAATGTGCAGTCTGTGTGTCACAGACTCACTGGTGGGGTGGGCAGTGGAAGAGCAAAACTTTGTCTAGAAAAAAACCCTCAGAGTGCCTTGAGAGCTCTGTTCTCACTGTATCTTCCTAGTGCTTGCTGGGACCTGTCACCTCCCTCCTGGTTAGGGAGAAGTAGAGCTTGGGGTGGGAGCAAGTCTGAAGCTTCAGCAAGGACAGGGAGGAGGGGTAAGGCATTGGTAGCCTGTTAGGGGAGTTTGTGACTGTAAAGGCAATTATATGAATGAGGTTTCCCTATTGGAATATTGCTGCAGAGGTGCCTGTGTGCAACAAATAACAGGAGGAAACAGCTTGTGTGGTTTTCAACCACCCCTCTTTTCCTTATAACCATCTTGTGTTCTTGCTTTGTGCTCCAAGGTAGTTTCTATGAGTCCTCCTATGGTTTTTACTATGCAGAAAGTCAATTAATGACTTGGGTTTTTTCACTTTAATTGACAGCTTCACATATCTGCCCATGTTGAGACCCTTCAGTCTGTATCTTTAGTTCCTGTCCTTGCAGTCTGAGTTGGGGTGTGTGGGAGTAGCTGAGACAGCATGCAGGTTTTGTTGTTTGTTTTTATTCTGCTGTGTGTTTTAGCTTCATCTGTTGACTTCGTCTTGTGATGCCTATTCCCAGTTGTAGAAAAACAGTGGCTAGAGACTGCAAGATCAAAGGGGTGTAATACAGTGTGCCTCTAAGAAGCAGTGCTGTGTTGGTATTCTGATTGAACTGACTCATTCTTGCCAGTATATCCCTTTAATCCCAGATTCAGTCTGTCTTTCTAGACTGGATAAGGAACAACAACAAAAAAAGGTAGCTTTCAGCAGTTCACTGATGATTTCTGCTGGAACAAGCAGGACAGAAGCTGGGATGAGACTTTGACCAGCTACCAGGCTCTTAAAGATTTATACCTCTGCAGAAGTGCCTTGTTCTTTTTGTTGGCCAACATGTGTCTGTTCTGGGGAAAGGACTATACTTGCATATTTTTCTTTTTTCCAGTTGTAAGGGTAATTCATTATCCTGGGAACATTAAACTGGCTCCTCTATGAATCTGCTTTGACATGGATGCTAGCCTAGGATAGCCTGCTGTTCCCATGCACTGTGGTTCAGGAGGTGTCTGCAAAATTACAGTAGCAATTGGCAGTATCAAGAGTGGCTCTTTTGATCAGGGATGAGCAATGCATCATCTGAAGTGCTGACAGCCATTAGTAACAAGCCAAGCCTGATAATAAACTGCATGTTCAGATTGAGAGGGGAATCCTGCTGTAGTCAAGGTGCTGCTAACAGGTTTGAGATACTTGAAGAGTAGGTTTAGACTTTTCCACCAACTTTTGTGTAGGACCATCCCTGACTCTCTTTAAGGATGTGACAGTAAAGGCCAGATCAAAGCAACTTTTAAAAGATGAGTCTTCAGGTGAACCTTGTCTGTGTAAAACACTAATGAACCATCTGTTCCATTCCAGTCCTGCCCTGATGCCATTGATCACGTCTTCCAATCCAAATTCAATGTCATTGGAGCAGTTGGCCTTGGCATTGCTGTGATGATGGTGAGTTTCCAGATTAGAGGGTGCTCAGAGGATACTCAGAGCAGAAGTCTTGTAGAGCAGTGCCTGGCCCAGCAGCCCATTCCACTGAGGACAAGTCTCAGCAGGAACAGGGTGTGTGCTGCAGGGCCCTGAGGCAGTGCAGAGGCTGGGATGTCTCAGGGCCTCCCTGTTTCTGCTTTGGATTAGGATCTGCCTCCTTGCACTTTCAGCAGTGGGGAAATCTTACAGTAATGTGTGTATGTATGGAGTGAAGATGTATTGGTCATGTTGCTGGCCCACATCTTAATTCTGATATCCCTTGGGGATCCTTTTTATCTTTCCTTTATAACAATTACAGGCTCTGCTACAGGGCTGAAATAACAGAGCTGCTAAAAAAACTTGCACTTCTGTATTTGACTTCTCTAGAGAAAAGCACATGCTGGGATGATGAAAGATTTCCCAGGAGATATGGCAGTGGTTTATAGCTGCTGGTGCTGTGCAGGGCCAGAAGTTGTACTTGAAGGTCCATGTGGGTCCCTTCCAACTTGACATTCTGTGATTTATTTTCATGTACTGAGGTGAATGGGATTCCTGGGAATGAACTTTGGGGTTTATGGGGTGGGGATGGCAGAGTCAAGTGTAAAAATACAGAATATAAATGTGACCTCTGGGCTGGGAAGAGCAGCTTGTCCTCATGGTGATAAAAGCACATGTTTTGCTTTCCTGATTTCTGATCTGTTTGCTTTCTTTGCAGATTGTTGGCATGATCTTCAGTATGGTTCTGTGCTGTGCCATTCGCAGGGAAAGAGAGATGGTCTAAGAGCTGCAAACCCAGGATTCCTGCACTATAAAAATCCTCACTATTAACTTCTGCGTTGAGAGCATTTCTAAAATGTTATATATTTGTTACCTTTTTAATGCTTCATTTGGTACTGATGTAGGTTTGCTTTTTATGTTACAGGTTAAAAAGATAAAGGTTTATCTGACTCAAGACAAACATTGTACATAAAATATCTGACTTTCTTGAAACTTACATAATTTGGATGTAATTTATGTTGGAGACGATTTGATACTTAATAAAGAGTAAGATATATTGTTTGTGAGGGAGAGATGTTGCTATGTTGGTTAATCCCACTGTTTGATGCATAGCAAGGAGTTAAAGTTGCATAACCTGTTAAGTGTTTTTGGGATAAAGCAGGAAATCACTCCTATGGCAATGGCCCATGTTGGAAGGGAATGGGAGATACTGTCAGAGCATGTCAGGGAAGGTGTGGTCATTCCTCTTCCCTTGGTGTGTGTGAATGAACACATTCCTAAAATGTCACTGCTGTAACACTTCTACGGTCACCTCCCTGGAGGGGGACAGAGACTGGCTGTGTCACACAGGTGATGTGCAGGCAGTGGTAGCTCAATGCAGCCAGGCTGGGCTTTGCCTTGGGGCCAGCTGTGCTTCTTGACATCAGCCTGTCTGCTGCCACAGCTGTCCCCTGGCATGGCCTTGGGCCCTTGGTAGGGCACATTCCCTAGTGTATGCTCAGGATTTTTTTCACTGGCTGGCTTGGGGCTGTGTTTCCCCAAAGCCAGCAAGGTGCAGTCTCAAGGGCTTACAACAAGCGTGCCAAATCTCAGGTTTCCAAGTGGAATAAATGTAAGTTGCATGAGCAGTTAAGTGTCCAGCTCAGCAGTTGCAGAGTTGCGGCTGTCCTGTGTCAGTTTAAATATGGGTATGGGAGAGAGCAGGGACACCAGTGTGGAACCCTTAGCCTAAAAAATTACCAAGTTGTCCAGTATTTCTATTCTAAATAGCTTTTAAATGGTTTTTTTGTCTTTAAAATACTTTCTGGTGGGGGCTGCCTATGGACTTACCAGAACAGATGTGTTGTTCCTGTACCTGGTGCTCGCTTACTGTACAATCTCATCTGTGTCCTTGGAAGCTTCTAGTCTCTGTCCTCTTGGTAATACAAATGTCTGAGTAGTCCTTGTTCCCCTTTTTCTTCTGCAGGGAGAAGGATGCAAGGTATTTATCTGAGAAATACCAGAATTGGTGGGTGTCAGGCTCTGGTGATGTGTGAATGTATTGTCATCTTTGTGTTACCCACTGTCACTTGTCTAAGGGAACCATTCAGCTCTCCTCTGTAATGTGTTGCACTGTTCTGTGTTCATGGGCCTTCTTTAAAAAAAAAAAAGTGATTTAAAAAAGTCAAATGGTAATCATGCTTTTGTGTGTCTTGCAGAGACTGAAATGACTCTAGAAAATAATTGATCTGATTTTCTTTTGTGGATATATGTGACAGCCTGGAGGGGAAAATCTCTCATGGGAATTTGAGAGCAGCCATGTCCCCACTGAGCTCTTGCAGAACTGAGAAGTAGCATTTTTGTCAGCTGGGTAATTTTGGGCATGAGAATGAATCTGGCACCTGGAAGAGCTGGGGTGAATTGCTGTCAACCATCAGGAACATTTACTGCTGACTTCTTTTGCTTCTTGTTCACAGAACCATTTAGGTTGGAAAAGACCTCCAAGATCATGTAAACCAACCTTTGACCAATCACGCCCTTGTCAGCCATACCAGAGCACTGAGTGCCATATCCAGTTGTTCCTTGGACATCCTGCAGGGAGGGGAACACCACCTCCTCCCTGGATAGACCCATCCAGTGACTAATCACCCTGCCAGTGACTAATCACCCTTTCAGTGAAATTCCTCTTTATGTCCAACTTGCACTTCCCCTGGCACACCTTGAGGCCATTCCCTCTCATCCTGTCCCTTGTTCCCTGGGAGCAGAGCCTGACCCCCTCCCAGCTGTCCCCTCCTGTCAGGGAGTTGTGCAGAGCCACAAGGTCCCCCCTGAGCCTCCTTTTCTCCAGGCTGAGCCTCCACAGCTCCCTTTGCTGCCCCTCATCAGAGTTGTGCTCCAGACCATTCCCCAACTCTTCTGCCCTTCTCTGCATGTACTGCAGCACCTGAGTATTGAACTGAGGGGCCCAAATTGGATGTTGGATTTCAGGTGCCTAGTATAGAGGGAAAATCACTGCCCTGGTCCTGCTCGCTACACTTTTTGATGCTGGTGTATGTGTTCAGATTGCCAACATCTGCTGTAGCTGTAGTCCAACAGCTTTTGGCAGAGCCCAGGAACTTCCAGTAGGGTGTAAATAGCAGAACTCAGCTGTAGGCTCAGGACCCCAGAGTGTGAGGTTTGGTCAGTGGCTGCAGAGGCAGCTCTTGAGCGGTCATCCACATCAGCTCAAGATCCAGAGTGAATACCTTCCTCTGTTCCTGTGTTCCACAGAAACTGGAGAGGGATTTCCTGGGATTTAGTCTTTAGCTTGCAGTGCTGCTGCCTTCCCCACAGTGTTTATGCCACACTCTGCCTCTTTGATACCCACCCTCAATCCACAATGTGGTTTTTTTAAAGGCTGCAGCCCAATCTTTTACATGTCTTTTGAACATCTTCTACGTGTAGCTTGGTGTTTTCTGAGGAATCAACAAATGGGTAAGTCTTTCCTTACCTGAAAGGAAAGAGCTGATCTTTATTACTCAATTATTACTTTTCTTTTAGCAAGAACATGGACTACAGATGCAAAACCTGGTTACACCCATTCTCAGAGCTCCAGGCTAGTCAGGAATGAGTACAACTTCAGTAATGAGTATTAATGAGTTGCAAGTCAACTTTCCCCTTACTGACAGCAGTTGTGATGAAATTTCCTGAAGAATTGGGTTCTAAAGAATGGCAGCTCTAAAAATCAGTGTGTGCCACTGACTTTTAGTTAGGTCAGGAATAGAATGACTTGTGAGGTTAATACAGAGAGGCAAAAGGGGCATCAAATAGATTGTTCTGGAAAAGAGGAATGGGGAATTGCAATACTAAAAGGGAAACAGTGTTTAGGACAATGTCAGAAGTGTGGCAGAAGAGACTGACACTGGTGAAATACTTGTGGAGGGAAGGAGAGAAGGATCCCTCTGAGGAATATGCCCAGATTCAGAGGGGCAGCAGAGATGCAAGTATTGATGCTGGGGAAAAAGGAGCAGGGAAAAATTACTCTAGTCATGGCATGTCTGTTGGGTGGAAAAGATAGGATGGAGGAAAACATACAAAAGTAAAACATGTTTGTCTTTTCTACGTTGTCCTTCCCCATCAGTAAACAAAGGTGCAGCTCTGTTAAGCTCTGAAAGCCTGCCTGGAATGTGAGAAAACCACTCCAGAAAGAAAAAGGGCTTAAGCAGCTTTGTTTCCAAACAAAAGCAGATTTCTTCTTTACACACAGGTGCTGCTGATTCTTTGTTGTAAATTTGCTTAAAATAGCTGTGGTTTATGGCCAGGTGTTACACTATATATTATATTATCTATGGGATTTGCTTGTGGATAGCAAAGAGCTGTGAGATCTGAGCAATCCTGGTCTAGATATCTTCTCGGATTTGGATGGTAGAAGAGATGCTCACTGGTAAGGTAAGTGCTGTTAAGGACTAACATAAAACACTACCTGTAAAACTGTTAAATCATAAAATCACAGAACAGTTTGGAGTGGAAGAGACCTTAAACATCTTCTTCCAGTCCCCCTACCATGGCCAGGGACACCTTCCACTAGCCCAGGTTCCTCAGAGCCCCATCCAACCTGGCCTTGGACACTTCCAGGGATGGGAATTGCTCCAAGGCTGCTTTCAGCTGTGCCCCTTGGCTGCTGTGAGGAAAATAAGGACAGATAAAGCCAAACCACTAAAAGATGTGGCTATTTATTTGTTGTAACAGAGCACCACGCAGAATATGGGAATTTCTATTGGGAAACAGCCTGTTATTGCAAGCTTAAGAAAATAACTGTTGGACTAAGGGGAAGGATGTACCAGTGAAGTCCTGAGGAAGGCTGTATTTGGTTATCTACGAAGCAATTTTGCCAGAAGAAAGATTTTTAGACTTACTTTGGGAAATGAACTAGCCTGCCTCAGAAATGGAGGGAATCTCCAGCTAGCTGCATGGTCAGCTTTGTGGGAAGAAGGTCTACCAACGCAGGGAGAGCCTGGTTTTCCAGGGGGACAGAGTTTTTTGCTGGGAAACATCTTCCTCCTCTACAATGAGGCTGGAAAAGTCATCTGTGGTACAGCACATTGTCATTTTACAGCAGTCCTGGCACATGAGCACCATAATTGAATACAGGGAAAAAATGACAGTGGGTCCATGAAGTGAGGAAAGGGTGTGGGAAACACCTGGCTACAGTGGAAAGAGAGGGATGGGCCTGACACATTGGGAGGGCTGGAATAAATTCACACTTCAAAAACTTAAATCCCTATGTTTCAGCAATTACCAGTGTTACTCATAGAGGGTGTAGAGCTGTGTTTGTAGAAGGGGAGGATGTCATTACCAGCAGGGTGACTTCCAAAAGTGCTCCTAAAGGAATTTCTCCAGTAAGAAAGAAAAACCTGGATTAATTTGACAGGCTAAATCATGACTGTATTTCTCCCTCTCCACCCACCAAAAGAAAAGAATAGCAAGTGCTTGCAGACAGTTTTTTAGGAATTGCCTCTATCTCTCCACTATTTTCCTTCAGATTAATCTCCAGGCCCAAGCAAGCATTGCAGAAGCTGGGCTCAGAGAAATTGTCTGGGTGGGTGGGGGGAAGCACTGGAGCCTAAAATCCCAGTGATAAACATGAGTCAGACGTCGTTTCCATGGGGGATGTGCTGAGAGGTTCAGGCTGAGTCCTGCCCTGTTCTCTTGCAGGCACTTACAAGCCTCTGCAGGGAGCTGCCCAGCCAGCCTCCATCTACAGGCAGGCAGTGGTTAATGCAATGTCCAGGCTCCCTGTGACTGCTCCAGCATCTTTTTCATCCTGAACTGCCCTGAGAGGGACCTGGGAGTCCCATGAGGGATGTCCCAGGAGGACCAGAGGTTGCTGTCCCTGGGTGAGAGATGCTCTTCCAGCTGCAGCGTGCAAGCACAGCCCAAGCTGGAGTTTGTTGGGTTTCTATGTTTAGAAGGTGGTTTATGCTCATGGCCACTGTATAATTATGATTATAAAATAGCCACCTCTTCAGTTTCTGCCTCTTGGCAGCTCTCAGGAAACGACCTAATTTGAACTGCCAGCAGTGAGGATGTTGACCCCTATCAGAAGTCACTTTTAACTGAACCTAGAACCTCCAGACATTTGCCAGGCTCTGCTGGCAGTGACAAAAATAGTTAAGTGAGATTTTTCCACTGCTGGACACAGGCTTCCACATGCATGACTCCCACGAAATGAATCCACAAGGCAGCCATTCATGGCATGCTGAATGCCTCCTCTTCTCTCACTGCCGATTTTGAGATCAATAGAAATTCAGGCTGGGGCTCAGAGCTGACCTTTTATGCCTTGTTCTAATGCTGGCATTTAGTCCTCGCCTTGCCATGCACTGGCTTGGCTGCGCTTCTGCTCTGCCCCACCAGCACCACAGGGCAGGTCCTGCTGGTTGAAAGGAGCTGCCATCTCCAGGTGCTGCTCCATGGCTGTGTGTGAGGGAAGAGCAGGGTGGAGGAGAGCTGGGGAAGCTGCACCATGGGACAGGTTTTTCAGCTTCAGGGTGGTTGCACCTCCAGCTTACGCCAGCATCGCCTCTGCTTGTGGGGAGAGCTGGGGGAAGCTCTCACCAGCCCTTTCCAGACCCACAGGCTCACCTTAGCTGCAGGTCTGTAATTAAAAGGAGCAGCTTTAAATATCCTGGCAGTGGAGATGAAGAGCAGCACGAGTTCTCAGTAGGGACTTTGACATGGCCACAGCTCAGGTGATGTCCCACTGTCATCAGCAGCAGAGGAGAGGTGGGGCCAGCATTCAGAAAGTCCTGATTCATGGCTTGGGCCACTTGCACAGTGTGAGTGCAAACAGACAGGGAAGGTTGTGCTGGGTGTTCAAAAAAGTTCCTCTTCTATTGTGGGATTAGCCACTCCTTTGCAGCTCTCTGGGACTTTATTCTGCATGGGACTGAATGCAGAAAAACCAGGAGTGCCATGGGGTCTGTCACTGTGGCTGCTCCACAGGTGGGGAATAGCTTTATTTGCACTGTGAGTTTGAGGGGCAGCTGCTTATTCTGATTTTTAATACAAGGGGATTCTGCCCTTACAGGGTGGCTGCTTTGTAGCATGAGACCATTCTGAGTTGTGCACCCTCAATCATTACCATCACTGGACCACCAAGTAAAGAAAATTATTTTCATTGTGGTTTTATTCCTATTTTCCTTCTTTTTAAAAATTTCCTGGAAGACCTATAAACCTTCAGCTATTAGGTGAGGCACAGAAAGGGACTTTTTCCTCATGCACAGTCTGTGGCTGCAGCCTTTGTCCTCAGGTTTGTGCAATGTGTGCACATCAAAAAATGCTCTAGAAGAGAAACCAGAGTGGCAAATATGGTGTAAATAGAGGGAAGAAGAAAGAGTAAGTCAAGTCATGCCACTCCAGATTGTGCAGATCATGTTTTAATGGCAACTGTGTGAGGTAAATGACTTTCCTCCTGTTCACAGCAGGGTCACCCATGAAGTCAGAGCAGGTCACTCAGGGCTGCACCTCACCTGATCTTGAAAACCACCAAGGAAAGAACTGCACCAAGGATGAATCTCTTGGTCCCCTGCTGGGCTGGTGTCCTGATGAGAAAGTTTCTCCTCTTGAGTTTGAATTTCTCTGGTTTCAACCTTTGCCTGTTGTCCCACCATGGTGAGCAGCCTGGCTCTTTTTGGTTGTTTCCCCACAGCTCCTGGGAGGCTGCCATGAGCCTCCTCCTCTCTTTTCCAGGCTGGACAAGCCCTATAGCCTGATCATGTTAATGCAGCCCAGGTTGTCATCACTGCATGGTAGCCCATTAGTAGCCAAGGTCAGAAGAATTTTATCAGAGGAAAACAATATGCAGTTCCTTTGAGTTTTTATGGCTTGGTGAAAGAGAGTGTCCTCTTCCAGGGCTTAATTGTGGAAAAAGAAACTAAACAGAAGGTTAAAATGGGGCAGGAAAGCTGAGCAACCAGCAAACACCACTTGGCAGGTTGTTTCCCATCAAGGACTGTTAATCCCACATGCCAAGGTTCCCTACACAGAGTGAGCTGCTGCTCCTTGTGAGGACCAGCCTTGCCCCACCCTTGACTTGGCACTGCAAGAAGGAAAAGCTGATTTTTGCTGCCACCACTTCCCCTTCCTAAGCCTGTCAGTGCATCTCGTGAGCTGCCACCTCTGTTTTTCCATCCCTGTAGACACAAGTGACCACAACCCTTCCCAGAACAGTGAGCCTCTTGCTGGCAAAGCTCCCATCTCACTCCTGGGAAAGATTTCTATTAAACAGTGCACGTTTTCCTTCTATAAGTGGTTTATTTTACAATATAAGTCATGTTAATCTCTAAAATAAGCCCTGCAGCTGGTCCTTGCAGTTCTTCCATGCTTTTTTTTGATTGGACTCTGTTATCAGCACTTCATCATTTCCAGAGCTCAGGTGTCTGGGCTAAGACTTTCTCTGCTGCCTTTCTCAAGGTGAGTGAAGGATTTCTTTTTGTATGTACTGAAATATTTTTGGCTACTGCCAAAAATTATTTTAGCAGAAAAGTGTTGTTTTGCCTGTACTGAAAAGCAAAAAAAGCATCAGCCATTTAATTTGAAGCTCAGCCCCTGTTTTGGAAGCAGTGCCTGAGGGTTGTGGATGGTTTCTGCCTTTTGTTAAAGAGCTGCCTATGGCTTTTTAGAAAGGAAACACTCATGGGAGTGTGAGCTTCTGGAAGACACCTTCATCCACACAGTCCTGATAGAGCAGGAGGAGAAGTCACTAAAATACCTGGGGCACCTAAGTTTGTCCTTGAGACTAAGGAGGCAAAACTCAAGAGCTTCACCTACACTTCCCCCCACCCCAGGCCTCTGGAATGTGCAGATAGTCATCGGGCTCTGCCTGGGAACAGGAGCTGCTCCCTAATGCAAAACAAATTTCCTGAGCCTGGTCAGAGCTGAGTTGAGTGGCTCTTGCCTCAGGCTTGCCCCCAGGAGGAGATGCCCTCACCTGCCTCCCTGGGAAGGTCTCCCTGTGTAGGAAGGTGCTTCCTAGATGTTTACAGACAGCTATGGACTTGCCTGCAGGATGATGTGGTGTAGGCATTCCAGAGGCAAATTTTCTCAAGGGTATGGCAGAAGAAACGGCATTTTATAGAGCAGATTCCCCCCAGAGCCCCTTGTCTGCTCAGGGAATGCACCCCCCTCCCCCATCTCTTTAGATGGGCACCCAAATTCCTTTCCATGTGCAATCAGTGGAGGAGACCAGGCTTTTTTTTTCCTTTTTCACAAGGCTCTGCACACCTCTGGTATCAGCCTTGTGTGAGGAAACACAGACTCTTCTGGAGGGGACACCATGATGAACCACAACCTTAAAGCACCAGGCCTGGCACAGCCCAACAAGCAGCTGTGCTACTGAAACATATCCTGAGGTCAGTCTCTCAGTCACACCTGGAAATTGCCCTCTGTCCTTGGACTAACACCCTGTGGATCTGCTGGTTTCATCCAGATTTGCCCATTTTTTCCTCTGCCACCCCCAGGCTGGTGAAACACAAACAGAATGGATGCAGCAAAATTTAAAGCAGGGATTTGTCTTTAAGGAGAGAGTGGGAACACAAAGTTGCAAGTGAAGAAAACGTAAAAGGCAGTCCTGGTCCATCACTAACTGTCTTTACCTCCTCCAGTTGTCCCAATCTCTCCTGGCTGGGAGGCACCTGGTGCCCAGGCATTGCCCCAGACCAGGGTGCCTCATTCTGGGTTTTTTGGAGCTCAGGCCATCAGGCTTTGGGGATCCTCATTGGTATCACAAGTGCTCAGCTCTCCATCTCAGGAGGTGCATCTGCTGTGCCAAACTTACTGGCCAGGTTTTAGGTGACCTGGTGAGGCAGCCTGGAGGTTTTCTCTGTAGTCAGCCCTCCTGGTTAACTGGTTCATACCAGCTTAACACCAAACACTCCATGGCAGGTAAACTCACTCACTCACTCCCTGAACAGTAAAACTCTTGTTGCTTTTCCACAGAAGAATGCAAAATCCCATAGTAACCAGTGACCCTTTTCTTTGTGCCCATCCCTAGAGCTACCAAGCAGTGACAGAGCCATCCCAAAAATCCTGTGAGAGAGTCTCAGCCACTGTAAGCCAAAGAGGATGAGTAGGGGCTGAGGGCACCACATTCTCCTTCCACTCCTACTCCCCTTTCTGGCAACATTTTAAAATACAGCAGCACATCATTCATTCCCTGTGTTTTCTAGGAGCAGCATGGAAATCTTCCCCAAGGTGTCCTGTGCTGGGACCCAGAGCAGGATGTGCTGGGAACAAAGTGGGACTTAGATTAGGGGAAATAAGCTAAAGACAGGGGTTTGGAAAGTAAGGGAAGGAGAAAATAGGAGAGGGTGAGTGCTAGGAACAAAGCAGGGAAGGCAAATGCAGAGCACAGATGTGAGGATAAAAGTGAGGGAAAACAGCAAGTTGTGGGGAACAACAGGAACAGGTAACATTTGGGAGAAAATTAAATGGCCTGGGCATACAGGAGGTCAGACAAAGTGTAAAACATATAAAGGGTTCTCCTAGCTTGACCACAACAGGGTCTAGCAAGTGGTTCTTTAGTTTAGCTGATGAAATCAAAGACTCCAACCTTCTGATGGTCAGTATGTGGCAGCACAACCCTACACCACAAACTAGCTTTTTCCATTTATTGAAAAATAGAAAACCAAAAAGCTCAAAATCAAAACCCAAACAAAACCACCAAAATACCCCAGACAGAAGCAGAGCACAAGTGAGATTAAGACTGCAGTTTCAGTTGATGCTGGCATGAAGAGAAACATGTATTCCAGTAAAGATCTGGAAGATCTGTGCTTCCCTTCTGGCAGGATCTTGAAGGCTCTATGGAACAAATCTAGGAATTCAAGGAGGAGATAAAACATTTTTTGTGATGAAGGTACATTGATGTTGTCCTGCTTCAAGCCCAAAGTGATGTGAGGCAAGTCAGAGGTTCCTGAGATAAAAATAGTCTTTACTTACCAGATCAAATGTGCATAGGCACAAAAGAGGTTGAATAATAATAATAATAAGTTGTATCTTCCTAGCAGCCTGTCCTAATTTTTGAATTATTGAGCCCTAATTTTCTGCATTTTTTGAAGTGAAACATTTACACTTTTCAAAATGCTGGTTTTACCCTTTAAAAAGTGACTCTGTTAGGGCTTCCTGCCACTGCCTGCTCCATGGAAAGTCTCTAAGTTGGGGTTTTTTGCTGCCTGCCAGCTCTGTTCCAAGCAGGATATTTTCCATTTTGCATGCAACTGCCAGTAAAAAAAAGTCACAGAGAATTCCACGCGTGCCTCTGCACCTCTCCAGATAACAGCTCCTTTTTATGTTGGTGCAACTATGTTGTAGCTAATTCTGTGCAAATACCTTTGAGGCCAAAAGGTGCTCCTGAACCAGATGCTTAATTTAGTCGATGCTGTGTGGGCTCAAGAGTTCCTCACTCATTTTCCCCTGGCTAGGCTGGGTTTTGCAAATCCAAGAAGTTAAACAAACAATTCTTATTTTAGTGTTTCATTCGGCAGCATCACATTTATACAGAGCAGAATAGGGAATCCCCTCTTTTCTTCTTCTTCCTCCTCCCTTTTTTTTTTTTTTTTTTTTTTTTTTTTTTTTTTTTTTTTTTTTTTTTTCTCTGTGCTTTCAGATCCCAAACCAGGGTAGGATGGAGGGTGTTGGTCCAGCACTTCATTGGCCAAGAGTTTTGCCCATGGGAGGAGTCCTGCCACCAGCCTGGAACCTGCTCAGCAAACACTCCTAAAAACAGCTTTCACTAAAGCCAAGCCTGCTGAAAATGCCATTGCCAAAACCAGCAAAAGGATTCTTTAAATCCCTGTAGGACTTGGTGACTATCCTCCAGCCTGGAGGGCAGCACCTCTGTGCTCTGTGTTCTCAGAGATGAAATCACCTTCTTCTGCACATGCCAGAGGTGCTGCTGGAGACCCTCAGGCTCAGAGCAGCCAAGCAGAGGAATAATGTCACTGATGTCACTGAAATCTGCACCCACAGCTCCACAGAATCCCAGGATGGTCAGGCTGGAAGGGACAAAGGTGGGGCAGCTGGTCCCACCTCCCTGCTCCAGAGCACAGGGAACAGGATTGTGCCCAGCTGGTTCTGGAATATCCCAGTGAGGAGACTCCACAGCCTCTCTGGACAATCTGTTCAGGGCTCTGCCCAGGGAAGAAGTTCTGCCCCATGTCCAGGTGGAACCTCCTGGGGCTCAGTCCCTGCCCGTGGCTCTGGTGCCATTGCTGGGCCCTGCCCTGAGCCCTCCCTGCTCACAGGGACACACAGGGATCAGGGCCCCTCTCAGCTGGGGCTCCTCTCCAGGCTGGGCAGCCCCAGCTCCCTCAGCCTTTCCCTGGCAGAGATGCTCCAGGCCCTAAATCATCTCTGCAGCCTCCGCTGGCCCCGCTCCAGGAGCTCCCTGTCCCTGCTGTGCTGATGATCCCAGAGCTGGACACGGCTCTCCAGATGTGCCCCACAGGGCTGGGCAGAGGGGCAGGATCACTCCCTGACCTGCTCCCCCCAATGCACCCCGGGCTGTGTGTCCTGCCCACCCACCCAGGGAGGTTCAGTGTAGCTCAGCCTTGGGGCACAAACTATTTCACTGCAGGAATTGTTGGAGAGGAACTAAACCCATTCCTGCATTCCTAATTTGTACCCTCCATGACCAGCCACATGTTGCCCACTTCATCTCACTTTTCCATCTTTACCCAGTTGCTTCATAGCCACATAGAGAGAGATACATATTCCTTCAATAACTCACTCCTCCCCAAGGGAGAGGCTCTCCCATGGGAGCAGCTCAGCACTGCAGGGCAAGCCTCACCTATAGGGAGGCAGGGACATGGGGATTCCCTTTCCATTTCCTCCCTTCGTGCAGAGTTTAAGACAGTGTTTATAATCAGTGGGATATGACTCAGGAAAGCAGCTCTGGCAGGGTGGGGAGCCTAAGTTGGGGAAAAAAAAAAAAAAAAAAAAAAAAAAAAGGCTATGACTTTTGCTGTATGATACATTGGCTGATATTCAGCCATCAGCACACAAAGGGCTTTTCTTCCTGAGCCATTAGCTGAATGAATCAGCAGAGATTTCCAGCGGAGAGTTTCTCCTGTGTCCCATCTCCTGATCTCTGAGCACAGGGTATCCCTCTACCACTGCAAGGACAAACAGGACACAAACAGGAAGGTGCCTTTTCAAAATGTGAGGTTACTGTAAAAATAAATCATGACTCTTCTGCGGACAACAGCAAACACAAATTATGGGAAATATTTTCAGCCTTTGCCGTTGCAAAGGGAACAAATGTAAACAGCCCAGCTGGCACAGCAGGCTGACGCCGGGTGTGGGATGGCTCCCAGCCTTGCAGCTCCAAGGCTGCCACAGCATTCCCAGTGTTCCCAGTGCTGTGCTGAGGAGAGGACAACCCCCTGTGCTCCCAGGGCTCTGCTCCAACCAGCCCAGCATGTCCACACCAGAGCACAGCACCCACAGTTGGGGTGAGATCACCCCATGGAGTCTCCAAATAACCTTAATTTCAATTCCTTCATCCCCAACAGAGGCTGGATGGATGATGCAGCTATCCAGAAGTCATTGGAGCACCTCTCCTATAGAGACAGGCTGGTAAAGTTGGGGCTGTTCAAGCTGGAGAAGGGAAGGTTGGTGTGTGGACATCTCACAGTAACTCAAGGGGCTGCAGGGAAGCTGGAGGAAGACTTTTCATCAGGAACTGTAGTGAAAGGGCAAGAGGAATGGCTTCACACTGATATAGAGTACATTTAGATGGGACATCATGGAGAAATTGTTCCCTGTGAGGGTGGTGAGGCCCTGGCACAAGCTTCCCAGAGAAGCTCTGGCTGTCCCATCCCTGGAAGTGTCCAAGGCCAGGCTGGATGGGGCTCTGAGCAACTTGGGCTAGTGGAAGGTGACCCTGCCCATGGCAGGGGGTTGGAACAAGCTGATCTCTAAGATCCCTTCTGACACAAACCCTTCCATGTTTCTGCAATTCTAAGGCTCCCAAGGCACCAGGAAGGTTTTGGGCACCATCTGGAGCCTTGTGTGCTGCAAGGAAGAGGCTGTGCCCAAGTCCCCCAGGCAGGCAGGTGAGATTGACACGGGAACATGCACATCTTCCCTCTGACCCACTCCCAAAAAAAGGCAAAAAGAAGAAAACAACATCCAGGTTCCCAAAGCAGCTGGGATGTGCCCAGGTGACTTCCCTGCTAAAGGTAAGTGAGAAAGGCAAGGATGAAATCATCTCCCCACAGAAGAAAGGGAGATTGGTTCCCATCCCCAAAAAGTATGGAGAGGCTTTTATCTGTCACAGCAGGGATTGCTGGAGGATCTGGGTTTCCCCTCTGCCCCAGCACCAGAAGGTGAGATGGACCCAAGAGGCACTTTGCTCCAAATCCCTGAAAACAACCAAGGGACGAACTTCTCCACCTTGCTTAAAGTACTGTAAAAATCTACAACAAGCACAGGGGGCACAGGAAGCATCCTAAGAGGATGGCTTTTAACCTGTATATAACTGGAACTTTTAAACACCTGCCTTGCTGTAAAATCAGACACTTCTCAGCAGTTCTTTTCTCCAGCAACAGTCCTTAGGAGACAGCTAGCACAGCCCTGGGCTCTGAAAGGCTGTTGCCTTAATGTTCAAAATTTACTTACCCCTTTTTCTGATGGACCAGGCAGACGTGGGATGTGGGACACACAAGAAGATCAAGGAATGTGTCCCTGAAGTTGGTTTGACGACTGAGCCCTGCAGGCTCACCTGGCAGATGCATTATCAGTGCTGAAGGTGTGATTATCATTAAGCTGAATGAGGCCTCACAGGTGTTTCCATGCTCAGCACTTACCTATGAAGATGGAGGGCACAGGCAGGTGATTGATTTGGGTTTGGTTTGTTTTGTGGGGGTTTTAATGTGTTCTGCTTTGCACAGCTGCATGCAGGGAAATCAACATTTACCACCCAGCAAGAGATGATTGTCTCATCTGATCTGCAGCAATCTTTATAATGAATGCAAACAATTATTCCTGCTGCTGAACTGAATTAATCCTGATACTTTCGAATTTATGCCACCTTACAGAAACTAACTGGCTTGTAAGAAAAGGTTTCTCTTGTTTACTAAGACTGAGTTAGTTCACACGAGTTCATGCACTCTCATCACATAAAACAGGAATTGTTTGTAGAACATAGAGTCTTTCTGCTGGCCAAGGCACAGAGGAAAAGGTTAATATACCAGATTTACCTGGTTACACGTCAGCTATTTAGAAGTAGCAGAAGTTTAAAAATTAATTATGCTAAAATATGCAAATAGAAGATACACACACACATATGTGCATTGTCAGCTGAAGAGCCACACTTTGGGCAACTGTACAAAACCTCACTGTGAGGTACACTTTTCTTCTGTGAAAGTAATTTTGTGATAATACCCTCAACTCCCATGGTCTTACATCCATGGTACTGCATGAGTCCAATAGAAATACACCCACAATCTGCCTTGTCAACTCGAAAAACAACTCAAAAAAAACCCCAGCAACACTTGATAACACACACAGCTTTCACTACACCAAGTCTGACTCACTTCAAAATCCTGACTGCTTGGCACTTCCAGTTCAAATGACAATAGACAGGAAAAACAATTCTCCACACTTCAAAGGAGGTGCCAGTCAGGCAGTCATGGAATTTGGAATTTTGATCCTGCCCACCCTAACAAAATGAGCCTTCTTGAGACTTAACATGAAAAGGGAGTAAAGTAATGAAAGCACCCACAGTGACTTGTCCAACACTCACTAATTCCACTACAAATTGCAGCAGGGAGAACAGCAGGAGGAGCCTGGAATGCTGGGATTCCAAGACACCAGTGCAGCATGGATTGCAGGTTGAACTGAATGAATCCTGATACTTAGGGAGTATCAGGATTAATAGGGAGGGTCACATGAGGATGGAAGGCTCTTCACCTTGGTGGGACACCTGCCACATGGTCAAGGGCTGTCACTGCTTCTGCCAGAAGGGAAAAAAATCCTGCCTGTGGTTAACCCTGGTTTGGCTCCAAAGCCAGCAGGAGCACAAAGAGGATGAATCTGACCATCCATGTACTCTCAGGTACCCACTCTCTCCTCCTCTGACAGGAAAGAAATCTCAGTTCAAAGCTCCAAGCCCAATTGAACTTGGCACATTTAATGTACAAGCATGGAAATAAAATTGGATCATTCCCACAAAAGTTTATGTCTTACCCAAAAACTTAAATGCAAAGGATTGTCTATTTCAAAAAATTTCACTGTGCTCATTCATTCTCCTTTTGAGACTGCAGCACATAAAACTCAATGCTCAGTGTCCCATTGGGATTGGGAATGCTGCAGGCAGAGGATGCGAGATGGGGTGGGGACTCTGCCACCAGCCCACACCCCAAAAGCCTAGTTCTGAAAATGTGCATTTCTCAAAAAGCACACAAATTATTTTCTTCCTCATTCTATGAGGAGAGGCAGGTAGGGCTGAACAAGCTGGCATTTGTCCTCTTTCAAACCTGGAAGAGCTGGTTTGGGATCCAGGCAAGATTCCCAGCCAGCCCTCGCTATGATAAATTTTGCAGTCATCACCACCAACAGCTTTCAGAGTGACTTGTAATTGCAATGAAAACTCCTATTCACACCTCTTGGAAATATTGGTTTAGGCTGTTCAGCTGAGGATGAGTGAAGCAAGTGTGAACTAATGCACATTCCCAACCATTCTCAGCTTATTACAGGCAAGAATTAACTTTTGCTGTAGGAAATGGAAATTGTGGAATAGCCACACAAAGCTGTAGACTCAAAATCTGTCCTTGTCTATACTGCTTAGTCTTTCAGCAGTGTTCAGCCACTGCCAGACAAACCAGTGTTTTACAGGAGGAAGAAAAAGGAGAAGAGCTGAAGCATCCAGTTCTGCCAGACACTCCATGGCCAGACTGCAAAGGAAATAAAACAAAAGACCTGGTAATGCCTAATTTCACAAGGTAGAAGAGGGGCAGCCACATCATAGTAAATATAAAAATGATTTGGGCATTGTCTGTGTCTAAAAGCCAGTGGAAAGACTCAGGGTTAAACACAGGAAGTAACAAAGGAAATGTTACAACACCATGGTCTTTCCTCACAAGAACACAGCCTGACATTGATTTTAGTCACTTGTATTATACATCCTACACATCCAGGTGGTTACAGCTCCTCTGGGAAGCACAATTCCTGAGGACTGCAGCTCTCAAGGGTGATAAATCTCATCACTGGAGTCCTCTGCTCCTGCTGCTGACCACTGACTTTAGAGACACGTTTCATCTGTTTGCCAGGCAAAGCAGGAGCTGAGATGATCAAGCCAAATTTAAACAGATCAATTCAAATGTGATACTAAAGCAATTAATAATAGACAGGGATCTGGTTACACTGACAACATTTATGGTTACAGTCTATTTATTGTTAGAGTTTTACAATGGAAGGAATTTTTTCAGAAGTAATTCAAAGCTAGCAAACACCAAATCACTGGTGGACTTCCAATGACACTTTTGCTGTCTGGAGTCCCTAAAACCAAGTGTAGTTGCTGGAGTTTCTCCTCTTGTTTTACATAAATCTTATTCCTCCTGGTTTCTCTTCCCCTGTATTCCAGGACAGCAGCCAGACCTTCTGACACTTGCATGATGTGGAATTTTCACCCATGGGACTCTAGCTCCTGTATCAGCTCTTTCCTGTCTGAGGCCTGGTCAAGATTAGAGTTTGTTAAAGGTAAAGCCAGGAGAGTTGCACCAAAAAAAAAAAATAAAAAAAAAAAAAAAAAAAAAAAAAAATAAAAAAAAAAAAAAAAAAAAAGCCACTAAAACAGAGCAGGAACTTTGATTGAATGAAACATCCCTGCTTCTTTGCTTCTTTCTTCAGCAAGACAATAATCATGGCAACAAGGAAAAAAAATACAACCAAAAAAAGAAATAAAAAAGTGCATCTTTTGCAAATAATATTATTCTCTCTTTTTTTTGGACTCATCTTCTTTTTCAGAGTTTAAAATAGCAATTTTTTCTCTTCCTTTTTTTTCCTAAGTGCAGCATCAGTCATTAGTTTCTTCTTTAATTTCTGAAAAAAAAAAAACCCCAAACAAATTTGTAAGAAAAGGTGACACAAAATACCTTGAATTTTTCAAATGTTTTACATCTCAAAATGAGGTGCACACCACCCACAAAGGCACCCTTCCAAAGAATATTTATGGCATATTACACCTTTCAACAATTCTAGAGTAAGGTAATTCTGTTTTCAAGATAAAAGCCTGAGAATCCAAGCAGAAAACCATCCCTTCCCCTTCTTGGTGAAGTTCTGCCTTGAAGAGAGGTGTTTATGCCTCTGGAAGTCTTAGAAATAATCAGTTGTGTGGCCATACAGCTCATAACAGAGGATGTCTGAGGAAATTTCACATCTATTTTACTGACTTTTCTGTCCCCATTTCCAAAAGCAGATGGATCTAAGAACTAAGATCATGGGAGCTGTCTCAAGCAGCAGCTCATAATAAAAAAATTATGCCAGTTTCCATCCTGCATTCAGGGGAGATACTGCTCTTAGAACTCTTTCCTTTCCCCCACCTCCTTCTCCAAGAAAACAATCAGCTGGTTACCATCACCATCAGTCGCTCCTTTCTCGCTGCTGCTCTCTAAGTCTTCTTTTTCAGTGAGTGCTGCCACCTCTGGCTCTGTTTGGTGGCTCTGGAAGGAACTTGGCTCTGGTGGTGTCAGTGCCTTTTGTTTTCCAGCCTGTGGCACGGATTCAGGCACTGCTCCGTTGGGCACTTGAAGGAGGTAGGACTCTGTGAGGTACTGTCCTCCTGCTGTGCTGGGAAAAGGCATTTGAGGATGCAGCTGATTGGAGAAAGGAGCTCCCTGCATGTAGAAATCACTCCAGGACACAGCTGGATAGGCAGGGATGTCTGCTGAGGGAAAAGCCACCAAGAAAAGAAGAATAATGAAAATAAAGGAAGCACATCTATGTACAAGATGTGTGTTGTGCTTTGCTCAAGGCAAACACAGCATTGCAGAGCAGCAATCACCACACACATCAAGGATCACTTTGCTCTTTACACTGCAGTGTATTTAACCAAAACATGGTTCTTTGGAAGAAAAGCTTAGGAAGTTCATAGCATTATTATAATCTATAGGAACTCCATGCCACTCAGCACTGATCCTGAGTGTATGTTATGACAGTAAAGACATCCCCAATTTTTTTTTCCAGCCTCATTTTCCAAGTTAGCTCTGCCAGGCACAAGATGGATGCTTAATCTTCACTTTCATTTATAAAAGCTGTAAACCAGGAAGCAGGATTATTTTGTTAATTATTATCCATAATTCAACTAAGCTGCTCACTTGCTTATGTGCTGATGTAAGACTCACAGGTGTGCCTGCACTGATAGACTGGTTTCCAGCCCTGCACTTTGGGAATCCTGGAACCTTTTCAGGAAGGAACTGCTCCCTTGTGAGGGTGGTAAAGCACTGGAACTCAGAGGAGCTATGGCTGCCCCATCCCTGGAAGTGTTCAAGACCAGACTGGATGGGCCTGGTCTAATGGAAGATGTCCCTGTCCACAGCAGAGTGTTGGAACTGGATGAGCTTTAAGACCCTTTCCAAACTAAGCCATTCCAGCATTCTCTGATTCTGTGAACTTGGTCATCAACCCCATTTCATAACCCAAAATCCATTCACTGCTGATTGTGCCCTGGACAGAAGTATGGAGTAAGAGAATTATCAACTCTGCCTCTGTTCCTTCAACAACCTTCTAATTTTACCACCTTGCACCTTTACACACCCTTTGATGCTCATACAACATGCCCCAAGGAATGCAACACACGCTTGGGCATCAAGCTAGAAAAACTGATTTCATGCAGTCAGGGGTACAGCCCTCTCATTATTTCTGGCACTTCAGACTGAAAAGCCACAGAAGATAATAATTATGCCTTGGAACTAGAGCAGGGAGCAGGGCCAAGTGTGTTAGATGGCAGGGGTGCTGCCAACCTTCTCCTGCAGAGTGTCAGCTGGGAAGAGTGGGGACAGGAGCCAGCTTGCAGCCTGATGTGAGTCACACTTCCCTCCCTGACAAGGTCCACACAACTGGTACAAAAACAGCAGCAGCATCTGTGGGCTAAAACTCTTTGTTCTTTCATGTCATCAGACAAGGGATGGAGCATATGGAGCGTGACCTTAATTTAACAAACCTGTCAGCCCAAATGAATTAACTACAGCAGTCTGTCATTTGATTATGCTTGGGCACAAATAACTTCAAAATACAAAGCCCAGACACAAAACAAGGAGCTTGACAATGCCATTTTTACCTAGAGGTTTTTGGTTTTTTTCAGAAAATTATGCTGGAATGCCTTTATTTCAATGCTGCTGCAAACTCAAGTCAGAGGAAGAACCTATGTCCATACTCTGTTGGCTCCTGTCTCCCTCTTCTTTTGTACTACCCTAAGATCCATAACATGATATTTCAAAGTGGTTTCTGCGAAGCCAAACAGTGAGAAGGCTGTTTTTCCTCACTATCTCCAACTATCCCATCTGCTGTGGCACCTTTTCCACTTTGCACCCTCGACTCCCACCACATACAACAAAAGGATGTTTGTGTATACAACAGGACACTCCTGGAAAAGAAAAGTCACTTCTCCAGTCCAGACAAAACCTCTGCACTATCTGACACATTCACATTTAATGCTCTTCCTGACATGTGCAGTCTGAGTCATAACTTTGAATTCAAATGAACAGATCACTCAGGACTTAAAAAAAAAATAAATCAAGCATGTAAGGAAATTAAGGGAAAAAAAGATGGGCACATCTATAGATTTGTGCAGGCATATGGATGTTCCTTCTTTCTGCCACAGTCATCAGTGAACCCCACTGACCATGCTGAATGTTTCAGGGTATTATTTAGTTATTCCAGAGGAGCGAGACACCAAAATATTTCAGAAATTTACCTGAATTGCCACTTGGCTGCTGTGGCATGAGTGGTCCCCCTGTGTGGTTTTGTACATAGCCTTGTGTGGCTCCATAGCTCATGGCCCCACTGTTGCCAGGTAAGTCAGGCAAGGCTGGATGGGACTCCAGGAGTGTTGGAGGAGGAAGGTGGTCACTGGAGAACATATTGCTGCCCAGGTGACCTTGGTGACAGAACTGGGGGAGCTCATAGATTCCCTCCTGGCTGCTGTACTGACAGTAGGTGGCTTCCAGGTTGTCTCCAGGCTCCAGCTGCTCTAGGTAAGGGCAGGAAACTGGTGAATTGAAGCTGCAGAGAGCAAGGAGAGAGGGAACCCAGAGATCAAAGGAGAGTCAACAGCTACACCAACCTGTCCAATTAACAACTCTTTTATCACCAACCCTCCCTTCCAAATGCCAGGCACAGGACAAGGGCCACAAAAGCCACTCTAGTGAAGTGCTTTCACAGCAGGATTCTTGAACAAGGGGTTCAAGTGGGGATTACCTTCCCACTCTGCAAAGCTTGGAACACCCTCACTTTGACATGACAGGCACGCAATTCTGAGAGCACTCTGAGTACAGGCAGCACCTGTCTCTTAGCAGGCACCCCTTATTATTCACATCATACAGCTTTTCACTCTCCCTTTAAAGGATATTGTCACATGTGCATCTCACTTTCCATTAATGCTCCCACCTAATTCCTCATCCCCCTGTCCCACATTCACCTTCCCTCCCCAAGGCTTCTCCCAGGGGCTGCTTTTCCCGTCTCCCTCAAAGACACTCTGATCTGCTCCTACCCTTGATTCTGGATGTCGTAAGAGAAGGATTCCCCAGATCCATTTTCCTGGCTGCCCAAGCAGCATTCACTGCCAGGCATGTCCAGCATTAGAGGAACAGCGTGGCTGTGGGGCTCGAAGGGCAGGCTGAGCGTCAGGCTGGCCCTGCGGATGGGAGGAGGGCTGGGGAAACCCGGGAAACATTCCACGCCGCTGGAATTGAAGTGCAGCTGTGGCAAAGCCTTGCCCTGAGCTTGTGCTTCGCTGGCTGCCACCATTCCTGCCACCGAGGAGGCTGGGAATAAAACAGAGAGATTGTCAAACTGGGAATCTGCAGGAGCAAGCAGAGGGAATGACAAGAGGAGCAGGACAGAAAAGCAAGATGCCAGTGAAAAGAGTGGATATTAATTGATGGGAATAAAAATAAATGAGGATCAGCGCTGCTGTTGAGAGGCAAAAGGGAGTAGAAGCAAGCTCTCTGGAACACAGGATGATGTTTATTTGGTTAAATAAAATTACCTTTGTGATTTCAGTCTCTGCATACTATCTTTATCCAGCTCTCAAGAAGGCAGCCAAATGAAGCAAAGTACTTCTTGGAAAAGAGCCAGGAACAATCCCCCAGTCATCTTCCATTTCTCCTGCCCTCTGGGAGAAGTGAGCTGCACAGATCACCCTTTTGAAAAAATGAACTGTGCTCTGAGAGAAACAAAGCTGTGCCTTTACAAATCCACTGTCTAGGCTGCATTGAAACACTCCTGGTTTGGCCTCTGATGAGTCATGGCAAAAACAAAAATTAAAAAAGTAGAGATGGCGGCTGAAGGTCCTTGGGAAAAAAGAAGATGGGAGATGGAAAAGGAAACCAACACCTTTTGGTTGCTAGAATCTTGTTTGGTGACCTGTCTCCTCAGTCACTGCTGGAAAAGGAGAGAGGAACAGTTTTCTACAGAACAGCCTCTGTGGAAAGAGGACAATAGAGGAAATTAAAGGCCAGAATGAGGTATGCTGGTGATCCAGAGTAACAACTACACATGAAGCTCAAGAAGCTTGGGCATGGTGCAAGAAAATGAGTTTCTCTTTAATTATGGCAATTAGCAAATGGTTTCTCTCTTCACAAATGTGTGCAGGAAGCTGCAATGATTTCTCCAGCCTAGGTAGGCTGAACCAGCACAAGGATGAGGAAGAGAAGAGAAAATATCACCAGCTGCTCAGGTGAAGCTCTCCCACACATGGCAAAGCTTTCAGGCAAAGTCTGCAGCTGCACTTCACCCTTGCAGGCATAGAGAGTAACATCAAATGCACTCCACCAGGTGTGACTCAAAGGCCTTAAACACAAACCTAAATATAAAAATGCCACAAGTATTAGCACCCTGTAGAGAATTCTGGAATGCACGTCCAGAGAGCTGAAGGGGAGTTTCCACTTCAACATCTTGCAGAACTGTTTCTCAGATTCCCAGTGTGCTGGGCAGTTTTGTGCCTCTTATTGCATCTTCCCACACTCTGTTTTTTTCCAGCTCTCTGCTGGAGAGAAGGAATGGAGAAGGAATCACAATGTTTCAATGAAAATTTTTCAAGTTTTCAATAGCCCTGACTTTGGGCTTAGTCAGAAAACTGAAGCAAGATCTAGGATGGCATCTCTAAAGCATTCACACACCCATGCAGTTCTCAGTAGTTTATTCTTCTTGTTTGAACACACTATTTATCCATACCAGGTAGCATTTCTGATGTACCTGTCACATTCCAGGTTTTTGGCTTAGCCAGAAATGAAACTGAAGATCTCTTCTGATCTTTTTAAACCCTTCTTTAGCACTGGTTCCCCTGACCATTGTGCCCCAGACTGTTCACACCAACGTTCTGGAACAGCAGTGATGGGGGACACAACTTACCTGAGAAGCAGCTCCTAACCAGGTAAAGCTCCAGTTCAATAATGACAGCAGGATGAGCTGTTCTGCAGATGGCCCTGCTCTTCCTCAGGATGAACACAAGCAGCCCAGGAAATCACTTCTAAACCTACTTTCATACCTACTTAAGATTTTAATTTTTTAAAAAAATATTTGCAATGCTTAGTGCAGGTAATCTTTGTGGATGGTGGCAATAGGACCTGCAGGCAATAAGACTCTGAGACAGCACCCTCCATCTCCTAAGAGCTGGTTCAGCCTTTTCTAAAGTCACCTCTTCTTCTCTGTCCTTTCAAAGAGACACTGAAATTGCGTCTTCTAAATAAAGTCACAAATGCTGTAGGAAGAAACAATTCTCAGAGAGGTCATATCTGCTGAACCTGACATATCCACAAAAGATTCTAGAGCTGTTCCATGAAGAATTCTGACCCCTGGCTTGAGATAATACTTACATTGTACAATTCTGTGGCTCTTCCTGACACTGATGTAGAGAGAGAGGGAGAGCCTCAGAAGGCTTTCCAGTGAACATGGGAATGTAACAGTAGGATTTTTATTTCTTGCTTCCATTACTTCTGGGTTCTCAGTCCATGAGACAACCTTGGAAGTTTCTGGAGAGCAATTCAGTAATTTATAGCTCCAGATCTCTGAACCAGTCCTAGCACTAAACTTGACTTAACTGGTCAATAACAGAATGGTTTTTCTGTTTCAAGCCTTTACTGGAGCATCAAGGGCCACCACAAAGCTTTTCATAGATTTGTCCTTGTCTTGAAATCATGAGAAAACATATTTGTTCAAAATTTGTTTGAAAGCCAGAGTCCTGTAAGTGAAGTCATGGAGCTTGTCATTTATTTCATGTTCTTTGACAGACCATATCCAACTTCATCCAATTGCTCCCAAGATTTCCATTAGAATCCCATCTCTGCCAGTGAATTTAATCACCTTGCTATTTGCTTAAGAGTTACCTGCACAGGCTGAGCTCCTGACAGGTGTCCTCAGCAAAGCAGACACATGAAACAAAGGATCTCCTGCAAAAGCAAAACCAGTGGGGCAGAAAAATCTCCACCCACAAACCAGAGGCACAGAAAGGAACTTTTCTTTCTAAGGGGTTAATTCTAAAGAAAACATAAGCCAATGGATCACAGACATATATGTATCAGGAAGAAATCTCAGAAAACCAAGAAAAACTTCAAATAACTGCCAGCATCAAAAAAAGCCCCATTAATTTCAATCATGCTGTCTAGCAAAAGTTAAAAAAAACATACCAAAATAAACAACAAAAAACCAAAACATTTCTAAGATCAAAGCAAGCTCAAAACTGGAGTTTTGAGGCACAAAAGGCTCTTATGGCAAGTAGTGTGGCTACCATATCCAAATCAGAAGCCATAACTGCCAGCAAGGTAACACACATCTCAAATACAACTCACTGACATTTTCAATCAGCTTGTTTGGAGAACTGGTAAAAACAGTGGGACATAAAAAAAAAAAAATACACAAACCAACAGACAGTCAGAAGAACTGGGTAGAGCAAGGAAAACCAATGGAAACTGCAGCACTGAACACTCTGCAAAGGTCTGGGGTAATAGATGACACTGTTCTCTGCACTTAAATAATTTTCTTGTCCTGCTGAAAGTGGTTAAAAAGGAAAGCACCTGAATAGCCACTCCAGCAGGTGTGGGGCCAACTGCACCATGATCACAGAGGCTTTTGCTGAAACCATCCATGAGCTGTTTCCACAAGGGACACTTCAAAGCAATTGGTTTTGCCTTGTAAATTGATAACCTTTTTTATTAATAATAATTTTATTATTATTTTCCTCTTTTGTTTTGCCTCTGTTAATCTGGATTTTATCCTATCCAAGTTTTGTCTCCTTCATTTTCTGAGCAACCCTAATAAAGAAAATAGGTGGTCCATGGATGGCCCTATTTCCAGGCAAGCATTTTTCTGAACAAGGATGCTGAATGTATTCGAGTCATGTTGGCTTTCATTTTCCTTCTGTTTCATTGTTTGTTTCATTCTTAAAGAGAAGAAGTCTGACTTTGCAATGGTAAACAACAACAAAAAAAATGAGTGAGTTTCATTCCCCATAGCTGAGTTATCCTACACCTAGTAAGGAAAAACTGCAACTGGAGCTTTCCAGGTGATTGTGCCATGCAGATCTCTCTTCTACAAGGACTCTCTACATGTAATATCAGTCCTTTTCCTCAGAGAGGACACTTGCCCTTTTTCTTCCTTACACACTGCACCAAGAATTCAGATGGGACTTTTCTTTACTATCATAAAGAATTGCTTGTGTTTTCCATATGGAGAGTTGCATCCCAGTGTGCAGATCCCCTAGGAAGAGTACAAGCAGAGTACAAGATCATGTCCCTGAATAAAACTTTTATTTCTCTGACAGACATTATCTAATAGGGAAAATGGCTTCACACTGACAGGGAGTAGGTTGAGGTTGAATATTAGAAGGAAGTTCTTCCCTGTGAGGCCCTGGCACAGGTTGGGCTCCCCCATCCCTGGAAGTGTCCAAGGCCAGGTTGGATGGGGCTCTGAGCAACCTGGGACAGTGGAAGGTGTCCCTGCCCATGGCAGGGGGGATGGAATGAGACAATCCTTAAGGTCCCTTCCAACTCAAACCATTCCGTGATTCCCTGATATTCTCTCCTGACTAAATACTGTGTCTGCAGAGGTACTTTAAGAACCAGGAGAGGTTCCTAAAGCATAGAAATCAGAGGATATTTGGCTTGTTTCCTTTAAATAAATTGTTACGCAAAACCTTGGTTTTTATCCAATTAAATACAGGGCTCAACAGACTACACCACTTCATCACCCTGAAAGCAGTGAATTACTCAAACACTTTGACCATATTTACTCTGTTGCAAGAAGTGGAAAAACTGGAACTAACTGAATTACAGTCCTACTGGTTAAAAAGGTCATTGGATTGACTAAAGGAGCCCCTGCCTTGAGAGGATGACAGGCAAATTTAAATAACAGAAGCACCAGATTAGGTTATACAGAAAGTATCTCAATTCCATACTTTTAGCAACACATTCTAAACTTATTGATGCAATCTCATGGTTGCTTTCCACCATACCAAAATACCTTTAAGGTAAAAGCACTGTTAAAAAAAATTCAGTAATTCTTAGAAAATTAGTTGCAGGAACTGGCCTTAATACTGATATATTTAGAATACAAGGGGACAGACATAATGGCATGAAATTCCAAATAATGAATTACACTGGCAAGCAGGTAAACACACACAGCAGTACCACATGTCAGCACATCCACTGCTTGGGAAATCCATCCCTAAGGAAGTGGTGGAGTCCTCATAACTTTGAAAATCTTTTCACATTGTGCCAACTTGGAAACACAAACGTATCTATGGAAACGCTTTAGGGAGCACCCCTAAAGCTCCAGGGAATGCTCTTGCACTGCACACATCAACAAACAATTAGACAAATCCTCTCTCTTTCGTTGCCATCAATCTTTTAACGCAGCTCCTCGGGTAGAAAACTGGTTGAACAGCACACCCCACTGACTTAAAACTCCACTGCAACAGTGAATCCAGCCCTCAGCTTTGGAACTCAGCTACTCTCACTCCCTCAAGGTCTTGCACAAAATAGCAACCTGCCCTGCCTGGAGAAGCCAAGGAAGGCCCTCTGGATGTTTTAAGGTGTGGAGTACCTGATGGAGCCTCTACAACACCAGCAGTTCACAGAGTGAATCTTCCTTAAACAGCTCACTTGGCTCAGGCTGTAGCCAGAATGTTTCCTTCTAAACCAGAATATGGGGAGTGTGTATCTGCCATAGAGAGCATCAGAACCAGAACAACACTCCCCTCATCATTTACAGCAGCAGGACCAGTGTCAAACACTGTTATGGAAGAATGCCCTGCTCACTTATCCTTATGAAGTCCTACTCAGAATTCCTTGCTGGCTTGTGCTAGGACAGAAATAAGGACTGCAAATCCGTTTCCAGAATTAGCACAGAATCACCACAGGGCTGGTACATAACTGGTAGAGACTCAATCAGCAGGGAGCTGTTGTTCCTACAGTCACAGAATCATTGGAAGAGACCTTAAGGACCATCTCATTCCATCCCCCTGCCATGGACAGGGACACCTTCCACTGTCCCAGGTTGCTCAGAGCCCCATCCAACCTGGCCTTGGACACTGCCAGGGATGTGGCATTCACAGCCTCTATGTGCCAGTGCCTCACCACCCTTACAGGAAAGAATTTCTTCCTTCCAGTATCTAACCTAAAGTTCCCCTCCTTCAGATTGAATCCATCCCCTTTTGTCCCACCACTACAGTTCCTGATGAAAAGTCCCTCTGCAGCTTCCTTGTAGGCCCCTTCAGATACCAGAAGGTTCCTCTGAGGTCTCCACAAAATTTTTTTCTCCTTCAAGCAGAACAGCCCCAACTTTCTCAGCCTGTGGAGTGACTCAGTATCACCTTTAGCACTGTTGGCATAAAGGCTCTGACATGGCCTTTCCTAAAGCATTTGGGAACCTCCCAGTTCCACCAGCTGATGCTGCAGCTGTGCAAAACACTCGAGGCTGGTTGGGGTCTTACCTGAGGCAGAGATTGGAGATGTAGGGTGTGTGCTGAGCAGGCTGGAGGAGTTCCCAGCTCCAGGGTCTGCTCCCAGCAGGGCAGGCTGGTCTCCAGCAGCATCAGGCAATGGAGGCACAGGGAGAGGATGTGCCCTGCAGCAGACACAGAGAACAAGGCAGGGCATTATGACCAATCTTGCACTCTTCTATCCAACAAGGGGCAGCAAGTGCAAAGGGAAAGCACTATCTGACTACAAGCACAAGGAATGTCGTACCAAAAGTCTTTGGGGAAGCAGCCCCAGGTCACTTGTATAGGACAGGCAGAAGGAGCAGTGCAATGAAGTAAGGTGCTCTCCAATCTTTCACTTTAATTTCTCCTCTTCCACTTAATTTTTCTTCTTTTCATTTGGTTTTGTTCATAAGAAGACACTCACTCCAGACTGCCATAAATACATCCCTATGGAGATTGATTTTTCCCCTCCCACATTCACCATCCCTCAAAAGACCATCTATCCTCTTACATATTCCCTTTCCCCCTAATAATGCCCCCTGCTCACATATGAAAGGTGCTACCTTGTATTTCTTCAAAGAAGTCCATGACTTTTTAAGACTGATCTAAGCAAGCACCATTTCCATCACCAAGTGAAAATCCATGGAAATGGAAAGCAGTGGTGGGAGAACTGGGTTAAAAGAATCCCCAAGCACACCCAAACCACCTGGCCCATGCATTCATAGAAACTAAAAATTAAGAGATGATTCCATAAACTTTTCCATCTCATCCCTTGATGAGGAGGACTACAGACAGAGAAATTTCAATACTTTTAGTTCAAAATTAATTTGATTAATCTGTGCTACAAGTTAATCAAGAGGACTTTCAGGAGGGGCCACCACAATTTACCCAGAGACCTGGCAGGCTACCTAGGTCCAACTCAATGCTCAGCTGTACACTGTTTAAAGGTAAAGGGAAAATAGCAAAAGAAAATATTTAATTTCTTAGGTATCAATCGTGGAAAAACAACAAAACAGAGTAAGTTCCTCACCCATAACTCTCTGATCCAAAGGGAACTGACAGAGCTGATGATGCTGGATACTTTCTGTTGCCTTTTATATTTGACTTCTGCAATTTCCGCCACTTTGCCCTGCGATTCTGAAACCAGACCTGAAAAATGGGAGGAAAGGGATGCATTCAGGAAAGAACCATCTACACATGGGGACACTGGCCATGTCCCAGTCCCTGCCCAATCCTTTTCTGCACAGAACCCACAGCAGCACTGTCCCCCAGCAGGCATTACCAGGATACACTTTGGTGCCACACCAACCACAGCCGCAATCTCCCTCCTCTTCTCTCTGTCAGGATACTGATCTTCCTGGAACATCTTCTCCAGCTCTCCTAGCTGCTCTAGAAATGATGCATTGTCCAAAGAGAGTGAGAGATGGGAAATATGTGACAAGAAAACAAGGAAAAAAAAAATTAACAAGAGAGAGAAACATTAGAAAATGAACATTTTTACTATACATGAGTAACAGAAAAGTTTTTTTTCTAAGTGAATCACAAAAATAAACAAAAATCTTCTTTTGCTGTTTCAAAAGCAAAGAGCATTGCTAGTGATGCTTCAAATGAAAGACACTCAGCAACCTTTATTAGTGGAAGTCTTCACACATCTAATGATGTGGAGTGCAGTGCAATACCAGTTAGAGCAGACCAGCATAGGGAAGGGAACACCAAGTGCCACTGGCACTGCCAATGTCACTGTGTGCCCTGGGATCTACCTGCACTGTAGAAGGTGCGGGGCTTCTTCTTGACAGGTAAGAATTTTCCTCCCTTGGCCAGGTTAAGGCTGCCTCTGGACTCCAGGACTGAGGAGCCCTTGTAGGAATTCTGAGCTGCAGCACTTCTGGATCGGTGAGGGGCCGGGCCGGTCTCCTCCTGCCTGCAGGGAGCTCCAGGTACTCCACTGGATGCTTTCTGAGTTATTTCCTTCTTTGCTTCCATTTCAGTGCCAGCAGGGCAGTAACTCTCAGAGTGCTCTTGTGACCCTGACTGACCTGTGGGCTCCTGTGCTAATCCAACCTTTGTGTCACCACCGAAATCCAATGGTTGCCCAAAGTCACGCTGGCCATCAAGGACAACAGAGCCTTGGGAAGAAGACCCAGCTACCTGCAGGGTGCTGTATACCCCATCTCCTTCCACCTTCTTCACAGAGCTGTTCCTATCTTCTATTCCCAAGTCATCCTCAACTTTTTCTTGTCTGGGTGTGCCTGGGAATGCAGGTAGCACACTGCTCCCTGCACCGTGGCTGCCAACAGCATCAGCATCCACCACGAAGTGCTCTGTATTCAGCAGCGTGTTCTCCTTCTCCTCCTGGAACTCTACAAGGCAAAAATTGGGGAAAAAACCCAAAACAACAAACCCCACCCCACATGCCCATTGCCTAAGGTGGATGTGCCTGGATTGGGAGTCACAGTTATGGGGGAAGGAAAAGCCCACACAGCAAAACCCAACAGTGACAAGAACCAGAGAGCTCAAAATAAAGACTGGTGCCTGCCAGGAAAGCAACAGCAAAGAATTTGATATGGTCAACCTGGAGGTATTCAAATGTGTGATGAGAAAAGCCTCATTTAAAAAAAAAAACAACTGTAAACTACAGGAGAGAGTAATTCCAGGCACAGAGAATAAAGGGAAGCTTGCACATATACAAATACAGTAGTGGGAAAACAGTCCCAGAGGTAACACAGGTCTCTGGAATAAGCAACAGAACAAAAATCAATGACCTGGCAAGATTCTGTCACCTTATTAAAATGAGCAAAAGAAAGAAGGAAAATTCTTGTCTACTGTGTCAGCAGGGATTACCTGACAAATATCATCACTTTTTTACTTTTATAGAATTCTATCATACCAAAGCTGGCCAAACAATAAAACATTTAAACATTTGTTGTATAAACTTCTAATAACTGCCTAAAATTATTTCTCTGCAGCTTCAGGCACACTTCTAAATAACAGACTTACAAGACAGTGAAAAATGGGGATGAGGACAAAATTAGGTACAGAAGTCTAACTACGTTTAACAAAAACCACAAACTGTATTACAATAAGAAAGACTGAATAGTAGAAGACAGGTCAGAAAGAACACAGCAAGAGAAAGAATTAAAACAGGCAACAGAATAATACAGAAGCCTTACACTTTCCCAGCTGACACACAAATAAAAAGTTCCAAAAACCTCGCAAGTGGCTCAGAACATGAGAGTCAGTGTGATTTCTGCTACTTGAAATTTTTAAAAAAGTGATTATTTCATAAGAATAGGAGGTAGAATAATAAACCCAAACCCAAGTATTTGCCTCTGTCTAGAGAGAAGAAAGTTTGAGCAGACTGTTGGCAGCATTTCAATAGCATGTGACAACAGAGAAACTTGATTTTTTAGGGGTTTTTTTTGTTTGTTTGTTTGTTTTAGTTGATTTTTTTTTGCGGGGGGGGGAGAGATAAAATAATTTCATTTCACTGTGCTCTGCCTTTGATAATATATTAGTACAATTCCAAAATAAAGGATTTGCTTCTGCCTCAGTGTCTCTTTCTGAAACAACTTAATCAAGGAGGAGCCCCACAATTCCAAGCAGATGAAGGAAACTTCATAGAAGTCTGAGGGGATGGCAGGCTGCTCCAAGAGCATCTAATTTGCTTTTTACAGGATTAAGAGAACCAAATTAGTTGCAGGGGAAAGAAACAGAAGCAGGAAACTATGCAGCTATAATAATTTGATCTTGTTAAGCAGCAGCAAGTTTCCACTGCAGTTAAATGAGATGAAATATCCTGATGGGGAAGGTCAAGAACTCCATGAAGAAGAAATTGTCTCTGGTCTATATAATTCCTTTTTCCGCCATCCTCCTGGTTGCATCTGAGCTTCTCTCACTCATTTTGTAGGGAAAAAAAAGTATTTTTACATTATTTGAGCAGGGTTTTTATTTGTTTCTATGCAAACCCCAGTATGTGATTTCATCACAAAATAAGTGTCCAAGTCTTATGTGAGTACCTTGTACCTGTAGCAGAAATGGACACCTGGGAGTTTAATATTCTTTACAGAAATAGTCCTCCAGGTGAAAGTAAGCAGCTGTGTTTTATTTCTAGAGCAGAGAGCAAAGACCTCAGAACCATGTGGGACTGCCAAGGAAAAGAGCTGAAATGAAAACCAAGTTTGGAGAGGAAGATGGGCCTCCCTGGTAACAAAGGAGGAGTTATAAAACCACTCCTTTCTCCCATCATTCAGAGACCAGACTGAACATCACTTTGTCCCACTTTTAGACAAACAGGACATCAAGCAGACGGGATTTTAACCGAGTGGGAACATCAGGAATAGCTAATTTGGAATATTTGCACTTGCAGGAAGCCAAGCCACCTTTTCCACCTCACAACCACCTCTCCTTAGACATTCCTCGGGACAAACCAAACACTTGAACTGCGAAGTTTTTTGGGGTAGTTTGGGGTGGTACAACGCCACAGTGAACACAGGCGAACACAGGTGAAAAGAAAAGGCTCCAGAGGTCCCTCCACACAAAGAGGAGGAAAACTGGACAAAGGGGGGAAAGGCGCAAATGAGAAACCCCAAAGCAGCGGGTGTGACACAAAGGAAAGACCCCAATATCCCCGGCCAGGTGCTTTTCCAAGCCCTGGGACAGGAGGGCTGGGGAATTCATCACTCCCAGCCGCAGGGCCAGGCTGTGGGAGGCTAATAAGGGCCCAAATACCCTCCCTGAGCAGTGCTTATCCTCCCCCGGGGGCCGCTCATTAGGGCTCATTGCCGGGAGCCTCCTCCCGGTTATTAACGGGAGGCAGCATCACTCATCTCTCTCTCCCTGTGCCCTCATCCATGAGTCTTACCATTACCACAGCCCATTCCCGGCTCTCCTGCCGGCCCGTCCATGGTGGTTGGGTGGCGGGACCGCTCTGGCCTGGCCCGGTTCGGTTCGGTTGGGTTAATGCCCCGCCCGGCGGCGCGTCCTGCCCGGCCCTGCCCGCTCTCATCAAGGGCACCTGCAGAGTGAGGGGCAAAGCCGCCCTACCCCCCTCACGGCCTCTGTTCCCTCACATACAGAGGCAATAAGAATGTTCCAGGCTCGGTAATTCCAGGATAATTCGGGGAGAATTCTCCCTGTGAGGAGCTGGGTGAAGTAAAACCTTGGTGTGGTGCAAAACTCGCCCACCCTGTGGATGAGGGAACCTCTGGGGCTGCTCTGCTGGACCCAGTGCTGGGCTCATCAGAAGGATGAGGAGAGGGTCTAGCAGAGGGAAACAAAGATGATGAGGGGTCTGGAATGTTTACAGGGCGCTATTCTGGCTGTGGAAGACTGAGAAATATCTTTACAGGGCTGGCATTGAGGATGGTGCCAGACTCTTCTCAGTGGTGGCCAGTGATGGGATGAGGAGCAATGACTGTGAACTAAAACACAAAAAGTTTCATCTCAACATGAGGAAGAAATATTTTTTTTTTTTTTTTTTTTTTTTTTTTTTTTTTTTTTTTTTTTTTTTTCTATAGAGGGTGGCAGAGCACAGGAAGAGCTGCCCAGGGAGGGAATGGAGTCTCCCTCTCTGGAGACATTCCAAACTTATCTGGACATGTTCCTGTGCCACCTGCTCTGGGTGACCCTGACTAGAGCATCTCTAGAGGTGCCTCCCAACCCTGAGGATTCTGTGATTCTGTTCTTTTCCTGTGGCCTGGCAGGAAAATATTTGTTTTTAACATGCTCTGGCTGCAGGTGTCCAGCAGCTTCTGGTTTTTCAGAGGTTGCAAGGAACAAATGGCACTTTCTGACTTCTGGGCACTCTTAATTTGTGTCCTTTCAATGCTTAGCAATTCTTAGTAAAAAGAAGGCTCCTAACAGAGCAGCACCAGGCAGTGCTTGCATGAAGAATGAGATTCACTTGTGTTCTGATGCACCAAAACAGAACATCCTTCATCCTCCTGTTCATTGGCACAGCACTGTTCTCCTCCTGGGGGTTTCCTCAAACCTCCTGTCTTTGTTTCAAGTTTTACTTTTAGCTCCTAAGGCCTTGCTTCTGCACACACTTTCACCTGGAGAGTCATTTCATCAGGTTAAATGAGTGTAAGCTGAAACACCTGTGCCAGTGTTTTGGCGCCAGTATAATTGGTCTAACAGTGCACCTGGTTCAGCCATCAGCTACAAGAAATTTCAGCTAAAATGCAAATTAATTTGTTAACAGCCTTCAGCTGACAAGACACAACTACCTTGGAGGGTCATAGGAACTCTTCAGTGTTAGAAAAAGTGCAAATATAAAAATCAGTATCTGCTTTAAAAGTTGTTTCTGAGCAAGGTTGTGTTTATTTACTGAACTTTGGTCCCAATGTCACACTTTTTTTTTTTTTTTTTTTTTTTTTTTTTTTTTTTTTTATGTGAAAATATTAAAAACTGTGGAGAATGCTTTCATTTATTTTCCTTGAGAAGGGACCAACACGGGTCTCCACCACTGGAGTTTTTCTGAGCCATACATATATGTGTGTGTGTGTACTTATATTTATATATAAAACCACATGTTTTATATTTTTATATATTAACTACTTTATACTTACATGTATTTTAAACTACTTTACATGAAAAAAATGTCAGCAGTCATAAAATTTGATTTTCAGACACACACCCATGACTTTCTCAGCTTCTCAACAAAACTTTTTAAATAGAGCTCTTGCTTGTACTTCATTGCTGTCTTTGTCACAAAAATATATTAGTGTAACTGCCCTCTGAGGGTTGTCTTTATTTCCCTTTTCCAGTGTAGAAATCCTGAATTTCTTTTGTCCAGATACATTTTGTATCAGTCTCCACAGGTTCCTGGGGAAGATACAATGGTATCTCTCACAGATTCTTTGGGAATACCAGGAAGTGTTGGGATTTGCATGATATTCCCTGTGCTTCTGTTTAATACTGATTGTCTGGTAAATCAGGATATCCACATTAGATAAAGTGGGGAGAAATCCTGACATAATTAAGACTGTCATAGGACACAGCAGGACTGTGCTGACTTGACTCCTGCACTGGGTGTTTGCAGTTGGGAGGGATATTGTGCTGGTGTGATGGAGTTTGTGCAAATCAAAGAGATGTCAGTCAGTTTCAAAAAACATTTCAGTGTAGATTTGTTTATGGATTTTAGTGGCAGGATGGTGCTGGGGATAAAAGTTTAACTAAATAGTGAGAAGTTGTGGCCTATCTGAAATGTAAGAAATCAAAGTAACCCAGGGTATTATAAGCAGTTGTTCTTAGAAGCATAAGCTGACTTTTAAATGCTCTTCAACATACAAAGGCCTGACATCAGGAAATAAAGGCTGTACCTGTCACAGGGACAAGTTAACCTTTGATCCAACTAGTTAAAAAAAAGAGTCTAGAAGTGCTGTCAATCATGACAACAGTACCTTTTGAAGTTTCCTGTGTCAAGTGGAAATTTGAACAACATACGGAATTTAGCATAGAAACCACTTTGGGAGGCTCCGATGAACAATCTGCCTGCTTGAACAAGACGACTTCTAATTTAGAATGGGAATATGTATGGCTGGCTCCTCCTGGATGAAGCTGAAGTGGATGTGAGATGCTTTGACTGCCTGTGTGAGATGACCAATTCAGCCGTGCTGAATTATCCCATGGCAGTGTTTTGTGTCCCACCTGAGACACTGACAATCCTGGGCACTTGGGAACTGCATAAATTCGTGTCAGCCTGAGACAAGCAGGTTTTTGGGATTATCTGAACATTCTGGGTGTTGTGGAGGATTGTAACCCTTCTTGTGTGAGTCTGAGGTAGAGCTCTGCTTTGGCTCTTAGCTCAGGACCAGCTCTAGTCCTTTCCCTCCAGGGAAAAAAGGTGTTAGCAGATTGTTGTCTGGACCATAGATTAAAAGTTGAATAACTGTGTCCTTCCTGTCTTTCTGCTCTAGTGGGCTGGACTCCCATTTTCTGTAGTTCATCCCTTCAGCTTACCTTCAGGTATGGATGACTAACACCACTGTGGAACCAGCAGCATCAGCTCTCCAGGGCTGGGGATAACACTGAAGAACCTTAAGGCTGGATAAGCCCAACTTTCCTCACTGCCTCTTCTAAAGAGAGCTGTTTGTACTTAACAGTCACTTAGAAAGGAAAGTTATAGCAAAAAAAAAAAAAAGAAAAAAAAAAACACAACCTGCATGTATAGTCAGTAAATCAAATTACTTACATTTGAGAGGAAAACCTAAGTAACAAGGCGAGCAGAAAGGTTTTTAACTGGAGAAGTGCATGAGTTTATTAGGACTAAAAGCAACTCTTTTTTTTTCTTTTAATCCAGCTAAAATTATTGATATAAATAGGCTGTAATAAGCTATTCTAGATACAGTGTAAATGGGATTTAAAGGCAGAATGTTACAGAGACAGAAAGCTGGAGATAGGAAGGTCACTAATTCTTCAAATATATTAAATGCAAGAAGGCTACAAGTGGCTTTCTTTGGTGTATTGATTTTTAAACTTGCTCTTGCATTGACTGAGCTGAACACTTTATCACAGAAAAAGTATTTTACAGATGAAGACATATCCTCAAACAGGTTCTGCACAAATGCATGTAAACTGGACTTAAAACCAGAGAGTTCTTAAAAAAGAACAAAGACCCTGGTGCATATTTTGACTTTATCTACAGTGGCTAAATATCTCAGTGTTCTCCGTAAGTGTGCAAAATGGTGCATGCAATACCACATCAGCAATCAGAGTAAGAGCAGCAGTAAAGTGCCACTTCATTGCATGTGCCTAGTCCTGGTTATTCTGTACGGGGCGTGTATCAACACAAAATACAAGTCTTTATCAAAAGTCACTGATCTACTTCCAGGGAAAGGCAGAGTAAAAAAAAAAAAAAAAAAAGTCAGTTCAGATGGCTTAGTGGGATGCTTGTTCAGAAAAGAGGTGACTTTTGTGAAGCAGATTCCTCAGCATGATACCTCTTGTGTGGGGGAAATCATCACAGTGGTTTCTGAAAACTCTGCTTAATTCCAGTGGATTTTGTAATGCTGTCAAGGACTCTTAACAGCATTTGGGTACAATGAAATATTTGCCTATCTAAACCCCAGTAGACCTGCATGATCTAACACATAAATTGCCCTAAATGGAAATTACACTATGGAGATCAACACCACAAAGGTATCCAGAGGATATTCAAACAGAATATTCTCCTCAGCTCAGTTGTGCTTTGCACTTAGCACCTTCCTTCTCAGGAACTCGAAGCTCTCAGGCTGCTAATACTAGTGAATTTAGCCTCACAACATGCAGTGAGGTAGGTAAGTTTTACCCCCATTTTGCAGTTGGCAAAACTAAGGCAGAACTCTGAAGTGACTTGCATAAGGTCCCACAACTTTGTCAGTGACAAAACCAGGAATATGTTTTCAGAAGTCCAGACCCCAGACCTCTGTCCGATTTAAGTCCCTCCCTACTACCACAAAGCAAGCAATACATGCAACCTTTATTCCTCCTCTTGCTGCCGTAGTCCTGCTGACACAGAGGAAGCTTTTCCTGATTGAATTCCCGCTTTCTTTGGCAAAGAAGCACCTGGTCCTGTCAAAGTGCTGTGAATTATGCTCTTTGCAGAGGCATTTCTTCTGAGGCACGATAGGAAAGCCATGGTTTCCCCATGGCAGGGAGACTGTACAGGTCCAAACAGAGTCTTATTTCTTGCAGAAGACCTGCTGCTTGGCATTCTTCACCCGCTGCTCCTCCTTCAGGTTCTTCTGCCGCACGTGTTTGCTGGAGATGTTTTCCACGTGTTCCGCGGGGAACCAGCCTCTCTCCCGGTCTGAGAGTTTTACTCCTTCCATCCATCCTGTGGTGGGGGGAAAAGCACAACATGAGGGAAAAGCCATATGGTTTTTTTTCCATTGTTTCCAAAAAAAAAAAAAAAAAAAAAAAAAAAAAAAAAGCCCCCTCCAAAAAGACCCTAAGAGCAAAGGAAAAAATCCCCTCTCAGCTACCAAATAAAGCGTCCTAAAGAAGATGAAGAATCCCTTTGTCTTCTCAATGCTGCAGTTTAAGACAGGCATTGTTCATTCTGCTCACCATCGTTGCTGTTCTGCATAACCATGATGATATCTGCCTTCTCCAAAGCCAGCTCATCGTTTTCCCGAGCCTTGTAGGTCTTTATGCACTGAACCTGTGGTGCATCTGAAGGGGAGGAAAGATCACATTGATACACTGGAAAGCAACAATAAACCGCAATAAAACAATAATCAGCTCCAGAGAAGGTGGAGAATAAGGAGCTGCCCAAATAAGAAGCAGAGAACTGGAAGGGACACTACAGGTCTTCATTTAAAAGAAGGAGTTAAAATACATGAAATATCTGGCAGCACCTGGCACTAAGGGAAAGCCCATGACTACATTCTTCATCTACAATACCCCAAGTATCCTGCCTTGGAATCCTTCTGGGATGTCCCACCTCACAGTGCCTGTGATTCCTGAGAGCCAGCCCACCCTCCCTGCTGCTGCAGAATCTCACCAGGGCATTCCAGGAGATCCAGTTCTCCCCGTGGAGGAGCCAAAGCAGAGATCCACCTCAGCTTCTCACTGCTGGAAAACAGCACAGGATAGGTGTCAGCATTCAATGTGAGGGACAGCAATCTGGTGACTGAAATGGGATGAGGTGAGGTGGGGTGGGGCATGTCTGTTCACATAAAGGGAAGCAGAGAAAGGAGGTGGGAAAAGGCAAAAATTCCCACTTTTGGAGGGTGATGGTATGACATAATGCAGTAGTATTGTATGAGCAGCTATGATGAGAGAGGAGGAAGGTGGTTCACAAGGAAATAGTTACAGCAAGAGGATGCTTTTCAAGACTTCAAGAGTTGGTATTTCAGCATTTGAGTAGCTGAGAGACAACCATCAGGCTGCTAGGCAGTGTCTGGCCATGGTAATGGGATACACCAAGGGTAAACCTAAACTCTTACTGTGTCTCTGTCCGAAACAAGAACTCCACTCTTTTCCCCTGATAATTCCGAAGCAGAAAGAGACGGAAGAGATTCTTGTTTGCCCCGTGGAGTTTCATCTCACACTTCTCCCCGCGCACGTAGGAGAAAGCGGCGTGGTCGAACACGACAAAACGTCCACCCCTGCAGGTCAAGAGAAGGAACAGAACAAGGTGTGAGCCTTAAGGTGATGAGGGTTACAAAGTGAGTCTGTGTAGTCTGCAGGAAATCAAAAAGCTTTTGAGGCTTTAGAGATGAGTCTGCATCTGTTTCAGACATCCTAAGCAGTGCTTTTGTTAGAAGTCTCAGAAGGCCAGAGAAGAGGGAGAAGGGGTTTAATGAAAAGGGTAGAAATAATAAGCTCTGTCCTATCAGAATTTTATTTGGTAGCTTACAGTTCAAAAACAAACCCACCACCCTCAAAACCCCAACGCAACTGACCAACAACTCTCTTGACAAACCAGTGATTTGCACATTCATTAGTCCTCATACTGTGCATTAGGAAGAAATTACCACCAAGTAAAACTAGAATAAATAGTTATTGTTCAAGTGTTTCACACTGTAGAGATGCAAAGGCAGAATAGAAGTGTTGTGCTAGGGACGACAAGGTAAAAACAATTTTATATTATTATATGTAATTAAGAGTTGGGTCTATCAATTTCCACATACTTGCATGATACTCACATCAGGTCGGGACAGAAGAGTGACTTGACAAAGGCTGCCACTTGCTGGCAGGCAGAGGGAAAGAACTCTGTCACCAAAGCACAGACCCCGAAAGAGACAGGTATTTTAGAAGGGGCAGCAAGAATTGTGTTGAAGCACTCACTCCTTGGGCCGAGACAGGAGCAGACAGTCATTGAAAAGGTGCAGGTAGATGGGCCTGCTGGTGACTTTCCATTTTGTACTCAGGTTGTTGAAGTCCAGTGCTGTCAACTCACCACACTTCACAAGTCGCCTCGACTGTGAGATGAGTGGGAATATCTGCAAGACGAAAAATAAATATTTACGCACAGGAAAACGAGTCCCCGTGAGTTTTGGATTTGCATTTTTGCCTTTCTCTTCAGGAATTGTGCTTTCAGTTCTGCAGCTGGAGAGGTGTAAGTCATGGCAGGCACCTTCATGTGAAGGCTGGTATGAATGACTGGGTAAGGAAAGCACTGATGAAGAGCTGGCCTGTGGATGGTTTTCCGGTTCAACAGCTCTGTGTCTATCAAAAGCCACAAAAAGTGGCTTTTGGGGAAATAAGAGAAAATACATTAGGCTAGAGCAAGGCCCAGGGAATGGATGAGCTCACCTTACACTCAAATTCAATCTTCTGGCTGAGGTAGATCAGCTCTTCAGTGCTCTTCATGCGCTGGACATTCTCATTGCAATCCTTGATGAGCTGCAGAGGAAAACAGATGAGTTTTCAGATGAGCTGCAGTGAGGTGGGAGCAGAACTGCCTGGTGGGATCAGTACTACTCCCAGGAGCCCCTCAGGACTCAATGTAAATGACAATTCCTTAGGCATCCTCCTGCAAGAAAAGTATATATTACAATCAGAGAATATTCTGAATTGAGAGGGATGCACAAGGATCATTGAGTCCAACTCCTGGCTCTGCACAGACACCTCAACAATCCCACCCTGTGCATCCCTGAGAGCATTGTCCAAACTCTCCTGGAGCTCTGGCAGCCTTGGGGCCGTGACCATTCCCTGGGGAGCCTGTTCAGTGCCCAACACTCTCTGGGGAAAGAACCTTTTCCTGATAACCACCCTAACCCTGCCCTGACACAGCTCCAGCCATTCCCTGGTCACACAGAGCAGAGCTCAGGGCTTGTCCCTCCTGTTTGTGAGGAAGCTGCAGAACTGCTGTGAGCTCTGGCCTCAGTCTCCTCTTCAGCTGAACAGACCAAGTGACATCAGCCACTCATTTTGTGTCTTCACCTCCAGGCCCTTCACCATCCTAGTGGCTTTCCTTTGGAAGGTCAAATCATCACTAGACAGAACAATCCACCTTATGAGACTGTACAAATTGTAGATAACTATTTGTCCCAGAAAACTTTAGACCTTGCCTCTATAATAAAGAGGATAAGAGGAAGGGATGCAATGGAGTAATGCTGTGGGGTTTTTTAAAGGAAGGTTTTCTTGCAGGGACAAGGGTGGGAGTTGATGATTAATTAGAGACAAAGGTAAGGCTGCAGAAAGCGTAGGCACCTTTACCTTTTCCAGTGCATCATAGGCCTGTGTTGCTTGCACTTCCTCCTCAGACCCGGGCCGTGTTCTTTTCAGGATATTCTGCGTGAGAAAAAATTATTTTCATGATGCAAACAGGGAAAGGTGGACATTACCACCACTGAAGAGTAGGATAAATAATAAAGCAGAAGTAGCTGATGACATATGGAGACAAGAAAGCCAAGAATCTGAGATGCAGAATGTCACTGATAAGTCACACTGACCAGGGCATTCCTGTAAATCTAAATTGTATTAATTATCACACAGGAGTTACATGGCATAGGAAGCAACCACTACCTAAACTACAAATGGATGTATGAAAAGAATAGTCATTTTCTCTTGTTAAAAAGAGGCTCAAATAGTCAAAAAGAAGAATTTAATAGAAAGAGCTCAAAATTAATTATTTAGGAACTGACTGGTCCCCTGTCTGGATGGCTCCTTATTAGTCAACATTGCAGGCAAAGCATTGACACAGGCTGCCTTCCAGAGGGCAGCCAAGGATCCCTTGCTTTGTTTTCCTAGCAGGAAGCCAAAAAATTCAACAGAATGTAAATCAGCATGTTCTGAGAAGACTCCATAAATTCTTTATTGGAGTACAATTAAAGTAGTGTCACAACAAAGGCCTAAATGATTTGCAAACAGCCCTGCCTCACACAGTGCCACATCCATCATTTCCTGAACACTTCCAAGGATGGGAACTCCATCATGTCCCCAGGCAGCCCCTTCCAATGCCTGCCAACCCCTTCTGGGAAGAAATTCTTCCTGATGTCCAACCTGAACCTCCCCTGGCACAGCTTGAGGCTGTTTCCTCTCATCCTGTCCCTGTTCCCTGGGAGCAGAGCCCGACCCCCGCAGCTGTCCCCTCCTGTCAGGGAGTTGTGCAGAGCCACAAGGTCCCCCCCGAGCCTCCTTTTCTCCAGGCTGAGCCCTCCCAGGTCCTTCTGCTGCTCCTAGACACAGCTTGAGGAAACTTGAGGGAAGGCAGAGAATCATCACAGTTACCTGTAGGAGGAGTTTGAGTCGAGTGATGCGCTGGAAGGGGAGGATGAGGAAGGATTTAAGCGAGAGGCGCTGGCACACTGGATCACTTTCCAGCCTCTCCAGGACTTGCTGGAACCCTGCATTTCCATTTCTGTGGGAGTGGCAAAGGAAAAAAAGACATTCAGGCTCATATAGAGTAAATAAATAACCTTCCCACAGTGTCAGATTTCAGGGAATGTTGGAGCACTCCCAACAGTCAGGTTTTATCCCTGGGGCAAGAAGGTATAAAGAAACTGCACCACTCTGCTGCTGAAGAGTAACTACGGGTTTCTAACAGCTACGAGATGGCAGTACAGCTGTTATTATCTCTCTCTCCTCTTTCCACAGCTCGCTGGAGTAAAAGGCAGAAGTAACATCTACATTTCATCTCCTTTTATCAGCAGTGCTCCTTCCATGGGGACAGTGGTGGTTTGCACTCTGGTTCTCAGTGATCAAGACTGAAAACCATTCTCCAGGGATGGCCATTCCTGCTTTCTTCAGTAGAGGGCAGACAGAGAACAGCCTACAACAAGATCAGCTATTACATATTCTTTTCCTCTCCAATGCTATGGAGGAGAAGCCTGCAGGAGCTCTGTGATGCCATTGAACTGAGGAAGATTCTTCTGGGGGCATAGCAAGAGCGCTGCTCAACAGCCCCATTCCTGCAGCATTCCCCATCATTTGAAAGAGTCAATATTCATGGAAGTAAAGGGGAGAAGGGTGCAGCAAATGAGAAAAACTTACAGTAACCTCTGGAAGGTTTGCTCCTGATAGGTCTGGTTTGTCACATATGGCAGATACACCCGGCGGAAGTCGGGGGCGTGTTTCAGAGCCACGTCACACACATGGAAGGTGAACATGTCCTCTTCAAATTTCTCCTCCAAGTCAAAGAGGAAACTGCAGAGAGGGAAATGTCAGTGTCTTTTAGTCTTCTAAAACCGTGACAGCCCACAGATAAGCACAAGACAGCTCTTTAGTTCCAGAGAGAACTGTAATGTCTGGACAATGACAATTTAGGGCTTGGTATCAGCAAGGAAAAAGCAGAGGCAAAAGACCTCTGTTCTTGAGAGGTCGTGCTTCTACAGGCATGGTCAGGAAACAGCTGGAAACTAAGACCTCACCAGAATAATTCTGCTGGTAGAAATGGGAAAGGTAGCAGCAAACCTTACCAGCTTAGTGATTTATGTAGTCAAGCCTTGCAGGAGGAAAAGCAAAACAGAATCCTACAACATACAGGATTCCTTGCATGTGGGGTCATGTCCAGATTTCATGAATTACGCTCTATTGATTCACATTAGCTTCTGTCAAGTGATGGATGTAGCTTACTTCTTTTCCCTTCTTCCCCCCCTGCTTTTTGTCAGCACTTGTGCAGCTGCCCCTTTTGTTTTGTATTTGGCAGGAGCTGGTTTGGGTTGGGGTCTAGTTAGTTAAGTTTAGTTGTAGTTGAAAGCAGTGGCACAAGGCTACGTTACCATTTGCAACATTCTGATCCCTTGCAATGAGCTCTGTGCACAACTGAGCCACGACATCTGGGATTTAACACCAGAATTTACAGTGCCCTGTCACCTAAAAAAGGTGAATATTCCTTTCCAGGCAGTGTCAGTGCATCATCACCAGGTGCTGTATCTGCCTTGAACAGCGAACATGCAGATGAGGAGTGAGAAATATTCCTTGTAATTCTCTGGGGGAACGGTTTCTCTCTCCTGACCCCCCTGGAGTCCCTTACCATATAGATTGACCCTTCCTTTCCTGACCTCACTGGCTGTGGTCCAGCTATCTTTTTCCTGAGCAAGGGGCTATATAACACCTCACTCTTCCTTGCTCTCTCTCTCTTTCCCCCCTGGAATCTCGAAGAATAAACGCACAGAACAAAGGTCCCAGGAAAGAGCCTCTTCTGGTATCTTTTATCTTGTTTCCCTCCAAAGCCTTCTAATAACTGAGCCAGCTAAATCCCCTGGAGGTGGGCAGGGGGCTATTATACAGCTCCTGATGGAAGCACCACATGCCTGTCAGACCTGGAAGCAACAGGGCCACGTCTCACCTGGCGCTGACATCGCGCACGTCGGAGAGGCGGGAAAAGAGCCACTGGCGCTCCTGGTTGGTGAGCATGGCCTGGAGCTCTGCTGAGCGCTGGAAGTGATCCACTGCCACGTTCAAACTGCGCAGGTAGGAAGCCTCAGATATTATCAACTCAAACTTGGCCTTGGGAGGGAAAACATCAGCATCAATACGCTGCACAAGGCTGTGAGGAATATTACGGAGAGGAGATGGGGCAAAGAAGGAAAAGCTCCCAGCACACAGGGAGTGTGTAATTACAGAGGAGAGGCTTTAGAATGAAGGGCAAGCATGCTATTATAGACTTTCTTTAAAAAACAGACTTGTGGCATGACTTAAAAATAGCTACTTGCTCTCATTTTACTTTTTATTCCCCCTCAACACCACTTTCACAAGGATCTCCATTTTCCAAGCTCCCATGAAGTCCAGCATCTGTACCACACACATTTTTCTCCTTCATGTTTCCATGCTGTTGTTTTCAACTCTTTCTCTGGGTCCTCCTGTCTACTTCTCAGATCCTCTCATTTTCCTTACCCAATTTCTCTGTACCATTGTGCTGAATCCATACATCTCCCTGTCTCCTCTCAGCCCTGCAGCTCACACAGATCAATTTGCTAAACTCATATTTTACCACAGAAAATACAATTTACTGTGGTCTTATCAGCATCTCTCACAAGCTTATGTGTAGGAGTATGCTGCAAGTCTCCTACTTTTATACACCCTTTTGCAGAGCATACTCAAAACTCCTTATCTTGTTCCCAATTTTCTCCGTGTTTGTTTTCTTAGAGTTATTGATACGGTGCAGACTCTGTCCTTCAGCACTGCTTTTCTCTAAAATTCAGCACCTCAGCATTGCTCTATTTCACACCCCATGCTGCTTCCAGGGGTAGAAGTGACCTCTGCCTCAACCACCTGCATTCCCACATCACAGTTTTTGCTCTCTGCTTTAACCCCTCTTCCAGAGACTCTTTCTTGACTACAGAGCACCCATTTAATGTGTCACATCTGTCCCTTACCTCTTGCAGCCTCTGCTCCTCACGGGACATGTTGAGCAGTATTCTGCTGCCCCGTATCATGGGGATGTCCTGCCAGAGGGATGCATTAGATGAGACTGACAGACGTTGCAAATATGAGTCCTGGGGAGACAGCACTTTCCTCCGTAGCCTCGGGGAACTCGGGAAACTTGACTCTAAATCCTCTGGATAATCCACTCTCTTCTGGCTTTGGATGGCCTTGTTCAGAACCACATCACTGTACTCCTGATACAGCAATCTTGCTGTGAAGAAAGACACATACATTTATCTTTTCTGTAGTACCAACTCTCCCTCTGCTTCAACCTGGAGAAAACTCTGGCCTGGATTGGGACAGGCAAATTCAGGCAAAGCTCCCCATCTGCCCAAGTGTACTGCAGGATTCCAGCTGCTTTCCCTGCTCTCTAACACTACATCCTCATAACCACCATGTGGCAGGAGTCCCTCTCCTTTGTGCTCACTGCAAGGGTGAGAGATGCAGGCAGAGAGGGAACTGCCACAGCACCCCAGGCAGGAGGTACTTACAGGAGTTGATAAGTTTGGAGTGTCGGCGCTTGAAGTTCTCTGTTGTGTCTGCAGGTTTCTTCTCTCTGCCAGGGAATAAGGATTATCAAAACACAGAGTGAACCAAGGGCACAGCACCAGAGATGGCTTATCCAAACCTTAGAAACTGCTCTGTCACAACAGGGACATCTCTTTTTTCCAACAAACTCAAGCTCCACAAGCTTTACTTGACACAAAGAGCAAAGTTTGGCTTAATGGAAAGGCTGTCCTGAAGGCACAGAAATACCCTACTCTGTTGCAGTGGGGTCATCTTCAAGAGAGCACAGACTGAAACACAGGCCCAGGGCATTTAGTTAAAGTTTTCCACTCCTTCTCATCATCTTTGGTAACTCAGAAACAATAGAGGTGTCTGTGCTGCACAAGGATTGGGGAAAATTCTAAGGGTCTTTGAGAGACTCACCGCATTATAACTGTTTCTGAGCTGACTGGTGGTTCCCTGTGTGCCTTGTGAGCTTCCTCCTCTGAAGGAACAGAAGAAACCTCTGTGTAGAAGACAATTGGAAAGTAAACACATCAGTCCATTTTTAGACTTTATCTACAATCCAAATGATACACAGATACCACTTACCTATACCTCACCTAAGTGGCAGTCTTGAGTTGGAGAACAAGTGCCCTCGTGACACTTATTTCTGGGTCAGAAACATTCTAGTTTCAAAAATCCTCGACATTACTTACACTTTACATCTGTTAGCTACATTTAATTTTCACACAAAGAAAAAGGCTGACATTTGAGGCAGAGACAGTAACTCTAAGAGCTTCCCTCTCCAGTTATGCAAGCAAAGACTCTGCCTGTGTGTCCTGTTTGGTGCTGTCCTTACACTTTCAGCTATCAAGGCCAGGCATCAGGAGATCAGTGGAGCCAAAGTGTAAAAATGGAGAAATCCTTTTGGTTTGTGAGGGATTTAATCAAATAAGGTGTGAAGAAATTCTAAATCTGAAATAACTGGAAGCAGAAAAAGGTAGAAAGCCCAAAGACTGAGCTGCAGTTATGGGTAAGGGGAAAGACAGTACTATTGCCTTGAATATTTTGAAATTTGGAATCAAGAAATTACAGGTCAAACATATGAACAGATCTTGATTCAAGTTCTGCCAAACCTTTTACACCCCTCCACGTACCCCTCCTTCTCCTCTCTGCCAAAAATCCAGCATGTTTCAAAGCTTAAAAATAGACTAAAGTAAGAGCCAAAAGAAGCAATTATTTAAAGTTCATGTTAGATATAGTAAAGAACAGACATACATCCTGACAGCAAGTACTGCTGAATGAGCTGCATTAGAGAAAACGCATGTTTTCCACTTGTGACATCAGTGATTTGACTTCTGTGCAAGCTGGGACCTTGGGTTTAACAAATTTGCATTCTTATCTGTACTCTCAAATCCTGAGCTCACAGGAAAATCATCTTCTTTAGAAGGTCAAGTAGGAACCTAAAAGTGCCAGTTGCAAAATAAGGGGAGGCAGCAAATAAACAACCGATAAGAGATGTGGGCTACTGAGGGTGTGTGCATGGCTCTTCCTAACTGCCTCAGGGATGCATGAAATAAATTTATTGTTGCAGGTATTAGTGTGGAATTGGGGGACTGAGCCCCAGTGTGCATCCCTAATCAAGGAAACAAGCAGGATAACCATGGCAAAAGAGAGGAAGGAGGGGACAGCTGAAAAGGGAAGCTTGGGGCAGGATAGGAGGGGGCTATAGGGCTGGAGCAAGGAGTATCACCAGAAAGGCACAAGATGGCAAGCTCTCAGCTCTCATGCCTCTCCATCACATTGTCTATTTAATTTAACCCTACTTCTTGCTAACTGTGCTAAGTTGGAGGGGAGAAGGAGGAAGGGAAATGGAAGAGTGGACTCACGCTGCAAGATGTCTGGTGGTACTGACATCCTCTTCAGGCCCTGACGGTGCCAGTCCTTGGTTTTGACTCTGCTTTTAGGTGGGTTTTCTTGATTGGCTGCTGGCTCCTGCACAGCTACCCCAACCTTTTTTTTGTCTGGCCAGCTTGATGATTTTTCCAAAGGTGCATGTTTGGCCGTTCCTTCTTTTGGCTGGCGTTCTCCTCCTTCCAGCCTTTGCCTGACCCTCCTCTCACCTTCTGTTTTTTCTGTGACTGCCAGTGGAGCCTGGATGTTCTTTGTGTCCACACCAAAGCTGCCTGTGGGCTGCTCCCATCGCAGCTCCTCGTCCTGGCAGGTTGTCCTGGTGGTTGGTGGTGACGGAGGGCTGAGCCGCAGGAAGTGCATTGGATTGGTGAATGCCAGCATTGGAAGGTGCTGTGCAGAGTCTCTGCTCCTGGAGTCTGTTATCAGGCCTTCCAACGAGGGCCAAGAATGGTGGTCAGGTGAGGATTTCCCACTCTCTATATCCACGTGGGGATCTGCTGTTTCAGGGCTGGTGTCAGAGCAGCCAACCAACATTTCGTTTCCAAGGGCTGAAAAACTTTTGGTCAGCAAACTGACCCCTGAGTCATCAGAAGTCTCTGTATCGTGGGGACCTGAGTCACCCAGATCCCACTCCCCACTCACTGGAACAAGGTCATCTCTCTCTGCTAGACTTTCTCCATCAGAAGGAGAGGCCACGGAGTTGGAATCAGTGGCAGTCCGAAGAGGATGGCTTGGGGCAGGGTGAATGGCTCCCAGCTTACCCTCATCCATCCCACAGCTGAGGGGGGGCCTGGAGCGTGGCCCAGGAGCCACTGGCTGGTAACCTTGAGGGGCTGGAGGAGAAACAAGGTGATTTGCATGGAGTGCAGGGGCCTGAGCTTGACTGGGCCTTTGGACGTGGGAAGGAGGATGAGGAAGCTGTTTGGCATCAGGCTCAGACACCAGAGGTAGGTTTGAGTGGGACACAGGGGACAGAGGTTGTCCTTGCTGGTTCACAGCAAGGACTGTGTCATCTTCAGAGGTCCAAGTCAGGATGCTCAGGACACTGGAAATTCTGGATCCAGGCTCTTTTTGGTATAAACTGCAGTCAGGCTCATCAAATAAAGGCACTTGTGCTTTATGATCCACATTTGCTCCCATTTCTTTTCCTTGGATAATGGCACTTTTTTGGGGAGAGTTTTGCTGAATTGTCTCTGAGTGGCTCAGGGGAGTGGAAGTCCTTTCTGGTGTTTGGGATGCTTCCAGAGGTCCTGCAATACTAGCCACAGACCTCCTGTCCCCAGGAAAGCTCCCTTGTAAAGGAAGGGAGCTTGTGTAGGTTACAGGGAGAGAAGATGGGTCACTAAGGTCCTCATGAAAGCCTTCCTCAGAAGTAAGGAGTTCATGGGAAGTCTTGGCCTCCCCTGCATCTGTCCTTACAACAGCAGTTTCTGCTGGTGTTGGGTCCCACCCTCGTGCAGGAGCAGCTTGGTTAGGTGACTTCCCTGCAGAGTCTGGCAGCTCCTTCAGGCTGGTGCCAGGACAGGTCACAGGGGCTATTCTGGCACCTTCCTGCTCTGGAACAGACACTGATGCTGCTGAGGTGAGCTCTGAGGGGGAAGCTGGAATGAAGTCCCAAAGCTCAGCTTTTCCTGTAACGGGATGCAGATCCATGGGATCAGGTGGCTCCAAGTTGCTGGTACCAGAGGAAGGGTGTGCTGGAACAAGAGCCTCTGGGTTCTCTGCACTAAAAGGTGCTGTCACCCCTCCACAGAGTGATGCATGTCTTTTATCAAACTTCTGGACAGCTTTCCCATGACCACCAGTGTGCTCATTTTCCCTGCTTAGTCGTGTCTTATCATCCCAGTGAGCTTCTCCAATATCCTGACCACCTATGGAAAAGCTGCCAGAGTCCTCCAGGTCTTCTGCCTGGTCAGAGACATAGCACATGTGTGGAGTTTCCCCCTCTGGGTTCAGGTTGTTTGAGGACAGAGGGCTGACAGCAGGTGGCTGACATCCAGAACCTGCTTTTGTGCCATGAGCTTTCAGCAGCACGTCCTCATCAGGATGCTGCTCCACAGAGACAGGTTCCCCAGGAGGAAATGCTGATCCTGTTTGCTCAGACAAGGAAGCATATTCCAAACCACACGCATCCACATTATGCCTGTGAACAGGAGGTATCTCTGACCCAAAAGCTGACAGAGCCTCTAGTTTGAGCTCTTCCCCCAGTCTGAGCTCTTCCCTCTGCAGTTGTTCCTGCTCGTTTTGTTCCTTGTTTTTCTGATCTTTGAGCTCCAAAGGTTTGCCTTCTTCCGGCAGATTCTGCTCTTTGCACTCTTCCTCCCCCTCTTCTTGCTGAAGTTCAGATGCTGCCTCCTCCCAAGCTGGCTCCTTATGCTGTGAAGCCTTCACTTCCTCTGTCCTTTTAGCAGTACTCTTTCCTTGGAAAGCACTCTCTGCTGAAGGGGGAGGTCTGCACTCAGTTTTTCTGTGATCATCTTCTAGATGAAGGCATTTGGAAGCAGATGAGTTCTCTTTAGGAACCATTCCCTGGTCTTTGACCATGCTGGTATTCCCTGTTTCACCTGCTGAGGTGTTTCCTCCTGCTTGTAGTGAACTCGTTTGGCTGTCACGTGTTAAGGCGGAAGACAACTGATGGGAAGAGGAAGATTCTGTGTTCTCTTTCAAACCCTGGGCTGCTCTTAAGCTTTCCTGAACATCTTCAGAAGTGTAAGGTTTAGCTGTGTCTTCTACTGCTCCCTCTGAGGTAGGCTGCTCATCAGATGCTGGTGCCAACTTTTTGGTGCTTTGCTCCTGCTCTGCACCAGCACTGACCTCCTGCAAAGAATCCTCGGACACGTTATCCAGAAAGGGTTCAGCCTTATAATGCCCTTCTGAAACAGTTTTACAGACCAAAAAGCACTTAGGTGCCTCTCTCTGAGAGGAAATGGCAACAGCCAAAGGGGATTTCGTTTGCTGGGCCTGAGGGTCTGAGCCATGAAAAGCCAGTTCTGCTTGGCACTGAGTAAACTCAGTGCTGAGGTTCACAGCCTGCAGGATGGGGCTGCCAGGGGCTGGCTCATCCTGGTCTCTGCTGTGAGAGGAAGTGTCCTGGTTGCTTTCCAGGTCAACCAGTTCCAATTGAGTAAGTTTCAGAGAATAATCCAGTCCAGCCTCCTCTAAAAGCATTTCTGCTTCCAGTTCTGAGAGTCCTTTTTGAGGCTCTGTATGCCCTCGGCCTTGTTCCAGTCCTGCTGGCACTTTTTGCATAGAGTTAGAGGGTCTGCCCAGCATCTCTGCTGCTTTCCCTGGGGCAGCAAGGCAGTCCTTGGGCGTGCTGAGCTCTGCTTCTTCTGCAGAGTTAGATGGGCTTGTGCTCATTTCAGCTGCTGTGTGAGTGGCATGATGCTCTCCTTCCACGGCTGAAGAATCCCAGGCTTCCCCAGTGATGCTGCTGGCTCCTGGGGGAGTGGTACCTCCCTCACTGGTTTCTTCAGACTCCATCAGTGACACATCCTGCTGAAGAAAAAAGCATTTTTCTGTTACTACTTCGCAATGATACGATGGCTCTAATTCACTGCTTCTACTGAAGCTGATAAAAACCAAAAACAAAACCAACACCACATGCCTAGTGGATGATAAGAGCTGGGAAACAAACACAGAACAGGCAAACACCAGATGTAAACTTGAAGTATGAGAGTAACACCAAAACAAACCCAGTGGTGTCCTTTTAGTTTCACATGCAAATGCATGTGAAAGTGACTTTGGTTGAAGAGCAGAGGTGCTGAGCTCTCTGCAATGGCCACAGGGCAACTTATGAAAGTGGTGGCTATGGCTGGTTATCTCAGACCCAAAAGGGGGTACCAGAAGGCATCCAGAGAACAAAAAAAATTTCAAAAATCTCCACTGATTTTCATGGAGCATGGTGGACAAATACTCCTGGCCTCTTCTAGCTGAGTTTAAAAGTTCTGTCTGACTTTCGCCTGCTCTTTTGAGCTGATGGCTCTCTTTACAGATCTCTGTGTAGGTCTGGACCTCATTGCAAATGACTGCAGAAATTAATTAACAAGACATAGGAACATAAGAATTTGATTAACAGGTAACCAGGACATGACACAAGACATGAGATATTTGAAGGCTGTAAACCACATGGGTTGAGAGGAGTAGCTCTGTTGTGTGTGGACTAATCTACAGACTATGAAGAGAAACTGTGTCATCATTTAGTCTACTCTTTTAGGGAAGGGGAAAAGAAAAAAAAAAAAAAAAAAAAGCCATCTCAGGATTGTTGGACAGTTTCCCAAAGGATATAGTGGAATTTCCCATCCACTATTGCATTTGAAGTTCAGACATGACAAAGCACTAGGGAAAGCACATTTGGGATATGTCTGTGAAAAGGACGGAAGAATCTGATTCACCACTTTTATCGCTCCGGCTTCTACCACGACCCAAAATTCCTACCTGGAAAAAACCTGAGAAAGAGACAAACCGTTGTGTCTCCCTCTCTTTTCTTCTACAGTGATTTCCTTGTGCTTGAGCAGCTCTACAGTCACAAGTACCAACCTCTCATCCCACACAGAAAGTAAAAGCAATAAGGGCATAATTACACCTGAACTAATTGTCCCAGTTAGCTCCATGGCTAGGGCACGCCTGGCCTGAGAGCTGGTTTAGCTTCTCTTTTCCCTTACGTCAAGTGAAACAAAACACCTGCTCTGAAGGCAAGGAGTGCATGCTCTGGAGACAGAACTGAAGCATTTTATACACCTTCATAGCATGGGTATTGTCACCATAGAATCATAGAATGGTTTGCTTTGGAAGGGGCATCAAAGATCATCCAGTTCCAATCCCCCGCCATGGGCAGGGGCACCTCCCACTCAACCAGGCTGCTCAGAGCCACTGAGCAAAACGTGGCCTTGGACACTTCCAGGGATGGGACAGTCACACCTTCTGTGGGCAACCTGTGACAGTGCCTTGCCACCCTCATATTAAAGGATTTCTTCCCAATATCAAATCTAAATCTCTCCTTGTTTGGTTTAAAACATATCCCCCTTGTCCTATGACTACCAGCCCATGTAAAAAGTAGTTCTCCCTATTTCTGTACACCCCTTTTACGTACTAGAAGGCTGAAATTATGTCTCCCTGGAGCCTTGCCTTCCTCCAGGCTGAACAACCCCAATTCTAAAAAAATGAGGAAAATAATTGAGTTAGCTAATTGAGTTAATTCATCCATTAACTACTTCCTGTGTACTTTTTCTCATGTAATCTTTAATTTTTGTTTATAGTGAAAAGACAGTCTTTCTTACAAAACCAAGGGTTTTCAGCAATTTGGATTTTCCCTCCCAAGCAGTGAGTAGTTGTAATAGCTGTAATTTTAACAACCAGTTTGTTTCAAAGGGATAAGTCCATTCAGGGAGTTCCCACGGGGTTTCCACCAGGTCTTGCTGCTGTCAGCTGCTACTAAACTGTCTTTTCAAAGGTTCCACATCAGGTCACTCTTGTGCTGCACTGCTCTTGGCTCTCCTGGCTATTCCCACCTGCATCTCCTCAGCTCCAGGCCTAGAAGAGTAATACTTCAAAAATAGGCTCAGTTTTCAAAAACAGGCTCCCCAGGAGCAGAGAGACTATTTAGGGAGACACAAGGTTTACTATTACTAAAGGTAGGATGGCTCATAAAGATCTGAATAGTAAGGTGCTCAAACTCAAGCCGACACTTTGTCAGGGGAAGAACTCTTCTTGCTCACAGATGTACACAGCACTGAATTTCCTCTTATTAAGCTCAAAATCCCAGCTTCCATTTCCATGGCTCTGTTGCAAGGGATCTGGACAGGCAAAAGGACGAGTTTAAAGCTGCATTTGGAGCAGTTCCACGATGATACTGGGAGGCAGGGTAGAGGGAGGTGCACAGCACATCAACACTGGGAGCTGCCAAGTGAGATTTGTCTCATCATATTACTGCCAGGTGTTTTGCACACCTCAGGGAGAGCGAGAGAGGAGCTCTGGGAAGTGAGGCAGGAGAAGGAGCAAGCAAACCTTCTGCAGAGAGACAGAAGGGGAGGACTTTTGCATCTCACCAGGGAAGCTGTTAACCTCCCAGTTGAAGGCTGGGTGCACCAGAGTAGAAGACACGTCTGCAATAAGGATTTCATGGAGATGGAAGAGGAAATAATAAAACAAGACTGACAGCACCCATAGTTCTTTGCATGCAGAGCAGCTATGTACAAGAGCCCAGTAATTAAGCCCCAGAGGAGAGTGCCTGTGGAGCACTGCCATGTTTAACTCCCAGTGCAGGTCTGCTCCATCAGAGGAGGGCCCAGGAGATCCCCAGGACCTCAGCTACCAAAGCAAACTTTCAATTAGGATTTTCACAGGGCAAATAACATGACAGAGCAGCACACAGGACCTATCTAGCATCTTCCAATAGACAGGATATGCAAACTCACAAAGAAAACTCACTGTTTCCCCTTTTAAGGCTTACTGATCTTTCACATCTCTCATTGCATCAGATGATGAGCTGACCATCACTCCCTCATATGCTCTGTCTGTGGAACAAGGTAAACTGATGTTCCCTGTTGAGATAAAGCCACTCATGCTCTTCTCCCAAGAGGGCCTGGAAACACCAGACTTCAGCTCCCACGCATCCAGCTTTTAGGTGATTCTGGGTGCACAGAACCCCTCCAAGCTGGAACAGTGAGAGGAAGCAGCTGGCCACACGCCAGCATGAAAACAAAGGGGTGATGCCTAGTCCTGCTGCAGTCACAGGCACAAAATCTGAGAGGAGAGTGAAGGAGGTGGCCTAGTGAGCAGAAAACGACAGCAGTGAAAGCACATCAATATCATATTGAGGGCCCAATCCATCCACAGCTTTCCCAGATTACAAATGGCAACATGAATGTCGTACTTCCTTCCACTGTGGGTTAATTCACCTGGATGGAGATGACAAACACTTCTGCTTTTAAATAGAAAGTACCTCACCTTCCCTCCCCCACTCCTCCAACAAACAAGAAAGGAGTGAAAACAAGTGCTATCAAGCACAGACAAGCCCTTCAGCTAGCCAGGAAGCAAGGCTACACACAAGTGGAACCCTGAAATCTTCCTCCTCCAAAAGCGGGGAGAGACGGAGCTCTCTGCCTGCCACCCCTGCCTTCTCTGCGTGGTGCTGGGTGCCACCCTCAGCCCCCATCCTGCTCCCCAGCCTCGGGCCATGGGGCAGCCCACACACCCAGGCTGCTGCAAACACGCTCCCAGCAGAGAAAGTCCTGCCCTGTGACGTGGGGATGGAGCTCCTGGCAGTGAGAGGAGAAAGCCGTTCATGACAATGTTTGAGCAGCATGGGAGATAATAATTTTTCTTATTTCCCCAAGTAGTCCCTAGTTTGGGTTTATCCTCGCTGGAGCAGCCACAGCCTGGTGTAGAAATGCCAAAGCTCAGGCAGGAGAGAGTTTCGTGTTTGGTTCTAATACCCGCCTAAAAAACAACAAGGCTGCCCTGAGCCTTTTCCTGCTATCTCATCTTGGTTTAATCAACTTGGTCACACAGTTCAGGCACACTTTACAAGGAGATGAAAGAGGGGAAATTTAGGTTAGATATTAGGAAGGAATTCTTTCCTGTGAGGGTGGTCAGGCCCTGGCACAGGTTGCCCAGAGAAGCTGTGGCTGCCCCATCCCTGGCAGTGTCCAAAGCCAGGTTGGATGGGGCTCTGAGCAACCTGGGATAGTGGAAGGTGTCCCTGCCCACAGCAGATGGGTTTGGGACTAGGTGATCTTTAAGGTCACTTCCAACCCCTTAACATTCTATGATTTGAATCAGCTCAGATCCAGCCTTTCTCCTTACAAAATCCAGAGCTCCATGTGCAGGACAGCACCATCTCTTCCAGGAAGCCACACACTGGACTTCAGTTTGGTGAGACACCCAGGAAACCGAACACAAAGCCTGCCCTGCCACAAGCCTCAATTTTTATATTTCCTCAGCTAGTCCTGCCATGCTTGGGCTGGCTTCTTCAGCTGCATGTCCCTCCACATGAGAGATTCCCACTGCACATATTCCCCTGCAAAAGAAACAGACTTCACACACCACCCCAGGCTGCTCTATCGCTGTACAACCCATCCAGGGAGGTGAAGGAGGAGGGGTCAAAACTCTTGAGTTCAGGAAGAGATAACACAGGGTGCTAGAGATAAGAAGGAAGGAGGGAAATAATGTCACGTGGAGTCAGCTTTGAGGGCATGGAGAGCAGAAGGAGCTTGCTGAAGGAAAGGACTTGGAGAGAAAGAAAAATTATCTAAAAAAACAAACTAATGTGGGGTCTACTGCTGTGCTACACAGTGCTGGTAATGTTCTGGCAACCAGGAGTTGCTTCAGGAGTTTTAGGCAGGGGAAAACAAAGCAAAGCTACCAATAGCACCTGATCTCCTGAAAATACATCTGAGCTGCTATTGAAGCTTGAGAAACACAGGTGAGACCTCCCAGTCACACCAGTGCAGAGAGTTTGCCTGAGTTTTAACATACCCAGTCACAGCTTTCACTCGTCATAGGCACACTCAAGATACACTGAACCTATTAATTATCTAATGACTCACTAACTAAGGGAAAAAAAAAAAAAAAAGGAGGATGCTTTTCCATATTTTCTTACACTGGTTTCTATTTAAGTAGATTATAATACTTAATGCTAAAAAAAAACAAGTGTCAGAGAAACATAATTTTGGGTTGAACACAATTTCATCTTGGAAATTGGCATGGAACATGTGGCAAACAGCAAGTGAAAAACGTGGCTTGGATTGTACATTGCACTTCCCAGAGATGCAATAAAAGTGATTCACTCTTAAGATAAAATAGGGTCACCTGTAATGCAAAAAAAACCCAGTTCACTCTAAGCAGAGGTTAAGTTTATATTCATAAAAGTAAGAGGTAAGCCTTGATATTCTGCAGTCTTCTATTATGAGAATAAACAAGAATAGTGAGTGATTCTCACTGCTAGAGAGCTCAGTAGAAAGATAATTGACACTATCTGGTGAACAGCAGAATTCCCACAGTGGAAGTAATTGAGTCACTGCAAATTGCTCAGTGCAATTTCTCTCTGCAAACTCTGGGGATGGAGACACAACTGACAGAAACATATGGAGCACAGAAGGAGGCAAGAACTTCCCAAATTACTTTCCCCATGACATTTTATGCAGAGGTGGTTGCTAGCAGCATGCTGTACACATTCCTAGATGGCATGTCTGCCATGAACCCCAGGAGTTCCCAGCTCCTCTTTGAGCAGGATGATTCAGGACCTTCATGGGACAGATTCTCCAGTTGGCAGCAGAAATCTGAGAGTTTCTCACTACGCTACAGAGCCAGAATCCCACACTGCTGTTTTTGAGTCTCAGATTAAAGAAGGCTCATGTTTGCACCAAACCACTCTGACAGATGCAAATGCCCTTTAAGACATCAGAGGACTGGGAAACACACTTGAAAGCTTGGCCTTGCCCAACCTGCACAGTGGAACCATTTGTGAGCACAGCTGTTGTCACGTTACCTGTCCCCATCCTGAGCACAGTTAAGCTACAGGCAGATAAGGATGAACAATATTCAGCAAAATGAACTGGGACAGACTGTCCTGCCCTGCAGAGAGGGCCTCCAAAGTTATCCTGTCTGATGCAAACACATAACATAACCTCTTTCACAGCCAGATCAAGTTCTACCTGGTAAAACTGTCAGATTTCTGGTGAGCTGTCAAAGCCCCACAGAAGATAAAGCTGGAACATTTTAGCAGAGTGGGATGACTGACAAGCTAAACACTTATATATACCCAGACATAAATATACTGGCAAAATCCTGCTTTTGTATCAATAGGTAAAGCACATCCTATCCAACTAAAAAGAAAAACAACTAAAATAACCATAAAACTGTATTTGTATATTATTTGTTATCACAATCAAAAATACTTGGCACTACTGTAACAGTGATGGAGCTTTGTACTGAAAAGTGCAGCTAAAGAAAGAAAGAAAGAAAAAAAAAAATCCATCCAAAAGGGATGTAGGGATGTATGTGGGAAAAACAGGTTTTGGTACAAACCTCCCCTGACCCAGCTCAGGGAACAAAACATTTTTTCCTTGGAAATTTAACTGGTGTCCTTAGATTGAAGAAGCTGCCACGAGACAAGTTTGGTATTGGAAGCAAAAAGTATTAGATATAAATAAAATGTTATAAGAAATGTAAATGTGGGAAAGCACCAGCGGGGACCCCTTCCCTCTCCTTTGTGAAAAAATAGCTTCACACACCCAAAGCCACAGGAATTGTGTGGGTGCTGAATAGGAAGGTACTAATGTGAACACACAGAAAACTTGTTGTTACTCATGGTCTAAGGCTTGTATGGCCAACTGGCACAGGTTTATTGTGCACATCACAACATTTTCTGTTTCTCATACAGTCCCACTTCCTAGAATCGTGTGGTTCTGTGAGAGTTTTGGCTTACAATTAAGAAAAAATAGATGTTTGGCCTTTAATGGGTGTGGAAAAGGCCAGAAAAACTAAGTATGACTCAAAAATTAAATCTCGCTGTCTGGGTTTATCTTAATTTCTTAATCCTAAACTTTGATTTGTAACTAAAGAGAGGAAGGGCAACTCCCCTTTCCCTCTCTGCCTGATGCCTGTTTTTCAAAGGTTGGGACTCATGACAGTGCAGAATATTTAGGCCTGATGAAGTGAGTTACATGAGCTACCAGGAACTAAAAAAAACCAGCAGTGACACTGAGTTAACAAAGATGAGTAACCAAATTTATCAGGCTCAATTTAGGTATTAGCAGATATCCTGCAAAGTTCATTTGTTTATATTCCATTCCTTTAAAAAAATAAATAAAAATAGAGAATTTCTTCAAGTCCTTCTGCTGCTGACTGTACAAACTATCCAACACCACCTGGAATCTTAATAAATCCCAATTAAGACCTGACATGGAACCCTGAAAATCCAGCACACCTGAAATCCAGAGCAGACCAATTTACTATGCATCAGGTGGCTGCCAACATCTCCCTTGTGCCAATGCACACACATGACCATGTATGAGCCATCCCAGGGAGTTGCCAAGCCAAAAAAAAACCAACAAAAAAACAACAACCCAGGAGTGGTGTGATGTGAGCAGCCATAAAGGTGTGACATAAGAGAAAAGATAAGTAGGTAAAGGTAAATCTGACAGCTTCCTCCAGTAGTTGTATATGGAATCAGAGAATAGTTTGGGTTGAAGGGTCTTTAAAGCCCATTTCATTCCCATCCCCTGCCATTGGGCCATTGGGCAGGGACACCTTTACAAAAGGCAGTGTGAATGTTATATTTCCTTCCACTTTGGAAACAACCTTCCACCATCTCAGGATGCTCTCAGCCCCATCCAACCTGACACTTTCAGGGATGGGGCAACCACAGCTTCTCTGGGAAACCTGTGCCAGGGCCTCCCCACCCTCACAGGGAACAATTTCTTCCCAATATCCAACCTAACCCTGCTCTCTGTGTCAGTGTGAAGCCATTGCCCCTTGTCCTGTCACTCCAGGCCCTTGTCAAGAGTCTCTCTCCATCTTTCCTGTGGGTTCCCTTCAGGCACTGCAAGGCCACAATGAGGTCAGCCCAAAGCCTTCTCCTCTCCAGGCTGAACAATCCCAATTCCCTCAGCACATCCTCATAGCAGAAATCCTCCATCACTCAAAGCACCTGGACTGGCCCCAGCAGGTCCCTGTCCTGTGTGTGCTGGGACCCCAGAGCAGCTGTACAAGCCACACAAAAGGACAAGAACACAGGGCTGGGCAGCAAAGCAGGAGCAGGAAAGCAGAAACCTGGACTTAGCCCTGTGTTCTGGTGAAACCACACCCAGGACCCAGGGACCAGTCAGTCCCTGACGTTTCAGTGTAGGTGTCTCTCTGTGTGTGACTGCCAAGCACTGCACACACACAGCCAGGTGCTCTCCCTTGGCAGCCCACACACACCAGCAGCAGCAGCAGAGCAGGGAGGTTTTACACCCTCAGTCCTGGCCCTCAGCTAGGAACATGCCTGCTGCCCTCCCAGGTGAGAAGTGGACACTGGGGGAACCAGGATATTCTGACTGGATTTACACCCATTTCCACATGAGCCATTGTTTTTATGGTTTAATGTTCCCTTGTCTTGTTATTGCCACTGACTCTGCTGTTCTGGTGAACCCACAGGGAGCCTTCTCCTCGTGGGAAAAGGCTGGCTCTGAGGGGATGTTGCATGGAAGAGAGGTGAATTAGGAGACAGCCCCTGTGAACACCTCTGAAAAAAAGCACCAACACCTAGGAGATCCTAGGGAAATCCCTGGAAACCTCCTCAAACCATCTGCAAAGTCTAGCAGGGAAACACTCCAAAGGGCAGGGAAGGGGAAGACATTCTTGTGACCTTCTTTCAGATGAATCAGTGAAAAGTTCTATAAATCAAGGGTTTAAATGCTGCAACTGATACACATCAGTCTTAGAAAATGCTTTTCATACCCATCTTTACCAATTACTACTACCTTATTTCAAGGTTTATAGTAGTAAATACAGCCCATAGATGTTGTAGTTAAGATTTAGCATTAGTTCCTAATACTATCATTAACAAAGCATATTATAAAAATTAAGGAAAAAAAAAGATAGAGGCCTAAAGGTACAATCTTAAAAAAAATTAAGAAACAGCACGCACAGATGAATATTGATATTCTCTGTTTCAATATTATTTCCCCTTCTTTGTCAATGGGCAAAAATTACATCCACGTATTTCATGCTCAGTACACCTCCAAGAGTGGATTAATTTAAAACATTAATTTTATACCAGCTCAGAAATATCACCAACATTTCTTTGACGCATTAATTAAAATATTTTTCTCATTTTAATAATCAAGCAAATTTCAATGCATAAAGAACAACTAGAGATATTTTAATCCTTCCTCCCTCCATTTTCATTTTTCTGCATATGAATAAGGGGGCAGAGTCTGCTCTCCACCACCGCCCTTCCAGATTTTCTAAAACAGCATTCCTTGATGGCTTCATGACTCTTCAGATATTAGCTGAGCAATCAGGATCCCAAGATTGCCCTTTGGGAGTCTTTGAAGACATCAACTCTGACTCTTCTCGACTGGCCTACGGCTTCCTTTTCCTCAGCCCTGTGGCATGTGGCACCACCTCTCTCCTTCCCCTCCCAGGTCCCTCCTTATCAGATGGCAATGCTGAGGAGCAAAATAAAGCCTCAAATTCACCCCAAGCTCCTGACTTCAGAGTGGCAGTGAGAAATCAGAGGATGAGGCAACTTAACAGTGGCCAGTGAGTAACAGTGGAAAAACCGAGCCAATAAAATTTCCTTCACCTCTTTTATGGCACGGCCACAAAACGACAGCCCTGGCTGAGGAATGCAAAGTCCTCGCGTCCCCTGGCCTACACAGGCGTGCACAGCATATTCTAATTGGACTGGTGCACACCTTCCCATCCATGAGAGACTTCCCCTGGGAAGCCAAAGGCACCAGGCAAATGAAATCAGAGACTCGGCTCCTTCGCCCTTCCCATTACCTGCTTTGATCAGTGGGGTGTGAATAAACACCTCAATGTCCCATCTCTCTGCCAAGGTCAACCAGATGCAGCAGAGCTCCTCCAGTCACCTCAACAAGCTCATTGGATTTGGGATGGAGGAAAATGCTTTGTTTTGCTTAAAAAAAAAAAATTTAAAAAAAAAAATCACTGGATGTAACAGCAAAGGGTATGTATGGTGTGGTGTGATCACTGTAGCTTGGGAAAGAGCAATAGGGAGCCTGAAGGGGAAAGGGTTGGGATCGTCAGTGGACCATCCTTCTTGGAATCTTCTTCTCAAATACCTTCCTGTATGGAAAAGTTGGTCTAACCTCTGCCAGACAGATGCACCTGAAGAACCCAGTTTTCTGCACAGATCTTTGCTGCCTATTACTGAAGCACCTCACCTCTCCCATTTGTGCCAGCAAAGGTCCAATTACATCTATCCCCACAGCAGGACAGGCAGCATTGCTGCTTTTGATGCAAACATGGGGAATACCCCAGCATTGCAAACCTTTGGCTACTCTTGCACTTGGCCTAACAGAAGGTGGCCAAGATGCACCCAGCTGTTTTAAGTCTTGCCTTTCCTCACAGGTACAACTTATGAGCAGTTAAACATTGGTGCAGTCACTAGAAATTTCAAGCCAGTGGGGCCCACAAAGGATAGCTGTTATCACCAATAACATAATCCAGGCTGGAAGGGGAACACACATTAGGATACCAGGAGCTCTCCTTCCTTCAGTGTCCCACTGCAGCCATTCACTAAAAGGAGTCTCTACAGAAGACCTAGATTGTAACTGGTTTTGATGTATTTTTAGGGCAACCAAGAATGGTCCCATCCAGCAGAATTTCCAGTTCCTAATTCTAGCTGTTTGCAGCAGTTTCTGCCCATCTGAGGGTCACCTGTGCAGGTGGGGTAACAGTAACCCCTCCCACCTCACAGCCATACTCTGAGGATTAGGCAGGGAGTGGCTGCTCAGTGTACTGAATATGCAAAGGCCTGTTACAAACCCTGTATCTGATTGCAACCATAAGCAAAGTCTTATTTAAGCAATCCCTTCCCCAACAAAAATGTATCAGCTGCTCACTCTGTTCTTTCCTTCCGTGTCTTTTTGATATTTTCCTTTCGTGCTGTAAAGTTGTTTACTGCAAATAATACAGATTTTTCACACAACGTAGTGTACATATAGTTGTTTTGGCTCATTCTGGTATCACACTTGTACTGGAGGAGTCTCATTGCTCAGTCAGTGAAAGCACCACTCCCACATGTCAGATATTCACAGTTGTCTATTTCTCACTGTGCCCATATTCAGGGAAGACCCCTTCTCCAATTCTATCAATTTTATGAACCTGAGACATACAGCATCAGTTATTTCTTGCTCCCTCTAAACCCAAAACTGTATTTCTCTACCAAACCACAGTTTAAAGCCAAGCTGGTGTTTTTGCACATGCTTTGCTTGATACTCCTGTATGTGTCTCCCACATCAGTTAATACCTATTTTTGCCTTTCAGTGCACTTTGTTCACTCTTTTTATCAATCACAACAAAACCTTTTACAATGCCACCTTTTAAATTAAGCTTTCAAAGGCAACATTCTAGTAAAATGCAATTATAATACACTTCAGGGCAGATTTGCTTCCATGCTGCCTCGCTGAGTGAGATTTCTGATCATACCAGTTTTCACTGCACACGCAATGCAGCACATCTCACCTTTTTCTTGTTCTGGTCTCTTCTCAAGTCATTTTGCTATGACTGTCAGAGTCAGAATCAATCCACCTTTCCCCTTTTACACTCAGATGCTTATTTTCATGTCTGATATCACTGTTACCACACACTCAGCAACTGGACAGGCAAAAATGACACTGGTAGGGAATGAAGGAAGAAATGTCTGTGGTGAATCTGAGCAATTCAGCTGTCATGATTCTTTTAAACACACAAACACGATTTTTAGCTGCTTTTCACAGCCCTGACCCTCCCTTGTGACAGAGCACACACTAAAATGACATAACTTGCATGCCTGGCCTTGCTCTTCCAGGACAAGGCACATCTCATTGTTCCAGCATACCTGCAAATTGCTCATTTTCCTCTCTCTGAGATGGAACAGCTCAGTTTACTCATTGTGCAGGGGCAGGAAGACAAGGTCAGCTGTAGGAGTGATGTGAGAGGATGACTGCCTTCCCAGATGGCACCAAAACAAGCAGTGCTCACCCTGTGCTAACAGAACACCTTACAGCCTCTGTTTCAGCCTTTCCCTGACAGAATATTCCCTTTTCCCAGCTGTGCCCAGGGATGAGAAGAGAGTGACATGTATTCCCTATACACATCACCAGTTATTAAGAAATTACTGGGTGACTTGAGGGGTAAACCCATCTCCCTCAATCACTTGCACATATATAAGAAAACATGCCACAACCCATAATTTGCTGTGAAAATAGTGGGATAGTCCCACTTCCCTTTGCCTGCCACAGCATCTTCTCTCTGCCCCAGGGTTTGTCACAGCATAGAGTCAGGACAGGGTTGTGTGTTGTACTGCAGCCTTGCCAGTGCTACCCGCCCTGCCCATCCTGAGATTCTGCTTTTCTGTACCTGGGACAAGCCCTTCTAGGAGAAAACACCCTGCCTAGGTGTTGGACATCAGTGTGGGTGCCTTCCAACTCAGGATATTCTACAGTCTTGTGGGGAGGGGTAGAGAAAGGTGAGAAAAGTGCATCATTCTCAAAGCACTCTAAGACCTACCAGCTCTGTTGCATCCAGACTCAAGCCTGAAATACCTTCATGTGCAAAGCAAGCCACAGAAAAAAGAGAACAAACAACAAGAAGAGTTACTTGAGCCATACCAAACCATCAGGACTGAATCCTCGCTGTTCTAAACACTGTGCACTGTTCTTGTCCTGAAGAGCAGGCAGCATGCACAGAACTTTTTCCCCTAAATCCAGCAACAGAATGGAAATAGACGCACTGCACCTTCACAACTTCACTAGCAGCCTGGCAGCCCTCACCTGTAAAACCAGACAATGATCTCGGAGCACCTCAGAAAGGAGAGTGACTCAAATGTTGCAGCTGGATTACATTTCATAGTTACCCTTGGATGCCTGCACTGTGGAATACCTACAGCAAAAATTCTGCATCTAAACTCAGGCTTAATCCAAGGATAAAGACACCTGATGCTACAGCATCAGAGCTTTGCTAGGTAGTGGTATGGCCTCTTTTCTTTTCCTGTGAAAGCTACATCTACTCTTTCCAAGTTTCCATGAGCCCCTCATCACAGACAGCAATCTGTAGTGAAGATTTAAGGGCCCAGGTAAGATTTAAGCTATTCAAACAATCTGTGTAGGCATTTTTGATCATTACACCTGTAAAGGTGAGTGTAAAGCATATATACCATATAACTTACACATCCTGATTTTTTGCAGCTGCCCAGAAAGATCACGGGTAAAGCATCTTCTATTCCTCCCAAGAGTGGCCTTTGTGTTAGTTTAACGCTGCTTTGTGCATCTATTTCTATTATCAAGTGAATATGCAAGTGTAGCCAAGGGAGCTACTTTGTGGCAGATGTGAACAGGGACCACTTGGAAGTAGTTACAGGTCTGCTTGTAACCCACACTCCTGTCCCCTGATCATCCCTGGGCTTCTGCAACCTGAACAAATCATGCCCTAACACGACCAGGATCCTAATCCCCTCCCCTGCCTCCAGAGGGGTGTATTTTGGATTCATAAACTCTACTGCTGGATTTGTTGATGAAGCAGGAGCTTTCCCTGCCCTCACCTCCTCCAGTCACACCCTGTGCAAGGCTGGGTCTGCTCAGCTCTGCTGTGCCCATGGAGGGGATCACCCAGCTCATGGATCCCACTGGGCACCACCCCAGCCTGGCCCAGGTAAGGATTTAGGAATTTCTGTGTATGATCAGCATTGGGAACCCCAGTGATTAATGACTCTGAGCACCAGCAAGGCCATGGGCAGTGAATCTCACACACTGAGTCCCTGCCTGCAGCTGGGTGTTCAAGCTGAGATCACCAAAAGTGTGTGACATTTGTTTTGGTGTCCAAATGTCAAACACTTCTCCATGAAACTGCAAATAGGATATGTTTTTAGGAAGGGAATTTATGGCCATCTCTGCTTTAATGCAGTATTCTCCCAGTAGCAGGTTCCTGTGCTTCCTCCCACCTCAGTTCCCTCTGTGTGCTATCCAATTACAGTTTCTTCTTCTTACACTCCTGCTCAACCTCTCCTAGCATCAGAACACCCTCTATTTTGTATACATTTACATATGTGTGTCTGTTTATCTATGTACATTTGTACACATGTCATGGTAATCACCTTCCCTCTTCTAAATTTTTCCCACTATCAAAACCAATAGCCCTCCCACTGACCTTGCACTGAACTTGTACCAAAGCCATGGGAATTTCTTCTTTGACTTCATTTTGCTTTTAATCCAAACCTGAGGTCAAAACAAAGCTCTGTTCCTCATCCTGCAGTGTTCTGCATGGGACTTGAAGGAATGGCATCTAAAATAATAGATGGGGAATGGATTTTGTCTCAGCAAACCAATTCTACTTGAAGGGCAAGAAAGCTGGAGTCACTTGTTAATGGAAGAGACAAGATTAATGAAGCTTTCCCAAAAGGGCACCCCACCTTGCTCAGCACTGAGAACTCATATCTAGAAAGCATGAATGCATTAACTTGGAACTTTTCTGCACCACTGAGCCCTTCATAGGTAGCAGCGTGTCACAGCCAAGGCTCAGACCTCCTTCTTCTTACATTAAATGCTCTTTCCCACACAACAAACTTCAACACACACTTCTTGACCAAAGACATAAAAGCAGCTGACCTAAACCCAGTCCTGGCTAAACCCAGTTAACCCAAGCCACACAACAGAGTTAACCTGTGCTACTGAGTAAATCAGGGCAGCTGCTCTCACATGTCAACTGCAAAAGGAAGATACACTGCCTTCTATGAAGATTTAAGGTAAGGTGTGCTTGTGACAACTCTTAGTTTCACTGACTCTTCACCTTGCCTAAAGCAGTTCCATCCTCTGCCCTTTCTCTTCTGGTGGTGGAGGTGCATGTGTGGTCTCACAACAAACCACAGCAGAGAACCAGCAGAGATGACAACAGCCAGGCACGACGGCTTCTTTCAACAGCAGTGCCAGCTGAGAGGATTTGTGCAACCACACAGCCTGTTTATCCAAGCACAGAAATGCAGGAACTAAATATGGGATTCCCTCTGGCATCCAGTCCTGCTGTTGGAAGAGGTGGTCCCTCACCACGTTTCTCAGGCCTGGTGTCACACTAGACTTCATCAGCAATGTCTCTGGCCAACAAGGGAGGCTAATCCAACTTCCACACTTTTTATCTTTAGGGAAGGGGGTTAATATTCAGTTGGAGCAGTGACTGGACTGATCTGAGGCCATTTGGTCACCAGAGCTGATCCTAGGGAAGCAGCAGGAGCTTGCAGTCAGGACTGGATGAGGACTGGATGGTGCCTTCAGCAGCAGCTTCTTGTCCTGCTGGGCTGCTCATCATGTGAAGCCCAGCTCTAAGCAACACCAGTTATTCAATCACAGTTCCTGGGAAAGCCCTGCCTGCACACAGACACCATGCCAGGCACTCTCCACCACTGCTCTAACCCACACTGATCACCCAGACTGCAGCTCCACGGCTGCCTCTTCCCAGGAGGAAGAGCTCAACAGGGCCAACAGCATAGGCTTGCAGTACAACAGGCCATTTTTTATCTGGAAAGTGTCATCCTGGCAGCAACAGGCTCTGTCACCCAGCATGAAAACTTGTAGCAAGGCTTTGTGGTTAGAAGCCAGGCTGGACAGATGGAGATAAGAAATTAGCGAGGGTAATCAGCCATTGGAATAATTTACCTGGGGAACCAGTGCAGCCTTATCACTTGATATCTTGAAATCAAGACTGGGTACTTTTCTAGTAGAATTTTGGATTCAATGAAGTGATAACCAGCTGGGAATGTAAATACCTGCCAGGGGTCAGGGGAAGGTATCTGTACCCAGCTGGCTGATGCTCTGAACATCAGCTGTGTGATTACCTCAGGAAAGAGGGAAATAACATCTCTGTGCAGCCCAAGTGCCAAAACAATAGAGCACAACTGCATTTGCACTTAAGTCACTTCTGAGTGCTTCATTAAAAGATTCAGCAGGAGTTCAGTGAGGAGCTGCAAAGCGGAAAGGAATTGCAAAACTTCCGAGGCATGACTACTGAAATAAACTAGCTGTGGATAATTTAGCCAAACAGTAACTAAGCAAACAACATGAACAACTGGAAAGATACCAGATGACAGAAAGCACAGTAAACTCTTAGAATCAAACATCCTAGGAAAAAAATGTGATTCCAATTAAGAATTAGAAATCCCTTGCGGGCTGTTCCTTAAATTTTGCCTGGGATAACTGTGGAGAGTGAATGTAATGCGAAGACAAACTGATTAAATAAAACAGCCCACTTTAAACAGGACTCCAAAGTAGATTACACTAAAAAGGGGGAAAAAAACAAAGAAAAAAACCCATCGAAAGCTATTTAATAATTTGGCTCTTTCCTGCTGGAAGGCACATGAAATAAGTGAACCATAAGAAAGGATAAGATTCAACAGAACAAGCACAAGAACATCCATCTAAAGTTAGTACGATGAAATGAAAAAAAAAAAAAACCAAAAAAAAAAAAAACCAAAAAAAAAAAAAAAAAAAAAAAAAAACAAACAAACAAAACAAAACCCAAAAACTGGCCTATGGAACAGACTCTTACCATTAAAACCTATCAGGATGCACTTCCCAGAAGAAGTATTTGTGTCTCATTATTTCAGAGAGCAGGAGCATCAACCTCAAGCCCAGTCGCCTGCTGTCACCAACCACTGGACCACACAGCCCCACTGAGATTTACCCAGACCAGGCAGGACAGGACAAATGCCACCCTCAACCACCACCTGGCAACACCAGGCTCTGCCAAAACAGAAGCCATCTGAGCTCTTCCTACCATTACCAAAAACTAAGAACTCAGATTTGTTACAACTTCAAGTCTGATTATGGATGCCTCCTCCTCCTCCTCCTCCTCACCCAATTCAGGAGCAGTTCTGCAATCTGGGTCACCCATACATTATTATTCCTCCAACTCAAGCCGCCTCCCTCCAGTGCAACCCTTTTAAAAGGACTCTGCCCTTATCCAAGCCATCTCCAAGTCATTTAGGTTATGAGAAACTCCAAAACACCGAGGAATCAGGTCACAAAACTTCCCAACAACACATTACACATGCAGCTTGGTCCAGGAGAATCCAAACACGGGCAATCCATATGCAGAAAGTGAAAACAAATAAGCTGAGCTCAGATCTCTGACCCCACAATTCCTACCGGGTTTGATGCAGCCTTAGCCAATATCTGGGAATGAAGGAAGCATCGAGCAAGGACAAACATGGGTGCTGGGAGGACGATGGGTGAGGTGGGAGCCGTGGGAGCTCGGAATGCCCCCCCGGGCAGGTTGGTTGGGGCGCTGCCTTTGCCATCGGAGCCGCTGCGGGCAGGAGGCAGGAAAGGGAGATCTCGCCTTTTCTCGTCCCCTCTCTGCCTTCTTCCCTCGGTGACAGGCCACGGAAAAGTCACGAGGCGAGGAGGAAAACAAGGAGGTGTCCAGAGTTCACCCCCGGCCCGCAGCTCCCGGCGGGAGCCGAAAACCCGGCGGAAAACACCGTGGGATCTCGGCGCTGCGTGGGAGGCACCATTTCTGCGGGGAAGAGCCTCCTGCTGCTGCTGCTGCTGCTGTTGCTGCTGCTTGGCAGCCGAGCCTGGGAGCGGGGCCTGCTGCGGGCCCTCCCCGGTGCCGGCGGGGGAGCGGGATGGGATGGGACGGGATGGACGGGATGGGATGGGATGGGCGCTGCCGTCGGGGCGCGGAGCCCCCGCCCGGGGATGCGGCCCCCCGGCACCGCCCCGCCCTAGGAGGATCCGACCCAAGCCCCCCTTGCCGCCCCTTCGAGGGGCACCGGGGCCGCCCCGAGCCCGCGGAGCTCCGCGCCCCGATGGCGCCCGCCCCGGGCCCGCCGCCGCGGGAGGAGCTGAGCGACGCTCTTCTCTCCTTCTTCTTCTTCTTCTTCCCCGGAGATCCCTCCTCCCGTCCCCCTCGGGTCTTAAAATGGTGGGTCGGCCGCTCTCCCTCCCCTTCCTTCTCCCCCTTGTGCTGTCCCTCCCTTCCCCCCCATGCCCGGTCGCTCCCCATTCCCGAATCCCTCCCGGGACAGCCGCCCCTCTGTCCATCCGGCCCAGCCCGCGCTCCCTCCGCGGGGATCCGGCGCCAGGCCCGGGAATACGGCAACGGCCATCCCGGGAAAGGCGGCAACGCCTCTCTCTCTCTTTCTCTCCCGGGAATCCGGCAACGCCGCCCCCGGCGGCCGCCCTTACCTGCGCCGGGCTCACATGGCGGGGCCGGGGCCAGCGCTGCCCCCCCCGGCGCCCCCGGGCCGCCGCCGCCGCCGCCCTGCGCGGGGCCGCAGGTATGTCATCAGTGCCGAGCGCGGCTCCAGGTGAGCCGGGCACACCTACAGGAAGGCAGGCGGGCCGCCCTGATTGGCGTGCGGGGCCGGCGGCCGCGCTCCGCTCCGACGGCGGGGAAGGGCAGGGCAGGGCAGGGCAGGGCGGCAGAGGGGCTGCTCCTGCACCGCTCCTGGCCCCAGCACGGCCACTGCCCCCCAGCACGGCCGAGCGAAAAATATTTCCCTTAATTTATTTTTTTCTAATTTTATTTTATTTTATTTTTAATTCGGTAATAGGAATATGGGTGAAGGTCCTCCTAGAAGGAAAGCCAACACGAAGTCGCTCGCTTTGTTCAGTTTGTTCAGTTTGTTCAGCCTGGAGAAGACTTGAGGTCAGAGCTCACAGCAGTTCTGCAGTTTCCTCACCAGGGAATGAGGAGGAGGAGGAGGGGCAGGCTCTCATCTCTGCTCTCTGTGGCCAGGGACAGGACACCAGGGAATGGCTGGAGCTGCGTCAGGGTGGATTTTAGGAGAAGTTCTTCCCCCAGAGGGTGTTCAAGCACTGGACGGGCTCCCCAGGGAATGGTCATGGCACGCAGCCTGACAGAGCTCCAGGAGTGTTTGGACAACTGTCATGGGCACGGGGTGGGATTGCTGTGCAGGGCCAGGAGTTGGGCTGGGTGATCCTTGTGGGTCTCTTTCAGTCCCAGACGTTCTGTGATTCTGTAATAACTGTGCCTCTCTCAGGTTTGGACACAGCACTTGTTTGCTTTGCCACTGGAGTGCACCTGACCCACCAGCCCAGGTGTTTGGACAAGCTTGGGGCTTTTTATTTTTTTTTTATTTTTTTAACCTTCCTTCATTATCCGTGTCTCTTGTTTTCCCACTCCTGGGGGTTCAAGGAAAAGTGGTGGGTTGTCCTAGACTTTATAGGATTGCAAGATCCCAGGCAGGATTACATCTGAGATCATCAAATAAAAGTAAATTAAGTAAACACTTGAATACAGAAGAAATTGATCAGGACGTGGGTAGAAAAACTCTGTAGGCTGCATTAAAAAGCTGAATCCACAGCTACAATTCCTGGGTGTTCCATCCCTTATAGGTACACAGGTGCTTAAAAGGATACAGGATTTATGTGAGGGTGCACTTTACCATGGTGTATTATATAGATCTCTGCTCACCAACATTGAAAAATGTGCAAAGAATTATCTTAGACATCATCCTTAGGCTGAGGAAGGCATTACCTATATTATATATTCTGTCTCTTCAAATTGATATCCAGAGTTGTCTCTTTGCTAAGCCTGTTTTTTTTTTTCTCCTAATCATTTCCCGAGGTTTGCAAGTGTCTGTCCTCCAGGATGTGCTCTGAAGATTTCAGCAAAAGAGAAAGAGGGAGCTTGACTCAACCACCAGAGAAACCCTGCAGCCCACAGCCAGGCAATCCTGAACCCTCCCTTCCCTGTGTGGAGTTTCCCAGGCAGGAAAACTCCTCTCAGAAGTGGCACAGTGAGAAGTCTCCCCAGCCAGCCACAGCATCATCCTCGTGCCTGCTGCTGCCTTCTGATTCAATTACTCCTTTCATTTGTTTGTGTGGGTGCCTTTTTTCAGCAGAGTGGATCAGCTCCTGCAGCTGAGATTCCCATTCCACATCACTGCATTTACAGTCAGCAGCAACGAAAGGGATGCTTCAAATTCCCAGAAGCTGACTCTGGATCATGTTCTCTTAGTTTGGTGTCAGACCTCTGGGACATGATATAAATAGCCAGTGCATCTTCCCACTGCATTTTCTAAGTTCCTAGCAGCTGGCAGCGGGTTGGAGTTGGTCATCCTGACTGGAAAACTGCTCCTCTTCCATCCAGAAAAGGGCAACTTATTGTCTGAGGTGGGCTTAACCTCTTCCCCTGTCCTTAGCACCTCCAGGATCTGCAGAGGCAATTTTCTGTTTGATTTTGTGAATCATATCTGGGGATACTTTGCTTTCTCTGCCTGCTGCACAGAGAGTTTGAGTGCCTGAACACATCTGGAGCCCAGCACAGTGTGAGCAGGAGAGGGCCTGCCCCATGCTGTGAGTATTCCAGGTGGATTGGGCTGTGCTTTGGTGTCTTAGCCCACCAAACTCTGGGCTGCAGCAGCTGAGTGCCTGCTGTGCCCCTTTCCCTTCAAGGACATACCTCCTTAGGGTGTATACATATATATATATATCTCCCTGGTATGTCCCTTCCCTGCAGAGAGACCCAGCAGCACCAAGAGCAGAGCCCTGTACCCTGAAGTGCTCCTGCTTCCTGCAGTGCCTTGTGCTATCGTCAGGCTGAGGGGCAGTTGGGACATTAACCTCCCCACTCCTCCCACTCCAACATCCTCCTCGTAAACATCCCGTCCCGCTCAAGTCCTGTGCTGTCACATCCTCTCTGCTCTGCCCAGACGCTATTCTGGGTTCAGTTCTATATGCAGAGCACACAGCTGGGCATGCCAAAATCCAGGCAGGCAGCAGGGCAGAACAGTAACTTGGTTCAGCTGCTGACATACCACAACTACTGCAGAGGAGGGGAGTTGTTTGAAGGGTCTTCTTAAAACTAAAATCATCTGCTTGAGCCCTCCTTGGAAAGCCAGTTTGCTTCTCTAGGCGTGTTCAGCAGCTGTGCCTTACTCCAAGCAGACTCAAACCTGCATATGGCATGAAAAGCCTTGGTTATAATGGAAGGGGGCAGAACAGAGAGCTTGGAAACTGCAGCACAGTAAGTTTACACAAGCAGCAAGTTAAACACCCATCCCTGGTGAGTCAGTCCTGGCCATTTCCTTCATTTCCTTCAAGGCTCGCTGTGAACATCCAGTGGTAGCAGCCCTTCTGAAATCCCGTTGTCTCCTTTCCTGCCCCTTGTTTACAGCTTTCCTTCAGCAGGGAGCACAGTTCCAGCCTCCAGCACTGCATTTTCACTGCAGCAGGCTGAGAGAGGTGCTGACCCTCCCCTGGCCTCGGCTCAGCTTTGGTGCTGCAGTGCTCTTGTTGCTTTTGTGGGTGCCAGCACCTTCCTGGGTACAGCAGGTACTGAGGTAAGAGAGGGAAAAAGTCACAGTTGCACAATATGTTTTTTTAAATCTTGAATGCAGCTGCAATTGACAGAGGTTCTTTATCCATACAGTCATACCTTTGGATTCACTCTGGTAGGGCAGAAAAGGTGCAGTGAGGTATTAGGTTGTTTCAAGTGCACAAACCATCCCCCAGAGATGTGGTTTGGAGCTTCCCTACTTCAGATTGAGGTGTATCTCATGTTCTGATTTCCCCACAGGACAGCAGCTAGGGAGGAGGATTATTTTTAGCTTTTGTTTACAGGAAGTTCTTCATTTGTGGGAGTGAGCTTGGGTGTCTCAGTCTGAGAATTCACTTCAGTGCCAGCTGTGGATGCAGTTACAAGGGTGAATTCCTGCTGTTGTCTGGGAGAGGCAACATTTATCCCAGGTGTTCAAGAAACTATGGACTTCACACAGACAAATACTGGTTTCTGGGATCTTTCCTGAAATTTGTTCAAGGAGATGTCCAGGTGGCTGTGACAGAAACCTTTAGCAAAATACAGAAGTGGGAAATTCCTTTGGGTGATGTGGCTAGAAGTGCTTTTCTGTGTGAAACTAGTTACAAATCCACATTGCTGACATAACCTGAGTTAATAACAGTAGCTCTGAGACAAACCCCGTATTGTCAAAGAACATGAACATCCCAAGACAAGAACAGACCAAAATGGGCTTCCCCCATTTCCTTCTCAAGTGCCTTCTCGTGGGAATTCCAAAGAGCCTGCAGCCAACAAGTGACCTAGATACAAAGCTGTCTTTGCTCTTATGGAGTAAAACCAGGAGCAAAATAATCCACCCAAATTATATATCTTTATTATCCTTATTCAGTTTCATCCAGGGTTGCTTTTTTCATATAAAAAGCAGTAGGAACTGTTTGTACAAATGCATACCTGCATATGAGCCACGGAGGGATAGGTTTTTGTCATGATGAATTATGTACCAGTTACAGTGAAGCTCTACATTGTATGGATTAAGTGTCAATGGCCCATTTAATGTGTTGTACAAATTTTTTGCAACATAATAGCAGTGCATGGCCTGATGTGCAAGTCAGGCCATTGTCCTACACAGCTAAATTCCCCTTTTTTAAACAGGGTCTGCCAGGAACATTTAAACAAACGGACAAGGCTACAGACTGTCTTGAGACAAAGGCTGCTGTTAGGGGCATGAGAATAGGGGATAGTCTGGAGAGTCCCTTCCTGTCAGCCACAAAAGGTGGTAAAAGAATGTTTTTATTTGCACACATCCTGTGGCCTGACGTTGCCCAACATTTCTCTTGGTTATAAGCTCCTGCCTGTTCTGAAAGGGATGAGGTGGTTCTGAACTTGTGGATGTCAGCCTGGGGGAGGCTGATGGGCTTTCCCAGCTCAGTTTACAGCAGCAATCCAGACTGATACCAAGGAAAATGACTGCTCATGCCACAAGCTTCAGAAAGGTGAGGGCTGCACACATGCAAATGCTGGCTTCATAAACCTTCCCTGATCTTGATGGAATTGAGGGTAGGAATGGCCAGTCTCAAACAGCAAAACCAGGCAAGATGTTACTTTAGTTTTGCTAAGGGTGTAAAAAATGTCAACTGGGCAGAAGGCAAGACAAACTGCTCAAAGCATAGCTACAAAGCAAAAAAAGAAGAAAGAAATCCCCACAATGTCTCTCCTGCTCAAGATTTTACATGAACAACTGCAGCAAAACGTGACTCAAAACTTCACATTTATTTGCTTACATACTGTTTTTCAAAAGACAGAAGGAAATAGCTTAAAAGTTAGTCCAATTCCATTAAAATCCTTTTATTTGAGTTTAATAAACTATAGATTCCTTTCACAAGCAAGAAGCTCCTTTGAGTAAATATTGGGGGAAAGAAAGGAGCTATGCTAAAGGGGTTATATTCTCTGAAGCAGTTACCGAACCTTTAATGATACATACTGTGGTTAAAGCAACCTGTTTCCAGCTCACCAGTAGCATTTGGCAACTCAGTGATGGAATTCTCAGTGGATCTCTAGTGGAACAGTAGTAAGCTCTTATATTTTTAGGGGGATTTCCCTCAGCCAAACTTGCAAAAATTACAATTTGATATATCTAATGCAGTATAACATCACATTCTTTTCTTCCTGTTGAATAAATGGCTTTTCAAGCCTTATTCCCACATGATTAACACATGGAGATTTATATAGAAGTGTCCCTTGCAGGTAAATAACACAAACTTGAATTTAAAGGGTTTTGGGGTGGTGTTTTTTGGTGTTTTTTTTTTGTTTTGTTTTGTTTGTTTTGTTTTGTTTTTTGTTTTTTTGTTGTTTTTTTGTTTTGTTTTGTTTTGTTTTTTTGTTTTGTTTTTTGTTTTTTTGTTGTTGTTGTTTTTTCCAAAATATATACTGCAGTGAAAGGGTGGTTTGTGGCCAAGAACATTAATGAGGGTATTTTTTGGTACTGTACTCTGAATGTCAGCAGTGTCTTTTACTGAATAAAATTATTGCTGTAATTTCTGGCCTGGAGTCCACACATATCAGGAGGTCCATGGGCTACCTGAGGAGGATCCACAAGACACACCCAGAAAACACAATACCTGTAAACAAGGATCCAAAAAATAAAAGCAGGTTTAAAAACTCCAGTGCTTCATACTATTAAGATGCCTCCAAAAGGGCAGAAAGACATTATGGAGAAGAAAAGTGTATTGGGGGAATGAGTAGTCAGACAAAGAGGAAGATAGGAAAGCTTTTAGTGGCCTTTGCCTTTTCTCCATTTTCCAAAGTTAATTTTTTGATAATCCAGGATCACAACATTGATATATCCAGAAATACCACACGCAAATTTTGGAAAATCTTAATGAGAACTGGTTAAGCAAATAAACCCAAGCACCTGTTCTTATACAGCAGTCAATGCAGGCAATTCCAAGCTCAGTTACAATTTTAATGAAATCTTTGGGCTTATCTTTTTTTCTGCCCTGAGATGCTCCATGCAAAGGATAGCCCTGGTTGCTTGTTCCTGTCAGGTGCCTTACCTGGACTGAAATCCCCAGTTGCAGCTCCAGGTTTCCTGTAGCTCCAGGGACCCTTTGGGAAGCAGCTCTTGGCTTCCTGTGGTACTTTCCATTTCCGTGTTGTGGGATTCTGAACTCTGCAAAAAGCTGGATTTTCCCAGAAATCCTTCTGTGATTCTTCTGTTGCAGCTAAATCCTTGTGCAAATCTGAAGCAGAGTCCTCATACTGCAGTAAATTATTACCCAGTTCATGCTACCTTTCACATCCACATGCAGGTAATTGCTGGATTGGAGTCAGCCTTGCCCTTTACCTGCACTTCACACACTGATGTTTCCCTTCCTTCCTTAGCAGTGAGAAAAAGCCTGAAGAGAGAGGATCCAGGATAATGAGAATTGTCTGCTTCCCCCCTTTGAGAAGTCCTGGAGAACATCACTGGGACTCTTAAATACTTCCACTCCATTTGGAAATGCTAAAGCAAGAACTTCATCAGAGTCTTCCTCTGTACTTTTATATATAGGTGTTGATGGCAATAACTTAAGTTGGGCTGTGGGGGGAGAATGACACTCAAAGGCTTCTGTAGAAATGATTCTGAACAAACCAATCAGTTCACTACCAGAACATCTAGAACACTTCATTCTGCCTTTGTTTCTCTCAGATTCAGGTAGGCTACTTACCCTGTAGTCATTACTTCAGTCTTTCTGCTCCAGCTATGAACTCTGGAAATAAATTACTGTAAGGGAAAGGTGCAATATGGACAAAGTCACACCACTGCAGGTACTCTTACTCTACTCCAGACCTGCTGAAATAGTTGGGACCTCTACAAAACTGAACATGGAGAGCAGAAATGAAAGCAGCATTCTGCCTTCGTAGGGCTTGCTAAACATTCCTCTGGTTCCAGCTGAAAGGAAGGATGTGGCTGTGTAGAAGCTGCATTGTGTGCAGGCTTCTCCCCTTGCAGGCAGCTGCAGCACCTGAGTGTGTGCAGCCAGGTGGGAGGATGACACCCAGCAGCTTTCCCCAGGGCTCAGAGCAGCTGCCTATGCCCCAATCCCATCCTGCCCATCCCTCCACACTTGGAAACCACTGTGCCAGCAAGTCACTTCTTCCTAGCTGAGGTCCTCATATGATAATGTCCATTTAACTGTTGTTGCTTGTGGTGTAGGTCAGTAGTAGTGATTCAGATCAGCCCTTCACTTTCCTTCCTCTTGTTGGCTAGACACAAAATCCATCCCACAAATTAATCTGTCCCATTCACCAAAAAAAGAGGATCCCCTGTTCATTAAAAATTTGCATTAATTTGTATTAAGGTCCTCTTCAGTAGCTGTGAAATCAAGCACTTAAAAGTTCAGAAATCCCAAATTCTCCCTGCATTCCAGATACAGTGTTTGGGATTTTTTTTTTCCTGTTCTCTTGGTGGACAGAATTACACATTTATCTTTTAATGCGATAAACACGGTAATTTTTCATCATCGGAGTTTTTGCAGAGGAGGATAAACAAAGCTGAAATGTGCTTCCCTCTCTGTTCAGTGTCTTTGCACAAGTCCTGAGGTGGAGCTCTCCAAGCCTGGATCTGTGATGGTGTAGTGCCCCCTCATGGGAAGCTGTCAGTTCCTGACACTGATTCCTGGCTGCATCCAGGTGAGAGAACATGAGCCCAAACACCAATTCTATTCGTTGCATCTGCTCCTCTGTGTTGGTTGTTTTCACACCAGCAGGTTTAGAGAGCAACTTCCCTTTTCCTCCTTCAGGTAGTTTTTGTTAGGATTGGGCACTGGATTACTGTTAAGGCTTTCTCTCAGAGTGTTCAAGAAACATCCACATTTTATTGTAGTTTCACCTTTTTTAAAAAATTAAATCTTTGGGATTTTAGCCACCCATGGTGGCTTTCCTGGGGGCCCTAAACTTACATGACATGAGATAACCAATCTCATAATAGAAAAATGAGCACACATTCCTGAATCACCTCCATGATGTTGGCCTGTTGTATACTGAGAGAGGATTCCCTGTGCCCCTCACTCCTCTCAGCTCTGAAAAAAGCAGCCTTTCCCTTAGGATGGATTATAAAGATGGATATGAGCTTGCACAGAAATACAATCATGCACACAGGATGGGGAAGCATTGTTTGTTTGGAGTTTTGATGCTATTGTTGAAGGGCAGACTGAAGCAGGATTGTTTCCTATGAGCAAAGGAACATTTTTCATGAATTTTCATGAGCTTTTGTTAACACACAAAAAGAGCCTTTTTTGTGATTCGCACTGTGTGATATTTTTAGTTTTCTTTGCATTTAGTTCAGAACAGCACAACAGTAATCCTGCAAATAAAACATAAAAGCAGACTGACCATATAAAAAGAGTGGTGTTTCTGCCTCAGCAAAAACTTGGTTCATTACTGTAGAGGCTCAGGGTGTAAAGTGGATGTGGTAAGGGCCACATCCTTGACCTGTGGTCAACGTGCTTTGTCACAGACTCTTCTTTCTCTTCTCACATTTTCACACCTCCTGAGATGCTTGAGTTGAAGTCCCCAAGGAGTCAGAGAATAAAGAAACAAAGACCAAAAGATTGTTTAAAAGTTAGCTTGTCACAACTGTAGGTAGATGTTTGATGTTCCATTCCCAGGACCTCCCCCTCCCTTATTAGTGATTCTCAAAAAACCCATATGAGGCCCATCATCTTAGTATGGTACTCATATCCAACCCCTGTGCCCTGGAGCATTGTCAGATTGTTCTCTGTAATTTTGGGGCTTGTTGGCCTCATATTCCCTGCAGGATTCTCAGCAGTGGCTTGGATATTTTTGCCTTTATCTCACCTCTGGTGCTGGAATGACTTCCTGGCAGGTCTCACAGTGAGCACGTTTCACTCAGGGGCTGGTTTCCTGCTGAGGTGCTTTCACTGATGCTGGGTAAGGAAGGGTGAATCCCAGCTCCAGCTCTTCTCACTAGGAGCAAACAGATCAGGCTTTTCTCTGGGGTCAACCAGCTGCTCCTGAGTCAGTTCAGAATTCTCATCAAAACCCTCACCACATATATGCCCTGTGGGAATCTGCCTAGATACCCATTCATCAACTCAAAAAAACCCCCTAACTCTGTGTCCTTTAGGTACTCCATTACAATAAGATGTCCTGGTGGCTTTAATTACTCCTTACTTTATTTTGGGAATATTCTCTGCAGTGGATCCCAGAAGAACCATTTGGTCTGGGTTTTCTTCCAGTGCCTGAGGTATCTTACGGCCCTGTATCATCAGATGGTGGAGAGATGACTCTGTGATCTTGCTGTGAGACTGGCCCAGCTCACAGACATTTCAACAGGAGTAAAAGTGCTTTACAGAATGTAAAGCGGGTGCTGTGTCTCTGCATGGGAGCAGGAGATAACAGGAGAAAGGTTGGCTGCAGGAAGGAGTTGCCATGTGACAGAAATAGGCAGCATTTACCTGCTCAACAACTGCAGGTTTCTTTGAGAGGGAAGATCAAAGTTTTCTATCCAAATAATACTTTGAATTTAAATGCCTGCATTGAAATCAGGATTTGTAAATTTATAGTAGCTTTGTTATCCAAATGCTCAAGCTTTTTACCCATCACCCATATGTTTAATGATCCATGTGACATGCATGGATGGTTTTTAGTTTATTTTTGAAAACGGTAGATGGATTTTTGCTTTTCAAAGGCTAGCTTGGGGGATAGCTTGGCAGTCCTTCCTCTACTGACAGAGCATGGTGATGTCTGGTTAACTTCTGGTGCAGGAGGTTTCACAACCTCCCACATAATCTTTTCCAGCTCTGGCTTATGCAGGGAAAGTTTTTGCAACATATACTCTTGTTCTTTTCTCCTGTCTTCTTTTCTTTCCTGGAAATTAAGCTGGTTAGATCTTATCTCTGTCCTTCCAGCACTGTAATCGCTGCCTCTCTTAATGGCAACCTCTTATGTACTGCTACTGCACTATCGTGTCTTGCCCTATTTCCAGCCTTCTCCTCTAGACTCAATAAACCCAGTTCCCTGTTTTCTTCCCAGAGGTTGTTTTGCAAACCTCTTATCTCTGCAGATGTGTTCCCACACCCAGCCTGCACCAGCCTGGCTGTTTGCTGTTCCCTGTCCTGTGCCAGTGGTGGCTTTTGGCTTCTCCCCGGCCGTGTGCTGCTGCTGCACCTCCTTCTCTGTTCCCAATGGCTTCCTGCAGTGGGCTTGGCCAGGATTCCTGCGTGGGTGTGGGGGGCCCTGCTGGGCCAGGTGCTGGGAGCAGGTGCCAGGCCCCCAGGCCCTGCTGAGCACAGGAACCAGCATGTGCAGCTCACTCCTCGTGCATCCCAGCCCTGCCGGGAAACTCGAGTCCCCGTGGGACTTTCGGGGCTTTGTCCTCAATTCCCAGGTTCAGGAAAGTCACCACCTCTCTCCTCAGGGAATGGTTTGGGCTGGAAGGGGCATTAAAGCTCATTTCATTCCAAGCCCTTGCTGCGGTCAGGGACACCTTCCACTATCCAGGTTGCTCCAAGCCCTGTCCAGCCTGGGCTGGAACAGTTCCAGAGATGGGGCAGCCACAGCTTCTATGCCAGGGCCTCACCATCCTCACAGTAAAGAATTTCTTCCTCATACTTAATCTAAATTTGCCTTCTGTCAGTTTGAAGCCATTCCCCTTTGTCCTGTCACTCCCAGGCCCTTGTAAATTGTCTCCATCTGTCTTATGAGACCCCTCTGCATATTGAAAGGTCACATCTCTTCTCCAGGCTGAACAACCCCAACTCTCTAGGCCTGTCCTCATAGGAGTTAATTAATCTCTAATTGATTTCTGGTAATCCCCTTTGGAGAGTCTCCTAGGGGGAAAAGGTTCCCATCTTCTAAGGAGTGTGAGCATCTCAGGAACTCCTGAGAAGGAAGGGCTGCCAAAGAACAGGTATAAGTTGTCTCCTTCACTTCAGCAGCACCAGCTTCCAGGATCAATTGGAGTTATGTATCCTCCTTGTATCAGCTATTCAGTGGAAATCATGGTCACTTGCAGTGTTACAACACCAAATCCTTCCAGTCTAAAGAGTGCAAACAGTATAAATATTCTAACTAATACTTTATTATAAAAGCAGCACATTCTGTTGTCATTTATTTCACTCTCTTCCCAACACCCTTCTCCCCCAGATTATCCTTACACTATTCCCATGTGCCCAAGAGGTTCAGTGACTCCAAACCAGGTATTTTATCATACTGCCAGGACAAAATACTGCTTAAAATGCCAAAGAACATGGACAAGGCAAGTTCTCCCTGCTGATCCTCCCATGGGGATGCCAGCAAGAGCTCTGCTGCACCTGGCCACTGATCCCTGGCTATAGGAGCATTGATCCCTTGATACAGGAACCTGCTCATCTCTGATTCCTCTACATGCTTGTATTTGATTGAAATGAGACAGTTGGTTCTTAATGGGAAACTGATATCCCTAGTGGGATAAAAAACCCCTCTATTTCCTTCAGAAACTAGAGGAAAAAACCACCCCCAAGCCTGTCAAAATTACACCATGAAATTAATCCCCAACTCTGAAAATATGTATTAAAGAAAGCTTTTGAACTGTCTTTGATTTTGAAACTTCGTGGGAGAAATGGACACTGTTAGATGGTGATTCATCTGACCTGTTTTAGGTGTCTACCTTAGGAATAGGTGAAACATGCCCTAGAAATGCTGTTTCAACATTTGAAAAAGGGGCTTTTCTTATTTTGTTTGATGTTCTATTCTCAGTTTGTTATTACTTACAATATGTTACCATTTTTTTAATACTCAGTCTTCACTCAGGACAAGGATGGGCTGACAATATATCTTTCTCTGAGAACTGTGGTTTCAAAAAATCAGCAGTTTCACACCTGTGATTTTGCAGTTTTTCTTCTGGAAGGGATGTGTGGAACAGAAACAGTGAAGTTGTAAGACCAGAGAAGACAGAAGCCCAGAGGGAAAAAAGGTGAGCAAGTCAGAATCTGAAACAACACAGTCAGGAAACGCAGATGATGTGGTTTCTCTAAAAAGCTTGTTGGTTCAGTTAGAGGGAAAGGGAATTTGTGTATGCATAGCTGTAAGTTTTACTAACTGTGTATAAAAAAGGCAGATTATTTATTGCACACACTATCCAATATCATTATATTAGATGTTATACAGTACCAGGATATACTGTTAAAGATTTTTACATGTGTGTGTGTGTACTGCCATAAACTCCAAATCTATGTGCAGAGCAGCTTTACAGAAAAGGACCTGTGTGTGGAAAGTGGTGGAATAATAATTTTTTTTCCTATGCTCAGTGATCCAGCTTTTTAAAGTTGCTGAGACAACTCTAACCCTTCAGTATAGCTAAGAAACACCTGCAGATGAGACCTCACTTAAGGGATGATCCCCTTATGTAAATATTAACTCAGTGGGATGTAGACTTGAGCTCTAACTCATGTTCCTGTGGTTGTCTCCCAGCTCTAGGCCAGGTTTAGAGGTTCTTCGTCACAGATACTTTATTCTCTCTGTTGTATTTGCTTTCCCCTCCCACTGAGCCTTTGTTGAGAGCAACTAATGAGCTGCATTCAGTGTCCTTTTTCATGTATGGGCTCTTATGAAGGCTGTATTTAAAAGTAGATATGTGTTCATAAACTTTACTTATGAAAAGGGTGATAGACTGAGGGATAAAAGTAATTTTGTTGGGCAGAAATTATTTTACAGTAGATGAACGTGCTGTTATTCAAAGTAAGCAGCATCCAAGCTATTCATGGAATGGCATTTGTCTTCAATAAATATTTCACATAATACATACAAGTTATTTATGGAATGGCATTCATTTTTCGTAGAAGTTTTATGGAATGTTGGCCACTTGGGACTCCCAGGGATTAAAGATTTGGTAACAACATGGTCTCTCATTTTCCGTGATTTTGATCTCAGAGCTACAAAAGTGGTTGTAATGTGAGGGTTTCTTTTTCTTTTTTTTTTCTAAATTCCAGGCCCCCTGAACATTTCCAGTCAGCTGCTGTACCTGCAGGCCTGCTAATAAACCTTTGCTTTCCTTTGTGACCTCTCACAGATCACTCAGTATTTGTCTTAATGCCCTCCTCCAAAAAGTCATCCACTTGTAAACTGGAAATTTGTGATGTGTCTGTGATGACTTCAGTTTTGGGAGGTATGGGATCTATTTTAAAGCATAACATAACTGGGGGGTGCTTTTTTTATTTCAAGTACTGATGACAAATTCCCCTGGAAGCTCAGACATTAATCATTGGGAAAAGTGAGTGTCAGGAGCCTGGTTATGGAGCCATGGAGGCATTTATGGACACCCTTTGCTGAGGTTGGGTGTGGGCCACAGCAAACTTCAGCCAGGAGGAGCAGGAGATACTTTGCCTACTGAGTCATGGCACTGAATGTGCCTTCTACAATTATTAGCAGTGAAATTCAGTGGAAGAATGAATCAGGTCGTTGGTATTTAGTCTGAACCAGAGTTGTGAAACTGCAAGTGACTGCGCAGGAGGGAGGTTACCATGATGATGTGCATCATCCAGGGAAAACGTGTCCTTGTGCCTACACCTTGCCTTGTATTTCTTCCTTGTGCTTACACCTTGCCTTGTACTTCTTCTTGCTTATGTAGAAAACCTGTATGTACGTTAACCTGAAAGATTGAAAGGCTTTTAAAAACTTCCTAAATTAAATTGCTGCTTGTCATCCTTGGATGTGATTCTGAGATAAGAAAAAAAAAAAGCCAGTATTTGCACGGGTTTGTAATTTCCTGGGACAACCCCAAAATAAGTGATGGCCTTGTCCACATTTTCGGAGTGCTGCTGCAGTGGTGATCATCATAAAGGAAGGAAAACACACAAATGAACCATGCAAAGTACGACTGTTTGTGATTGGACTTAATGACCTTAAAGGTCCTTTACAACCTAAAAGATTCTGAGTAGTTTTGTTTGACCCTTCCAGCATCTGAAGGGAGCCTGCAGGAACGATGGAGTTTGGAGTGACAGAAGAAGGAGGAGTGACTGACAAGAGAGGAGGTTTAGATTGGATATTGGGAAGAAATTGTTCCCTGTGAGGGTGGGGAGGCCCTGGCACAGGTTTCCCAGAGCAGCTGTGGCTGCCCCATCCCTGGAAGTGTCCAAGGCCAGGCTGGATGGGGCTCTGAGCAACCTGGGAGAGTGGAAGGTGTCCCTGTCCATAGCAGGGAGATTGGAACCAGATGACCTTTAAAGATTCCTCCAACCCACACCATTCTATTCTGTAAATCCTTTCTATACTTCTGCCTTTGGATGGAGCAAAGTCTTCATGAAACAATATCCCCACCATTTCCTGCCCACAGCAGCAGTTGGTCAGGTGCCAAGGAGCATGTCATATGCCTCAGTAAGTGATTTTAATTAACTAAATAGATTTTTTTTTTGCTTCTGAATAAATCTCTAAATTTTTTATTATACTTTCCATCTTTGTGTCAGAATCACTCTCTTTTGATAGTAGCCAGTATTTAGTATGTGTCTCAGGCATGGTTTTTGACCACTATAAACACATTTTGTTCATGGCTGATGCCCTGGCAAATTTTGGTCTCTGCAGGACTTGGCCTTTAAATGTACAGGCTGGTCAAACTACAACAGCTAAGGCAGCTGTGAGGAACACTGCTTTGCCTACCAGCAGAGTTGTTCAGGCTCCCTGCATTCAGCTTGCCTTGATTCCTGCAGAAAGGGGCAGCTGTACCAGACACAGACCCATTTCCTTTCTGTGGCACAGACTTGGGAAAGTTCCCTAGGCTTTGTTTCTCACATAAAAAATAAGACATGGAGCTGTAGAGAAGTTTAAATGACTGCTGCCAGCCATTTAGAACAATCACTCATGATTGTGGTTTCCCATTTGGTACCAGTGATGATTAAACTCGGCTAAGCCTCTCCTCTGCTTCCCTCAAACATTCTCCTCCTGCCACACCGACACAGCTGTTTGTGTGTCTGTACAGTGGATTGGATCAGGAACTGATCCAGCTAAAAATAACCAAGGGTAGAGTGGAAAACTATTACTATTCAACCACTGAAATTGCAATCTGCATTGTGCTGCAGCTGCACTCAGAGCTGCACTGGCACCACGAGCAGAGCTCAGGAGGAAGTGACCACAAGTACACACAGAAGAGGAGAGGAGGCTTTTGGAAGAAAAGGAGGTGGAACCACAGCTCCAATGGGATGAGCAGAGTAGTACAAGCCTGGCAGCTCCACTCCTCAGAGGTACTTAGCAAGAGATAAGCACCGATGGTAGCTGTGTGACATCTGCTTGGAAAAAATTCCTAAACAGAACCTCCCCTGCAGATATTCCTCGTATGCAGAAAAGGGCCCATTTCTGTTTGATGGCATGGATTGCATGGTGGCATTACTAACTCAAGGAATCCTGAGATATTTTACTACCCACCCTGGACCGCAATTCTCCCTCACTTGTGCCAGCCTTGCTGTTTGTGGAGCTGTGCTGAGCACTGGATCAGGGAAGCAACCCAAATTAAAAATAACCCAGCTGCGTGGCTGGGGAGGCAAGAGCTTTTAGCCATCCAGGATAACCTGCAGTTCACAAATCAGTGAGCTGTTTGCCATTTTTGGATGTCATGAAAGCCCAGCCTCAGAGATACCTATCTAATACAAGGAATATGAACCTTTCAGCCAGTGAAGGAGCCTGGGGAAAGAGGAGGCAGGAATCCTTTGCCCATGTTCATAAGGGACACAGGAGGAAACCTTCCTGTGCCCAGATGGCAGCACAAAACATCTTCACATAGGCTTTGCTTTAGGAGTCCTTCACATGACGCTTTTGGAACAAAAGTTAGTGGCAGTGTGTGCTGTTCCACTGATGGATGTTCTTAATTCTGTGGATTAGGGAGAAAGCTCCCCAGATTTTTAAGGGGGCTGTTATCATCAAGAAAGGGAATAAAAGAGCTTTCTTCACAGACAGCTTCATGGTACAGAGTGAAGTAAGAATTTGTGGATGCATTCCAGAAGAGGATGTATTCCTCTTCTCTGCTCCAGAGAAACAATGCCACTGCTGTGATGCACCAGCACTAACATTCATGCTCACACCAGCAGTGACATCACTTTCACCTACTCAGACTCGGAGGAAGCATCTGTAATTAGTCATTCCCTCTTGTATTCCAAGCTGTGTCTGGTTTTCTTCTGGCATCTCTCTTCAGTTCATGGTTCATGCCTCCTGGGTTATTTTTAAGTACCAGTCATTTCCTTTTTTCTTTCCCTGCTGTTTCTGACTTGGCACTTCACTGCTTCTCTCCCCAGGAATGCTCCTGCTGGGAGGTGACTGACTTGAGCACTGGTGAATCCGAAGACTCCAAGCCTGAGGAGTTTCAGGATCTTCTCGGGTTACATTTCTAGAGAAAGGAACTCACTTTCTCTCTGCATTTGTGGCTCTGGTCACAAGGAGGTGGAAGATGCAGGTGAAACACACAGTCACATTTGCAGCTGCATCTGAAATTAGCCAAAGGCAAGGAAGTGCCTGAAGCTTAGGGCAGGATGTGGCTGCCCTTAGGTAAACCCTGAATGCTTTCACAGCAACCCCTGTCCTCAGCACAGCCCTGACAGGCAACATCAAGGCTGACCATGGCAGGGAATTTGGATTCAAGTGTCCAGACCAAATACCATCGTGTTTTGCCATCTTCTTTCACCTCTCTACGAATATGAGTTGTGTTCATTGTTCTTAATTCTTCCTTCTCTAGACACAGGAAGAATGTTCTGTTTCAGCCCTTTGTTCCCTGCATTCCCATTGCTGCTTCCCCTCTCTCAATAATTGTTAAAATACGTTGTTGTGGTGTTTTTTTTTTTGGTTTTGGGTTTGTTTTTTTTTTTTTTCAGTAAAGCATCTTGTGGTTCGTGTTTCACCCTATGTTTACATAAAGGCTTGATCATATGTCCAAAGAATTGGGAAGGTGCCTGAAATCCCTCTAATGCGTACTATATGTAAACTCTGTTTTTCCTGTTTTGCTTGGTATTTCTGCCTGAGGGCATCAGGAGAAATCCAAAGGTCATCTGTTAAAGAAATCAGGCAAGAAAAGAAAGCAATTGACCAGCAAAGAGGCACCTTCTTAAGCACAACAGCCAGGTGCAGAGCTGTGGGGAGAAACTTCCCTGTCCCTGTACTAGAAAAGATCTGCTAAGGCTGGGAAAAGGGAAATGGAAGGACACACAGAGGCCTGTCAAAAGCACTGTACAAGCAGGGGCACATTCTGTGTGCTTGGAGGTGGGTAAACAAGGCAGAACAGGGACTGACACAGAGAAGTCTCCACTGTACTTGAAGATGGGAAGGCACAAACACCTCAGGCACAGTCAGGCAGAGTTCAGCAGCCTTGTGGGGAAGGTCAGCTGGAGGGAGAGACAGAGCAGAAAATGGCCCAAGGCAACACATGAGCAACTGCAAGAGCTCTGGAAAGCAAAAGGAAGCAAGTCCAGGTATGAGGGATCAATGGGAGATCTGGAAAGTGGTGGCCCTTCTCCCATGCAGATATTATAACCCCCAAATTACATCTTCCCAGCAGCTTTGGGAAGTCCAACCCTCCCCTAGTCTTCATTCCCAGTTGTCCATCCCATTCCAATCCCTTCTGCTCTCCCTTCCCCCAGTAGTGGCCTGGTTCAGCCATTCACCACTGCAATGGCAAAATGCCTGGGGACACCTTGACTGTGGCTCTGTAGCCTCTTCTGGCCTTTCTTTGCTCAATCCCCTGAAATCTCCTGTGTTTCCTTTTTTCAGAGATGGGGGCTCCTCCTGATGTGTCTCTGGCTATTCAGACCAGTCTTGCTGAGGTGCAAGAAGAAGCAGAGCCTGAAAGAAAATTCCTCTGTGCAGGCAGGGACATCTTTGTTTATATGTCTCAAAAAATGTTTTAGAGAATAGACATAAAATACTTCTAACAATCTATTGAAGACACAAAACACACCTCTTGTCCAAGATCAAAAGAAATCTGTTTTTCCAGTCACAATGAAGCAAAGAGTGTAAAAAGCTGTATTTCAGTCATCACTATTACATGACATTTTTCCCAGCAGTGGACGGGAAAACTGGATCCTATATAACCCAGGTGAGAAAATAAATCTCCAAACCAGGTTCTTCTATCAGTAGGATGGTGTGTCACTGCAGAGAAAAAAAAATTCAAACCACTTTCCCTCATAAAGGAATGGTGAGCACTGAGTGCTCTCCTCTGGCTTTTCAGATTCTTTCAGAAATGTGAGAAAATTAAGACCAATTCTAAGAATGTCCCTCAACTCCAGATTCTTGGGCTGAGAAACTGATGGGAAACTCATGCTGGGGAGAAAGAAAGAAAAAAGGGAAGGGAGGGAAGGGAATGATAAAAAGAAGGAAAGGGAGATAGAGAGGGGAGGGGGGAGAGAGTCGGGATAACAACACCAGGGTGACAGATTTTATTTCAGAGATGTTATTCATCTATTTGTCTCTCAAGTATTTCTAAACTGCCACAGTCCCACTGAGCACTGTTAGTACAACAGAAATTTACAGTATTCTACATCCCACAGCTGGCAGGAGCATTTTGCCACCAGCTGGTGACCACAGGTCTGCGATGGAGCGTGCTAGGGATGCTCTGCTGGAATTAGAGTAGCTAATTTGCTTTTTCCAGTAGCCTCCCACTGGTCCTGAGGGAGGAACTGGTTGATGGAAAAGCCAGTGAGGCACCTGCTGTCAAACCAAACCTTCTGGTTCTTTCCTTTTTGCACATCCCCAATACCTCTTGAATTTGTTTTGTGACTTTATGATGCCAACAAAGTGATTAAATCTCAGGAAGAAGAGGAACATACCCTGTAACAGCAAAGGAAAGGTTGGTACCCAGATTCTCCTCTCCAGCTACATGACTACAAAAAGTAAAGAGCAAACAGGCCAGGGGAAATTAATTATTTCAGCCAAGTGACACTGAACAGGCAAAACTAACAGTGGCTGTGGAAAGGAATTCCAGTTATGTGCTTAGACTGGTGAGCAATCCCATCCTAGCTGCTAGGGAACAGCTGTGAACCCTAAGGCCACTTTGATTTGGCATAGTTTAAAATAAATTAATAAAGATCTTAGAAATAAATCCATGTCAATCCTTTAATTTATAGATTGCTAAGTATACACAGCACTTCACAAAGCCTGGAGAAAGGAAAACAAATACCCTGAAGATTGGTGTGAAGGGGCAGACACCTCTCATGAGGAAGGGTGAGAAAACACTTGCACCTTGGCCATGTGGCAAATGGCATCTGATTCTAGTACCAGGGAAAGAGGATGCCTGGGCTTTGGGATGCAGAACTACTCCCTGGAACCCCTGGCTGCACACCAAGATTTCCTTAAACACCTCCAGTTGACTCCAACTCCTCCCTGGGCAGCCCCTTCCAGTGCCAAATCACCCTGCCAGTGAGGAAATTCCTCCTGATGTCCAACCTCAACCTTCCCTGGCACAGCTAGAGACCTTTTCCTCTCATCCTGTCTCTGTTCCCTGGGAGCAGAGCCCGACCCCCCCGGCTGTCCCCTCCTGTCAGGGAGTTGTGCAGAGCCACAAGGTCCCCCCTGAGCCTCCTTTTCTCCAGGCTGAGCCCCCACAGCTCCCTCAGCCCCTCCTGCTGCTCCAGCCCCTTCCCCAACTCCCTTCCCTAGACATGCTCCAGCCCCTCAATGTCCATCTGGCAGTGAAGGGCTCAAAATTGGACCCAGGATTTGAGTTGTGGCCTCACCAGTGCCGAGGGCTGGACCTTCACAAGCTCCCTTGCACTCCCACATTTTTCTGTTGTCTCTTGTTGTTCTCTTCACCTGACACTCCCCAGCATCTCTTTGTATCACAATTGTCTCTGATTCCTCCCTCAGATTTATTCATTCCACCCCCAGAAAAAAAGCTCTGGGGGAGACCTCATTGTGGTCTTTCAACAGAAATAGTTTTCTCTCCATCTTTCATGTAGGCTCCCTTCAGGTACAGCACAGGGTAAATCTTATCTGTCTTTTCATGATTCACCAGTGTTTTAAGAACCCTCTGGCTTCTCAGGTGGGACATTTTGGATGTATCCCATGGCTTTAGTGGGTTTTATTCTGCCAGCCAGTCCTGGCAAGACTGCGAGGGATGTCTGCCTGCATTTGAGTGCAGTGCAGTTTCCTTGAGTACCCAGGCGGTGGCAGATTTGGAGTATGTTAAATCAGTCCTTTCAATCTGTTTTGCAATGGAACCGAACTGTTCCTACACGAGTTAAAGATGAAATTGTTACTCTTTCATACCTCTGACGCCATTTAAATGGCTTCCATTTAAAAGGGAAAAATCTCTGCTTTTGAGTATAATTAGTCTCCAAACCCAATTTATCTGCTATCTGCTCTTCCTATTCAATTTCTGCTAAATCAAACTTTATTGACTAGACTTGTTGGGGGCTATTTATGATTGTGTCTACTTATTTAAACTAAGTGCTTTTGATCTAAAGCATCTGTGCGTGGATTTAATTTGTACCATGCAAAATATCCACATTATTTATTAATATTTCCATAGAATTTAGGGGGAAGGTAGGCACAGAGGATGCCTGTGATAGTTTGATTTCTTGCTTTCATACATGCCAAGGAACTTCCTGGTTTTAGTTCTTTCTTCAAACTAGCAACTAATCTGTCACTGCTGTATGAATTTTCCTGAATGACAAATATAGGGTGAATATTTTGAGACTCTTTGGGTTTGTGCAGCATTCCCTGGTTTTTTGTTCCTGTGGGCATCCCAGCATCACCACTGGAGCTTATGTTGTGCTGATACTCACCACGGCTTTTGAAGCCTTTTCCTGAGTCTGTGCTTCCCATGATAGATTCTCCATTCCTGTAAGCGTAGCCTATCACAGAAAATTAAATCCTCTGCCTCTGAGAAGTTCACTTCATTTTTCTTCCTTGAAAAACAAGAAAATCCTCAAAACCAGGGAGCCTGCCAAAGTGCAAAATGCACCTACAATATACTACTCAAACCAAAATGCACAGAGTAAAAATAAACGTGATAAATCAAGCCTTAATCCCAGCCTTAGACCACTTTGATGCTTTTCCACTCGTTTGTTCCTCACAGTTTTTCAAGTGTTTCCAGAAAACATTCATTCCACCAGCCATACTGTGTGTAACCACTCTCTGTGCAATTCCTTAGTTTCCTTTGGAATGTGGTGGGCTCTCTTTTGTCTTGGAGATTTTAGAAAGCTGAAATTTGGGGCATTTTCAATTACAAAAAGGCAAAACCATGTGATAGATCATGCTGGAGTTTATTCTCTATGAAAGTGCTTCCCATTTGAAGGAATTGCACTAATGCTGCTCCAGACTGAAAGTTGTTTGTGACAGGAAAACACCATTTCACTTTGTATTTGTACAATATCTAAGAACAGCTGCCTCTGCCCAGCTCAAGGTCCCTAAGAAGCTGCCGTTGTATAAATAAAACACAGTTGTAGATCCCCACCTGCTGGGTTTTTCACATATTGCTTCTAAAATTAGACTGAACTGCTGATTTTGAGAGGAAAAAGTTATTTTGGCTGTAACTCCTGCTTGTTAAGGAAAGAAAAAACTTTATATAATACTCCAGCTGACGAATTTGTTGATGACCATGGCACTGAGATCTTGGGCACCTGCACATTCCAGACAGCTCTGCTGAGATGGAAAAGGAACCACTGTGGCCTGGGTTGGAAGGGACCTCAAAGACCATCTAGATCCTGCCATAGGATCTTCATCAGGGAAGATGAGTTGCAACACAGCCTTGTCTCTGTCCTCTGTAAGTGAACGGCAAATGCACAGCTCCTTCCCTTGCTGTTGTTCCAAGTTTTATAATTTGGCCCAATTTTTCAGAGAGATTAACAAGATAAGGGGATGATGAATGAGAACCAAGGCTGCCTAAAGAAACAACAACATATCCACACTCTGAGTCGGAATCCCTGCACAACCAACCTGACAAAGCGCGTGTTCCAGTACGACCTCTTGTTAAAACTCAGTGAGGGTTTGGAAGATGAAGCATCTCAAATTACCACAAAAGATACCCCAGATACAGCTACTGAATTGTCTAAATTGAAAAGGGAGTATAGTTGGGAACATGCTAAATTTATCTGGAACTGAGTGTTGTATTTACCACCCATAGTGCCTTATCCTCCACTGAGGAGGCACAAGCTAGGATAGAAGAAGTAAGGGACCAAGCTGGATAATTATTTCAGTTTTTGCAACCACGAGCCTGGTTTGATGGATTAGAACCTGGATCATGGGTTACTACCCTGCTAAAGCCTTTAGGGTTTACAGGATGGAGAAAATGGTTAGCAGGAGTTGGAATTGCAACTGTCACTGGATTTGTATTTTTAAATGTTGGCATTAGCCTACTTAAATGATGATAACACATTATTTATCCTTGGCATTTTCTACTTTACTGTTTTTTCCTCTTTCCTTCCTCCTTCATGGAAAAAAAATAAAGGTGAATGATGGTTTTGGTTCCCACCATTTAATCTCATTTGTGTTTTAATCTCACTTTTGGTTGTGTTGAAGAATCTAACTCCTTTCAATAGATGTCAATTGAGGCAAAACTTGCCTTTTTTGTTTCCCTGCAGAGTACCAGAAAATCCCAAAAGTTAACTGATGCAGAGTGGAGGTGTCTTCCCTAATCACCACTAATGAAATACCCCAGAGCTTTCTCTTTTTTCAGCCCTAAAAACTTTGGGCTGAAGACCTTTGTAACTTTTAGAATATAATTAATTAATACCTTATATACAACCACATTACAAAAACCACAATGTAACTTAGCTGAAATAATTATCCTTGTCTTACATGATTAAGAAATCCAGATTCAGTCCAGATTAGGCTAAAAACCTTTAAAGACTGCTTGGCCACCAGCCACATCCATCTTTAAATTCATGGATCCACATTAAGACTTCCTAAATGCCATTCAGGATTAATATTTCACATTGGCTGTCTCTTTTTCCAGAGTTATCTTGCCATAGTAAATTGTGTGATTAAGGTGTGATAGGGGGTTATTTGTTAGTTCTTTTCGTATTATTCTACTTGTTGACCTCCACACAGCTACCAGCCTCAGAAGCTTCCATTCACAACAGAAAGACCTCAATTACCTGCCTGAGTGCAAAATTTCTTCAGATGCACTTTAATCAGCAAACTTTTTCAAAATTCTCCCCCGCTGTCAGCTTAGTACCAACTTCATTAGTTATTTTTCTCTGATGAAAAGAAAATGCTCCTAAAGATTGACAGGCTAAAAGCAAAATTGGGTAAATTAGTGCCACTTTTAGAGATCTGGAATTCCAGCTGCTTCTCAAGAAATTGCCCTCAATCTCCTGTATTTTCAGATCATTATTTCTTATACTTGTACCATTCCATTGTTATTATTATCATTGAAAGAGAAGAAAATGGAGCCAGGACACCTCCAGATTTGTGATGAGCAGAGAAAGGGAAAACCCAGACAAAAGCTGCCAGGACTGACACCTCTGGCTGGCCTTGGACTCTCAGGGGTCACTTCAACATAATATTTTAGGAAAGACAAAAACTCACTAAAGATTCATTTCTCACAGGAATGGAATGTTTTAATACTGAACACTATAAATCCAACTGAAATACAAACTTTAAACATTGATTTAATGAGGGGATTCTGCTTTATGCAGAATGACATCAAACACTATTACAATTAATGAACAGTATCTCTGAGTTTCCACAGCTCTTAGTGAAGCTCTGAAGCCTTGGAGGCACAGGACTCTGAAATGCTCAACTGATGGAAATTACACCTCAAAGATACCAGCACAAGATCACATTGAAGGGATGTCTTTTAAGGACTCTTAATTTGGCTTTAATTAATATCCTGATAAGGTAAAACTGATCCAAAATCCCACACAGTAGAAAAGAGTGTGTGATTTTCACAGTCTGCAGTCACACAGCAGAAGTGACATACCTGGTCCCACAGTTTTAGCTTTGGGGCAGAATGTCAACAAGAAGACTTCTTAAGAGAACCAATGTTTCCCATTCCTAAAATCTAAACTTTATTTTATTAATTATTAGGAGTGCATCCTTTTAACAAGGTAACATAAAAAACACAACTACAAACCACAAAACCAACCATGCACAAACACAGCGTCAGTTCAAGAGAAAGATTATTTGGCAAAGGTACAAGCCCCAAAGTTTCTTTATCCCAATTCAAAAGTGAAGGAGCTTTATTTGCACTTTTGAAGCTTACAGGTTCTGAGACTCCCCCAAGTCTGTCACTGATGGAACAAGGTGGACCAGACCAACGTGTCTTAAAACTTTGCATTTTCCAACCCTGACAGGTCCAATTCTGAATCACACAGGGGAAAAAAAAAAAAAAAAAAAAAAAAAAAAGAAAAAAAAAAAAAAAAGAAAGAAAGAAAGAAAAAATATTTCTTTTTCCTTTGCTGTTTTCACAAGATGTAACACCTGAGCCTCTCAGTGTTCATGATTTACCCCACTCCACCCCTAATTAATATATAACAGCCAAAACCATATAATGATCCAAATAGGATATGACAAGAGTAAACCCAGGCTCAACTGAGTTCACCTTTGAACAAAAGAGTAAGTGCCTTACTTATAAATTATTTGGCTTTTCCTCATGAACTCTTGGTAAGTAAGGTCAACTTGAGAGGTAGTTTTTTGTTGAGGGAATTTTTGTTTGTGTTTTCAGGGTTTTTTGGGGGGAGGGTGGGTTGTTTTAAACAAAAACCAGAAAGTATTTTCTTTTCTATTTTCAGCAGTGCTGCTGGCCTGAGAATCAGCTAAGTCAAGGACTAATTTAAAGACTTCCCAAAGGAAGGAAACTTGCAAGCAGAGAATAGGGGTGCTGTTAAACTGAACATCTTTACATAAGCATCTTGCTTCCCTCTACATAAATCAGACTTAACAGGAGACACTTAAATCACCCCTGAGGACTTTATCATTAGTTTCAACTCATTAGGAGAGGTACAATTGCCCAAGTACATGCTGAAAGACATTATCAGCTAAAAAAACACACTTAAGTTTGATGCATTATCTTGTACATGAATGTTGCACTTCACTGCACCCCAGTGATAAGGATCTCTTGAGCTGCCTCGACAGAGGTCATTCCCAGCCAAAATCCCCGCAGGCTACAGGGCAGGAATCTGATGGATCTGAGGGTACAGTCAGCACCTTCAGAGGTACAACAACTGCAATCCCAGAGCCCAGAGTGACAAAGTGGTCCAGTCACACATGTTTACACTGGACACATTCACAGCACAAGGCTGAGCAAGCTGCAGGAGTCACAGGATCCTGAGGGATTGGGAGCTGAGGAGCAGGCAGAGGTCCAGAGGTAGATGAAAGGGACAAGGCACTGGCACCTTTGCAGGAGAGGAGATTGCTGGGATTAAGAAGGGGGCAAGAAACAGATGCTGCAGCAGATGCCTGCTGTCCTAGCAGGAGTCCTAAGCTATAAACATTGGAATTCAGGAGGGCATTGGCAGGGACAAGTGTATTCAGTTGCTTCTGAATTTCCTGAAGCACCTGAAGCTGACTTTGCTGATTCAGGAGAAGCATATCCATATTTTCCCTCATTTTCTTCACTGTACAAAGAGAAGGGAATGTTAATACCTGCTATGTAAAAACATGAGGTAGTTTAGAAGTCTTTTTATACTTACACTCTTCAGAAACAAGATTCCAGTGATCCTCCTCACTTTCCTCTGCACACCTTTGCTCTTCTTTCTGACACAGAGATGTAAATTCAGGTCGGGTTGCACCTAAAAAAGAAAGACACTGCCAAGTCAAGAATTGCAAGGAAAAGGGTAGTTGAGATTTAGTAAAAACAGGTTTGTACTTGCCTGCTTTCCTTAGAAACAGATACAGTGTTAGACTAATCTGATACTACTCCGTGTCCAACTGGCAGGGCAAAAATGAGACCTTCCTTCAGGAATTATAAGCTCATCTTGTAAAGCCATGATGAAAAAAACAAGCTTTAGGAGTGTAAGGTTCCATTCTTAGGCCATCTCTCTGTATCTATGGACTGAGAGGCCTCAAACCCTTCATTCAGAATTCAGTTTTGGGATTCTATCACAGACTTATAACTTCATCATTACTCCCACTGTAAAGGTGAAAGACTCTTTTTCTCTTTTTTTTCCCCAGAAGAAAGAAACCAACCACAAAAACCAAAGAAAAACCTGGTGCACAAAACACCTCTTTCTCCTGCCAACACCCACAACAATTCTGTGCAAAGAATTGTTCTAGGCAAGACCCAAGGTGCAAACTTAAAACATTTTGGACCAAGGATAAAGGGACTGCCCAAGCAAAGGTACAACAAGAGGGAAAAACACCCCACAATGCCAGTTTTTACCCCTGAGTTTCAGGTCATTACTAGAACACAAAATATTGCAAAATCCAGAAAACTCCCTACTCAAAACAGTCCCTTTGTCTGACAGGCTGTACCTGTGCTAAGAATATCCCAGAGACTTCCCACTGCAGACAACAATCCAATATCCACATATAACAAAAATTAGCTGCTAGAGATGACCAAGCCACTGTTTACACCCTTTTGCAAGTCAAAATTCCTTGCATCTCCCTAAGCTTAGCATTTTGGTGGCTGAGCACTTCTAAAGATCTAAGGGCAGACATCAGGCAACACCATGAAGCAGGAATTAGTGAGATCTTTATTATTAGTGGAATGTGAGAGCTTTGGGGAGTCTAAGATGCCAGGAAACCTTCCAGATAACACCTACATTTCAGCTTTTTCAAGTAACTTCCTCAGCTGGCAGAGATAAATGCAGAGATGGGGAAGAAAAAAAAAAAAAGTAACAAAACCAAATCAACCAACTCCCAACACTCATATCCAGAGCAAAGAGGGAAAATTGTTTAGGAAGAAACAGAGACCAGAATATTTCATGTATCCCCTGAGATCCTGCATAACTTGAAATAACCACAACTTAATTCAGTTACCTGCTGTGTGTTCACTGGGTCTCTCTCCCAGGTGTTGGTGTGTGATGAAGTCTGAGCTCACACTGAAGTTATTTCCATGCTCTGAACACCTGCAGGGCTTCTCATCCACATGGACTCTCTGATGCTGCAGCAGAGCCGTGTTCCCACTGAAGTTCTTTCTGCAGGAAAAGCTTTTCTTTCTCAGATGGGCTTTGTGGTGAGCAAGGAGGCTCGAGGCATGGCTGAAGGTTCTCTCACATTCCTTGCACTTGTATGGACTCTCCCCTGTGTGGACTCTCTGGTGAGCCACCATGTTGGCCTTCCTCCTGAAGCCCTTCCCACATTGTGGGCACACAAACACCTTTTCTCTGGTGTGGATTTGCAGGTGGGTCAGGAGCCTGCAGTGCCCTTTGAAGCCCTTCCCACATTCTGGGCATTGGAAGGGTTTCTCTGCCCGGAGCAGTTTCCAGTTACGTCTCTTCCTGGAGTCTCTTTTTTTAGGAGGGGAATCATCACAGGCTGCCCCCATCTCTGGGCTCTGGGCTTCACACACCTCAGGCAGCTCCTCTTGCTTAGGGTCTTCAGGGAAACCCTTCTCCTCCTCCTCCTCCTCCTCACTGACCCCCAAAACACAGTCCCCTGATGGAGTAAAAGACCCATCTTAGCACTCTTCTCTTTCCCTGAGGTAGATAAGCTGCTCCTCATAAAATAACTCAATCTCTTTAGCCTACCTTCAGCTTACACCAGATTCCCTTTTCCCAAAGAGGAATGGAAATTCTAAAGACTGAGATACAAAGGGGGAGAGAAGTGGCAACAGGAAGAGAAAGGGAAGTGCCTTCCTCTCCCCACTTCCTGGTACTTCTTCCCTTCAGAGAACGGCAAAACAAAGACTGCCAAGATAAAGGCAGAAAAGGAATATGCTGAAGCATCTCACCCATCCCAAATATCTACTTTTGGCTATTTGTTCCTGCAGACTTGGCTCAAAAGCTTTCCAGCCTGCTAAATTATCATTAACACACTGTTTCAAAGCTGAGGATCTTTCAGCACAAAAGAGCCCCTGTAACCTTCACTAGGCAAGACCAGCAGGGAGATTCAGGTTGTTTCCCACTTGTGCTGGTTCATATTTACCAAAAAAAAAAAAAAGTTAAATTATGTCTTTTGTAGGTTGGCACACCAGGTTTTTTTTTTCTCTATCACAACAACACTTGTAAGAACTATAAGGACACTGTGTATTTATGGATCAGAAGTCAAAGAGCACTTTGTTGATTAAAAAAAAAAAAAAAGATCAGCTAATTCCCAATTAACTACTACAATCTCTTTTCATAGCTAGACCTAACATAACATTTACTTTCCTTGCAGTGACAAGCTAAATAAATTGCATTCTGAAGAAACTCACCAGAAACATTCAGACACATCCCTTTCTTTCCTAAAGAATGCCACTTGTTTATTTCACAAGTGTCTATGCACCATCATACACCCCACAGTAAGTTCTAGGTATCTTATTCAGATGGTAGATGTAACATTCACAGCTGTTTAGCTTTAAGAGAATTATAAGGAACACCTAATAAACACCAAGCCAAGGCTGAGTTCTGCAAGCAACTTCAGGTGTTTGCTATTTATTCAAGCAGAGGACTTAGCAATTAGCATATCTGATCTAGCATTAAAATAATACTCACACGTTTAACACAAGAAAATTTGTTTAATCCACTAACAAAACCAAACCAGGCTTTCTACATTCAAGATAAAACTCTGCAGGGCAATATCAGTCCTACCCCTATGATAAAAAGGAATAAAACTCTTGAGTAACATGGCTTGAAGAGGCAAAATGCTCTGTTTACATGGATACAGCTACCAACATCTAAAGAGCACCAACAAAATAAGCAAACCTGCTGAGAGAGGGAGTCCTCTCTCTTACATCAAGGAATTAAAGCCAAAGAGGGAGCTTTCTCCCGAGAGATGAAGAAGTCTCTTGTCTGGCAGGAGCACTCATTCCTCAAGAAGCTGGTTGTTCCCTGAGAGCTTTGCAGGTCTCTAGCAGTGACAGGGAACCACAGAACCCTCCGTTCCCACCCACTCCCAGAGCTGGGCACTCACACACTTGGGATGCAGCTGCACAACTCCCTTAGACCCTCCTCACCTGTGAGAAACCCTGGAAGAGATTAATGTGCTGGCTGCCCTTCATCCTGATAAAACTGTATTGTCTTGTTTTAGAAGAAGTGCAGCAGAAAGAAACCAGAACACCACTGAGCCTTGCCTTGGCCTGGCATTCCTGGCAATGGAACCACACTGCCCTGCGGGATTTATCCAGCAAGGGCTCAAACCTCACCTGGATATCCTGCACCATCACTCCTCCCGGGACTCTGGAGACTGGAAAGCACCGACTCCATTGCTGGCTCCATCTAGGAGAGGAGAGGACAAAGAGCATGGAACCTTTTCCAGCGGAATGGGGGAGGCAGACTTTAGCAGTGCCCGGCCCAGGAGCAGCAAACCCACCCATACCACCAAGCCCCCGGGACAGAGAGGGCAGCCCTCCACAAACACCTGACAGCGGTGAGTCCTGAGCTTCATCCAGAGATAGGCGTGATGAGAAATGCCTTTTCCTGAGCTCAGTCTCCCTGGGAAGTGCTGACCACCCTTGGGGCTGTGGGTCTGCTCCAGCCTCCTTCACCTGCCAGGCTTTAATCCCGACCCACCTCAGCCTTCTCACCTGCCCTCGTGTTTCCTGACATGCTTTAATCCCCTCTCTGGCCCGGGTTTCTCACCTGCCCTCGTGTTTTCCTGCTTTAATCCCAGCCCGGCCTCCTCACCTGCCCTCGTGGTTCCTGCCACGCTTTTAATGCCCGGCCCAGCCTCAGCCTCCTCACCTGCCCTCGTGTTTCTTGCCCCGCTTTAATCCCTGGCCCACTTCAGCCTATTCACCTGCCCTCGTGTTTCCTCCAAGCTTTAATCTCCGACCCGGCCCAGCCTCCGCACCTACCCTCGTGTTTTCTGCTTTAATTCCCTCCCTCGGGGCCGCTCCGCCCTCTCCCGTCTCTGGGCCGGCCCCAGGCCCGTTCCCGTCCCTGTTTTGTCGGGCTCTCCCTCACCCCGGCTCCGGTGCCGCCGGCTCTTCCTGGCTCTTCCCGGCATTTCCCGGCACTCCTGCCCACAGTGTTTCATCATCAGAGAAATAGAGACCGGCTTGAGTTTGGAAGGGGCCTTAAATCCCATCTCATTCCACCCCCTGCCATGGACAGGGACACCTTCCATATCCAGGCTGCTCAGAGCCCCATCCAGCCTGGCCTGGGACACTGCCAGGGATGGGGCAGCCACAGCTGCTCTGGGAAACCTGTGCCAGGGCCTCCCCACCCTCACAGGGAACAATTTCTTCCCAATATCCAATCTAACCCTGCTCTCTGTCAGTGTGAAGCCATTGCCCCTTGTCCTGTCACTCCAGGCCCTTGTCAAGAGTCTCTCTCCATCTTTCCTGTGGGTTCCCTTCAGGCACTGCAAGGCCACATTAAGATCACTCTATAGCTTCTTTCCTCCAAGATTAACAATCCTAATCCTCTCAGTGTTTTCTCATAGGAATGATGCTCTAAATTTAGGGAACATCAAATATCTGGGTATTAACAGATCCTGGGGACTCTTAAAGACAACAAACTCCTGAGGCAACGAGACCTCTGGGCCAGTGCCAGCTTTCCAGCTGTGTCCTTTTGGCTCATTGCAGTTGTTAATAAAGAATTGTGGGGGACTCACAGTCTGTATTTCCCAGTTCCAGGAGCCCTCCTTCACTGTGCCAGCCCTTTTCTGCCCTGTGGGATCAAGGCTGCTCCTTTCAGACCTTCTCTCTGTTCATGCACATGCCAGGGCCATGGTGCAGCTCTTTGACAGTGATATCCTGCAGCTGAAGGCACAGTTTAAGTCCTATGTGCTTTCAGCAGCAGCCACCCCTTGGTGCTGCTCTAAACTAAGGTGATTATTTTGTTAAACTTCTGGTTTTCAGGCTATTTCCCCCTTATTTGTCAGGATTAATTTTGGTTTGGGAAGAGCTGGACTCCATGATCCTTGCAGGTCCCTCCTAGCTCAGGATATTCTGTGATTTGATGACATGAAATTGTTTTATGGCAGTCTCAGGTGCTGCTCATTGGTTGAGCTTTTTCCTTTTCTGCAGTTTTATGCTTTGGAGCATAGAGGTATCCCATCCACAGTAACAGCCAGTATTTTGCAATAAAACAGGATTATTTTCCCTGGATTTCATAGTCCATGATAGAGATGTGAATGAACTCATTGCATTATATGTTGTTACTTGTCAATAGACCTTTATGCAGACTTTTATCCTAATAAATCACATTCCAGCAAGGTCTGTTCTTCCCTGCAAGGAAAAATGGAAGCCTGGATTAATTAACTTCAACATATTGGAAGTTGGTGAAAGGATTAATAGTCCTACTATCTAAATGAATCTGGCCTATAGATACTAAAGTGATGAGTATCATAGAAAAATTAATTAAGAAATGAATTAGTTTCTTGGCCCAGCAGAGCTTGAACTGTGTGGCATGACAGCTTGTAAGACCACCAGGTAAAACAGAGGTGCAAAAAAGATTGTGAACTTTTTTTATTCAGCCCTCAAGTTCACTAAAGAAAGCAGTGCTTCTTCATGCAAAAATAGTCTGTAAGTAATAAAAGAGCCTGTTATAATATATGAGTAGGTTAGAACATATTGCAATGGCATTTTATCATTTTAAATTGTTGAGTTTGGTAAACTAATAATATTAATTTATATAAAATCCTTTCAAGACTGTATCAAATTAGACAAGTTCATATTAGATGTCCATGCAAGAATTTTTCATTTGAAAGACATAATTTTCATTAACTTAAGTCGGAGCTTTGGGTTCCAATTTAACAGGAATATTCTGAGTTCTAACCCTGTCCCCTGCACTGCTCACAGCCCTCCCACCTTGAGGTCAAGGTTTTAAAGAGCCTGCTCTCTATCCCAGCATCCAGATCCTTAATGATCCTCTCATCTGGCACTACACATAATATAATTTCCCAGGTTAACACTGAATTGCAAGTAAGTCTTGTGATTTTGCCAGGTTTTGCATTAATTTCAGAGTGTTCTTGCCTCAGCTTATCTGTGAGAATGATCATGTGAGATAAAAACCTTTTAAAGCACAGACTGTATGCCATCTCCAACTCCTCTGCTTTTAACAATGCCTCTCACTCTATTGTAAGAGAAGATTTGATGTGACATAATTTGCCTTTGGAATTCTACACTATTATTCTTTTCCTTTTTAACTGCTGTGTGACTGCTGAGTATTGTTCTTGTACCGAAGTCAGGCCCACTAAAAATAGTTCCCATGTTCTTGTCCTCTTGTATTTCCTCTGTCTTCTTCAATCTTGTCCATTTTTCCTGAGCTCTCCAGGATATCCACCAGCCTACCTCAGCTTGCTCCAGCCTATAGGTGACATTAAAAAAATCTAAATTAGGTACTCTGTAACCTCTTCTCTGTCTGCTCTGAGTTCTTACTCATTTTATGCTGATCTTGTGTTTATTACATAAATAGTTATGATAATCTTTCCAGCAAAGACACAGAATTTTATTGGGTTTTTTTTCTGTTGTCTTTCAGTTAATAACATTATAGACAGTTTTTGGACTGTTCTATGTTCCAGTTACCTTGTTGCTTGGCTGTTCTTTCTTTTATTTAGTTTTTTTTAAATACATTATTTTATGTAATCTGACCTACTTGTTATCTCCTGTGCCATTCCTGTTCATGATTTCAGATCAGTAGGGAAATCTGTGGCTTGTCAGATTTACTTAACTATTTTTTTTTTTTTAATTTTTTTTTCCCCTTTCTCTAGTAGGAGACAGCACATTCTTTAGCAGTTTCTTAAAGGACATTTTAGTGCACATCTTCCCACTAGCTGTTCTCCAGGCATTTACCTGCCTTGGGATCTTACTGCTGGTTCTCTGACACTGCAGACACCTGATTTCTGGAAATCCAGTCCTTTCTTTTTTTGGTGGGTATCCAGTTCTCACTGAATCTCTTCAGCAGAAGTGAGGAACAGGATTTTGACTTGTTTTTTGTGCCTTGGGGCAGTGGATGTTGCCTGGGATCTTTTCTCTCAGTATTTTGTCTCATTTCTGATGAGGCAAAATCCATGTATTTCACAGTTATCACAGGATCACTGATGTTGGAAAATACTCCAGTAAAATAAGCAAAACTTGTCAATGTTTCAAATCCATGTTCATAAGCCAGTGGTTCTCAAGGGTTTGCATTCTCTGGAGTGGTTATGAGCCCCAGTTGGAGAGGAGGAGCTTGCAGTGAGAATTCAATCAGAAATAAGGAAGTCAGGACACAAGCTGAAGTGGGAATTCCTGTTTAAAATCCCTCTGCAAAGCTCTCTGCATACCTTGATCAGGGAAAACTGGGAAAAGATGGATCACATTGGCAGCTCCAGAGCTATTGCCTTGATCCCCCTCTTACCTAATCTTCCTTTATAGAAGATGCATTTCTTTACTGTGTACTTTTGCTTTGGCTTTTGCATCTGGGGCTGGGTGTTACCTGCTGGTTCCCTGGAAGAAACAAGTCACTTCAGGGACTGCAGTGCAGGCAGCTGCAGGAATTTTTAACATCAGGGCACCTGTGGCAAGAGAAGGAGGTGAGTGTGTGGCTCTCTCCTGGCTCTGGATGGGCTCTGGGTTGATTTCAGCTTCCTTTGCTGTGGTATCCATTCCATAGGTAGGGTGTGAAGCCAGAAATCCAGTTTATCACTGTTCCACAACACATTTCACAACCAAATCATCCTGGGAGTTTAGGAAGTGGGATCTGTGGGCTGGGTTCTTAATGAACATCAGCTGTTCCTTAACTGAGGGAGATGATGAAAACTGAAAATTGTCTGGGGTGCCTTCCCTTGAGACCTGGTGCTTATTCTATCCTGTGACCTACAGTGTATCAGCTAAGCTATTTTACATCATTTTCCTTCCCCCCCCTATTTTTGTTTCCCTTAAAAAATGAAGATTAATGCCATTTTCCTCATTTATTTATTTGATTATTTGCCTTGATAATACTGGGCAATGAGAATGTCAGAAGAACAGCTTTAAATATTGAAGTCTGCAGGTTGACCTTAAAATCTGTTCCTTGGAAAGAATTCAAACTTTCTTGCTGATGGCTTTAATTCATTGATGCATCTTAATGGAAAATTGATTTTTTTTTTCCCCTCTGTGAAGATCACATTTACATATAAAAAATGGAAAATTATATTTTAAGGAAAGATTTGCTAACAAAATGAAAGCGATATCTTTGATGTATGCCCTGGATTTCAGGATTGGATATAATTTTCATTAAGCAAAGGGTCATGGTAATGCTGTCTCTTTTCCTCTCATTGAAGTCTGCTATATTGCAAGGAAGTGAGAGATAATTACTAGACATTATCTACTCTTGCTTGACAGAAAACTAACAAAATGAGGTGAGGTCTCTATACTTCAATAAAAAATCTGGGGTAAAAATGGGATATTGTTCAGGGAAGTTGGCTGGGTCACTCCCAATTGTCCTTTGCTGCAGACCTGTCCCTGTGAGTTTCCACAGGACACTTATCACAGCAGGACCTCTCACTCTTCTGTACCGGGGTTGAAAGTCTATCCCAACCTTTAAAATCTTTAAAGCCTTTTAAATCCCTCCTGTAGGTGGGGCTGCTGTTCCACCAACAGCTGTGCTCCAGATGTGCTGGAGCATCTGCTCAACTGCCACGGCCAGCAAGCAACCACCTCCTCTAGCAAACCAAACAATGCAGAGTGACCATTAGCTTTAAAATATTTTGTTTTATTAAATGTTTCAAATAACATAAACATCATATTAACAATTTTATGGCTGAGGTTCACGTAATTTGTGGTTGGATAATTTTATCTGATTTGAGAGCTCAAAAGGTTACGCCTTAACATTAGAAACTCTGTAATTAAGATTTATAACAGGAAGTTGTCTCGTAGCTAACAAGAGGATAGAAATAGCAGATAGAACCGTAGAAACTCTGGACAGTGGGAGAGTACATATTTTACTATAAACTGGGGCCTGCCAAGATCATGTAAGGACAAGAAACTTTTTGTAAGTGGCTTCGTGTTCATCTGGAAAAAACAATTCACAGTTGGCATTTAAGCAATAGAGAAAAGTGGGATAGTACATCTTTAATTATTCCCCAAATACACTTTATTTTTTGAATTTTCATTTTCTTTAAGTAAATCTGTACCACCTTCATACCAATATTTAGCACCATGTAAGGGGATGTTCACCACTTACCTTCTGGGGAATGTTATTTGCTCTGTGCTAGAAATAAGGGGTCCAATTGTACTAAAATTGTACTGAAAGTTCATCCTTGCTTTCAGCGGTAGAACGTCAACGCTGGCAGAGCAACAGCATGCTTTCAACCATGAAGCTGTAGCTTATTTACAAACAAAAGGATGCCCCCCTCCCTCTTTTCCCAGTTGCTTATTCATGATAATGACTCGATTAACAACTACAGGTTAGGTTCCCTTTACACTGGAAATGAGGGTTATGTTGTAATCGCTTGGTCGTGAGCTGAAGTGGAACAGGGCACACGCCAAACAAGCATAGCCTGGCACTTCTTCAGGGTGAGCTGCACTGCTTTTACCACCTCTGTTGTCTGGTGCTGGAAGATGCAGTTGTGCACATAGGCAGATGTACTCGTGTTTCCTTAGAAAATGTAAAAGAACACATTTCTGCAAGAGGTGGGTGATGGGCCAACAACCTGTGATATATCAGTGGGTCTCTTACCCCTCCCTATTGTGGAAGAATTGTTTCTTAACAAGGAACAGAGGAGGGTGGAGGGGTAAGAAATTTCATTTTAGTAACAGACATGCTGAAGATAAACAGTTTTGGTTGTCATCCAAAAGGCAGTTAAAACACAGATTAATTGCAGGGATTTGTTGTGGTTTGTTTTGTTATCACTGTTTAATTAGAACAGGATACTTGTTAATTGCAAGCTTCTGTCCATTGCTGATGGTGAAATGATATTCAGTGCTTCTTTCAGATATTTTCCCCAAGGCTTGGGTTTCTTCAGAGCACAAACAAATCCACTGAGGAGCACAAAGTAAACCATCACACATCAGCCACTGCTTGAGGTGAGGACAAGTTCGTGTGCCCAGCTCCCCGTGATGACAGTCACAACTGGCACTTTCTGAATTATGTCTGTGCTTCAGACAATCAGCTGGAAACATCTCAAGCCACAAGAAAAGGGATTAAAGATTCAAGTTCCCCTGCATGTTATGTGTGTGTTAAGACAACCTAACAGCTTGATCTGCCCCAGGCAAGGCCAGAGCTCTGGAGCCAGCTGCTGACAATGCTGTGTGGGCTATGAAAGGTCTCCAGAAGAGCAGACACCATCTGCAACAGCTCTGTTTTTCCAACCCAAACAACTCCTGCTGCTTTTTTGGGGCTGAGTAGCTTTTCTGTGACTGTTTCCTTCAGCAAAATGCTGAAGAGCCTTAAGATGTCACACCACTACTGTTTTGAGTGCAGCACCTTTTTGTGTGCTCAGAAAACCAGGTCTGGATATGCTCTGGGGAGCAAAAAAATACACCTCAGACTTGTGGGGACAATACAGCCTTGTGCATACAACTGTGAATGCCTTCAGGCATACTGTGAGGAATTCCTGGCATGAGTAGGGAAGGGGAAGAAAAAGTGGACACTTTACTCTCAGGAGAGCTGACTGATGTTGGTGTAGCAGCTCTGCACTTTTGACTTTTCTGAGACCCAGGCTTTTGTCTGTCACATGCACAGCCCAAGACTTACAATCCCCTTTACTGTTTCTTCTCTTTGTCCATAAGGCAGGCACTTTAAAAGACTTTCAGGATAAGTGTTGAAATTATTTCCTAAATTGTTGAATGGAAGTTTGTTTCAGAGTGATCTACAGTTTTGGCTTGCTTTGTTTTTTAGCCTTTCCTATGAGGACTGCAAGCTGCCTGATGACTCGATTATGTAACTGAGGGAATGCACTATTCCTGGAGGAATCCCTGCAGCAACCTGCCTCAGCCTCACCCAGGTAGCAAAGTACAATGCCACAACCTTCACCAAAATATTGCTGTGGCACCACTGGACCAGGGAATGTTGGTCCCCAGCCCCTGACACCTTTCCAGCCCTGAAGCTGGAAAACACACACTCAACAACCAGTTTCACTACAGGAAGCACATTTCCAAGGCAAGAGCTTCAGAAATTTTCATCTTTGTAAACCGGGTGCTTGACCTATTTAAGCACAGATCAAATTTAAGCACAGATCAAAAGCAGTGTGTGACAAACACAGAGCCCTGCCATCCTGGACACCACATTTCTGGTCAGGTTTTCTGCTGCAGGCATTCTTTGGCAATTGCTTGGAACCAGACCTCTGGGGAATACAGGGCAAGATTAATTCCTTTAACCTTTAGAAAGATTTCTGAACCAGCTTGAAGTGCTCAGGTATAAATACACTGTCATAATTTGCTCTTACCTTCAGTAACAAAACCAAGTATAAGTTTTGAGGAATGTCAGGTTTGCAAATAATCTCCTCTCGTCAGCTCACAAAAGAGCAACTGTGTCACTTTGTTGTGTTTTTTGTGTAGCATTACTTTTTCAGACAGCTGGCATGACACAAGACTAGATAAACTGGGTGCTGCATTGAAGACTGATCATCTTAAAAGTGCTTATTCAGTGTTATCTGAATAAAAAATATTTCGGTGTAAGATTTGACTCTGAAAATCTGGCAACAGTAAAATTTGTTGCTGTTGTTGCTACTTTGAAGAAGTAGCACAGAAATTTCCTCTGCCCCCACAGGAATTTACAATTCAGTACAAGAAACAAGGATCTCCAACAGCCACGAGCATTGGGAAGGTCCCTGGCTTCCTTTCTAAATTGCAATTTAATTCTAAAACTCTGAAAAATAAAATTCTGAAAATTCTAAACTGCAGGGAAAAGTATGTTAGCTTCACAGTTGCCTGACTGTTCTTACAGAGAAGTCAAAGAATCACAGAGCTGCTTAGGTCAGAAAAGACCTTTAAGATCATTAAATCCAACATTTAACCTATTCTTGAGAAAAACAAGTTTCAAACTTTTTAATGCCTGCTGACAGGAGTGGCAGCAGAACAGGCCCAATGTTGTTTCCTCCATGTGTGTCTTTACACTTTCTTTGCCAGTGGAAATGATCAACTGCAAAGTGATTTAGCTGTAATGGAAGCCCAATATCAGGCTGCTTTTCAGCTACAGGGAGAGAGATTTCCTGCAGGGGAAAAACAGACCTATACTTCAAAAATAATGACGGGTTTCTGTATTCTTCTTCCAATTTTTATGAAGTCTGCTCTTCATTCTCAGAGTTAATACAGCATTTTTCAAGACCCCAAAAATGTTCCAAGCAAATGTGATAAATGCAAGACCAGGAATTTTTTAATAGACTGAAACCTTAACCACAGGGAGAAAAGAAGACCTCTCTGTAAGAAAGCAGCTTGTGAGTGAGCAGAGTTAACACAGGTGCATGAATTCTATGTGTGCCTTCAGGTGTGGCTTGAAAGCATCAATCCTCAGCAGCAATACAAGACAAGATCTGAAAACTGTTCCATGTGTTAACTGGCCTCATGTGACTGATCTTTCCCCCCCTCCTAAGTTTTGAAAAGGTGCAATCCTGTTTTTTTCAATAAGGAACCATTTCACTGAATGAGAATGAAGGAACAGCTGCTTTAGGAAGACCTCTTACAGGTTAATTTCCTTGGGTGGGTCTTCTCTGGTGGCATCTTTGTCTTCCAAGGTTGTGGTTTAAATTTGCCTCTTTTGAGGAAAAAGGTGGGATTAAGATAGCCTAGAGAGTAGTAAGTGGGAAGACAATGACTTTGGTTAATCCTTGCTCTTGCACATCAGACTCCAGATGAGAGGTCCCCGCTTGACCTGTTCCTAAAGCTTCAGTTATGGCTTTAAAAATTGGCCTGGTCCTGTGGAAGAAAGACCACCATGTATTAAAGCATTAGTTAAAATTAAAAAGGTGAGCATGTAACAGTGCACAATAAATGCCAGCTGCTGTTGGAGGGTGTGGATTTTTTTCTGCTACTTTCAGACCCCGATGCCCACAGTTGCTGATTAGAGGAGATGGAGGTCCTTCTGGAAGAGGCTGGTTGCTGATGGATGGCTTCAGTGCCTGAGGGTGCTGGATGCCCTGAAGTAGGACAGGAACTTGTAGCAGAGGCTCACCACAAAGTACCAGATGTTTCGAGCCATCTGCGACCTGGCGATGAAGATGCGCCAGATGATGACGAGGAGGGTGGTGTTGAACGCGTACCGGATGTTCCTCAGCCTGGGGAAGAGGCATATTATCAACAAAACACACCAACAACAAGAAGCTCACCAGCCCCCTGCATTTCCTACAGGTAATTCAGGAATAAATCCTATTTATACGTGGCCCTTGGGCTTTTTGCTGTTCCTATTTTAGTGCTGGAATCCTTGATCTTGGCAAGGACTGTGCTGGAGCTGGAGCACAGTGAATAGTTTGTGGTGTAGGTGAGAGAGATGTACTGGAATTCTCTCTTGTTTTGCAAGCTCATTTCAAACCAGAGCAAAATCATATGGAGAGGTTTTTCTTTAGGACAGTCTGTGTCCAATGCTTTCTGCTTTGGTTTCACTGCCTACCTCCCATTTTGCAGGATTTGGGGCAGGCTAGAGAACCTTCACAGGAGTTGACAAGCAAGGTTCTCTTATTTGGGTTTTCTTATCTACCCTGTTTTTAGAGTAGTGAAATTACTAATTAGGGTAATTAGAGTAGTGAATTACATTAGTAGTAATGATCATAAATGGCTGCAATACTGCCCCACTGGGATTTTTTATTTTTTGGGGGGAGTGGGTTAGTTTACAGCATCCATTTTTTCAATTACTGAATTCTTGAGATCCTAATGATCCAATCTTCTTTCTGTTAAGCAAGTTTCTGCAGTTCTCTAATGCTCATTTTTCCCCCAGTGCTTGACCAAGGGAAAAAAGACACCTAAAGATCTCAAGAGTTGTTTCATTTTAATAAGAGCCCTTTTATATTAAGGTAAACTTTATCACTGCACCACAGCCCACAGTCCAAGGCAGTCAGTAGCCCATTCCTGAGGTCTTTATAAACCTCCTAAAAATGATCCAGGAATGATGAACTTGTTTTAGATTCCTTACTATGGCAAACTATTCCCTTATTCTATGTCTGTAAAAACTGACAAACCGCTGTGATAAGAATTAAGTTAGTTATCTCCATTTTAATCAATAGTAATAATTATTATTTTGCAACGTAGCTAATTTATTTTCCCCCAAGGTAGCCAGGAGCTCTTATCTTTGTCCCTGGGTGTGACTTACTTGCGTAGATGCTGCTTTGCTGCTGGAATTCCAGCCATGTCCTCATTTAGCAAGTACTTCTTAGCACCTATGCAGTAGCTCTCGATGTACTCTGACCAGTGCAGCTGGCGAACATCAAAGTTGTATAACTGGGATTTAAAGACAAAAAGCAAAAGCTGAACACCAGAGCTCACAACCAGTTCACTTTGAAGCATCAGTTCTTCATTGATCTCTGTTCCTGACCAGGCCCTCTCTCTGAAATGCTCAAAACCACCAAGTTCCCAAACACTGCAAGACTGTGTTTCACAGCTGCTGATTAAAGTCCCACCCAGCTGGGAATCTGGGCAAAGCAAGCAGAAATGTAGTGCTAGCTGGCAGAAAAGAAAGGTGTTTATCTTTCAGGTGGCAACTTTTCCATAAATACATATATTTGTACACACACACACACACAGAATCATGGAAGAAAAGTGGCATTCCACACAGGCAAATGGATTCAAATGAAAACCTTCACACAGTTTTAATGTGTCACCAGAATTAGGTGTAAATAAATTAACTGGACATTGAGTCAACAGGTGCCTCTGCATCAGTGTTACTCTCAGCTGTGCTGCATTCTCTTGTGGCAGCTAGATCAACAGAAGTCTAGGAAATGGGTCACTTTGGCAGAAACGGAATCTGGTTGCAGAGCCAACTACCTCAGTTCATTTTAGGTGCTCATACTGGACAAATTGTTAGCAAGCTTTCAGGCAGCTGTCTGTCTCTTAGAGCAAAGAAAGGCTTTGTAGAGAGGAAGAAGTTTTCACAGAATAGGCTGGGTTGTAAGGGACCTGAAAACATTCTCCTGTAATAAATGGAAAGCTGCTAAAATAAATAAATTATTTCAGATTAAAATAAATTCTAATCATCTACATATCATTTAAAAGCTCAATAATACACCAAAAAAATAACTGCTGCAGATGAACAGAATCTGAGACATGCAACCCATATTCAAGACATTTACCTTCTTGTCCTCTGTGTTAAGGTGACTCATTAACATATTCATATTATCTGAAGACCAGTTCCAGGACTGGGTGGAGAAATACTGCAGGAGTGTCATAGACTTGTGCAGCCGATTGATGATCTTCATCATTCTGAAACAACAGGGAGCATCAGAGGTGAGCAGGAAGTCTGACCTTATGTAGAAGCTGCTGGTTTGTGTTTCCACCAATCCAGGTGAATAAACACTGCAATTCCTCCTGAGCAGTGCCCTGCTACTCACTAGGCTGAGAACTTGCTCAGCAAATCCAAACTGCTCCAGCTGAGCTCTTTGAGCCCAGACCTACCCAGCTTTTATTGCTGGCTCCAACATGAGAGCAAATATGTTTGCCACTGATGTCCAACTCACTGGTCTGACCTAAGGGTTGGAAGCTGCATCTACCTCATGTCCTGCTGTGGAGGGAAAAGCCCATCTGAGCTAGTATGAAGTCTGCACCCCAAAGGTACAGTGCCTTCTGATCCCAAGGTAGATACTTCTCTTTCTGCCACAGGAATTCTCTTCTGCTCCCAAGCCTGAGCTGTGTACTGAAGCAAGGCTCTGAGTTTTGGTATTACTTCCAGTATTTGGTGACCACATCTGCAATACGGACACTGAGCTCAGAAGTCATTTGCTCAACTTCCGTTTTGAGACAGAACCAAAGAATGAAAGAGTGGTTTGGGTTGGAAGGTACCTTAAAGATCATCTTGTTCCAACCCCTGTCATGGATAGGGACACTTTCCACTAGCCCAGGTTGCTCAGAGCCCCATCCAACCTGGCCTGGAACACTTCCAGGAATGGGGCAGCCACCCTGCTTCTCTGGGAAACCTGTGCCAGGGCCTCACCACCCTCACAGGGAACAATTTCTTCCTATATAATCTAAATGTACTTTCTTTCAGTTTGAAACCATTCCCCCTCTCCATCCTATCATTATGCTCCATGGATGAGAGTCCCCTTCTTTCCCACCAGTCTGCTTAAAGTACTGAAAAACTGTTACCAGGGTTTAATAGGTACCCATGTGCCTTCTCTTCTTAAGCCTCAGCAGTCCTGGCTCTCTCAGCCTGTCCTCACAGGAGAGGTGCTCCAGCCCTCAGACCATCTTTATGGCCCTCCTCAGGACCCACTCCAACAGCTCCATGTCACTGTTGTCTTGCTTCAGACACATTACTGCTTGAGGATTTGGGAAATGTAGGCTCAGACCCTCTCATGTGTCTTGGCCTTTTCTTACTAATATTTTTACAGAAAAGTGGATGACAGCAATGGTGTCCTACCCTGCAGGATTATTTTAGTTGTCCCAATGGTCATGAATAAAAAAAAGCCTCTGGCAGTTGTTTTAAAGTGTGATGTCCAGGGCTCGGTGAATTCTGACAGGACACCATGTCCTCTCAGACTGGGTAAGGGCAAGAGAAAGCATTAAAAGGCTGATTTTCGTGGAAAAACAAGAGCTGTTTTCATGTGAAATATTGAGCTGCCCAGAGGGTAACACAGTTGCTGTGACAAATCAAGGGTGGCAGTCTGGGGGAGAATGGTGCCAGGCTGGCCTGTCCCCACGCAGACGTGACTGCCACGGCGATAAACACCCGGCACAGCACAGAAAGACACAATGAGTCCATCAGCTCAGAGCGGAACTCTGCAGCTCAGCCAAAGCAACTGGAAGGAGCACTAAAACCTTAGACAGGCACTCCTTCTTAAAGTGGCTTTCATTTTAGAAGCAAAGCAGACCATCGGATTAAAGGCACCTTCATTCTGAATAATTATGTGCATGCTGACTGAATGCAGTTTATCTGACCTGCTTTAAAAATATTTCAGATTAATCTTCCTGTGTAGGGCAAGCACCATGGGGCAAAGCTTTGTGAATATTTTAATACCTTTTAGGAACTGGGAAAAACAAATTATGCAGCTAGATTGGAAAGATCTGAAGCTGCCCCTCAAGCTGACTCCCCAAAATCTTTAAAGTGCTTAGGACTAATGGGAACTACCAGAACAAAGAAAGGATAAGAAAATAAACTCTTTAGTATATGGAAAAAATTCTTCCCTGTGAGGGTGGTGAGGCCCTGGCACAGGTTGCCCAGAGCAGCTGTGGCTGCCCCATCCCTGGAAGTGTCCCAGGCCAGGCTGGATGGGGCTCTGAGCAACCTGGGATAGTGGAAAGTGTCCCTGTGCATGGCAGGGGTGAAGGAAACTGGATGATCTTTAAGGCCCCTTCCAACCCAACAGTGTGTGATTCTATGATCTGAAGAGGTGTGTGTGAAATCCGTGTTTTGTGTCAACTGCCTGAGCTCAAATGTTGTGACCACATTCAAAACACTGACTAATAATTTGTATGAAGGAAAGGTCATCTGAAAAACATTAACTGAGTAGAAATATGGCAAAGATTTCTTACAGGAAGTTTCATCCTCCATTGAGGAGGAACTGAGAGGAATAAATCAAGTATTAGCTCTCACTTCAGACATGCTTTTTGTCTTCTAGAAAACTGTTTACAGCAATGATTTCTTTATTTGTTCTCATACAGAGCCTTGCACAAGCAGACTCTCAGGTGAGACAGGATGGCCCCAAGAGACTACTAAGGGTATAAACCACATTATGCTCTGAGTCATGGATGGATGTGCAACACTTACAGCAAACCATTTAGGGCAGTTTTACTTGGTATCTGGAAATTTATGTGAAATGAGCTTACATCTAAAAAGGCTATTTTTCTTTTTTTATTTGATGTGGTTTATTGCTCTTAGACCATAAAGGTCTGATATTGAGGTAGCTGGGTAAAAAAAAACAAACAATGTGTTGCTACTGTGCTTTCTACCACATTGCAGCAATACCTGGATGAGCTGAAGTAGTGTGTAAAAAGAAAAGGAGGATTATATTAAAAAAAAAAAAAAAAAGAAGACTCGGAAAACTCCCAACTTCATTGGAGAGCTGTCTTTGCTGAGGCTGCAAATCTTAAAAGTTCAGAAGATCATGCTGAGGTCTGTTTTGACATTTACCTACAGCATTGCAGGCATTGTCCACTGGTTAATTATGCCAATCAGCTCCATGAAAAGAAATGTCAATTGCAACAGCAGTGCCAAGATCTTACTGCTGCCCATTTCAACAAACATTGGAGATTCCAGCCTCATTTTTAGTTTACCTCTATTTCTAGGGTAATTCTTTCCTCTTGGAAAACTGGAAGTCTTTTTACAGACCAATCTGCTTCCAAAGCAGAGTATCAGGAAAAAATCAGAGGGATTTCTTTGCAAACAGCTGAAGCCAGCTTTCTAGCTAGCAGAGGAGCACAAGAGCAGCTGACATCAACACAGCACTGGCATCTTGTTCTCACACTGCATAATAAATCCTCCTCTGTGATGGCAGGGAATAAAGGAGGACAATGTCTGGAGTAACATTACTTACAAGAAGATTCCTTCCACATGAGACATGGATATTGCTGTTCCTCCAAGCCATACCCCTGCCAGGGCTCAAATACCACCCGGAACAGTGAACTGCCCTCCTAAATACAATTAGAATTTAATCATACCCAGAAACAACTGCTTCCTAGATTTCAGGCCAGTGCTGGAAACAGCTACTTTGGCATCTGATTTATGGGGGGAAAAAAAATTGTTAGCTGGTATGTTCTAAACCTTGCCAGTCTCAAGTCCTTATGCAAGCTCATGCCAGATAGGGGTGATCCCACTGGAAAGCTGAAGTGGTAGAGATCTGGATACAGGGAAGACAGAAAACTACCAGTCCTCCTCTGCCTTGGGAAGCTCTGAAGTGTGTTAAACTGAGTTCAAAAATGTGCTGTTCTCCAGGTGATGGGAAGGGTGTGAGCCTGAGGCTGTGCTTAGCTACAGCCATGCATTTTCCTCAAGAGAAAGAGAGGGGAAGGAACTCAAGGACTCCAGTTCTCATCACTGTGCTCTCCACAGGAGCAGAAGGCATGCAGGAGGCTGAGGGGGCACCATTCCTTACCTGGGCTTCCTCCCCGTGAGCCTCATGTAGAGGTCGTAGAGGATGGCAGGTGCCTTGTGGCTGACAGTGATCCAGTACTGGTTTATCAAGTAGCTGGAGGTCATGTGGGCGTTGGGGGTTCGGAAGGCCTGCTCCAGGGGGTTCCTTTTGAACGTGGACATGACGTACTGCCCTGCAAGGGAACAGGTGTTTTTCACTTCCACCTGGGCTGGAACCACAGTGCAGCACAGCCCAAGCTGTTGTGCTTCACACCTCCAGCTCACAGCTCTCTGAACTGTGTCAGCAGAGCTTGGACCAGCTTGTCCCTTCTGCCATGAAAATTGATGACTCCCCATCTATTGCCTGTTTGAAACCTAATCCTTCTCCACACTTAACACTGGCAGACAAAAACCTCCTTGTCAAAGCACCAAAACATAAAGCAGGAAAAGCAGGCAGCTCTAAGAGCTTCAAGGAACTGCAGTTCTGCTTTCACCTGCAGCAGATGTAAAAAATATTGGTTAACTACTAACATTTCTTTAGATCACTGAAAGCAAACTTTGATCTGCCAGCATAAAAAAAAAGAGACATTTCTAATTTTCAATCAGATTTTCCAAAGAGCTGATGTCTGAGTTAGTCTGCCACTTACACAGGGTGATATCTTTAGAAGGACTTCATTAATCCTTTCAAACCACATCTGACCCACACCACCAAATGTCTGCCTGTCTTCAGAAGACCTCTGGATGCTCTAAGGCAGCAAACTCTCCTGCATTCTTGACTCAAAAACAAATGATAGGGTGGGAATCTTCCCTTCCCTTTGCATGCTAAGGCACAAACTATGCTGGGTCTGATTCTGAGCTCTGGCAATGGCACAGTGCCACAAAGTGGCATCTAGATGTGCATATCTGGGGCATTTGCATATTGCAGAGGCTTAATAGTGCTGCAGTAGTTGAGTGTAAGACTATCATCCTAGGGACTGATAAACAGATGGTGCTCCTATTCCTGAGCACCAGCAAGCTCAAGAAAGAAGAATATGTGGGCTTTTTTCACTTTCTGAAAAATTGATTTGAGAGTTAACAACATCAATCTGTGCTCATATTATAGTTTAGTCTCTAAGCTTATGTTACAAATAGAAAATCAGATGAGAATTTGTGAGCCACAAGAAACATCCAGATGATCCTCAGATAAGCAGATTCCATTTGTAACGTTCAGACAGGACCCTCCAGTATCTGTGGTCAGCTCATTACTGCCCTTCAAGTAGTGACTTTTGCTGTACTTCTTCTAAGAACCCCAAACCAGAAATTTGTCACCTCTAGGAGCTATTGCAATGACTTAGTGGATGGATGGTCTTTCCTCTGCAACCTCAACACAAAAATGCACCAGCAAATCCTACAACTCAAAGGCAGGTTCTGCAGGGGGAGAATGAGACACAGGTCTCATCCAGGTAGATTATCAAGAATAAACTGAACTTAATTTTTGTCAAGCTGAACATCATTTTCCAGCCCGTTTTAAGGTTTAAATTTGAGGAGAAACTGCAAAATGTACTTTACAAAGTCAGACTAATCAGATTCACACTGCACCAGAGCAGAATATGCTTCTTCAGATAAAGATTTAGTTGTTTGACCACATTTTTGTAACAGCAGTGAAAGTAATGAGAAAGTAAGGGAAAAGAAAAACCCCAAGGCATATAGCATTATTTGGAAAAGAAATAAATCAGTTAAGTTGCCTTTTAACACCAGGAGTTTTTATGTGTGTCTGAGGAGCTTTAGAATGAACTGCTCTGCAATGAATGTTTAAGCATAAACTCTCTTCTCTTCTAGATCCTTCTCCTCCCTCCAAGCTCATCACTCAAAGCATCACCAACTCAGTCACTTTTGTTCCTAACCCTTGATATACTCAGCCTAATTCAGCCTCAATTTCTCTGTTTGATCTTTCTCCCCTTGAACAATCCCTACTCTCTTGTGTCCCCCTGTCACTCCTAAAGCAGGTCCTGGTGTCACTTGGCCTAACCAGGTATCCCAGGCCTTCCCCTCTGCAAATCCCTGCCTGCTTTGCAGGAAAATGCTCAGTTCCACTCCAGGTGACTCCCATTCACCTCCCTGGTTTCTCAGCGGCTTCCAGACACTCAGGACCCTCCACCCTGCTGACCAGTCACATACCCTGATTCCTTGAACAGAAAATGTCTATTTCCCAAAAATAAACTGGTAAGAGACTGAATCGAGGATTCAGACTGTACAGCTGCAATCAGAACATCATGATGCAGTAAATCTTTCCCAGACTCATTTCCTCAGCTGTGCAGCATCTTTAAAGGCAGAATTTTGCACTTTAATACTCCATCCTAATTCTCTGCAGCATTCTGCTCTCAGGAAAACTGTGACTACAACATGTGGTAGAAAGAGCTTTCGTAGTGTCACCCAAGGAGAAAATTTTGCCTTCAGTTCCACCACACAGCTGAGCTGTTCATGGAAGCTGCTGCTGCTGGACCCAAATGATTTCATGGCTAAATCCACAGTTATAAGCAGAGGAACAGAATAAAATCAATGACAATGCACTAAGACATTGCTGTTTTCATCAGTAAATTTACACTGAAGAAGGGTTAAGAAAGGCAAACCTCAGAAAGTGGTGCTATGGTGGCTTTTGCTGAAGTAGAGCCTGTGAAGAGCTTTGCATTCACTCCTGTGAAAAAGCCACAGATCTGTGACTAACCACGACATTTCATTTTTCATTAAAAAAAAAACAAAAGCCAGGAACTTGGTGTGATGTCCTCAGCACTCAGCCAATGGCTGAAACCTCCTCCCTGCTAGGCCAATTGATCAAATATCATGGTTAAGACATCTATTCTGTAAATGCAATTATGGTCTCATTCTCTGCTGACTTAGCTTGCCATGTCAATAATGCAAGGGGAAAAGCAAAGCAAAGGCTGAGAGATGGAGTGGCCAGCCTCCTGTATTTAAAAACACAAAGATATGAATGCAGGGGCATTCATTGCAGACCCATTGCAGCTAGGTCCCCAAAATGCAGTTTGAATGGCAGACACCAAATGCCACCGAAATTGTGGAAACCAATTCTTCAAAGTGTAAGGAACACCATGGATGTTCTCCATTTAAATGAGACCTTACCCATTTCGCCCCAGAAGAAAGGGTTGATTCCCCCTGTTGTGCAGTTGTACACCAACAAGTTTTTTGGTCTGGAAAACAGAAAGAAGTGTTATTTTGAGATGTGAAGAAAAACTCCATTTCCTAGGGAAGGGAGTACAAAGTCAATCAATTTCAAGAAAACTCCTGGTTTAATACCAAACAAAGTTTGCATTTTTTGGTGTGGAACTAAACATGGATCACACTGGTTTTATTTCTTCCTTCATCATAAATCAAGAATTAATAAAATAGTTTTCTTGACCTAAGCCTGCCTTGCCAAGGGTGTCAGGTGATGACATCAATAAAGCATTTTCCTTACTGCATACTTGAAAACTGCACAGTTTTAATTTGGTGGATTTCTTAATAATGCTTTGAGGGGGAAGCTGGTGAGCTGCTCTTCAAGGTCCTTTCAGGATCCTTATTTAGCTTTCTGGATGTAGCTCAACCTTCAGCTCAGAGGGCTTACTCTTGTCTTTGAGAGTAAAACACTTCTGCCTTTTATTTGCCTGGGTTTGATTTCTCAGAGTTGCATAAGCCTCCAGAATAATTCATCTGGTTTATTCTCTGTACTCCTACCTAATGATTAAAAGCCAGGCCAGAGGTCCACAGGAAAAGACCTTAAATCCTTAATATCACTTCTACATACTCTTCTCAACAATGCAAAGAAGGGAGATTTTTTAGATCATATAACCTATAAGCCCATAATATATTTACATTGTGCAGTGTTTTCCAAGGAAAACACGCAGAGCTTTTTTACCAGGAAAACCCCAAGAAGACACTTGAAAAGCAACTCAATGAAAGGAGGCCCAAAAAACCACTGCTGCAAAGCTCTTGGCCTTCAGCAGAGTGACTTCTGAGAAGTGAGAAATGGGTCTCACCCTTAGCTGTAGAGATTTCCTAACTCTGAACCCTGCCTTTACTGCATCTTCTACACTCAGTCCTCGTCCACCCACAGGGAGAAAACACCAACCGGAAAATCAATCAACCAGCCTCTTGCACTGGTTTTTTATCAGCTCCTGGTTCCCTTTGAAGTGCTGCTGCAGGGAGCAAATATTCCAGGAGCGTGGGCAAAGAGGAATTCTAGGAAGAGGGATGCTCTCCCACCTGTGCACAGCCGTGTACCACCCGGCTGCCAGGGTCAGGTTGATGGCGACGTCGACGGGGATCATGTCGGCCACCGCTTCGTTGTTGGCAATGACGGTCCTCAGGATCCCTTTGCCTGCCTGTGGGACACAGGGACACAGGGAAAACAGTCACCCACCTCAGGCTGGGCTGAGATTTAGCTGGCAGGGCTCCAGCTGGCACTGGGCACGGACCAGCACCACACAATTTTTTTTTCTTCTGCGGGTTATTTGGTTTCTGTGACAACAAAGATGGATCTCCTGTGGTTCCCACCACTGTCCTGCATTTTCAGAGGATGCCTGGAAACATGATGATGTCTGTGCTGTGTACAAGAAAAGCTGGGACTCTTAAAAGCTGGACTCATATTTAACTCAATATGAAAGAAATACCTGAGGAAAGAAATGTATCTGATTTGCTGCTGTAAAGTTCCCTGTGATGCCTGAAAGTTACATTTCCTTAAATGACACAGGCAGGCAGAGGTCTGAGTGTCCCTCAGAGACTTTGGAAATTACAGCAGTAGGATTTTTGAAAAGCTGACTACCTTTCCTTTGGATGTATTCACGTTCTCCTCTTTTCCAAAGCAAAGACACAGGGGATGGCTCCTGCCTTGAAGAGCACATCACCCACCAAAACTCAGTAAAAGGAATCAGTGCAAATACAAACCAAAAAGAAGAAATAGGCAAGAATGAAAAATTTTCATCCTGCTTTGGTTGGAAGTGCATTTTTCAGGGGATCAGGCCCCCCAAAATATATACATTTAATCTGAATGGTTATCAAGGGGTTTCCATGATGACCAGTCAGGCTTTGGAGGTTTCACAGGAGAGACATGGCAACAGCATGGCAGGCTGGATCAGAGAGGACAAGGCAGAATACAGAAACATGGGGGTGAAATGGGATAAAGGAACTTTACTTGGTGTGTCACAGATGAGGGCTGAACACAGCACATTAGAGAAGAAACCCCACCGGCAGAGTCAAGGGTGCAATCAAGGTATTTCTCATGTGGGAAAAAATGCAGTGAAGCTGAGGAGCCAGGCGAAAAGCTGAGAGGATAAAAGTGCTGGTGAAGCAAGGAGGGATAAAAGCTCCTGTAATTCAGAGCTGTGCAAAAACAGAGGGGAAGGACTGAGTGAAGGAGCAAAAGAGCATTTGCTACAGATCCATCAATATTTAAAAGTTAGGGCAAAGGAAATGTTACAGCTTTTCTTAAATTATTTTCATACAATCTGCAACTCCAATTTCATTATAAAATAGATTAAATTTTCATACACCAACTAAACAGGAAATGCCCAGTTGTGGAAAACCCCTTGCCTTGAAGTCTGAGGAGAGAAACATGTCATTAAAAAAGCATTTAAGGCTTGCTATTAACTTGTAAAGCACATGCCACTGTCTAGTGGTCATTGGTGGATTTTAAGAGACACTGTATCCCCTCTTTGGGAGTGTTTATCTTTCTGGGTCTTTTTGGTGGCTCTTCTCCTCCTTTCCCCTTCTGCAATCAGAAGTGTTTGTTGCATTTCACAGCTTGCAAGTAAAGGAATACCACTTGTGACTGATTTAATTTTCATCAGGAACTAGGACTGATGGGACTTCTGAGCAGTCCCATCTCATCCTTGGTGCATTGGGCAAAGGGATCACAGACTCTGTGCAAGATTCCCCACATGGCTCACTCCATCCTCCTCAAACCTGTGTCATGCATTGAATTCTGCTGCCCTAAGCTGAACTGTGGTTAGGCTCAGACACAAAAACTTCAACTTGCAATGTCACTATGATTTTCTTTAGGCTCTTACTACTGGGTTTTCTCAAGGGAAAAAAAAAAAAAGACAGAAAGAAACAAAGGAGGCAACCAAGCTCAACTCTGAATTTTCCACTGCTATGAACACATGCCCACTAGAGACCACTGTGTAATCAACTATCACATTTTCACACTGAAGATCTTGCTGAGATCTTCAAAATGAGGATGTTTGATGGATCTGCTGCAAAATGTGTTCAGAGCAGCATGTGATGGTCATACACACATGAATGATTTCGAGATTTCCTATGCTTTGTATTTAACAAAGGCTTAAGTTTTTAAGGTTACTTTTTACATGGAAAATGGTTCAGTGGTACTTCTGTCAGGTGTGGCTTGGTTTCTATTTATAGATGCTGACATTTTTCTCTCTAGTGAAATAGAAGCTACTGCAAAGTGAAGCCTCCACAATAATTTCCTGGTTAGAGTCTGATGTTTCTGGACAGCCTCTCAGCTGAGGTGCTTTGGGGCCAGTCACTGTCCAGACCACAAATTAAACCAGTTGTGCCCTACAGCTTCACTGCCTTGCAGGGAGGAAGGTCTTTGCATGTAATAGGGAACAGCAAGACAAAAATGCCTTAATTACACTCCAGCGGAAATGTAATTAATTTCATTTTGTTCCTCAATCAACAAACACAGCTCCCCACAGCAGCTGGAGCAACTGTAGGCGAAAGAAACATAATTAGATTATCAACAACAACTCGGACTCCCATATTTCATGAATATTTAAAAGAAATGTGTCTATTTATGGAATGAAATGATCAGACTCAAACACTGCAAGTCAGGAAAAAAAGTATTCGCAAGATCTGGAGTCCAGATTCTGCCCAAGTGACATCAAAGATCATCTGAACCAAATCTGAATCTGGAGGAATGTTTTCCCTATTAGGGTGAGCTTGGTTAGAAGCTGAAAATGAGTATTTTGGTATGGAGGGACACTTGAAATGCACAAAACCAAACCACTAAAACCACTTCCCTTTTGCTTTTTTCAACACTTAATTAAAACAAATAAAGCTACTCATCTAATAATCACAGTTTAAAATACATTTGGCCAGGAGAGCTGCTTGTACTGACACAACTTTCAGGTAATCAAACTGATGCAGCACTCAGATGTTTAAGGGTTCATTTTCAAACAATTCGCCACATTCAAGCACATTAATTATTGTACTTATTAATACTTATTAATACCTCTCTTCAGAAGAAAAGTCTTGGGTCCCTAATAATAAACACTTTTCCCTTCTGAAAAACATTCCAAACAACTTTGTCTCTACACTCTGCATCCTTGTCATTGTTTTTTGTCTTTTTGTTGGCCAAATCTCAATGTAGTTACAGACCACGTTTCATCACCTAAGGGCTCAGTGTAGATGACACAAATTTCATTGTCTCTTCTACTATACTGCAAAACCTTAGAGCTTCAAACCTGGACCAAAAAATACCACCTCCTTTTCAAATCTCAGTGCAAGTCTAATCTTTTATATAAAAAGAGAAGTCATTTCCCACAGTGAAACTAGGATCTCATAATTTTTGCTTTCCATGGAGCTAACCTGGATCTAAAGATATAGGCTGCATCTGCATACAAAACCTGGCACAAGGTTTCTTGCAAACCAGTCCTGGATAAAATTTTTGACAGATATCATCATCAATCATCATATGATTAAAAAAAGAAACTAACTTAAAAAAAAAAAAAAAAAAAAAAAAAAAAAAAAAAAAAAAAAAAAACAAACACCCAAAATAATGTTTGTGTCAGTACTAAAGTTAGAACCTGACACATGAAAATGTAAGAAGTGCATCTGCAAAATTAACGAATTGCAAAACATTCCTTGATCTTGATAACATCATGAAAAAACCCAGAAACCAGGACAAGGTGCTGGGACTAGAGCAGGGAGGCAGTACAAACTTCTTGAGTTGTCACCAAGGAATAGAAGGCTTTTTAAAAAGAAACCGTGACATGACTGGAAGTCAATCATTTGTAAACATAAACTCTGAAAGGTATAGATGGAGTTCAGATGAAAGCATTATTTGTCCTCTGCACTCCATAACTGTAATAGTTTCTATTTATGATCTACTTCAGATATAAATGGGCATTTTTAACAAGATCATATCTGGATTTTATTCTGCTCTTCTATGATTGCAGACCACTAATCCTTTTATGCACTGCACCAGTATGATTAGAACATAGTTTTGACAAAGTAATGAAGTGGGATAACTCATACATGAACATAAATATCTGCCCAGAGCTATACTGCATTATGGATTGACAGAGAGACCTAAGGCAATGATTTTAGTTTAGAAAAAAAAAATTATAAGGCAGGAGAAAAGGTATGCAACTTTACTCTTTTCATGTATTAATTATAATGATTATTTTCATCTTACAGAGAATATTTTACCAAGTTAGGAAAAAATATGGTGAATTATCCATGTAACTGGCAGAGTCTGACTCAATCATAGACATTATTTAGGTGTAGTCTGTACAGGGGAGAAATCCTGTACAAAGCAGTGCCAAGTGGGAGCCATAATCTTTGGAATTGTGGAGGGATAACAAGTTACAGCAGTGGATTTAGAAACAATACACACAGGGACAAATGGAAGGATAAATTCTGCTGCCTTGTATTGACAGTGTGGTAACCTGGCCTGGAAAACAAAGTTGTGTTAAAAGATTTCAAGCTGTGACACCTGTGCTTATCTCCATTTCAAGGATACATTTTTTGCCATTTTTTTGAAAATCTGGCCAAATGTGTCCAAATCTCTAGTTTTTTCAGAGTTTTTAGGAACTGCAATTCACATTTCAGTGAACCAGCAACACGAATACTCTCAGTGTTGTTTTCTGAGCTCAACACAAACAGACCATCCTCTGGGTGCTATCAGCTGACAAATGTGTGGCAAATGTGTGACATCTTTCTCCCAGGCTCAGAAAACTCCTGTGGCCCTTGACTGCACACAGTTTCTAAGTGGGGCTGTACAATAACATCAGAATTGCTATTTTAGTAACTCAAACTCTGCTTAAAGAGGAGCTTAAACAGTAACCAGACTTACCGCAATAAATATTCCACTGGTCCCGTTGAAGTTGTCAATCCAACCCTGTGGAAAAGAAGAATCATTAGTGTTCCCTTCAATGATATATATAAATGTAAGCCTTGCTTACACAGGCTTCTAAATGATGACAGTGGTGTGGTGTAGACAAAGAAGGAAGGAGGCACCAGTTTAGATGGATGCCAGCCCATCTGGGGACAGCTGCCAGGATGCCAAACAGTACCAGGGGATGCATTGCCTGCAATTGACTCATCAACAACAGAATCTAAGTTTATTCTTAGAAACCACTTCTTTCCTGTTCCCTGGCCTCAGGAATAAAATCTGGCTTTAAACACCACAGTGTCTTGGTGCTGGCACACTTGCTGCAAACAGCTGGACTGATATTTACCCTTGACAGACAACATGCAGCTGTCACCAAGAGTGATTTGGTCACTGCAGCTAATGTCTAAACAAGGCAGAAAAAAAAAAAAAAAAAAAAAAAAAAAAAAAAAAAAAAAAAAAAAAAAAAAAAAACTCCTTTTGAATCCCATCCTGCTTCAGGTTAGGGAAGCTGCCTGCCACTTGTGGGAGCTGGAGCTCAGAGCATTGATGAGCTGTTTGACCTGGAACAGGTTGTGACACCAAACAGAGCTCTCTGTCTTTCCAAGATGGGGAGCTTGGCCCAGAGCCTTGGCTCTATCTCAGCCATCTCTGGCACACTTCAGGCTGCATGAAAGCCAAAGGTGACTTTGTGCTGCCTTTCCAATTTGGCTGCAATGTTAGGGCACATTATTCCTATCAGTATATTTAGCTTAATGGATTCTCTCATTCCAAAGTACAGCTGCATTTAATTACTAAGTGCCTAACATTTGTACCTCAACCAGAATGCACCAGTACAAATGATCCTCAGTTCCCATGTTTTGAGCACAGAAACTCCCCTGGTGTGCCTGAATGGACCATCAATTGCAAACCCAGCAGTCTGCACTCTATCTATCCCAGATCTTGTTATTGTTGCTTAAATGTGGTCTTTCCACAGGAGTTCTTCCTGAAGATGCTGAAGAAGGCTTGCTGCTCTACTCCAGCACAGGATCTCCACCTCTTCCACACATTTCCCTATGAACTGGACACCTGTTTCTCAAGACACTGCTACAAGGAGGGACAGATTCCTGACAGTTCCACAGCTCCAGGCGCATCCAAAGGCTCTCAGTAGGGAATGGTATGTTCATGCTTACTGGGAAAGGCTCGTGCCAGCTGGCTCCCACGATGGATGGCCTGATGATCGCAATGTTCAAGTTTCCTTTCTCCTGCTGGATCAGGTACTCTGACAAGGCTTTGGTGTAGGTGTAAGTGTTGGGCCACTCCCCAAGCAGCTTGGGTGTGATGTCTTGGATGATGGATTCATCCAACCACCTACAGGGAACAAGGAGAACATCATAATCCACAGTGCAGTGAGAGAAAAAGATTTGGGCAAAGCAGACCAGTGAGACAGGAATCTTCACCTGAAACAGGGGATAAGCCAGTCAAAGCTATTTAAGGTTTGGATTTAAAACAGCTCTATGGGAGAAGGTTACTTTTGTTTTTAAGGTGCAAAATAAACCCTGGTGAATTTCAGTGCCTGGCTGCAATTCAGGTACCTCTACAAACTCACTTCAGAGCAACCTCTTGCTCCATGGCAATGCTCCAATGCTTGACTGCAATCTGTAACACAAATATTGCCATGGTCTACAGCCTGATGGAGCTCTCCAGCCTAGGAATGCCACTAGGGAGTGCTTATCCTTAGCCAACACAGTGCCTGTATACTCCCAAGTATGTTTCTGGGTTTTCCAGGTAACCTTGAGTTAGCAAGTCATGTAACAACACAAAGGTCTCAAAAGCTGCAACATCCTACAGGGATATTATTCCAACAATGGATTTCCATCATTTGCAGTGTTATATGTTCCTTCTAGCAAGTTTTCCATAGGTTTCCACAGGACACTGCTCGTGCTTAAAAAAACACCAAACCACCAAACCACCAAAAAAACCCAAAAAACCCCAAAAGAACTCTGCCAAGTTGGTTTTTATTTTTTGAAGATATTCAAGTACCTAATCCATCAGAAGCAGTTATGCAGATAGCTTTTAAAAAGCAGCCCTTACCACCACAGAGCTGCAGAGGAAGGGCCTAATGCCCAAAGGCTCTTCCCTGGCACAGCACCAGGACCTCACAGGTCCCTGCCAGCATCTGGGTCTGAAGGACAGGAACTGGCTGTGCTTCCAGAGCCCTCACTGCCAGCCCCTGACAGGCTCCCAGCAGCCTGGTGTTACACCACAGAATCAAAGATTAGCTCCTATAATCCAATTTGTAATTAAGTCAACGGACTTACAGCTCAGTCTGAAGGGGTGGACTCTGCCCAGGGGCACTGCAAGGATACTGCTTCCTGCAGATCCTCACTTCACCCCTCCTTGTCTAGAATTTCAGGAAAAGGCAGAGGTCAAGGGGAGAGAAACACAATGCTGACTGACACACCTGAAAAACTGCTTGATTCTGTCAACCCTTCAAAGACATAGTGGCTCAGGGGGCACAGCACTTCTCAGGTGGTTCTCACTGGGCACAGGCAGGTAACTGTTGTATGAGAGAGCACTGATTCAAAGGGGAGGGCTGGATGAAGCAAATCTCTCAGATTTGGAATGTGTTAAAAATTTGACAATTTGTTGTATATAGGATTTTTTTTTTCTTTAAATAAAAAAGCCCTATGGAGGCACAAACACCTTCCTTTGCCAGCCTGGTGCTGCAGAAACAAGGCAGAAGAAAGCATTTAAAGATAAAATATGAGCTATGCAGAGGTTACAAGCAGCACATAATATTGACATAATTTGCAAAGCCGCTTAGGCAGCCATTGAACCTCAGGGTCTCAGCTAAACTGCTATTGTTTGAATCTGTGGAGTAGCTAATTACCAGCCTACCAAAAGGAAAAGGCTATTTCTGCAGAGCCTGGAGGAAGACTAAGTTCATCTGGGAACTCGGGTTAAGCTGTGTGCAAGCCTTTCTCCCCTTCTTTTTTTTTTTTTTTTTTTTTTTTAATTTTTGTAATAGGGTGCTGCAGGTTTGCATTGTCACAAAGCAAAGACAGGTGCAGAAGTACAAGCAGAGGCAATTTCCCTTTGCCCTCATCCTTTCAGAGAGGTCTCTGCATTACCTGAAGACCTGTCCCAACTGGGGTATCACCTTCCCAGGTGATTTGATTGACCAACATTCCCATCAAGAAAGCTGAGCTGACACTTCAGCAAGGAGAACTGCTCTGTGACCTACTTGGAAGATTCTGGAATGCTAACCCACAAAAGCTGCTGCTTCTACTCACTGCTGCATCTGCCCCTTCCTAGCAAACAGTGCAAATTAAACAATTAATAACTTCTCCATTATATGCACTAAATTACTCTGCCACAGGAAAACACAGCTTTCTGTGTTAATGGCTTTGCATTAGTAAAACTCTTGTAAGCAATGCTGGATCTGTATTTTTCTGCAATAACCAACCAGCATCAGCTGAGACTTTGCTGTGTGCTGTGTTCCTTACCTCAGCACATCCTTCAAAGCTGATTTCCTTCAGCTTTAGATTAAGGCAAACCATGCTTGATGCAGCAGATTATGTGTTTCCCCTATTGGCCTGGCAGCACTTAGAAGTGTGACTTTTGGTTTACACAGCTTAAGCCTCAGGGTTTACTTGCAGGTTAAATATCAGAATACTGAAACAGCAAGATGTAACAGGAGGGTAAGAGCAGAAAAAGAAACAGCTGGGAGTCCTCCTTGAGATTTCAAGTGAATAAGTAATCATAAGCATATATCATGTGCATGGCCAAGAGCACTGTTAAATGGATCTGTTATTGCATCCAGTTGTTCGATTATCCCTTTTAAAGCATTTGCAGAGCAGCACCTTAAGACAAGGGTTAGCTCTGAAAGGAATCATCCACAGCTGGCTGATGAAAAACATAATCTGTATTTCTGCCCATTTTTGAAGGTAGTTTGTATTTCCTTATCTGCTTCCCCTCCCTCCCCTTTAAAGTAAAATTCTAATACTTGTTATTCCCGTCTCTGAAACCTTCTGCACCCTGATATCCACACACTATTTCTATCACTTTCATGGCAAATATTAAAGGTGCATCCCAAACATCATCCTGTCTACTGCATTTTCAAGCTATGATACATAAATTCTTATTATGTTTTACATGAAGCAGCTCAAGTAACAACCTCTGAGGTATCCAAGCCCTTCTCCACACTTCTGACTAGCAATCAGACCTGTGCTGCAGTCTTTTTTTAATCTGACCCATCAAAACTAATTGTTTTCAGAGCTGCAGGTGATGGTGAGCTTTTTGGGAGAGTGTAATGGAGTCTTGACAGTGATGAATACCAAAGGATATAAAACTGAGTCAGTGGGCAAAAAGATGACAGAGCAGCTTCACTTTTTGGGAAAAGCAGTCTATCACAACTGGGGTACTAGGAACAAACCATTTTCAAACAAATATAAAACATAAAAAAAGCATACAAAACTTTAGGAAAAAAAAAACCCATCACACACCACTACAACTTACTCCACTAAATCGAAGAGCTTCTGGGGCTCGGCTGGGGGTGGGTAGATGATCTCCTCGATGCATTTCCGGACGCAGTTTGCATAGGCAGTGGAGATGTGGATGAAGGCCTCGAGGTTCCGCATCTGCCGCGCCAGCTCCAGGAGCCGCTGTGTGCCCATCACGTTCAGCTGCAGGGCGTGTCTAAGGAGGGCAGGGGAAGCAAGCAAAAGGTATTTTTCACTGGGAAGAATGTATAGGCTGAGCTTTGTCCAAACCTTATGGTGGAAAGGGAAGTCAGGGAAGAGCAGGGGATGTGGTGAAGCAGAAAGTGTCAGTGAAATGCAGGTGTGAAATCAGCTTTGAAAGCAACAATGCTGGATTCGCTGTTCTGGACACTGAATGTTTCTCAAGTATTTTTACTCAGTTTGAAGGGTCACAAGTAAGACTTCACTCACATCTCTAAATGTGATATGTTGGCCACCCCTCCCTGGAACATGTATTTCTAACCCCTGAGGCACTGTGGTTCCTACAGCACACATTTAGTGTTCCCTGGAGGGACACTGCTAAACCAGATGGACATATGGTTTCAGAAAGCAGGAAAGGGTCCTTGGGCCCAGAAAAAAAAAAAAAAAAAAGATTCATAGTGTCACAGAATGGCCTGGCTTGGAAGGGACCTTAAACATCATCCAGTCCCACTCCCTGCCATGGGCAGGGACACCTTCCACCAGACCAAATTGTTTAGAGCTGCATCCAATCTGGCCTTGGACACTTCCAGGGATGGGGCATCCACAGCTACTCTGTTAAATCTGTACCAGGCCCTCAGGACTCTTACAGTAAGGAATTTCCTCCTAATATCAAACCTAAAGCCACTCTCATTCAGTTTGAAGCTACTCATAATCAAAGAAGACACAATTAGAGATAACAGCTTCAGTTCCCAAGGAATGGAGACGAGAACTGATAAGCATAAGAGAAAGAATGTCCTGGTTAGCAAGGCTGACGTTCAAGCACTCAGCATAGCTACAAGTTGTCCTAGAGACAATCTGCAACAGATCTCAGCCATTAGACTCTGTTGTGTGCTTTGTACTGGAATAGAGACATTTCCCTGCACAGAAGGGAGAAGGCTCAGGAATATGCAATCTGCTCAGCCCAGGAGCTGCAGCTTTCAAAGACACATACCCTGTTAGGAATTAAGCCATCAAGCACAGTGTACACTAAAAAAAACCCTTAATTATGTTGAAGAGAATATGTAAATAGTCCAAAGGAATGAAAACACCAGCTAAAGAGTACAATCAATATTTGGATCACTGTATCTAAAGCTAGAGATACTTTTCTTTTTGCATGCTGCTATTAAAGAAAACCATTTTCTGTAGATTTCTATCTTCTCCTGCCTATCTAGCAGGATGAATATCTCTATTTGAGCTATCCTTCAGACAAAACTTAATTTTTCTGCATATTTCTGTTTGAGTGCACCCCTTCTGAGAAGTGGAGAACACAATTGTGCTCATAATATGGGCCTAGCATGGATTTCTGCTGAGTTGCTCAGAGTTCCTTTAGCCTTCAAAGGGAATATCATCTAATCCTGATGGACTGTTATTTGTTTAGTCATTCTTATATTTTTTATTCTATTTTTATTAGCACGGCATCTATTAATATTTCAATATAACACAATTTCCGAGATTTCTGCCCTCAAGAGTTCCATCTGGAGAATTCCCTAAACATACTGCATGTTGATGCCAATAATTCATTTAGTGTCTCCACTGCTGCTTCTCCAGTATCTTCACAGCAGTGCTTTTGCCCCTTCCTTATTTACTGGCTTTACATATTCTGTTGTAATCTTGAAGCTTCTGTCATGTTGAAAAAATAATTTTATTTGTGTCATCATCAAGTTGCTGTTCAAAATTCTTGAGCAGCAATATTGTGCTTTCACATTTAACTTGCTAAAATTTTTACCCATCTGATACATTTTATTATTCAGTCAGGAATAATTTGAGTTGAAGAACTTTTCATATTTTGCCTTCTAATCATAATTTTCCTTGTTCTGTTAAAGAGATTTTGACAGATCACATACAATCTTTAAATAGCATCTACACTGCGTGCAAGCTGATGACCTTTTAAACTTTTATCTCCTTTCTAGCTACCTCCTTATTAAAAGTGTGGTTTCCCTTTGATGTTTCATGCCACTGAGACTTATTTTTAAAGCATGCTCATTTGTACATTGATTTAAGAATATTTGTACTTACTTACATATTGGCTCAAGATCACATCAAGAGCCACATTCTTTCTGGTGTTTCTCTAATTAGTTGTTCTAAAAAGCAAATATTTATGGTGGACATAGTGGATATCTCTTTAGCCTATGAGCAAATAAAGATTGATATTAGGAATTGTGTTTTCTACTATCACAGCTTTGGTGTTTTTCAAAAGAACTGTGAGGATCTGGCAATGAAGATCATCCACCTCGGAATGCTGGAATGGATAATCGGCACAGAAGCATTCAGACATCTAATCTTGTTTCAGTGGCTTATTTCTCCTTTTTCTTAATGGAAACGCCTGCCTGGACAGCCACTTCCAAGGGAACTCCTTCAGAAACCAAGCACTTTTTGTAAACAGTTAATTACAGTGAGAGCTGGGTGTTCTAAAGGTTGTGATGGGTTTTCTTCTCAAACCACACATTTCCCTCTCCAGACACTCAGCGACAAAGAAAGGCCATTAACAACACCAGCTTTAGAGACAGACACAACACAGTTTCACTTCAAGCTGCCTCCAGCTCTGCCAAAACATCTCCCTGATGGCCTAAACCACACATTTCCCCATCCTAGTTTCAGGTCATACTTAACTCCCTTACAGCATTACAGCCCAATCCTGCAGTCCTTCCTTCTGTTCCCATGGGACTGTGCCAAGACAGCTCAGTTTTGACATGCACACACACACACACAGAGCATTTTCAGAGCACATCCCCTGCATGTTCAGCACTGAACCACGGGCAGAACGAACATGGAAGTGGGGAATTGGCACTGCAGCCATGCCAGGGATGCCCCTGGATCACTCTCAGCAAACACAGAACAGCAGGACGTACTTGAGGGGCTCGTCAAAGCGAACTGTGGCTGCACAGTGGAAGACAACATTGACCCGGGTCAGAAGCTCCTCCTCGTCTTCAGCACTGATGGCCAGCTTGGGCTGAGTGAGTTCAGCATTAATAGGCTTAATCTTCTCGTGGAAATTAGGGCAATCTTCTCGGACCCTGTCAAAGACCTTGAAGCACAAACAGAGAGAGATCAGGTACAGAATTAGGCTGCTGAGATCGCTTTGATTAGCAGCCAGTCTGATTACATCAATCAATGCAACTGGCACAAAAGAGAATTCCTGTCTGGGGGGACACAGGTGAGATGATAAAATAGTCCATTCACTTGTTCCCCCCCAAGGGAATCAGAACAAAAATATAGGGGGTAATGCATTGCTCTGAAGAGATTAATGAATCTTCTCTGCCACCACTCATTTCCTCAGACAGACACCAAAATTCCTCTGTGTCCACATCTCCTGCAACCACTTGCCACTTGACGTCAAGGGCTGTCTGTAGGACCAAAACAGGAGCTGAAGAGCAGGAGAGCAGAGGATGGAGTGGGAAAGCCTGTGCAGCTTTAGACTCAGGCTAGATGGCTCTAGAAAGGACTTGCAGAGAGGAGGGGAACTGGGCACAGTCTTGCTCCTCCTCCTTTGCTGCTCCTTGTCTACTGTCACTCTTAGCTCATGTCAGAGGAGTCCAGTGGGGACCTGCTTTTGGGATGGAAGGATGGGACATCTCAACAATCCCCGATGCTGAAGCTGCTGAGTGCCACCAGCACTTTTACATGAACATGTGTGCAGCTGGTTGGCCTCCCAAGCCATCTTTCAGCCCTTTTTTCCCTACAAATATGATCCATAGCTCTTTCCAAGACACATTTCTGCATTATTATATTTGAGCCATTTTAACTGAATTAATAGAAACTGTTAAGTACAAAAAGATCCTTTTTTGGGGGGGGAGGGGGAGGAGGGTGGAGCAAAGTGACATCATGAAAGGTAGAAAGAATCAATAGAATAGACTCTGGGATCTGAAGAGGTATAATCTAGATTCCAAAGGATAATCACACCTCCAAGGTAACAAGTCTACTGACAGGAACACCTAATACTGAGAGAGATTACTCAGGGATACACGGGATGAATCACACCACCTTTGGACACCTTTAAGAGCTGTCTACACAAGCAGTGCCAGGAAAGGCAGGGAACAGCTGAACCTGCCTTGGGGCAGGAGGATGGACCAGCTGACTTTTCAGTAGCTCTGTGGTTTTGGGGTGTTTCCCCTCCTCTGTAGCCTACACACCAGTAACACCGAGTTTGGAAATATCTGTACTACTACAGCCTCTTGTTTTCTTAAGAGTTTCTTCTGTCTTTGATGTGCCCAGTGCTTGTGAACCAGCAGAAATTGCGTGACATAAATTAAGCATACTGAATGACACTTGAAAGATTCAACTGATCCTAAGAACAGTATTTTTTTGTTTGTTTGTTTGACTAAGCGATTATCATCTTTCCACTTATTTGATAAGCAAATCTAGATAAACCTGGAGATTCTTAGGGATAAGGAGGTGATAAAAGAATCATTAGCCTTCCCCATTATCCACCACACTCTGTACTTATTTTAAATTGCCACACAGTTGCACATCCTTCATAAACATGAAACTTCAGCCTAAGTTAGGACAAGACAAAGCCATTTCACTGTTCTCAGCTCCACCTGAGTGCACACATCTTTCATCAGTGTCGCTTGGCCAGAAAAGAGATCTCTAGAGAGAGTTATTCATGGGCAAAGGTGTTGGCTGAAGGAACTGAATTCCCAGGCACCAACAGCCCTAATGTCTACAAAAAGCTTGTTTTCAAACAAGATGCTGCACTGGCTCTCCAAATATGCATCATCTCCTGAGATATGCCAGCAAACCCTGATGGGGCATAAAATGGAAAGGTTTTTCTCTAGTCTATCTTGTGTGACTCTCAGGAATATTATTTTGCATTTGTTTGTTCTGTTGCAAAGCGGGTGCAAAACGCCACGAAATGAGAGTTATTTACTACTTAAGTATAAATAATGCAAAGGCAGAGAAAGAATGAATCAGCCCTTCCTCCATTTCAGTCACGGCATATAAAATAAGAGTAGTATTTCTGCAGTGCCAGCCTTGGACTGCTAAATTCTTCCTACATCTCCTCCTGACATTCCCACTGCAGATAAAATCCCCTTCGGCTCCTGTGCCTGCTGCTACCACGTGCCACTCAGCTGCTGCAGCTTTTCATCCCCTCCAATGATTCACTGCATTCCTCTCAAGGATGAAGGCAATTTCCAAATGCAAGTGCACAAGTCAGCACACTGCTTTGGAAAACCTTCTGCACCACAGGAACATTCAGTACATTGTCACCATTAAATCAGATAAGGGGAGCAGCTGTTTCATCAAAGTCTGCTGCTTCTTTTATGGAAGCTGAAGGGGTTCAGACTTGTCAGGGCTTTACAGGGAAATGAGGGAAGATATAAAGGCAAAACAAGTGCAGCTTATTTTATACTGCTTCCTGCAGTTCGAGGAGTACTTAACATAAAGATGATGCTTAGTCTGAAGGTAAACTGTAATTGCGTTTCTAAATTCTGATGAACTCACCCAGAGCACAAATAATAAATCCCCAGTAACTGTGTGAGGCCTAAGGATTGTCCTGTCTTTTCCTTTTAGAAGCCATCTGCCAATATAAAACACAGTCAGTGGACTGGCCTGATGTACTGTTAAAATTACATGGAAAGACTGGCCAGGTTAGCAGCACTTCTGAAGGGATACAGGAATTGCCACAAAATTAGAGTGAAGAGAAAGGAAAGGCCTTTGACTTCAAGTTGTCCAACATTAATGAAACGGAAGGAAATCAGTAATAATGTTACCCTGATTTCAGTGTCTTTTTGAGCATCCTAATGCTGCTATTCTCGCTTTTTAACCTCAAAATAGGATGTAAGTTCAGCATGGGCTGTGCTGCCACTCAACAGAGAGGAGACAATTTCTTATTTCTCACTTTATAATTAGGCAATTCCCATTCATTATACTAATCAAACCTCTGTGTTTTCACCATACACTGTCAAAAATGTGAAAACAGGACATCTGGAATTTCTCCCAACGTTCTAGTTGAGTGTGTCTGATAGACACTTTCCTTCTTCCTGCTCTCCTAAGCTCTGACCTCCCTTTCCAAAGGACATCTGCAGCCCTTGGTGTTCCCTGCTCTTGCCTTAGAGCATGTAATAATTCAGAGAGGTTTCTGCCTACCAGTCCTTCAATCAGAAATTTTTCCATGCCACAAAGATACAAAAACCTCAAAGAAAGGGCAAATTGCACAACGGTGGAACAGCACAGCTGAAAAATAAAGGAAGCACTGAACAGTGCAAAATGCCAATGGCTTGGCATCCTCCTCAGGAGGCATTTTCAGTGAAGCAAACACAAACTAATGAAAAGTAGAGTGCCTAAGCCATGGTCCACTTTAAAAAAAGGAACTTGTACGAGTCTAGTTTTTTAAAAGCCTTTGAAATGTCTGGGTAGTCCTTTCTTTTTTGGACAGCACACCTGGATCTTCCTCTACTCCACCAGGCATTGGTGACTGACTCAGAAAGCATCAAGTTTTTAAGTGTGGCCAAAATAGGCAACCTTTCTTCCTCAGGTGTGTTTAATAGGTGCCAGGAAATCAGGCTTCTCTAGGAGGATTGGTAACTTACAATATGAACATTGCAAGGCATTACTGTATGACAACCTTTAAAATGGAGAAAATCCAGAGAATTTCCACAAAATGGAACTCATACATGACAAACTAATGAGAACAGTAAGCTTGAGAGAGCTCAATTAAACAAAAAAAAAGGAAAACAAAAGAAAAAAAATGTAAAAAGCTTCCACCTCTCAGATAAAGAAATGGAAGTTATTGCTTAGCATGATTCAGGAGAATATAGGCAAAAATTTCTTCCTGTGAAGAAAATATATAATTTATCTTAAGAGAGGCCAAGGGGTAAAATATCAGGGTGAGAATTTCTTCAAGGAAAAAGCTGTTCACTGGCTGTGTGAAACAAATTTAAATGCAGGGTGTTTGAAATCCCTCTTCTGAAAAGAGCATTGGTGTACAAATGCAGGGGAACAGCCTAAATATAAATACACAAAATAACACTCCCCAGGGTGTGCATCCATCCCTCGGTGATTTCAATGACAACATCATAAATATACAAGTGATCATCACAAATCTACTGGAGGTACCAAAGTCATGAAAACAATTCTTAAAAAAACAACTGATGTCTGCAGTTCAGTTCTGCTGAAAGGGTTTATTACTAATGTTTTCTTTTGATAAAACCCTCCAATACATTTAAGGAAGGAAGGAAGGTACACAACTATTTTTGAATTGCCATTGTAACCAATTCGAGATATAACTCGGCAGCTTCAAAGTAATTAGCCAGCAATTAATCTTTAGCCTGGTAGATTTCCAGCAATAAGCACCAAGATTATTCTGTCAAGAAACGTGTGAAAATGCAGATGAGGAAGCTTTAATTGGGATAGAGCCTTTTTTTCCCCCCCTTTTTGCACTCTCTGCCTCATTTCCTCTTCAGAAAATTGCTTTTAAGTACAGTTCTTCTCAAGGCAAATAAAGCATAACTCATCTCATCAGCTGAAAAGCAGGCAGCAGAGCGTTCCTCATTACAGAAAAACAAATGGCTTATGCTTCAATCCAGAACTATTACTTTCCCTTGAGCAGAGCTAATCTAGTGGAAATACAGGACCCACCACCAACATCTAGTAAACAAAACAGCTGATTATTTAAAGATGAAGACTACAGAAACAAAGAGAAGGACAGACAGTTTTAGTAAAGGTCAGTTAAGACTAATATGTACATCCAGCTATTTGGGATGTGGTTTTGAATAGCAGTTTCCTTGAAAATTGGCTGCTGACCAAGCCTGCTGTTTTCTAGCAAGAATACTCAAATTACACAGCAGTGAATATGGAACACTTTCCGAGTCAGATGCTGTAGACAGGAGCATGAGGGATTTGAGAGACATGGAAAAGCTTTCCATGTTCTCTAGTGCCATCTTATAGGTGGGTGGACAAGTCAGGGATGGAATAAGGAGTTTTCTGATGTTTATCACAGATAAATATACTGGTGCCCCTGGGTGATACTTGGAGATGGGGATCGGTGTTTGATGGGGAAGAATGTAAGTGCAGGGCAGGAGAATGGCAACACTTGAAGCTTTTCCTCCAGGAACCACTGAAAATGTTTCTTCCCACACATTTCCCAGGACTGTTTTCCTTCCCATCCTTCTCCATAACTATGCCCCAATGAAGCTATGGGTCAACAGGAGTCAATTCCCAAGGGATGTCAGCAGTGACACCTGGCGTCAGATCCCTGTGCCCTTCCTCAGTTCCTGCCTTGCAGAATTGATTACCACTGGCTTTGAGAATCACTGAATGGACTTGGAAGTATTAGTGTGTATAAAGTCATCCAGACATGGGATCTTTATCTGCTTTTCCATACCTATTGCCTTTAATCCCAGATCTTCAAAGTTTCACTGCCGGATTTGCTTGGACACCTGGGAACTTCAGGAGTGTTCACTGAGTTCCTGATGATTACTAGCCAGGACTAAGGGCTGTGCCAAACACAGAGTCCTACTTTTTGGAGATGTTGTTAGAAATTACCAAGAAAGATTTGGAAAGATATTTAAAGGAATTACCAAAAAATTACTTTCCCATTTGAGAGCATATTGGCTGTTACACTGACACAGAGAAGGCAGCACTGTATAGAACACAATGCTGGGATGCAATTCCAGATTTTGCTTCAAGGACAAAACATCTGAGCCATTCAGCTCCTGAGAGTACATCTGGGCAAGTTTTGAGATGCACTCTTTTGAACTTGGGCTCCTTCAAGGAGCTTTTCCAAAGGAATGGCAGCCTAGGGTGGGTGTTTTGCACTTCTTCCCCCTGTCCTGTTGAGGTGGAAGGCAGAAAACATCACCATGAAGAGGATTGGGGTAATGTGGCCACCAAAGTGCACCTGAATTAAAAGGGTTAAGGGAGGTAAAAATCCTTTGATGTCACACACAGCAGAAACTGAATCAATCAAGACAAATGCATCAGATATTTAAAGCTACTCAAATAAAAGACAGAGATTCTTCAAACATTGCAGTGAGAGGGCACTCAAGTGTAGAGAGCTGAACATCTGGGAAATTAATACAGTAGAATAATAATTCACTCTTCTAGAATGAACTGAGATAGAAGATTACCAAAAAAAAGAACAAGTCACAAGTAAGGGGTTAGCCTGGAACCAGGGCTTTTCCCAACAGATGTCCTACCTGTGGCCATGATGTCTTGGAAGGTAAGAAAGCTTTTGGCATGAGTGCAAGCCATTTCCTGCCAGCTGGTCTCAGTGGCTGAAATTCATGCCAAGAACATTGAATTTATGGACGTGTCAAACAGTACAATCAGTTGAAGATGGAAGTTTTGCAGGAGGTTCCTGGAATGCATTGATGAGAACTTCCTTCTCCTTCTCATGTGACAGAGAAGTCAGTGAGGTGGACAGAGCTTGGAGCAAGCTGGTATAGTGGGAGGTGTCCCTATACCATATAGGTGAGTGGAACTGGATGATTTTTATGGCCCCTTCCAACCTAAACTACTCAATGATTTTGTGATTTACCTAGGATAATTTCTCATTTCAGCATTTTCCTTTTGTGCTCACATCTGACACAAATATTCTGGCCTTCTTATGTCATCTCACATATATATTTGTTATCTTCATCATGACAATGTAATTTTTTGAGTGGTGCTCAAAAGAAAAGCCCTAAGTTGGGGTACCCTAGCCTGTTAAAATATCTGCCTTTTTTTCCTTCCTATCAATTAACTAGGACCATATTCCCACAGTCAGGCTACAGGCAGCACACACAGTGAGAGAACAAACAGGAAAATCCCTGAGAGATTATCAGAAGCTAATGCAATTTAGAAGACTGATAGCAAGAGCAGGGATACTACTAGAAGTGAGCGCCCTTGTGAACAAGAGATCGACCCAGTGAAGAAGAAAACAGTTGATATTCTAAGAAAACATCTAAGAAAGGATGTCTTAATCATCGTAAACCGATTTTCTGTAGTGTCACTATTCCAAGTAAGCAAGGAAGTAAGAGAGTTACAAGTAATCCTTGATTTCCATCCAAGGAGCCTTCAGCTTAGGGAAATTAAAACTTCTTTAAGAAGATAGAACCATCTGTCCAAATAGAGTCAGCTACTTACAGCACAGACTGGCTCTGCAAGTACTGGAGACAAACTGCAACCAATGCTTCTCATTATGGCCAGTTCTCAGAAGAATTCATAAAAACCTTCTGGATAAAGTTGCAGAAGCCCCTCTGGAATCTCAGCTCAAACCTTCTCTGTGAATCCATCATCTCTGCATGTTATTCAAAATACGGACTTCTTTTTAACAATGCTTGGCTCACTTAGTTCTGCCCATAATGAACATTCTTAAAATTCAGCAATTCCTGACCACGGGTAAAAACAAAACAAAAAAAAGGTTATTAAAAAATCAATTCCACCAAACTTTGTCAAATTATCTGGATGTAAGAAAAAGGCAGAGCTGTCCCAGGGAGTCTGTAGCAACCTTCTGGCATGCAGACTGCCTTTTCCAGCCACTTGGGTCTCGTCAAGCAGGAGGTGTTGTCTTGTTTCACAACAAAGGTACCTGTTGTCAGGAGGGCCATTTCCCGCCAGCCCGCGATAGTAACACGTCTGCCGGGAGCAGATGTCGCTCACTTCCCCGTGCAAAGATCACAGCATTGCCACAGATGGCTCAGCTACACCCTCTCAAGTGTTTCCCCCCTCTCCTGCCATTGCAGTTGCACCCCACTAGAATGTTCTGACAGGCCTGATGGTAAAAGACAAGTCAGATGATGTTTCACACACCCGGCAAGACTGTTCTTCCTTAAGGCAGGGAAAGATGGGTTTTGTCTGCAGTCAGGGAGGACTTTTTGTCTGTGTTTTGTTTTGCTTGTCTTTTTTTAATTATTTTTTTTTTTTTAACAATAGAGAAATCCAGATATTTTAGTATGGAAAGAAACACACATATATTTTAAACAGGATCAAGAAAGCTGTATCAAGTGTCCTTAAACCAGGCTCAGGTTTTAGTTTGCTCTGGCACCTCAGAGACTTCTGAAGGGTAATCAACAAGCCTAACTTACCATCTCTGACACTCTCCTAATTCTTCCACCTGAAGTCAGAACATTAAAACTTTCTGAGCACAGGATTTGTGGCTCAAGACATCTTTCACACTGACCTGCACTTTTCGATACATCTATCAAGAGAAAAGTTACTTTTCTCTGCAAGTGTATTTTCAATCATACTGCTTCCAAGGGAGACCAAAGAGGATAATCCATGTAAACTGAACTGGAATTCATGCTCACTGCCTTAAGCTTCCAGCTCTAGATTGCACCAATTAAGTTTATGTTACCCAGTCCACAAAAGGCACAAAAGTTGAACACTTGGGCTAATTATGCTTCAGGTGTAACAAATCACTTGACCATGTGTCACCAGAATGAGCAACCTGGTTAAACTTTGGTTTCTAACTGTGCAGGGCCAGGAGTTGGATTTGACAATCACTGTGGGCCCTCTCCAACTCAGGATATTCTATGATTCTATGAACAACAAAAAGCTGTTTGTACACAAAAGCCTCCCCATCCGTCTGAGCAGGGATTACCAGTAATGAGCCTGTGTCCTTGGCTGTGCTCCCACGAGGTTATAAATTCCTTTAATGCTTTAATCTACTGGTGAAAAAACCCTGGCAGAAGGAATGGAGGAGAAACAAACAGAATATACCCCAACCAACCATCCTGAGGTACTGAAATGTACCTCTCACCCCACACAAGAAGGAAATACACAATACTTGCAAATACTGCTTGCATAGGCTATACTATATATCCTAACTATGTATTTAACTGAGGGAAATGTCATTTTTCCACCTGTCCTGCTACAGTGGGTAGAGGCAGCCTATTGGTTTTCCAGATTCATGGGGGGGGAAAAACCCAACTCAATACTTAAAGATCTGTCCCAAACTACATGGTTGTAAAATTAGGATCTCGAGGGCATCCAGTACAGCTACCACAGTGTATGCAGGAGGTCCTGATGGAAGCACCAAGAAATACTTCTCCTGAGAATGAGGAAAGCAACTAAAACAGCTCAAGGACAACAAGCTGCAGGAGCACAAAACCACAGTGTGATAAATGGGTTACTCTGGTGCTGTATTATGTAGGCTATGCACAAGAGGAGAAGATGCTTGTGCTTAATTAGAATTGGGTAGAAGAGTCAAGACTAAAATAAAAATGTCTTAGTGAGTGAATACAATAAGCAATTTGATGCCAGCATGAACTGGATGATAGCAGGGGAGTTTTATGGTGCTAAGTCTCCAAAGTCACCTGAACCCAGGCAACCATGTATACAAGTCAAGACTGCCTGAGTAACAGCACTGAAATAATCCACCAAACTTGAGTGAAACAACAGTAATAGGATCAACTATGAGAAAAAGTAACTGGGGTCAGACTGTCTATTTGAGAGGAGTTTGCACAGAGAAAGTGAAGTGCAAGTGTAGTCCAAAAACCAGATATCCAAAAATAGAAAACAGGAAGATATAAAATCAGGTACAACATTTTTCTTTTTTCTGGAGTGCGGACACCTGCAAACAGTGATGATTCCAAGTCCACAGCGATGTCAAAAAGACTCCTACTGGATAACCTGCTGGAGCTTCCATCATGTCTTCATCTGAAAAGATCTGGTGTGCGACAGTGGACAAAGACTTGAAGTGGTGAGTTCAATGTGATTCATAGTAATTATAATGATAATTAGTGGCCTTATAGTTGTGTGTGCTTTTAGATTAGTTATCATTTATTTTTTTAGATTAGTTATCATTTAGTTGCTTTATTAGTCTCTTAGCAGTGTATTGCTTAATTTAATACCATCATAATCTCTTAATCCAGGTTATGTCTCAAGCCTGGACCCTGAAGGGGAGAGCCAGGCTCATAATATAATGTATGGCTATTGCTTTGGCTCACCAGCCTGAAAGACCAGATCCATCCTTCAATCAACAGGGACAGCCTTCAACCCACCTCCAGATGGATGCTCAGCCTCACACCCAGCCAAGTCCTTGTCTCCATCCTCCCACCAAATCACACCTGTAATTCCAGAGCACTTGTAACAGAATGAGAAAACACGAATCTTGGTGTTCTCGGATTTTCTGTGCTCAGCTCGTGACATTTCTGCTTCTCACACTTGTACAGGGAAATGACAAGCCCAGTGGGGTGTTTTGATCCAAGAGAGATTCTGGAATTGTTTTGTAGTGTCATCCCTGTCAGCCTGAGGGAACCACAACAGCATGAGCAGATCTTCACCACTGAAGTCATAACTGTGATAGGAGGACTCCTGTATTCCACTGGCCTTCCACCTTCCCCTGTGCTTTTCTTTAGCAGAACTCTTTTTTGGTGCTGCTGTAACACTGAATTTCCACCTCTCTGAGACTCTCTGTACTACCTATGAGTTCCCTAAGCAGCCCCAAGCAGGAAAGGAGAAATAACTGCTGTGCTGCAGCTGCAGAAAATGCCCTCTGAGGTGGGACGTGCCCCAGTGGTGAATGTGTGTTTTGTGTTCTCCAGCAGTCTCCCACTTAATGGCCAAGTATCTCACATACAGACTGCTCTAATAGCAGAGATACGCTGCTTTCAGGCTCATTTTCACAGCAAAAAGGTGTTGAGCTCACCAGGTCAGCTGAACTATGAGGAAAACACAAGGAAAATGCTAATCCATGCAATTTTTCCTTACGCTGAACGTTTTATGGCAACTCACCCCTTTGAAATGAAAGGCATTCCATCTTGGCATCTTCTCTCAGGGATAACAGCACAGCTATTACCTCCCCATCATTTGCCCAATTCACCACTCAGAGCATTTCAATTTTGTCTAATTCAGAGGGAGTAAAAACATACTAAACCAAGAATATCTTCTTCCTTTTTACACTGGAAGACATGACTCTCCAAAACACTGTGTTTCCTTCCCTCCCACATGCCTAAAAAGCATCTTGTGAAAAGGCTCAATTTATATAATAATATCTGATCATCACTCTCTGAACCAAGAGAAATAACTAATATACAATGCAGGAGCCATCTGTGTCCTATAGGGTATGAAGATCAGTGATGTGCCACCATAGAAACAGCAGCTCAGGAGATCATCTCCAGGATTAAAGCCCAATTCCAAAAGGATGCTAATCTACGTTCAGCAATGCAGCCATGGAAATCTGCATTTCCTTGCATGTTGCTCAAAAGACCTTGCCAGTTTAGGTATGATTTTTACCAGGACAGATTGCATTTCTGAAATATTCCTGCAGGATGTTTTGTGCTGGATAGCCCTTAGCTCTGCAGTTTAATATCAGTTATCGTAGCTAAGAACGGTCTAGAGCATGTACAGTCATTTATTTTCAAAATCGATATTTTTACTGTAATGCCAAAGGGAAAGAGAATTTAAGACTGCTTAGCACTGCTTCTGTTAAACCCAAGTGAAACCCTGCCTTGACTGCTACATTTTTAGTAGCAGCAGCAGAGTATCCTGGACTACTGGTTAACATAAGAGGTTGGGAATTCCCTAACACATTGCAATTAGCCCTAAACTGAAAATTTTGCCATAGATATGGACTTCTAAATAATCTCCCCTGAGCTGTGCGGGGTCTGCAGGCCTAACAGACCTGAAACTGCATTTCAATCAATACAGGAATGAAAGAAGTCCTGAAAAAATATTGCCATATAAGAAAGGGCCACTCCACTGAACCACTTTCAGACGTCATGCTGATAAAATTGAGATGCTAACTCCCAGCTGGTGGGATTGTTAAACACCCTGACAATGAAACATCAGCGTATCAAATGGCTGACAAGGAGCCCTTAAGAGATTCCTCATGACTGAGCAGTAGCCCACAGTCCTGGGTACTCCTTTTATGGAGGAAAACCTATTTCATGGGGAGAGGCTTTAATCCATCCACTCAGAAATTGGTCAGTATTGGTCATGTAAGTCGTTATCAGTGCCAATAATTAAACCATTAAACCATGACCTTTAAGGGATAAGTGAGTTTTTATCAACACTAGTGGACTGAAATGAGCTTAAATGAAGAATTTGTCCTTTCCAGGTGTACATATTGATGGGTCTTCCATCCTTAATGATTTCCACCTTCAAGCAGGCAGACACAAATGTGTGGATGCAAAGTTTCTCCTAGCGCAGAATTCCTTTTTTTTCTGAGTCTGAGTTTTGAGCGCCTGGTTTTCTGCCCTCTTCTGCTCAATGATAAATACATTAGCATTTGAAAAAGAAACAGCTTAGAGAATCCCTTCCATAAGAAAGCTATTGAAAAGCAATTTCTTAACCAGGGAAAAATACTGCTGTCAAACATAAAACGGGCAGCTTTGCTCCATCGTTCATTTTTGCATTTGTATTATGGTCATTTTTCCTATTTCTGTTCATCAGCAAATCAGCTTGATAGATTAATTCTTTTTTGAGAGTCGGTCTTAGTCACTGGAGTCTGTTCACCAAGAACCATCTGTTCCCCAAGATTTCCCTCCCACACAGCACGGCAGAATTACGCCTACAACCAGTTTCTTCTATTAGGGAAGAAACGACTGTAACAAGCTGGGTGACAAGAGTCCCCAGGGAGACGACACACCAACTTATAAATTTGTTCATTATTATTATTATAAAGCAATCCCCATTGCTCAAGGACTGACTCTGGAGGGTAAGTGAACCTGTCTACCCCTTCCCTCCCACTCTCTTGCTACAATACCAAAAAGTCAAGAGCTGTCCAAGAAGTGGGAATGGGGAATGCCTGGATGATGTCCTGGCAGCCCTTCTTCCCCTCCCACAGCCTGGGCTCTGATTTCATGGAGTGTGTTTATGTGTGAGTTAGGGGTGATGCTCCTCCAATACCTTCCTCAGCCTTCAACCTTTCCATGATCATGCAGAAGTCTCCTAATCTTTCCGACTCATCCCATCTACCTTACCTAAGTAGGTGCCTGGGAGAGTTTAATCAGATTAAACTGAACGAGCTAACAGATCTATTATGAAGGTATCACCTCACATCAAATCCATGACATCTGCCAAATAACAGCAATGAAGTGGGAGCCTTATCCCAAGTGCAGGACACAGCCAGGCAGAAGCTGGACTGTGCCTGTGCCAAGCATTCCAAGACCAGGATCAAGTGCACCTTTGCTTCTGTCATTCAAGCAAGAAGCCAAATTGCAGTGGAGGACAGAGCAAGTAAATACGTGCCTTGCCTTCCACAGGAAAGACTCTCTCTCCTGGGAAGGACTGAGAAAGGGAATTGCTGGTTTCAGATTAAAGTCAGCACTTCCACCTCACCTACACAACATTTTCCCTCAGTCCCTAAACTGACCTGCTGAACCAACTCCCTGGAAGTGCACTGCTGGCCTCAGAGAAAAATCTCTTTTAACAAAACATCAATCTTTTCAGGACAGAAATGGCATTTCTTGCCACTTCCTCTTTTCAGTGCTGCAGCTCAGAAGTCCTGGCACCTTCCCAGTGCACGGGCTTGGCTGTGCCTTTGGAGCTGGAATCCATCTAGGCTTTGCTGGCAGAATAAAAACTAACAAAAAGAAGGGAAAAGGACTGGTGAGTTAATTAATGCAGCTCCTGTCAGAGGATGGAAGCACAAAAGCAGGTGTAGGCAGAGAAATTATCCAAGGGCACAAGAACTACCACGCAGGAGCAGAGAAAAGATGTATTTGATTTGAGCCACCATGTGAAAAGAACTGCAAGAAATGATTCAAAGAAAGAGGTAATTCAGCAAATTACATCCTCCTAGCCAGGTGCCAGCATGGTTTATAGAGTGGTTTAAGTGTTTCATTTACAACATTATCTTTTATATATATTAAAATATGTATTTTTAGCCATACAAATGTTTAGTACAGCTTAAAGCCTCATTTCACTGACTAAATATCATACATAATTAAGTTTAAAATCTAGCTATTATTTAGTCAAATACTCTTTTTCTTCCTCAGTGCTGAGTTACTTTCACAGAACGTTGCCTTTCCTGGACACTGAGCTTATCTTACTTCGGGTTTATTTATTTTTAGCACAGATGTCTCTCACCACTCTGGTTTCATGTTCTGCTGATTCCCTTGATGCCAGGGATTTGAGCATCTATTAGTACCTGAACAATCTGGAGACAAGCACACAAAGCTGGCTGCTTTCCTAGAGAGCACCTGCACTCCCAGGAACTCACTGCTTCCATGGGTGCACATGGAAATCAAACTGAAAGAAGACGGTCTCCAAGTTGTATCAAGTGACCAGGAAATGACACTGATTAACTGTCCCTCAACCTCCAGATTAGATATTAGGCAGAAGGGAGAGAAGGGTAACTAAAGGTCTCCAGATATGTATTTTTGATTTCAAATAGGGTTTTTTAAAATTAAATATTCCATTAATACCTATTGCATAGTCTTCTTCATCAGTAAGTTCTTTATAAAGAAGAGACACACAATTTTTCACAGGAAGAAACAGTCATGTAGATTTGAAGTGACTTACCCAAGGTCACACAAGTGGAAGGAGAACTGAGCTATTTTAAAGCCCTTTAGGAGGCAATATGCCTTCCTTAACCAAGTGCTTCTTTCCTGAGAGCTGCCTTTTGAGGGTCAAATTAACATCAAAATTTTGGCATTAACTCAAAGCCAGATCTATGCTTAAAAAAAAATACAGAACATGTTTAGGTTTGGGAATATTATCTCTCTGTAACTGGGAAATAAGAAATTTCATTTAAGAAGGGCAAGAGTCTTCGGGGTGAATAGCAGGAAACTTGGGTAAGAGGCTTGTGGAAAAATCTGCTATTTTTTGTAGGTTCCATGTGCTCTCCTCTGACATTGTTCATTGCTTTTCAGTCTTGTTCTGGGAGAGCCCCCAGGGAGAAGCACACGGGTGAGGCAGAGGAATGCCAGCCCCAGAGAGTACCTAAAAGCCCTGGGAAAAGATGAAGTTAACTGGAGCATGGCACTTGCATCCCAGCAGGCTGGGAACATCACTCTTTCCAGCTCCAAGCTTACTAAGAAAGAGGATACAAATAACTGCTTTGCTCTCCATGCATTTCCTACCCACCATAAACTGCTTTTGACCCATTCTAATCATCAGGAGCTAAGATTTATCTAGAGGAAAACCACCCAGAGGTAGCAGCAATCCTGATGGGTCTGCAGAGTTGACATGGGTAGGAAACACAAAAATTGCCATTTGGTGATCTGGGGGTTTCATCTAAAAGGAAAAGAAAGGAAAGCAGTAAAACCTGTCCTCAGAGGACACATCTGAGAGGGACCAAGGAGTGAGTGATGTGTGACCAAAGCAGACACTGGTAAATGGAAAAAAAATGATGGATAGCAACTAAGGTAGAAAATCAAAAGAAACTTCTCTGCAATGCACAGATGAGCACAGAGGCAGCTGTATCAACTCTGGTTTGATGCAGCACAGACCCCAAATCAGTGCTGAAATGGTACATGAAAAACAAATCTGTGACATAAAGAGTCACAGACCTCAAAAGCACCTATTCCAGAACTTTTCATAAGAGTCCATTTTGTGCAGATAGATGGGTAAAACACAACTGGATGAGGTTAAATGTAGACCATTGCTATGAACAGCAGCAGGGAAGTGATGCTTTGGGATTGCTGGTGCTTGTTTTTTCATGTCCACTTCAGCAGGAGATTAATTTTTATCACAGACATAAGCAAGGCTTCAGTTTAGCCACACCTTTGGGCCTCCAGCACAAAAACTGTTAACAACAGTTACTCAGTCATCCCCTGCTTTTATTCCAAATAAGGAATACATCGTGTACTCTAAAATCTGGATCCTCCAGGAAAACTAACATTTCATTCTGACTAATTACATACCATTGCATTTCTTTTGCAGCTGATTGTGCCCAGCACAAAGGGTAATTCCACTGAACACATTTTTGTGTAGAAGTTGGGACTCCTACCTGAATTATTTGCTTTCTCCTACTGTTATTACTGGAGAAATGTTCAGCTTTGAATCAAAAGCAATGCACAGATTCACAGGAACACAGAAACATTTCCCATGTGTGCCTACTTCAGGTTATGCCCTGCTATTTGAAATACACAATGGCACACATGGAGAGTTAATATCACATACAACTGGCTTCTCAGTTAAATGGAAAATTTAACATGAGAGAATTTGGTTTTCAGCCTGGTTTCCTAGGAAACATTTCCAGCTACTATTGGTGGAGGCTACAGGTTGACTGTCAAGCCCATGATTTCCTTTGTTCCCAGTCCATCAGTTTGATTTCTTTTATCATCTGGTCTTGCCTACTGAAATACATCTAATACAGGGGGAAGGCCTCCTTAATACATGCAAAATAATCAGTATTTCCCAAACAGCCTCCCCAAAAGAGAGACACAAAGTGATTAAAGAAGAATAAATGAAATGAAGTTATGTGAATTAATTTAAAATGTGATATCCAGATTTGTATATGTTTGAGTCTGCACAATGTTGATAAATATCTGCTAGAGATAATCTACAATTTTACTATTTATCCCTAACAAACAGATGGGCTTCTGCATTGCCATTTACAAGAGCATAAACATACTCTGAAAACAAAAATGAAACAAGGAAGAATTTAGGAATATGGGCACCGGTTTTTAACCAAATGTGCCATTAATTAGGTGAGATTTTATAACCTTTTAGAACACCGGCATTTTCTAAAATTAAAGCATTACAGACAACGAGGACTGCAGAAAATCTTTTCCCAATGTCACTGCTCTTTGAAGACAAGAGGCAAAACACACTGGAGTTTGAAAAAGAAACTCCAGTGAGAGGAAAAGGAGAGAAAACAAGTCGCAGCTCCACAGACAGGCACTGACCTGGGAACAGTGCCTTAGTCTGGAACCTTCCTGGCTTTGTTCCTTACCACAAAATGTGATTGCTCCAGAGAAAGAAAGGGCAGCTGGATATTTTCATGCACATGAAGCCTTCCTTGCAGTGCTTTAATGAAGTTATGCAGACTCAAAGACATATCACTGCTTCTGTTTCTACTTCTGCTGTCACTCAACGCTTCTACTTGCTCTTTCTTTGTGCCTTGGCAGGGAAAAACATGGGCAGCTGTGATGGTGGTTCCCTTCTTCTTCCTTGGTGGAAGGAGACTGGATCCCTCCCTTCTGCCCAGGACATTCACCTGAGCTCAGACTGCAGTATTTTTGCAGCTCTTCTACCTGTTCCAAACCCGCTGGAGTGGTAGAAGGCTGGCATGGCTCTTTTTAAGGACATTACTAATAACATCCTTCAGACACTAGAAAAAATTTCTAGGAGCTATTCCCTTTATGCCCATGGAATACCCAGTCTCCCTCCTCAGCTGTTTCAGTAATAAAAAAAATGGGCATTCAAGCACTTTTGTTGTTGTTGTTGTTGTTGTTGTTGTTTTGTTTAACAGATAATATTTCCAGTGTCTTTCCATCATACTCCACAGGACTACTTCAGCTCATGCACCCAGGAATGAAGGATTAAGGCAATCAGGAGCAGAGATTAAAGACTGTGCTTTATGTTAATCACTGGGTGATGACCCAGGCCTAATAACCTCAAAACTGGAGCAAGACCTGCCCTGCTTGCATAGAAAGCGCACACACCTCTGCCGCTACAAGCTGAACCTGCTCTAGTGGAGTGGCCTCTGATTTCCAAAGAGGCAACACTTATTCCATGAATCTCCCCTTTAGACATCCATAATTCTGGGTTACGAGGATAAAGGTGAAACTTTTCCAATCACGTCATTGAAACCAGAATGCCAGAACACCCTAAGAGCTCACCTTTCCCTCCTGAGCTGAACTACCTGGAAGTATTACATTATTATGAAAAAAAACTGTGGCTAACACAAGAGCAATATCATTTTTTGGTACTAATCAACACTGAAATTGTTGGGAGAAATAAAATGCTGTAATTTCACTTAAAGCCTGCAGCAAAATTCACCCAGTTGATACTGAACATTACAAAGGTTCATTTATTTTATGCATTTCAGCTCTCAGCATGACACACCTTCCATCCAGGGATGTGAATGTATTTGCAGTGTCCCTCAGGAGATGGAATATGTCCATCAACAAATTCCGCTGTTTATTTATGGTTAATATTTCACAGCAATAAACATTAAATACGTTCCTATTTGATAAGATAACAATCCAAGGCCAACACCTTCCCTTTTGAGGCTCCCAGTAAAATGATAACCTTTGAAACGCATCAGCTGCCTGATGTAAAAACTGAGAATTGTCTCCATCCAACCGCTCAATAACTGATCTGTATCTTTATGACTACAACTTCTCATTATGGAGATATGGATACCACCTAAACCACTCACTTCAGTAAGACACAAGCCAATGTGGGGTTAGCTCAGCATATCAAGACACTGATATGAGGAAGCTCTGCTGGGAAGTCTTCCCAGCTGGACAAATCCCAAACCACAGAGCATTTCTCTGATTAGTTCCCATGGGCTGCATGGCTAATATTCCTGCAGTGCACTTCAGGCATGAACTGGAAGAGAAGCACACAGAAAATGCAAGAAAAGGAGAAGAAATAGCTAACCCCACCTGGGAAAAGGGCAGACACTCAGGAATAAGAGGTTTGTATTATACTGAGAGGCAGCAAAGATATACAGAGGGGTATGGAATAAAGGACTTTGCTTCCTAAAGGGAAATGGCCTTTAAGATCACCTGGTTTAGTGAAAGGTGTCCCAGCCATGGCAGAGGGCTGGAATGAGATGAGCTTGAAGGTCCCTTCTAAAGCAAACCATTCCATGATGTGAAGACGGGACTGAGCAGATCATTAAACAGATACAAGCAGTAGAGCTGCACACTGAATTTGGGGCAGAGCTGACTTGGAAAAGGTGCAGCTAGAATTGCTGATGATTGAGTGATGCTCCTGACCAAAACCTTCCCTGGAGATTTCTGGGGTTAGTGGAAAGTGGGGAAATGGGTTGCTACACCCCAAGGCAGCAAATCCTGTCTGTCAGAAAGAAATGGAAGAAATGTGATAGGGGAAGGGCAGAAAGAATGATCATCTTCCAAGCTTCAAAAGGAAGGGCTGAAGGGCAGAATTTTGGAAGGATGACAAAATGATTTACTGCTTCCATGCCCTATGGAAGCTCAAGGTCTCCATGCTGCTAAGAATGGTTACTGTCCTCTCACTCAATGTACTGTGCATATAAAAAATCTGACAGGGAAGAATCTAATTACCATTCCCCAAAGGCTCAGAGACTCTCCATTGATAAAACTCCATCAAAATCATACAGGAACTACATTAACAATTCTGAACTGCAGCAAACTTGATTTATTCTGTATTCCTTTCCTGTTCAGGCTGCAGTGCAGAGTCCTGATGCCCTTTGGACATCCCAACAGAACCCAGCCCATTGCCTTTGATCAGTTTGCATTTCTGCACAACCATGAAACAGAAACAAGCAAAATCACTACTCAGGATTTGTGGAGACATTAATCTTTTCAAGAATCAGGTTTAATGGGTTAAAAATATTAGAATGAGACTCATACCTACATGCCACAATGTATTTTTAGCACATATAAGCCTTCACCATACAAGAATTTTTCCCCCCTCTGAAATTCCATGCCTTGATCTCTTGTGCATCCTTTCTTAGTGTAAATCCTTTAAATAGATTATATTTAAAGAACCACTTATTTGATGGTAGGAAGAGATGCTATAGCAAATATTTTGGCAGATGTTTATGAAGTGATTAAATCTTCTACTTATTCTACACAGATATAAAAAAGGATGGCCATTTATTTTGATAATTGACATGTAATGGTAAGGACTGGAACTTTAAATTGGTGGAAAGACAGAAATCAGAATGTGATTGTCCTTTCTTCATCGGACGAAGCATGAGCCCCATGCAGAGAAAAAAATCCTGTCCTTGAGGAACCTGTATGGTGACAATATGAAGGAGATGGATGAACCAAAAAGGATGGAGAAGAAGAAGAGAGTCTTATCTCTCAGTCCTTTGAGCAAGACTGTATTTTCCCTACTTATCTTTCTGGATACACCCAGTGATGTTACACCTCTGTCTTCAAATTCTTATCTACAACACAGGCTTTCTCTGCAGGGGTTTTCTATGTTTCACCACTCTTGATGACATTAATAGTTAATGTACATTTATTTATTGTTCTCTGCCCTTTCTGGAAAACAAAACAAAACCCCAAACAAACACACCCCCCCAAACCACAACAAACTAAATACCCTGAACAAACCAACCAAACAAAAAAACCCCAAAGCTATCTCAGCTTTTCTACTACCTTGACAACAATAAAACAGCAAACTCTATTTTCACAGAGGAAACCCCTGGGTATCTCAGAGAAGGCATGTTGGGAGTTTAGGTCTTATTTCTCAAAAAGATGCATCACTTTCCTGATACCACATAAATGGAGAGAATGTGACATGTCAAGTGACATTTTACAATAAGAAGTTACAAGCCCTACCTCCACATTCTTAGAAACTTGGGTAACTTGGATAATGTACCTGGAAAGTTGAGTTGCAGCTTAAGCACAAAGTCTGGTGGAGAAACCAGCTGGCAAGAGCACATTGGAACAAGCAGCCACATGAATGAGCACGTCCTGGGTATCACTGGCAGCACAACGTGGAATTCTGTGCCTGTGTTAGAACTTCTACCCACGGCATGGGAATAGATTTCATAGCTTAGTATTCTAGGATTTAAAAAAATCACGAGACACAAGCTCCTTGCTTGCTTTCTGCTGACACAGGTCAAATAAACTTTGCTCCAGGAAAATGCCCAAGTAGGTATTTTATTTTAAAGCACATTTGTTAAAATGGGAACTCACTGCAAAATTTTGTATGAGCTTCTGACACACTGCATCTGTAAGATGCATAGCTAGTTCATCCCACATTAAAAGAGGGAAAACAATTTTCATTTATTTGACAGAAGGGCTAACTGATTAATCTAGATATTTAAACAGTTGTCCTGAGGGACAGATATGAGGTTTTTATGTGTCTCCTATCTTCTCAAGTCCTTCTTCAGCTTTCTCATGGGCCTCCTTTAGGCACTGAAAGGGCTTTGTCCTTCCTAACCTGCTCCCTGGGTGGTTGAAAGCCCCATGAGGATCAGCTGAATGTGAATATTAAGTGCTGTTAAACACTGCCTCTGTTTTAATCCCTTTGCTGACAGCCACTCACTCACTGCACTGTCACCAAGTGCAGTAATTCCTGTGAGTTAAAACATCCCACCAGGACATGCCGAGACAGTTGGAAGAACTTATCTCACTAAGGTTTGTTTAGGGAGTGACCTCTGGAACACAGAAACTTCCTTGTAATGAACACTGCCCAGCAGAGGCAGAAAAGCAAAAGACAAAGGATGTTTAAGAAGCCTAGGAAAGCTACTCAGAAGATCAGAGATCCAGGTCCTGTTTCCTTTTTCCAGCTTCCTACATTAGATATTACTTGTGACAGCACTGCCAGTTACCAGTAGAATCTGTGGTATAAAGAATGCTCTACAACCTGGGTATTTTTTTATTTTTTTTTAAGTATTAAACAGGGTAAGGTCCCAGACAAATGCTTAGGGAATTCTGCTTATAAGTGACCTCCAGGCAAAGCAAGAACCATTAAGCTCTTGCAGTCTGAATGTCCAGCCAATGTCTCTTTTCCTCACCTTGACTGTAAAATCCTTATCTGCATCTTGGCAATCTGATGGAGACAATCCTGAAAGCTTCACTATTGACAAGGTAAATGATACTCATGGCTTTCCCCTCATCCACAGATCCAATCAATTTATCATAGGACCAGATTGATCCAGCTAAGTGTACCAAGGGTAAATCATAAAATCATGGAAGGGTTTAGGTTGGAAGTGACTTTAAAGATCAGGGATCCACAGGCAGCCTCAGCTTCTCTGGATTACCTGTGCCAGGGCATCACCACCCTAAAAGGGAAGAATTTTTTTCCAATATCCAATCTAAATCTATTCTCTCTCTATCTTTCTTGCAGGCTCCCTTCAGGTACTGGAAGGCTGCAATCAGGTCACCTCTTTTTCAAATACATGCTGACCTTCAAGTCACCTCCTTTTCCTTCATGTACCCAGAGATGTGTCAAGAAAATTCACACCATGATTTTCTTTTTCAGGGATGGAAGTGAAACTGCCTGGTCTGCAGCTGCCTGAATTGTCCCCCTTGCCCCTTCTAACAAAGGGTGAAGCATTTGCCCTTTTTTCCAGCCATGTGTTCTCTTGAATGTAGCAATCCTGAAGGCTTCTGAAATAAATGGAATATATAGTTCTTCACGCTCTCTTTACCCCCCTGGCAAAGAAATTTTCCTGTAAAACATACCCACACACAGAGTTCTAGTAAAGTCAGCTTCCTGGAGATCAAAGCAAGGGCAGCAGCTTGGGAACTGCCCACATCCCATGGGGAATCAACCATCAGGGAGACAGCGTGCCCCAGGCACGGATACAGCACAACAAGGAACACATCAGCTTTCACATCAGCAGAAACCTACCCATAAAAATGCTTTTTTCCCCCTCTTCCAACACTGAGAATTTTGTCACAATTCGTATGGAAATGCCCTTTCCAGTGCTGAAATTATTTGTGGGTGGATAGTACAGGTGGTTACTCCTCGGGTGAGGGCACACCAGAAGTGGCACAGTTGTATTCACCTGGTCTTCTGAAACATGAGCTTATCACTTGAAAAATGATAAACCCTTTTCTTACCCTCCTCCATCCCTGTTGTGTTCTCACAGCTTGCATTATACCTGAACACCTCAAATGAGTGAGGTACTTCTAAAAAAGACTTAAAGAGGTCAGATTGAGAGCTATTACAGAAAGTATCATGAAACTTTTGAGTGGATGTGTAATTACCCATACTTAGAGTGTGTGTTTGTCTTAGCAAATTTTGATACATCTTTAATAAATAAAATATTAATATAAACTTCAGACAAGTACAGAGCCCTCTGTACATCTAATTTTCAAGATGCATTCACTAAAAAAAAAAAAAAAAAAAAAAAAAAAAGAGAACCTAAATAACTTATTCTTGCCTCATCCAAAGAGGAAATTTTCAATGTCATGAATAAAACTGGCAATTGACTAGAAATTTTTGCTGTAATTTAGAGCTCTAGTTCTGCAATTATAAAAATAAAAAACTGAAATAGTTGAAGATGTAAATTGTTACTTTAGAAGAGTATTTTGAGGTTTGGGGATTTTCTTTTTCCCCTCTTTTCAGGCTCCTGGGGTTGGAGCTCTATCAAAGCAATCAAGGTAATTCAAGAAAAAAAAGTCCATTTTGCTTGTCCTTACCCATATTTTCTTTGCCAAAAAACATGTGGGAGGAATTTTTTCCCCTCCCAACTCGGAAAATTGACTGTTCACTGTAAGGATTTTATTATACAGATTAAATACTCGTAGTATTATACACAACTGTAATCCCAGTAATGCCCAGCTTGGAGCCAGATCCAGGCTCCTGTTTTCCTGAGCTTGGCAGTACATTGAAGGCTTGGAAATACATTTTAATGTTTTGCAGAAACAAAACCAAAATAAGAGACCTTTGTTCCTAAACTAAGGTAAGAAATCCCACTTTTGGGATGAGATGGCAACACAAGGACACAATCAGCAGAATAGACAAAAAAAAAGATGAGAAGAAGATACAAAATAATGGAGATGAAAAGTACATACACAGTTAGTCAGTATCAAAGGTTTGTTTGGTTTTTAAACAAGCCACGAGTCAGTGCTTGTTTTTGTTATTCATATTTGCTATTTCTACTGCAGCAGTGCCCAGAAGTCCCATCTGGACATCCCACTCTTAGTCCCTGCTTTTAAATCTTGATGCAATCGGACACTGACTATCCCAAAGCTTTGTGTATGAGGAGATCACTCTCAATTTTCTCTTTCACCTCAATCATATAAATAACAAGTCACACTTATTATTGGAAAAAAATCAGACTGTAGCAACACAAGGCAAGTTTCTGTTTACTCTTCAGTGGCATCCACTACAACACAATCTCCTTGAATTTAGGATAAAACAGACTCAAACTGTTTTCTCAGCAGTTTGATGCACCACAGAAGACACATCAACCTTCTTCAATGAAAACAAGTGAAAGCTTATAGTAACTGAGCATATATAGGGTCAAAAATCAGCCTAATGATAATTTTCAATGAAGTGAATAAAGCATGCCTTGATTTTAAAAATATTTAGCTAGACTAGCAAGCCTTTCCCTTTGTCAACTCCAGATCAAACACAAATCAGGCCAGAACAGCAGGATCTGGACAACCACCTCCACAGTCCAGAGTGCAGCAGTGAATCATCCCTGCTTCCTGAATTAATAGGGTTTCCCTCTGCAGAGTCACACCAGCTCATTCTGGGAGTCTGGCTGCAGTCACTTTGTGCTGTTCACAGTCACACCATCGTTCACATTTAACTATGAATGGAAGAGCTGTTTCGCTTCAAGAAGCAAAATTAATTTACAACACTAATAATACTCTAGCTCCCAGCTTCCTTAAAAAAAAGAACAACAAAAAACAACAAAAAGCCTAATACAAGCCCCCAGAAAATTACCAAAGCCCAATTTTCAGGCTTGGCACAATTCAGACAGTTTGATTTGTGCAGGCAATGATGCGAGTCAGAACCTCACAGGTTTTTTTAAGCAATCTCCCTAATATATTTGGCAGTTCCTATGGGTCTGGTAAATGTAATAAAAACAGCAGGTTGGATATGCCAGAGTAAACTGCAGTCAAAGGTGACCTCCAGACAACTTTTAAGCTGTGTGATCCTCTGGAGGATGGATTTTAGGATCAGCTGTGGGACACCCAGAAAATCAAAAGTTCTGGATTGTGAATATAAAAATTCACCTCTGTGTCACAAGCAGGAGCTCTCTCAGTGGTCCAAAGAATCAGAGCACTCCCCTCCTTCTCTCCAGTATTTCAACAACTTTGTTTATCCATGTACTAGCCAGGGATCAGGTTTTGAGAGAGAAGTAAAAAAAAAAAAAAAAGAAGTTTAAAGGTTCTGCTCCACTATCTCTAGGATTTATTCTTAAACTGCTGTGTGTTGTTCACAATAAAATTTATTTCTTTGCGGGATGTCCCACTCAACCCACTACAGGGGATGTTCTGACAAAACTGGTCTTAGTCTTCATCATTCACTCACAGTCTGCTGCCAGAGAAAAAAATATACTGGTAAGGAAGGTCAGAGTTCAGCTTAGGAAACAGAAAAGCTTCCTGTAAAAAAAATTGGAAAAAACAGCTGAGGATAAACTGGATTAAAATCAGACACAAAGGATAAAACGTGAGTTAACTTTACATTGTGCTGAATGACCAAATAACCAATTCTGCTCTTCGGGTGCCGACTGATGCCTCCATTGCCAAATCACTCCAGAAAAAGATGAGCCTGTGTTCTTAACTATGATTTTCAGGCCCTCAGAGGTTGTCTGAGGCCAGCTGTCCTCACTCAGCCCCAACCCCAAGCAGAGAACCCACACCCACACACGAGCCGTGGTGTCCAGAGCGGTCCTCAAGTGCAACAGCCCAAAAAGGAATTGTGCCAACTCGCACACATCAAGAGCCAAGTCCCAGGCTCCAGCAAAATGACAAACATTGTTTAAAAACATGTTTGCTGAAGGCCTTGTTGGTGAACGGGTCACTTGGCAAAACTGTGAACACGAGGCATGCTGTGCAGCTGCCTAAAAGCTCAGCTCTCTCCTGTGTGCCTGAGCAAAACCAGCATCCAGGAGAAATCTGTGGCTTACAAAGGATGCCCAACAGGACTTCTCTAATGATGTTGGCTCCACGGCCTTGCTGCCAGCAGAAGCTGCTGGGAAATGGCTCTGGTTCCTGCTACTGATGTAAAACTCTGAAGCCTGCGTAGGAGAGCTTTTCTCTTCAGTGCTCAATGTTCCTTATCCATCCTCTCTGAAAATGCCATGCTGAACTCCTCCATCCCTCTCATGCACACTCTCCCACTGCCTTGACTTTTTCCTTTAGAATATGTTAGCAGTGGTGATGATGCTGAAAGTTTTCTCCTGGCAAGGAGACCTGGAAAGGCATGACTTTCAGGATGGAGAGATCCCCGACTGGCATAAAAGTAAATTTTGTGGATTAGGGAGTCTAAAGCTTTCCTTTAGTCACACGAAAAAAATTCCAACATTAGGATACTATTTCCATCTCCAACTTGACACACAAGGCTGAGTTCAGATGCAATCACAGGGGAAAAGAGGTGGGTGAGAGCAGTACCAATAAAGGTGAGCAGTACCAATAAAACAATTACTACTTCCGTTTGGTAGCTTGCAAAGCCAGAAACTGTCTAACTTGCTTATGCTCCAAGGCTGGAATCAGACAGTATTGGTTTCCCAGATTTAGAAGAGTGATTAACTGAATTTTCATCTCTGTATCAAACACTTTTCCCTGTGTTTAAATCGCTATCATTTGAAGTTGAAATACTGGCAGGGAAATGAAACTCATACGTGTATTATCCAGAACAAGAAGAAAATCCACCAGAATGCCACAGAATTAAAAGAACAACTTGTAAACTACTTATTTGGGCCCACCACTTCTTTGAAATCTACCCATCACAAGATACTCAACCAAAGCTAAATGAAGGTACCCAGAAAAAATTTTACTGATTCCAGGAACTGGGCCTTGGCTGCAAACCAGAAAGTATGCAGGCATAAATGCAAATTCAAGCAGTGTTGTGAAGATCCTTTAAAGCTGTGACTCAACTGCAATCTTAGTTTGCTAACTCCCTTATGAGATTCCCTCTTTCTTCTGTATGACACCCTTGCACATTAAAGAAAAAATATTGTGAAGTTACAGGCTCTAAGTGTCCCAAAATATCACTGCTTATGGAGCACTAAAAATGCATTTCATTTTACAGATGGCAGCAAATGCAGCTTAACTGCAACCTCTATGCTGTTGCTGGCAAGAGAAAATCTTATCGTTGATGTTTTTTTAATTGCATCATTCTCAAGGTACTGCCTGTTCATTTGCTTCAAGGGCTTAACTTTTATTTTGTCATTTATCAGCTGGCAGAATCTTCACTGCAGAATCTTCACTAACACACAAATCCCTTGGGATACTCACCACTAAATAAAATAAAAAATGGCTAGCTTGAAAGAGGGTGAGTGCCCTTATGAGTAGGTGTGCATTTGTGTCTGTACAAATGTGTATGTGTTAACTGGGCTGCAGAGCATAGTTCTGTGCTGGCTGTGTAAAAAAACTTGCCCATAACATTCCTTGGATAAAATGAGGTCTCTGACCATCAGAGTTCTCAGACAGCAGCATACTATTAGCCACAGTATCTTTACAAATTTAGAAGAAAAACTGAATATTAATATTTAAACATGTGCATGTCTTTTGTTAGATATCTTATGTGAAAGTGGGAAAACTCTCCTTTGTTTTCAGCTTTTTTTAAACTTTACTGCATGAGCAGCACATGCATTAGCATACAATTGGCTATAGGGATTTTTCTGGAATGCTTCTATTTGAAGCTCTGTATTCTCTCCTGGAGGTGTTGCTGTGTAGATCACGATCTACTTGACACCATGAAGTGATTTTAAGGGGGGAAAAAAACAAGACAAACAAGCAAAACAAAACAAACCTTCTGAAATCTGATCATTTATTGTGATGCCAGTCCAGGCCACAGAAAAGTTGCATGAAACCAAGAAGTAAAGATAAAAGTGAGAGGCAGCTTTTACAGATTGCTCTGCAGGTGGTGGGTATGTGTGTAAAATTACATGAAGACAGAAACCATTAAACCCCTTGCTGTTGCAGCTGAGCAAGTAGGCAGAGAGAAAGCTGAGCTGCACAAAAGGATCTTGCTTTACCCTTCATACAAGGCAAATTTTCTCTACTCACACCTTGCAAGGATCAAGACTCTGCTGAGCTGGCAGCTGCTGCCAGGCAGGTGGCCCCTGGTTGATGTTGGACTAACCTAATTCATGCTGGGTTTCTCTTTCCAGTGGAAGATGAGGAAAATGATGTATCAGGTTTTGACATCGAAGCATTTTTCTTCACAGAATGATGAATACAATTGAAATGAACTGAGAAGCATCCTTGCTTTCAATGACTTATTAAGTGCAGAGTAATCCACCTAATTTCTACAGCTTCGAAGCTGTGTTCTTGTCTTTCATTTAGAGCCTTATGCCATTTAAATATTCTTAATTCCTTTGTGATTTACTGTGTACCCTTGTACAACTGGAGGAAACTGAAAACTGCAGCCTATTTTACAAGAGTTGACTTTACTACTGTGAATACCCGCAGGAGCAGAAGGACTGGAGACAGCCTGCAAAGATGGAGTGTTACACTGTGACCTCTCCTTGACAGTGACAAAACTGAGGTTTGAATTCTGCACCATCTGGCAGAGCTTGTGACCTGCAGACAAATGGCATCCCCAAGGCTTGTCTGGGTTTCAGCAGCAGTGCTTCTTTTAATAAAAGACAACATATCACACCATTAGGTCATAATCCTTCGTAGAGCTCCCAGTACTGCAAGTTCTGTTTTTAAGAGGCAAGATCAGCAGGAGCCATGCTGAATACCACCTCAGAACTGCATCTCTAAGTAACCAGAGAGAGAGTAATTCTAAGTAATTCAGGGAGAGATTCATGCAGGAGTACAAGGAGAAGCCATGTAATATAAGGGACACAGCTTCTTGCAGCTGGAAATGCCTTTAGGAAGGGTCTAGAGCACAAGTCTTAGCAGAGTAGCTTAGAGAGCTGGGATTCTTTAGCCTGGAGAAAAGAAGGCTCAAGGGGTACCTCATGGCTCTCTACAACTATCTGAAAGGAGGTTTTAACAAAGTAGAGGCCAGTCTCTTCTCCCAGATAACAAGAGATGGAATGGAAAGAAAATGGTCTCAAGTTGTGTCAGGGAAGGGTTAGATTGGATATCATGAAAAAATGTTTCACCAAAAGGGTTATCAAGCATTGAAACAGGCTGGGAGTGGTTGAGTCACCATTCCTAGAGGTATTTAAAAGACTGAAGATGTGATGCTTAAGGACATGGTTTAGTGGTGGACTTGGCGGTGCTGAGTTAACAGCTGGACTCCACGACTGTAGGAGTTTCTCCCCAAGATAACTGATTCTATGACTCTATGATTTTATAACTCATTTGTTCTTCAAACACTCAAAGATAGAAAAAAATATTATTTCAGTCTTGGTCTTGAGCACTTTCACGGATGGGGCACATACAGAATCAGAGAATCAGAGAATCAGTTTTGTTGGAAAAGATCTCTGAGATCATTGAGCCCAACCTATGACCTAACACCACCATGATCCATCAACCCAAAAATCTCATTAACCCTGATCCACGTACAGGCCCCTCTATAGTGGTCACAGCAGATTTCAGGGATGTTGTTCCAGATGGAGTGACACTGCACTGGTTTGGCATGGAGAGCTTTTACTGCTGATGGTGATGAGTGAGAGGGCAAAGACAAGGACAGTCATAGCAGGTGGGGAAAGATAAATCTGGAATGATTTGCTGAGTTTTACAGGGCCTTGCTGGATGTTTGCTGATAAACAGAACACACTTCAGGAGGAAACACTGGAAAGACAAAGGTGTCTGACAGCACTGCCCATCCCAATGTACAGCTCCAGACAAAGCTTTGCAGGGGAGAGAAGTTCTGTCTGTAGCACCCACTGTAACTAGAAGGGTTAACTGTGGTTGGTCACAGAAAAAAGCAGCAGCATTTTACAGTCACACCAAATTCCTCATTTTCAGCAGCCTCATTCACAGCCTCATCCCCATTTCCTCCCTGAATTATCAGTGGCATTAATAAGAGCCTTTTCCACTCCCCACTTTGTCTGATCTTTCTAATTAGAAACACTGAACAAATATATCTGAGAAACAGCTTGGCAGCAGCAAGCATCCTTGGTTCACTGCATGCAGGGCATGGAAAATGCTCTGCCCTCCCAGGGACAGCAGGAAAGCTACAACCAGTGACTCAGCATTAGCCCAGTAACTACTCTCCAGGGAATCCAAGACAACCCCTCCAAGCATTCCTGCCTATTTCTGTGCACAGAGGGATCAGACAGCAAAAAAATGCTCCTTGAAACAATTCCTCACCTCTCTGATAAACACACATCTCCCTTCAACTAACAATTATACAGCCCTGTCAAGCTTTGCCTCATGATCTCCAGACACTTCCAGGCAGCAGCCAGTACTGAAATCTGGGTTTTTTTGGTGTAACAGCTGTGCTCTGTGCAAGGCAGACATGGCATTTCATTAGGCATAGGGTAATAGCTTGATTCCCTTAGGGACTTGCTGCTGGAAAATAGAACATCTCCTTTCATAAATAGGCAAGGTCACCATGCTTGTTTTGGATTTGATGCTGAGATAATTGAGTATCTGTTCATTATACATTGAATATTAATGCACTAAAGCACCTGCATGTAAAACTAACTTCACTAGATCTAAGGAAAGCAGCCTTATATTAAATTTCAATGCCAATTCAGCTACAGAATGCAGTAAAAGAATTCTGATTTTTGCCCAAACCATTCTCTGTACTTTGCTTTCTATGCTGGATTCAGAAATTGAAAAATTCCAAGTAACCAACGGTTGAAAAGCACAAACTAACTTATTTTGCCTGTTTACACTGTATCACCCTTTTGTAACCCACAGCTGCTCTTCTATTTAACAGGAGTCATCTTCCAGCATATTCAATGTACATCCTGTAAACAAGACAGGGCACAAAATTGACACCTCAGTGTTTAAACCCCTGTAGATATAATGACAAAAGCCACACAAATTTCACAGAGATACATGCAAAGGGATCAAAATTCCAGGCGAGTTCTTTCAAAATATTTCTAAGTACTACCAAAAACCAGGAGTCCCCAGAGGACCTTACCCGAAGAACCTAAACATTATGCAACTAATTCTAACCAATCTACTTCACTTTGATCTTGATCTTACTTCATCTCAAATACTCATTTTATCTCTTTGTTTAGAATATTTAGAAGTTGGCAACCTGTATTTCTCTGTTCCTGTGGTTCCTGGAGTACTTCCTTTCTGGATGTGCAAACAAGAAAATCCAGAGGACAATATGATGTCAAAGCTAAATGCAAAAGAAGAAAAAGTTCTTTGCAAAGTGTCATGGGTCAGTAGAGAAGAGTACACAGGGTAGGATATGAAAGAAGAAATAATGCTCTCCTAAACCAAGATACAAATACTATCCTGCATTAAATCAGCAGTTTGTGGGGAAAAGTAATAATCATTCACTAGAGTTTAGAAATTCTAAAGGTACATGTAAGTAGTACAAATAAATAAGAGAAACAATTTTATTCTGAAGTTTCCTGTGCTTACTCCAATACATCTCATCAGAGATTACGATCAGAAATTTCAAATGTGAATGTTGTCTGAAGATTTGGAGCAAAGTTTTGCTGCATTTTTGTTCATTATATACTAAAGAATTTCTCAAACTGGAGGATGTAAACCACAAGTGTAAACGGAAGGGCAGTACCTAGATTGTGATCAACTAGAAAAGATCAGAAAAAAACGTTAAGAACGATGTTTCCTGCTCTCCTCCTATGTCATTAAATTAACATCTAGTGGAATTAACAATTTCATTTCTAGAAAAAAAAAAAAAATCTCCAAAGGTGTCAACATTTGTACAGGGCAAACACATTTGAGGAGTAGGGCTTCTGCCTTAAGCAAGGATTTTTTGACTAATTTTAAAATAATCAGCATCAGAAAGACAAATTCTTCCTTGAGAGGACCTGGATGACTTGTGAGAACTTTTTTTTTCTTCCCAAGGCTTAACTTAGGAGGCTAACTCAAAGCTCTGCCTTCTCCTTTTGTTCATTTGAAACATGTTGGAGCAGGCTGCCAAAAGGTTCAAGGACAGGTTATCAGGTCCTGTTTGCTCTTGGCATGTCTAAAACTGGTGACACATCCTAGGAAGAAAAATGGGAACATCTAGTACAGCTGCAGCAATAAAACAGCTACCAGGGAACCTCACCTAGAGCTAACAACACCTCCAAGCTGTGCTGCCCAACTGAAGAGATAAGCCAGAAGTATTTATACGTGAAATGCAAACAGAGTTTACAGAAGTCTTGCTAAATACTCAGGTTTACCACTTCCTCAAGTGTTTTAAAACACAAAACCACACCACATTTGGGATTTTGTTGGTTGGTGATAAAAAATACTGTCCACTGTGATGAAAGCTGAGGGTGGACTTGGCAGTGTGAGGTTAAGGCTTGGACTTAAAAGACCTTGAGGGTCTTTTTCAGCCTAAATCATTCTATGACAGATTTGCCAAAAGGAACCAATGTGATTGCTTCCTTTTATATCACCCATAAATTTTCATAAATATGAAAACAATCTGTTAAAAACACACCAAAACCAAACAATGTCCTTGGACATACATAAGATTTTTCTAGCTTAGTGCCTCAAAACATTAAAAGGAAAAAAGCATGTTTTCTGCCACACCTACTTGTCTCTAAGTCACCTATTTTACCTCTAACTTCTGCAGTAGGAGGAAGATTCTTCCAGTCAAGTCTTGTTCAAACTTTTAGACCAAAGCTCCATAAAAATATGTTGACATTTCTCAGATTAATCCCAAGTAATTCCTTGCCTGCTGGGGCCAGAACTGTCCCTTCCTCTCATTTCACATCAGCTATGTACAAATTCACACTAGCATTAGGCATGAGCTTGAACTCTGGCATTTATCATAGCTGGGGGAGTCTGACCAAGTTCACAACCTCACCACTGGATTAAGATGTGGAGGATCTTGAGAATCTTGAGAGCCTCAGGCCAAGGCAGTTGTCTCCCTACAAATGTTTAAATTAAATACACCAAAGGGGTTTGACATCCTTCTTGCCACTAGAGATTTCCTCACTGGGATGGCAAACTAAACAGGATCGAGACACATGGGTGGAGGTCATGCAAAAAGGGAATTAAAAAGATTACATGGTTACAGTGTAAAATGCTGTGGCACCCATCAAAATCAGACACATACAGGTTTGTTCATGTACAATTCTTTTGGCTGTTTGTCTTAGACACAAAAAAATACACAACTGTTACAGCAGAAGTCACATTTTTTTCTTCATGAATCAAGTAAAACCAGAACCCTTTGCTTCACCCAGTAAAATGGATTTCAGATGAGATTCCAGAATAAACCATATGAACTTACCTTACATTTCAACATGTTGGCCACTCTCTCTTGCATCGACTGTCCAGCCTTTGGCCTGACAAGAATATAAACTGCTTTCACTTCAGGGCTGGAGCGCAGAAGTTTTTCCACCAGTACTTTGCCCATGAAACCTGTAGCTCCTGTGATAAGTACGGTCTTTCCATTGTAATAAGCTGAGACTGAAGACATAGTGCTCTCTTGTTCTGTCCCTTCCTGCAGCAGGTACCTGAGAAGATGCAGAAATAAAGCTTTAAAGGCTTTTGGGATAACCTTTTTAGTCACCTATGTCAACTCAAGTTAGTTCAGTCAAATGCAATTTTAGAAATTATTTTATAAAGAAGTCTTTATTGTGAAAATAAAGCACAAAAATCTGAGAAGCTTAAAAAAAACAAATCAAGCTCAGCCTTATCCTCCACGTGATACCACAGCTGCACACAGAGGTCAAACACAGCTCGTGCTGTCCAAGGCTCCCAGCAGGAGATGCTCACTGCAGTGCACAACAGTGTTTATCTGCTACTATGAAGTGGCAGCCACAAAGACATGCAGCTATTCCCTACAAGACAAAGGAGAAAGAGATTTCCTCACAAACACTGCTGTGTTTTCCACTTCAGTTCCACTGTGCCTACAGCATTCCTTGTCAGCCATCACTCATCGACGTGCTCAGTCTTTTCCTGTTGCCTTGGCTTGGAATAACACTTCCAGAAGAGCTTTCTTCATGGATGAGACAGTGCAGTGACACTGCTCTGCACAACTGCAATACCATCTCCAGGTCACCACCCTTTATGAGCTGTTATGGCGAGAATTCATCCCAGTTCACTCTAAGGAGTGTAGACCTGATAGGTTCCCCTTTGGAGATCCACTGACATGGACCAAGCTCCCACATGACGTGCCCCAGTTAAACATTTTAATTAGATGCAATGGTTTCCAGGCCTGAATGTTCCCCAGCCATCCTGAGTCAAACTCTTAAGTTGATTAAATGCAAACAAAGCTGGACTGAATCCTCTTAGAAAAGCCCCTCTTCCCCTATTAGCCTGACAGCAGCAAAACAACCACCTTTGAAGTGGGGCAGACCACAGCAAGCACAAAACACACACTGCAGGAAAAGGCTCATGAAAAATACCAAGAAATGTTTTGAAAAAACCTTGTGAATTCGAAACAAAAAGAAACAAGAACCGCAAAATGCTGTCAATCATGTATTCAAGAACCAAAACAATGATCTTCAAGTATCCCAGAAAAACTCTTCCTCCAGCAAAAGCTTCAGAGACACAAACTAAGGAGTCAAGCCTAACAAAAAATATTACTTCTCTTTCCCAGTGTTGCCTGGGACCACAGTACCCAGCATCAAACAAATGAAAATCCCCAAATTTCTTTATCCACGACAAACCATCAGGTGTAAAATCCAGTTTAGAAAGTGGGTCAAGCAGAATAACCTCTCAGGGACACTATTTTACAAACTAATAGCTGTGGGTATTCTGGCTCAGTGGATTTGGTTATTAGCCTACTTTCAGATGTCACCTAGATTATAACTTAGATGAATGCAGAAGGCTCATCCAGGCCTATTAAAAACCTGTTCTTATTAAAGAACTAGCCACTTGGGAAGTTAAACCAACAGGTTAAAACTATTGGATAATTAACTTATTTATAACAAAATGTCACATCTTGTTCTGGCTCAGAAAAAACTGACTCACACTGGAAGACAGGAACTTGCAGAGACTGGAAGCATGTGAAAGGTATGTAGGACCAGAAGAAGGTAGTAGTTTAGCCATATGAAGACAAAAGACCTCAGAAATTTGGCATGACACATGCTCTGCAATGTAATAAAATGAAGGAGAGAAGTGCTTAGTCACTAGAGGCTGTAACCAATCCCACTGAACAACAGGAAACAAAAAAGATAAAATATAAGGATCACTTCCAGCCACTGGATACTTGATTTGAAAGGCTCCAGAGTATGGACATCATTTTATTTTGTTGTTTCATTTGGGTTCCCTGCTTCAGTTGTCTAAAAAAGGCTTCTTTTGTTTTGGCCAGATGTTCAATGCCTGCTAGAATAGTAAAGTAAATAAATCAAACCACTTTGAAGCATCCCTATAATTAACCATGCAGCCATGTTTCATTAAGCATTTCTGACAAGGACTACATGCACCTAACTGACAGTTCTTCTCCATCTACTCTGAGACATTTTGAAGGTCTGATTCCAAAAATCTCAAAAATTTAATCTCCCAAGACATTCTAGCATGATGAAAATGGAAGTACCAAACAGCCACAGAAAAAAACCCAAACTTTCAAGGCAATCTGCTGTTACTCTTGATTATGGGCTTACCCTCCTAGGATTAAACAAAAAGGGAAGAAAAAGTGCATCCTTTCTATTTTCCATAATAAAGCAGTCCAAGTTAGGCAGCCTAGAGTTAGTAGGGCCAATTTCAGAGTTGGATCCAGTTGCTCAGGGCCTCAGCAACAATAAAAAGCCATAAAGAACGAGATGGTGTTTGCCTGTTATGGAAGCAGATTTGTGTCCCTCTGAAGCATATTTTTTTTCTATTTCCTACATGAGCTTCAGAAGAAATTAGAAAAATCTTGTACCCATCCAATGCCATGCTAGTTATCAGGAAAGAAAACCTGTGAATTTGTTTAATGCACACAAACAGTGTCATGTTTTGAGATCGTGACACAAAAACCAGAAATGCTGCAACTTGGAATGTTCAGGCAGATTCCTGAATCTCTACAGTTCAAGCAAATTTTAAGAGCTTTTTATTACATTCCAAGTTGAAAGGCAGGATACAGTTTATATTCAGGATTGCTAAGGTATTTTCCTTTCAACTTGGTCTTGAATTTTTCATTTTGTACAACTATCTTAGGTTTTTTATATTTTTAACAGTGCGATTGCTTTTTCTCTGTTTTTATTGATTTTGCTTGGCCTTTGTAAATAAAGTACTGAAAAACACATGGAAGTTTTTAGGAATCAGAGGATTTCTGAGGTCAGAGGGTGTGACCCAAGTAATGCCTGTTGACTTGATCCTTTGGAGGTCAACTTTAAACCAAGGAGAAGTACATGCATGCCTTTTTGGCTTTTTACACTCAAATTGTTTCCTGCAGAAGATTATACCTTGGCTTTTCATTTTAAGGAATAAAGAGTCAATACTGAGCACTGACTATTTTCCAGTCAATTAAACTACAAGGGGTTAAGTGGCTGGTAGAACTAATTTGAACTATGGTCAGAAGTTCCAATGAAGTGACCCTTAGTGAGGCAGAGAAGGAAAACAACTATTTCATAGGCTGAGGTTCCTGGCTCTTCCAAATCTGACTGGAGGTGAGCAAGCCGCTGAACTGTGGAGAAAAGCCCATGCAAGGGCTTCCTGAAGCCCAGTTCAAGTGAGTATACACAGAAAACTCAGATGTTTCAGGCACTAATCGGAGCAGGAAAGGAACCACTGATGCCACCTGAATTACTGAGCACAGCATCTTTGCAGCAGCACAAATCTCTCTGATGCTGACTCATCTCCAGCCAGAGCATTAAAAAAACCACAAGACAGGAATCCCACTGAGCATCTCTGCAGACACAAGTGCACAAGCTGCTCTGAGAGTACTGCTGCCTCTCACAGTCTCCTCTGGATCAAAGAGAAAGGACGAGCTCCAGCGCCGCGTTACAAACAAAGCCATGATCTTGTGCCAAAGGACAAGCAAAGGGAAAGGTGGGAATCCTAATCCTACCAATCTAATACTTCCCTCCTGCAAAAGACAACCCTCATAATCCTCAGCTGAATAGCACAGAACCTCCCTCTGCCCACAGCAGGTACGACTGAGCTGATATTTAACAGAACAACTACTCCACTATCCTCATCTTTCATCATTTGGCATCATTTTGGTGATGCCAAATCTGTACCCAGATTGCAATGGTGTAATGCAGAGAGTCAGCTGCTCTCAGAGCCAGAAGGGTGGGAAGGGAAATGTGGACCTGAACCTCACTGAATGCTGCCACTGCCCACGGCAGCCCCACAGCTGGAGGGTGTCACGGAGGGACAGCAAAAGGGAGGATGAGCAATGGAGGTGGACTGGAGGAGGTGACTATTTCAGTATGGTTTGGATCACTGTCCTATTCAAACAGGACAGCAGCCATTTCAGGAGCTTATGTGCTGAGGTATCTGTCTTTTCAACTCACCTGCATAACATGAAAATTAAAAAAAAAATTAGTTTTGTGCAAGAGCAAATAACTAAATGCCTATAAATGCACATCTAGATTCAAAAATGGCATCTATGGCATCTCCTTGTACTTAGACTGGCTTTGATGAGCTTTTCCTTATACAGCTTTATGCAGGGATGTAATTTCCATAAACAAGGGGGTTGGGCTGTTCAGATGAATCTTTCAGACATCATATTAAATGTAATGAACCGGCTTCAACCAAAATTACACTTAATGGCAAGCAATAGTTTTTGAAACAAAGCTACAGAAAGCAGGAGTCCTTTAAGACGAAATAATTCTTGGCCACTTTCTGAAAATAAATTTTTAATCTTGGGTGAAAATACCAAATCATACGTAAGACAGTTTCCTTTAATCAGGATTCTGGAAGAGTTATAATTAACCTGGAACATGCAGAGAAAGAAAAGTTCCTCTGTTGCTTCAGAGAACTTGTATAGCTGAGGTCAGAAAAAGCAATATAAAGTGGTCACAGACTATTTCTGTCTCAGCAGCTTACTTCTTCAGTCTATTAATTATTTCATGAGTTTTAAATGGACTGAACACTGGGGATGCCTGAACAATACATCTTCACATAATTATTTTCTCTTTTACATTTTGTCCCAGGATGTATTACAGAGCCTCTCCAAAGTAGGCAAGTAATTATAATACAAAAAACCAATTATTTCTAAAATGTGTTTTTTGCCTGAAAGCATTTATTGCTTGTTTAATCACCAGAAAATAATACACACCATGCATACTAGAAATAGCCAAAATAGTGACTTGTTTTACATCATACTGACTTAACTCCTGGTTCCCCAGTAATATCAGGAAGAGTCACGCAGCTCCTTTGATTTCATTTTCTGGGCCAAACTCAAGACCAGGGAAGTTCCAGCACAATGACCAACGTTTCAATGAGGGTTAACGTGAATTAGCTTAGATTGGAGCCTCTGGAATTAAAAATATTTCCTGCATTTTCAGTAATAAGCAACAGTGAATCAGAGCAGAAAATGGCTGTAGTTCAACACTGCACACACCATTTGTGACAACAGCGCTGCTGACACAAACAAGCAGAAAGTACCAGCAAGGAGGCACTGAAGTTACATAATGCATTTCCAAAGGTCTTTAAGCACAGAAAGATTTGTGTAGCCTATGAAGCCAGTGAGATTTTACTGATGGCAGAAAATGGAACAAAGAGAATGATAAAATGGCTGTTCTACGGAAAAATTAAAAGTTCCTCATGGTTTGTTGAACTTGCAGTTATTTAACGCCACCCAACAGCAACAACACAGATAAACCTCCTCTCATTTAGCTACAGAATTAAAAGGAAGGTCATAATCCACCCTTTGTACAGGCACTATAGAAGCTAATGCAGCATAAAGAAATAAAATCCTGCGATTCAAAGATAGGCACATTTACAGCCAGACTGAACTCCTGATGATAATCCTCTTTGCAAAAGAGATTTTGCTCCAAGCAATTTACACCAAATATAAACGTTGTTGTTAGAAGCCTGAAGGTTAAATCACTTTTCTCCAGCTAATACATTTCAATTTTTTTTTTTTTTGTTTGCCAACAGTAGCAAATCAAATCCATAACAGCATCCCCAAGTAGCAACACGCAAGGAAAAACTCATTGCTCCCGGAAACCCTTCATGACTTGAAAAACCACACCAGTTTTGCAATCCATTTTAATTTACAGCAGCTAAATCTAAAGAGACAGGGAAGTGTGACAGCATAATTAAGAGCTGGAGACAACGAGCAGCGTGCACAGCCAGATCCTGCAAACTGCTGAATGCTACATGACAAGCAGACAGACATGGAAACCTCTGGGAATTGTGGCTGCTGGGCCAAAGACCTGCCCCCAGGACAGATGTGGGCAAAAGCTGGAATTTCCAGATTGCTTGAGTATTACCTACACAGTTTCACAGGTGTTCTGACTCTCCTGAGCAGTACAAACTGTTTGACCACCATGAAAAAAACACAGAAAACAGAATGAAACAACTGATGCAGGAGGAGCCTCTTGATTTTTCAGTGAAACCTGTTAGTCTTGCTCAGTTTCACTATATTTTCTCTCCAAGATTAAGGAAAATAAGCCTGCAAATATTTTGGGGCTGAGACAAGGCAGTGGTGTTGAGGACATACCTACATGTGTCATGTAGGATTTTAAAGAACAAATATTTTTCAGTAGCCCAAATATCAATGTATTCTGTCTCAACCCTATTTAATTATCCACCTGGTAAGAACAGCAGCTACCAGTGACTTCAAAGGTGCAGCTTCTGCAGGCTCCTTTCTGCATCACATTGTCCACCATATGTATCCACTCTTTTTTTTTTTTTTTTTTTTTTTTTTTAAGTTAGCTGTTGCAAAGCCATTGAGCAGGTTACAGGATCAAAGCATAGATCGGGACTAGAAGGGAATTTTTTGCTTTGCCTCAGCCTAATTAAATGCAGACATCCTACATCGGAGCTTTCCTGCAGGCAATCCTTCCCCTTATCATTCCCCCAGTTCACATTTCACAGCCATTTTTCTCTTGCTGTTTCTCCTTGGATCTCTACAACCAGCACTCCTCTCCCAAAACCCTAAATCAAAACCCCTGCCATACCCACTGCACACCAATCACTCTGCACCCCTTTACTGCACAAGAGAGGTCTCAGTGAAGTCAAGACTTAACTCTGTGTGATAACAGGCTTATCTGGCACATTTATTTTAGACATCCCAGTTGATAACTCCTTATTAGCACCCAGCAGCTCATGTATTAACGAAGATTTTCTGTCTTTTTCCACTATTTGTCATTTTCCTCCATAAAAAATAGCGGCACCAGCATTTATGACATTTGTAGGGTTTTTTTCCTCCTGAAATGGTTATCAAGCATTGGAATAGGCTTCCCAGGGAAGTGGTGGAGTTACTAACCCTGGAGGTACTCAAAGATGTGTAGATGTGTCACTTAGGGATGTGGTTAAGTGGTGAACTTGGTACTGTTAGAAGCACAGAACCACAGAATGGTTTGGGTTGGAAGGGACTTTAAAGCTCATCTCATTCCAACCCTCTGCCATGGGCAGGGACACCTTCCACTGTCCCAGGCTGCTCAGAGCCCCATCCAGCCTGACCTGGGACACTTCCAGGGATGGGACAGCCACAGCTGCTCTGGGAAACCTGTGCCAGGGCCTCATGGAAAACTATCCCATAGTAGCCCCAAAAATGACTGGGTGCCTAAAAACTGACTGCATTTCTGTAACAAATGGAAATGAAGTGGTGATTGACAGCAGCAGTGTCACAAATACTTATGTGATTACTGCAACTATGTTCTTCACAAAAGCCCTGCCTGTCATGACATAAAGAAGAATGGTCTTCACTCAAGATTTAGAGTCAACAGAGATATTGATCCAAGTAAATCAATACCACCAATCATTATCTAGTAAGTAAATTTATGCCACGGAATGATGGAGAGACTGCCTTCCTGAGACTGCCTTCCTTTTTTTCTACTGTCACTCCCTCCAGTGCTCCTGTCAAATAAATATCTAAGCATAAAGTCTTAATGTAATCAAACGAAACTGCATTTCCATGGTTTTATAAGAAAATAATTAAAAAAAAAAAAAAAAAAAAAAAAAAAAAAAAGCCTGCAGAAAACAACAAAAGAAGAAACTGAGGACAATGTACAATGTACAGGAATATGGTCAAAATGATGACCCTCCTAATGACCATGCTTTTCAGAAAAAAAAAAAAAATCTAAGCCATGCTACCTTTATATTTTTAAAACTTTATCCCATAGCTATATCCAGTGGCAGATGTAAATAGAAGATACAAGTAGCTTTGTACTCCTGTGCAGATTTATCACTATAAATGTCTATTTTTGTTTGTGTTAAGCTTCAAAACAAAGTCAAAATAATTAATAACTGGCTGAATAACACAAGCTGAAAGAAAGCAAGACAGCTGCAGGGATTCAAACATACACACATGTATTTACCATTCCCAGTTTCTGATGGACAGAGTCCACCCATTCAGTCTGTCTGGATTCCCCAGAGCACAGAGACTTTCACTGGAGACTTTTCTTTAGGAATATGTGCATACTTGTGCAGTACATGCACAGAAAACCATTTTTAGGTTGTAGAGAGAAAAATCTACCAACTGCTTTCTTCCTTGAACCTCATTCATTTTTGGGTCAACAAGACCACAATTGAAGTGGCTACAGAATACCTCACACTGTGAACTTTTATAAGCTGTAACAGGGCAAATATTCCTTTTCCTCCATCCCTCCATGATATCTGAATTTGTTCATACCTTCCTTATAAGACAGAGGAAACCACTTATCAGCTGAGAAGCTCTTGACATGTTGTGAGGGAAATGTCTTGATAAGTTCAGATAATACAGTAGCTGTGGCGACTGCACTAAGAAGTTTAGCAGTCCTGTGACAGCAAGCTAAAATGACATTTTACACTTTAGAGCTCAGATCTAACCGAGTGGAAAAAATTACCTGCTGTGTTCAGACACAGATTTAAGGTTAATTAAGTAACTGCAATTATTTTTCTTTCCAATAGGAAGCCAAGCTCAGCAGCCTGAGTAGCTTTATATTGGGATTTCATGAAGAAGTGCAGTCTAGAACCCTACTCTTGTCTTAGTTGGAGTGGAAGACAAAAATGCTTGAATTATTTCCCACCAAGAAGAGTCTTAAAAGGATGACCAGATGAATATGAGAGTCTATACCATTAATTTCATAGGAGAGCATATATACAGACACATATTTTCAAACTCAAAGACTTAAGATACCCACAGGTTGGGGTTTTTTTTAACTGGAACCTGAAAGAAAACATTATCAATGGAAAGACCACAGCTTTGCCTTTTCCCTCATCACTGACTCAAACCTCAGGCTAAATACAAACAAAAAGCATTTATTTTTTTTCATTTTCCCCACATTTCTCTATCATTCAGGCTTAGAGCATTTGATGGCACTTGGCAAAGTTGTTCTGTCCAGAGCAGGACCGAACCCTTTAGGAGCAGAGAAGCAGCACGACCAAAGCCTATATAACTCCAGGAACTCCACAGGAAATTTTACACTGGTTACTGCACCCTGCAGCAAGCTGGGAAATCAGCACCTGTGACCAGCTCTCCAGTAATTTCCTGCCATCCCCTGTTTTGCTGAAGACAATTCTGGCTCTACTGGAATCAGAACCATGACAAACCGACGGATTTGCTGTTAGGAGTCCTTGGCACTGGAATAACGAGGCAGCACAAGGTGCAGAGACTATGGCAGCTCCAGCAGCAGACCTGAGGCAGGTCCAGCCTGGTTGTTGCCTTGTGGTGACTCACTCTGCAGATATGATGGAATGACAAACACCTCGTTCCCCCTTTGGAAAAGCAAGAAATCCCAGTGAGGAGAATCTAGGAGGCTGTTTCCTCCTACAAGGATCCAGAGTTGGAGCGTTGGGAAGGGGCAATGGAGGCTTGTGGTACTCATTGTGGTATCTGGTATAGGGCTTCTAGAGAGAGGATGAGGAAAAGGCAGCAGTAAAAAAAATAAGATTTTATATGTATAACGTAGAAAAATTATAAAGTGTACAAGTTCTTAAGGTATGAGCCAGCGAGACAAAAGGCACTTCCCAGATTCTGCATATTTCTGCCTCCCATTACACCTCACCTCACCTGGGTGGACTTTTCCCATTGCTTTGTCTGACTGCCCCTGTCTGGATGCACTCCCAACCCCTTTAATCCTTGATCTGGTGCTTCTAGCAAGAGAAACACAGAGTTACACACACAGATGATGCCTGCTGCTCCTCCTGAGGCTGTGGGATAACTCAGGGCAGAGAAGGAAAGCTTAAGAGCTGACATGCCCAGTGAGACTACTGGTTTCACCTCAGCCCCTTTCAACAGCAAACATTATCCTGAGTTTGCAGGTTTTGTTTTCCATTGGGATCTCAAGCACAACATGCAGACCTTCTTCTCTGGAAACTCTGACAGGGAATACAGAAGCATCCCAGCTAAGCCAGAACCAGGTATTAATGGAAAGCTCCAAAGTAGCTGCTGGGATTTTCAGAGTAAAGCACTGTTTGAGCAAAGTGGAAAAGTGAAGGAAACCCACTGAGCATGGACAGGGTGAACATGCCTTGGAAATGCTGTGATTACAAAATGTACCTTTAAAAAAAAAATTTAAGAAAAAGTAAGAGAGCAGCAAAGAGGAGACTCTGCAGGACTCCATGATAAGTATCTGAGTCAGTGTGCTCGTGGAGGACTTTTCATTCAGCTTTTACCAGCAGACACCTCACAGTGAACTGGGAGTGCCAATCCAAGAGATCTCCTCACCATGCTACACCCAGAATTACCCACAGCAGCTTCAAACTTCAAGTAGTTCTGAGATCTTTAAACACACAAAGCCAAACTACTCCTGGTAGACATCCTGGAGATCTGCAACATGGATGAAGTGGAAAAGGAGTTCTTCCAGAAAACAGTTTCTTCAACACCAAGACCAAGAGATGAAAAATTAAAAACCATCTATAAGGGTCTCTTCATACGCTTTGGAAAATTCATCCTTATGGAATTTGCCAACTGGCCTGCTGTGGAGAGGTGGGAACACAGTCTGCTAACACAGGTGCTAACGAAAGCAGGCTTTGGTCAAACAGGACACAGCTCACTAGGAAATGGGAAATGGACCCAAACCCTCTCATTTCTTGGCATCAGGCAGCCACTGCCATAGTATTTTGTGACACATTTTAAAGGTGTAGTTTTCAAGAAGGTATCAACAAAATACAGAAACCATGGTGTTATTTGCACTTCTAAATGTATTAACACTTTTTTTTTTCTACCCCCATCAGCTCTTCCCTTATTTGAAGCTCAGCTACAAGTACACAGAACTTTCTACTGAGAACATTTTCACAAAATCTTTCACCAGTAACACAGCAATGTTTATCTCTCCTCCCTGCTGCTAAAAAATGTTTTGTTTTGTTTTGTTTTTAATGCAGCACTGTATTTGTGCAATCCTCGTTTTATGCACCTTAAAGATCTCGGAAATATCCCAGAGAAACAATGCAAACATATATTTTATTATTCCCATTATCAGAAACGTGGCCATTTAAGGGGCTGGTAATGAATTAACGATGCAGTGCCAACCAAAAACCTTCTTGGTGTTTTAAAGAGTTGTGTTTAATTCCTTGAGATTGTTTAGGTCACACTACAACAGGGATCAGAAGCAACATCCATTTCACAAGCCAAAGAGCACAACAGCAAGAAAACCATATATGCTGTAAGAGAGATTGATTTCATCAAAGTTGTTGTTACAGTATTACAATTTCATCATTATCGACTGCATATGTTAAAATAAAGAAGTATCTTGTTGTTGCTCTTGTTTTGGTTCTTGGTGAGTTCTGGTTTCCTTACAAATTTTTTTTCTGCCATGCAGTTACTCCTCCCACACAAGAGAAAAAAGACAAAACTGTGGATTCAGGAGGGAAATGATAATTATACGTGGAAGAAGCCAAACTAGAAGATCAAAATGATATCTTTCCAAATTAGATTTTCTCACGAACTGCAAGGAAAATATACCCCTAAAATCTCCTCGGTTTCTGTGGAAGACAGGCAGCACAGCCTGCAGATTTTTCTGCCCTAAGTTCTCCAAGAAACACAAACATTTACTCTTCAGATAAAGGGAAAAGAGCAGGAAGAGGAAACTGAAGAGAATTCCCTGGAGTTAGCGAAAGCTGCATTAAGGAACTTTTCCTCTTCACATCAGCAGCTCTGAATAATGAGGCAGCAGAGAGCTTTGCAGCACTGGGAGCCTTTGAAACACACTCCTCCAGAAAGAAGAGACAATAAAATGTCAATAGAAAATGCCCCTTGGCTGGCACACACTGGCACAGTGAAAACTTTTTCTCCTTTTGCACATAAAGGGACCAATTCTTTTCTTCCCCTCTTCCCCAATATTTAGAAGACAAGCTGATGAGAGATGACAAGGCACATTTACAGAAGTTCAAAAAAAACCCCAGCACTGAATAAGACATAAGAGCAGCATCAGAAAAGGATGGTCAGACTGTACCGATGTCATCTAATACATTCTCTGTGCACTGACATTCAAGCAGGGAATGGGAAGAACAAATTCAATGATGATTTCATTCTCAACATCTGAGAAAAGTCTGAATTAAGTTTAAAGTACTTGAATAATCCTGTTGTAATCAGTGCCAGATTCAAGTTAGTGTACATGTTTGCCTTAAACTTCCTTCCCACCCTTAAGAAGCATTCAAAATTTCCATGTTCTTATAGAGAATATAGGTTTTAAATTACTTTTTAATATATTTAACAATATCTTAATCATCTGATAAAGAAATACATCCAACAAAGTTTGCAATATTGGCTCCCCCCACCCCTCAATGCCATCCTAGCACGATCCATTAAAAAAAAAAAATAAATAAAATAAAGAAATCCTTTTTATTTCTAAGAAATCCCACTTGGTCCTATTAAAGTTGACTCAAGTTTAAATTTTGAAATAATTTTAAACCTGAAAATGAGATATGTGTGCTGACTTCACAGGCCTCAGGAAGCCCAATCCCATGGAACAACCCAATGTCAATCCCTGCAGCCTGTTTGGTGGTAGTGCCTCTAAAGGGACTGGTATGTGTATGCCCTGAAAACTCACAGGACCTCATAAAGTTAGTATATTAGCACAGCTTCATGGACCACAGAGAGTTACAGAAATAAATATCCTTCCTAATTATTCTCTTTTTAAAGCCTTTTCCATTCTTGCAAGGACAGGAAATTGCTCCGTGCCAAAGTGAAGGTATTTAGGACCCATCTAAAAGGAAGGATTTATCTGTAACATTTGTGAAAAAATAACTTACTACTCAATTTTTCTTAGTAACTTTTTATTTTTCCAAGAAATTATGCTCCTTTTAACTTTTGTATGACCTTTTTAACTTCTGTATGATGTCACGATCTTGGAGACAAAGCCTATAGCTGGAAGACAGAAATATCAAGCATCCACTACCAAGCTGCTTTGGAGCTTTTAGCTCCATCACACTAAGACATGAAAAGCAGCCACATTCTATCTTAAACCTCTCTGTTCTCTGTATTTTAAACTTTGATATTCAGAACAAGCCATAACTCCCTCTCTTAATTAATTTGTGCCAAGCAGAAATACAAAAGACCTGCACCTTAAGCAGGTCTCTTATCTCCCTGGATCTCTGCAATCATAGCTCAGTCTATCCTTAGCCCAAACCCTGGAGATGCTGTGAAAATAAACATTAAGTGACTTAGTGTGGTTACCAAACTTTTACAAATCCCTGCTTCTCTGAGCAGCAGCCAAAAGGCACAAGGTCCTCCTGCTGGTGTCACCAACTGAATTATTGTCCACATTCTCCAAGCCTTGTGACATTTGTTGGCTACCCCTCTCCTTGGATTTCTTCCTGCTAATCTTAGGTCCAGATAAGAGTTCTATTAGGAAGGGCTGATGTGAGGTACAGACAGATTGCCAGGCTGGAAAGTTGCTGCCAAAGTACACAGCTCAGCTGGGCAAGGACATAAAAAATAGCATGTAACCCCACTAGGCTGGCCACAAGAAAGAAAAAAAAGTTTTATTATTAACAGCCAAAACACACATTGACCTTGGCAAAGAGTAGTCTTTGAGGCAAGATACTCCGTGCAATACGGAGACATTTACTAAAATTTGCACACAGATTAGGGGTCCCACTCAACTAACTACACTTCTTAGGAAAGTAGTAGATGTTAGTACATGGTAGCAGCAACATTTATTTTTTTCTACAGTCTAATATCATAAAACAACTTCTCTGTTGTCATGAGAGCAAAGAAAAAGCAGGAGAGGTGTTTCACTCTGCTCAAAAATTACTATTTTAGGAAAAACATATTTTTCTCCCCCAACAGTACAAAACAGCCTGAAACTCAGCATATTTTGGCTTCCTGAAAATTTTTCCTGGCTGAGTACTCAAAGCCTACAGGGATGCTCTGTGAAAACTGTTGCAAATTCTCTTCCTTGACCCCTTTCCAGAAGGATGAGAAGAGAAAAAAGTGGCAGTCAGAGAAACAGTAGAACCCAAGGATGCCTGTTTTATCAGGAGAGTGTTTGAAACCACAGCAAACAGTGCACCAAGGTGGCCTTAATTTGCACTGGAAGCCAGTGTAGGTTTTGGGAGATTGCCATCACATCCATTGTAGCTTTCACTACCACATCTCTCCTCTTTCATCTTACACTGAACACACGCCAAGAAACAACTGAATGGCAGAGATGTCCTGCAAGAGAGACAGTCCTTAATGACCAGAAAGGAAAGAAATCATGTCTTAATCATGTTACATCATGGGATGTAACGCGAGCCTTTTGACAGATGGAAGTTTAAGCACAGATTCAGGAAGGAGAGGGTTGGGTGATTTGTGCTGGGAGAAAACAAAATCTTGTTTAGATGCTAATTACTTGGGAATTATTTGATCTAGCTGCAATCTCCTGAAAACACAGGATAAAATGGTTGCTGTCAAGACATACGAACTGAGGGGCTGAAGAATACATGCAAGAGAGTGATCCTGTGTACTCCAGCTTCAAAGTATATAAAGAGATCAAGTCTAAGGAGATTGGGTGATCCATTTTTTACAAATTAAAGTCAGGCACTTTTGTAGATTTCCAACCCCTTCGGTAAACTTCAGCATTCAATTTCAGGTTAGAAAGTCACAGTGTTTAGCAGGACAGAAAGAAATTAATGTAAATATTTCACAGAACAAGGAGATCATCTCAGAAATAGTGACAGAAAATGAGAACTATCATCTATGACCTTTAAGTCAAATGATGAACTCAAGGAAGAGTAGAAGATAGAAGATGATAGAAGTAGAAGAGCCTAAGATAATCAATGTAATGTATTCACAGGGGAAACTCATCCCAATCCTCTGCTGCTCTCTTTTATGAAACCCAAAATGCACTATGCTTAAACACACAGGGTTTGGCAGTAGCTTTAAGGTTTTCTAGAAATTCTTACCTTTAGCAACTCAGGCCATATTTTTCTTGTCCCTTTACACGTGTAGGAAGAAATCCCGTGGGATCATGTTGTGAAATAAACAAATACACTGGACTGGTTTATATTGTGGCTTGAGAAAGAGCTGTGTCAGCGCTGCGGAGGGTGTTGTGAAGCAGCAGTGGGATGAGGCAGGGGCAGGAAAGAGCAAGAATTTGCAGGTCCTGTAACACTGCCAAAGCTTTTCCACAGCAGGAACATTTCATCCACCTTTTCTCAGCAAGTACTCCAATTTTACTGTTTAACAATTGTAACAGTCACAGCAACTTTCCCCAGGATTTGCAGGATGCCTCAAGTCATTTCAGACTGTCCATCTCCTTGTGGATGTTTTGCCAACACTCTGCTAACTCTCCTTCAAAGATTTTCTTTTCTTTCCCCTTATTTACAGAATCATAACTTTGTTTAGAATGGAAAAGACCTTTAAGTCCAATGTGCAATTTTGTCTTCCAAACCGGGAAACTTATGGTAGGAACAGATCCTCTATGGACACAAAGTGAGAAGGAATAAAAGAAACTCCTGAGAGCCACCATCAGCCTTAATCCATCCCTTCTATAAGAGAGACACACCCAGTAGTGGAGAAGTGAGGACCAAGGATCACAAAAATGGAAAATCCCAGCCCAACACTGAAGAGAAGGTCTAATATCAATTGCAGGACAAGGATTTAGGAACACAATGCACCTGAAAAAAATCAGCTGTTGGTTAAGTTTATCTGCAAGCAGGTAGTTGGTCCAGCAAGTCACCAAAACTCTCAGGTAACATGAAAACTTTTATTGCATAGTGTGGGGATCAGCTAGCCTCTCCTGTTTGCCATGAGGGAGGTGCTGTGAGGTTTGCAGCAGATGCCATTATGTCATTAGGAAATAAAAGGTCTCTAAGGACACATTCAGTTGTGGCACACATGAACCACACAAAAAGAATTGCAACATCTACAGACAAGCTGACACTGTAGCCCAGGTGAGTTTTTTGTTTGACAGCTATTTCTAGAAATCATACCCTGCTCTTTTCACAATGGGTTTGGCATTTTTCATTTTCAGCTGAATTGAAAGGTAAGCCACTTTATCACAGAACAACTCCAGCACAGCTCAGGTTTCAGCCTGCGAGAGCAGAACTACTGTTCACACAATAAAATCTATAAAGACAATTTGACGGTCCTTTCCTAATGCCTAAGAAAAACAGCGCCTTTATTCCAGAATTTATTGTAACTTTGTTTTCACTGAAATAGCCTAATATGATGCTTTCACGTTCTCCACATACCAGAGCAAACAGATCTCAGGTTTTAAGTCTTCCCTGTGCCTTATCTTAGAACAAAATCATTCAGTTCACCAAGAAAGCAGAAGAAACACAGGATAAAAATAAAATTGACTTTCTGTCCCCATTGAGAATATACTTAGCTGTACTCAACATATTTTCTTGAAGAGCATTGTAGAGTCCAAGTGAAAAGATGTTTTATTTGTGCAACTTGCCCTTCCACTAACAAAGTACAATATTGACACAGTCAAGACATACAAGAAGAGCTTGCTGCTGTTACTGTTAGGACCTTAAACCACAATCCTAAGCAAAAAGACTGAGCAGTTTCTAACCTCCTACTGAAATCAGCCTCTCTTGATTCCCATGGCATTGCTGTAGGGAGGAAGGTGGAAGAGAATAAAGTGAAAGACCTTGAAGAGAAAAATCAGTCATCTCTACCCTGTGTCTCTTGTCTGTTGGCATCATCACCTCCTCACTCTGAGACCCAGGAAAGGGCCCTTGTTTTGCACAGAGACTTCCAAGATCTGCTGGAATGCTGGACCACCCAAATGGTTGTGGATGGAGGGACCCAAGCTGCCTGCAGTTCATTATTCTCTACCCACTGTAACTTCCACTTCCCTTGCTGGAGTCACTTTAAACCACAGGCTAAAAACTAATCAAGTAACAGTTTGATTATCTTTGTAGCATGACACCTCAAATGAGCTAATTGGGTTGCTTTTCCTCCCCTGTTATTGTGACTCCTAGGGCAGGTGTTTTAGAGACTCTCAATGAACACAGAAATTTGTGTGAGCTCCTATAGATGCCTTTTCTCCCTAAAAAATTACATGAAGGACATCCCAACTAAAAGCTATTCCACATGAATAAATGCCCCTTTCACAGAAGTATTTGCTGCAGAATAACAGCTGATGGTTGTTGTACATCCAATGGATGAGGCACACCTGCTGATCTGGAGATCTTCATGGCAAAGCTGAATTAAACATGAGAACTTTATAAAGGGTTGCATAAACGTCCTGCTTTTCTCTCTCATTATAAAACCCACTTGTCATCTCAATAAGCTTCCAGAAACGACGTATTTTACTTTCCCTTTTCTACCTAGAACACCAATAGGTGCATCAATATAATTTATCAGGGCAAAATGCTTGGTCAGTGACCCCAGCTCACAGAGATCAATGTGGAGGTCTCTGAATTGTCATTCCCAGGACTCATCCAAAGTGGTGGGGAAAGAAAATATGTCAAATTGGTCCTTAAAAAAATAAAATCACACCATCCTTTTGAAAACCAAGATTTTTGATAACCCTCCATTCCAGCACAGAAATTAGAATTTATTTTGTTATTCCTATCCAACATGAAATACTCAAGTTAGGAGAATTCCCGGAGGGAAGGAAACACCAACTTTTAAATCAGCTCTAGTTATTCCTCCTCCTCATTTCTTCTCAATCAGTGCTTGCTATGTCTTCTACTATTAAACTGCTTCTCATTTATCTTTCCCAGCCAAATCTTTTTGTTTAAGCTGTTCTTTAAAAACTCTCTCTGATTTGCTGACTGTTATCAGAGTGAGATGAAGCAGAGAATTACAGTCCTCCCTCACAGGGAAGCATCACAAAGCCTTTGCATAAACACATGAAACTTTATTGGGTTCATCTCCATTTCTTACTTCAGCACTTGGGGCTTCTTTTCTTTGTTTGCCACGGAGCAACATCTGCCCTTTTCTCAGCTCTCCTCACTATCATGCCACAAAGGTGGACTTAATTTTATTACCTTCTGTGAACCCTTAATTTCTTTGGACTACCTGTGTAGAAAGTAAAAATTGTCTTTAAGTTGCTCATAAGATCCATTGTGTCAGAGTGGAGCATCATCAGTTATACCAGTTACAGAAGATGGAGAATTGTAGGGCAGGACATGCTCCAGGCACTGCACAATCACAGAAGGAAAAGCAGTCAGAACTGCAAAGAGATTAAGGTAAAAGTCTTCACCTTGAAAGTAAAAAAAAAAAAAAAAAAAAAAAAAAAAAACAAACAAACAAACAAAACAAAACAAAAAAACCCAACCAACCAACCCTTCAAAAGCTTTTTAAAACCACTTTGGGTTTCCCGCAACTTGAAGGTCAAAATGAAACTCCCTATTTTTCAAGCTGCTTTAGATCAACTCCACATGGAAGCCTCTGTATTTAAAATACAACATTTTAAATTGTATGTTTTTACACAGTATGTGAAAATACTTCAAATAGGTCTTCTTTTTCTAATTATCACTCTTTTGTTCTTTCTCAACTTTGCATTCTCCTTCCCTTTGTTCATGCACTGTGGCAATTCAAACCCCGTACTCCAGTGTAACAAAACCTTTGAAAAAATCTGATGAAGTCACAGCTGCTTTTGCCCAGTTTGAGGGGAATAAGTCATTATTTGCAAAAATGACAAGCACTGATGCATGGGATGTGAGAAAACCAGGGTTCCATTAGTCAGTTCTTCTTCTTTTTTTTTGCTGCTAAATTATCCAAGTCCTGATGTCCATTCACAGGTATTTGGATAGAAACTGCAACTTCAGTAGAGGAAATTAATTTAATTCCTGCTATATCTGTGTAGAAAATATAAATTTGCAAGTCTGCACTCTGGACTTCTCAGGAGGAGAAGTCTCATAGTGGAATCAGAGGGAGAGAAGTGTTACCCCTGGTTCAGGAAGATGAAGTGTGACACTGGATGGAAAGCACCCAATGGGCCTGAATGAATTTATTGATGTCATTGGAAGTAAACAATCGGGTATTTTGAGAATGCCATGGACACTGAGAACAGACCCATGGACAATAAAAGTCAAATGTTGAGACCATCTTCAGGATGGGCAAGGAAAAAGAAACTTCCAGAGATGGAAGATGAACCATTCTGTATTTCTGTAACTCTGTGTTTCGTATTACTCTGATTGTAACCACATTTCATAGCATTTTTCCTCCAAAAAAGACAAGGAAGAAGAAAACAAACACATAAAAGGAGGAAAGGGGAGCTGAAGTTTAGTTTCTTTTCTGGGCTGGCATTCAGTTTTGCTTGCTGTAAATGGAATGGTGGCCTCTTGTAAATATCTCCAAATAAAGGCCTTTAAACCAGCTTTCATTAGCACTAATGAAGATGATGAATAAAAAATAAAACAAAACTCAACACAAATCATCCTGTAGCTTAGGCAAAAACAACTTAGATATTATAGACAGATATAAATACAGCTAATTTTCCATGTAGCTAATTTTTCCAAGCTAAATAAGGAGCTCTACCCAGAAAGAAATAAAAATACTTACAAAACCACTGAGTTTCACAGAGTTATGCATCTTCTTTATAGTTTGGTTTGGGTTTTTTTTAGTGTACTAATCAAACACCTACCTTCTGAGTATGACAATTCCTGGTTTTGAGCAATAGGTTACCATGGAGCCCAATAATTATTTTGGCCAGAAAGACTTTCCTGAGATGTCTTGGTCTCCTGTCTCAACCTGCTCCCCAGAAAACAAATCCTTTTCATCGAGGGAACACTGCCTGTTTAATGACAACCAAAACCAAATATCTTTATCTTTCCCGCATTGGGAAAGCCTCCAAATAGCTACTGAATGACTAAAGCCAGGGAGTGTCCAAGCAGGGAGACTGATTCATAAAAAAAAGGCTTTGTCTCTGCCCTCTGGAAGCCATAGACTGTGAGGTGTCTTATTCTATTCCTCCTACCCTGGGACCAGATTTTTACATCTTTCTGAGGTGTTTTATCAGAAAGAAAATCCTGAATGTAATCTTATTACTCCAATGGTATTTCCATGAAGGTTTCTCTGGGAAGCTGGGATGAGCAGTGGCTCTGTTCCATGCACAGCCATGTGCTCTTCCTTCTGGCTGCTGCTGTCACTAAAGGTCAGTGATATGAACAGCCCAAAATACAAAAAAAAAAAAAAAAACAAAAAAAAAAACACCTCTCCTTGTTGGACACTTCTCTTTCTGCCCACTGAAAATACAAGGAGCAATCAGTATTTGGGCTTTAACTTTGAGGTCTCAGATGGAAGAGCAGAATGACTACATAATACTATTTTATTGACACTAGCCCCCAAAAGGGCTAAAATGTGTAAAGGAAAGAGTACAAAGAGTAAGAAAAAAAATCAGCACCTAGAGCTGATTATTAGAGAAATTATTAGAAATTAACAACTTTTTCAGATACCACATAAATAAAAGAATATGTTTAATTGAAGGTGGTCTGGTGTGTCAACAAAACAAAAGAAAAAAGGTATTGGTCAGGAAGTTGTTTTTTGAGAGGGTGTCTTGAGAAGTTTTTAAGGGAAAATATTTTCCTAACCACCAAAAGGTAAATAAATTTTGTCTTTGCTTTGTGAAATATTTTTTACTTGTCTTGATCATTCTCTGTCTTTCCATGATGCTTGTGCTGCTCTGGGCTTTTTTTCTCCTTTTCTGCAGATCTCTTTCCTTCTCCTCTGAGTGCTTTTTCCCTTAACTCTGAAATATTTCACTTTTAAAATAAATATAGAGGAACTGCTGCTTCCCCAGAGCATTCCCAGAGGCAGCTGTAAAGGATTTTCAATGTAATGCTGCTTCCTGGCCTGACCTGGCCTTTTCTACTTTTCTTCATTAAGTCAAACCAAAAAAGATGCAACATTTAAAAGCCCTGTAAAGTGGGAAACCTGCATGGCTAAAATTCAGAATTCTTGGATTCTCTGTAAAAGACTGCAGAGAAATGGCACCATAATATAGCTGCCTGAATAGCTATTGGTATATATGAATGAATCTACTTTAAAATGTATAAAATGCATCTTTGCTGCCAAGGAAGTTATTTCATATCACCCTGAAGCTTTTGATTTGCACCCTCGGACTTTCTCACATAAAAGCACAGTTAAGGAATAAGAGAAGGTATGTGCATTTACTTTCAGAACTGTTACAGGTGCAGGACAGCTGGTAGCATTTATTACAATATGCACTGTAATAATTAATTTAACTTCATTATAGGGCTTTTGGTTCAAGAATGTTCTCTGGTAGACTAGACCCAACAACAACTACAACTCTATTTTGAGTCATTGCACTCTTTCTGGACAACCTTTCACAAAGTCATATCCAAAAAAGCTTTATGAATTTTACTAACTTCTCCCGCATATTATTCTTTCCTGATCTAAGCCATACACAGCAGTTTCCAGCTCACTGCATCATTTTAAAGTAGAGAAATAGTGCTGTATTGAATTTAGATTTCTTAATCTAATAAAAGAATAAGGAATTTGATCAAAGGAGACAGAAATCACATGGAGAAAAAAGAAGCAGAAAAGATCTGCTTTGGTGGATTTCATTCTTTTATAGAGTTCATTCAATGCCTAGTCATTCAGGCTGGAATGTGGATGCACCTAGGTTTGAGTGCATTCCCTCTGACATAAAAGGAACACTGTAAAGCAAGAAACTTCTACCAAACCATATGCAAAACAATTTTAGTCACTGCCCAGCTATGAGAAAAACCTTGTTCTTAGCTGCTCAAATAGAGAAACTGAGAACAGCTGTTGGAGTTGCTGAAGATGCTGAGCAATTGCTGAGTGAAGTTGTTATGGCGATTGACAAAATCAGACTGCATCCTGCAGGCTTGGAGAGGGGAAGTTCAGGGTTGGGTATCAGGGAAAGGTTCTTCCCCCAGAGGGTGTTGGGCACTGAACAGGGAATGGTCACAGCCCCAAGGCTGCCAGAGCTCCAGGAGTGTTTGGACAATGCCCCAAGGGATGCACAGGGTGGGATTGCTGAGGTGTCTGTACAGGACCAGGAGCTGGACTGGGATGGTCCTTGTGGGTCCCTCCCAACTCCGGATATTCTAAAATTCTATGGTTCTAAGGAGGGATTCCAGAGAAAAGTGGAGTGAGAAGCACAGGACAAGGCATTGTTGACTGAGCAGTTTAACACACCAGCTGTGTCCTGCAGGGAGCTGTGAGCAGGGTGTGCAAAAGCCACGTGGCAAGAGGAGAGGAAAGCAGAGGGTGACTACAAGTGCAGCCAGAGCTCACTGAGGACTGAAAGCAGCCTGTGGGTTAAGGGAGGACAAGTAAAGGCAACCGACCTCTGAGGAGTCTTCAGAAAAGAAAAGTGTTTTTTATGTCCACTAGAAATACTGATTTTCTAATTGTACCAGAATGACCAGTTAAAGAGCCTGTCCTGCAAAGTTAATAATCTCAAAGGATATCATTAAGCACCCAGCTTCTAAGTGTGTTAGATCTCTTTAGAGGCAGGAAAATGGAACAGGGTGATAACATGACTCATGACTTTCTACTATTAGGTATGACAATCCTGTAGCTCTAGAGGCTGAGACTTGCATAACCTCCTTCTTCCAACTCCAAAACTGAAACAGCCAAAATTGCCAGTGCAGCTGCACACACTGTAAACTGGTTTGTCCATTCTTTCCCCAAAACCACTGCTAGTTTAGAAAGGTAACAACAGAAATCACTATTGAAGTGCATCCTGCACTTCATCATCGTCTGAAACAGAATTTCCTCACCTCTCCTGGTGAACACACCACAGACACAATTATGCTTAAAGCCATCTAAAAAAACCCTTATCTGCAGCTCTTCCTACCCAAGGAGGCTCTTGGTACTCCCAGAGAGCTGGTACACAAAGGGATTTCATCTAACTTAAGAGTGGCAAAAGAAAAATCTGTAAGGTCTTAAAAATAACATTAAAGCACAGTGACATCAGAGTGATGCTCCCTTCAAACCACTGACACAGCATCAAATCTGTTCTTAGGCTGCCTCTCTCTTTATTGAGGGATGACAGGATGGATTTGCCGGAGTGTTGGGAAGGGAAGCTTGCTGTGCTGTGCAGAATTAAGCACTGATACTGCAGTAAGATCAGGGAAGGAGCAGGAAGCATGGAAGGGTGAGGAACACAGGATTCATGCTGGAGACTCGCATAACAGACAGAAATTAAGTGGTTAACAGCATTCACCTGGAAACTCAGTAAGACTGAAAAGCCTGACATTTATTGCCAGTAAAGCTGCTCTGGAGGCACCAAACTCCTCCCAGAGCAAAGCCACAGGCAGGCCTAGGAACACTTGTCAGTCAATCAGTCCAACTAATCCAAGCCCAGATTTAAAAGTTTTTCCAATTTACAAGTCAGAAAGGCATCTGGTTAGAAATGGAATTTGCTGGATAACCACTGGCAGAGCATGCACAAGCCTCAGACTGTCTTCACATGCACTGAGGAACCAGGCTTCTTCTCTGTCACCAAGTATATACTAAAAATACTGGGTTTAATCTTTTGGCACTGTTAGGGGAACGTTTTTTCTTTAAGGCCAGGTCCGTTTATGGTTTTATAGGAACAGTTAAGTAGGGAGCTCTTTGAAAACCCTGATACAATATAAATATTTAATCCCTAAGTAAATCCATTGGACCTTGCTCCTCTGTTCCTAAGAATCTACCAAAGGCAGCAACTGAAATTACAAAGTTCTGTTGTAATTCCTAGGAAAACAAAGGAACCCTTCCACAGGCCAGAGGTTTAGCAAGCACATTCAAAGACAGCAATACACACTCACATCTGCAGAAGTTACACCCACACACAGATACCCATAGGATGCAGGGGATGAGAAATGGAGTCAGAATTCACTGCAAAGGTTTGGGTGGCAGCAGCACATTTGAGTCAGTGAGGTATTGCTTTTACAACTACTTTCAGACACACAAAAAAAGTCAGCTTTTAAAGAAATACTTCAAATGTTGGAAAGCTTAAAAATTGACTTCTTTCATAACAGTGCAATATTTACCATTTCAATGTCATCTGAGCATATATTCTCAATCTTTTCATTGAATGTTTCTACTCCAAACATCACTACAAAGTAAAATACTCATTACTTCATTAAATTAATCTTCTTGCTGTGTCTAGAAAGGGATAGAAATAGGATAAAATCCTATGACAGGCCTGTCACTTTTAATTATTTCATAGCTGGGTGCTTTTTTGTATTTCTCATTGATTAAATCAGAACAACAGTAAAAGTAACTTTATGAAGTTTTCCATTCTCAGAATTATTGATCTCTCAGACACGAAAGTCAGAGCTATTAAAACACAATGATCTCGTTGTACTCTCCATTCAGAGGAGCTTCCCAAACTTGTTTGTGCAAAGGAACATCTGTTCAAGCAGGGCAGCTCTCCAAATTTGCTCATCTATCTGGCCGCCCTAACAGCCACACTGCCATCCGTCACCTGCCACCAAAGCTGCAAATGACCAGGAAGTTCAAGAGGGAAAACTGTTCTTATCTTACAGCCACTCATGCACAATTCTCAACTGCAACTGCAAATATTAGCAATGCTTTCTTTCCCAGTCCCCTCCTGAGATTAACAGATGGTAAAAGACACAAAACCCGAAAAAATCCAGGCTCTGATGCAGACACTGGTGAAGGACTGCTCCTTCCAACAGAACCAAGGATTCAGACCCTCTTGCCACCATCAGAAACACCTCCTCATTTTTTCACAACAGCTTGGAAAAAAAAAGGCGTGGATTTGCCTGTTTTCCATTGCAACAGTCATTTAATTGGGAGAGGACTTGAAATCTTTGTTGCCCAAGACATCTTATGTGGCACGGAAGGTGTCACCTCCTTCTCTTCATCAAGAGGAAGAGGTGACACCTTCCTCTCCCTCCTTGGTCCAGGGGCCTTCCCTCCATGCACGTCTTTGACTCTTCCTGTCAGAGGACAGGCTTGTTTTGCCAAGCACCAGCTGTGCTCTTCAGAAATCTGATGTCACCAAAAGTGATGAATTACTGCCATTCTCTGCCCTGAATCCCTGCAGTCCCTCCCAGAGAAGGGTAAGGCAAGTCCCGTGTCACTGCATGGGAGCGACCATCGTGTTGGCCATTGGGCCACTGGTCAAATTTAAAATCTTTCACACAAACACAAATGAATTCAGTCTATTCCCTTGCTGCTGGCAGCCCTGCCTCCTCTGACTGGACACCTTCCTCCTTCTCTCTCAACTATTTCATCTGCTTCAGTTCAAAACGTGGTGGGATGTGGAGCAGAAGCAGCAGGAAGCATCCAGGAGTCCTGGGTGACTGCAGAGCAAAGAAGGAAAGCACAAAACTCTGTGGCAGTGAATGAATATTCTAAAATATTTCTAGATGATGGGAAGAAAGGAAAAAAGAGAGATGAAAGCTGACCTTGCTTCAACTGAATCAGCAGATTGCAGCTAGAGAGGAGGAGCATGTTTGTTCTCAAAACAATAAAACACAACAAGCACACATCATTCTACTACTACCATTCTTAACAGCACTCTTCACACAATGCTCTTCTGTCACACACCAAAACTAGATCCTTTGTTTTAACTAATAAAAAGCCAAAACACCAGTGTAAGAAAACAACAAACCGACTCGAAAAAACAATCCCTTCTTCCCACAACAAAACAAAAATACCCGAAGGCAATCCCAACATTGTCAGTGCTCTAAAGACATGATACACTCACCAAAGCAAAACAGACAGAGATGTGTTTACCAAACCCTCTCATTTGTAGCATCCAAACCACCAGCCAAGGGAAAAACATCCTGAAATGACCCTGAAGCAGCAGAGGACTGGAGGGATAACCTGGTCTAGCTGTGATCAAGCTGCTTCCAGCACCAGGAGTGCTAAAATCCCCTCCAGACAGCACTGCTCCTCAGTTAATTAACACTGCTCATTTAACCCACATGCCAGCTGACACTTTGGATGTCCCTTTGAAGCTCCCAGCTCACACTGTGCCACAGCACTGCCAGACTAAGGTGCAGCACAGACACAACCCCTTAGTCCTCTCATTTTAACATGCCCCAAGCCAAGCAGAGGAGATCTGAATGCTGGGGCAGTCATTTTGGATCTGCCTGAATAAGAAGCCCAGGTGGTAAAAAAACAGCAAACAGATATGAGTTGAAAGAGAGAACACAAACATGAATATGTGCAACATTTAGGGCTGCAAAAAACTTGGAGCTGTGGGCAGTACCTTCCTATTTTGACCATTTTACATTCAGGGAAATGGGTCTTTTCAACACAGAGACAATTCTTCTTCCTCACCAGGAAGACTCTCATTTTTTAATAAGTCAAACCATATTTTGACTTGATGAAGCTTTCAAATCAGAATTCACTCCTCAGCCATTTCCTGTGCCTGTTGACTGTCAGCTTGCCCTATTCACCAGCAACACAGAAGAGCAGAGTTCTGTAAAGACAATTTAAAAAACCCACTAACACACACCAAAAAAACCACCCCAAAACGTGTCAGATTCTGCCAGGAAGTTGTAAAGCAAATAAGAGGGTGAGGATGGGGAGAGGTGGTGGTGAATGTTTCTTCCTCTTTGCATTGTCAGAACAGATTTTGTCAGCAATTGGGAGAAAGTTTCAGTAACAAAACTTCTTTTTGCTTTGTCATAATTTAATTTTAATCAATGTTCTGATGAGGAAGTGTGTGACTACAGGAGTAAATTCTGCCTACTGGAAGTCTTTCCACATGGGTACCATGGCAATGAGACAGGAACATAAGATTCTCCCAAGGAGAACAAATGCAGCTTGGTTAGGAGAAATGCAACCAGGAGAAAAGATCAAATCCATAGCATCAATATTATAAGAAATTGCCAAACAACTGAGTTTTACTCAGTGCTGGTACATAAAGGGTTTTGACACACCTCTCATTTCCTTTCACAAAGTCTATGATATTTTTAGATAAATCTATTAGAATTTTGGTGATTTTCTCATAACAAAATGAAAGGTAAAGGTTTGTTTCATTTCTTCAATATATATTTAGGGGGAGTTTTCCTATGCTAAAGGCTCCATTCCAGTTGGCAGCAGTGTGAGCAGCGTTAGTGTGTTAAGCCTGAGATAAAGTTTACTCTATGAAGGGCAAGGTGACAAGAGGCAGTAAAGCTTGTCATTACAGGTCAGCCCTTATCCTGAGCTCTGTCCCCAGCTTGATCCACCTGGAAACAGGTATCTCAGCTACTGTGTCTAATCTAGATGGACACGATCTGATTTTGGCTATAGAGATTAAAGTGCTTTGTACCTGCTGCAAACCGATACTCCACCAAAACTGACCTAGGACCTTCTTGCTGGATTGGCTCCTTTAACAAGAACCAATGCTCTCCTTACAAAAGAGCAAGAGGAATCCCAAGCAGAAGTGAGAGGGAGATGAAGTTTAGTGAGACAAAAGGGTGTAGGAGCAGGAAGGCATCTGTGCTGCACACCATAATGAAACACCACTGAGGTGCAGAAAACGAGACATATGCTCCCATTCCCAGCTGGCTGACAAATGTGTTTCCAACCCCAAGGCTTAGGACTGTTTCAAAAGCAGCTAGCTGGCAATAGAAGAAGTCCTCCTAAGGTGAGGAGAGTTTGTCCAGGACTGACCAAAGAATAGAACTCATGCTCCTTATTATCTGCTGGGAAGAGCCAGGTCTACAGGCTTGATTTAATGCAAAACCTGGGTGATGTGTTTACTAGAGCAACCTGTATCGTCCTGATGTGCAAGGAAGACAGCCCAACACTTGATGCTACCACAAAACTTGATATCTGCTCCTTGAGCAGAAATTGAGAAGGAAAGCAGAGAAAATATTAGTCATAATCTCACTTGCAAAGTCATGACAGACAAGCAACTGAATTGTCACTCCTGTCTCTCTAAAACAAACAGATATTTTCAAAACTGTGTTAATTATATGTCATAGGTTTAGTACTTCAGGGTGATGAGCAAATATTCAAAAGGATAGAGAACCGTAACTGTTTTATTTCAAAATTCAAAGAGTTGAACAGCTTTTCTTTAAGTATTATCACTTTATCACCTGGGGAAAAGTGGGCTAAGAACCTGGACAGTTTAACCAGAACCATTTTTCTCCTCTAATTCACAGGCCAGTAATTTTTCCTCTCTGATTTTTCAGGTAGCACTGAATTCCAATAGGAAATAACCCAACAACTGCACCTTCACCTGTGTAATCCACCCAGAGACAGTTTGTTTTCTTTCATGTCTCAAAATACTGTAGAAAACCAACTAATCCTTGCTTGGGAAAGGAGAACAGAAAGAGAACTTGTAGAAGGAGGTTCTTTTTGTTCTCCCCAGCTCCCAACCACATCTGCAGACAAAATTCAGAAGCAGAACTGGGGAAGTACGAGGGACAGAAATATTTCCAGCCATCCACATCTGAGCTGCAATGTGCTCCCCTCCTCCTCCTCATCACCAGATGGGTGTGAAAAATCAAAATGTGGACTAACTGCTTGGGTTCTAGCTTCTCCCTCCCAAACCACAAAGGAATGCAGCCTCTTCATTTATCTCCAGGCTTCTCTTACCTGCCAGTGCATGTTGCTGTGGTGTAGCAAGGTGGAGGACACTTAATAGATGTGCTCTTGCTACTATCTACAATCTTTGCAAAATGCTATCAAGAGCAGGACTCTCCCTTTCTGTATCTCTTATGTTAATTAAACATTCCTTTAATCAATGGAAAAATTAGAAACTATACTACTGCTTGAACTATTTTAGCTTCTTGGAATAACAAGCTTATATTACATATGTGCCTTCAACTCTAGTTTAAGACTGTAGAGACTCTAAAGATGCAGCAATTTTAATCATAATTTAAAAAACCCTCTTGACTACAAGAATCTTATTCTTAAGTATCATTAATATAGCCTCAGTGACATTTCCTACTGGTCATAAACAACCAAAAAAAAGAAGGACAAGACTCTCCTCCACTGGAACAAGATCAAATATTACAGGTACTTATCTACAGATACACATTTTGCCTTTTACACTGCAGCCCATGACAGGGCATGCCACAGAGGAAAACTAATTTTTCATGTATTTTTCACTGTTGAAAGATGAACTGTTTGCTCCCAATTGTTATATTATTCAAATTCTCTTAGCCTCCTACAAGAAAAGGCTGGGAGAATTGGGATTGCTCAGCCTGGAGAAAAGAAGGCTTTGGGGAAAGATGGAGAGAGACTCTTGACAAGCGCCTGGACTGACAGGACAATGGGGAATGGCTTCAAAATGTCAGAGGGTAGGTTTAGATTAGATAGCAATAAAAAAATTATTCCCTGTGAGGGTGGTGAGGCCCTGAACAGTTTATCAAGGGAAGCTGAGGCTGCCCCCTCCCTGGAAATGTTCAAGGCCAGGTTGGTGGGGCTTGGAGAACCTGGTCTAGTGGAAGGTGTCCCTGCCAAGCACAAGGGACTGGAAGAAGATGATCTTAAAGGTCTCTTTCAACCAAAACCATTCTATGATTCTGTGATTCAATATCCAGTATCTGGGAAGCATCTGCTGAGCAAAGCAGATGGCTGGGCTAGAGACCCTCAGAAAAATACAATTCTCCCAACAGTGTTTTCCTTATGTGACATACAGGACTCCACAACCTAGATTTTGTAACAAGAGCAGCATTTCCCCAGGAGGCTGCAGGAAGAAGGGGCTGCTGGAAGCTTGGTTGCATTGCTGGTTCTTTGGTTGCATTGCTTCTCCATGCCATCACACTCATACAAAACTGGCTGAACCTTTCACACTACATGAGCATCGGATTGATTGTGACACTGCCCTCAAAAGCCCCAGAGAGGCACAAAGGGTACTCCAGAGCTCACCTGCAGCTCATGTAACATGTTTGGTCTGCAATCATCTTGCAGTCTTTGTTGCATCCTCCAGTGTTTCACAGGCACCCCAAATTATGTGAGGAACTTTGCCTTATCATGGGTGTGTGCTGCTGCACCCACATGGGATGTGGACAGACAGAAAGGCAATTTTTTTTCCCAAGCAATCCCAAGGTGGATTGAATCTGTGCATCAACAAATCTGCAATGCAGTTTATATCTTTGCAATGCAGTGCACTGCCCAGTGAAGACATCCTTATCCTGCTGGTGTGCAAGGATGAGCAGTTTCTTTCTGACAGCAACATCTAGATCACTTTCTTTCTTCATGGAAAAGCAGGTGCCTGCATCACACAAGGTTCCTATTCAAGAGCTGCCTTGGGGCTCTTACCTCAAGGAACAGCTGGCACTTTCACCTACTCCAGCAGGCCCTTGTACTGCAGAATTCACTTGGCAAAAGGAAGACACTGTGCCATGGAAAATGTAAGCCACCAGTCCATCAAAGCTGCAGATTATCATCCTAAGGCTGATACAGTGGCTGCAATGATAGCAGCTGATAAAGCAACAGAGTGCTAAGATCATGCATAGCAACCAGTGATTCTTATGGAAGGCTGGAAGATGATAAGATGGAAGTGTTTATCACTTTGTTATTGCTGTTGCCTGACATCAGGAGGAAAATAAAGGTGGGAGAATGTATTACAGGTATCTGATACAAGATGCACAGCCCTTCCCACTTTACAGCCCCTACAAACTTCATTTTTAATTACAGTCTTACTACTAGATTGATTGGGTTGGAGATGAAGAAGAAAAAGAGTCAGCAGGCAGAGGTTTTTATACTAACACATATCTAATATTTTAAGATAAGATAATTTTAAGATAATATTTAAGATCTAATATTTTATTAATATCTAATAACACTAATATTTTAAGAAAAAAGGTCAAAGACAACAATGGGAAAGATGTCAGCTAAGTGCACACACTGTTCATTAAACATAAACGTGCTTTTTCTCAGTGAGGACCTGTAACTTTTAGCCCTTTATTGGAAGAGAGAGAAACAACTCATAGCTCCAACTTTGCTGCTACTAATTTTTTCAGTGACTTAAGAAGTTCCCCTTGGTATTCCTACAGTTTTGCATTCTGTAGGCATTTGGGTTTCAGTGCCTAACAAATGGAGATAACTGTGAATCAAGTAATTTCCTTTGTGCGATTTAAGACTGCATTTTCCTTATAGGTACATTTATAGGAGTGAAACTATCCCTTCCAGGGGTGAAAAGGTGTGATGCTCAGTCTAAGAAACCATACAAATCTAAAAAAAACCAAGGAGGTGACATCATGACTGGCAGAAAACAACAAGCTGTTTTTTCTGAGAGAAAACAGCGTTTTTCATTTTGTTAATGTATTTCAGAAAGTTTACCTGCCTGGTTCAGAAAGCTACAGAAAATCTTGTTTTTCCAATTCACATCCCTAAATTGCAGCCATGGGCCCAGAACTCATTATTTAAGTCTGCATCAGTATAAAGCAATGAAACAGTTCTTGACTAAAAAAACCCAACTGTTTAAAACAGCACCTGGAAGGAAGGAAGTTTTCAAAGTGAAAGCATGCACATCTGGAAAAAAATATGTTCCAATTAGTTCTACTTAACACATTATGGCAGGAACAATAATTTATGTATGGCAGTTTTGCAATTAATTATGTGTTCCTATCTGACAAACCCAGTGTGACACAGTATTACATGAGCTTTCATAATAAGCTACCTGGGGAAAAAAAAAATCCTCTAAATATCATGCATGTATTTTTAATCTTCTTTTGCTGATAGGAAAACAGCATGGAAATGAAAAATCTATTTTAATATTTGGTATTCAAAAATTTAAAAAGAGGCACAAGGCTAGCAATCTACAATATATCATCTTCTGCTTATTTTAGGATATTGGAGTAGAGGGAGAAGCAAAGGAAAAACTTTCTGTAGATCTCATTTGTGGAAAATGTGACATTACATAAAAAGTCAATCACAGCAGGAATCCCCCCATTTCTCAGATACATTGAAATGCTTCTAGGAAACCACATTAAGAGTTATGTTTAAGAAAGATTTATTACTTGTTAAGAAGTTCTAATTAAGCTTCCCATCCTTCCATGGTGTTTCTATGAAACATCTTTAAACAGCATCGAGCAAATGCCTCCAGCTATCCCTGTCTGGCTGCCTTTTAGTTTTCATCTTTCCAGCCACTGTGGAAAAGGAACTCAGCTTATCTCCCAAAGGTTTAAAAAGCCCTCATTCCTTTTCCCTTCCTGCAGGTGGATAGGGGATGGAAAAAGTGAAATTCTTACCATCTCCAGCAAGTGGATTTGCAAGGTGCACATATTGCACGTGAATGACAATAAAACTCCACGTAACAGCATCTGACCTGCAAAATCAGTGGCTTCGAAGCAAGGTGAGCCAGGAATGGAGCAGCTGCTCAGTTTTCTCTGCTGGAAATCATTCTTTGCTTAGTTTAGAATAAAGATGTTTTCAGCCTGACTCTATCAAATTAGCAGGCAACAAACACTATTCTTTCCTAACATCTCTCTTCTGGTTTCCTGCTACTGAAAAATCTGAAGGTAGAAGAGACAGAGAGAGATAGTGTAATAAAGGAAATACATTGGAATTTCCAGAAAGATATCGTAATTTCCACAAATCTAAAAAAGGTTCAGAAACACTGCTTATGCCAATTCCACCAATTTACTGCTTGGGAAAGGAAGGGGTTCATACTGTGCACCACACCAGGTGCTGAGACTGGAAGGCAGGGAAAGCAACATCAGGTGCTGAGATGAAGATTTTATAGATGCTGGTACCTTCTGCTGTTTTTCATGTCATCCTAGCTTGGGGCAGTATGAAACACATAAAACAGTCAGTAAATTGAGTAGATGACAAGTCTTGGTACGTATCTGAATTTTCCATGTCTTTGCCCTTAGGTTTGATGCTGTAATTCAAGATTGCTCTCATGTTACCACGCCTACATACTCTTATCTAAACCTAGCCTCACCCCTTGAAGCTTTCACTCCAGCATTTATTAATAAATAAAAAAGAAAATATTCTAATTTTTCTATATTGGTAGATGCACAGCTTAAAGAAAAATATAAAATCAAGCAGAGCTCAAGAGGAAAGAAAAGCCAAACAAACAGCTATCATTAAACACAGTTATCTTTTTTAGGCTCTCTGAGAGAGAGGTCACAACAACCTTGATGTATCAGCACCACTGAGACACAAGATGAAGTTCCTGTGGTGTTCCTGTTGTCACATGGAGTCTACTTCTCTTTGAGCCCGTCATGCTGGGATGCTGCATAGCATTAAGAACTATTGCTCTTCACCAGAAAGGTAAAAGACCATGTCTGCTAGAAGCCAAGGAAGTTATTATTGCATAATGCTTGGTTATTTATAAAAAAGGTAAGATATTCCTTCTCTTCTTTCCTTTTCCTTTCTGCAGTGAAAATTCTTCAAAAGATGGCAGAAGAAAAGCATTCTTGTTCATTTTTTCTTATGCTTACCAGTATAAACAAGGTAATCCCTTAGTAAATAAATCAGATATTTCAGGAAAAACATGGCATACAAACTCAAATGAAAAAATGTGTACACATCTTTTCTAGTTTATTCACCTTTGATTTTGCAGCAAGTACATTTCCATCCCTAAGAATCTGCTAGAGGGCAGAACATGTGGGACAATAATGGGACAATTAAAGTTTTATCAGGATTTTTAACAAGAGAGACAAAGCGGTATGAGTGAAAGAAGACAAAAGTAGTAAGTCAGCCTGAACACAGAGTTATGACTGCACTGTGGTTAAGAGGTACATTTATCATTAATTCCAAAGATCATTAATTTTAACAACTGTTGAACTGAGCCAAAAACCTTTAGAGTTAAAAAAAGGGTTAGTGCCCTGGCAGGGATGTAAACAAAAAACAAAAAACAAAAAAAAAAAACAAACAAACCCCACCTTCCATCCTCTTACAGGTGTTAGCCAAATTAGGAAAGAGGTGTTTATCTTATATACAGGGCATATACACACTGCTCAGTGTGAAGCCATTCCCCCTTGTCCTGCCTCTCCAGGCCCTTGTCAAGAGTCTCTCTCCATCTTTCCTGTGGGTTCCCTTCAGGCACTGCAAGGCCACAATGAGGTCACCCCAAAGGCTGAACAATCCCAATTCCCTCAGCCTTTCCTCCCAGCAGAGCTGCTCCATCCCTCTGGTCACTGTGGTCCCTCCTCTGGACTCTTAACAGGTCTGTGTCCTTCCCGTGTTGGGAACCTCAGATTTTCTATTCAAGTTTGCAGCACTACTGTGCTTCTGTAGGTAGATTCTCAGTAATTCCTAAGAACTTCCTTAATTATTTGCAATTACTGTTTTTATCAGTATGGGTATTCAAAGATACTACTGTATATTCACAGCAAGATGTAAAACACTCAGAAGCTCTTGGCTGCAGTGCCCTTCCAGGAAGACTAACACAGCTCCAGGAGTAAAACAACCTCCACAACCCTTTTAAATAATTTGAAAAAGGTCAGCAATAACAAAAAAATTTCTTAAATTAGGCCAAAATCTGTAATTTCAGCTTTTGACACCATGCCCTTCCCATGAAAAAAAAAACAAAACACTTTAATCTTAAATACACAGCTCAAAGATCCTCAAAAATGACCCTCACAGCTCTGTGCTCCAGGGAACAGCTCCTCCTCCCAGGAACAGAGGCTCCCAGGGTTTTATCCCTTTCCCTCTCCATGACAAACACCCTATTGTCCTGGGCCAGGCACTGCCCACAGAGCAGCAGTGTTCGGGCACTGAGGATTCCTTTGGAAACAGGCAGAAATATGCCAGAGGACAACACTTGCAAATGCTGTTTTATTGGAATTTTTCCAACTAAATCTGATTATTAGATCCCATTCTGCTATATATACGTAAAATGGGTTGGCTGAAGCTGTAAAACACAGTGACTGGCCAAGTGTCAAAACAGTTTCAAAGGCATAATTTTGAATAACAGTGACGAGGTGGTTGTTTTGATTCTCCCTAGCACTTATGGAGAGCAGGTCTTGGTCAAATGAAATGCATGACAAAAAAATTGTCCAACGTTCAAAAATTCAGAAACAGTTCAGAGCTAAAAATCAGAAAGACAGCACGACAAACCAAGTTAATATATTCTCAAGCCAGCCTGAAAACTGACTTTCCCAAGGAATTTTTCCTTCTGCGCAGTTTCACTCAGAATTAGCAAAATACAAATTCCTAACTTTTCCATCTCTATTCTGAGCCTGACTTGTGAAATGAATTTTGAACAGTAGCTTTAAAAAACTTTTGAGTTGTCTGAAAGGAAGGCTGTTAGAGAGATGACTATGTTCCCATAATGTTATTAGGTTTTAGCTGCTCTCATGAATCAAAGAAATGATACCAGGAGTGCTCGGCTCCAAAGCCAGTTAGGAATTATGGAGATGGTGCTGCCCTTTCCAATTTTCAAATGCACATTTATCAGGTCTTGTGGGCCTTTTACAGTCTAGTGAAGCTTTAATTCTAAAAGATACAGACACATACAGCTTAGCAGAAGTGGCATCTTCAGTCCCTGTTTTCTTATCTTCTCAAAAACAGCCCTGAGAGTTAAGCACATGGATTTTGCAGAATGCTGCACTCTCATCCCCCATTTTTATCAGCTGTTCAGCTCTGAATAGCAGTTGGGTATTGGCCGTGTCAGCAGCACTGCCCTCCAGGAGCTGCATCCCCAGCCAAACCTCAAAAGAAAGAATCACTTCTTGGCATAGGCAGCTCCTCACAAGCTGCTCTGCCTCCTGCCAACCACCCTGGGTCAAGGCTCAGCTTCCAGCACCCAGACACACAAGGTGCCACCAACAGGAGCACAACTGATGCTCTCGACCCACCCAGCTCCTCTCATCTCAGAGCAGCATCCAGAAATAGCCGCAAAGATCTGCAGTGGTTTAGGAGAAGAGCCACTTGTGTTCTGGTAGGATTTTTAGGGCAGAACTGGAATGCATCTTCTCACAGGGAGAACTTTTTCCCTGGGAGGGAAATGCTTGGTGGGAGCTGGTTTTTTTTTAACACCACTCCACCTGAGGTTTAGCTGCTCCACAGGCATGGAGCAAAAATTCCTCTGGGTTGTCAAATATTTGACTTAGATCACATTGAAGCATGTTTAGCATGACTGGGATAAAAGAGGTTTTACTTTAATGTACTGCTTAGCAAGAAAAAACAAACAAACAAAAAAAAACAACCTATAAACAACCAAAAAGCCGACCACATCCAAAACTAGATTTAATTGCAAATTAGCAAGTACAATTGAGTAGCACTTAATGCAGCCAGAAATCAAGGGAGGAGATTCAATGGTTCACCAGAGACTCCCCAAGATACATAATTTTGTAATTAATGACTCTGTTTTCTGTACTTAAGGGTGCAATGTGTATCATCTCTCCTGGAGTGAAATACAGGTTTTGCTTTGTGGTTTTATTTAAGCAGACTGTTGACCACAACTACAGGAAAAGAAGTGATGCATTTATATGTCATCAAAATTAATGGTTTTCTAAAAAGTCTTTCAAATCTCCCAACTACCAAATCAAGTCCCATAAAGCATGCTACAGGCCATACCCTACACAACAACATGCCATTTCTTAGAGTAAAACCAAACCAAACCAGAAAAAAAACCTCATTATCAGGTTATATAACTCTGTTTCCACTGGAAGATCCCCTCAGAAGCACAAGGGTGAGCAGGAGCAAGCTCCTCTCAGGAAAGCTGGTGAAAGTCTTGGAGCATGAAGTGCAAGGATTTTTCCAAGTACATCATAAAGTTGTAAGCTCAGCACTAATAAAAGCTCACACAAGTAGAAGATGAAGAAATAAGACAATTCACGTGGGAATAAAACCCTTGGTGGTCTATGTTTTGAGTGGTACTGAATTCTCACAGCTGCTGCACCAAAACTGGAGCATCTCTTAGCCAGCTCAGCCATACCTTCTTCCCCCTTTAATTATTTCTGGGCAGACTGCAATAATCTCTAAGACAGGCGATGTTATACACAGCTGCTGTAAATGCTCCTTAACTGTCAGGATGGCTTTTCACTTCAAGTACTATTTTCTGAACTCATTTATCTTAAAAGAAAGAGTGAATCTTAATTTCTCACATCTAGAATTCATGTTGGAGCATAAAGAGGGTTTTTTTTAATACACATTACAGTAATGAATCTGTTGTTAGGAAACCTCTTCAAAACAATTCCAGAGAAATTTTGTAACACTCATTTTTGGAACATACTCTGCTTGCTTGACTACATTTCATAAATTACAAGTGGGTTTAATTTTATTGGCCTCATCTGAAACATCATTGTTAAGAGTTTCATAATGAATGAGCTCGTAGGAGAATTACAAGGACATAATGCATGCCATAACATAGTAAAGAATAAGACCGGCTGACCTCATTAAATCCATGAATTTGGAAAGTGTTCCTGCTCAGGACAGCATCTGAAGCACTTCTTTCAACTGGACACAAATTATAATGTTCTAAAAGATCACCACTTCCAAGACATTTAGGACTGTATGTGCCTGTTTAATTAACAGGATTTTAGCTGAATATGAATCACAGAAGACACAAAATATTCCAAAGCCCAAGATGCTTAAATGCAAAGTATTAATCAATAAAATACAACACTCTCCAACTCTTATGATAATTCACACCTTAAGGGAACTTCAGATCTTTGCACTTCACTATTAGACACAGACTGCAAGTACCTGCACAAATCTGAATAAAAAGAGCAGACACTCATTGGGTTGTTGTTGTTATGCATCCCACACTTCCTTTCCCTTCCTGATGATGAGCACCCATCTGCTTTCACTTAGAGGAAACTTGTCAGACAGCAAAATTAAGATGTTCCAAAATATTTCATTTCACTTGGCCTGTGGCAAATAGTCAAAAGAAAGATTGCAGCATGACATGCCCATCCAAAATTGCAACTAAAAACCATTACACTCCATGATACTTTTAATGAAAATTAAAATGCAAGTGAATTGTTTTGTAAATCAAAATGCTGCATATCAGATGTGGAAGTCCTTGGAATGGAGACAATAAAGACTCCCTACTCAAGAGAACAAAAACCAACAAAACAAACCCCTTAGGAGATGCTTATGTGTAGAACTGCTGGATCTTAATTTAAAGTTCACTATGACTGCATTGATGGACATAATTCCAGGAGCTGTAACATTAATTAAGATTAAATCACCAGCAGTTAAATGGTGTTTACAGATAACAAAACTGCACAATGCCCACAATCCCACACATAAAGACACCTGAAGTTAATCTGGTTTGATATGGTAATTACCCAAACCAAATTTCCTAAGAGGTGTTTAGACATATACTACTAAAATCTGAAGTTTACAGATGACTGCCACACGAGGCTGGGGAAAAACTTGTTTTATTTCCCTTTCCATCTTCAGCAACATTAAAAGAGAAGCTCAAAATGAAAACTAAGGAAAACAAGGGCTTGTAAGACAACTGATAAATTAAAAATTTTGGTAATTCATGAACAAGTTGGTTGTCTTCTTACCCCTTTCTACTTCCAAAAAACAAGCACTCAAAGTCTAGGGAGCAAAAGAGCACTTGACTGCGTATCACCAAGATTTGGTATTCTGGTAAAAGCTTTGAGAGGACAACACAAAGCACACTGTGCCCAAAGGAAACAAGGTGCTTGAATGTCCCTAAACCAAACAAACTGGAAAGATGAAAATGAAAACTACACAGAGTTCAGCCAGACTTTGTCAGGATCTTTTTGTGAGTGAGCTGTAATTGTATTTCGCATCAAGAACAGAGAAGATTAAAACAGTTACATTTTCTGACAAGTTTTGTACCCACTGCACAACAATTTTTGCAATAAGTAAACCCCTATGTGATTTTAATGGCTTCTTCCTTCAACTAAGTAAAAGAAACACTGCCCTGTTTGTAAGCAAATTGAATTGACAGTTTATGTATGGAGAAAGTTGAATCTGAAAGAACCAAAAGACATCATCCAACACATCATATATTGGTTTTAGCTGCAGCTAAATCTGTTACAGACTATGCCCATATTACAGCATTCCCATCCTTAGCAATACCAGAAAAATACTTGCAGTAATATATTTTTGTTGAACAGCCAGCTCCTGGACTCCCTGATTACATGTGAATTCTGCTCTTCTAGCCTCAATTACTGCAGTGAGAAGACTAAAGCTCAAGGAATTCAAACAGATTTGCTCATTTGTCCGATTGTTTTCTCATTCAATGCTTTCTCATGTTTTTTTGAGGACATGAATTATGTTTCCTGAATAGCCGAGCTTGGCAAAAACTAGTGCCATTTGAGGATAACAGAATCTAAGGAGAACCATCCCTGAAGCTAAATCAAAATGTCTGTGAGTCAGGCACAGAGGAAGAGTTCCAAGGTTACGCACTCCCAACTCATCTGCTCAGTTTATAGGCTTCATTAAACAAAACTAAATTTACAGCAGGCAAATTTAAAAAGAAAAGTGACAGCTCACTGTGCAGCTGTATTTACACAGCATTTCGCAACACTTTTTAGCAAGAAAATGAAGCATTTTCAACAACTTTAAAAAATACCCCTAAACTAATACAGTTGACAAGCTTCATACCTGAATGAAAACTATTTCCTTGAGTCATTTAATAAACTTATATTCAGCATGATAATGCAGTTCCCTTTCAGTCTGCTTTACCTTCAAACTTGGCCAAACTGTGTTTCTGCAGTTTGTTGCACTTGCAGTATGCAGACTGACTCCATCTCATGGCAGGAGGCCACAGAAATGCAGACTACTGCTCTGGTAATGCCTTGTGGTTAGGGGTTTTGCTGTTGCTTAGCAGTTATGAAAACAATCCACTTGACAAGGTCAGAATTCATGACCAAGAAGTGTGGCAAGCAGAGCGAAACATATATAGAGCCCTATCTTTTGAAGTACCAGCTAAGGCCTTAAAAAGAAAGTTTATGTAGATATGGTATTAAGGTTACAAATAATGTATTGTCTAGCAGGAAATCAAAACAAACCTTGGCACCTTTTTGTTCCCCTAAGTTATCCTGCACTGACGCGCAAAGGAAAAGATTTCTGCTGGTTACTAAATTCTCTAGTTTAGTTTAACTCCTTTTTTAACCATGAAAAAGTAAACCAAAAAGCTTCAGTGACCATAAACCCATGCACATCACTCATTCTGATGAAATTCCATTGCAGATTGAATCAATAACAATAATAAAAAAAATAATAATCTAAAAACAACATCAAAATATTAAATGACACCATCCAGGTTATTCCAACACCAACTGGCAAAGACAGACTCCACACTAGCAGAGTGGAAAGAAGTGATAGCTCAGGGTCTTGAGGGCACATGTTAAGGTTTCAGGTAATGAAGAAAGCAAGCATTCCATGCCCAACATCTCACAGGTAGGCTTGGCTGGGAGGCAAAACCTGGCTCACAGCACAGTCACATATAATACTGCCTCTCCATCTCTACCAGTTCACCATCAGCAGTAGCCTGGAGCCAGAGAGAAACTATTCACAAAGACAGAATTTTGGAGAAGAGAGGCCAATGAACTGAGTCTTACATGTGAAGCATGAGACTCAACAGAGTCACAAGTGGTGTCAGAAGTGGTTCACAGCCTTTGGGACCCACATTAGCCCGTAAGAAGTTCTGCCTACAAATGCCATGTTATCTTTTGTTATCTCATGCTGGTGTTCATAATAAAATTTCCATTAGGAACATTCCAAACTCAGAACAGACTCGTCATGTGTATAAAGTTCATGCTGGTTCCTAGGTTAAGTAGCTTGTAACCAGCTTAACTACAAGATTTAGAGGCACTGGTGTGTTTCCAGTAACTCTAAGGTGGCCACATAGTGATGACACTAGTCACACATCAACCAGTTTTGCTTTGAACATGTTTAGGCTCAAAAAATAATCTGTGCAATGTGATCCTCCCTGATGATAAAGCTTTAGCCATATGCTTCACTCCCTCTCCTCTCCAGTGACACAAGTGATTTTATCTCTACGTCTTTTATGGCATGATGACAATCTCTTCATTCCTTTTGGTTTAGTGCACCAAGCACACAGAGGTATTAGCAGGGCTCATCTGCAGGGGCAATTTCAAGAGAGAGGCAACTAAGTTACAGCCTTATCTAGTTATGAGTCTGTTCTCAGAACTCACTGAAAAATACAGAGAAGGGTGGGATGACATTAACACCATGTACCTTTGGTACAAGGGGCCCAAAACCACTTCTCAACTATTCTATGGAGAAAAAGGCCCTTCAGTAAACTGTCTTTATATCACACCTCAAGAGCCTTTGAATCTCTCAAATAAAATCCAGTTTAAAGTCTGAGCGCCAAGTGGAATTTAAAATGAATAAGCCACTTACTACAAGACAAACAGAACCAAGAAATCCAGGTAAAGCTACAATTTATTTCGAAGCTGCAAACTCAGCTCCGAATTCCCAGCTGGGGTGCTCAGAGAAGAAAGAGCAGATCATACCCAAGAAATTAAAACTGACTTATGCTTTTGTTTTCATAACAATGACCCCTCAGCTTCTTGAGCAAAATGTGATTACACATGACTGATTGCACTCTTACCTTAGCTGCTGTCACTCTGCAGTTCTTAAGTTCATTTCATAAATGCTCTTGCATAATGTATGGGGTTTAACCAGAATCAGGTTTGTATATCTAATTCCTATATGCTTGTGGGTTTATGCATGTAGTCTAACAATGGGATTTGCTGGCTGCAGTCACACAGTTCATTTCCAGGCAGCAAACTCACTCAAGAAGACAGGCACTGACCTTCCCATCCTGTCTTCTTAGCTACCCCTTGTGCATACCCTTACTTCTGATTGCTGCTCCTAATTCTGGACTGAAAACAGAAACATGAACATAGGCATATTCCTATTACATGAATAATGTGTTCTTACCAGGAACATTTTCTCTTTGAAAGTTATTTTCGAGATGTTCCACATGTAAATAATTTCCTTTTTTTTGTATGCCTCCTCTGAGATCTATACAAGGTCTTAACTAACCCCCAATATATCCAGCAAAGGCAGAGAAATTCCTAACAAGAACCTTCCCAGTAAAACTGCCACAGCAAACACTGATGCTTAAATTAAGCTACAATAAACATATTGAAACCAGAGACTTAAAAACTGCGTTCACATCTAAAAACAACTTACTGAAAAACCGAAATCCTAAAAATAAAATTATTTTGTTGTAATGAAAATTGATGCTTGGTGGGGGGGATGAATAGGAAAAGCAAGTATTTATTTCATCTGACATTAAGAGTTCATTGCTAAATACAGATATAATTTACTATGTGTAAGATCAATGGCAACTTTTGTAATTACAGTCATGGCTTGGAGGGAAATGTTGCTATAGCAATACCAACCATAAGAAGGAAATCAGCATCTACTCAGAGCAGCATTTCTATATTGCATTATTTTTACAGCAAAGCCTTTTAGCACAGAAGAGTGCAGTAAATCAAGAGTAACACCAATTTTAATCACACAGACATAGTCTGGAGAAGTATTCCACAGAAGTATCCTGAATGAGGAAATGATGACCACACATCAAGTAAGGTTTTGTTCAGTTTGGTACTTTCCTTCATTTTATGTCAATTAAAGTCAAGAGTTTAAATCCAGGCTCTCCTAAGCCAACTTCTTCTTTGTGTTATTCAGAACACGAAATATTTAGGGGTTGGTTGGGTGTTTTCCTCCTGTTCTCCACATAATCCCAAGCAACCTACATGAGATCTGATCCTCCTTAAACCAGCCTGACTTAGGTCTGCAGGGTTTCTTGGCTCAGGCAGTAAGTGAAAGAAATAAAACTGGTTTGGAACTGGAATCAGCCCTGAAGTGAACACAGGCAGATTTGCATGTTCCTACCCCTGATGCAGCTGGCATCAGTGTTTATCTGAGAGTCGGGTGAAACACGAAGGATGACCAACATACCATTGCAACACCTTTTCCCGGCCAGCCTCAAGGGAGAGAATTCCCACCCACAGGTTCCTGGCAACGGGACTTGGGCTGTGGTTTTGGGGAACCAAGGCTTTGGGTGTTTCTTTCTAGCTTGTCAAAGGTTGACCCCATTCTGTCTCTCTCTGCTCCTACCCTGGATTACTGATAGCATCATGCTCCTAATCATCTTGGCTTTCAGCTGACTACTTTTTCAACTTTCCACGAGTTGGCCTCTTCAATTAAATCTTGCAGCACTCGCAATCAATCACAATCAGATTTTAAAAAAGGATCAACTCAATTGAAAACAATCATCAACACACTGATCGGTGAAAACAGACCTATTATGATTCTGACAGCTGATTTTCTCACATCTTTCTCTCTTACTTCTGACGAATTTTGTTTCAAAAACAGATTTCTAGATTTCTACAGCTCCTAGAACACCTACAAAGAGAGAAGTAATGATTGTTGCCTAGGTTCATGCTTGAGATGTTTGGTTTTTTGAAATTCCTTTCCCAGGGAATTTTCTGTAAACAAGAGACATGTTTTTGTAACAGCAAATTTGTTTACATTTTTTTTCTCTAAGAAAAACTTCTTTTTGATGTCCCTCTGGTCTGACCAATGTGATTGAAGATGTTTGTCTCCTTGTCACCAACCAAACTGGTCTGTGCAGAATAGTACAAAAAAGACGACACATCCCAAGAATAAAAAAGTCATTTTCAGCCTTCTGAAATCGGAGTCTTTGTGTCGTTGTAGTGTACAACAGCATCAAATTACTACAGTAGACTTGATGCTCAATAAATAACTCAAATAATTCTGATGAAATAAAAATTACATGGCTTCCTATATTCACGTGAACATTGTGGTGTTTATCCCCAAGGATTATGTCAAAAGAGCAGAAAATTTAAAAATGGCTAGGCAATATAAACCCATAGCTCATGCAGAGTTAAGGGCTCCTAGAACACAGATGTATTTCAAGCTGACAGTGAAGAGGAAAACTTTACAGAAGTATTTCCATTGTCCACTATTTCAGATTCACCCTCATGGACACAGTAATGTCCCGGCTGTATGAAATTCTTTCTCTGCATTGATCAGCCCTGATGTCATGGGCAGAATCACAGAAAAACACAAAAAACCCTGCTGTGATTCTTTGTTGATCAGCAGTTCGATTCTCTGCTTGGAGAAGGACTCTCATCAGTGGTAGATAAGTTCTGCCACAGCCTGGTCCAGTTGAGTCTCAAAAACAGCCAAGGAAAGATTCCACCACCTCTCTGATGGGCATATTAAAACTTTTGTGCTACTCAGTGGTAAATAATATTTCCTAATGACCAATCTGAATGCCTCCTAATGGCCAGTCTGAGCTGCAATTTTCATTATTTTTACGATCTGCCACGAACAGGAGTTCATCTCCATAGTCATAAGAATTTGTCTTTGAGAAGCTACAGGCTTCTGTAAGATGGCCCTTTTGCCTCTTTTTTTTGGCCAGACTAAAACAGCCTAAGGACCCTAATCTCTCCTCATTACTTATGGTTCCCATGGCTCAGAAACACCTTAGTAGTCCTTTCTCAATTTTCTAAACATCGTGTTTTTCATTTGAGGAATCTCAGGGCTGAGTGAAGAAACAGAGACTCAGCAATTCTGAGGACAATTACTTCCCCTGATCTGCTGACCATGGAGACCACTATGCTGTTTGCCTTACTTGCAATGAAAATGCATCACTAACTCATTTTGGACTTGGCAGTAATCATCATATCCCATAGCTTTCCCACAACTGTTCTGTTCAGCCAGCTGCTTCCCAGACTACGTTGCTGCAAGGAGCTGATCTGCACGGGCACAGAACTTCATGTTTATTCTCACTGAGCTTCAAGAGCTTTCTGTTAGCCAAATCTCAGGCTTCCCAAGACCCACCTGAACTGAATTTCTACCACTTGATGCATTGTACTCTCTCTCCTGCCAATTTAATGTGATCTATAACTTTTCTCTGGGTGCATTCCATCTCACCATCTAAGTAATTAACAGAGAGGTGACATCACTGGCCCAACCCCTCACAGGCCACTTGTTCTTAGTTTCCAGTGAGCCATGGAAGACTACATTTTGAACTCCAATATCCATACAAATGTCAATTAATCTAACAATCCATATACTTCCTCTGTGAGAGATGGTAACCAACACTGGAGTCAGAGAGTCACAGGATGGTTTGGGTTGGAAGGGATCTTAAAAATCATCTTGTTCCAACCCCCAGTTGTGGGCAGGGATACCTTCCACTAGACCAGGTTGCTCAAAGTTCCTTCTCTGGGATGAGGCATCCACAACTTCTCTGAGCAACCTGTGCCAGTGCCTCAGCACCTTCACAGCAAAGAATTTATCCACCAATATGCCCACAGCTACATATGCGGTCATTTAATTACAAAAGGCATCCAAGTTCATCAAATGCTTCTTGCCCCTGGAACATTTGGGTCAACTATTCTTGATTATCTTCTCATTCTTCTCACATTTGGAAACAATTTCCCTGGTGATATGATACATGACATTTCTAGAGGTTGCAGAAGGCTGATTAACCCTGAACTACCTTTCCTTCTCTTCTTAAAAAGATGGGTGTAATAAGTAAAGCCTTTCCCTAATTTTCAGGAACCTCTCTGATATATTTTCATAGAGAATTGCAACTTCAGGACTGCAGTTCCATCACCTCTGTCTTTCAGCATCCTAGCATCAATCCCATCCAGCCTGACGGATTTGAACATAGCCAGCTTTTTAAACTAGTTCTGAGTAGTTAAATATCCTGCTTCCTGCTCTGCACTGCTTATTTAAGTTCTCCTTTGCAATCTTTGCTTTTGTACAAAACTGCATTTGGAACAAGAATATGTTATGCCTCTTGCTTGGTAGGACAAACTGCAAGACAGGGCACTTCTTGCCCGTGCACTCAACCCCACGTGGCTTGGGCTCTGAGGACACAGCATTTATCTCCACCCTTCTGAAACAGGAAAGGACTCTGCTCTCAAGCTCCATGAGCAGCTATCTACCAAAATGTGCTCCTCACAAATAGCCAGTGATATTAAAAAGAAGAGAACCCAAATATTCAGAGCACTAGCCTCAAAACACTCATTAAAAGAGAAGAACAGAGAGCCAAAAAACACCCACAGTACAAAGAAAAATTTCAACCCTTCCCTTAATAATATCTCCAAAGTAACTGAAGGGATGAAGAAAAATAGTAACTCACCTTTCTGACACTTAACAGGACTAAAATTACTAGATTCCACATGGATTCAGCTAGGGTGTGGTTTCCCCAGGGGAAGAGGGGAGACCCAGTGAGACTCCCCTCCACTGACACTACAGAAGCTCACTGCTATCTTGACAGATCTGCCACGTTACCTTCCTGACTGCTCAGCACAAGATTGTTATCTACCCTTTCCTCCGACTTTATCAGGGATCTGCTGCAGACTAGTTGCTACTTGTTTAGAGTTGAGAGACAGAAGGACCCAAATGCTGTCTCATGGCAGCACTTACAGAGGCCTCCAGACAAACTCCACTGGGGTTGCCAATTCTCAGTGTCCAGAACATAAGAAGGGAAGCCATTTCCACCATAAGCAGCTTTTGAACACTGCTCCCTACTCCTTGTGTTTAGGACAACGCATACAGTCTGTTACAGAATCCCAGGATGGGTCAGGCTGGAAGGGACCACAGTGGGGCAGCTGGTCCCACCTCCCTGGGTCTGGAATATCCCCAGTGAGGAGACTCCACAGCCTCTCTGGACAATCTGCTCAGGGCTCTGCCCAGGGAAGAAGTTCTGCCCCATGTCCAGGTGGAACCTCCTGGGGCTCAGTCCCTGCCCGTGGCTCTGGTGCCATTGCTGGGCCCTGCCCTGAGCCCTCCCTGCTCACAGGGACACACAGGGATCAGGGCCCCTCTCAGCTGGGGCTCCTCTCCAGGCTGGACAGCCCCAGCTCCCTCAGCCTTTCCCTGACAGAGATGCTCCAGGCCCTAAATCATCTCTGCAGCCTCCGCTGGCCCCGCTCCAGGAGCTCCCTGTCCCTGCTGTGCTGATGATCCCAGAGCTGGACACGGCTCTCCAGATGTGCCCCACATCTGGGCTGGGCAGAGTTAATCAATCTCACGTTCTTCGTTAACAGTGAAGTGGGAACACACAAGCGCAAAGCACTGCCTTGCTCCTCTTCATTCAGCCTTCAGTGTCATGCTGGCAGATCTTTGTATCTGATTTCAAATCTACCACATTTACCTAATTTTCACTTACTTTGTACCAGTTATTATCACTCCTGTGCTTTGCTGTGTTCCCTTTGCTTTCCAGTACTAATGCCACACTCCTACAAAGAAAAGGCACATCTTCAATGAGAGTTTGAATAAACACAAAGTGCAGACTTAAGAGGACCACTAAAACCAACATTTTCTGGCAGGGAACACTCTCAAAAGGATAGAGATCACACTACCTGTGGCCCAGCATAACTTGTTCTTGCAGCATGCAGTTCTGGTGGGGAAATATTAATAGATCTTTCATGTCTATGCTAAAACATCAGGACACATGTTCCCCTGCTAACAGTACACCAGGTATTTATTTGCAATATATAAAGAAATTATTTTATCAATGAAAAAACACTCAAAAAAATATTCTACAGTTGTAAGCTTACAGCCTAATGAATACGAAGACAATTAAAACAGAAAATTGATTATTTTTTACCCTGACAGTGCACTCAGATCAGAATTTGGTTTTTAAAAGAATGAAGGCAAATTTCCATGAAGTATGAAAAACGTGGCATTTTAAAAAGCTAAGGCAATGAAGTATGACCTTTTCATCATGGAATTAGTTATCCTTAGTGTATTTTCCTGGCCTTAATCTTCCTGAACTTTCAAAACAATTATCAAATAGATGCAAAATCTCTATTAGTGCAAGTGGAACCTTCTTGTTGGCTAAGATTTTTGCACAGCACTGTACAGAATAAAAACCCATCTACCAATGGGACACTCCAGTGAAAAGTCTGTAAATGATTTAAAGGAAGCTGCTGCTAGCAATTATGAGCACTTTAGATAAAAAGCATCTACAGGATATTTTGGGCACTATACTTTGCTTGGAAAGGACATAAGATTGCACATAGCAGGTAGGATTTTTGAAGACAGAAAAAGAAAAGAGAAAAAATAAGTGCAAGGAAGTGCCCATTTTATTTTATAAATGAGTCAGCAGTACTGGGTGATATTTTTACAAAGCTGCATGGAGCAAAGCACCAAATGCTGCCAATGCTACTCTAGAGTGATAATATAGACAATACACTGAAAATTATATGTTTAGAATGAAAATCCATATGAGGATTTGCATGCATTTCACAAAACCAAATCCGACTGTCTTAATGAATTCCACCAATCGGATGTAATAAAAAATTCAGCTTACTCTCCTTAACCAAGGAGACAAGGTACAAGTCTCCTGCTCTGTATCTAGGAATGCTATGAGACCTACTTCTAGAATTCCACTTTTTATTTAAGGGCTCACAGTCACAATCACATTAGTCATGCTCAGTGTAGGCGTATGTAGAAACTAAGAGAACTACTCTCCTTGAAGGCACCCTGTCATTTAATGAAAGATTTACAGTATTGTGACTGTTTTAACATTTTGAACACATGAACCTCAGATCAGAAACAAGTTCCTATGAAGGGCTTCAGATCACCTTACTTCATCTCCCAGAACAAGACTTACCTAGGCTGCCAGGGAAATTAACTGTTAGTGACAAGCAGAGGACTTGGGTTTTGATAAATACAAATCATGTCACTTCAGAAGGCAAGAACTTCCCCATCTTCAAGGATGCAATCTATGGTCAGTAATAGAATCTCAGGCACTGCATATTATTATTTTCTTTTTTTCAACATGCTTATCTAATTTTTAAGGTTAAATACCAACAGCTAGATGTGCCAACCTATAACCTTTAATTCAGGAAGTTTAAAATCATATTGAATGTCAAGAGCAAAGCAACTGGTCCTCCTGTGTATATCAGCATCCTGGGCTGGGGGAATTCTGGCCTTCCAGAAAAGGTGACAAATGTGTTCACTATTAATGGAACTTCAGCCTGTTGATGATTCACCAGCAGAGGGGTGACTATTGAAATACAAATATTCATTACTTGAAAACCAATGCTGCATTGACAGGCAAAAGTTTCCAGGAAGAACCTGAGAATTAAGACAAACACCCCCCCATCCAAGTGGAATAATATGAGCAGCTAATGCATCTGTAGGCTGTGATCGATTTGCTGTCAGATCATGGTTTAGTTTTGCATATGTGGCTGGTTCAACAGTATTACTGTCTTGGCAGAGTCCAGAGATCTCATCTTTAAAATATGGGTGGGTTGTCATCACCTCATCTTGGAAGCACACAGTTCCACCTTCTCCTCGATCTGCTTGCTGGAACAACTCTTTGTGGAAAAGTTTATCAGCTGTAAGCAGTGCCTTATCAGTTCTTGAAAAACTCTGAGCCAGCCAAAGCAACAGGCTTTCCCCTTGGTGGAAAATTCAGCATTCCCAATGGCAGGAAAACAATCTCAGCTATATATGGGCCAATAGAAACATCCAGCAGAAAAAAAAAAAAAAAAAAAAAAAAAAAAAAAAAAAAAAAATGCTGGGCCAAAACACCTGAGGGCCCATGTATGGAGCATTCCAGTACAAGGAACTGATACTTCTCCATAGATCAGCTGATTGAGACCCTGTGGCAAACAGCAGAATGCCAGATTTGAGACAGGTGCCTGTAAAACATGGATTTTAGTGTAAATACAGACAGCTTTAGAACATAATGGAGATGGGTTCAATTCTGCTCTGAGACAGAGATTAATACACAGCTAGGAGACACTGCAGAGGAATGAGGGGTTGGGAATAGGCCTGAACAAAGGTGAAGGGATCCACCTCTGGCAGGAAATGAGTCTTTGTGGACACAACCTGAGCCCTCTCAGCTTAGCAAAGTGACAGCAAAACTAGGCAAAGGAACAAACCAAAACGCCTGGGAAAGGACACAGAGTTTAAATAGGGGAAATTAAAAAAATACTAACTGAGAAATGAATCAACGATCCAGCATTTCAAATCACTATGTTTAGGGTAATCCGAAACCTTAAATTCATGTATAGCAGAAATCCACTGGCTGCTTTGAGGATGCACAGGACAAGGTAGTAGCTACTGAACATAAATGTGAGAATGAAGAAAAATTACAACCATAGCCAGACACTATCATGGCAAATGTTACTGGTTATCTGCAGAGCCACAAAGATTTTCCACTGAGCTGGCAGGTTTGAGCACTGCGTCTAGGTGCAAGATTTGATGGTTACTTTGCTACACACAGCAGAGCATTGCATAAACACCCTGGTACCCACAGGCTCCTCGCCCTCTCCTCTCTGCAAGTGTCATCAACTTTATTTCAGATGCAAAGAAAGGCACAAAGAAGTGCAGAGGGGATCACTGACATTTTGTTCCATACTAGGAATACATTGCTCTGGAGTATCTAATGAAGACAAGCAGCAATGAGGACTCAAAGGAGATCACTGGGAGGAACCAGTGTCATTCAATGCCTGTAACATCTTGACCTGGGATTTCACTTCTTCCTGCAGCAAGGCTCCACAGGGAAGCAGAAGCAGAACCACATCAAAGCGATAATGTACATTACTGCAGAAAGGATCACAGGGCATGTAAAGAGCTAGGCTGAGAAGTTCCAGCTGCAGTCACAGGAATAAAGAAGGATCTACTGCACACACACTGCACGGCTGGCAGAGCTCCGAGGCTGCATAAACACAACTTTTATTGCAAAAGCAAGCAGGTAGTTTCTTTGCAGCCTGCAGTGTCAAAAGCAGAGCAGCAAGGATGTAGTCGTATGAGCTGAGGGTTAACTAAGGGTGCAATTCTGTCAGTCACTTTCAATTTAGGAACGTGAATACATTTCACATGAGCTTGGGTGTCTTATTAATGGCCTGGGGACCAACAGCCTCAGCCTCTTCAAGAATTTTTTGTCCAACAAATGAGTTGGGTCCTTTACAGCAATGACATTTAATTCAATAGCCAAAGGAAATCTAGAAGCAGTCCTGTTCCCCTTGACTTAAAGCTAGAAGCAATGAATAAGCTGATGTCAGTGTATGCAATAGTTTAGCTAAGGGCTCCTTCTGGTAACAAAATTTCACCCTCAAAATTGTCCTTAAAATTAGGTTTAAACAGAATCATGCCATGCATTTCAGACCAACAGATAACAGAAATAAAAGAGCTTTGTGAGCATGTACTACATCAGAAAGTGCTTTATGTCAGGGAGGCAAGTCTTTTTATTTCTCTCTTCTGCCCCTCTCCCTCCCAACAGAGCACTTCTGAAACTCCTCCATTATATACCCACAGCTCAAGCATGAGACTGGAGAAGAAACCTCTTCATTTCTGTACTTACACAGAAAGATTTTTAATACTAATGCCCAACAAGACCACAAGTTAGTGAATAAGCAGTGACAGGTGGTAAAAGCAGATGGTTTTGAAAAGATTTGTGGCAGCCCTGGCTCCACCATCATAGAAGCTCCACAGGGTACTGGCAGAAGAAGTGGTTCCTCTCCTTACTCCAGAAAAGCAGCAGCTGATCTCACTAGTTGTCACAAAGGCAGGAAAGAACAGGCAAAACTCACTCATGGGATGAAGATCTCATTTCCAAACTGCTTGTGCCTTTCTGCAGAAGCCCAGCTGAATGCAAGATCTCTCTAGGCTGAGCAGCTGGGTGCCCACCTAACATAAGACACAAACCCACCAAACCCATCCCTGTGTTTGTTGGTCCCAGCCAGGACAAGAGTGGGCAGAGCTCCTGGGTTTGGCAGCTGCTCACCACAGACCATGACTGCTTTGCTTCTGACCACATCAGAGGATGGGTAGCTAAGAGAGAACCTCATGGCACATTCCAGTGCTGAACCCCAGCACACACACCTGCCTGCAGGGCAAGGCTCTGCTCAAAGCACCAGCACCCCTTTCTGAAGGCCCTAGTGATGAAAGAGGAATCTCAGATGCTGCAACCCTGCACAGCCAAACTTTGACAAATGGTGAATAACTTCATTTCAATTAATCACACAGCTATACTGCAATGGGAGCAAAGCTCACAAAGCACAGCTATTCACATTACAGCTCAAACGTCAAGAAAGTGGGCAAAAAAACATTACTTCATGTGTAAACGACAGCAGTGACAGAAAATATATATTTCCAATGAGTGCTGTGTGTTTGACCAAAGCAATTTTGACTGCCACAGATGTAACTTTCTCCAAGTTATGGCTATTTATGCTCAGGGAACAAGGACCCACTAATGACGAAGAGACAGCAGCACCAGCGTCACGCTGTCGTTTTGGGCACTCTGCCTCAGCTGGAGCACAGCACCAGCCCCAGTCAGCTGTAACTCTCCTCTGAGCTATCACTGCACACCTATAAAGATGACTCAGACAATTTCTTATTCTGCCAATGAATCATTACATGGAGCCACCTCTGGCTACTATGAGAACCATCTGTAACCATCTCCACCATTAATTCCAACAGTACACCCATAGCAAAGAGCCTTTTCAAATACTGCTCTGCTCATACCCACACATTTTGTGAGTAAATTAAGAATCTCCTTTTTCAACATTTACTAAAGTGCAGAGTAGGAACTGTACTCCTGAATAGTCCTGGTATTTTTCCTACACAGCATCTCCATTTTCTAGATTTGCCTCAGAAACAGGAGTGATTGGCTCATTATCAGCATAACACTTATTCTTGCTTTACATTTCTTTAAACAAGACAACTGCAGAGCTTTGTAAGAACCTTTTTCTTGTTGTTTATCTATTGCACTGTTTACAAAACTGCAGTCAATTAACGTTTACATAATTTCACCAACAGTATCAAGGTAGTTTCTGAAGGAATATTCTAGAGAGGGTTGTAATAACTCTATTCAGCAGTCCCAAAATAAGAAAAGGCCTTTTTGAGGCATCTACAGCAATATAAATCCCCTTTCTTTACATTAAATCAGGAAATCTTTCTTTCCTTCAAACAATTAGGTTTATGGCTTTTTTCAGGAAGGTAAAACAGAAAACAAACCAACCAACCAACCAACCAAAAAAAGGAGCTGTCAGTCCAGCCAGTCCCAATTTTATTCAGCACTGCAGAAACAGAACTGAAAACTGAGTCTGCTGTAAAGGCAAACACAAGCCGTCCAAAACTGGAATCAAAACCTTGTGTCTGTTTCCAGAGAACACCCCGTGGTGAAATTGCCTCTCACCTTTGGACACAATAAAACACGGATCTGGGCTTGCACAAAGGCAAGGCCAAAAAATGGCTTTAGAAATTACATTTTAAGCACCTGGGTTTGTGACCAGTCCCGCCACTCTTGAACGCATTAATCAGTCATCAAGTTTTGTATTTTTTCTGTTAACCCCACAAGACAACCACCTGCTACTCAAAGCAGGGATGGAAGATGGATACTGGTACAGAGAGTTAAAAATTAATTGAAGTATGAGGAAACCCTATTATAACTGTATTTTATGGGCACAGCTGCACCACAATTACACTGTGGAAGGAGGAAAATTACCTGGGAAGGAGAAAACTTTGGAGTCAAACACAACAGGGTATTTTTAAGGCCCAAGACACCTTTTTCTGTGAGCATGGGTGGAAGAACAGAGCCCCATGCAATTTCCAGCCACTTGAAACCACCCAAGCAGAGGTACACACAAAGAGAAACACATTCGAGCAACTTTTGCAAAACACAGCTAATATAAGCTTAGAACAGAACATGGTTATAAATGAATTACAAGTATTTTTGCCAAACCTTCAATATGCCTCATGCTTTAACAACAAATGTAGCCACAGATTTGAGGGGAAAAGGGTTTTCAGTAATTATCAACAGAACGTTAATTATGTGCCGATTATTATTATTTCACTATGTAAAGACCTAGCTGGCTGTAATTTTAATGCTGCATGTCACTCAAACACAGCTCCATTTTCTAAAGAAAGCCTTAAAGCACTATGAAAATAAGAATTTTATAAAAAAATACAAAAAACACCAACAGACAAAATGTCTGCCTCAGATGGCATTAAAAAACGAGAAATACAGGCTTACCATTCAAAAACTGAATGGAGAAGAACTGTAACAAAAGAAAAAGCATCTGCTGTAGTTTCATCTTGAAGGACATAAAGTTTCCTCTTTGACTCAGTCCATCAGACCCTTGAAGGGTTATGCCTACACAGCTGACTGGAGACAGGCAGCCAGTTCTCTCCTCCCTCCCCAAATTGGCCAGATAGGAGTCAAATTAAATCTGAAGGCCTTGCAGAAGCATCAGGACAGCACCAAGCAAGCTCAGGAGGCTGGATGTGCCCTGCTGAGAGGAGGAGCAGCCCTGTTCTTCCTCTGAGTGCACCATCCCCATCTCCGCCGATCCCCCGGCGTGTTTTAGTCAGGCGTTGAGTCAGACCCAGGAACCCATCCAACTGAAAACCAGGCCAAGAACAACAACAACGAGAGCAGATTTGCATTTGGCCAGGAGTAACAGTCCCATCCCGAGCAGGGAGGGAGGGAATGTGTAGCCAGAGGTGAGACAGGCTGACCCTCTGGCCAAGCAGGAGCCCACGATGGTTTGGGGAGCATCAGCTTGACATGGGCACAAGTGAAGAGTTCCCAAATCACGACTGCCTTGGTGAAACAGCTGCCTGAGCCAGGGAAGGGAAGGTCCTTCAGATTTATCCTTATTTCCAGACACATCTGGTGATGCCTGACTCTTTTTTCCATGACCCACTCCTAGTAACTTAGATAATTTTAATCTCGCTGGACAATATTCAAGCTTCCATTCCTTAAGCCTCGTTTGTGGACTCAGGACCCTTAGGGAAACTGAATGCTGTAATTTTTCATAGTGATAATGCAAAATAATCCAACTATAGGCCAATGCTGACATTATCCCCTGCAGCTGTTATTCCCAATATTTTCTTCTAAACACAGCAAAACCAAAAAACACAGTAAGATAAGTGACAGACCCCAGACGAGCCATGTCCCCAGCAGCACAGGAGGAGTTTTCTCCACCCCACTGAGTTGTTCACATGATCTGTCGCTTATATAAGTCAAAAAATATTGGGAAAAAACCTGGCAAGCTCTTCAGAACTAGGAGCCTTCTGTGTGAAACCTATAATAATTGTTTTCCAATGACTGTCTAATTCTGCAAGCTGCTCCTCTGGAGCAAGGATCTACACTCTGCTACTGCACTTCAAATCATCAGTATCCAGTAGATTTCTGAAGACAATGACCACTTGTTCATCTCCTCTACTGCACCATACAGAGAAATGAGTTTCTGTGCCTTTGGTCCTACTGCCAACAGTCCCTGTCACAATCCTTCTGCCCTGTCATCATCCATGTTCTCTCTGCCAGCACTCCCACACCTTCCAAACTCACCCACTTCCCCAAAATTCAGGTTTGTCAGATCTGAACTGACTCTGGGGAAAGTACAAGCAGCTTATCAGTCAAAGCTGCTTCCTGTAAAAGAGCCACCAACTTTGTGCCTCTGTTAATAGGCCATTTCCTATTTTCTAGCAGTTTATCTCTAGATTTTTTTTCCTCCTGCTGACCTGCTATGGGTACTATTTACTCAGTCTTTTCTCACATGGTCTTCAAGATGTTTTAAAATGACATTTCTCCACCACTAATTTAAACAAGCATTGACAGGGATTAGACTTAAATCCTGAATTGGAAGAACTGAAGAATTTGCAGCTTTGTTACAATATCAGATGCATCCTCAAACATACTCTAAATATAGCAGAAGGCTGGCCTAAATCTGCTATTGCTTCATGTTTAATTCAGATACCTTTGAGTGAATGCATGTCCATGCCCCTCAATTTCCTCATCCCCAGTTCTCATCACTGTGGAAATCTGTGGTGACTTTAACTTAGACAAACACCCCAAAACACAGAGGAAATGTTTTGAAACACTTTAGCTATGCAGAAACAAGTTGTCAGGACAACCCAATAGATCTAGAGGTTAAAGCACTACACTGCAGCAGGGATTTTACAACTTCACTAAAGCAACTATCAGACCAATTTCTGAATTATGTAGCTCCTTCAGACAGAAGATGAGTACCTAACTCAGTAATGAACAGAACTTACACTTTTCTAGCCAAGAGCATTAGAGGTAAGCAGGAAGTGATGATGCTTTTGATGCAGCACTGCAAATCAAAACAAACTCCAGCAGCAGATCTCTGTGCCACCAACTCCTTCAGAGGTGTCTCCCAGAATGCCAGCAGGCACAGAAAGTAACACTCTAAACTAACAAGCCAAAAAACAATATGAGCTTTGATATTGAAAGTTTTTAAAAGGCCTTGTATTTTGTTCTGTTTCTGGCATCATCTGACACTTCAACCCCACGCTTGTTTCAATACCAATTCAAGTGAACCAAGATTAGAGCTGATATGGATTTTGAAACACATCTTTCTGTTCCAATAATTACCTTCAGAGCTAGCAAATAAACATGCTAGCCTAAACAGACATGCAAAAACTAGCCTTTTGACTGAATTTACAGTGCAGTATTTCTGGGTGAAGTCCCATTCAGTTTTACTGCTTCCCTCTCCACAAGATAATGGTCTGACATTAGTTATTTGTTTCCCCAGCTATGCCCTTAAAAGGCTGAGAGGCAAACATGTAAAAGCAAATTGTTCTGAGCAGCAACATTAAGGTAAAGGATTGTATAAGACAAGACAAGGTCACAGATCTCTAGTTTGCAGAGAAGCGAGGATAAACTCACAGGATTCTCTACCAAAATTTGCATTATATCTCTGTGCTGCCCTGCGGGTGGGGGGTAGCAAAGACCTCCAGTCATTTCCCAACCAAGAGACAGAAAACAGCACCAGGGCTCTGAGTGAGGCACTTCCTTCATATAATTAAAACTCTATTGCTGATACTACACTTCTACTTAAAAAAAAAAAAAAAAACAAAAAAAAAAAACAACCCAAAACAAACAAAACCAAACAAAAAAACCCAAAAACAATAAAATAAAATAATAATAATAAAAAAAACAAAAAACAAACAAATAAAAAAAATTAAAAATAACAATAATAATAATAATAATAATAAAATAAAATAAAATAAAAAAAAAAAAAAAAAAAAAAAAAAACAAAAACAAAAACCACCCCTATGGGCCTAACAGCAGGAAACCAAAAAGTCAACCCTCCCCTCTAAATTCATCCTCCCTCGCCCCCACAACACCTTCTTAGGCGCTTTTAGATTTTTTTATCCCTTTGCTTTCCCTCCGCCGTGCCCCAAAGGCTTGTTACCTTCAGCTGCCGCTTTTCCAAGCAATTTTCCTGCTGCCAAAAGCTCTGCCCCCCAACCTTCCCCAGGCACGCAAGGAGGAACTCCCGGCAAAGAAGAAGGGGAGGAGGAAAAGAAAGGAAGAAAAAAAAAAAAAAAAAAAAAAAAAAAAAGGCACAAACCTCTGTGTCGGAGCTCCGGGTGTGACAGTGCGGTGTATCCGGCCGGGGGAAGGAGGGAGGGAAGGAGGGAGGGAGGCGGGGAGCACACACACACAGCACACACAGCAGTGCCGGCCCCGCTGCTCCCAGCCCGGGCCGGGGGAGGAGGAGAGGAGGAGGAGAGGAGGAGGAGGATGCGCCCGCCCGGGGCCGGGGGGCTGTGCAGGAGAAGAGCGGGGCCACCCCCGCTGTGTGTGCCCCTCAACCCCCTTCCTCAGGCCGCCCTTTCCTCCTCTGTCGCCTCTCAGGCCGCTCCCCGTGGCCGCTGTGCCGCAGGAGGTGCGGGCAGGCGAGAAAACCTCCCTTCCCTCCTCTCCCCTCCCTTCCCTCCTCTCCTCTCCCTTCTCTCCTCTCCCTTCTCCCTCCACCGGAGAGTTCCCCTCCTTACCAGGCTGCCAGGGCTCCTCTGCCGGGCTCGGAGCTCCTCCTGAGCGCCTCCCCCGAGCCCCTTCCCCACCCCGGTCCTCCCCCGCTCCGCCTGCGCCGGCGTGAGCCGGGAATGCGGGAATGCGCCCCAGCCCCGCGGGCATCCAAGGGAAGGAAGGGCGGGGGAGCCCCGAAAGATCCTAAATCCCCGCCGAAAGGGCAGGGCGAGTGGTCCCTCGGGTGTTCTCCGAGGTTATTGCACCTCCTTTCCTTGCTCTCAGCTTACAGCAGAATTTAAGGACGCGGTTATTAAAATTGGTCGGGGAGAATGTTGTGCACAGAAACAGAGTTATAAAATAGGCGTATTAAGTGAATTACCCCATTTGTCTTATAAGGGCTGGAGAAAAACCGAGATATAGTTATAAAATAGGCATATTAAGTGAATTATCCCATTTGTCTGATAAGGGTTGGGGGAAAAGCGAGATATGCAGCATCCCTACCTGCCTGTGCCACCAATATCAATTTTATCACTTTGGCAATAGAAGATAAACACTCTCAGATCTTTTCGACTCAGCAAGATGTGACGGTTTTATAGGCTCTTATTACACTCTAAGGCGTTAATTAATTTTACGAGGTCGTGGTTATTTTATTATTCCCTTTGGTTTATTAGTGCTGAGGAAAAGCCAGCCAAATTTGAGAGAGGTTGGGTAAGGTGCTCAGTGATGAGTGAATGGGTATGGGAGCTGTCAGCAGAGCACCCCACACACAGGGATTAGGCACTGCACCCACAGCTGCAGCTCTCCCTCCTCCAGCTCCTTGCTTGGGGAGCTCATAGGCTGCAGGTGCCACTTCCACATGAGACCTTCCAGTGCTTGTTGGCACATTCTGGGCATGATCTAAGACTAGGTGGAGTCTCCAAAGCTTTCTCATTTTCTCCCCATTCTGCCTGGTGCAGCACACATGACACCTCCCTTGATGTGACACAGGGCATAGAGGGCTCTAAGACGCAGGCAGATGATAAAAATACAATTAGGACACAAGGTCTGTGTCTCCTGCTCTCTGCATTACACCTATGGGTTGGAGTAGGGTCATGCAAAGCTGTGCAGGAAATTCATCCTACAGAAGTGGGTGGGATGCAGAGCACCTTCCCCTCTAAATTCACACAGATGGAAGAAAAGCTTCTGCCTTCTCCAATACCACTGTCACAATGGTTTGGAGCACTCAAAGCTCTGTTTCAATTTTATTTTTGCATTTACAAGGAAAAAACAACCTACAGCTTCTTTTACGGTTTGACTCAGTGATATTAAAAGTCTTTTCCAACCTCAGCGGATTCTGTGATTCCTGCAGAGGAGGTTCAGATTTCACTCACTGGAAATGCAGCAGGAGGAAACTTACAAGGAAAGTAAAACTTACAAGGAAACCACAGGAAGTGGTTGTACCGGAGGAGGCCCCAGCTGTCTGCAGAAAGTGACTGATGGTTGCTGGGATGGCTCTGAGTAAACAGAGTTTTGGGTGCCTGCATCACAGGGATATTCTTTAACACAAACACCTGCCTTGGACAGGCTGGCCAGGCCTCTGTCAAATCTTAAAAAGCCATACCTGAACTGATGGTGACTGTTTGACACCAAAATGAGGAACAAATAGACAAAGAAGTGAAATAAAAGACTAGTCAGTGAGGGGTGGCTTTGTTCAAAGACCATGATCTTGCAGTTTGAGAACTAACCAGAAGTGAAGTTGTTTTTGGGAAGCCCAGAATGAGGGAGAACTATTGCAAGTATTGCCTTTCAGGACACTGAATAGAGAGCTTGATAAGCATCAGTTTCTGCAGAAACTCTTCCATTGTATAGGAGACATACAAAGCTGCAAACTTAGCAAAATTGCTTTGGGAAATTTCTGAAGAGCAGGCAGGCTGGAAGAACAGTTCCCAACTAAGAACCAATTAGAACATTAAATTGCTCGCGTGTCAGAGTCGGATCATGACAGCTTCCCAGAAATCTCTAGAAAAAAAAAAAATAAATGCTGAGAGCATAATTTGATTAAGGAGATGAAGAAACAACGGGGAATTGTGCCAACCTGAGAAGGCTGCCCTTTGAACCCAGGAAATAAAGGCAGCAGTGAAGCTCTCAAACGTGTCAAGGGCTGGGGAGAACATGGAGGCTTCAGCTCAAGAAGCAATAATAATGTCTGAAGTCTTGTGGGAGTTTGTAGGAAAAAAGTGTAACATGCTTTTTTGGAATGAGATGGACAAGGATGAGCTGTGTGAGAAGAGCATGGAGTCAAAACATCTGCAGCTGCGTCTAAAGAGGACTGCAAGTAGTTTGATACACTGGGAAATGTGCTACAGGTCCTCAAAACTCACTCGGGAGCATTGTTTTTTGTTGTTGTTTTTTTGCTTCATTTAATTAAAAGATAAGCTTTCCTTGGCTCCTTCCCAGATGTCACTTTTTCTCTGAATTCTTGCCAATGCAAGCGATTCAATCTTGGTGAGGTACTCACTCTGAGCAAAGCAATCATTTTTCCATTAAGCATCCAGAGGGGAAAAGAAACATAACAGAAAACATGCAAAAGTAATTAACCTTGGTTTTCCTCCCAGAAATTTCTACCTGTAGCTCTACAAAATAGCAGCTTGACCTATGAGATTTGTGTTGCTTTGAGACTGACAAAAAAAAAAAAAAAAGAAAAAAAAAGTCGAATGCAATAACTATTAATTTTATTCTAAGCAGAAAATCATGTCTCTATTAAAATGATTTTTACCTACCACTCACTCCTACTTATGGCTGCCTAGTTTGAATGATCTGAGCGGTTGAATTGAAATCTTTTTTACATAATGCTTATTTAGCAACAAAATGTTACATGGACACCTCTTATCTCTATAGCTCCCAACACCCAGTTCTTATATTTCTAATTTAGCAAGTCAGCTTGTCCTCTAACCTTTTCTCCAATTTAGTTGTTCCTCTGGATTTGGAAAGGGTATGTCTTCTGCAGTTTTTGGATGCCCCAGACTAAATGATTCTGTAGTTCTATAATACAGACCAAGTGCAGCAAACTGAAATGCAATGGAAGATGTTGGTGATTTTTGAATCATCTCTTAGACAAATACTAAAATTCTGATTAATGGAGTAACATATATTGAAGAGTCATAAAGGAGTCAAACTCCAAATGGAATATTAATTGCCACATATTGCAAACATGTTTTAAAAGATCATTTTGCTACTGATAATTATTTATTTCTTTTTCCCTATGAGAGGGAGGAAAATAATTAAGTAAGGAGCCTTTTATTTTCTTAATACGAGGAATTCACAATTTCAATTTTTTCCCACTGATGTGTTAGACTTCAGCCAAGGTACCAGTGAAGATTAGAGACTCTGAGAAGAAAATTTTAAAATTAAGCCTACAATTAATGCAATTAGTATTTAAAAGTAAGAAGATGTTGTTAACAGATCTTGTCATCTGTCAGCCTGATCAAGTTGTACCAAACCTGGTGTCTATGATGAAGGAAAATCATAACTATGCATGGAAAGCTGCCAAAAAGACTTTGGACTGGTTGATTTCTTAAATAACAGTAATTTAACCCACTTACAGCTTCCTCATGTGGACATTACACCTAAAGAGAAAGAAAAGGCGGCAAGTTGTTGAATGCAAATTAAAAAAAGAAAGACAAATGTTGATTTTTTTTTTTAAATGATCCTACTAGTGTAACTACTACTGTGCTCAGAGGGGGTCAAGTTCTGCTCCCAGGGAACAAAGGACAGGAGAGAGGAAACAGCCTCAAGTTGCACCAAGGGATGTTTAGATTGGATAACAAGGGAAAAATTCCTCACTGAAAAGGTTATCGAGCATCAGCACAGGCTGCCCAGGGTTGTGGTGGAGTCACCATCCCTGGAAGTGTTAAAAAACATGTAGATGTGGCATTTGAAGATGTGAGTTAGTGGTGGACTCAGCAGTGCTGGGTTAAGGGTTGGGCTGGATGATCTTTACAGGTCCTTCCCAACCAAAGAGGTTCCATAATTCCCTGATTTGAAATTCATTAGTGGCAGCACTGAGTACTGAGTAACCAGCAGTGAAATGTCATAGTGCTGCAAATAATTAGTTAAATATCTCGTGTTTTCAGGTCAAATTATGCCTAAACAAATAACAGTCTGTGCATGTCTGAAGTGCCTCACATCACAAAATGCCAAGCCACTTCGCATTAAGTGATTGATGCCAGACACAAATAGGCTCCATGTCGCATTGAGCCTTAATCTTGCTTTTTTAACCATAGACCTCACAATGTTTGTACTGTACTCTTTTAACTTTTTAATGGGAATCCAAGTGTAGATTGGTTATTTCCTGACTGGCTGATCTCTAAACCTGGAAATCTACACCTGTGAGCAGTTTTCTGCTATGGCAAAATTTTTATTATTTTGAGCTATATCCAAAACAGTTCAATCTGGAAATCAGGACAGAAATGTGAGCTGACAACATCCCAGTATTTCCTGTGTTTCAGAAATGAAACTGAGCTTCCAAAACCTTACAGAAGCCAGGGCAAAACACAGTTTTGGGGTATGCATTTACAAGACTTTTTCATTTTATTGGATTTTCCCATCCTGGAATACAATTAGGGAAATACTACCATGAGAGAATACCTAGTAGTATTTTGCAGAAAGTCAGAACTGTACACTACATTTTCTGAAGGCACTCGAATTTTTTTAGATATATATAATATATAGAGGTCATGCTATCTATTATTCCCTACTGATGTCTGGTCTATGATATTCCAGATATTTCTTGAGAATGCTAGAGAGACACCTTGGCAATCCCTCTAAAGGAAGCTCAATCCAATTTATTCATAAAATTACTACAGAATATTGTATCATCATAATAATCAGCTACAATATTCAGGTTGTTATTTCCACGTCTCATTTGGTAGTATTAATTTTTTACAAGTGCAGATGTTTTGTCTTTTTTGCAGTTGGATAGCACAGGCTCTTCCTTCAGATATTTTCAATTCCTTACTGACATTTCTTCCTCATACAATCCTCACTAAAAACTGTCTTTGCATGAGTAGGGAGTTTCAGCATTTCAGCAAGAGATTAACAGCGTGGCAAACTGTTAGTAGACCATTAGATGCAGACTTAAACAGCAAACAGCTGGAATAAAAGTATTAATTAATTTTTAATTTGGGGGTCCAAAATACTTAAAGTTCCAGAACAAATTACTGTGCCATGATCTTCTGTACAGGAGTTCGCTTACCCCTGACCACTGCCCACCTTCTAGAAGCACAAACTGTGTGATCTCAGCAAGCTTTGAAAGATTTTTTTCTTGAGGTTTTTTTACATCTCGTGCAATGTAAGAAAAGACTGAAGTGAAATTGAGACAACGACAAGGAGAGAAAAAGAGAATCAAGAGCAAAAAATAACAACATGGAAGATAACCTCAAGGTGTAATATTGTAAAGTCAGAAGTCAACTCAGCAAGAATAAGGATGATCCTGTTTAAATAGCACAGGGCAATAGTTTCCCAGTGGATTGCCAGCTGCCCAGCAAGCAGGGCCAACATCTGTGTGCCAGAGGGTGGTAGGCTTTTAGGAAAGGCAGGACCTGTGGGGTGGCCTTTTCAATAAGATTTATAGGATTCTTTTGCCTCTGGAGATCTCTATTCCCACCATTTGCCCAATCTAATTCATCAGGAAGGAGAAAGACGGGAACACGCTTGAGCAGATCTCCATCCTTTTGTTAAAAAGTAATCCAAATGAGTGAAAAGAGGTGTGTGTTTTATGAAAGCTGCACTTCCCAACAATTCTCAGGCTGTGAACCCTTCAATAGCAAATTATTCAACCTAAGGGATCAAATTTTCAGGCAGCATAAAGTGCCCTGATGAGCTTCCTTCATGCATTGTTTTCACTGCAGGAAGATATTCAGATCACAGTAAACACAGCTGAACTAAGATAGCCATAGTTTAACAAAAGAGAATCTTAAGTTACTAATTATGCAGGAGTGCAGAAATGAGTTGTCAGAAAAAATCAGGATCAAATGTTTTTCTGTTTTCAATTTTTCAGAATTCAAAAGAACACTCCAGCTATTTTAGTTATTCCTCTTTCAAAGGGCTCTGATTGTGAACTGGGAAAAATAAAAATGAGGACCATAACAAAGAGAAGACACCACATGCAACTGAGACAAAGATCAGAGAGGTCGAGTATCTGAGGTAATCTGAGCAGTTGGACTGAGATGCTGAAATACAATTGGATGATTTTGTTTTGTCCTTTTAACTACCACATAACAGCAACCCTGTGAAAAAAGAATATATATCTCAAAGCATTTAAACACAGACATGACCTTCTGAGTACAAAGAGATAATAGCTAGATATTAATATTTATTTCTCACATGTGACCCAGGAGCTATTTTCTTTTAGTCTGGCAGGAATGTTTTTTATCATATCAACAAATCATTATTTTGCCTTCAGAAAAATCTCACTGAGAGCTTACAGTGATAGTTCATTTCATTTCAAACAAGCTGCTTCATTCTCTTCTATGCTGCTGTATTAGTTACATACAGCTTGGCATGACCTGGGGTAGCCAATACTGCATTTGGAATAAACAACAGCAATTTATTCAAGCATGAGCTGATATTATTCACTTCCATCTCAGGCCACCATGTGCACACATGAAATAACAGAGCACTGAGCCCAAAATACCTCAGAAGGTCATGTGTGTGTGGATTTTCAGCAATTCCATTTCTTACTAAATCCTTCCACCTCTTCATCTTCCAGTGTTGTGATCAGGTTTGTGATGAGCTGTGTTGCTCAAGCCCTTGTTTTGACTACCCTGAGTTGGAATGTTCTGCCATAACAGAAGCTGATAGGATGGCACATGATGTCAAACCTTGTGGGTAGTACAGCCAAGGTACTTTCACAAAGCCATTTTCATAAGGCAAGAAGAGAGAAATGCATCAATTCCATCCATTCATAAATACTCTCCTAGCAAGTGCTTTTTTGGGTAATCAGGATGTTTGACTCTTTCACTGGAAACACCATCACTGATAATTGTGGTGATTGTCAGGCTTTTACCATTTTGACCCTGCAAGGATAGTCCTCAAGAGGTTTCTGAGTAGGTAAATCTGGATTGAGTTTTAGCACTTAAAAATGTAAAAAAATAAATTCAAAGCTAAAAAACCCCAAAAAATAAAAATAGAAAAGGAACGCTGTTATGAATAAAAATGGGCGGAGAAAATATTAATCTCCATAAACGCCTTTATTAATCAGCTCTTATTAATATTCGCCCGAGGGGTTTGGTCGCCGAGGAGGAGGAGGGCTTTATCAGCTCTGCTGCGTGCAATTCAACAGAGCTGGAGGACTGGCCCTCGCCTGGGGAGCAACCCCAAAGTCCTGTCAGTTCTTTGTTTTCTCCTGTGGTCTCATCTCTGGTTTGGTCTTTTTAACTTACGGCTAGTAAGCAAAACTGGAGAAATTAGCTCTTCTGATTCTCTAGGGTCCACACGGCTGAGTATTAGTTCTTATTCGTTTTAATTTTACTTGGTTTTTATTTGATAGGGGGTTTTTTTATGTTAGATTTCATCCCGGGACGCTTTCGGAGTTCTTAATTTGCATGCGGGATCACCGGGGCGGGCACTTGGAGCTCTCTGCGGCCATGGGCTAGTTTTTGCCGCAGAAATGGCGTCCCAGTCTCATGCCGCTCCACAGCGGCGGCAGTGCTGTGGGGGGGGTGGAACGTGGTGGGTGTGGGGTTTTTCTTTTGAAGTGGGGCAGAGGTCCGGCTGGCTCGGGGGCGCTTCATCTGGCCGAGGCGGCTGACCGCGTGGCGGCTGCAGGCAGACAGGCGGCCGGGGTTTCTTTCCTCCGCTCCGGCACGGGGAGCGGCTGGGGCTTGGGGAAAGGCTGCTTCGCGGCTGCGGGCGGGGGCGGCCGGGGTTTCTCTGCGCTGGACCGGCGGCGCCTGACTGCGGGCGGCTCCGTGCTGGGCTTGGGGGGGGAAGCGGCCGGCTCCTCCTCTCCCTGCTCCGGCGGCGGGTGACTGCGGGCGGCTCCGCGGGCTGGGCTCTCTCCCCCCCGCCGGCTCCCAGCCGCGGACGGCGCTGGGAAGGGGCTCCTCTGCAGCGAACCGGGGGGGGGGAAGACGGGGCGGCCGGCCCCTTTCCTCTCTCTCTGTCGGTGGCAGAGCCGGCTCTGCCGCGGCCTCCCCACCCCGTCCCCGACCCGGGACGGGGGGGGTGCGGCGCTCGGGAGCTTCTCCATGGGAACGGGCTCCCCGTTTTTCCAAGGTGGTCTGGGAGGAAGGAAAGCCACGGAGATGGCCCTCCATTGCTACATCATAGGACAAACACCCCAAATTTCATTTTTAACAATTCCCTCCTCTTTGCTTTTGATCAGGTTGTTTAAACCTGCATCAACTTATTTATGGTAATGATTTTTGATTATTTTTGGGGTTTAACTTCACTTGTTCAAGTTTGGACTTTGCTCATATCAATCACAGCTTGGTTTTGTTTTGTCATTTTTTGCTTAATTTTGGGGTCTTTCTTTGAGGTGCTTTTGGTATTAAAAGGAATCTAAATTTGGGCTATATTTTTGACTACTAGGGACTGTTTGTAGCCTATTTTTTTAATCAAAATAATAACCAAATTTTTATTGAGAGGTTTGCCTAGCTAAAACCATTCTCTTATAGAGCACTCTCCAGTTAAGCTTTGCTCAAAGGTGGCAGTATTTTTTATGACCAATTGTTTTTTCTCATCCTGACAGGTTGAGAGTTGCGGATCAGCAAAGCAAGTGTGGTTTGGGTTGATATAAACTCTTATTGAGGACTTTGAGCTCTTCTCATCATTGATGAGGGAATGCCTCTCTGAACCAGCTCCTCTCATGGGGCTACTCATCACCCAGACTATCATGAGTCTTTCCAAGAGTCCAGTGTGAACTAGTTTCATTTTTCTAATCTCACCTGGGCTTGCCTCTTGGTTCTAGGAGCTCTCCGGGTTCAGTTTTCAGAGTTTTTCTTGCACTTTCACACTTGGCTGTTAACTTTTAGGTAGCCTTTTTGGGTTGTGCTCTATGAGAGATTTTTAAATTTTTGTAGTAATTTTCCCAATAATTTATACTAATTCAAAACAACAAACAATCCCACAGCTTTTGTGATTGATATGCGCTTTCAGTCACAACATTACAATAATAACAACAACAAACTTTTAACAACAATATCACAACCACTAATACAAACAGTAAAAAAACTTCTATGCAATATGTAGTCTGGGTGTTTTTTGAAAGTCATTTTTGAAGAGTTTGAATATGAAACAACAGTCTATGGGGGATGATGTTTTGAAAGGTTTGTGCTGGACAGGATGTTTGGAGGTGGTGTTGCTGGTCCTTTCACTCTGGTCTTTAGCAGCACCTGGAAAGGACTTATATTTTGGGGTTAATGGGGTGATATTTGAATTAAGGGGAGGAGTTTGGGGATTTTGGTTTTCTTTCTTGGTAACCTCCTGGGTTAGAGGGTTAACAAGAACAGAAGTTTAAACATTTCTTTAAGGGGAAGCTCTTATGTTAAATTTGGGCCAGGTTTTAATTTACAGAAGAGCTAGAGGCAAACAAACAGATGAGCCAATTTAGCTGTGTTTCCTCTATTAATTTGGTTTTTATAATTTTGCAAGTCATACATTTTATGACTTTTTAAGTTTCATCATCTTTTTCATTTAATATACTTTCTAATATATCTTTCTCTCTTTTGATTGCTTCATCAAATGATACTTTTGGGCAATCTTTTCTGAGGTGCCCTATTTCTTCACAATAAAAACACTTTCGAGTTTCTCCTTGTCTTTTAGGGGTCACCCAAGGTAGTAAATTATTTCTTTGCCCTCTGACTGGCTTCCTATCTTCTCGGTGGGGTGAACTCTGGTTAGATACACTTTCTCTAGCCACAGCTACCATGATTTTTCCCTTCATGATGGTTTTTTCTTCTTCCCTTCTTAAATAGACTTTTAAGGCTTCCCTTAACAAGTCATTTATTCCTCTATCTTGCCAGTCTTCTAACTTTTCTAATTTTCTTCTAATATCTGGCCAGGACTTTGTAACAAACTGTGTTTTAAGTAACACCTGGCCTTCAGGGCTTTCTGGGTCAATATTAGAATATTTTTGCAAATTTTGTTTTATTTTGCTCAGCCAAGTGGCTGGGGTCTCATCTTTTCCTTGCATATTATCAAATGCAAGTTTTGAGTTAATGCTTCTGGGGACTGATTCTTTAATTCCTTTGATTATCAAATTTCGATAATCATCCATATTCCTCCTGTCTTCTTCCCCATTTGGGTTCCACTTTGGATCACTTACTGGAAGTTTATGTTCACCTGGGGGCCCTATTCTATTCTCCCTTTCCCAAATCCTTATCCCTGCTGTTCGAATCATTCTTATCTCTTCGGGGCTAAATAAAATTCTGAATATAGAATTTATTTCCCCCCATGTGAAGGTATTGGGACCTAGGAACTGATCTACTTGTTCAGCCACCCCCACTGGATCTTCTACTAAGTTTCTTAGCTCCTTTTTGAAGTTCCTGACCTCTGAGGCTGTCAGAGGGGCATTTACAAATCCCACCCCTCCAGCAACTCCGCCCATTGGAACTTCTCTCAAGGGAAAAAGCTTAGCTTTAGATCTGGTGTTATAAGAATGTCCCTCTGGATTATTTTCAGGGGGACGTTCTATGGTTGGGGTGGGCAAATTCGGTTCCCAGTTTGCAGGTGGGGCTGGAACCATGGATGGTAAGGGAGAAAAGACATAGCTACTGTTGGGGGAAACTGGGGGTACTTCTGTTGTACAGAAGGGGTTAGTACTGGATGGGGGAAGACTCACCGGAGGGCTGGTTAGGGAGGGGGCAAAGGTATTGGTAGAGGGAGGAATAGGGGAATTAGTTTGAGGGATTTGAGGGTGGCTTGGGGCTGAAGGTAGGGGGGAAACAGGGGTTACAGTTTGGGGAAGACGGAAGGGGTTTCCAGGGGGAACCTGGGGCATATCTGGATATGCGGGAGGGGGAGGTAAGTAATTAAGTGGATCCCAGATGGGGCCATTCTCTTCTTTATCACTTTTTCCTTTTTTCCCCTGTAACTTACAGATCTTTATGTTGTCATTATTTCTGTTTTGCTTTTCCCAACAAGCAGCATACTGCACTTGTTCGGCTTTCTTATCACCTTGGGCTCTCAGATGTTGATTTAACTGGGCACACATCCAAGGGTCTGTTGTTCCGTGCCATGGCCATTCTCCAGGTAAACCCAGAGTAGGCCATACTTCTATACAATAATGGATCATTTTGATCCTATCTAAATATTTAGTACTTTCCTCCCTGTCCCACTGTTCTAACATCTTTCCTAGTGGGCTCTCTGGAGGGATATGTGGTATTTTTTCTTTTTGTACTTCAGCCTCTCTAGGCCTACTTATCCAAGTACCCATTTCTACTTGGTAAAATTTATTCAAAAATTTTTTCTTTGAAAGCTCTTTCACTCACACGCACTCACTCACACTCACTCGTGAGCTCTGGAAGCAGTTCGTATGACCCGCCCTTAGGGCCCCGACCACTGCCACAGCCAGCCCCCGGTACCCGTCAATGGCCTCAGCACCCCTGGTGCTTCCGTCACCACCCCAGCCGGTACCCTCTTTCACTCCTGCGCGTCCGGCGTATCCCCGTAAGCAGCCGGTCAACCTGGGCCCAGAGTTCCAGTCACTACTTCTGCCAGGACACACACACACAGTATGCGACTCACTCACTCACCCTATCGTTAAGTTCCTCGCACGTTGGAACTCCCCTAACTTTCACTCACTGCATCCGGTAGCACCGGCCTTAGATACCCCCGACCAGCTTTACCTCTCCGTGTCCGGTAGCATAGAACTCTTGCCTACCCCCGCCCAACACGACACACTCAAGCCCGGTAGCGTATCTAATCCGACCCCCGCCCAATGCACTCTTCACACCCGGTAGCATGCTCCCCTTTGAGCACCCCCGCCCAGTGTGACCGTCCTGTACCCCGTCAGTTACCTCAGCCTGGCCACCCCTCCCTTGGGAGCAGCCCCTGGTAACCTCGGCCAGTACCTCTTTCTCTCCCCACACCCCTGCAGGTCCCTGGGAGCAGCCCCTAGCCACCCTTTCTCCTGCGTCAGTGTGGTGCGTGCCTCACACACTTGTCCCTGGCCTCCCCGCACACTTGAGGTGACCTGGGTGGTTTGCCCCTACAGGTTTAGGGGAAACCCACAGTACCACTTACTCTATGACGTGCCACTCACACTCTATTCAGCCTCCGCACGCCCGGAGGGGGGTCTCTTACACCCCTGGAGACGCCTCGCTCACTCTGTTTCCTCTCGCTTCCTCCTGTTCCTGACCACTCCTCTCGCGAAGATGTGGAAATGCAGTACTGAGGAGTCCTCACTCGCGGCGGGGGTCCGAGCTAACGGCCCCCGTCTCACTCACACACACACTCGCACGTCTCCTGCTCCCGCCACCGAGTTTTATACTTACCCGGTGCTCCTCAACGGCGCCCCCTTGTGGCTGCTGTGCGTCCCTCGAGGCTGGCGTGCGTTGTCCTCGCTGGTTGTCCCTCGAGGCTGGCGTGCGTTGTCCTCTTTGGTCCAGGAGGCCAGCTGTCCAGGAGGTCCAAGGTGGGCGGCGCCTTCCCGTCTCGGTCCTCTTCTGGGCGTGGCCACTCCCGGACGAGCCCCCAGTTGTTATGAATAAAAATGGGCGGAGAAAATATTAATCTCCATAAACGCCTTTATTAATCAGCTCTTATTAATATTCGCCCGAGGGGTTTGGTCGCCGTGGAGGAGGAGGGCTTTATCAGCTCTGCTGCATGCAATTCAACAGAGCTGGAGGACTGGCCCTCGCTGGGAAGCAATCCCAGAGTCCTGTCAGTTCTTTGTTTTCTCCTGTGGTCTCATCTCTGGTTTGGTCTTTTTAACTTACGGCTAGTAAGCAAAACTGGAGAAATTAGCTCTTCTGATTCTCTAGGGTCCACACGGCTGAGTATTAGTTCTTATTCGTTTTAATTTTACTTGGTTTTTATTTGATAGGGGGTTTTTTTATGTTAGATTTCATCCCGGGACGCTTTCGGAGTTCTTAATTTGCATGCGGGATCACCGGGGCGGGCACTTGGAGCTCTCTGCGGCCATGGGCTAGTTTTTGCCGCAGAAATGGCGTCCCAGTCTCATGCCGCTCCACAGCGGCGGCAGTGCTGTGGGGGGGGTGGAACGTGGTGGGTGTGGGGTTTTTCTTTTGAAGTGGGGCAGAGGTCCGGCTGGCTCGGGGGCGCTTCATCTGGCCGAGGCGGCTGACCGCGTGGCGGCTGCAGGCAGACAGGCGGCCGGGGTTTCTTTCCTCCGCTCCGGCACGGGGAGCGGCTGGGGCTTGGGGAAAGGCTGCTTCGCGGCTGCGGGCGGGGGCGGCCGGGGTTTCTCTGCGCTGGACCGGCGGCGCCTGACTGCGGGCGGCTCCGTGCTGGGCTTGGGGGGGGAAGCGGCCGGCTCCTCCTCTCCCTGCTCCGGCGGCGGGTGACTGCGGGCGGCTCCGCGGGCTGGGCTCTCTCCCCCCCGCCGGCTCCCAGCCGCGGACGGCGCTGGGAAGGGGCTCCTCTGCAGCGAACCGGGGGGGGGGAAGACGGGGCGGCCGGCCCCTTTCCTCTCTCTCTGTCGGTGGCAGAGCCGGCTCTGCCGCGGCCTCCCCACCCCGTCCCCGACCCGGGACGGGGGGGGTGCGGCGCTCGGGAGCTTCTCCATGGGAACGGGCTCCCCGTTTTTCCAAGGTGGTCTGGGAGGAAGGAAAGCCACGGAGATGGCCCTCCATTGCTACATCATAGGACAAACACCCCAAATTTCATTTTTAACAAACGCCAAGCTGCCTGTGTGATTTTGCAATTGGTCACTGAGAATGCTCATTTTCCACACATGAAAAGTTATTTGTTTGTGTGAAAAGGAAAGAAAGCCTGAGAGAATGGTAAATTTGCTTGTCTATCTTACAGAAGGACAGAGAGAGGAAATTAACTTTCAGAAATTACAAATAAGTACAAAAAGCAATGAAAGCAACAAAGCCATAATCCTCTATGGGTTTCACTACTCGTGGTTAAAAGCATTATAAAGAAAAATTATATTTGAAATTAAACTTTAAGATTTGTCATTGTAGCTCTTGTTGCGTTTAGAAGTCCTTATATAAAGAATTGCAGACAGCAGAGGCAATTTCAGAAATCTGGGCTTTTTAATGGATTACTTTTCCTGCTTTTGAATTAATTCAAGTAAAAAGATCAGATTTCATAGCAAAGATGAACATATGTACAAATTTTGGGAGGAGAGACAGTGCTAGAACTGAATTATTCCATGCTGCCCAAGAGGATGCTTGGAGAAAAAAAATAAATCACCAAAACCTCCAAGAAAGACTTTTTGTGTGTGGAGTAGGAAAAGCAAAGGCTTAGTTTAATTAAAAATTTAATGGGGGGAGAGGTTGAAGAGACCCATAGGAGATGCTAGGCAGCATCAGGGATGTGTGGTGGATTTCTGGATGATCTGACATGGACAGAGCATCCAAACTCAATCCACTCCTTTTTCAAACAACACCTGGGCTAAGCTTTGCAATACATGCCTTAGAAATCACCCCCCTTAAAACTGCAATGCAAAAGGCTGAGTGCTCTCCTTGCTTGGAGTTATGAGGTCTGATGCAAAAAGGAGAGTTATTTATCATCCAGCTTTGAAAGAAGCTGGAGAAAACAATTCCCTCCCCTTCAGATGGAAAATGCATTGCATGATTCAGCCTCCCTGGGTAGAGCAGTTTGGATCTGAAGGCAGTGACACAAGAAAAGAAAAATGGGTGTTGAGCGACCTCACAGGTGTCATTCAAACCCTTCTTGTAGATGCGAGTTCTGAGTCTTCAAAAGCAAATGTCCGACATTTATCGGACCTGCAAAGTTGTTTAAAAAGCATTGTTTGAATGTTCATCAACGTTAGGCAGAAGAGAAGAGAAGAGAAAGGAAGGCAAGGGAAGTCCTAATGGAGGAGGGATGACAGCTTTCCACCCTGAGGGGGAGATTTACTTGGCAGCAGGAGCCTCTCTTTTCCTGAACTCCTTGCAATCCTCATCCACCCCAGTCATCTGGCTTTGAAACCTCCAGTCATCATTATTCACTCTATTCCTAGCATGACATTTTCCTCAGCAGAATTTCATATGGCTTCTGTGGTATGTTATTGTTTCTTTTATGAATGTTAATAAGATTTTCCTGAAGGGGACTGGGGAAAAAAAAAATTTGAACAATTGAACTCCTGAGGAAAACAGAAAGGAATAAAACAAACAAAAATCAGTCAATAAAAACAGCTCTGGATTTTAAATTTTATTAATTTCTTTATCTATTTTACTAAAAGATTAGTAATGTCAATATGGAGGAGTAGTGAATTAGTATCACGTTGACAATGGAAAACATGGGTAACTGAGAGAAAGGCTGTTAAAATGCTTGAAATGAAATTTGTCTTTCCTCATTCATACTTCCTTCAAGATTGAATTTACATGCAAGATGCAATCCCACTGCTAAACATTTACTATTACCATTGTTCCAGTAAAAATGTGAGAGTTCAGGGGACATATGTGGAATATTGCAATCCAGGGAGGAAAGGAAGGAAAAAATAACATAATACTCCTGGAGCTTCTGAGGAAAAAGAAAGAGCACTCCTGCCATGACTTTAGACTGCAGTGAAAATATATGCTGTCTATTAATCACTGCAAAGTTCCAGGACATTTGCAAAAGAGATCTCAAACCTTCTGCATATACAGCATCATTCATTGTTCTACAGAAAAGCAGAAATGCGTGTACACAACACTGGCGTGTAACTGTGCATCAGGTGGTGCAGCATTAACTCTGTTTGGTAAGGATTCTGCCAGAATCTTTTCCCTGAGGCAGAGATACTTCTCAAGCCTTTTGATGTTTCTAGAGCAGCCCTTCTTACAGGGGATGGAGCAGTTCTTTCTCAGGTGATCTGCTGCCAGTGTTTGGGGCTGCAGAGTGACACTGGCTTCATGCTGTGATGAAAATATACCCTTGGGGGGTTGTGTGCTGACATAATTAACTGCTCCTAATATATATTGTCTGACTATTACCCTAAGCTTTGATCATCCTTGAGCACAAAAGAACATTTTACATGGTGAATGATGAGGCAAAGTACCCAGTTGTCTATTTTTTGACTGTTGCACATTAGCTATGATCTCTTCACTTTGTTTTATTCAAACCACAGTTTCTCCCAATAGAAAATGAACATATTAAAATCTGTCAGCCTCATCAACATGGTAGGAGGACTAATCAATCTGCTTTTACAAAAATCTTGAGAGACTAGGAATTTTTGAAACCGTTTACTTCCAGAAACTTTTTTATTCTTCAGCTGCCTACCATTTTTCAAATATGTTGCTCCAGCTTTTCAGAAACATTTCTTTTTAAGCTGCAGATCATTTAAAGCAGAGGAAAAATCTAAAAATACTCTCAATGTGTGAATACAGTCCCCCCAAGTTTGTTTTCTTAGCTCTATTTACTAAAGCCATAGCACTTCAGGAATGATGTACAAATATTAATGAAGACTTGCAGACATTTTTCTGTCGTGCACTTTTCCTGACAAATAAAAACTGTAAGCCTTTACCATTGTATTAGCTAAAACTGTACACCTGGGTACAGTTTAAATCACAAGGATTTAAAGCTTTGTTGGATCAAGGTCCACATTCTTTTTGAAAAGAGGTGTTCTGTAAATAAGACTCCCTCCATTTTGTAAGAAGTAAATCTGTGCATATACCCAAGCAAGCAGGTTTTCAGCATTTTGCAAAAAGTGGGAAATATCTTGTTCACATAATTCTTTCTGAAATTCCAAGGAACTTCCCCAGGAGGGAGTATACCTTTGTGGACATGCACATCCCAGCAGGGCCCTAAGGAAAGACAGGTTAAAATTGTCTTATGATTTCAGTGGAAATATTAACAAAAGCTAAATCTTGAACGTGACTTTTAGAACTGGGACTTTGGAATCTCTGCCTGGTGACAGCTTTGGCAGCTTGGAAAAGGAGACAGCTCATAACAACTGCTTCAAACTCATTATTAAACACATCAAGGAAAAATATGTACATCTGTTAAATAAATTTTTAAAAAGAGCCTTGAAAAAACATCATTGGGCACAAGATGCCCAAATATCTTGATAACAGACCCCAAATAAAAATACTTTTGAAATCTTGTTGTGAGTTCAAGGGAACAGTTAGCAGAGCAAATTAAACACAGCACTTGAGGGATGATGTTGAGCCATACATTTTGGCAACTTCCAGCAAACCACAAACTGCATCACGTTCTCAGAGTCTAATTTAATATTTTGAGCTGGGACATCTTCTGCCCTTGGAGCTCCACTCTGCTGTATTCTGTAAGAAGGGCACTTTCCTTCTCTAGATTAATATTTTAATGGCTTTTTTCCCTAATTGTTCTGCTTGTTGCTGTGAGTTAGATTGCCTGCAAGCAAAATTTGTGTGACTCAATTATTTGTATATTCTAAACAGAGATGGAGAGAGGAGAAGGAAGTCGCATGAATAAAATATAAAAATAAAATGCATTGCTTTGTCTGACCTGTTTTAAATGCCAGATTAATGTCTGCTTGATTTAGTTGTTTTTTTTTTTCCCTTGTTCATCTAACAAATGGTTTCATAGCACTGTGTTGAACACAGTTTATTTTTACCACTAAAGCCCTGGATCCCAGTACGGGTTATTAGTACTACGACATGAGCTCTAAAAGCTCAATACCATGAACACAAATCTTTTTAAAGAGAAAAGATTTCATGTGCATCACTCCCGAATCAATTTAACTCTAAAGCACCTTCTCTAAATTGGAATATGTTTCCTATTCATTTCTCGAGCTATTCTGTTTAAATAAAAGCTTCCTCATGGTCCATTTAGTTTTACTACCTGTACTTTAACCACTGGACCAAGGAACACAAAGACCTGGAAGTCATGATGCCTGCTCCCTGTACCCAGCTCTGTCATTCTCCTAGCACTCCCTGCTGTTTCAATTTCCTCAGCAGAGAGGGAAGAGGTGATAAAATTTTCAGATATTTAAAGCAATTTATACCAACTCTGTGGCTGTTATTAAATTCCAAAAGGTTGGCTTGTACTTTATCTCTTACTATAATAAATTCCAGCGCAGGAACATTTTACAAATGATAAAGTTATTTCAGCCCTTCTTTTAGGAAAAAAAAGCCAGAAGGGATCCCATCCTGTCAGCTTCTTTTGCCCAGAGCAGCTGTGGCTGGAAGTGTTCCAGTCCAGGTTGGATGGGGCTCTGAGCAGTCTGGGATAGTGGAAGGTGTCCCTGCCTATGGCAGGGGGTGGAACAAGATGAGTTTTAAGGTCCCTTCCAAAAGAATATGGTTCAGTTATATAATTTAGCTATAAAATAGAGTGTTCTGCAGAGATCCATTAGTAGAACTGATTGAAATTTGCATTTCTATATTTTGCTTAAGTTTTGAAATTTGTCTTTGTTCGAATGACGAATGAAAATCGGTTTGTGGAACCAGTTTTGCTTTGGTTTTGTTTTGCAGAGCTCAGAAAATGTCATTGAAGAAAATTGCTTTAGGGAATTTGCCATTTTTAAATTGCACTTTGAAATATGAAGTGTCAACCAGAATGTGCCATTTTGAAAAAATAAAGTTATTATTTAGTGATTTTTCACTGCTAACAATAACAACATTAGACTGATAGTGCTGCCAGTAGTCTACTTTAGTATGAAATAAAACATTTAAGGGTTTTTTAAGTATTATGGACAGTTGTCTCTTAATGAGAACTGAGATATTTCCTCTAGTAAGTTAGACTGGGTGTTACTTATATTACTACAGCATAAATGTTCAAGTGTTTGAAGGGGAGATATTTCACCTGGTACAAATTAGCTACTGTATTTAATAATCTTATGAAGCAAAGTTATATTTCAGTATTGTAAGAAGACACTGAAATCATGCAATACACATCATGAAGTTACAAATCGTGCAAAAAATAAAACCCCATGCATAAGCACCAAAGCTATTTGTACACAACTTTTGAATTCACTGATCATTCATCCCTTTCACTCCTTGTTTAGAGAGTTTCTTTAGCTGAAGTGCCTGGCATTGTAATTCAGATTCACACATGTGTCGTCTCTGAATTTCTTGCCTTCAAGTGTTTGAGTCTTTGCAGCAGCTTCTCACGCTGCTTCATGTAAACAATATTATATTCTTAGCATTTATCTGTACGTTTTGCATTCTTGTTCTCTGAGAGAGAACTTGACTGATGGTCATATTGACCAATGGAGTCAGGAGGTTGTAACCTCCTTGGGCCAATCTTGGCCCTCTGTACAAAATGTATATAAGGTATTGGAGTCAGATAATAATGAGCTTTCCATGATTCACCAAGCTGCTGCCTGCTGTCCTCTGTCAAGGTCCACTCCCACGTCACAACGTGTTGCCCCTCTAAAGGCTGGGGTAACACACATGAGATTGTCAGATGTGTCTAAATAGGAAAGCACCAATATAAGTTGGAGTCCTGGCCTCCATCTGCACCCCCCTGATCTCATCTCCAAATTTCCCTCCTGCCACTCCTGATGCCTCTTAACACTCACTGACTTAGTAAGGAAATAAGTTTGTCACTTACAAAACACTGGGGAAACAGCAAGGTCGCCTTAACAGCACGTGTTTCAGAGAGAGTTCAGAGGTGCTTAAAATGTGTTGTAAAAGATGAGGAGTCAAGAGATCAACTCATCCAAGTGATTGTGTGTACTGAGTAAGGCCAGATGAAAGACCACAAACAAATGAGAAAAACAGAGTAGGATAACCCTCATCACTGCCAGTATTAATTAGATAAATAAGAATTTGCACTGGGATAATCTGTGAATGTGTTGTTCATTCTCAGGAAAGGAGAAGGATGGGGGAGGCATATGGGGGTTGTGCTGTGCGTATTAAATTTTTGTGAAGTGCACATCGGGATTAGAGTGAATAATTAGTACAGTAATTTATATAGGAAGGCTTCCTCCTCCTCCAATTGGCAGCTTCAGCTACAACAAACCTGCCTCCACAGTGCCCTTCTGCAGCCCCAGAAAAGAGGGAGGCTCATCCAGGGTCTGACACAGCACATCCCTTCAGTCCTGCAAGGCACACTGGGGCAACTTCTCCATTTTCCCTCAACCATAAAGCAATAATCTTATCCTGTATTCCACAGGTACCTCTAAGGGTGCTGCAAGGTGTACCTCAGAGCAGCAAGCCTTTCCACAGAGTATTTGAATTCAGCTTACAGGATTTTTCACCTGCAGGAAGAGATTGTTAAGGACAGCAACGAAAAGAAATTGAAAATCACTGCTCTAGATGCAGCCTAATAAGATTGTCCTTCTGGATCTAAAGTTAGCTGCTGTGAAAAGGCCTTATGTGCTGTTTTCAATTTTCAAAGCTGTGCAAACATGTGAGATTTAATCCACTGAATGAGCTCTGTGAAAGCTTAGATCTTCCTGCAGCGTTGCACTGCGTGGTCTGACAGACTTACATAGCAGTTCTAGGATGCACCCAATTACCAGTGCCTTACTCTGTACTCTGATTTCAGCTCATTGCCTGCCCTACACTGCTTTGGCACATTTTTTCTCTCTCCTTTTATTTTTCCTTTCAAAAGGATTCTTTGCTGCCATCTACTTGGCACAGTCAATTACAGCAGCACAAAATGCTACCGAAGCAGAAGAGTAACATCCAACTGTATGAGTATTTGCCTGTGTTCTCTTTCTTTTCTTGAACACCTTTTAAAGGCAGTCAAATTCTCTCAGCAGAACACTGAAGTGAGACCATACTGCTGCTGCATAATTCATGGAAAGCGGTTTTGGGAAGTGCTGGAGCAGGGCACAGCTCCTTTGAAACCTATGAAAATGTATAGTGGCATTGTGCAGGTGGGTTTGGAGAGATTTATTTTCCATTTTGCTTGGTTGTGTGTTCAGATTTATTATGTTGATAATTCAGGGGAACATCCGTGCAGATCCAGATCTCTATTTCTTCCTGAAGCTAAGGAAAATATATCAGAGGGGTTAATTCACCTCATTCACCAGCAGGGAGGAGTGGAGACACAGTGTAGACAAGGGATTCACCAGCGAACTGCTTTCTCCATCCCGAGGCCCTGAAGGTGCGCCCAGGAAATGCTAATGAGAGATGAGACGGCTGTAACAACTCCCTGACTCTGGTTACCGCAGTCCCAGCCCAGACAGATCAGTAACCATCCAGCTCACTCATCCATCAGCACCTCAGCTGGCTCTGCCAGTTTTTGCAGTGAGCTCTGCATAAGCTGGATGTAACAAAATCCATCAGTCGAGGAAACAAAGGCACCTTTCCCCTTGCTGAGTCTGTGTCTGCAGAACACCAAGCATGTCAGAACTGCCCTGACTGGTGGCTGTGGCTTGTCCTCTTGTTGAAGCAAGAGGATGAATAGAAGGCAGTGTGTAGAGACACTGGAAATGTTTGGATGCTTTTGGAAACCATCCAACCAACTAAAACCCAGCCCCAAACACAAATAGGAGATATTTATGCTACATGGCTGAGCCAGGTCATGTTGAATAACAGTGATCAAGCAAACCCCCGTTTTATCAGGGGTTAAAATCTTGAGATGTCACAATTAATTTGATATAGTTGATGGGTGGTGAGAGAAGAAGTTGTGCCTCATATATAAAATTATATTTGGGACATTGTAGTTTTTTTTCAGCAAAAAACTCTCAGCCTAAAGAACTAGAATAGCAAGAGAGCAGTATCACAGGTGCTGGCTGTATTGCCTGTTGGATGATTACCAGGAATGGATTTGATGAGTGCTATCCCTAAGCAGCACCAAGCAAAAGTCATTGGTTTTGGGATGGTTTGGCTGAAAAGGAACTTGAAGAGTTAAAAAATTATTTCAGCAAGGGATGTAAAGAGTGCTGTCTCTTCCAAGCTTTTTTTTTTCTTTTTTTTTTCCTCCAAATTTCCATATTTATTTATTTAGTTAGTTAGTTATATTGTTAGTTTCAGTTTATCTGGTCTGTTCCTTTCCTAGCAGGGACGTTCTGTGCAAAGAGGATGCTTGTCATCATCTAGACCAGTTGTATCACCCTGGTTGGTGATATCCCACAATAAACTCTAGGGGGTGTTCCAGAAAGAAAGCTCTCAGACATCTCAGTAGGCTGAACTTTTTACTTTCCTGATTTGAGCTTCAGACCTGCGGTGTGGAAGAAGACAAGACACGACCAGCTTCTTTACAGGATTTGCGTGTGAGGAGGCTAAGAGGAGGAAAGAGGGAATGACAAAACACCCACAAAATAATAAAGACAAAAAAAATCCACAAAGCATCTAGAAAAGCCAGCAGACAAGCAGGAAAAGTGAGGATGGGTAAGAAGCGTGAATTGCTCAGGGGCTGGCAGGAGGAAACTGTTGGATGGCACAAAGGATCCATGGAAATTGTGTAGGGAAAGCCAAGAAGAAAGAAGGTGTTCTATAAGAGATGTGCTGTTCTCTCTCTTCTCCTGCATCAGATTATATCACAGGTGGCTGACTACCACACAAGCTCTCATTAGAAAGATCTCATTAGAATTTATCCCTCACTGTAGAACCCCTCCTTTCCTCCTGGGATTCCCCAGAGCCACAGGGACTCCACAGCCTTTCTCCAGAGCTGCCTTTGGGATCCAGGGCTGAGGAGGGGACATGGCATGGGCCAGGTGCAGGACTTTCTGGCAGCTCAACACATGCTCAGAAGATGGATCAGAGGAGTGATTTCAATGCTGAGCACAGAGCCAGATGCTGGTCAGATCCCAGAGCTGTTCCAGATGTTCCTCATCCTGGAGGAAAGCACCTTCCTGAAGTCTCTGTAGGTCTATAAGGTGTTGACCTGAGACCATTGGAAAGCTGAGAGAATATTTTCCTGTGGCCACGGTATCTGAGCTGTAGAGGGACTGGAAAAATACAAGAGGATCCTGATACAGTTTTGGGGCAGGAGCAATACAGTGTGCTGCTGACCAAAGAAATTGTCACCCAGGGAGGGACTGCAAGGATTATGAGCACCAGGATACTTCTCCTAGTAGACTCCTAAAACTGCCTTTGGAACATCAATACAATAAAGATTTATTTTTTAATGGAAATTAGTAGAATCATGTACTATCTTCTCCTGTTTAGTTTGTAGATATACAAAAGACAAAATCTTATGCCACCAAACAGTATGGGAAAAAGCATATTGCAGCATAAAAGTGAGTTTTCAGCTCATTAGTGTAGTAATTAGAAAATTATTTTTTATTTTCATACTCGTGGGAACATCAGAATCCCGGTGAGGGCCGAGCCCTCAGAGCGAGCCCCGGCACAGGGGGCGGGGCCTGCGCCCCTCGCGCTGCCCGGCCACCAATGGGGAGCCGCGGAACGAGCGGAGCGGGCGGGGATTGGCTGGGGCCGGTGTCGGGGGCGGGGCCTGGGGATCTATCCCGGCTGAGGGGCCGTTGGGGCGGCAGAGCCCGAGCGGCGGCGGCCGGGGCGGGGCCGGGGCGGGGTCTGAGGGGGAGAGGGGAGAAGGGGCCTTAAAATGAGATAGTGGACAGTCGGATAGTGGATAGTGTGGTGAAGCGTTGGAACAGGTTGCCCGGGGAGGTTATGGCCACGCTCAGTCAATGTCCAGGCACTGGATCAGGCTTGCGTTGATGGGGCACGCCGAGCAGGGAAGTCAGTCCATAGTTTTCTATTATAGGATAATGATTTTTACCGTAAGAAATGTTTGGTCAGACTGCAAGAAGACTACAGAGCATGTTCCCTGGAGAGAATGAGGTGTTTCTGAGTCAGTCATTCTCCTTTCCCACTGAATGGAGCAAGGACTCTGAGCAAAGCATCCAATTGACCAAATCAAGTACAGGTAAAGTTACAGCAGTAGCAATTTTCCAAATTCAGAAAGGCAGTTGAGCTACAGAAATTTGTTTTCAGAGGTTTATGGGAATGTGGTGAGACTTCTTTATTTTACATTTTTTTTTTTTGTATGTGTAAGCAATAACCCATATATTATCTATATATAAGATATATTATCTATCTCAAAGGAGTCTCCAGTTAGCAATAAGTTTAATGGATTACTTTGATATGAGTGTTTTGCTTATGTTTTGCCGAATGTGTAAGTTCATAGGGAACTGGTAGAAGATTTATTTGCTTCCTCTGCTCCTCTCCCAAATTTCACGTGGTCTGAAGGCTGTAGCAATAGATTTTAGTAATTTTTATTCGTGATTTTCTTGTAGAGACATAAAAATTTCTGAAATCCGCGGGCGGCGCTGTCCCGGTAACGGTCGAGGCCCGGCACAGGGGGCGGGGCCTGCGCCCCGGGCGCTGCCCGTCCACCAATGGGGAGCCGCGGAACGCGCGCAGCGGGCGGGGATTGGCTGGGGCTGTTGACGGGGGCGGGGCCCGGGGGGTTCTATCCCGGCTGAGGGGCCGTTGGGGTGGCAGAGCCCGAGCGGCGGCGGCCGGGGCGGGGCCGGGGCGGGGTTTGAGGGGGGAGAGGGGAGAAGGGGCCTTAAAATGGGATAATGGACAGTCGGACAGTGGATAGTGTGGTCAGGCGTTGGAACGCGCCCGGAGAGGTTATGGTCACGCTCAGTCAATGTCCAGGCACTGGATCAGGTTTGCGTTGATGGGGCACGCCGAGCAGGGAAGTCAGTCCATAGTTTTTCATTATAGGAATATGATCTTTACCATAAGAAATGTCTGGTCAGACCAAAAGAAACCTACAGAGCATGTTCCACGGAGAGAATGAGGTGTTGCTGAGTCAGTCATTCTCCTTTCCCACTGAATGGAGCAAGGACTCTGGGCAAAGCATCCAATTGACAAAGCCAAATACAGGTAAAGTTACAGCAGTAGCAATTTTCCAAATTCAGAAAGGCAGTTAAGTTACAGAAATTTGTTTTCAGAGATTTATGAGAATGTGGTGAGACTTGTTTTTCATTTAGTTTGTATGTGTAAGCAATAAGCCATATATTATCTATATATGAGATATATTATCTATCTCAAAGGAGTCTCCAATTAGCAATAAGTTTAATGGATTACTTTGATATGAGTGTATTGCTTATGTTTTGCCGAATGTGTAAGTTCATTAGGGAACTGGTAGAAGATTTATTTGCTTCCTCTGCTCCTCTCCCAAATTTCACGTGGTCTGAAGGCTGTAGCAATAGATTTTAGTAATTTTTATTCGTGATTTTCTTGTAGAGACATAAAAATTTCTGAAATCAGGGGCCGCTGTCCCGGTAACGGTCGAGGCCCCGGCACAGGGGGCGGGGCCTGCGCCCCTCGCTCTGCCCGGCCACCAATGGGGAGCCGCGGAACGCGCGGAGCGGGCGGGGATTGGCTGGGGCCGGTGTCGGGGGCGGGGCCCGGGCGGGGGGTTCTATCCCGGCTGAGGGGCCGTTGGGGCGGCAGAGCCCGAGCGGCGGCGGCCGGGGCGGGGCCGGGGCGGGGTCTGAGCGGGAGAGGGGATAAGTGGCCTTAAAATGAGATAGTGGATAGTCGTATAGTGGATAGTGTGGTCAGGCGTTGGAACAGGTTGCCTGGAGAGGTTATAGCCACGCTGAGTCAATGTCCAGGCAGTGGATCAGGTTTGTGGTGATGGGGCACGTCTAGCAGGGAAGTCAGTCCATAGTTTTCCATTAGAGGATGTTGGTCTTTACCATAAGAAATGTCTGGTCAGACCAAAAGAAACCTACAGAGCGTGTTCCCTGGAGAGAATGAGGTGTTGCTGAGTCAGTCATTCTCCTTTCCCACTGAATGGAGCAAGGACTCTGGGCAAAGCATCCATTTGACAAGTTCAAGAACAGGTAAAGTTACAGCAGTAGCAATTTTTCCAAATTCAGAAAGGCAGTTAATTTACAGAAATTTGTTTTCAGAGATTTATGAGAATGTGGTGAGACTTGTTTTTCATTTAGTTTGTATGTGTAAGCAATAACCCATATATTATCTATATATGAGATATATTGTCTATCTCAAAGGAATTTCCGGCTAGCAAGAAGTTTAATGGGTTACTTTGATATGAGTGTTTTGCTTATGTTTTGCCGAAAGTGTAAGTTCATTAGGGAACTGGTAGAAGATTTATTTGCTCCCTCTGCTCCTCTCCCAAATTTCACGTGGTCTGAAGGCTGTAACAATAGATTTTAGTAATTTTTATTCGTGATTCTCCTGTAGAAACATAGAAATTTCTGGGAAATCCGCGGGCGGCGCTGTCCCGGTAACGGCCGAGGCCCGGCACAGGGGGCGGGGCCTGCGCCCCTCGCGCTGCCCGGCCACCAATGGGGAGCCGCGGAACGAGCGGAGCGGGCGGGGATTGGCTGGGGCCGTTGTCGGGGGCGGGGCCCGGGGGGTTCTATCCCGGCTGAGGGGCCGTTGGGGTGGCAGAGCCCGAGCGGCGGCGGCCGGGGCGGGGCCGGGGCGGGGTCTGAGAGGGAGAGGGGAGAAGGGGCCTTAAAATGAGATAGTGGACAGCCGGATAGTGGCTAGTGTGGTCAGGCGTTGGAACAGGTTGCCCGGAGAGGTTATGGCCACGCTGAGTCAATATCCAGGCAGTGGATCAGGTTTGTGGTGATGGGGCACGTCTAGCAGGGAAGTCAGTCCATAGTTTTCCGTTAGAGGATGTTGGTCTTTACCATAAGAAATGTCTGGTCAGACCAAAAGAAACCTACAGAGCGTGTTCCCTGGAGAGAATGAGGTGTTGCTGAGTCAGTCATTCTCCTTTCCCACTGAATGGAGCAAGGACTCTGGGCAAAGCATCCAATTGGCAAGTTTAAGTACAGGTAAAGTTACAACAGTAGCAATTTTCCAAATTCAGAAAGGCAGTTAAGCTACAGAAATTTGTTTTCAGAGATTTATGAGAATGTGGTGAGACTTGTTTATTTTTCATTTAATTTGTATGTGTAAGCAATAAGCCATATATTATCTATATATGAGATATATTATCTATCTCAAAGGAATCTCCAGTTAGCAAGAAGTTTAATGGATTACTTTGATATGAGTGTTTTGCTTATGTTTTGCCGAATGTGTAAGTTCATAGGGAATTGGTAAAAATTTTTTTTGCTTCCTCTGCTCTTCTCCCAAATTTCACGTGGTCTGAAGGCTGTAGAATAGATTTTAATAACTGCTTTTCTATGGTGTAAATCACATATATGGAGCAAGGATTCTGGGCAAAGCATTTCAAGTGCAGGTAAAGTTACAGCAGTAGCAATTTTCCAAATTTAGAAAGGCAGTTAAGCTACAGAAATTTGTTTTCAGAGATTTATGAGAGTGTGGTGAGACTTGTTTGTTTTTCATTTAGTTTGTATGTGTAAGAAATAAGCCATATATTAGCTATATATGGGATATATTATCTATCTCAAAGGAATCTCCAGTTAGCAATAAGTTTAATGGATTACTTTGATAGGAGTGTTTTGCGTATGTTTTGCCGAATGTGTAACTTCGTAGGGAATTGGTAAAGGATTTTTTTGCTCCCTCTCCTCCACCCCCAGATTTCACGTGGTCTGAAGGCTGTCGAATAGATGTTAGTAACTTTTATTCGTGATTCTCTTGTAGAGGTATAAAAATTTCTGAAATCAGGGGCCGCTGTCCCGGTAACGGCCGAGGCCAGGCACAGGGGGCGGGGCCTGCGCCCCTCGCTCTGCCCGGCCACCAATGGGGAGCCGTGGAACGAGCGGAGCGGGCGGGGATTGGCTGGGGCCGTGTCGGGGGCGGGGCCCGGGATCTATCCCGGCTGAGGGGCCGTTGGGGCGGCAGAGCCCGAGCGGCGGCGGCCGGGGCGGGGCCGGGAGCGGGGTGTGGTGGGAGAGTGACCGACCCCCGTTCTGAGAGGAGCCAAACCCCGGCAAGGGAGTAACCCCCGGCGAGAGAGGGACCGGTCCCCGGGGAGAGAGGGACCGACCTCCAGTGAGGAACTGAGTGGCCCCCAACGAGCCAGTGACCCCTGTGAGTGGCCCCTAATGAATGTCCCTCGCTCCCTGCTCTCCTGTCCTGTGCCCACCACCGGCGCTCTCTGACTGATCCACATCTCTCCCTACTCACGGGGAATAAGTATCTATCTCACATCTGGAACAGGATTCCCGTGCTGGCCTGTAGTGCTGCTGGCGTTTATTCCTTTTGGGTCACTTTCTAGGTGTATTATTGAGTTAGGATCTGGATGCAGTGTCTGGTTTCTCCCACGGCTGTGGGATGAATCGTTTTGCACAAAGAATGGTGGAATGTTGCACTGGCATTTATTCTTCGGTGTTTCATACATTCCAAGGCATTTTGGAATCCAAATTAAGCTTATGTACTTAGGAAATAAGTATATAGGGAATATATACAAATATTCCTTTATATGCTTTAATGAGGTTTCTTAAGAATATGCTTTAATGAGGTTTCTTAAGAAAAAAGCAACTGTGTAGCAATAACCATTTATTTTAAATTAATACACGAGAAATAGATCAAAATAAAAGACAAGGAACTGAATTTAGTTACCAACTGTCCTGCCTCCCCAGTTATAGTATGTCTGTTCTTAGAGTCTTTATAAACCATTGTGTAGCCAGAGGAAGCATGGCCATAAGTGCTCTCACCTTCCTCACATGTTCATTTCAAACAAAAATAGAAAGCAATCTAGGTCATCTTTTAGCATAAGTTATAGCATTTCTTATAATTAGTAAAACTGTTGATCTGGTAAGCACCACACCATCAATGGAAAAGCAGTGGCTGATAATTTTGGCACTTAAAATTGTCAATGGGCTATTGCTGCTTGTTTTACCTGCTCAAGCTCCATTAACCCAAGGGACTTGAACAAAATGTGGGATGTGAGCTGTTAAAAAGGGTACTATAGTTGTTTCCAGCTTGTTACTATAGTTACTAGGGTTTGGGAGAGAGTCCAAATTCAGTTTTGTGAGGAGAAAAACTTAGCCTAACAAAGCCTGATGGGTACAGCAGAGTCTAATGGAACATTCAGAAAAGTTCCTCAGGGTATTTAATTGGGAGGATGAGGAGAGAGAAGTCACTTTGTGAGCACTTAATGGAGTTTCTGTGTATTCTGTATTCTATGTTTTCTATGCATACCCATATTAATTAAAAGCTGTAACAGTGCAGGGTCACTAATACTCCATTTTTTTCTTCATGCTTTAGGTGTTGTAAATAAATATGAAATCACTGGACTTCAGGCCTGGATCGTTACCCATGTGTTTGGTTTGCAAATGCTTCTTGCTTCCGCTTCTCACCTACCATCATTTTTGTCAACTGGTTTCCATTCCTGTGGACTGCCAGTATCTTGGGATCTGCAGTGGCCACGTTTGCAATGATTAAAGGCTGCTTTTTGCCTGCCAGTGCCAAAGACTGGTATGTAAATTTTAGTGATAAGAGAATACTAGGTATCAGAGATTAAAAATGTTAAATAAAATTAGAATATATGAATTGAATGACAGAATATATTTCACTGGTAAGCTTTCTTATGGAGCAATTTCTTAGAAATTGCACTGCACCTTTGCTGTTAATGCCAAGGTTGTTTAAATATTGCAAGATAATCTGGACTCTTTAATCATGGTGGCCTTGCACAGCCATGGTGTGGTCCCTTCTGTTCCCTGAGAAATCTTGGATGTTTTGTGGAAGAAATTGCCTCTTCAAGTCCAATAAAAAACCCATTTTAGTCTGTTTTGTAAGCTTCATCTTAACATCAGCACTGTATAAGCAGTGCTTCAAGCAGTGTTCCACTAATGTCACCCTTGAAAACTGGAATCTGAAGGACCATCAGCTTGCTCATCTTCATGTCTAGGTTACTTCATTGTATGCATGTATGTATGAAACTTGTTTGTTCCAGAATAAAATAAAAAAAATGAAAAAAAAAAAAAAGATTTTTGGAAGTGTATATTGTATTAACTTTTGTCCTGATATTTCCTATTTATTGGTATTCTGTGGTCAATATCACCTGTGAAGTTTAAAGATTGTCTATTGTCTATCCAATCTCTGTAATATGGTGGGAATTTAAAATGTAAAATTGTCAGAATTTGCAAAATGGTACTTATTTAACTTGAGTTGAATAAAACAAAATGGGAAAAAACCAGCAAAATCTTCTGGTAATTACTTGGAGCAGTTAACAAAGCAGTTTAGATTATTGTAAGAGGAAGCTCACTTGAAGAAGGCACAAGAGGCTGAGCAACTTGCAGATAGCTTAAGATCTGCCTGAGGAACAAAACACATCCCAGTGTTGTAGTGTATAACCTTTATGGATTGCAGTGTTCAATTTATGGATGGAATGGCGTGGGGAGAGGGGAACTTGAAATACCTCTGGGACAGGAATGAGTATGCCTTCACACATGGAAAACCTCTGCCACCTCTGGTATTTCTGAGATCAGGGTTCCACCTTTGCAGTTTAAGGGTGGTTGGAATGGAATGGGATTGCTCAATTCCAGTTTTACTCTGATAGTGGGAATGACAACAGTAGAATGTGCTGTTGCCTTGTGGTGGCATCCAAAGTACTTTCTGCTTTTAGTTCCCAGTCTAAGGTTCAAGTGTTAACCGAGAGCTGAACTGCCTAAATTGGTTCTCTTCATTGAAAAGTACAAGTGATGTGCAGTTGAAGATAAAATTGTAACAGCATTTTTTTTTCTACATTATTTCATACAGGATAAAAAAGTCTAAATGTGTGTGTCAAATCAAAAGGTTGCTTTCTATTAAGATGATGGATACAGATCTACTTTATGCCTACCAAACATATGGTCCACTGTAAAATAGTTACAGAAGAGATGCTGTATTCAAAGATGAAAGAGAGAAAGCAAGCTATGAAAAAACCTTCTAGGAGAATATAAAAAAATAGGCATCCAAAAATGCACTCCCAGAAGGAACAGAAGCAGCAGCAATTCTCCTGCACAGAGAAGTTCAAAGTCAATGGCTCCCTGGGTGCTGTAGCAGTGCCATAAAAGACGAAGGTCAGAATGGACATAAAGAATAATATCCAAGAGACAACGTAGGCGATCCCATCTCCAGCGAATGCTCTGCATATCAGCAGAACTGGAGAAAGAGGAGGAACATAACCACATCTCCAAAACTTGAAACAAGAGTCTCCATGCTTGCCAGAGGCTGAGTGAGAGGTGGCTGAGTGCCGAGGGAGGAATCCCTTTGGACTGGCATCCCTGCTCCCTCAGAGGCACGGGTAGGAGACAAAGAGCCTCCTTGATCCCTGAGGATGCAGCTGGGCAGGAGAAGGCTGGAAGCAAAGCTGTGAGTCCATCCAGCCCACTGCAGCAGCAAGGCAATGGCAGAAGAATCTGTGCCAGAGCCAATCTCCTGGAGCTGCCAATTGCCAGTGGGCGGCTCTAAGGAAACTTGCGGTTTGTGCCGTGGCAGAAGAGCCTTGGTGTGGTGCTGGACAAGATGCTCAGTGTGGTGCTGGAGAAGATCCTGGAGCTGCAAAGACAGAAGCATTGCCATGTGCAGCTGAGTGTGTGGAGCAGGCAGTGCAGGAGCAGCAGGAGGAAGATGTCCAGCCTTGGGTTTCTCCTGGCAAGAGGCTGCATTGGTGCCAGAGGCTGGATGAGAGCAGTGGGACTGGAGAGGGAGGATGCTCTCTGGAGAGGAGTGCCTGCCTGCAGCCGGAGATCCGTGGGCATCTGTAAGGTAGGAATGATTGCCAGTGTCCAGTCGTAATAGGAGTGGCAGCCTCTTTGAGAAATGTACCTAGCTTTTATAATAATTTTCCTCTGTGGTTCCAAGAATTTGAGCCTGGATAGCCAAGAGTATAGCTGTTGAGCTGTCTGCAAACCAATAATGTCCATGATCAATTCCCCAGTAGCAACATCAAGATTTTTTCCTAAGACAAGTCCTTTTAGGATATTTTCTTCTTCAAAGGCCCTTCCTTGTACTACCTATTACATTTTAGACACTTTGTTCCATGTCTATTGCCTTGATTGCATGGCGTTCTTTATTGCCTTCCTCCAAATTCTGTATTTGCTTTTTTCTCCACAGGTATCAGCAGCACCTTCTCATCCCTGAGCATGCAGATGGCGAGAAAAATGCAGGCAAAAGCAAAAGAGGCAACCAAGCAGTTCCAGAAGGTGTTTCCTGCATCCAGACACAGCAGCAATTTCCAGGAGCAGTCACTACCCAGTCTACGGTTTTAAGGATGCTGTGGTGGTGCCAGAGGAGGAGAGCCTTGGTGTTGTGCTGGAAGCACCACGTGGAGAAGAAGAGGTGGTGTTCCTATGTGCAGGGCACCTTGTGGCAGCAGCAGTGGAGGAGCAGGAAGAGGAAGATGTGGAGGCCTGAGCTATTCCTGCACGAGTCTCCATGCTTGCCAGAGGCTGAGTGAGAGGTGGCCGAGTGCCAAGGGAGGAATCCCTTTGGACTGGCGTCCCTGCTCCCTCAGAGGCACGGGTAGGAGACCAAGAGCCTCCTTGATCCCTGAGGATGCAGCTGGGCAGGAGAAGGCTGGAAGCAAAGCTGTGAGTCCAGGCCATAGCAGCAGCAAGGCAATGGCAGAAGAATCTGTGCCAGAGCCAATCTCCTGGAGCTGCCAATTGCCAGTGGGCGGCTCTAAGGAAACTTGCGGTTTGTGCCGTGGCAGAAGAGCCTTGGTGTGGTGCTGGACAAGATCCTGGAGCTGCAAAGACAGAAGCATTGCCATGTGCAGCTGAGTGTGTGGAGCAGGCAGTGCAGGAGCAGCAGGAGGAAGATGTCCAGCCTTGGGTTTCTCCTGGCAAGAGGCTGCATTGGTGCCAGAGGCTGGATGAGAGCAGTGGGACTGGAGAGGGAGGATGCTCTCTGGAGAGGAGTGCCTGCCTGCAGCCTGGGATCCGTGGGCATCTGTAAGGTAGGAATGATTGCCAGTGTCCAGTCGTAATAGGAGTGGCAGCCTCTTTGAGAAATGTACCTAGCTTTTATAATAATTTTCCTCTGTGGTTCCAAGAATTTGAGCCTGGATAGCCAAGAGTAGAGCTGTTGAGCTGTCTGCAAACTAATAATGTCCATGATCAATTCCCCAGTAGCAACTTCAAGATTTTTTCCTAAGACAATGCCTTTTAGAGCATTTTCTACTTCAAAGGCCTTCCTTGTACTACGTATTACATTTTAGACACTTTGTTCCATGTCTATTGCCTTGATTGCATGGCGTTTTTTATTGCCTTCCTCCAAATTCTCTATTTGCTTTTTTCCCCACAGGTATCAGCAGCACCTTCTCATCCCTGAGCATGCAGATGGCCAGAAAAATGCAGGCAAAAGCAAAAGAGGCAACCAAGCAGTTCCAGAAGGTGTTTCCTGCATCCAGACACAGCAGCAATTTCCAGGAGCAGTCACTACCTAGTCTACCGTTTTAAGCATGCTGTGGTGGTGCCAGAGGAGAAGAGCCTTGGTGTTGTGCTGGAAGCACCACGTGGAGAAGAAAAGGTGGTGTTCCTATGTGCAGGGCACCTTGTGGCAGCAGCAGTGGAGGAGCAGGAAGAGGAAGATGTGTAGCCCTGAGCTATTCCTGCAAGAGTCTCCATGCTTGCCAGAGGCTTAGTGAGAGGTGTCCGAGTGCCGAGGGAGGAATCCCTTTGGACTGGCGTCCCTGCTCCCTCAGAGGCACGGGTAGGAGACCAAGAGCCTCCTTGATGCCTGAGGATGCAGCTGGGCAGGAGAAGGCTGGAAGCAAAGCTGTGAGTCCAGGCCATAGCAGCAGCAAGGCAATGGCAGAAGAATCTGTGCCAGAGCCAATCTCCTGGAGCTGCCAATTGCCAGTGGGCGACTCTAAGGAAACTTGCGTTTTGTGCCGTGGCAGAAGAGCCTTGGTGTGGTGCTGGACAAGATGCTCAGTGTGGTGCTGGACAAGATCCTGGAGCTGCAAAGACAGAAGCATTGCCATGTGCAGCTGAGTGTGTGGAGCAGGCAGTGCAGGAGCAGCAGGAGGAAGATGTCCAGCCTTGGGTTTCTCCTGGCAAGAGGCTGCATTGGTGCCAGAGGCTGGATGAGAGCAGTGAGACTGGAGAGGGAGGATGCTCTCTTGAGAGGAGTGCCTGCCTGCAGCCTGAGATCCGTGGGCATCTGTAAGGTAGGAATGATTCCAAATCCCCAATCGTAAAAGGAGTAGTAGCCACTTTTAGAAATGTACCTAGCTTTTATAATAATTTTCCTCTCTGGTTCCAAGAATTTGAGCCTGGATAGCCAAGAGTATAGCTGTTGAGCTGTCTGCAAACTAATAATGTCCATGATCAATTCCCCAGTAGCAACATCTAGATTTTTTCCTAAGACAATGCCTTTTAGAGCATTTTCTTCTTCCAAGGCCCTTCCTTGTACTACCTATTACATTTTAGACACTTTGTGCCATGTCTATTGCCTTGATTGCATGGCGTTCTTTATTCCCTTCCTCCAAATTCCCTATTTGCTTTTTTCCCCACAGGTATCAGCAGCACCTTCTCATCCATGAGCATGCAGATGGCGAGAAAAATGCAGGCAAAAGCAAAAGAGGCAACCAAGCAGTTCCAGAAGGTGTTTCCTGCATCCAGACACAGCAGCAATTTCCAGGAGCAGTCACTACCCAGTCTATGGTTTTAAGGATGCTGTGGTGGTGCCAGAGGTGAAGAGCCTTGGTGTTGTGCTGGAAGCTCCACCTGGAGAAGAAAAGGTGGTGTTCCTATGTGCAGGGCACCGTGTGGTAGCAGCAGTGGAGGAGCAGGAAGAGGAAGATGTGGAGGCCTGAGCTATTCCTGCAAGAGTCTCCATGCTTGCCAGAGGCTGAGTGAGAGGTGTCCGAGTGCCGAGGGAGGAATCCCTTTGGACTGGCGTCCCTGCTCCCTCAGAGGCACGGGTAGGAGACCAAGAGCCTCCTTGATGCCTGAGGATGCAGCTGGGCAGGAGAAGGCTGGAAGCAAAGCTGTGAGTCCATCCAGCCCACTGCAGCAGCAAGGCAATGGCAGAAGAATCTGTGCCAGAGCCAATCTCCTGGAGCTGCCAATTGCCAGTGGGCGGCTCTAAGGAAACTTGCAGTTTGTGCCGTGGCAGAAGAGCCTTGGTGTGGTGCTGGACAATATGCTCAGTGTGGTGCTGGACAAGATCCTGGAGCTGCAAAGACAGAAGCATTGCCATGTGCAGCTGAGTGTGTGGAGCAGGCAGTGCCGGAGCAGCAGGAGGAAGATGTCCAGCCTTGGGTTTCTCCTGGCAAGAGGCTGAATTGGTGCCAGAGGCTGGGTGAGAGCAGTGGGACTGGAGAGGGAGGATGCTCTCTGGAGAGGAGTGCCTGCCTGCAGCCAGAGATCCGTGGGCATCTGTAAGGTAGGAATGATTGCCAGTGTCCAGTCGTAATAGGAGTGGCAGCCTCTTTGAGAAATGTACCTAGCTTTTATAATAATTTTCCTCTGTGGTTCCAAGAATTTGAGCCTGGATAGCCAAGAGTATAGCTGTTGAGCTGTCTGCAAACCAATAATGTCCATGATCAATTCCCCAGTAGCAACATCAAGATTTTTTCCTAAGACAAGTCCTTTTAGAGCATTTTCTTCTTCAAGGCCCTTCCTTGTACTACGTATTACATTTTAGACCCTTTGTTCCATGTCTATTGCCTTGACTGCATGGCGTTCATTATTGCCTTCCTCCAAATTCTGTATTTGCTTTTTTCCCCACAGGTATCAGCAGCACCTTCTCATCCATGAGCATGGAGATGGTGAGAAAAATGCAGGCAAAAGCAAAAGAGGCAACCAAGCAGTTCCAGAAGGTGTTTCCTGCATCCAGACACAGCAGCAATTTCCAGGAGCAGTCACTACCCAGTCTACCGTTTTAAGCATGCTGTGGTGGTGCCAGAGGAGAAGAGCCTTGGTGTTGTGCTGGAAGCACCACGTGGAGAAGAAAAGGTGGTGTTCCTATGTGCAGGGCACCTTGTGGCAGCAGCAGTGGAGGAGCGGGAAGAGGAAGATGTGGAGGCCTGAGCTATTCCTGCAAGAGTCTCCATGCTTGCCAGAGGCTGAGTGAGAAATGGCCGAGTGCCGAGGGAGGAATCCCTTTGGACTGGCGTCCCTGCTCCCTCAGAGGCACGGGTAGGAGACCAAGAGCCTCCTTGATCCCTGAGGATGCAGCTGGGCAGGAGAAGGCTGGAAGCAAAGCTGTGAGTCCATCCAGCCCACTGCAGCAGCAAGGCAATGGCAGAAGAATCTGTGCCAGAGCCAATCTCCTGGAGCTGCCAATTGCCAGTGGGCGGCTCTAAGGAAACTTGCGGTTTGTGCCGTGGCAGAAGAGCCTTGGTGTGGTGCTGGACAAGATGCTCAGTGTGGTGCTGGAGAAGATCCTGGAGCTGCAAAGACAGAAGCATTGCCATGTGCAGCTGAGTGTGTGGAGCAGACAGTGCAGGAGCAGCAGGAGGAAGATGTCCAGCCTTGGGTTTCTCCTGGCAAGAGGCTGCATTGGTGCCAGAGGCTGGATGAGAGCAGTGGGACTGGAGAGGGAGGATGCTCTCTGGAGAGGAGTGCCTGCCTGCAGCCAGAGATCCGTGGGCATCTGTAAGGTAGGAATGATTCCAAATCCCCAGTCGTAATAGGAGTGGCAGCCTCTTTGAGAAATGTACCTAGCTTTTATAATAATTTTCCTCTGTGGTTCCAAGAATTTGAGCCTGGATAGCCAAGAGTATAGCTGTTGAGCTGTCTGCAAACCAATAATGTCCATGATCAATTCCCCAGTAGCAACATCAAGTTTTTTTCCTAAGACAAGTCCTTGAAGAACATATTCTTCTTCAAAGGCCCTTCCTTGTACTACCTATTACATTTTAGACACTTTGTTCCATGTCTATTGCCTTGATTGCATGGCATTCTTTATTGCCTTCCTCCAAATTCTCTATTTGCTTTTTTCCCCACAGGTATCAGCAGCACCTTCTCATCCCTGAGCATGCAGATGGCGAGAAAAATGCAGGCAAAAGCAAAAGAGGCAACCAAGCAGTTCCGGAAGGTGTTTCCTGAATCCAGACACAGCAGCAATTTCCAGGAGCAGTCACTTCCCAGTCTACGGTTTTAAGGATGCTGTGGTGGTGCCAGAGGTGAAGAGCCTTGGTGTTGTGCTGGAAGCACCACCTGGAGAAGAAAAGGTGGTGTTCCTATGTGCAGGGCACCTTGTGGCAGCAGCAGTGGAGGAGCAGGAAGAGGAAGATGTGTAGCCCTGAGCTATTCCTGCAAGAGTCTCCATGCTTGCCAGAGGCTGAGTGAGAGGTGTCCGAGTGCCGAGGGAGGAATCCCTTTGGACTGGCGTCCCTGCTCCCTCAGAGGCACGGGTAGGAGACCAAGAGCCTCCTTGATGCCTGAGGATGCAGCTGGGCAGGAGAAGGCTGGAAGCAAAGCTGTGAGTCCATCCAGCCCACTGCAGCAGCAAGGCAATGGCAGAAGAATCTGTGCCAGAGCCAATCTCCTGGAGCTGCCAATTGCCAGTGGGCGACTCTAAGGAAACTTGCAGTTTGTGCCATGGCAGAAGAGCCTTGGTGTGGTGCTGGACAAGATGCTCAGTGTGGTGCTGGACAAGATCCTGGAGCTGCAAAGACAGAAGCATTGCCATGTGCAGCTGAGTGTGTGGAGCAGGCAGTGCAGGAGCAGCAGGAGGAAGATGTCCAGCCTTGGGTTTCTCCTGGCAAGAGGCTGCATTGGTGCCAGAGGCTGGATGAGAGCAGTGGGACTGGAGAGGGAGGATGCTCTCTGGAGAGGAGTGCCTGCCTGCAGCCTGAGATCCGTGGGCATCTGTAAGGTAGGAATGATTGCCAGTGTCCAGTCGTAATAGGAGTGGCAGCCTCTTTGAGAAATGTACCTAGCTTTTATAATAATTTTCCTCCGTGGTTCCAAGAATTTGAGCCTGGATAGCCAAGAGTATAGCTGTTGAGCTGTCTGCAAACTAATAATGTCCATGATCAATTCCCCAGTAGCAACATCAAGATTTTTTCCTAAGACAAGTCCTTTTAGAGCATTTTCTTCTTCCAAGGCCCTACCTTGTACTACCTATTACATTTTAGACCCTTTGTTCCATGTCTATTGCCTTGATTGCATGGCGTTCTTTATTGCCTTCCTCCAAATTCTGTATTTGCTTTTTTCCCCACAGGTATCAGCAGCACCTTCTCATCCATGAGCATGCAGATGGCCAGAAAAATGCAGGCAAAAGCAAAAGAGGCAACCAAGCAGTTCCGGAAGGTGTTTCCTGCATCCAGACACAGCAGCAATTTCCAGGAGCAGTCACTTCCCAGTCTACGGTTTTAAGGATGCTGTGGTGGTGCCAGAGGTGAAGAGCCTTGGTGTTGTGCTGGAAGCACCACGTGGAGAAGAAAAGGTGGTGTTCCTATGTGCAGGGCACCTTGTGGCAGCAGCAGTGGAGGAGCAGGAAGAGGAAGATGTGTAGCCCTGAGCTATTCCTGCAAGAGTCTCCATGCTTGCCAGAGGCTGAGTGAGAGGTGGCCGAGTGCCGAGGGAGGAATCCCTTTGGACTGGCGTCCCTGCTCCCTCAGAGGCACGGGTAGGAGACCAAGAGCCTCCTTGATGCCTGAGGATGCAGCTGGGCAGGAGAAGGCTGGAAGCAAAGCTGTGAGTCCATCCAGCCCACTGCAGCAGCAAGGCAATGGCAGAAGAATCTGTGCCAGAGCCAATCTCCTGGAGCTGCCAATTGCCAGTGGGCGGCTCTAAGGAAACTTGCAGTTTGTGCCATGGCAGAAGAGCCTTGGTGTGGTGCTGGAGAAGATCCTGGAGCTGCAAAGACAGAAGCATTGCCATGTGCAGCTGAGTGTGTGGAGCAGGCAGTGCAGGAGCAGCAGGAGGAAGATGTCCAGCCTTGGGTTTCTCCTGGCAAGAGGCTGCATTGGTGCCAGAGGCTGGATGAGAGCAGTGGGACTGGAGAGGGAGGATGCTCTCTGGAGAGGAGTGCCTGCCTGCAGCCTGAGATCCGTGGGCATCTGTAAGGTAGGAATGATTCCAAATCCCCAGTCGTAATAGGAGTGGCAGCCTCTTGGAGAAATGTACCTAGCTTTTATAATAATTTTCCTCTGTGGTTCCAAGAATTTGAGCCTGGATAGCCAAGAGTAGAGCTTTTGAGCTGTCTGCAAACCAATAGTGTCCATGATCAATTCCCCAGTAGCAACATCAAAATTTTTCCAAAAGACAAGTCCTTTTAGAGCATTTTCTTCTTCAAAGGCCCTTCCTTGTACTACCTATTACATTTTAGACCCTTTGTTCCATGTCTATTGCCTTGATTGCATGGCGTTTTTTATTGCCTTCCTCCAAATTCTGTATTTGCTTTTTTCCCCACAGGTATCAGCCGCACCTTCTCATCCCTGAGCATGCAGATGGCGAGAAAAATGCAGGCAAAAGCAAAAGAGGCAACCAAGCAGTTCCAGAAGGTGTTTCCTGCATCCAGACACAGCAGCAATTTCCAGGAGCAGTCACTTCCCAGTCTACGGTTTTAAGGATGCTGTGGTGGTGCCAGAAGATAAGAGCCTTGGTGTTGTGCTGGAAGCACCACGTGGAGAAGAAAAGGTGGTGTTCCTATGTGCAGGGCACCTTGTGGCAGCAGCAGTGGAGGAGCGGGAAGAGGAAGATGTGGAGGCCTGAGCTATTCCTGCAAGAGTCTCCATGCTTGCCAGAGGCTGAGTGAGAAATGGCCGAGTGCCGAGGGAGGAATCCCTTTGGACTGGCGTCCCTGCTCCCTCAGAGGCACGGGTAGGAGACCAAGAGCCTCCTTGATGCCTGAGGATGCAGCTGGGCAGGAGAAGGCTGGAAGCAAAGCTGTGAGTCCAGGCCATAGCAGCAGCAAGGCAATGGCAGAAGAATCTGTGCCAGAGCCAATCTCCTGGAGCTGCCAATTGCCAGTGGGCGGCTCTAAGGAAACTTGCGGTTTGTGCCGTGGCAGAAGAGCCTTGGTGTGGTGCTGGACAAGATGCTCAGTGTGGTGCTGGACAAGATCCTGGAGCTGCAAAGACAGAAGCATTGCCATGTGCAGCTGAGTGTGTGGAGCAGGCAGTGCAGGAGCAGCAGGAGGAAGATGTCCAGCCTTGGGTTTCTCCTGGCAAGAGGCTGCATTGGTGCCAGAGGCTGGATGAGAGCAGTGGGACTGGAGAGGGAGGATGCTCTCTGGAGAGGAGTGCCTGCCTGCAGCCAGAGATCCGTGGGTATCTGTAAGGTAGGAATGATTGCCAGTGTCCAGTCGTAATAGGAGTGGCAGCCTCTTTGAGAAATGTACCTAGCTTTTATAATAATTTTCCTCTGTGGTTCCAAGAATTTGAGCCTGGATAGCCAAGAGTATAGCTGTTGAGCTGTGTGCAAACCAATAATGTCCATGATCAATTCCCCAGTAGCAACTTCAAGATTTTTTCCTAAGACAATGCCTTTTAGAGCATTTTCTTCTTCAAGGCCCTTCCTTGGACTACCTATTACATTTTAGACACTTTGTTCCATGTCTATTGCCTTGATTGCATGGCGTTCTTTATTGCCTTCCTCCAAATTCTGTATTTGCTTTTTTCCCCACAGGTATCAGCAGCACCTTCTCATCCCTGAGCATGCAGATGGCGAGAAAAATGCAGGCAAAAGCAAAAGAGGCAACCAAGCAGTTCCAGAAGGTGTTTCCTGCATCCAGACCCAGCAGCAATTTCCAGGAGCAGTCACTTCCCAGTCTACGGTTTTCAGGATGCTGTGGTGGTGCCAGAGGTGAAGAGCCTTGGTGTTGTGCTGGAAGCACCACCTGGAGAAGAAAAGGTGGTGTTCCTATGTGCAGGGCACCTTGTGGCAGCAGCAGTGGAGGAGCAGGAAGAGGAAGATGTGGAGGCCTGAGCTATTCCTGCAAGAGTCTCCATGCTTGCCAGAGGCTGAGTGAGAGGTGTCCGAGTGCCGAGGGAGGAATCCCTTTGGACTGGCGTCCCTGCTCCCTCAGAGGCACGGGTAGGAGACCAAGAGCCTCCTTGATGCCTGAGGATGCAGCTGGGCAGGAGAAGGCTGGAAGCAAAGCTGTGAGTCCATCCAGCCCACTGCAGCAGCAAGGCAATGGCAGAAGAATCTGTGCCAGAGCCAATCTCCTGGAGCTGCCAATTGCCAGTGGGCGGCTCTAAGGAAACTTGCAGTTTGTGCCATGGCAGAAGAGCCTTGGTGTGGTGCTGGACAAGATCCTGGAGCTGCAAAGACAGAAGCATTGCCATGTGCAGCTGAGTGTGTGGCGCAGGCAGTGCAGGAGCAGCAGGAGGAAGATGTCCAGCCTTGGGTTTCTCCTGGCAAGAGGCTGCATTGGTGCCAGAGGCTGGATGAGAGCAGTGGGACTGGAGAGGGAGGATGCTCTCTGGAGAGGAGTGCCTGCCTGCAGCCAGAGATCCGTGGGCATCTGTAAGGTAGGAATGATTGCCAGTGTCCAGTCGTAATAGGAGTGGCAGCTTCTTTGAGAAATGTACCTAGCTTTTATAATAATTTTCCTCCGTGGTTCCAAGAATTTGAGCCTGGATAGCCAAGAGTATAGCTGTTGAGCTGTCTGCAAACTAATAATGTCCATGATCAATTCCCCAGTAGCAACATCAAGATTTTTTCCTAAGACAATGCCTTTTAGAGCATTTTCTACTTCAAAGGCCTTCCTTGTACTACGTATTACATTCTAGACACTTTGTTCCATGTCTATTGCCTTGATTGCATGGCGTTCTTTATTGCCTTCCTCCAAATTCTCTATTTGCTTTTTTTCCCCACAGGTATCAGCCGCACCTTCTCATCCCTGAGCATGCAGATGGCGAGAAAAATGCAGGCAAAAGCAAAAGAGGCAACCAAGCAGTTCCAGAAGGTGTTTCCTGAATCCAGACACAGCAGCAATTTCCAGGAGCAGTCACTTCCCAGTCTACGGTTTTAAGGATGCTGTGGTGGTGCCAGAGGTGAAGAGCCTTGGTGTTGTGCTGGAAGCACCACGTGGAGAAGAAAAGGTGGTGTTCCTATGTGCAGGGCACCTTGTGGCAGCAGCAGTGGAGGAGCAGGAAGAGGAAGATGTGTAGCCCTGAGCTATTCCTGCAAGAGTCTCCATGCTTGCCAGAGGCTGAGTGAGAGGTGGCCGAGTGCCGAGGGAGGAATCCCTTTGGACTGGCGTCCCTGCTCCCTCAGAGGCACGGGTAGGAGACCAAGAGCCTCCTTGATGCCTGAGGATGCAGCTGGGCAGGAGAAGGCTGGAAGCAAAGCTGTGAGTCCATCCAGCCCACTGCAGCAGCAAGGCAATGGCAGAAGAATCTGTGCCAGAGCCAATCTCCTGGAGCTGCCAATTGCCAGTGGGCGGCTCTAAGGAAACTTGCGGTTTGTGCCATGGCAGAAGAGCCTTGGTGTGGTGCTGGACAAGATGCTCAGTGTGGTGCTGGACAAGATCCTGGAGCTGCAAAGACAGAAGCATTGCCATGTGCAGCTGAGTGTGTGGAGTAGGCAGTGCAGGAGCAGCAGGAGGAAGATGTCCAGCCTTGGGTTTCTCCTGGCAAGAGGCTGCATTGGTGCCAGAGGCTGGATGAGAGCAGTGGGACTGGAGAGGGAGGATGCTCTCTGGAGAGGAGTGCCTGCCTGCAGCCAGAGATCCGTGGGCATCTGTAAGGTAGGAATGATTCCAAATCCCCAGTCGTAATAGGAGTGGCAGCCTCTTTGAGAAATGTACCTAGCTTTTATAATAATTTTCCTCTGTGGTTCCAAGAATTTGAGCCTGGATAGCCAAGAGTATAGCTGTTGAGCTGTCTGCAAACCAATAATGTCCATGATCAATTCCCCAGTAGCAACATCAAGTTTTTTTCCTAAGACAAGTCCTTGAAGAACATATTCTTCTTCAAAGGCCTTTCCTTGTACTACCTATTACATTTTAGACACTTTGTTCCATGTCTATTGCCTTGATTGCATGGCATTCTTTATTGCCTTCCTCCAAATTCTCTATTTGCTTTTTTCCCCACAGGTATCAGCAGCACCTTCTCATCCCTGAGCATGCAGATGGCGAGAAAAATGCAGGCAAAAGCAAAAGAGGCAACCAAGCAGTTCCGGAAGGTGTTTCCTGAATCCAGACACAGCAGCAATTTCCAGGAGCAGTCACTTCCCAGTCTACGGTTTTAAGGATGCTGTGGTGGTGCCAGAGGTGAAGAGCCTTGGTGTTGTGCTGGAAGCACCACCTGGAGAAGAAAAGGTGGTGTTCCTATGTGCAGGGCACCTTGTGGCAGCAGCAGTGGAGGAGCAGGAAGAGGAAGATGTGTAGCCCTGAGCTATTCCTGCAAGAGTCTCCATGCTTGCCAGAGGCTGAGTGAGAGGTGGCCGAGTGCCGAGGGAGGAATCCCTTTGGACTGGCGTCCCTGCTCCCTCAGAGGCACGGGTAGGAGACCAAGAGCCTCCTTGATGCCTGAGGATGCAGCTGGGCAGGAGAAGGCTGGAAGCAAAGCTGTGAGTCCAGGCCATAGCAGCAGCAAGGCAATGGCAGAAGAATCTGTGCCAGAGCCAATCTCCTGGAGCTGCCAATTGCCAGTGGGCGACTCTAAGGAAACTTGCAGTTTGTGCCATGGCAGAAGAGCCTTGGTGTGGTGCTGGACAAGATGCTCAGTGTGGTGCTGGACAAGATCCTGGAGCTGCAAAGACAGAAGCATTGCCATGTGCAGCTGAGTGTGTGGAGCAGGCAGTGCAGGAGCAGCAGGAGGAAGATGTCCAGCCTTGGGTTTCTCCTGGCAAGAGGCTGCATTGGTGCCAGAGGCTGGATGAGAGCAGTGGGACTGGAGAGGGAGGATGCTCTCTGGAGAGGAGTGCCTGCCTGCAGCCAGAGATCCGTGGGCATCTGTAAGGTAGGAATGATTGCCAGTGTCCAGTCGTAATAGGAGTGGCAGCCTCTTTGAGAAATGTACCTAGCTTTTATAATAATTTTCCTCCGTGGTTCCAAGAATTTGAGCCTGGATAGCCAAGAGTATAGCTGTTGAGCTGTCTGCAAACTAATAATGTCCATGATCAATTCCCCAGTAGCAACATCAAGATTTTTTCCTAAGACAAGTCCTTTTAGAGCATTTTCTTCTTCCAAGGCCCTACCTTGTACTACCTATTACATTTTAGACCCTTTGTTCCATGTCTATTGCCTTGATTGCATGGCGTTCTTTATTGCCTTCCTCCAAATTCTGTATTTGCTTTTTTCCCCACAGGTATCAGCAGCACCTTCTCATCCATGAGCATGCAGATGGCCAGAAAAATGCAGGCAAAAGCAAAAGAGGCAACCAAGCAGTTCCGGAAGGTGTTTCCTGCATCCAGACACAGCAGCAATTTCCAGGAGCAGTCACTTCCCAGTCTACGGTTTTAAGGATGCTGTGGTGGTGCCAGAGGTGAAGAGCCTTGGTGTTGTGCTGGAAGCACCACGTGGAGAAGAAAAGGTGGTGTTCCTATGTGCAGGGCACCTTGTGGCAGCAGCAGTGGAGGAGCAGGAAGAGGAAGATGTGTAGCCCTGAGCTATTCCTGCAAGAGTCTCCATGCTTGCCAGAGGCTGAGTGAGAGGTGGCCGAGTGCCGAGGGAGGAATCCCTTTGGACTGGCGTCCCTGCTCCCTCAGAGGCACGGGTAGGAGACCAAGAGCCTCCTTGATGCCTGAGGATGCAGCTGGGCAGGAGAAGGCTGGAAGCAAAGCTGTGAGTCCATCCAGCCCACTGCAGCAGCAAGGCAATGGCAGAAGAATCTGTGCCAGAGCCAATCTCCTGGAGCTGCCAATTGCCAGTGGGCGGCTCTAAGGAAACTTGCAGTTTGTGCCATGGCAGAAGAGCCTTGGTGTGGTGCTGGAGAAGATCCTGGAGCTGCAAAGACAGAAGCATTGCCATGTGCAGCTGAGTGTGTGGAGCAGGCAGTGCAGGAGCAGCAGGAGGAAGATGTCCAGCCTTGGGTTTCTCCTGGCAAGAGGCTGCATTGGTGCCAGAGGCTGGATGAGAGCAGTGGGACTGGAGAGGGAGGATGCTCTCTGGAGAGGAGTGCCTGCCTGCAGCCTGAGATCCGTGGGCATCTGTAAGGTAGGAATGATTCCAAATCCCCAGTCGTAATAGGAGTGGCAGCCTCTTGGAGAAATGTACCTAGCTTTTATAATAATTTTCCTCTGTGGTTCCAAGAATTTGAGCCTGGATAGCCAAGAGTATAGCTGTTGAGCTGTGTGCAAACCAATAATGTCCATGATCAATTCCCCAGTAGCAACTTCAAGATTTTTTCCTAAGACAATGCCTTTTAGAGCATTTTCTTCTTCAAGGCCCTTCCTTGGACTACCTATTACATTTTAGACACTTTGTTCCATGTCTATTGCCTTGATTGCATGGCGTTCTTTATTGCCTTCCTCCAAATTCTGTATTTGCTTTTTTCCCCACAGGTATCAGCAGCACCTTCTCATCCCTGAGCATGCAGATGGCGAGAAAAATGCAGGCAAAAGCAAAAGAGGCAACCAAGCAGTTCCAGAAGGTGTTTCCTGCATCCAGACCCAGCAGCAATTTCCAGGAGCAGTCACTTCCCAGTCTACGGTTTTCAGGATGCTGTGGTGGTGCCAGAGGTGAAGAGCCTTGGTGTTGTGCTGGAAGCACCACCTGGAGAAGAAAAGGTGGTGTTCCTATGTGCAGGGCACCTTGTGGCAGCAGCAGTGGAGGAGCAGGAAGAGGAAGATGTGGAGGCCTGAGCTATTCCTGCAAGAGTCTCCATGCTTGCCAGAGGCTGAGTGAGAGGTGTCCGAGTGCCGAGGGAGGAATCCCTTTGGACTGGCGTCCCTGCTCCCTCAGAGGCACGGGTAGGAGACCAAGAGCCTCCTTGATGCCTGAGGATGCAGCTGGGCAGGAGAAGGCTGGAAGCAAAGCTGTGAGTCCATCCAGCCCACTGCAGCAGCAAGGCAATGGCAGAAGAATCTGTGCCAGAGCCAATCTCCTGGAGCTGCCAATTGCCAGTGGGCGGCTCTAAGGAAACTTGCAGTTTGTGCCATGGCAGAAGAGCCTTGGTGTGGTGCTGGACAAGATCCTGGAGCTGCAAAGACAGAAGCATTGCCATGTGCAGCTGAGTGTGTGGCGCAGGCAGTGCAGGAGCAGCAGGAGGAAGATGTCCAGCCTTGGGTTTCTCCTGGCAAGAGGCTGCATTGGTGCCAGAGGCTGGATGAGAGCAGTGGGACTGGAGAGGGAGGATGCTCTCTGGAGAGGAGTGCCTGCCTGCAGCCTGAGATCCGTGGGCATCTGTAAGGTAGGAATGATTGCCAGTGTCCAGTCGTAATAGGAGTGGCAGCTTCTTTGAGAAATGTACCTAGCTTTTATAATAATTTTCCTCCGTGGTTCCAAGAATTTGAGCCTGGATAGCCAAGAGTATAGCTGTTGAGCTGTCTGCAAACTAATAATGTCCATGATCAATTCCCCAGTAGCAACATCAAGATTTTTTCCTAAGACAATGCCTTTTAGAGCATTTTCTACTTCAAAGGCCTTCCTTGTACTACGTATTACATTCTAGACACTTTGTTCCATGTCTATTGCCTTGATTGCATGGCGTTCTTTATTGCCTTCCTCCAAATTCTCTATTTGCTTTTTTTCCCCACAGGTATCAGCAGCACCTTCTCATCCCTGAGCATGCAGATGGCGAGAAAAATGCAGGCAAAAGCAAAAGAGGCAACCAAGCAGTTCCAGAAGGTGTTTCCTGAATCCAGACACAGCAGCAATTTCCAGGAGCAGTCACTTCCCAGTCTACGGTTTTAAGGATGCTGTGGTGGTGCCAGAGGTGAAGAGCCTTGGTGTTGTGCTGGAAGCACCACGTGGAGAAGAAAAGGTGGTGTTCCTATGTGCAGGGCACCTTGTGGCAGCAGCAGTGGAGGAGCAGGAAGAGGAAGATGTGTAGCCCTGAGCTATTCCTGCAAGAGTCTCCATGCTTGCCAGAGGCTGAGTGAGAGGTGGCCGAGTGCCGAGGGAGGAATCCCTTTGGACTGGCATCCCTGCTCCCTCAGAGGCACGGGTAGGAGACCAAGAGCCTCCTTGATGCCTGAGGATGCAGCTGGGCAGGAGAAGGCTGGAAGCAAAGCTGTGAGTCCATCCAGCCCACTGCAGCAGCAAGGCAATGGCAGAAGAATCTGTGCCAGAGCCAATCTCCTGGAGCTGCCAATTGCCAGTGGGCGGCTCTAAGGAAACTTGCAGTTTGTGCCATGGCAGAAGAGCCTTGGTGTGGTGCTGGAGAAGATCCTGGAGCTGCAAAGACAGAAGCATTGCCATGTGCAGCTGAGTGTGTGGAGCAGGCAGTGCAGGAGCAGCAGGAGGAAGATGTCCAGCCTTGGGTTTCTCCTGGCAAGAGGCTGCATTGATGCCAGAGGCTGGATGAGAGCAGTGGGACTGGAGAGGGAGGATGCTCTCTGGAGAGGAGTGCCTGCCTGCAGCCTGAGATCCGTGGGCATCTGTAAGGTAGGAATGATTGCCAGTGTCCAGTCGTAATAGGAGTGGCAGCCTCTTTGAGAAATGTACCTAGCTTTTATAATAATTTTCCTCTGTGGTTCCAAGAATTTGAGCCTGGATAGCCAAGAGTAGAGCTTTTGAGCTGTCTGCAAACCAATAGTGTCCATGATCAATTCCCCAGTAGCAACATCAAAATTTTTCCAAAAGACAAGTCCTTTTAGAGCATTTTCTTCTTCAAAGGCCCTTCCTTGTACTACCTATTACATTTTAGACCCTTTGTTCCATGTCTATTGCCTTGATTGCATGGCGTTTTTTATTGCCTTCCTCCAAATTCTGTATTTGCTTTTTTCCCCACAGGTATCAGCCGCACCTTCTCATCCCTGAGCATGCAGATGGCGAGAAAAATGCAGGCAAAAGCAAAAGAGGCAACCAAGCAGTTCCAGAAGGTGTTTCCTGCATCCAGACACAGCAGCAATTTCCAGGAGCAGTCACTTCCCAGTCTACGGTTTTAAGGATGCTGTGGTGGTGCCAGAAGATAAGAGCCTTGGTGTTGTGCTGGAAGCACCACGTGGAGAAGAAAAGGTGGTGTTCCTATGTGCAGGGCACCTTGTGGCAGCAGCAGTGGAGGAGCGGGAAGAGGAAGATGTGGAGGCCTGAGCTATTCCTGCAAGAGTCTCCATGCTTGCCAGAGGCTGAGTGAGAAATGGCCGAGTGCCGAGGGAGGAATCCCTTTGGACTGGCGTCCCTGCTCCCTCAGAGGCACGGGTAGGAGACCAAGAGCCTCCTTGATGCCTGAGGATGCAGCTGGGCAGGAGAAGGCTGGAAGCAAAGCTGTGAGTTCATCCAGCCCACTGCAGCAGCAAGGCAATGGCAGAAGAATCTGTGCCAGAGCCAATCTCCTGGAGCTGCCAATTGCCAGTGGGCGGCTCTAAGGAAACTTGCGGTTTGTGCCGTGGCAGAAGAGCCTTGGTGTGGTGCTGGACAAGATGCTCAGTGTGGTGCTGGACAAGATCCTGGAGCTGCAAAGACAGAAGCATTGCCATGTGCAGCTGAGTGTGTGGAGCAGGCAGTGCAGGAGCAGCAGGAGGAAGATGTCCAGCCTTGGGTTTCTCCTGGCAAGAGGCTGCATTGGTGCCAGAGGCTGGATGAGAGCAGTGGGACTGGAGAGGGAGGATGCTCTCTGGAGAGGAGTGCCTGCCTGCAGCCAGAGATCCGTGGGCATCTGTAAGGTAGGAATGATTGCCAGTGTCCAGTCGTAATAGGAGTGGCAGCTTCTTTGAGAAATGTACCTAGCTTTTATAATAATTTTCCTCCGTGGTTCCAAGAATTTGAGCCTGGATAGCCAAGAGTATAGCTGTTGAGCTGTCTGCAAACTAATAATGTCCATGATCAATTCCCCAGTAGCAACATCAAGATTTTTTCCTAAGACAAGTCCTTTTAGAGCATTTTCTTCTTCAAGGCCCTTCCTTGGACTACCTATTACATTTTAGACACTTTGTTCCATGTCTGTTGCCTTGACTGCATGGCGTTCTTTATTGCCTTCCTCCAAATTCTGTATTTGCTTTTTTCCCCACAGGTATCAGCAGCACCTTCTCATCCCTGAGCATGCAGATGGCGAGAAAAATGCAGGCAAAAGCAAAAGAGGCAACCAAGCAGTTCCAGAAGGTGTTTCCTGCATCCAGACCCAGCAGCAATTTCCAGGAGCAGTCACTTCCCAGTCTACGGTTTTCAGGATGCTGTGGTGGTGCCAGAGGTGAAGAGCCTTGGTGTTGTGCTGGAAGCACCACCTGGAGAAGAAAAGGTGGTGTTCCTATGTGCAGGGCACCTTGTGGCAGCAGCAGTGGAGGAGCAGGAAGAGGAAGATGTGGAGGCCTGAGCTATTCCTGCAAGAGTCTCCATGCTTGCCAGAGGCTGAGTGAGAGGTGGCCGAGTGCCGAGGGAGGAATCCCTTTGGACTGGCATCCCTGCTCCCTCAGAGGCACAGGTAGGAGACCAAGAGCCTCCTTGATGCCTGAGGATGCAGCTGGGCAGGAGAAGGCTGGAAGCAAAGCTGTGAGTCCATCCAGCCCACTGCAGCAGCAAGGCAATGGCAGAAGAATCTGTGCCAGAGCCAATCTCCTGGAGCTGCCAATTGCCAGTGGGCGGCTCTAAGGAAACTTGCAGTTTGTGCCATGGCAGAAGAGCCTTGGTGTGGTGCTGGAGAAGATCCTGGAGCTGCAAAGACAGAAGCATTGCCATGTGCAGCTGAGTGTGTGGAGCAGGCAGTGCAGGAGCAGCAGGAGGAAGATGTCCAGCCTTGGGTTTCTCCTGGCAAGAGGCTGCATTGGTGCCAGAGGCTGGATGAGAGCAGTGGGACTGGAGAGGGAGGATGCTCTCTGGAGAGGAGTGCCTGCCTGCAGCCAGAGATCCGTGGGCATCTGTAAGGTAGGAATGATTCCAAATCCCCAGTCGTAATAGGAGTGGCAGCCTCTTTGAGAAATGTACCTAGCTTTTATAATAATTTTCCTCTGTGGTTCCAAGAATTTGAGCCTGGATAGCCAAGAGTATAGCTGTTGAGCTGTCTGCAAACCAATAATGTCCATGATCAATTCCCCAGTAGCAACATCAAGTTTTTTTCCTAAGACAAGTCCTTGAAGAACATATTCTTCTTCAAAGGCCCTTCCTTGTACTACCTATTACATTTTAGACACTTTGTTCCATGTCTATTGCCTTGATTGCATGGCATTCTTTATTGCCTTCCTCCAAATTCTCTATTTGCTTTTTTCCCCACAGGTATCAGCAGCACCTTCTCATCCCTGAGCATGCAGATGGCGAGAAAAATGCAGGCAAAAGCAAAAGAGGCAACCAAGCAGTTCCGGAAGGTGTTTCCTGCATCCAGACACAGCAGCAATTTCCAGGAGCAGTCACTTCCCAGTCTACGGTTTTAAGGATGCTGTGGTGGTGCCAGAGGTGAAGAGCCTTGGTGTTGTGCTGGAAGCACCACCTGGAGAAGAAAAGGTGGTGTTCCTATGTGCAGGGCACCTTGTGGCAGCAGCAGTGGAGGAGCAGGAAGAGGAAGATGTGTAGCCCTGAGCTATTCCTGCAAGAGTCTCCATGCTTGCCAGAGGCTGAGTGAGAGGTGTCCGAGTGCCGAGGGAGGAATCCCTTTGGACTGGCGTCCCTGCTCCCTCAGAGGCACGGGTAGGAGACCAAGAGCCTCCTTGATGCCTGAGGATGCAGCTGGGCAGGAGAAGGCTGGAAGCAAAGCTGTGAGTCCATCCAGCCCACTGCAGCAGCAAGGCAATGGCAGAAGAATCTGTGCCAGAGCCAATCTCCTGGAGCTGCCAATTGCCAGTGGGCGACTCTAAGGAAACTTGCAGTTTGTGCCATGGCAGAAGAGCCTTGGTGTGGTGCTGGACAAGATGCTCAGTGTGGTGCTGGACAAGATCCTGGAGCTGCAAAGACAGAAGCATTGCCATGTGCAGCTGAGTGTGTGGAGCAGGCAGTGCAGGAGCAGCAGGAGGAAGATGTCCAGCCTTGGGTTTCTCCTGGCAAGAGGCTGCATTGGTGCCAGAGGCTGGATGAGAGCAGTGGGACTGGAGAGGGAGGATGCTCTCTGGAGAGGAGTGCCTGCCTGCAGCCTGAGATCCGTGGGCATCTGTAAGGTAGGAATGATTGCCAGTGTCCAGTCGTAATAGGAGTGGCAGCTTCTTTGAGAAATGTACCTAGCTTTTATAATAATTTTCCTCCGTGGTTCCAAGAATTTGAGCCTGGATAGCCAAGAGTATAGCTGTTGAGCTGTCTGCAAACTAATAATGTCCATGATCAATTCCCCAGTAGCAACATCAAGATTTTTTCCTAAGACAATGCCTTTTAGAGCATTTTCTACTTCAAAGGCCTTCCTTGTACTACGTATTACATTCTAGACACTTTGTTCCATGTCTATTGCCTTGATTGCATGGCGTTCTTTATTGCCTTCCTCCAAATTCTCTATTTGCTTTTTTTCCCCACAGGTATCAGCAGCACCTTCTCATCCCTGAGCATGCAGATGGCGAGAAAAATGCAGGCAAAAGCAAAAGAGGCAACCAAGCAGTTCCAGAAGGTGTTTCCTGCATCCAGACACAGCAGCAATTTCCAGGAGCAGTCACTTCCCAGTCTACGGTTTTCAGGATGCTGTGGTGGTGCCAGAGGTGAAGAGCCTTGGTGTTGTGCTGGAAGCACCACGTGGAGAAGAAAAGGTGGTGTTCCTATGTGCAGGGCACCTTGTGGCAGCAGCAGTGGAGGAGCAGGAAGAGGAAGATGTGTAGCCCTGAGCTATTCCTGCAAGAGTCTCCATGCTTGCCAGAGGCTGAGTGAGAGGTGGCCGAGTGCCGAGGGAGGAATCCCTTTGGACTGGCGTCCCTGCTCCCTCAGAGGCACGGGTAGGAGACCAAGAGCCTCCTTGATGCCTGAGGATGCAGCTGGGCAGGAGAAGGCTGGAAGCAAAGCTGTGAGTCCATCCAGCCCACTGCAGCAGCAAGGCAATGGCAGAAGAATCTGTGCCAGAGCCAATCTCCTGGAGCTGCCAATTGCCAGTGGGCGGCTCTAAGGAAACTTGCGGTTTGTGCCATGGCAGAAGAGCCTTGGTGTGGTGCTGGAGAAGATCCTGGAGCTGCAAAGACAGAAGCATTGCCATGTGCAGCTGAGTGTGTGGAGCAGGCAGTGCAGGAGCAGCAGGAGGAAGATGTCCAGCCTTGGGTTTCTCCTGGCAAGAGGCTGCATTGGTGCCAGAGGCTGGATGAGAGCAGTGGGACTGGAGAGGGAGGATGCTCTCTGGAGAGGAGTGCCTGCCTGCAGCCAGAGATCCGTGGGCATCTGTAAGGTAGGAATGATTCCAAATCCCCAGTCATAATAGGAGTGGCAGCCTCTTTGAGAAATGTACCTAGCTTTTATAATAATTTTCCTCTGTGGTTCCAAGAATTTGAGCCTGGATAGCCAAGAGTAGAGCTTTTGAGCTGTCTGCAAACCAATAGTGTCCATGATCAATTCCCCAGTAGCAACATCAAAATTTTTCCAAAAGACAAGTCCTTTTAGAGCATTTTCTTCTTCAAAGGCCCTTCCTTGTACTACCTATTACATTTTAGACCCTTTGTTCCATGTCTATTGCCTTGATTGCATGGCGTTTTTTATTGCCTTCCTCCAAATTCTGTATTTGCTTTTTTCCCCACAGGTATCAGCCGCACCTTCTCATCCCTGAGCATGCAGATGGCGAGAAAAATGCAGGCAAAAGCAAAAGAGGCAACCAAGCAGTTCCAGAAGGTGTTTCCTGCATCCAGACACAGCAGCAATTTCCAGGAGCAGTCACTTCCCAGTCTACGGTTTTAAGGATGCTGTGGTGGTGCCAGAAGATAAGAGCCTTGGTGTTGTGCTGGAAGCACCACGTGGAGAAGAAAAGGTGGTGTTCCTATGTGCAGGGCACCTTGTGGCAGCAGCAGTGGAGGAGCGGGAAGAGGAAGATGTGGAGGCCTGAGCTATTCCTGCAAGAGTCTCCATGCTTGCCAGAGGCTGAGTGAGAGGTGGCCGAGTGCCAAGGGAGGAATCCCTTTGGACTGGCGTCCCTGCTCCCTCAGAGGCACGGGTAGGAGACCAAGAGCCTCCTTGATGCCTGAGGATGCAGCTGGGCAGGAGAAGGCTGGAAGCAAAGCTGTGAGTTCATCCAGCCCACTGCAGCAGCAAGGCAATGGCAGAAGAATCTGTGCCAGAGCCAATCTCCTGGAGCTGCCAATTGCCAGTGGGCGGCTCTAAGGAAACTTGCGGTTTGTGCCGTGGCAGAAGAGCCTTGGTGTGGTGCTGGACAAGATGCTCAGTGTGGTGCTGGACAAGATCCTGGAGCTGCAAAGACAGAAGCATTGCCATGTGCAGCTGAGTGTGTGGCGCAGGCAGTGCAGGAGCAGCAGGAGGAAGATGTCCAGCCTTGGGTTTCTCCTGGCAAGAGGCTGCATTGGTGCCAGAGGCTGGATGAGAGCAGTGGGACTGGAGAGGGAGGATGCTCTCTGGAGAGGAGTGCCTGCCTGCAGCCAGAGATCCGTGGGCATCTGTAAGGTAGGAATGATTGCCAGTGTCCAGTCGTAATAGGAGTGGCAGCTTCTTTGAGAAATGTACCTAGCTTTTATAATAATTTTCCTCCGTGGTTCCAAGAATTTGAGCCTGGATAGCCAAGAGTATAGCTGTTGAGCTGTCTGCAAACTAATAATGTCCATGATCAATTCCCCAGTAGCAACATCAAGATTTTTTCCTAAGACAATGCCTTTTAGAGCATTTTCTTCTTCAAGGCCCTTCCTTGGACTACCTATTACATTTTAGACACTTTGTTCCATGTCTGTTGCCTTGACTGCATGGCGTTCTTTATTGCCTTCCTCCAAATTCTGTATTTGCTTTTTTCCCCACAGGTATCAGCAGCACCTTCTCATCCCTGAGCATGCAGATGGCGAGAAAAATGCAGGCAAAAGCAAAAGAGGCAACCAAGCAGTTCCAGAAGGTGTTTCCTGCATCCAGACCCAGCAGCAATTTCCAGGAGCAGTCACTTCCCAGTCTACGGTTTTCAGGATGCTGTGGTGGTGCCAGAGGTGAAGAGCCTTGGTGTTGTGCTGGAAGCACCACCTGGAGAAGAAAAGGTGGTGTTCCTATGTGCAGGGCACCTTGTGGCAGCAGCAGTGGAGGAGCAGGAAGAGGAAGATGTGTAGCCCTGAGCTATTCCTGCAAGCGTCTCCGTCCTTTGCCAGAGGCTGAGTGAGAGGTGTCCGAGTGCCGAGGGAGGAATCCCTTTGGACTGGCGTCCCTGCTCCCTCAGAGGCACGGGTAGGAGACCAAGAGCCTCCTTGATCCCTGAGGATGCAGCTGGGCAGGAGAAGGCTGGAAGCAAAGCTGTGAGTCCATCCAGCCCACTGCAGCAGCAAGGCAATGGCAGAAGAATCTGTGCCAGAGCCAATCTCCTGGAGCTGCCAATTGCCAGTGGGCGGCTCTAAGGAAACTTGCAGTTTGTGCCATGGCAGAAGAGCCTTGGTGTGGTGCTGGACAAGATCCTGGAGCTGCAAAGACAGAAGCATTGCCATGTGCAGCTGAGTGTGTGGCGCAGGCAGTGCAGGAGCAGCAGGAGGAAGATGTCCAGCCTTGGGTTTCTCCTGGCAAGAGGCTGCATTGGTGCCAGAGGCTGGATGAGAGCAGTGGGACTGGAGAGGGAGGATGCTCTCTGGAGAGGAGTGCCTGCCTGCAGCCAGAGATCCGTGGGTATCTGTAAGGTAGGAATGATTGCCAGTGTCCAGTCGTAATAGGAGTGGCAGCTTCTTTGAGAAATGTACCTAGCTTTTATAATAATTTTCCTCCGTGGTTCCAAGAATTTGAGCCTGGATAGCCAAGAGTAGAGCTGTTGAGCTGTCTGCAAACTAATAATGTCCATGATCAATTCCCCAGTAGCAACATCAAGATTTTTTCCTAAGACAATGCCTTTTAGAGCATTTTCTACTTCAAAGGCCTTCCTTGTACTACGTATTACATTCTAGACACTTTGTTCCATGTCTATTGCCTTGATTGCATGGCGTTCTTTATTGCCTTCCTCCAAATTCCCTATTTGCTTTTTTCCCCACAGGTATCAGCAGCACCTTCTCATCCCTGAGCATGCAGATGGTGAGAAAAATGCAGGCAAAAGCAAAAGAGGCAACCAAGCAGTTACAGAAGGTGTTTCCTGCATCCAGACACAGCAGCAATTTCCAGGAGCAGTCACTTCCCAGTCTACGGTTTTAAGGATGCTGTGGTGGTGCCAGAGGAGAAGAGCCTTGGTGTTGTGCTGGAAGCACCACCTGGAGAAGAAAAGGTGGTGTTCCTATGTGCAGGGCACCTTGTGGCAGCAGCAGTGGAGGAGCAGGAAGAGGAAGATGTGTAGCCCTGAGCTATTCCTGCAAGAGTCTCCATGCTTGCCAGAGGCTGAGTGAGAGGTGTCCGAGTGCCGAGGGAGGAATCCCTTTGGACTGGTGTCCCTGCTCCCTCAGAGGCACGGGTAGGAGACCAAGAGCCTCCTTGATGCCTGAGGATGCAGCTGGGCAGGAGAAGGCTGGAAGCAAAGCTGTGAGTCCATCCAGCCCCCTGCAGCAGCAAGGCAATGGCAGAAGAATCTGTGCCAGAGCCAATCTCCTGGAGCTGCCAATTGCCAGTGGGCGGCTCTAAGGAAACTTGCAGTTTGTGCCGTGGCAGAAGAGCCTTGGTGTGGTGCTGGACAAGATGCTCAGGGTGGTGCTGGACAAGATCCTGGAGCTGCAAAGACAGAAGCATTGCCATGTGCAGCTGAGTGTGTGGAGCAGGCAGTGCAGGAGCAGCAGGAGGAAGATGTCCAGCCTTGGGTTTCTCCTGGCAAGAGGCTGCATTGGTGCCAGAGGCTGGATGAGAGCAGTGGGACTGGAGAGGGAGGATGCTCTCTGGAGAGGAGTGCCTGCTTGCAGCCTGAGATCCGTGGGCATCTGTAAGGTAGGAATGATTGCCAGTGTCCAGTCGTAATAGGAGTGGTAGCCACTTTCAGAAATGTACCTAGCTTTTATAATAATTTTCCTCTGTGGTTCCAAGAATTTGAGCCTGGATAGCCAAGAGTATAGCTGTTGAGCTGTCTGCAAACCAATAATGTCCATGATCAATTCCCCAGTAGCAACATCAAGATTTTTTCCTAAGACAAGTCCTTTTAGAGCATTTTCTTCTTCAAAGGCCCTTCCTTGTACTACGTATTACATTTTAGACACTTTGTTCCATGTCTATTGCCTTGATTGCATGGCGTTCTTTATTGCCTTCCTCCAAGTTCCATATTTGCTTTTTTCCCCACAGGTATCAGCAGCACCTTCTCATCCATGAGCATGCAGATGGCCAGAAAAATGCAGGCACAATCAAAAGAGGCAACCAAGCAGTTCCAGAAGGTGTTTCCTGCATCCAGACACAGCAGCAATTTCCAGGAGCAGTCACTTCCCAGTCTACGGTTTTAAGGATGCTGTGGTGGTGCCAGAGGTGAAGAGCCTTGGTGTTGTGCTGGAAGCTCCACCTGGAGAAGAAAAGGTGGTGTTCCTATGTGCAGGGCACCTTGTGGCAGCAGCAGTGGAGGAGCAGGAAGAGGAAGATGTGTAGCCCTGAGCTATTCCTGCAAGCGTCTCCGTCCTTTGCCAGAGGCTGAGTGAGAGGTGGCCGAGTGCCGAGGGAGGAATCCCTTTGGACTGGCGTCCCTGCTCCCTCAGAGGCACGGGTAGGAGACCAAGAGCCTCCTTGATCCCTGAGGATGCAGCTGGGCAGGAGAAGGCTGGAAGCAAAGCTGTGAGTCCATCCAGCCCACTGCAGCAGCAAGGCAATGGCAGAAGAATCTGTGCCAGAGCCAATCTCCTGGAGCTGCCAATTGCCAGTGGGCGACTCTAAGGAAACTTGCGGTTTGTGCCGTGGCAGAAGAGCCTTGGTGTGGTGCTGGACAAGATGCTCAGTGTGGTGCTGGAGAAGATCCTGGAGCTGCAAAGACAGAAGCATTGCCATGTGCAGCTGAGTGTGTGGAGCAGGCAGTGCAGGAGCAGCAGGAGGAAGATGTCCAGCCTTGGGTTTCTCCTGGCAAGAGGCTGCATTGGTGCCAGAGGCTGGATGAGAGCAGTGGGACTGGAGAGGGAGGATGCTCTCTGGAGAGGAGTGCCTGCCTGCAGCCTGAGATCCGTGGGCATCTGTAAGGTAGGAATGATTGCCAGTGTCCAGTCGTAATAGGAGTGGCAGCCTCTTTGAGAAATGTACCTAGCTTTTATAATAATTTTCTTCTGTGGTTCCAAGAATTTGAGCCTGGATAGCCAAGAGTATAGCTGTTGAGCTGTCTGCAAACCAATAATGTCCATGATCAATTCCCCAGTAGCAACATCAAGATTTTTTCCTAAGACAATGCCTTTTAGAGCATTTTCTTCTTCAAAGGCCTTCCTTGTACTACCTATTACATTTAAGACACTTTGTTCCATGTCTATTGCCTTGATTGCATGGCGTTCTTTATTCCCTTCCTCCAAATTCTGTATTTGCTTTTTTCCCCACAGGTATCAGCAGCACCTTCTCATCCCTGAGCATGCAGATGGCGAGAAAAATGCAGGCAAAAGCAAAAGAGGCAACCAAGCAGTTCCGGAAGGTGTTTCCTGCATCCAGACACAGCAGCAATTTCCAGGAGCAGTCACTTCCCAGTCTACGGTTTTAAGGATGCTGTGGTGGTGCCAGAGGTGAAGAGCCTTGGTGTTGTGCTGGAAGCACCACGTGGAGAAGAAAAGGTGGTGTTCCTATGTGCAGGGCACCGTGTGGCAGCAGCAGTGGAGGAGCAGGAAGATGTGTAGCCCTGAGCTATTCCTGCAAGAGTCTCCATGCTTGCCAGAGGCTGAGTGAGAGGTGGCCGAGTGCCGAGGGAGGAATCCCTTTGGACTGGCGTCCCTGCTCCCTCAGAGGCACGGGTAGGAGACCAAGAGCCTCCTTGATCCCTGAGGATGCAGCTGGGCAGGAGAAGGCTGGAAGCAAAGCTGTGAGTCCAGGCCATAGCAGCAGCAAGGCAATGGCAGAAGAACCTGTGCCAGAGCCAATCTCCTGGAGCTGCCAATTGCCAGTGGGCGGCTCTAAGGAAACTTGCAGTTTGTGCCGTGGCAGAAGAGCCTTGGTGTGGTGCTGGACAAGATGCTCAGTGTGGTGCTGGAGAAGATCCTGGAGCTGCAAAGACAGAAGCATTGCCATGTGCAGCTGAGTGTGTGGAGCAGGCAGTGCAGGAGCAGCAGGAGGAAGATGTCCAGCCTTGGGTTTCTCCTGGCAAGAGGCTGCATTGGTGCCAGAGGCTGGATGAGAGCAGTGGGACTGGAGAGGGAGGATGCTCTCTGGAGAGGAGTGCCTGCTTGCAGCCTGAGATCCGTGGGCATCTGTAAGGTAGGAATGATTGCCAGTGTCCAGTCGTAATAGGAGTGGTAGCCACTTTCAGAAATGTACCTAGCTTTTATAATAATTTTCCTCTGTGGTTCCAAGAATTTGAGCCTGGATAGCCAAGAGTAGAGCTGTTGAGCTGTCTGCAAACCAATAATGTCCATGATCAATTCCCCAGTAGCAACATCAAGATTTTTTCCTAAGACAAGTCCTTTTAGAGCATTTTCTACTTCAAAGGCCTTCCTTGTACTACGTATTACATTTTAGACCCTTTGTGCCATGTCTATTGCCTTGATTGCATGGCGTTCTTTATTGCCTTCCTCCAAATTCTGTATTTGCTTTTTTCCCCACAGGTATCAGCAGCACCTTCTCATCCATGAGCATGCAGATGGCCAGAAAAATGCAGGCAAAAGCAAAAGAGGCAACCAAGCAGTTCCAGAAGGTGTTTCCTGCATCCAGACACAGCAGCAATTTCCAGGAGCAGTCACTTCCCAGTCTACGGTTTTAAGGATGCTGTGGTGGTGCCAGAGGTGAAGAGCCTTGGTGTTGTGCTGGAAGCACCACGTGGAGAAGAAAAGGTGGTGTTCCTATGTGCAGGGCACCTTGTGGCAGCAGCAGTGGAGGAGCAGGAAGAGGAAGATGTGGAGGCCTGAGCTATTCCTGCAAGAGTCTCCATGCTTGCCAGAGGCTGAGTGAGAGGTGGCCGAGTGCCGAGGGAGGAATCCCTTTGGACTGGCGTCCCTGCTCCCTCAGAGGCACGGGTAGGAGACCAAGAGCCTCCTTGACGCCTGAGGATGCAGCTGGGCAGGAGAAGGCTGGAAGCAAAGCTGTGAGTCCAGGCCATAGCAGCAGCAAGGCAATGGCAGAAGAATCTGTGCCAGAGCCAATCTCCTGGAGCTGCCAATTGCCAGTGGGCGACTCTAAGGAAACTTGCGGTTTGTGCCGTGGCAGAAGAGCCTTGGTGTGGTGCTGGACAAGATGCTCAGTGTGGTGCTGGAGAAGATCCTGGAGCTGCAAAGACAGAAGCATTGCCATGTGCAGCTGAGTGTGTGGAGCAGGCAGTGCAGGAGCAGCAGGAGGAAGATGTCCAGCCTTGGGTTTCTCCTGGCAAGAGGCTGCATTGGTGCCAGAGGCTGGATGAGAGCAGTGGGACTGGAGAGGGAGGATGCTCTCTGGAGAGGAGTGCCTGCCTGCAGCCTGAGATCCATGGGCATCTGTAAGGTAGGAATGATTGCCAGTGTCCAGTCGTAATAGGAGTGGCAGCCTCTTTGAGAAATGTACCTAGCTTTTATAATAATTTTCCTCTGTGGTTCCAAGAATTTGAGCCTGGATAGCCAAGAGTAGAGCTGTTGAGCTGTCTGCAAACCAATAATGTCCATGATCAATTCCCCAGTAGCAACATCAAGATTTTTTCCTAAGACAATGCCTTTTAGAGCATTTTCTTCTTCAAAGGCCCTTCCTTGTACTACCTATTACATTTTAGACCCTTTGTGCCATGTCTATTGCCTTGATTGCATGGGGTTCTTTTTTCCCTTTCTCCAAATTCTGTATTTGCTTTTTTCCCCACAGGTATCAGCAGCACCTTCTCATCCCTGAGCATGCAGATGGCGAGAAAAATGCAGGCAAAAGCAAAAGAGGCAACCAAGCAGTTCCAGAAGGTGTTTCCTGCATCCAGACACAGCAGCAATTTCCAGGAGCAGTCACTACCCAGTCTACGGTTTTAAGGATGCTGTGGTGGTGCCAGAGGTGAAGAGCCTTGGTGTTGTGCTGGAAGCACCACGTGGAGAAGAAAAGGTGGTGTTCCTATGTGCAGGGCACCTTGTGGCAGCAGCAGTGGAGGAGCAGGAAGATGTGAAGGTCTGAGCTATTCCTGCAAGAGTCTCCATGCTTGCCAGAGGCTGAGTGAGAGGTGGCCGAGTGCCGAGGGAGGAATCCCTTTGGACTGGCGTCCCTGCTCCCTCAGAGGCACGGGTAGGAGACCAAGAGCCTCCTTGATGCCTGAGGATGCAGCTGGGCAGGAGAAGGCTGGAAGCAAAGCTGTGAGTCCAGGCCATAGCAGCAGCAAGGCAATGGCAGAAGAATCTGTGCCAGAGCCAATCTCCTGGAGCTGCCAATTGCCAGTGGGCGGCTCTAAGGAAACTTGCAGTTTGTGCCATGGCAGAAGAGCCTTGGTGTGGTGCTGGACAAGATGCTCAGGGTGGTGCTGGAGAAGATCCTGGAGCTGCAAAGACAGAAGCATTGCCATGTGCAGCTGAGTGTGTGGAGCAGGCAGTGCAGGAGCAGCAGGAGGAAGATGTCCAGCCTTGGGTTTCTCCTGGCAAGAGGCTGCATTGGTGCCAGAGGCTGGATGAGAGCAGTGGGACTGGAGAGGGAGGATGCTCTCTGGAGAGGAGTGCCTGCCTGCAGCCAGAGATCCGTGGGCATCTGTAAGGTAGGAATGATTGCCAGTGTCCAGTCGTAATAGGAGTGGCAGCCTCTTTGAGAAATGTACCTAGCTTTTATAATAATTTTCCTCTGTGGTTCCAAGAATTTGAGCCTGGATAGCCAAGAGTAGATCTGTTGAGCTGTCTGCAAACCAATAATGTCCATGATCAATTCCCCAGTAGCAACATCAAGATTTTTTCCTAAGACAAGTCCTTTTAGAGCATTTTCTTCTTCCAAGGCCCTTCTTTGTTTTACCTATTACATTTTAGACACTTTGTTCCATGTCTATTGCCTTGATTGAGTGGCGTTCTTTTTTTTCCTTTTTTAAATTCTCTGTTTGTTTTTCTTTCACCACAGGTATCAACAGTTCTGCTCATCCTTTACTGTTGCCCTGAATTTTCTTGCCTGTGAATTTTTGTACCTTTCTAGCAGGTTTCTCATGCTATTTCATTTGGATAATATTGTATTCTTAGAAGTAATCTTTATGCTTACATGTTTCTTGTGTAGGAGGAGGAATGTGAGTGTTGGTCAAGTCCACCAATGATATTCGTAAGGTGGTGACCCTTTTGTCCAATCTTTGGCCTTCTGTACAAAATGGATAAGTATAAGGATCCATATGTTGCCATGTCTGAGACACAAATGACATGCAGGCAGCAGCCGGTCAAGCAGCACAGATTCTAATTTAATGTCTGACTCCATCCTTATATACATTTTGTACAGAAGGCCAAAGATTGGCCAAAAGCCTCACCACCTTATGAATATCATTTCTGGACTTGACCATCAATCACATTCCTCCTCCCAAAGAAGAAATATGTAAACATATAGATAAGTTGTAAGAATACAATATTGTTTATGTGAAACATAGTAAGAAAGCTGCTACAAAGGTACAAAAATTCACAGGAAAGAAAATTCAGGGCGACACTTGAGCATGCAGATGGCCAGGAAATTGCAGGAAAAAGCAAAATAGGTGACCAAGCAGTTCCAGAAGAAGTTTCCTGCATCCAGACACAGCAGCAATTTCCAGGAGCCATCACTTCCTGGTTTACAGCTTTAAGGATGCTGTGGTGGTGCCAGAGGAGAAGAGCCTTGGTGTTGTGCTGGAAAGGGGCTCGTGGAGAAGAAAAGGTGGTGTTCCTATGTGCAGGGCACCTTGTGGCAGCAGCAGTGGAGGAGCAGGAAGAGGAAGATGTGGAGGCCTGAGCTATTCCTGCAAGAGTCTCCATGCTTGGCAGAGGCTGAGTGAGAGGTGTCCGAGTGCCGAGGGAGGAATCCCTTTGGACTGGCGTCCCTGCTCCCTCAGAGGCACGGGTAGGAGACCAAGAGCCTCCTTGATCCCTGAGGATGCAGCTGGGTGGGAATTTCCAAGAATTGAAAAAGGAGTTCAGCCGTTTCCAAGAATGTCTTCCCAGGATTAAGTGTTCCGGCAGGAAGCTTTTTCAAGCTGGGAATTTTCTTTGTTTTGACTTGTTTTTAGACTATTGATCTTGTGATTCTTCATTTGGGAACCCCCAATTGCTTTGCAGTGTAAAAGAGTCACATGAAAACAATGGGATTTCTCCATCTGCAGGATGTTCCTCCAAGGTGTCCTCTTACTCCAAGGAATCTGTTTGTAGGTCAAGATATGATCATCTTTAGAGCAGCAATGTTAAATAAATTAGAATTTTCTCAGAGAACTCTCCGTGCATTGCTCGTGTTTTGGATTTGGCTGGGCTTCCTTTATTCCCAGAAACTGGCACAGTGATGGGATTCGATGCAGGTTGGGAATGCTGTGTACAACAGATAGAGATTTTGGCTTTTGCTAAGCAAGACTTGGCCCTCCCCATGGAGTCTGCAGGGTCATAGAAGCCACTCAATATCCCACGCTCTTCCATCATGGAGGTGACAAAGAGATTGGAGGGAGCATGTCAAGGACAGCCAAATGTACTGGACAGAGGGATTTTCTGGGTGCTGGGATCACCTGGATCTTGGACAAGCCATCTCCCGCCTCGTTTGGTGCTGCCTGAGCAGGGCTGTGACAATGGCAGGGACATCCTGCAGCAACTCTCCCCTGTCCCTCTGTGCTTGTGCTGTTAAACCTTTCTTGGTGTTATCCCTGCCTCTGTCTGAATCCTTGTACCTTCCCCCCAGCTTAGGAGCCCACCTGTCCACCACTAGCTGATCCTTAAAAAAAAAAAAAAAATTAATAATATCACCTGAAGTGCAGGCCTTCTCAGAAATTTTGGATGGATCACATTTATAAGACCTCCATAGGGAAAAAAATATACTTTTGCTCTGGAATTAGGCAAGTTCCACTGGAGCAGCACTGCTCTATAGCCTATCTGGATTTTTCATATGAGCCATCTTTCAGAACTTTATGAATAAAGAACAGTGGATTCTAATATTTAAGTGGCCTTCAGAATTACTTGAATGATGTCCACCCATTATTATTATACATTCCTTCTCTATATGGACACAGATGCTAATGCTTATATTAGCTGGTCTAATTTTTGCACTGCCATTTATCAGCAATTGAGCACTAAGTTGAATCTGGGAGCAGGTCCAAATTCAGCCAAGGCAGTTTGTTTTCCAAAGAAAATACTGTTGACAATAGAATTGGGCTTTACAGACTGGATCTTCTGAATGCACAGAGACATTCAAAAGCTGCTGCCTAAAATATGGAGTAAATACACAAACTGGCCTCTACATACCATCCTAACACAGTCCCTGTGTATTTATGTACATTAGACTGTACTTTTTCTGGTTCTTTTGAAAAAAGGCCCAAGGTGAGGGATTTCAGCAACTCACAAGGTTTAATGTTGCATGGCACAGTCTGATTTTTCTTTTTGCAGGTTTATATTGGCCAATATTTATTGAATTTTATTGAAGAGCTGTATTTTGTTTACATTCTGGCTGGGATTTTGAGATCCCTTCGCCAGACACCCACAACTACCTAAGTACTTCTAAAAGTACAGGTTGTGCAGAAAGAAGCAAGAGACAGCCTGTCAAAGCCACGTTGAAGGGAACAGAGTGTTACTGAAACTCTGACAGATCCAAAGGGCCCCATGATCCTGTAACTTTGGTGGCACTGAGGGGCTTTGCAGGATCTGCCCAGCCTTGGTAATTTTGCACAGGCTGTAGGAGAAAGACCTGGCAAGAGCTAGAGAGGTTTCTGGAGTCGCCAGGAGCAAGGGAAGAGAAGGAAGGACAAGGCTAAAGCTTTGCTGCACAAACCCAACTCACACAGAAAGGCAAAGAGCCCATCCAACCTAAAAATCTCTCAAGGAGCAAAATCACAGCAGAACAACAATAGGAAAAGAGCCTTAAAACCTTTCCTTGCTTCTTAAAATAGCTCTTCCCTGTGTGCCTGCTCCCCCTCGCTCTCCACCATTTATTGGCAGCTGTAGTAAGTAATTAGAAAGGGACTTTCATGTTAGGACAAACATGCAGAAAGGAAAACATTTCACATTTTTCTTTGCCAGTATGTACATTTCTGAGTAAATATTATTAAAGATACTTCCATGAGCGACACAACTTCTTCGCCTGGAAGCCAGATGACTTTTTCTGGTTTAATTCTGCAGCTGACAAGATGATGTCTGGTTACAGTGGAGTAATAAAGTAATTATTGCCTGATAAAGTTATAAGGCAAGGCTTCATTTTACAATTATCCATGAACAAAGTGAATGAAGTGATATTGTATACATCAGAAAAAAGAGCATTTGTCTAATGTCAATCACTACAACATATTGTGTGAAAGGGAAAACTGGCTTAGACTTTTTTAAAGACTTGTGCTTTTCATTTTTAAGTTTGTTTTAATTTTAATTTTAGAATTTGAAATTTAATTTTAATTTTTGAAAAAAAAAAAAAAAAACCTCAGCAAAAAAACTCCACCAAAACCAACCAAACAAAACCCCCAAAACTCAAGATCATTTTAAGAAGACTTTTAAAAGCAGCATATACAGCAAAAATCCTTTCCAGAAAAAAAAATATCTGGACCAAGGAATCAGGACCACTCCTGGTCAGAGTTGTGCCTAATCAGTGATCTTCTCAAAGAATTTCCTTTATTTTCATAACATTACAGCACATCCCAATATTCCACTTTAATTTACTGCTTGTTTTGTGATGGAAAATTGTCCTTCCACAAGGGCAGCACGAGCTTTAGTTTTATAAATATCCCTCTCCATGATCAAGATTTATGTTTATAAAAATATTTATACTTTCCTCTAGGAGAGGAAAAAGTATATTTTATAATTAGGCAGGAGCAACAAACAAGATGTGCCATTGCATTATTAGCATGTGTGAATTCAGAATAGGATGCCCTGTGAAACTTTGCTTGGGAAAAAAAATAAAGTCCTGGACTTGCACAGTAGGTGACTGTTACCTTGCCAGCTCTTGCCAGTTTTAAAATACCAAGACTTTACCATATTAGTTCACTATGGGTCAGAGTAATTTCCCAGCAGTGGGCACTCAAATATTAGTTAGGTCTCACTGAGCCCCTGACAGTGAAACCTCAGTGATCCCTGGGCCTTTTCCATGTGTTCTTCTCTTCCATGACAGCAAAGAGACATGGAAAGAAATAAAATTAAAATATAATTAAAAAGAAACAGCATTAGAGAGATTTTTTTTTTTTTATGTATCTGTACAAATATATCTGTGCATGTGTTTATCCTCAACAACAGGCTTACCTTCTTTACTGGCTTTCACAGTTACCAAATATGCAAATTCATTAACCCAGAGAGATTAAAATATATTCCAAAAACATGTCTTTATGGCTGAATTAAAATTTATAGCCTTTAAAACAGCCCCTAGGATTAGAAAAACTGTTCAACCTAATTACCTTCTAGTCCTGCACACCAGAGTTACATTCTAGCACATAAGATAAAAGCAGGTGCTTTGCATTAAAATTCCTGGACACCACCTCTTACACAATAATTACACTGAGGTTTAGTCTTTGGATGCTGCTACTTTGAATAAGCAAACTGAAGTTTATTTAAGTGCTAGTTTAACTGAGTGAGGTCCAGAACATGGTCTGGGACCTGCATAAGAGTAGGTTCTGGTTAGCCAGGGAGTACAATTTGCAGTATGTGGCAACATGTGTTATTATTTCTGTTCAAAAGGCTTTTTGTTTGTCCATTAAGCCTCAATAGTGTTGTACTTTTGAACAAAATAAAACAAATTTACTGTATTTTCTGACATTGGGGAAATGCTTGTAAAGTCTTCTTCTTACTGAAGTGTCAATAATTAATAAATATCTTTTTCAGTTTGCTCATTTCTATTAACAGGGCACAGCCATTATAGCAATTAGTGCATACCAAAGCAGGCATGATGAAGCCACCACCCTTTAAGAGTGAATTTATGACCAGCTGATGTGGTTTTGAGTATGTGATGCTCCCAAAAGGGTTAGTCCTGCCCTCCCTCTGCTCACAAATACTGAGAGAAGAGTATTTATTGTTGGCATCTCTTTCCTCATCTGTGGACAAGTGTGATGTGCTGGGAGTGGCCTGTAAATCCCCAAGGCAGCTCAGAATGCCAGGGGCTGTGACAGAAACAGCCACTGTGGGGTCAGCAGAGGATGAAACTCCCACCAGCACCCGCCGGATCCCTCATGGATAATAATGCCAGCTGTAAATCCAGTGGGTGCTGAGTGAACTGGGTGTGGGTGGGTGATGATCCCTGAACCCCAGAGGGATTTTTGCTTCGGCTGTGCCCACTGTCCTTTGTCATGTGTAACCACATGAGCCTCCCTGCATGGATACCCCGTGGCAGGGCTCTGCTGGACAGAAGACCACTGCTGGTGGGTCTTGCCCTGGGTGCTCAGCCTCATCTACAAGGTCATGAACAGCAGTGTGGAATGGTTTCAGGCCCAGTCAGCCCATCTGGATCTCTTAGAGGGTTTAAATAAGTCCTGTAAGTCACCCATCACCTCCAGGCCACACTGCTGGGTGAAGAGAATGTTGTGTATTCAATATTCAGCTTTCTTCTGCAGGCTGGCTCAGCTTGGCAGTCCAGGGGCACAGAGGATACATCTTACCCTCAAACCTTCCAAATAAACAGGAGCAAAGGCTCTGTGCTTGCAGGCAACCTGTCAGGCTCTCACAGGTGCAAACAGCTTCAATGTTCAAGGCTGGGCTTAATTTGTCAGGGGGCTGGTCAGGTTAAGTTTTGTGATCTGGGTTGGTTTTCCCACTAACTTTTATTAGCTGTGTGTACCTGAAGTCACACCCACTATGCACAGACACAAGTTTCTTTTATAGCTGTGTTTGTCTCTGCTTGTATTTCAGCACTTTTCCTGGTGACAGTTTTATTCTGAGGAAAACCTCTCTCCTGAAGAGCTGCCACAGGAGGGCTCCCGTGTTTAAGGTTTACAGATACGAGCACACTGGCAGAGCATGCAAAGGGCTTTATTTCCCTTCACTCCTCCCTTCACCACTAGGGAGGTCTGGCTCACACATCTCAGGGAACAAACAGTTGTGCTTCGAGCCACTCACAGTGGCTGCTGTGACCCGGCTGTGTTACACTGAAGCTCACTCTCCATGTCTGTGCCATTATGTATCACTGTTCTCCTGGCCTTCGTAATTTCCTAATATTTCCAAACTTAAAATCCTGGTGTGGTGGTAAGTTGGATGATATCCTTAAAGAGCCACATGATGGAGGCCTGTAAAATGAATTTGCCTAAATCACTTTCACTGACCAAAGTAATTTCTCTGCTCCACCTTAACCAAATGCTTTATCTTCCTGGTGTTCTTATCAGATAGGACTAATCCTGCTGGATGACTCCAAAACAGCAGCTGAATGAATCAGGAAGGAGTTCCAGGAATGCCACAGCCCACTGGTTTGTTCAGTTTGGGGTAAAAGAGCTCAGCTATGACAAAGGCTCTGGCCCAGGATCCTCACATAAAGGTTTAGCTCCTTAGACTGGTTTAATGAAAACAATTTCCTTTCCAAAGATGCAAACACAAATGCCTTCTTTGGAAAAGGCTAGAAGATAAAGAGCAGAAAAAAATAGATGTAAAAATGTGAACTTTGACCTTTTTTTCCACCTTCTTTTTCTGTATGAAAATCTCTAGCACGTCTTAAAACTTGTAACACAAGATCTTTCCGTTTCTTTTTCACTAAGTCAGTTTTTCTCTAGACTCAGCAAAACAAGCTCTATTTATTAATGTGAGCTTGTCCCAAGATATGGTTTTGCCAAGTCCTTGAGCATTAGAAATCCCCTAAAAATCCTTTCCTTCTCATCCATCCTCCTAGCCTTCCTCTCCCACAACACACACAAGGCACTTCCTTAAGGTTTGCTCTGAGATCAGAGTTTCCTCAGGATGTTCAGCCTCAAAGCTTAAGAAACACTGCAGCACATTAGTCACCTCCCTCACCACAGTTCCCAAACACCAGCAAGCCAGACTTCAAGCTGATGCAATTCATCAGCATTACCCTGTCAAATTTCACTGAGGATCTGATCCACAGCCACTTGCTGGCCTTGTTTTGTGGGTAACCAGAGAGGCACCGTGTGCAAAACAAAAATGGGAGAAACTAATCCTGTAAGCTTAGGGTCATCTGAAGATTAAATTTTTGCTAGGAGTCAGATACTGATAAAAAGAAGGGGATATGAGTGTATGCCTGTTATTGAGATTTGTAGAAATGTGTTGATAATCCTGTAGGAATATCTCTTTGCCTTTTGTGTCCCACACTTCTAGAAATAATAAAAGCATGCACAAGAAATGTCAACAGAGAGAGTACATACCACATGATATTTACTTAATCGTGTGAGAACTCTGCAGTGAATATAATTCAACCAAGGTGAATTCATTTTTTTTATTTCCCCTTGTGTCTTCTCTAGATTTCCATGTTTTCAATGCCATTTTCAATGTCCATGCAAGAGGACAGTTTGTGCAGCAGAGCTGTGGTGTCTATCCTGACGTGGGGCAGCTCCTGCCCCTCACAGCACAGGCCACAGGGAAGGGACTGTACGTGTTGCTGACGCAGTGGTGACACTTCCATTCCTCTGAGTAACAACACAGTGGCATTCCCAGCACATTCCAAAAGATAACTCCAGTGCTGTGGTAAAGTCCTATCTAACTCCATTGCCACCTAACTCAGTACAAGCAAAGGGTGAAATCGGGAGAGATGCATCAGAGTAAATATACAGGGAATCACGTCCTTAAAAAATTCCTATCAGCTTCCTTGTCAAAGCCCAGCTGTGTTTTCTGCTCGTGTTTTTCTCGCTGGATGTGCAAGTTAATGTATTCCTAAATAATTTTCCAGAGAAGTTTTGTTTTGTTTTCCAGTTTCACAGAATGGTCGAGTGGATTTTCCTCAGACTTTCTCCCAGAAGCCATTGGCTGAGGCACAGTGATGGAAAATTTCAGCCTAGAAAGTAGAACCTTTCAGAAAAACTCAGGAGCAAGGGAAAACACTGGACTTGGAACAAAAACTGTTTTGAAGCCTTAACTACAATGCTACGTCAACACCCATGTGGGTGCTACGGTACAGACATAGCATTGATTTACACACGCAAGTTTTGAAGCTGAGGCAATCGGTGTTAGTTATTTTATGGACCAGTAACACCAGAAAAACAGAAGATGCACACAGCTGGGCTGTGCTTCTGGCCTGGTTTGACTCACCAGACTTTCTCAGGAAATGTTTGAGCGTGTTTCATTCAGTAGGTACAGCAGGCAAGCCTGGACAGAGCTCCCCTCTCCTGTTTGATGTGGTTCCTGGGGCTTGCACATCCTTTGTATCACACAGGCTCGTGGGTGCTCGGGGCAAAATGAAATTGGCTGATGATTAAATGGCAAGCAGATACGGTGGCACCTTCCAAAAACCCTCTGATACTCTTAGAACATACAAATCAGAGCCTGGGTGACAAACTCATCTCTCAGTTCCCTCCCCGAAACCACATGATGGTGCAGAGGATGAGAAGGGGCAAATCTAAGGCAAGAAACTTGGTAAGCACTCACAGAATTTAATCCTCTGCAGGGACACCATCATTCATCTTCTGTATGACAATCAGGAGAGAACTTGCTTGTGGGGACAGGCAGCAAAATCATTTTGAATTATCCTGGATATGTGATGCAGCCTTCCCATTTTGCTTTTCACCCTCTGTGGAAAACTTCTGCTTGTAGGTAAGAGAGGGTTTGCTAACACAGCCTTAGCCATTGGATTGCAGCTCACACTGCTTCATATGGAAAAACTCTGAAGCCTAATTGTGCAAGAGCAAGTGCTCACAGAAGAGCAATTACTGTGTCCTTCCATGCTGTGGAACAATCAATGCTCTCTTATTCTACCACCAGCAGCTCAGGAGAAACCCGTTTGCTGCTGATGCAGTTTGAAGCAGGAAAAATAGTTAACTTAACCAGAAGTAATCTAAACAAAGTGGCCTATGGCCTCAGTGGCCAGAGCTCCTGTGTTAATTTACAGCTTGGACCAGCAGTTGCCAAGATGCTTTTTAGTCTTCAGGTTGGTGAAGCGGTTTTGGGTTCTGTGCAGAAGGTGGTTATTTTTTTGTAAGCTTTGATCTGCAATGAAAAAAAATAAAAATTCATTTTACATTTAAAAAGGTAGAATATCTAGCCATTCCTTTGAGAGTAGGAGAGGGATTGATTCTTGCATAAACTTAGCATAAATACCCAGAGAAGAGAAAATGTATGTTCCCTACCCTAAATGCTTGTGGTTGTTTTGTCATTCTTGTTTCCTATAGAGGGTGCCCTTGTTTCAAAAATTCCCCAGTCTGGGGTTTCTTCTGTCAAAGGGTTGCCTTTAAAGCAGGTCTTCAAGTTAGGTGGTCCAGTCCAGTTAGTAAATGCTAAGCAAGGTAGAAGACAGCATGATTAAACAAGATAACATTACTTATTTTCCCTGCTGTACAAGTAAAGAGCACTGCAGACATTAAAGATCAGGAGGCAGCAGCTGCTCTCCTTGGAGTCTCTCGTTACACAGACCCTGCACAGAGCCTCACCAACAGGCTAAAACCACTTTTCATAGTTTTGTTCTTTCTTTTCTTTGAAAGAGAAGAAGCCAAAGGGCTGTTTACATTTGCATTTTCAAGTCCATTTATACAAAAACCTTCTGCTTTGTACTGAATATTGGAAAGAAGCAGCACCTAAAATTTATAAGACTTTCCAACAAGGTGCATTTTAAACAAACCAAATACAGTACGATCAAGCACTGCATAGGTTTTTCTGCTGTCACCTTGGCAGCAATGACTCAGTACTGGAAGAGGAGATGCTTGATCTCTGCAGCTGTCCAGCCCAATGACCTGCACATGGTATCCTCCCTCCTGCAGAGCCTTCCAGCTAAAAGGCAGCAGGATATTACTTGAGGGAGATGCTGGCACAAATAGCACAATGCAGCCACTTTCCATTCCTCTCTTCCCTTCTGTTCTTCCCTTCACTGTGTCTGTAGATAGTGAAAATTGCCATCAACTGTGTCCTTCTCCTTCTTCACCAGCATCTGGTGTCATGAAGCCTGTATCCCACCTCAATCCTGACAATCCATATGGATGCATTTTTTTAAAGTGCTCAAGCTTGAATATTTTTAAAAGGAGATAGTGACAATGGCGTGGGGTTCCTGGAAGTACAGTGTGGGCTAAGCACTGTCAATATTTGAGATTCTTACAGCTAAACGTGTCTGCATCTGCCTTAGAGAAGAGGCAGTTGACCCTTCAAGCATTGTGGAAACCCACCCCACCCCCAAGATTCAGCTGCAGGCTGAGGAGAAACCAAACTCTCCCACCGCTTCAGTTTCAGGCTGCTGCATTTGCAAGCGACACTCCTGGCTATGATTTCTACCAGTGTTCAGCAGCAGCTGTGCCCCCAGCTGGGAGCTTTCACTTTCTATTTTTAAAATCAGTGAAATCAGGAGCATATGTGGCCTATAATTTACCATGTATTTTTAATAATAAAATCCACTCAGCAGCGTATTGGTCTGTAATTCTATGCAGGAGATGCTTTGCTCCCTAGGAGATCCTTTATCAGGGTTTAATATACCTGCTTCTACTGGGGGACTGATGTCCTCTGCAATCTGCCATCATCAAAGTGTACAGTACATCACACAAAAGCCTAAATCATACAGAGTTTGTTGCCCGGGACCAGGCTCAGAAGTAAGTAAGTGAAAATAGCTTCTCACTTTGGTGCAAAATTGGAAACAGTGCTTGAGAGCCAGTTACACCCCAAGTATTCTCTCATTCCTGGATTGTGACAACAGTTAGTGAATACAATGTATTTTGATTCAGATTTGTGAATTTAAGTGGTATGTTCATTTAAGTGCACATGTATTTTAAGCATTGTTATATTTTCAGGTGGCAACTATTTCTAGCTAGAAGATAAAATGCAACAGGAGAAGGAGGAAGAAAAAAATGTAAATAATATTTGGGTGAGGTTGAAAAGAAAACTGAGATGAATGGCAAAGAAACACTGTAGGGGATATAATTTTTCATTGTCATAAACCAGAAGACAAGTCTTTAGGACTTACAGAGTGAATTCATAATGTTTTGGTTTTTTTCTCCTTGCCCCTTAGAATTAAGACTATTTTTTTTTTCAGAGAGGTGTAAACCACATGTGCTACAGCCTAATCTGGGTGTTCATCAAAACCAGGCCTGCTTCTGACTTAGTCTGCTCTAATGTTTACATTGAAAGATTTTGGAATATTTTTTTGTTGAAGTCAGTAGAGTTACATGTGTAGCCTGTAAGAAAAGCTAGAATGGCAAATCACACAGGTCTTGAAACAAATGCAGCATGTTTCAATCATCTCTACACAGGGAGGTAAACAACTAATTATATAGAAACACTTCTGGTGTTCCCATATGTGTAAAGGTTCTATTTTTTGCCAAGGGAACATTTTATGTTAATCCTATGTGAGTTTAAAAGGCTACCCAGATTTTTCTACACTCTGTCCCAGAGGTGCTTAGAAGACTTGAGTAGGCTTATGAGGATCTGTTTATGAATGATCTCTGACATTCAAAGAGTGCTTGTTTCTCATTTGCTTTGTCTTATTTTGATCTGCTGTAACCAGTTAAGCCTTTAAGGCTTCCCTTGGGGACCATCCATTCTCCTCTGAAGTGCCAATGCAGAGGATACATGTCCCTGAGGTGTCTCTGACTTGCAAAGGCACCAGATCTTGCAAAGGCTTCTCACACATTCTCTGTATATTTGCTGTCAGACTATGCCCAGCATCATATTTGGCTTCTGCCCAGTCATCAAATTGCATTTGTGTCTTATTCAATTCTCCTCTCAGAATATTTCCAGTTTTCATACTCAGCCAATTATCTGTAAAACTCAGCAGTAGTAACTGTGACACTGGGACCAGTAGTGTTTGATGTCTTCCTTAATGGGATGGACTAAGGGATCAAGTGACCCTCAGCAGGTCTGCAGGTGACACTGAGCTGGGGAGGCAGTGAGACACCTGAAGGACAACCAGAGGAACCTGGGCAAGCTCAAAAAGTGTCCCATGGGAACCCCATGAGGTTCAACAAGAACAAGGGCAGGTGCTGCACCTGGGTCAGGACAACCCCTGGGATCAATCCAGGCTGGGGATGGGCAGATGGAGCAGCCCTGGGAGAAGGATCTGGGGGTGCTGCTGGCTGAGAGGGACCCAGAACCCCCCTGTGCTGGGCTGAGCCCCCAGTGAGAGCAGAAGGGCAGGGGGGATTCTGCCCCTCTGCCCTGCTCAGGTGAGACCCCACCTGCAGAGCTGCCTCCAGCCCTGGGATCCCAGTGCAGGAAGGATGTGGAGCCAGTCCAGAGGAGGGACATGAAGATGATCAGAGGAATGGAGCAGCTCTGCTGGGAGGAAGGTCTGGGAGAACTGGGATTGTTGTGACTGGAGAAGGAAAGGCTTCAAGGCACCTTTCAGTACTTAAAGGGGGCCTGTAACAAAGATGGAGCAAATTTTTATGAGCCCTTTTGTGACAGGACAAGAAAGGATGATTTTAGACTGAAGGAAAGTCAATTTGATTAGATTTGAGGAAGAAATCTTTTACAGTGAGAGTGGTAACACTGGAATAAGTTGATCAGAGAGGTGGTGGATGCCTCATCCCTGGAAAAATTCAAGGTCAGGTTGGATGGAGCTCTAAGCAACCTGATGTGGTTGAAGATGTCCCTGCTTATTACAGGGGAGGGAGGAGCAGCTGACCTTTAAATGTTCCATCTGATCCAAACTATTCTATGATTCTATGATCCCTGTCCAGGGAACCACTTATTCACATGAGTAGTGCTCATCATTCACACTCATCTGCTCAGTCCTGCTCAAAACTTGATAAACAAGGCTCTGGAGAACCAAGCAAATGCTTTAGCCTTTACAACATTAGACTGTTCTGCTCTAGCACCATTGGATGTAGATACAGTTGACTCACTTAAAAGACAGAAGTGGAAACTGAAAATTAGCTTGGCTAATAATGTCCCGTGCTTGAACCTGCTTTGGCAGTGGAATACATAAGATAATGTAACAGAACTTTTCCATCTCTGGTTTCTAAAGTCACCATAGGATCCAGGAAATGGTGAATCAGCAGGTTAGCAGATACTTTTCTACTTTGTTTTTCTGCCTCCTTTATTTGCTCTGTACCTCCTGAATACCCTGGGAATAAAAGAAAACCCCAAAACGTATGATGCCAGTAGGGTGACACAGAGATTTGAGACAAATGAGGTTAAATAAAATTTTCTTATAATGCACTTCATAAGGTTATTAATTCTGAGCTGTGCTTCAGGTTGTCTGGGGGACCTGGGTTAAAAATCTTCCTGAACCAGGCACATGAAGTCAGAAACCATTTTCATCCATGTAAAATGCCTTCCATATCAACAACAAATTGACTTTTTCAGACCACAAAGGTAGTGTCCTTCCCAGAGGTGGACATTCATGAAAATTGCCTGATTTTTTTTAAATTAGGTCAGGAAAGTGAAGGATTATTGGTTGGAGTAATAGTTAGTCAAAGTCCTGGGATAGTTTGCATGCAGAGATGTACTCAACATTGAAAATGCATAAGAAAACTCCTGAGTTTTGAAGGCTGAAGCTTTCCTATGCTGAGGTTACCAACTGGTTTAATTTCTTTGACAAACATGAACCTATAAGGAGCTAAGAAGAAGGTAACTTAGTTATATTTGCTTTTTGATGTGAGGTAGAAGTTCAGCTCGTTTTCCTGGCAATGAAACAGTCTCAAAGCAGCCATTTTCTGTGTCCCATTTATAATGACATTCCAAGAACAAAAAAAGACAAAAGAACCCACCCATCTCATAAAATGTGACTATGAGGTGGTTAAAGCCTTGGGTAAAAGAAAGAAGAGTAATTGAGGTTGAAGTTTGGGACAGAGACTTCCAAAAGTCAGAACTACTGATACAAAAGAAAGAATCCATACCAAGGCACCCCCTTTTTTATCTACTGTTATGCCAGGGGAAGTTGAAATGAAACAGTGGAAGGGCAGAGGTATAGAGGAGACTCTGAGTAGAACTGAATGTGAATGCTGATGTCGGCAGCAGGTAAAGCAGCACAGGGCAGAAGGTTCCAAGTTGCTCCAGTCCAGTTGGCACATCCACATGGCACAAAGCCTTTCTGTGGTACTAGATCAGGTCCAGGAGTACAGCTCAGCAGCCTCAGCTCTCCCGCTCGTTCCGTGGAGCAGTGAAAATAAACCCATTGTACCACCGGGGCTGAAATGCTGAGCCATTATTTTGCTTTCATAATGTTTGTTTCCAAACTGGCTGTGCCTCTGTACAAGGTGTAATGTGGGTAACATTTGCTGTGAAACACTGGCAGGGAGTGGGTCATTTTCTAGGAGCCTTCTTTGCTCAGTGGCAAAGGGAAAATATCTCCTTCACATCCCCACACAGGCTCTCCCAGAGGAACACAGGACAGAGCAATGCCTTCTCCAGACATGCCCTTGCCAGGGCTGTTCTTTAAAGGGACTGCAGGTCCCTGGGAGCACCAGGAGCACTGCCTAGAATGCCATATAAATCCTACAAGATGCATTAATTAATGAGTGTGGCTTCCTCCAACCTAGATTGTGCCTGCAGCCTCTTCTGAGACTGTCCCAGGGAGAAATTGCTGCATGTCCAACAGGAGTGTGACATCACTCAGTAGCACTGACAATGTCACCCACTGGCTGGAAACTGTGATACTAGAAGCACAGACCCTTTCTCCACATCACCACTTCCACCTCTGGCTCTCCCCATGGTGTCATCTGCTCAGCAGTGGGTCTGGGGAACCCTGCAAAACAGAGCTCTGTCTCTCACAGCAGGGGCTGAGCTCTGCATTAAGCCTGTTTAGGAAGATGAAAGAATAAGGAATATTAGGATATTTTATATCCTACCTCCCTTTGTGCAAGTAAAAGGCTCCTCAGAGGAGACAGAAGACCTCACCTTAAGCACTTTCCAGAAAGTAAGCAAGCAAGCCCCCCTACCCAAGTCTGCCTGTTAATGTAAATTGTCAGGAATTATCCTTTTAAGAGATAAAGGGGAGAGAAGGAACAGAGAATATGATTGTGCCTTGCAGCCAATTTTACAGGGAAGCTGAGCTGGGTTTGGCATAATGCTGGCTCAAATTTCACCTGTAAAAGCCCTGTAGACATTAAAAAAGCATTCATTATCCACCCAGACACAAAAAACTCATTATGCACTATTTTTCCAATCTTGCTAACTATGCTCCTGCTGAAGGACGGTATTACCTGCTTCCTTCAGATTGCCTGCAGCTCGTGGGGGTTTGTTTTTAATGACATAGAAAGTTCTTGGCTGGGCTTCTCCCAAATGACCATGGACCTACATGTATGGATTCCTGGTTCCTCTTTAAAGTGTTCAGGTAGAACATGATCCCAAGGCCTGCCCATCTTTGCCATTTCATGGGATATTCAAACATAACAATCAAGTGACTTGTTGCCCATAGCCAAAGAGTTCAGCTAGAATCTGATAGCCCATGTGAGGCATTTTCTGAATATAAAAAATTTCTGAATATAAAAAATCCTGTGTTGTCTAACAAAGGACACCAAATGTCTTCCATGATCTGTTTAACCATTTTTTCTGCAATTTCCCTCCTGTGTGGTAGAGAAAGGTCTATCTTGAATTTAATGATAAATGTAGACATCCCTATTAAAGGCTTAGCTGGACCCTATAATTAGGTATTGTTTCAATTGTGCTTAGACTTTTATTAGCCCTTTGGTTTCAGGAGAAAATGTGCTGTAGCTGCCTTTAACCATGACATCACAGATGTTAGCACAGCAATAACCTCCAAGAACCACACACAGTTTTTTTCTTGAGCAAAGGCAGCAATTGTACCTCATGGTCAGATGTTAAGAGAAGTTTTGTCACTCAATTATGCTGCAGGGCACAGGAACCACCCTGAGTGTGCTGCCTGGCAGTCATCTCCAGGCTGAAAACAGGGTCTGCCTACCCTGGTCACAACAACCCCCTGCAGCTCCAGGCTGGGACAGAGTGGTTGGAAAGTGCTGGGTGGGAAAGGCTGAAGGTGAGCCAGGTGTGGTCAAGAAGGTAAATGGCACTTGGCTTGGATCAGCACTGGTGTGGCCAGCAGGATCAGAGCAGTGATTGTCCCCCTGTACTGGGCACTGGTGAGGCCAAACCTCAAATCCTGTGTCCAGTTCTGGGCCCATCACTGCAAGATGGACATTGAGGGGCTGGAGCGTGTCCAGAGAAGGGAATGGAGCTGGGGAATGATTTGGAGCACAAGCCTGATGAAGATTGGCTGAGGGAGCTGGGGAGGCTCAGCCTAGAGAAAAGGAGGTTTAGGAGGAATCTTCTCACTCTCCTGACAGGAGGGTGCAGCCAGGTCAGGTTGGTCTCTTCTCCCAGAGCACCAGCAGCAGAACAAGGGGAAATGGCATCAAGCTGCACCAGGGGAGTTTCAGGTTGGACATCAGGGGATATTTTTTCCTGGAAAGGGTTGTCAAACATTGGAACAGCCTGCCCAGGGAGATAGTAGAGAACCCATCCTTGGAGGTGCTCAAGAAACGACTGGACTCAGTGCTTTGATCTAGTTGATGTGGTGGGGCTTGGTCAGAGGTTGAACTCAACTTTTGAGGTCTTTTCAAACCTAAATGATTCTGTGATTCTATGGCTGTGTGAACAGGACCTTATCGAGGTAACACCTGGCTTTCTTTGGTTGCATGACTAGTCAGAAATTTCTACCCAAATTACACCACTGCAGAACATCTCCATCTTCTCTGGGACTGCTCTGCAAAGACCTTACACTAGAGCCATGCTGGTAGGAAGGAGGAAGTGTGTGGCACATGGCAGGGGGTTTGCTCTGAAGCTGAGCCTCCCAAAGATGTGGCATTTTCTTACCCTGTGAGCAGGTAAATGTGTCCTTTGGCTCGTGCAAATATGTGCCAGCTGCTGCCTGTTCTATCAGCCTGTTGCAGCTTTTTCCTCAAGACCCAAAGGTAACTTGGAACTACTTTTTTTTTTTTTTTTTTTTTTTTTTTTTTTTTTTTTTTTCTAAGGAACATAATTTTAGTTTGAATATGTTCTTCTGTGGAGCTCTAATTTAACAAAAGCAGGCACTGGCAGTAAGCAATGCATAATAAAACAGCTTAACACTGCCCAGGTTCCCACAATGTGAAAGCACAACAGAAAGAGAGGTGTAGGGGAGGGTTTTCTTTCCATGGCTTAAGGCATCCTGCACTGAAAGGGTTTTTCCCTATGCAGATTCCTCAGAATAAAATAGGATGGTAGACTCAGCAGGGCACAGTAGATGAATCACCTCTTATCTGTAGAGCCCAGTCCCAGAGTGGATGGGTGGCAGACAATTTGGTGCCATGCAGTATGAGATGGTCCCAGAACCAGAGAGAAGCTGTGATGTGATGCCAAGTGAAGTGCCAGCCCTGCACTGATGGACTGTGAGACAGGAGACAGCTGAGGGAATTTTCAGCCAGAGATTGTGAGACTTGGCAAGTCTGGGATTGGCAGTGCAAAGCTGTTGGAAAACTAGCTTGAGGTGACAGTGTTGTGGTCAAAGAATCTTGTATTTTTTGTACTTAAAAAAGGCAACAGAGAAATCACCAGCCTCAGGCTTTCTTCAGCTCTACAGAGTCACCTGTGAACTCTAGCAGAGCTGTGTTTCAAGGTAAGGGCAAAAACCCAAGGAAGTGAATGAAGGATATTTGATTGTTTTCCTGCAGCTTTTGGTCTGTGCCTCTCCCACTAGGTGGCTGAATTCCTATTAAAGAAGTAGCATGGCAAACCTTTGCACATGCATGCATCTACCTGTGAGGATTAAAACAAATGTTCTTCAATCCCATGTTTATTTCTCCAAAGGGCATGGACGGAAGCAGTAAGAAAAGCCTTAAATGATGAGAAATATTTGGAGGTGGATCCTCTGCACACTCTACCAAAGGTTCTTTCCCTCTGTATTGTTCCTCTTCTCCCACACTTGGTCTTTATCTGTTTTTCCTCTTGAACCCTGGAAGTTTTCTTTTCCCACAAGTTCCTATGCTGTACACTTACAATGCTACAATTTAAGAGTAGGAGAGGAGAATCCCTATTTTTAGTTCCAGCATATAAAATGTTATCTGGGGACAGGTCATTTTGTCCTAAGTGATCAAGCAGAAAAAGGATATGGCAAGAAATCAAACCTTAGAAAGGATATTCATGTGGTTAAGGCATTAGCCTGTTAATTCTTGAGATTTGCTTTCCTTTTCTGGCTCTCTGACAGCCTCCTTAGGCCCCTCATGAGTTAATTTCTGTTTCTCACTTCTCTTCTTGCAGTATGGGGATAATGCTAACTTATCCAACAGCTTGGTGCAATGAGGATAAATTAATTACTCTGTGACAGATTTTCAAACACATTAGTGCTTGCTGCCACAACAAAGCCTTTTATGTAAACAAATACCCCTGGGAAAACAAGAGGCTGGATTTAAAGATTGCTTCTGAGATAAATTCCTATACCAGCACTCCCACCATGGGCACACACCCACACCAAAGGCAGAAAAAAGGGGACAAATGTATGTTGTCATGCTTTAAAGATCTTGAAAATCAGCCAAATCGGTGAAATGTTAAGGAGACTTAATGCAATACTTATACATCCTGGGGCTAGTTCTCAGGAATGCTGAGTACCCTCTGCACCCCACTGACTATGAGTTGTTGGCATTCAGCAAATTCAGATGGAAAATAACCATTTGGTGAACAAAGGACATTTGAATTAAGCTTTATTTGTCAACCTGTGCATTTTCACAAATGCAAAAGACCTTAACCATAAGAAGTTCCACATCTGCACACTTGGCAATCTGTAACTTAAAATACTAAACAGGTATTAACTGTTTATAACAGTTAATAATAACTGATTGATAACTGATTATCTTTTTTCTCCCTCTCTGATTGTTCCCACAACCCATGAAAATGTTCTTGTGTGGCTCCCAAGAAGGCAGCCAGGGACGAAAATAGGGTGAGGATTTTGCCATTATTTTCTCAAGTCTCTAAGATGGACCTTTCTGTCTCATATACATCCTGGAGTCCCAAATCTTCAGCAGCCTGTAAGCACACCCCAAAACCCACTGGCAGATTGGAATCCTCCTCCCTTCCACCCATTTTCCTTCTTAGAGACATGGGGAGAAGAATGTGATTTTCCATTTGGTCAAAACCAATGCACCAGCTTTGAGTTTCTTGGAAAAGCAGCTGGTTTATTTCCACCTGAAAATGGAGTTTAATTCCTTTCTGATCTGAGACAGCTTTTAAAACTCAATTAACATCAACACCTGGCTTTTGAGGATGTGTTCGAACTGACGCTTCTCCATCTCAAAACTCATTGCCTTTGAGGAGTTTTACACCCAGACCTGAGCTCAGTGTGGAACCATGGATAAAACCTTTCCTTTGAGTGTGTGGGGAATTTCATAGGTGCAGAGTGGGATTTTATAGGTGCAGAGTGGGATTTTACAGGTGCAGAGGACCAAGGTGCGATGATGGGAGCTGCTGCTGGGGAAGCAGCGCATGACCAGGTGCAGCCTCACCAAGGCTGGACGGACCTGAAGGCGGGTGTGACACTCCCCTCTCTTGGCAAGGTGGATCAAAACCTGAAAAACAAACCAGAGCCAAGCCCTGAAAGGCACACAAAGGGCTGAAAGGGCCCCATCCCTCATGCTCACGGAACATTTGCTGGAGCAGTGCACACCGAACGCGTGGTGGCGGCGAAGCGGGAAGGGAAACACGGCAGGGGCCGTCGGTGCTGCTGGCCCTGTTTACCAACCAGGGCACGCTCTCTCTGCTTGGCCACATCACCCCTCCTCACTGGTGACCAGCTTTGCCTCAGACCCACCTCAGAGCTCTGTTTTCTTTGGCGGGGCCCGCGACCCCGGGCAACCCAGCCCGGTGTTTGAGCCTTGCCCGGCGCGTTGCGGAATGGAGAACACACGGGTTTTTGTTTCAAAGATATTGCTTAAAATAACTCCATCTCTAGAAAGTTGGAGTTGGACGCCACCCCCTTCCACCTCTTTTGCCTCGCTCTCTCCTCTTTGCACAGCTGTGGCTCCCATAGGGACCTAAAGACAGATATGCCATGAGGATCTGGTTATCGTTGCTTGTTCCCACCACCCCCACCAAAAAAAGAGGGGAAAAAAAAAAGGTATTTCTTTCTCTGCGCTGCTGGACAACAGCAAGTGTCTGTGAGAAGAAGGGGGGAAGTAAAGCGTTGGCTGAAAAACATCCCCTGCTCCCTTTCCACCACCCCCCCCGTCATCCTGTGCTCTCTTCAAACACGTTTTTAAACATACCAGTTTTGGTCTGGTTTCCTGGATGGCACATCTTCGTGTCTAGCTGGGCTCCATCCATTTCCTCATGAGACAGGGTAGGACCTAGGTGACAAGATTGATGAAACATTTTGAACGAAGGGGATGGGTGAGGAAACCCTCCCAGGAAATCAGTGGAAGTGGGGCCAGGGAGTACTTTCATTGAAAGGCACTGAGCAAATCTGTTTCAGGAGAGAAAAGGTAGTTTATATTCTAGAGAAATAATTTGGCATTTCCTCTTGTTTGTCCTACTGAAATGATGAACTGACTAGTTTCATTTTATTTTATTTATTTTTTATTTTAAATTCAGTACCTGAATTTGCCCATGTTTCATTTTCTTTTGCGGTTTCGAGGTGGGTGAGTTAAAATGCCTGCCTCACCTAGAGTTCAGAAGCAACCAAGTTACTTCCACTTCTGGAGGGTCCTGTATTTTATTCCAAATTGGCACAAGATCTGTTCAGTTATTCTTAGCCTTCCTGACACCTTTTTGCTTTTGTTACATTAATGCATGGATGTGAAGAGGGAAGGGACTCTGGCTTCTGGATCCTGTTCCACTGAGCTGCTAATTCACATTAAGAAAGGTCAAGTCTAATAGAGCACTGCCTTATGCTGAGGCCAAGAGGAAAAGGAGTTCATTTGAAAACTCGCTTTCCAGGTGTATTAACCCCTTCAAGTGCCATTAGGCTGCATATCTGTCACAGCAGCAGCTCTTTTATGGAGGAGCCCAGATAAACTGGCTTATTTCTCAGCTTTCAACTCCAATTCTCTCTAGCTCAGATCACATCTCTGCTGTGTTCCTACTGCTGCTTAATCTCACCTTGTATCAGGCTGCTGTCTGCCAGGAGTAAAGACTCTCCTCCCTGCTAGGGTGTGGAGTCTGTACATGTCTGTTTATTTATCAGGGCACTCTATGCAGAGTGAAAAAAGGCAGCAAAACCAACTAAACAGGATCACTTCATAATTTTTTTTTTGATAGACAAATGCCAAGATACCTTCATGGGTGCAGTTGGAAGAGTTTTACTTCTTGGGGAAAGCTAGAAGGGTGAGGTGACACCATGCACAGAGGAGTTGATTTTGCTACTCGTATTCTAGCTGTGAAATAAAGGGCCTGATTAGCTTAGAGGTGCTGGCTTCTGCCTGACACCATACATATGTGTTTGTAAAATATGATGACAAAAGAGAGGAAGGCTGGATGGCTGCTCAGAAGGTGCATAGGGAAATGGAAACAAAGTTCATCAGCTGACAGACAGAAATACATCTGTTTATCTTGAGCAGAAGTAAGAGGTATGGGGAGTGAAAGAAAATTTGCTTTTGTTGAAAAAGAGAAATACAGATCATGGTATTTGGCCACAACACAAAACCTGAGGCTGATTTGAACACTTTAAGAAAACAGAACTCTGGGCTCAGCCTCAAGGGAAAGAACAAACAATTTACTTTTCACTCTGTCTCAGTTCAGACCAAGTTAAGAAATGCTTTTCTGTGACAGGGACAGTCATGATGAACAAAACAAAGCAAAACTACCACTCTGGGATTGTGGGTGGTTCTGCACAGAGCTTGGGACTGACCTGACTTCTGTAAGGGGAGAGCCCCAGGCAGTCTAGTGAACGTAGATGCACAGCCAACATTGGCTCCCAGTGCCCAAATGAATTTGTTAAAATACAAAAAGACTGCAAAAGGAAATGAAAACAAAACAAGAGAGATATCCCAGCTGTGTGTATTCTACTCTTTCAGGATGTCTACCTCTACAGGGATCTTTTCTCCTTAACCTCAAAACAGTTCATTTTCAAATCTTTTTTTTTTTTTTTAAGAGGAGCTACTTTAATGGTGGGTTTTTCTTCTAAACATACGGTGTTTAGTTTATGTCTCATGGTGAGACAACATGTGTGATATTTTTTATATATATTTCTATGCACATGGGAACATAACAGTTCCTGAACCATTTAATGGAAGCTGTGTATGATGACCTTTGCAAAGCTTCTCTTTGGCAATCTCAAATAAAACCTAGAGCTAGCACTAGCATTGGCACAATACACCAGATGTCCCTTTCCTCACAAGTAAGGACCACTGAGAAGTAGGGACCAGTAAGGACCACCCTGACCAGGTGACACAATGGGGAGCAGCAGTGATGTTTGCTGGAGAGCAAAGGAGTCGGTGGCACACGGTGCTTCTCCTGGTCAGCACTGCCCTTTTCCAGGCACTCTGACACCCCACGAGGCTGGCAGGCACCCTCCCTCCAGGAGGGGAACTCCCTCAGTGTTGGCTGGGAGGAGAAATTCAAGTCTTTGCCCTGTGCCCTTCGAGAAAACAAGAATCTCTCAGTTTGCGTTTATGAGAAGATTTCACATTTGATTCCAGCTGGAGGGAAATAGAGAAAAAACACACCCTTTCCTTAGCTGGGCTGGAGGTTGTCTGCACACACACAGACTGGGACTGTAGATTATTCCAGAATGATTTGAGTATGCCCCACTTCCCAGCCCTGCCAAGAAAGTCTTGATCCCGGGGGAAAGCAGCACATCCTTGGGTGTGAAGGCGTTGCAGGTGGGCAAAGCAGAGGTGTGGCTGAGACAGGCTTTGTGCCACCCCATTTGGCACAGCTAATGACAAGGTTCCCCTTTGGCTGCTGCCTGCAGAGCATCTTCAGCTGTGAGAATATGCATGTTGGGAAACTCTGCTCAGGGCTTTCGTCGCCCGTTATTGGTTTCATGATGGCCAAGGCATTTTTTGCGCAGAATCAGAAATCCTAGAAAGAGTCCCAAAGCACAAAGTTGTTCAAAATTCTGAGGGAAGAGGCTGAATTCAAGCTGTTATAGATGGAGGATGCCAAGTCTGGATCCAGACACAGATCTCTTGAGAAAAGCTCACATGTGAGAGTGCAATCTCTTCCCCAAAGGAAATAAGAGTGAGATATGCAGTTCAAATTTTGCCACACCTTATGTGCTCATAAATGTGAATGAAGCTCCAGGTGAGACATCTCTGTCTAAATCGACCAGGGACTCCCCAGGTGCAGGCATAGGACAAGAGCCAGAGGTCCAGCTGGCCTTGCAGCTCTCTCCAGCTTTGAAGGACAGGATCTGCTTTGGAGAGGAATGGGAACCCAGATGGGAAGAAGAGAGGAACCAAAGGGAGCACAAACTGTGCAGGAGTGTGAGAAAGCAGGAGGATCAAACAGATGTCACCCTGAAGTCCCAATTCTCACCAGTTGTCTTTAACATGCTGCTCTGAGTGAAATACCTGGAAAATGACATTTTGTGTCACCTCTGTCCTGCTCACCTTTCTGCTGCTCAAGAAGGGAGCATCTGTTACAGCCTCTGGTCTGCACTAGTGGGTGTGGTAAATGGTTTCATATAGCACCAGCTGTGGGATCCAGCAGGATTATGTTTAAACACTTCTACGCTGTTTTCCTTACCTTCTCTTGTTCTGTTCTCTTCATTCTGCCATGGCCTGCAGCAAGGCTGGGGAGGAGGGCAGGACAATTGATGGTTCAGAGCATTAATGATCATGATAAGAAGAAGAAGAGCCTATGCTGAATGCAATTCCCATTTCTCATTACTATGCTACTGTAGCTCTGGTTTGGCCGTCCTCCTGGCCTTGGCAAACACGATCCACTTCATCTCCTGCTTCTCCTGTTGGCTGGGCTCCCATCCTCCTCTTGGCTCCTGCCGCCAAACTCCTGGCTGGCTGCAGTAATCCCACATAATATTTCACGCAAATTTATATGAAGCCCGTTACAAAGCTCAGCAAGGAGACACTGTTTCTTTTTCTTGATACAATTAATCACTTGTAGCTCTGCTCCAAGGACCAGCCCTGTCTCCTGTGTAACTGCTCCTTTCTGTCAGCTGGGCTGAGAAAGTGCAGCACCACTAAGGGAAGGGAGAAGCCCGTCTCTCCAACAAAACCCCAGGTGAAATCACTCTCCTGAAAAGTCCTCTGCCTCCCCCTTACCTGTCTCACACAGTGCTGGAGTGAGTGTTGGCAGAGCCCCCCACCTCGTCCTGCAGCCCACACTCCATCCCTGCAGCCTGGGCTGCCCTCCTTGGTGAACACACTGCAGCTTCTCCCCTTTCTCATCCTGGTTTTGGGAATATTGCATGGGGTTGCTCATGCCTCGTTTTATCTCCATTAGTTCATGTTGTCTAGTTAATCTTTCAGTGCACAACTCCTTCTTCATCCACTCTACCCCCCAGCCTTTTCAAGTATTTCTAGTTTGTGGCTGTTTAGTTTTTGGTTTTTGTTTTGTTTTTTTGGGGGGGTTTTGGCTTTGTTTTGTTTTTTTGTTTTGCTTTTGATACCCCAGAAAGTTAACCCACAATCTAATGTTTCTGTGGCTAAACAGAAGACTCAAGTCTCTGAGCTCGTCAATCCAGGACCTCACACTAGTACTGAAATTCAGAGAAACAGGGAAAAAATCAACCCCAAAAACCTGATCTCTTTTAGGCTTGTAACTGTGGGTGTCCAGTTCTTCACTCAATACTTCCTTGCTTGGGTCTATCTGGCTCATCTCCCACTTTCTTGTCTTCCTCCTGGTCTCAAGTATAGCACCAAGAAAGTAATTAACGAACATATGCTCAACAAAAACCTGTATCTCCCTTTTTAGCATCAGGCCCAGAAAGCAGTTGAAAGATGCAATCTGTGTTCTGCTATTCCTACAAAATTTGGGGTGGTCTTTGGGTTCAATAAGAGATAGTTTAGGAATTCTTAAGAAAAATGCTAGAACAACTGGCTGCATTTATTTTTCAAGCTAAGTACCCAGAATGTCCCATTTTCCCTCCCAGAATAAACTCAGGCCATGTGTGGTAAAATAAGGAAACTAAATAAGAAGTTGGCCTTTTTCTCTTGTTTCCCACTCCACAGATTCATTATGGGAATGTTCTGTATTCTCTGAAGCAGCACAACCACTGATTGCTGTTAAGTGAAATACTCTTGCCCAATAGCTGCGGTTCCTGTGTTCAAAGAATATTTACAAGTTCCCAAGGAATTTGGGGAACAAATCTATTATGCTCCAGAAATATTTTCCAGTTGTCACTGGCTTACCTGCCAGAAAAGTATTTCCTCTCAGCAGAGAGTTATCTTTCACTGGCTCTCCAAATTGATGCATTTCAGGAGCCTGTTTGCAACCTGAGATTAGAACAACAACCAAACCAATGGGAAGGGAGGTTGCAGTCACATCTATCAGGCAAAACCATTTCTGGAGGTCAAATCTGCCTGACACTTTTTTTTTTTTTTTTTTTTTTTTTTTTTTTAAAATGATACAGAAATTTCCTTCTAAATTGATCCAGTATCTGAATGGCTGAAAAGGCAGCAGGAGTTGGTGACACTTATCTAGAAATTATGGCATCGCAGTGAATAAAATGAACAAACTGTGGGAGAAAGCCATGGTATGAATCTGATATTTATCCAACACTTCATCTTCTGATCAGGAAATCTCCAAACTCATTCTAGAGAATGAGACGACATACAAAGGGAAAGATCATACCTGGAAGAAACAAGCACCTGTTTCTTATACATATTTTTGGCAAGTAGATAATAATTTCCACTGCCAGAGACAAGATATGGAGCCTGAGAAACCCTTTTCACCAGCCTCATTTTCTTATTGCCAAAGCTACAAAATAATTGTGTTTGTCTGTGTGTGTGTTCTTTCATTTTGGATTTTGGTTTTATTTCTTTGGGTTTTTGCGAGGTGGGTTGTAGGTTGTTCGTTTTTCAGTCAGCAGCAAAATGCTTTTCTGTCAGTTGCTTTTTTTTTTATATTAGACGTGTATTTCATTCACAGAATTTTCAAGTTTTGCAGATCTATGATAAAATAAAATATAAACCAAAACATTTAAAAATAAATATAATATCTTATAAATAAAATATTATAAAATAAAAGACAAGTACTTTTCATATCTTTTTAGAGCACTATTTACCACCTTCAGGAATGGCCTACACAGGCGACTTCTCTTTGAACAGTTAAAAGTAGAGAAGTGAATTTTCAGGACAACTTTCATAAAAGGAGAAGGAATTGAAACTTTCATAAAAGGAGAAGGAATTGAAACTAAGATATAGAGTGCTGTATATTTTTGCTGATGTGTTTTTGGAAGATACCAATTTCTTACCACTCTTTCTGTAAAAAATACCACCATCTTTTACTTTAGACTTAGACCTGACCGAAGTCTGGATTAAAATGGTTATTAAAGGACCTTGAAGCAATCAGAAGTTGTATATTTTCCTTAAAGCAAGAATTCCCCCTGAACACCAAAAGGAATTCCAAAACTCCAGAGCTGGGGTTTATGAGAACCTGAATTAAAGTAGGGATCTTTTTTACAAGATAGATAATGAAGGTGTTCAGGCTAACATGTATGAAAATACAGGAATTTGAAGACAATTCTCCCTGCCCATTGGAGGAGGTGATAATTTCACTAAGGTTAGCTCACAGCATGGCAGGATTTTGATGTGCACCACCTGTTTCCTGGGATGCAGCAGCTCTGCACAGGCATCTCTGGGTCCCTGGGAACAGCTCCTCTCTTCCCATCACCTGGGAGCCTTGGCTCTGTGCCTGCTGCCTGTTCTCCTCAGCAGCCCATCATTTCTCCCTGGCTCAGAGCTGATGTTGGCTGTCCCCCTGACCCAGGATTTATCTGTTGAGATTCTCCCAGGGAAGAAGCAATATTCCCACTTTCCCTCTTGTCCAGCTGTCGGGGCAAGGAAAAGAGGCAGTTCTCCTTTTTATTGCCCAACCACTCCATCTAAAAGATATACCCCAAGGAAGGACTGTCTTGTACTTGGAAATAATAAGTCACTAACAGAAAAAAACAGAAACTTCCTGTTGCATGACAGAAAAAAAATAAAAATCCTTATTTTTTTTTTTTCTTTTAAAATAACACATTCTGTAAGGAACACAGCTTGGTATCCCCTCTTGCTTCCTTCAGCTTCCAACCTCTGTGTCCTGCTCTAAGTATCTTTGCAGGATAACTGCCTGGTAACTCTTTTACATATTGGGAAAGTTTTTCAAGTGAGAAAATGCTGCCAGTGTCTGTGTTGTTGTCTCCAGTGTCAGATGGAAAATTGCAATGACAAGCTGACACCTATGTCCTGAAGCCAGCCTGAGAGCACCTTCAAAGGTAAATCACCAGAGGCCTGCTCTTCCCAAAAAAAAGATTTTCACAGATATTTTTAGGATGTTTTGAGGTTTTTTCTTCTTGTGTGGTAAAGAGAGAGATAGCATTGCACAAGAGTCTGTTGATCTCTCAGCTGGAAAGGAGCAGTAATTGTCTCTGAACACCACGGCTGGGGCTCCTAATTCCTGGGGAGTGAATGCTGCCAGATGTGCTTGACCTGGACCATGCATGGGGAACTGAGGAGGGGCTCCTGAATGTAAACCTGCCAGTACAGTGTGAGAGGAATTAGTTAGCCCAGCCTCTATTTTTTGAGCCAACTGTGTGTGATTTCAGGGCTACCCAGAGATTTAGCTTAAGTGCTGTCTTCCGTACATCAAAGCTGTGAGTCCAGGCTGGATGATAGAGAGAGCCATGGCCTGCAATATGATCCAGCTTCCCCTTCAGACATGCCAGGAGGCCCATCTGTTTACTTAACAGTTTTATAGAAGCAGTTGGGAGGAAGAGCTTCTATTTGGCTGGAGAGATTTATTTATTTATTTGCTTATATTTATTTAAAAAAATACAAAAGAATTGAAAAAATGCCACTCTTCTAGTGACAAAAAGTTATCCTTTCAAAGATCAGTGACAACACTAAAATTTCCCTGCAAAACATAACCTACCTCTATTTGTTTCTGCTGAGTTACCTTTACAAACTGCCCCTTTCTGCTTCTTTTCCCTGAGGTCATAATATTTTTTTTTTCCCCAAGACAAAAGCTAAGCTTAATCAGGTTTCCAGGATGCTCATTAGCAGGATCCTGGGGAAGACTGGAAGCAGGAATACATAGTACCTTCCCAAGCTGAGGACAGCAGAGGAGAGCACCCTGGAAAGCTGATGTGCTTTCACAGGCTCTAACTGATGTCAAGTCATTCAATGGTGAGGCACCATGGTAGATCAGAGGATGGAGGGGAGTTTCAGGGGACAGTGGCTGCAGAATAAGCACATTCTCAATAGAAAGCACATTCTAGAGCAGCACATCACAAGCTACAGTGCTGTACTGCTGCTTTTTCAATATTCTGCGAGCCACAGGCTCTATTTGTGAATCTTGAGCACTTCATGTCATACTGTAATGATTTAATATCCCATCTGTCTCTGGACACTGACAGAAAATTCCTCTGGGCATAAGCTCTGGCAATTTGAGATGCTACTTCTCCCAGGGATGACCCATCCCAAGGCAGGGCATTGCTGCTCTGTGGCAGAGATAAAAGAACGAGCTACAAGTTGCCTCGCATCGTCTCCACCGATAATCTATTGCACCCAGGAGAAGGAAAGCTGGGATTAATTGGACCCTGAAATGAACAGTCTGAGCCAGAGACGTATGTCCTGTCCCACCACTCCCTCTGCTTGGCAGCCAACCCTGCCAGATGGCCCCAGGCTGGGAAAGCCACGATGCACATGAGGCTGAATCTTGGATATCTTAGCAGAGGCAGCTGTGACACCACGACAGTCACAGAGCCCTGATGGAACAATACTCTCCTCTCTCCATCAGCACTGCCTTGAAGAGCTTTTAGAGAAAAACAGACAAGGTTATTGCCATATATCCAGTAAAGAAAAGGAGTTCACATTTGTTGAGATGTTAAAGGATTTTGGCCGGAAAAAACCCTGTAGTTATTTGCACAATTTTACTTGTACGGACACCCAGGTACAGATGCTTTCATGGAAACTCTGGCTACATAACAGTATTAATTTTGTCTGAGTCCTGAGAATATTTTTGGGAGCTTTCAGAAACTTACAGGAAGTACTCTTCATTTTCATTTATGTATAGATTTATTGTTATTTTTATGTATTAAACAAATAAATTGAGACATTTTTACTTTGCCTCTACTAGATTTCATGCTAAGACAGAAGGTGTGGTGGAGGGGGATAAAAATCTTGGCTGGACTAATTCAAAAACAAAGCTCATGGCAACCCAAAAGTTGAATGCTCTTTCTAGAAAACCTGGTCTTAAGAGCCACGGGCTCCTCTGAGACTGCCTGGGCTACTGCTTGTGTTGTGGCAAAGCAAACAAACAAACAGAGTAAAGTAAAGATGAGAGGGTCCACTGAGATTTGGGTCTTTCACTGTCTCTTTCATGAGTAATGAATGGGGTGACCACACAGACTTGGAAAGCCCTGCAAGGCTTGAAGCTGCTGCTGACTTTCAAATGGGCAGAATGCAGGTTTATCTGGGATTCACTGACAGTGTTAGGGAGTCAATTTGAGGGGCTTCAAGGCAAGCCAGGAGTTTTTTTATTGCTCACACACAGGAGGAAAAAAATTTAACAGCTGCTCTTTACTCTCACCAGTGGTATGTAAGCAGAAACTTGAATTATACAAGAGAGTCCTAAGAAACTCCTGGAAAGGCTCTCTCCCCATCTTCGCTGCCTGGAGACCCTTTTATGAGTGTGAACTCAATTCTCAGCAGCAGTAGGAAATCTCCTGTTCAGCCTGAGGTGGCCATGTATCCCAAGGTACTTTCCTAAACATCTGGGTGGTCTCAGCCCCCCTGAAAGGAAAACTCTGCTGAGCAATGACACACCAGGTACAAGGAGCATGTTTTGGCCAGAAATATAACATAGGGGCTCCAAACACAAGCATGCTGTGTTCCACTGCACAGCCCTTTGTTTTATTTTCTCCTTGAGTTCTCTCAGCCTGGTCTCAGAGATCTGTAATCATGGTTTTTAGAACTTACTGGAGCAAGTTCTTCCAAGTTACATGTGGAAAAATGAGAAAAGCTGTTTACCAAGCAAAGAATATCTAGTCCTGTCCTCTACGCCTGTCTGAGAAGACGAGACAAATCCTTTTGACTGCACATTGTGGCTACAGCAAGGGTTCCCCCTTTGCTGCCTGAAAAATACTTGGATATGGCCTCTCTTTCTCCATCTAAGTTCTTTCCTTTCTGCTTCATTGCCTCTCCTGAGAGAGCACTAGCAAAACTTTTATTATCTTACACAGGCTTTGGATGCTTCTTTGTCTTTAATCAAGACACTATTCATGGAGGTAAAATAAACTATTTTTTTTTTATCACATGAAAAATTCTGTTATTTAAGGTAGTTGTGAAGATGGAAAAGTTTCCAGAAGTGCCTTGTGCTGTAGAATTCAAATAGGTACCTTAAAGGTAACAGAAAGAGAAAATTTCTGTCTCTGGTGCTTTCATGGTCTGATATCTTTTATGGACAGCAAATATATTTTTCAAACCACCATAAAGAATAAAAACTCAGAGCTGATAAACTTAAAAAAATATACTATGACAGAAATCAAGCAGTAGAAACATACCATGAAAGAAATTTAATTCCCTTTGAAGCAGGCAATGGTATCATAAAGAGGGAAAAGTATAAGAAAAATGGGGAAAACTAAATTAGGTTATTAATGACTAAAAGAAAATACAACCCTAAAGCTGAAAGATAAGGAGGCTGCATGCTGAAAACCATACAAGTTAGAGGAGGAATTAAAACAAAACCAAACAATAACTTTGCAGTTTTCTCTTCTAGCACAGAGCTTGTTCTGACCACAGTGCTCTGTGCCCGGTGGGAATGCAGAACAATAGAGGGCTTTGAAGATAAATGGTTGTTAAAGTCAGAAGGAGCTTGTTGGACTTTCCACAGATAATAAGTCACGGATCTTCAGCCAGCAAGAGGCCACAAAATATCACTCAATACAAAGCCTAAAATATAAAGACTGAGGCCTTAGATTTGTTCTGTTTTCAACTAACTATAGGTTTCCTGAAGGAAATTAGATAGCTAAGATATAGGAAAAGTAAAATAGTCTGAACTGCTATTTTTGAAGTGAATTATAATGACTAATCCTGAACCCATTAGGCTTGCCTTAGGTAGTTTTTCCCTAGTGGCAAATGGAAAATTTGTTTGTTTGTTTGTTTGTTTGCTTGCTTTGGGGAGATGTGTCATAAATATTTGGCTTTCAGAAGAAAATCAAAGTTGCAGATAGTCATAAAATTTTGAGACCATATTTGAGACAGTTTTTTGAAGAGCTTCTTTTCCCCTAGACACATTCCCCCTATAAAATTGCTGAGCTCAGATGAATATTAGATAAATCTCTTGATAGCTTAGAGGTAGATAATTATTCATGTCTGCTGTGAAAGTAATGGGGAATAGACAATCTTTAGTATGAAAAGAATAGGGAATAGTGGATCTTTGCATTACTGTTGCCATCAGGAACTTTAGATCAGGGTGATGAGATTACACCCACATGTTTTCAGTTCCCAAGGACTTGGGAGAAAAAGAGGGTTTGCTACTATAATTCTGAGAAAAGACAGAAATAACTCACAATAAAAGCACCTCAAATCAGCCTGATCAAAATCTATTCACCTGGAGAAGGCTGGCATAAATCCTGTATGGAATGCTGAGGGAAATCTTGGCCATGTAGACACCACAATGTGACTCCCATTCTTGTTCATCCTTCATTGGTGCTGAGCTGGAGTGGACACGACCATGTGAAGTGACTGCAGAGCAGCAGGTAATTGTTGGGTGCTGTGGAGGTTGAGGAGCAGCTGTAGCTGTGTCAGGCTTCCTTTTCTGCATGAGGAGCTGACACTCAGTGCTAGTAAAAGGCTCAAAATGCTCCCCTCTGTCACTAATCAGAGGTCCAGGATGCAGCAGAGTCACTTTTTCTGCAGTGTTTCCAGGACTTCCTGCCCTCTGGACCAGGTGGATTCAGAAAAATGATGCTTTACATTATCTGGCATGCATCCGTTGTCCTCAGGTGGAGATGATTTTCTCTGAAAAATGGCATGTAAATTTTACCCTGAATCAGATGCACAAGGCTGGTGTCCACAGTACACAACATTACTGCAAATTGGATAGAAAACCAACTTTTATTTCTTAGAGCTCGCCGCCTGCCATAACATCTTGACTTGTTCCACATGTTCCCTACACTATAAACAGAGCCCTGAGTAACCTGACACAGTGCCACAAATTAAAATAAGAAATACTGCTTTAATTAAAGCACTAGAGTGAATTTGTTCAATAATTAGCAGTTGGATTTGTCGGGGAGGTGGTGGGGTCTGCTGTGTATGTTCAGAAAGGGACCACAGGCTAAGATACACACCATCTCCCTCGAGGACATGAAGTAAATTGATTAAACAGTGCCACAGGTCATGCTAAGATTTATAGCCAAGGTCTCTAATGTGTTTTTTGAATGAAAGAGCAAAACCCCTATGGTTTTCACTTCAAAACTTTTGGCAAGCTCCCTATTAACTCCACTCACATGCCAGCATGGTGGGCAGCACTGGGAGGGTACTTTATTCTAAGGTACTAAAAACTGTGATTAGGCAATGATTTATGGCTTTCCTTAAACTCTGAAGTGACTTTTTTTTAATAGGAGTATTTTTGGCTGGGCTAATTGAACTAAAAGTTGACTGATTTATGATTTAATTTACAAAACCTTTTGCCACACCTTTAATGATGAAACCTCCTTCTTTTTTTTTTTCCACTGAGGCATATTTTCCATTACTGCTATGCCAGTATAGCATTAAAAAAGCAGTTGCCATCTCAAACATCACTGAAAGGCTCCATTTCTTCTTGGAAGCCATTTAAATTATATATTTAAACTCATCTTTCCTCACTACCTTCTTCCCCCAAACAGTAAAAGAAATTATTCCTACAGCATTTTTAAAGCTTGCATGAATCCTGAAGTTCTGTCCTGCATAGAGCCAGTCAGTGAGATTAAGGCTTGTTCCATGATTTTCTTTACAGAATATGTGAGTTTCTCATGCTTTGGTACATACACCCAAGGGGGTGAAAACACCCAAGAGCAACCTCTTTAATCCACCACTTCAAGCTGCTCTAAAGGCATAAAAAGCCTCCTTCTTCTTCTAAGGCAGTTTAGTGTGGAACTCACCAAAATGTTGCCATTTACTGATTTCATGGTGGTTTGTCTGAAGTGAGAGGAGAGCAAAGGCAGAACAGCTCTTTGCCAGTTCCTTTGGCCTCCAAATGGAGCTCTGGAAAGTCAGAATTGACATGGTAAGTGCTCTGCTGGGGAGTGACAATGACTCAATCTGTCCCTTTTCCTGGAAGCTGAAGCAATGAGGGATGGCACAGAATGGAGGCTGCAAAGGCTAAAATCTCCTGTTCCCTTCTTTCAATTGCATCAATTCCGTGTCTTTTGAAAAATCTACCCAAACCTTTTGGAAATCACCCCAGTTTTAATTCTGCTACAGGCATTTCAGACACCATGGAATGCATTTCTCCTCTTTTTAAGACTTTTCACCATTCACTTCTTACTGTTTCGCTTCTCTTTGCTGCTATAACCTTCAACCATTCAACCAAGGGATCCACATTTTTTTTGGAGTCTACCTGAATTTTTTTAGTTATGTTTTGCGCTGCCACTAAGATGTGCTGCCAGTTAGCACCTGAAACACATCTCAGTGCTGTGTAAAAAGTAATATCACCAGTAAAATTAAGTGACTAGTTGAAAAAGAGAACGACTCCTGTCAAGTCAAACTCACCTAAGTGTATGGAGAACAACAGATAATATTTGGAACAGCAAATTAGTCTGTATATGTGAACAAAAGACACCAACCATAGAGACACTCCAAGATGATAATCTGGTTTTTTACAGTGTTTGCTTGCTGTTTTCAGTAGTTTCTGGCTGTTTCATTACAGAACAGAATTAACACATGAGAAAGGGTAGGACAATCTAAAAGGTTTGAAAACAAAGCTATAAAACTTGTTGTTTCGCTCCTCTAAGGAAAGCTCCAAAGCTGTAAAAAATGGGCCTGGGGGAGTGTTGAAACAGGGATTTTATGTCAGAATGTCTTGCAGAGCTGCTCAGAAGTCACAAAAATCCGTAAAAAGATCTGGGACACACATAATACTCCAAGGCAGTGATCAGTATCTGGAGAAAGACAAGGGAACTCAGAGAGATTTGACTCTCAAAGATCCACATTCATCAGACAAATTGTTCACAGCCAGAATTGACCATGAGTCTGCAAATGAAGTTGTTTCAGTTTTTTTTATGGTTCATAAAGAAATCTGTTTTCTCTTTGTAATAAAATAGAACAAGGTAATAGAAATGACACAGGTGAAACTATAGACATATATAGAAATTACTGATAACCTACACTGAAGATTTTAAAGTAAAATTAAGTAACATCAGGGAAAAAAAACCCAAACATTTTTGATACCTCTTGGGGGAAAAAATCAATGACAAGTTATAAAAAAAGAGATGTAAACATTTTTGGGGTTGGGTGTTTTTTTGGTAGTTTGTTGTTGTTGTTTTGTTGTTTGTTGTTACTGTTTTTCTTTGAATGAAGGTGAATTCACTGAAGTAGGACAGGGAAGGTTTTCTTTGAAAAGTGTGGACAAGAGAGAACTCAGATGTCCCATGCTATGCCTTTTGTGAATGTAAAAGAGAGATAAAGAAGGTAGTGTTGCAGGTAAAGTAATTTTCTGGGGATTAGGCAAATGACAGAAGAATTTACGGAACAGATACACAAACTGGTAGAAAAGGTACAAATAACCTAAGAATGCAGTTCTCTCCATGTGTTTGGAGATGAGCCTCCAAATATGCCAAATATTTTCCTGTCTTCTGTACCTTTATATGCCTGTGACTGTTCCCTGAAAAACAGACCATCTACCTGTGTGCACAGTAAGTTCCACTTCTGGACTCCACTCCTGAGGCACTCTGGCAATAAAGCACAAAAGCAAAACTACCTGGGTATATTTCCAGAGCTGAACAGCACAAGTAGAATTCATAAAATGTAATAACTGCTTCTTGGACAAAGGTGATACCCACACCCAAGGGAGACCTGAAGGTACACACAAGGTTGATACTGCAGGAACTACTGAAAAAGTACTCCTTGGTTATTGACTTGACTGGAAGAAATAATTTAATGTTCAATCTGGTTGTTGGTTACTGCTTTTGTGACATCTTCCCTGGGAAGGAGCATGCAAGGACACTCCACTGCCACAAAGCATCAGTGTGAAATTTTTGGAAGCGGCTGTGGGAGGCTCCAGCACACAAGAAGAGCTGCAGCTCAGACACTGAGTGAGACTCCCAGTCTGTGTTTGCTTTGCAGGTATCCGTGTATCCTTATGGTGGGTGTCTTTGCTGTGGCTGTTGTGGGCTCATTTTGAAAGGTAAAGCTCAAAAATGACGTGACTGAACATCTTGACCTCTCTGGCTCATCAGTGTTAGTGAGATTCAAAAATCAGATTGTCTGGAAAGAGTAATCTCAATTACTGCACAGTTGTGTGAAGAAACAAAATCAACAGATCTTCAATGCTTGTATCCCTTAATTAAAATCCTGAGAAAGTGCATCAAGGATAAAGAACAGAAATGTCTGACTCTATGCATGCAGGTAGTTGACTCTCTTAATTTGATAATAACTGAACTATTATCTCAAACTTGGAATTATTTATAAAGCTTGACTTTAGAAAGTAGCATACCTTGAAGATTTGCACTCCAACCATTCTCAAACTTCTTCACAGAGAAAGGATAATCTCTTTTTAATCCTTTTTGTGTGTGTCTGTGTGTGAAAACTCAAGAACGAGGGAATGGAAACACATTTCTTTATGGCATGAGTAAAAGTTTTGAAAATTTCAGTTTCAAAAAAGAAATTAATGAGTTGGAACTTTACCACAGCAGACGTTCTCTTCACCTGTTATATTTAACAAAGCAAGATTAATTTAAAAATACTCTCTATATCTCTTTAGAGATTATTATGTGGCATTGCAGATATAGGGGAAAAGAGGAAGTACAAAGCAGATTTGTGGGTGCCAGTCAAAAGGATAGTACTCAGCCAACCAGGCCCAAATAGGGAAATTTAAAAATCAAGCAATTTTAAGATAGTTTAATTCTTGCAGGACTATTTTCAATGGTAGGTGAATGGCTTGAGGTGAACCTGATCTTGTGTTTGAACAGGGACAGCTACCTTGCTGTCTCTGAACAAACTGGACAGACTGGAGGAATAAAAGAGGAATGGAAATTGTTTCATGAGTAGACAAAATATCAAGCAGGGATGTTCTATACAGAGATAGGACAAGGGGAAATGGCTTTAACCTGACAGATATTAGGTTTAGGTTGGATATCAGGAATAAATTATTTATTGAGAGGGTGGTGAGGCCCTGGCACAGGTTTCCCAGAGAAGCTGTGGCTGCCCCATCCCTGGAAGTGTCCCAGGTTAGGCTGGATGGAGCTTGGAGTGGCCTGGGATAGTGGAAGGTGTCCCTGCCCATGGCAGGGGGTGGGAACTGGATGATCTTTAAGGTCCCTTCCTACTCAACCCATTCTGTGGTTCTCTGAGGATTCTATGAATTCCAGCTCATAAAGAAAGGGCATAAATGTTTTTTCATTCCACAAACACGGCCCCAGACTCACTTCCCCATAGACTTGTGACTCAGCAAAGCATCACATCATGTACGTCACTTCACAGAGCTTTCACTGGTGGCCTTTGCTGCCACATGATTTATTCTTGCAGCTGAGGTGAGAGACTTTTTAGTTAAAAAGATGAACACATTGTCATAACCGTATGGAGATTAAAAGAGAAAATATTAAGAGCACTCTGTGGTGTTCCAATATGACAGAGAATACTTTCAATACAAGCTCTCTCCATACTAGTTCATTATTAGAAGCTGTTATTTTTTTATCCCAGTCTCAGTGATCTTTCTAATTTAATTTCAAAATCACCCTTCCCATACTCTGACAAAAGAATTTATGATTCCTATTTTCTAGTTGGGAGAAAGGAGAATGCCCCCAAAAGAGATTCAGACCAGATTTTGCATAGGATCTTTAAGAAGTGCTCAGCTTTGAAATTTATATAGATGGACATCTTTGAAAAGGTTTCTGGCCCATCTGGGCACATTTATGTGACTCTGTATCATAAGACTCCCCCCAACTTCACTTGAAATGAATTCACTACCATTGTGAAGAAAATCTTTAGCAGAACAAGGCAAAGAAAAGTCTCCCAAGTCCACAATCAGTTCTTTCCTGACATTGTACATGTCAAAGAAGCAGAACATTTAAAAACCTTTGTGTATGTGTATCTCTGTGCCTGCATTTATCAATGTCAACAACACCCATTTATAAAATGGGTATAACATTTTAATATTATCTTAATAATTATCTTTAATAATATCTTAATAATATCTTTAGAAAGTACTAAGTCAAAAACATCTCTACCATACTTTATAGACCTGATGAGTTGCTCAAAGAAATAATCAGATCCAATGAGATTCAAAATGTATATTTTAAAATAGCTTCAAGAAGTGTGTGCATGTTTTTTTGTTTTGTTTTGTTTTAGAGTTAGTTGTTTATTTAGTTTCCTCTAGATTTTAATACAGCCTGGAGATGTGGCAGCTTCTTGCATTTGTGCAATTTAAAGACTAAAGAATTTCTGGGATTAGCAGGACACTCCCAGCTAGGTCACAGCATCTTTTTATGTGTCAAAGTTTGGAGCAGTGAGAAACAGTAATTGCTGAGCCTTGGCTGCATCCTGTCTATGCTCTGGGCAGTTCAGGGTGTGTGTACGTGTGTTTGTTTTATGCATGTCTGTCATAATTTGTTTTAGGGATTCAACCAACCATTTGTCTGCAACTTGGCTTAGTAATAAGTAAGTCAGAGGAAGGAGGGGGCCCAGGGGAAAAAAGGTAAGACCCTACAGAAGCTTGAAAAATATAAACAATAAATGAGAAAGAAATTACTTAGAGAGAGTCACAGCGTGCAGTAATAGGATTAAATTCAGCTGGGAAAAACTGATGAGAAATAAGGAAAGTATTGCTGTCACTAAAATGACATTTGCAAACTGCTCTGGACAAAAGTATTACTAAATGTACAGTACAAAGCCAGTTTAAATAGATTGTCTGACTTTCTTATACAGCCTTTATTATAATTATGGAGACCTACATTGAAGTGAAAAGATTCAGGGCCTCTTTTTTTCTCACAGTCAGACTACTGTCCAGCAGTTGTGCAATTGCTACATCATCCAGGTTTGCTTCATCATCCAGCCTTTACACACGGCATATTTGCCTGTCAATCCCTCTATGGAAAAACACTGGCCCATATCCATCTCTTACCTCGCACAAAAAAGGCTCTGTGGTCTAAATGTTTTCAAACATGCATAAGACATGGAGTAAGTGCCTTGCATGATTGCTCTTCTGCTTGCCCCAGGGTTTTGTAATCCATCTCTCTGTGCCACAGCCCCTTTTCAGCTGGGCAGCTGTGCTGTTGTGGCTGCTGCTGTCCCTTTATTAGTCCCTCTACAGTGATGGTCTCGGGGGACAAGCAAAAAGCATGTTTTTCATGAATACATAACCCTGGATATGTTGATGGCCGGGGTGGTCTATCCCTTTGTTCATTACTCTGTGCAATATCAAGTAAACCAAGAGTCTCTTGAAGTGTGGTGAAAAACAGAGCAGGCACAGCAGCTCAGCCAACGGGGCTCCGTATCTTGTTTCAGCCAGCAGTCACACTGGATGATAGAAAGAAAAAGTAAAATAGCTCAAAGCGGTGACACTTCTTCAGAATACCCTCCCATGGCTCCAGCAATTGGTGGCACAGAGGTTTCCTGAGCCAGAGGCAGTGGGGAGTGCAGCAGCTCTCAGCTTATCCTGCAGAGACTGCCAGCAGAAGTTGACAGTGATGCACCACAGCTCCCCAGGCACCCTGGTGCAAGTGAGCACTAAGTGAAGGAAGGAAGGGAAAACAGATGTCTTTCCCCACAGTGTGCAAAATACAGAAAATTTGAGGAGGTAGATGATGGGAAAAAAAAAAAAAAGTGAGAAATGGTTGAGGCTATTTGTATCTTTTAGTTCAACCATGAGATGTTTAAAATTTTTTGCATATCCATACACACAGTAATTGAATTCTTTCTCTAGCCATTCTGAACATTATGCTGTCTTTTCTGCAGCTTCACACAGAAAAGCTGTTGTACTCACACACATATTTTAAACACATAAAGGTTAAACTTCATTCTTCCTGCCTAAACAGTGTCTTGTCTGCATCATGTTTTTCCTTTATTTCACAATGCCACAGAATAGGAAGAAATTTTTACTGCCTTTTGCAAATAAAACAATGAAGACTAGACCAAAGGCAAGTGAAGGATCAGTCAGTGGAATTACAAAGTGGAACATTGCGTAGGTTTGTGTCCTTCCCTTATAGAGACTTGTCTGCAGATGGAAAAGCCATGGAAAATTTCAAATCTGAGTGATACCTTGGCTGCCTCAGTGGTCCAGGACTAAATTCTAACTCAGCAGGTATGGGTAGAAAGGTGTTTCATGCCCCAAGCTTCACTTGTTATTTGTCTATATTGAAACAGAGGAAGTCAACATCTGGAGTAAAACTCTTGTAAATTAATGGAGATATTAATGTAGAAATGATGCCAGTATCCTTCTAACACAAGTTCATATTGTTACATTAGTAGACTGTGCCCCGAACTTGTAAGTTCAGCCAGCCATGTCTATAAAATGCAGAAGAGACTCTATTACATGTTTTAGTGATTAAAATGTCATGGTTTTAATCAAGTGTGAAGGCAAGTGTTGCTGAGGAAGACAACTAGATATGTTCCTACAGATATACTTGGTGGTGAAACAACTGCCCCAACTTGAAACTGAGAATCTGTGAGATCAAGCCAAAACTCAGACAGTTGTGTTCTGATTTAGGGGTGAGTAGTTTTCAGGGCATGGCTGAGGTGGCTGTTTAAGTGTGAGGCACAAGTTTTAGTGAGGTGAGCAGCAGAAAAGATAACACTTCAGTCTAGGATGCAGGGTCAGATCAAAGATAGGTATTATTATAAACTTTAAACAAAGTTTACCTCTATTCACAACTTTGCTCCAAACATTTTAATAAGTCAATTGCAGAAATAAGAAGAAGAAAAAGAAAAAGAAAAAGCCAAACCTTATTGCTTGTTTCTGTGTTCATTGGCTTTTAAAGGGAGGGCACATTCAATCTTCAGTCATATTGGGGTAATTTCATAGGACCCTTACACCAGACCCAGATGGTCGATTTTGGGAGTTCAAGGGTACTAAATGTCTCCTTATTCCTACAGTGCCAAGAACACTTTGGCTTCCACTGCCCAGCAAGCAAAGCAATACCCAACAGGACCTTAGGTGTCCCAACAAGCTGTTGTAGGAACCTGGATACACACAAAACTTTGTTGCATGGCTCACCTTGATCCAACACCTTAGGATGATAATGCCTGAATTGACAAACTTCATCTGCTTGACCAGCTGGACTCTATTTCTTAGTCAAGCTAAGCTCATTACCAGTCATTGATCCCTCTAGGTGTCTTTTCATGGTCTTTAAAATCAGGGACAAATGTCATGATACAACAATGTCTGTATCAGGCCCACTAAGCCTCATTCCCTAAAATGTTGTTATTTTCTTTAATTGCTTCTCTGAAAGAAAAGTGAAGGAATTAGGGAACATCATGACAAAACAGTGTGATTTCCTTTTCTGTTGTCTACAGTCCTCTTGTTTTGGGAGCTGGATGTATCACTGCTTTGAAATGTGTTTTCTTTCTGAAAGATTATTTAATCAGGTATAAACAATAAAAAGGCAACAGTTTTAAAGCCTTTGATATAATAGGTAAAATATTATCAGCTTTTTCCCCCCTGATATATATGATGGTGAACTTAATGAAGAGCAGATAATTTATTGATGTCTCCTTCATATCCAGGGGTACAAGGAAAAAAATTTGCTATTAAAGTGAAGTTCCCCAACCTCCCAGCATTATACACATCCTGGAATATTTAGAGCTCTTTAAATCAAAACAAAGATAGAGAGTAGTGGGTGCTTCATCATGATCATTAAATGATTCTTTCTGCAGTGCAACATTTCTTACACTGCAATGATTAAACTCTCAAAGACCTGCCCAAGCAAGCTTTGCACTTAATTGGTAGAAAACTTGAGATGAATTCTCTTGGGGGGCAATCATTTGTTTGTCTATTTGGAAGGAATAGAAGCGGAAGGAGGAATTAGAAGGTGATATATTGTGAGCACTGTGCTTAGAATAGGAAATGACCACATGGTACCAATGGGGCAGCCTCTTTCTGAGGCACAGCCATGACCTGGGAATGGGGAGATAGAAAGCGAGCAAGCAAATACTCTAAAATATGGATTTCATTCTATCATTCCATCCATGGTGACCTCTCACATTGATGGTTTTCTTGTACTTCAGTACCATGAACCAGTTTGCAAAGAGTAGAGCTAGAAGTTTATTTTTTCTTTTTTATTTCTTTGGTAGGGAAAGAAGGAGGGAGAAGATGGAGCAACAAAACAGCCCAAAAATGCAGTCAGTGCAAAACAGATTAGTACTTTTGGGAAATGCCTTGCTTATAAACCCTACCTTAACAGTGATACCACTTTTTCAGTTCAAGTGACACGAAACATTGACACAGCACAATGAAGTCTTTTAAGACTGGTTCCACACTTCAGCAAAGTAACCAAGGCCAAGTACCATGCATCCAACTGGTAATTTTTTGCTTCTGTGCATGTTAAAATACCTGATATGCCCCTGGCACAGGCAGAGCAGGTTCGATAGCATCCGCAGGAAGGAGGCCACTTATTTTTTCATGCGTAATTTATCACCACAGGTATTTTTGCCTACCTATGTGTCCTCTGCTTAAACTCATGGTAGCACGTACATTTGCAGCTGGACGTGCTGTTGCTGTAGCAATCATGCTCCTCCCTTCAGCTCACTGGCAGATCCTGAAACAGGATGTCAGCATGAGTTGCCTCTCTGCAGAGCTACTGTCTATCAGAAAGAAACAGTCTTGAGACACCCTGTGGGGCACTTTTTGAGAGGAACAGGGGTAATTACTTAGGATATTTAAGTATAACATTAAATATTTACTTCTCCTGAGAAAACATTTAAAGTGGCAGTACTTTATACGATTCCTGCAAATGCAAACTCGCAAGCTTGGCCAGGACATTTTTCTCTTATTCTTCACAGTAGTAAAATTCCACCTCTTATTTCATATATATCTGCATTTTTAAAGTATATTGCTTCTCACTTGCCACCTTACTGAATTACAATTTTTTTGAAGCAAAAGAGAACAGTTCTGAAGCCTTCTTTTCATCCTAGTCTTGAGCTTGATTGACAAACCTCTGCGAGCTTTTTGGGGGAGTTTTCCTTCTGATCAGCATGACAAGCTTTTCATTCTCTTTACTTTAGATTTAGGCACACATACTCTATAATTACAGCTGTGCAGCTGATTTGCTTTCCCTCACTGCTTTTGCCTCACCTTATCATGAAAGGTCATGGGATGGAGTTGTGATGATTGCTGTGAAGGAGTTGTGATGCATTTGAAACACAACTTGTGGCTCCTCCAAGTACGTGTGTGTGTGTGCACACACCCCTTTGCTCCAGACATAACTCATTGTTCTTTACAGGCCTAACCAAATCTCAGTGCACCCTCTTCCCACACACTCCAAGAACTTCCAGTTTGACGTGTTGCCTCTGTGCAGCTTCAGTGGTGAACTGCAATCCCCCACCTTGTATTACAGAGTTTAATAACTGGTGTTGTGACAGGGCATGTGACAAGGAAGAATGTCATAACATGCCTATTATGTACCTTCCTCCACCTAGGAAGATTTTCCTCCATCTATTTTTTTTTTTTATTATTATTATTTTATTTTTTTTTTTTTTTTTTTTTCTGGTGATTTGGCCTGTGTGGGAAGATCAGGGAGTGTTGAGACATGGAAAGTTAAATGTCCAATTATCCAGAGGTCATGGCAGTCAGCCAAATTGTGTGCTTCCCTTTCCACCTCTACACCCACTGCACTGTCCTGCTGCTGACCCTGAAATGGAAAGACCACCCTCCTTTGAAATGAAATCAAATCCTCACAACTTGCTCATCCTTGGGCCTCTCCCAAAAAGCTCGTGCTGCCAAACATGCCTGATTTCTGCAGAAGTTTCATAACCTGGTGGGCTTCTACTCTCTTGCGACCTGAGCTGAGGTCATTGCATTCATTTCCATTTACGAAGTTGTCTTGCGATGAAATCTGTGTTGTCCCAGAGGCGAATGTGTGTCTGAATTTTTCCCACTGCGTGTGCGCTGCCCTCCTCACACAGATGAGGTTTTCTGGCAGCCTTCTGTCATGTTGTTATGCTTTGAACAATTATTATTTTTTAAAAATTTCTCCAGTCCAAAGTTCATTTTTTTCCCTTCTCTCATGCTCTCCCCCCCTCTCTCTTTCCTTTTTGACTCCATCACCATCCTCAACCCTTCCATTTTATCTCCGTGTTATTCTTGGCCGGTCTAGGTGCCAGTTGGGAGCTCAGTTAATTTAGGTATTTGTCTGCTGGCCTGTCAGGTTCTATCAAGAGTAAAAAGAATGGCAAGTTAATAAACCCAAAATTATGTCAGGCATGAAGCAGACTCTTATCCCATGCTGTTTATCTGGCAGCAGGTGCAAAAAAAGACCAATAAAAGAGAAGAAATACAGCCTTTCATGGGGACACACAGACACACACGTGCACACCCTCTGAAAAGAGGGCGAATGGCTGCGTGCTTCTGTCAGGTGGCCAGCACAGGATTAGCTGGTGGTCTCAGGCCAGACTTTATGGGGCAGGTGTCCACATTACAGAAACCACAAGCACCATTCACAGGCTCCTTGGCAGCTGCAGCGCGAGGACTGACGTGCACTCGGCGCTTCGGGCGAGTCACTCGGTAGGAATTCAGGAATGGAAGTGGGGAGGAGAAGAGGGCGAGTTTGTTGTGCTGCTGGTCAGTCACCACTAAGAAAACACGTGGGCTCCATAGGCAACAGCCTGGTTTTGCTAGGAAAATGGAGATCGTGGAGGTGGCCTGGTCCTTTGGAGAGTGTGTTGTGGGCTCAAAATTTGGAGCGAGCACTATTGTACTAGAGATAAAAGTGTCAAACAGCACTACACAAATCTGGCTTCTGGCATCATGGGGATTTTGTTCAGCTTCACAATGAAAGACAGGTAAAGCTTCCTCAATTTATTTTAGATAGTTCAGAACAATATATATCAGGATCAATACTAAAATGATGTTCTAGGATGGCAAATTTTAGGAATAAAATGGAATTGGAGATGTCTAGAAATCTACCCAGGTTCTGATGCAAATAAGACAGAATCACCTAAATGGGAGGAAAGCAAATCCTCCCTTATTTTCCTCTTGGTTTGCTTTACTGAGCTTCACACCTGTAATTTCCCTTTCTCTTCTCCTTGAGATGCCTAATGTCCTGCCTCCCAGGCTTCAGGGCATGGTGTTTCTCAGCCTCCCTCCCTCAGCTGATGTGTTATCAGTTTCTCTTTACTCACAACTTCCTTCTCTGGTTTTGCTCCTGGAAAAGAATGGCAAACTGTATCTTTCCTTATAGCTTGGGACAAAGTGCCCAACATGATGTTGAATGAGACTAATACCCAAGAAAAAGCTGTGACTTCAGGCAACTGGAAAAGCAGTGTACTTTTTGTTTCTGAGTTCTTTTCCACTTCCAATGTCTTCCTATTTATGTGGAGTTATCCAAGGCAACTGACTGACAAAATCAGAGCCTTGCTACTAAGTGAGAACATCTTAGTGATATCACCGCCTATGCATCCAGCTTTTCAGGACTAAACTGCTGAACTGCATCAACAATCCAAATTTCCAGTGGACTTTATGAATGCAAGATCAGCATTTGACAGCTGGGTAGTTACTGAAAAATTAAAGCCTTAGTATGTGAAAAGCCTTCAAAGGTTTGGCATCTGTAGTGGGTGGCAAAACACACATAATTAATCCATGGATCAGAGCATGCCTTTCAGCAGCATTGCAGATTGTGCTTGATTATGTATTTTATCTGTGTTTATATTTGTATTCATAACTATATAAATTAGACATCTATAATTATGTATAATTGCATACTTTTGTTTACATTGGTGGCTGGGAGTTTCCCATAACCACTGCTGCAGTTTTGAAGTCACACACTTGTTGATAAGGACATAAAAGTTCCAATACTATCTGGAACTTCGTACAGAATATCTTTCATTTAGGCACTGGAGGAACATGCTGAAAATATTGCCATTATATTTGGTGCGCAGTGAACAATTTCATTCAGACCATGAACAAAATTTATATTTGGTGTTTATATATATTAAACTCCTAAACTCCTACTTATTTTTAATATTCTGAATAAGACTTAAAACATGACAGATGACTGGCCCAAGGGGAAACCCCAATCTAAAGAATTCTTTTCTTTTTTTCCAAGGTTGCTCTTCTGTTTATACTTGTCTTAAATTCTTTTAAGTCAATTTCCTTAACCTTATTGATTTTTTTTTCTGTTCCTCAGTAATATCCTATCTGGTCATGCTGATCATGATTTTACCCACACCATGGCTTAAAAGTGATGAAATGGTGTTCTTAAAATCCTTCTGATTCCAAGTATTGCTGCTCAGAGTGGCTACATATTTCAAGCACTTAATTAATAACACCTGTCTTGCCAAACAGGCATTTGGTAAGGTGACAAAGTTTGCTCCAAAGGCAAAAGTGGTGGAGCAACTACAGTGAAGGCTGTCTTACCTCAAGAATATAAACTAGCCTGGTTTTCTAAGGAAACACACTTCTTTACCCATCATACCTGTTGGACCATCTGCATCCTTCTGACAACCTTTGAACCCAGGGCTGGATCCATCAAGGAAACCTGAGAGAGATAATGGTCTTGTTATGGACAAAATGGAACAGTAAGCTGTTACTACTTGGGAAAAAAAGTTGGTATTTTGGGGACAGGAGGAAGGAAAACATCTTGTCAGAACCCTAAAGGGAGGACTCAACCTTTAGACTCAACCCCACTGCTCCTGTTGAATGTCACAAATAAGAAGTAGAATTCAGTCAAATGACAAGGAAAGCCACAGTATGTCACTCTCAAGGTAATGCCCATCTCCTGCTGAGATAGCAAGGCTCCCAAAAACACCTAGGAGTTGGAAAGGGCTGAGGATGACCTGGGACTGGATGGTTTGAGCAAGGTGTTAATGAGTTACTGTCACTTTTGGGAAAGTTCTTCCAGGCAGTGGGGAAGATTCCTACAGTGTGAGGACATAGGGCACACTGGGTAGTGTGTGTAGATCCTATATCTTATTAGTACAACTAATAAGAACCCAGTCTTCTTTAGCCCTGCTGCTGATGGACCAGCTGCTGTTTCCAGGCTGCTGGGCCCCAGTTCATCACCACGCCACGGTGGGTGATTTGTTTTATGAAACTTAATGACAATAGTGGCAGCAGTGGGGCTGTTCACTGCTCACAGGCTTGATGCAGAGTGGGGGCTGGAGGATGGCCACAACCGACCGCAACAAAGAGCTGCGATGCGTCCCACAGATAAAAGACATCAGTCCAACATGTGTAAACAAGCCCCAGCGTCTCTTGCATTGAATTCCACTCTTGTTCAACATATCGTTTACAGCACCAGACCTCGTCCCTGTGGAGCAATTTCTTTCCCACTTGGTCTGCTTCTGATTAGTGCGAGAGAATGACGTATAGAAATGACACTGTAATAAAGATGATGGATAGTCAGCGAAGCAGCTGCAGATTAGGAGAAAAGGAAGCTGACTACTGAAGATTGGCTTAGCAAAAAACAGAAAAACAAAAACCACAAACAACAATACAAGGTTCTAACTGCCCATACAAAAGTCACTTGAAATTCTCCTACTGGTATTCTTACTGGCATGCCACTCGGACCATGTAGAACAGTAATTTCCCAGTGGAAACAAACTATTCAAAATCATGTCGGGGGACTAAAATGCCTTTTAGATCTGGCCTTTAGATCAAGCACTTACCCTTAAATGCCTTCTCCTCTGAAACTCATACTTAACAGGGAATAGGAAAATAAGATGAAACAGCTTTGAAAAACCCAAACAACATTCTCTTTAGATAAAGCTGTTAGACCAGGGTGTTAGTAAGTCTGTGGCTTCCTTAAGCTCATACATGGATTTTACAGACCAGGCTGAGTCAGTCTAGCGTGGGATGAGTGGATGACTTTATATCCTTAATCAGATTTTGAGTGAATAGTTATTTTCCTTCTGTTTGCACCTGAGGAAAAGCTTACAAGCATTTGCACCACCTTCTAAGCAAACAAAATTAATTGGGCAACAGCAGCCTGGAATACTTTACTGTACTCCTGATTCTGTGGGGACCTTTCCTGCTTTTGCTGTCTTTCACTAAGAGGTAGCCTTTCCTTTCAGAAGGTGGTTCAACATGGCATTTTGAAAACGGGGAAGTGGAGTAGAAGAGAGGATGTGATGAGGGTGGGAGGGGGGCCACTGAAATTTTTACATCATGAGTCAAGTAGCTCAGCTGTCCAAAAATTTCCCAGAAGATGTTCACTTATGTCTGTGTGAGCTCCTACAGAAAGGAATGGAATGTGGCATAGTTTTCCATAAAATCCTCCAAAGAGAGGGATCTATGCTGTGTTTATCCCCTGATTACAGCAGACTACACTAGTTTCAGGCCATAGCCTGTTTGTTGAGTTTCTTGAGTCTGACATACATTCTCATAAAAGGATTTGATATTACATTTCTCTGCAGCAGAACTGAAGATGATGGTAGCCCAGTCCATTTTTTTTCACTCTTTTAAATCCTTTTCAGTGTACTGAAGTAAAACAAGATCAATCTCAGTCTGCAATCTATGGATGTATTAAAGAAGCAATTTTGTCTGACCATGCAAAGCAAAGAACCACACATACGCTCAAAAGGGAGGACACACCACAGGGGTAGGAGGTGTCAAATTATTTTAAATAAATCTATTTGAAGAAAGCAGTTCAGTGCCTGGTAAAGAAGCTGACCCAGTGATGGACATCTGATTGACAGGGCATTTAATCAAGCATTAATTTTTCAACTGCACCATGAGGGATGCTGTTGGGTAATTTGTTTCCCCTGTGAGGTGTGAGCCTGCCTCCAATGGAAAGACTGTAGCTAAGATGTTGTCCATTTATTCTTGCACTTTCTCTTCAGATTTCTTAACACACTCTTCCATGCTAATGATATGAATGCTAAGGAAAAAAATATCTCTTTAAGGTGGTTGTGCCAACATTTATTTCAGATAGTTTATTGGATCATCATAGATTTCTGCTTTTAAGTCATTAGTTTATCTGAACTTAATTAAAACATGTTAATTTAAGTCCCTTCTGTTCAACTAGTTGGCTTCTAGTCCCACAGCTGTAATAAATTCTGACATTTTACTGAGGCTTTATGTAGTTTACAAATTTTCTGTAATTTCTTATTATGCAGCCTTAATAGTTGAGGCATTGCTTAAAGGTCGTTAGTGGTTTCTCTGCTATGATTTTAAAACCAAAACCAGTGCCAGCCAATGTGTCATGTATCTCAGCAGATGTAACCAGTCCCTAAAGCAAACTGATCTTCACACTGTAGCACACACAAACAGTGGTACAATAGCCCTTGAACAGCACCTCAGCTGGGAACAACTCACTATTTCTGGAGCAGTGCATATGCCCCACTGAAATAAAAATATATTTATAAACAAGATACAGACTTTTCAGTTTCAGGATTCCCAAGAGCTGTTACAGAGCAGCTGAGGGTGAAAAAAAAAAATCATTACCCATTTCATCAAGAATAACTCCAAAATCCTTTGAGTGATTCTGTACATCATCAATGACTCATTTTAATGAGTAACTTTTTGGTAGATAAAACACTGGTGGCACTCATGGAAATTCACTTCATAATGGTGGCTGATCAAATTTTGCTGTCATCATTCCTGGTTTTGCTCAGATGCAGAAGTGGTCAAAAGTGAAAAAGCAACCTACACTAATATCAAATTTAAAAACAGTGTTTGTGCTACCCAGACACAAAACACTTGTTTGTTTCATTCTCTTCCTATCTGGTTGTTGCAAAAGGTCCCTGGGGTGGGAAGTGCTTTTCTTCTGTGTTTTGTTCGGGGAAACTCTGAAGTAAAGGGAAAGTGTATCAAGGTGTCAGAAGTGTGAAACTGTATTGAAGACAATGGTTAAGAGGCTGTTGGGTTTATTGGAGTCTGGGTTTTGCCCCATGATCTAAATTGCACTCCTCTGAAGTGCTTCAAAGATCTTCTCTTTCAGTGATCACATATCAGGTTCCCAATACAACTCCTTAATCCACTTTTTGAGAAGACAAAATTTGATTTACAGATTCTCTCCCAACTGACTGGAGCAGAACAAGTGGGAGAACAAAGATTGCTGAAAAAAAGAAACCCCATGTGCCTTTATTTTCGGGAAGGTCTGTGTTGCATCCTTCCACCTCTGTCCTGCTCCTTAGTCCAGTCTATTTTTAAAAGTGGAGGGATGAAGGAAGATTGATGATTTTTCTGGAGTAGCTACTGGAGAATTTGACCCTCACTTCACTAGGAAGTTTAGTCTCATAAACCACCCCACTCGATTCTGCAGAACAAGAAAGACTGAAAGCCTTGAATAAACTGTAAAGTTGTTGAAACAAATGTTTAAATGGTTCTTAAGCTCTACCTATGAATCTTTGTCAGGTCATTCATTATCACAGTTTGCCCACTTAGGAGAATAGAATGAAATAGATCCCAGTGGCTCAGCTGAAATTCTGTGAGCCTTAGTGACACATACTGCCTCATTTTCCTTCAGGAAATATTGAGTGTACCACTGGGTAAGCCATGAGCATAAACCATGATTTGGAAAGTAGATGGGATTGTCCAGATTCTCTTTGTACCATAATAACAGTAAAACTTGACACTAAACTTCCTGTACAGATTAAATGCTGTTGAAAGTGGGGTACTTACTTACTTTAAGAAGCCACTACCTCTCTGTAAGGAAAGTCAAGGGTGTCAGAGCTAAGGCCAACAGCCTGAAGTTTTCAGAGAGAGGGATGGTGACACCCAGGTACTCAAACCATACCAATATCTAAGTAATATCTTATTTTTAAGCTAACAGGTACCTGACAGCTTTGAGGTCACAGGAAACTGCCTAAGAACCTCCCTGCCTGATAGTGGGGGAGTTGCCTGAGTAACTTAGGCATAATCCTGTGCTTCATGTTTTTCAAAACCTTGGCTGATGACTGTTGGCAAAAATGCTATGCCTTTCAGTAAGGGAGGTGGAAAGGGTCATAATTTGGTCATCAACATCTGATGCATCCCAGAAGAGGACCTAAAAAGGTATCCTGCTAGGAGTGATGTGTTGTTGTTGGCTGTCCTTGTCCCCAGCTGCGATTGAAATGGATTCAGCATTTTAGGAGTGAGAATAAAAAAAAGTAAATAGTTAAGTCTCTCTTAGCTGTTTTGTTTTACTTGGTTTTAAAAACTATGAACTACTGCGATTTTGAGTCTGAGAAGAGACTATTTTGTCTGTTTGATTTCTTTGAATAATTGTCAGTGAGATTTCTTTCAGTTGGAAGAAGAACATGGTGGATGTCTTGTTTTGCATGCTTAGATTTAAATAACATAAGGCACCTTTCTGAACTTTAGCTACTCTCTATCTAGATGTAATTTGTAGGCAGCAAAGCAACCAGCAATCTAAAGTGAAAACAGAATCCATTCTTCCCATGTCTTCTAAAACCTGACCTTCCCCGAAGTTCTTCACCTTGTCTGTCTCTACAGTGCCACACAAATAGCAGAAAGCCTTGTTTCCCTTTAGTTTCCAGCTTCCTTCTTTAAAGTATTTTTAATTTTAGTATGCTATTAATGCATTATTGATGAAAGATGCCAAGTCAGTAGTGACTGACAGGCAGGCCAGTTCTCTAGCAAGACCAAATCTAGTTTTTTCATTTCAAGATGATTGTATGAAATGATGGCCTGAACATATCCCCCTTATCTCACACTTTTCCACATAAATCCCTTCACCCTTTCTGTACCCTCAGAAGCTTTGCCCTGAAAAGGACCAGACAATTTTATCACACACAAAAGGACCACACAATTTTTGTGTGTAGCCCCCAAGTCACAACCTTGCTGCATGCATCCCAAAAGTGAAGTATGCTGCAGGATGGTTGAGGCTGCATGGACTGGTAAAATCACAGGGCTAAGAGCTCAGCTGGGGAAAGAAACTGATTTTTCTCAATTATCTGAAGCTAATACAGAGTAGAAACCAGGTTCATAAATCCTTAGAAACTAGAAGAGTGTAAGAAGAGACAAGAAGAGTTGGGGTGGCTTCAGACCTAGAAGATGCTTATTATATTTTTTCAGAAGGATAAGAATTCACTTCTTGAAGTATTGAATTGACTGTTGTCTCTGCAGATTCATTTACCTTTGGCTGTGGGACAGAAAGGGATATGTAAAATGGTAAAACAAAAGCAGTCATGGGTTGCATTGTCTTTGCCATGTTGCCTTTCCTTCTGAGGGGTGCTGCAGCACTCCATGGTATATACTTCCATGTGTGTGTCATTTGGTGTAGATTCTGACATGGACTGGAGAAGCAAACTGTTTATGTACAGGTCAGATTTTACTGTTTTACTATTTTTTATTGCATAAATGCAGATAAATCTTAAAGGATTCCTTCTATTAGATTTTTTAAAATTATTTTTCAGTGGAGAACTGGGCTCAGTGGGACTACATGCACTACAGAAAACTGTATCTGAAAATTCAAACCAAACCAAGTCCAATTAAAATTCCAAGTGAGCTCTAGATAGACAAATTATAATTACAATTACAATTACAAATTACAATTAGGGTGTAACATCCCAGACTCTTTGGTTGAAAGATGTTGTAAATTGTGGTCAGTACTTGAAATATTACATTTTAATCAAGAGAAGGAGCCAAAGGGAAGCTTTTTTTTTTTTTTAATAACATCCCTGGGCATCCCTGGATACCACCTCTCTACAGGATGCTGTAGTTTGCTTAAAAGGTCAAACAGTGACATGCACTTGGTTTGTTATATGTGAAGAGATTGTGCAGTGAAGTGGATGCATAATAAACTACTTTGAAATCTTAGACTTGAGTCACAGAAGAAAAACAACTTTAGTATGAATATTATACATGGAGTGAAGACATAGAAATAATTTTCATTTCCCACCTCATCTGTCCACCCACAAGTCCCTCCTTCTAGTGGAGAAAAGGCAAACAGATTTCCTTTCTTTCTGTGCCAATAGTCCGTCTTGTTCTCCTTGCAGATGTGAGAAGACAGCAGCCTTGAGAAGCAGAAGTTGCGTTTGACTGTGTTGAAAATGCAAAGGCACTCTCACAGCTTTTCAGCTTGGGGCTTCTTTTTAATCCAGGGATGTGCATTGTGTTAGTTGGGAGTAGGGAGACTCACATGGGCATGGGGAACACTGCTGGGTTGCACTTGGAGATTGGATTGTTCCTTTGTCACCTTGTGCACAAGGTGCAGGAAAGTCACAGAGGAGACAACCAACTATATCACAGAGTGAGAGGTGGGTGGGATTCTTGGGGCTGTGCTGTGCAGGGCCAGGAACTGGACTACAATGGTTCTTATGTGTCCCTTCTAACTCAGGATACCCTATGATTCTAGGTGCTAGAGAAGTACTTGGGCAAGTGCAGCCCTATTTGCAGTCTAAGAGATTTTTAAGTGTCACTCTCCATCACTGAAACTTTTCCAGTCTGAATTGTTCCAATAAAGGAGCTCTGCTCTGCTGCCTTCCCCTATGTGCAAATCCCCCCTGCTAACCTCGTCCACCACCCACTGTGTTTTCTATGTCACCACTGAAGGCAAGACACCCTCCAAACAGAAATAAACCAGCAGCAACCAATGGCAACACTTGATATCTCACTGCCCAGCAGCCTGCCTGTGCTAGGGTTCACTTTGCATCCCAAAGTCAGGCAAAAAAAGTCCAACAGTCCAAAGAATGTCCTGGGAAAGGAGAGTCACAGCAAAAGACGGTGGGACACAGACTGAAAATGTGTTTGTGACCTCTCAATGACACTTCTGAGCAGAAGGCAGTGGTGCAGTCCAAAGATGTCCTCAAATCAAGAGAACTTTCTCTAGTGGAGGTGAGAATAAATGCAGATAACTTCAGCCCTTGTTCAGACAACGCAAGCTCTTCTGCAAGATCAGGATCACCCTTCCTTAAAACTGACACAAAAATTTTATAGGTGATGTCACAGAATGTTAAGAAATGGAAGGGGCCTTAAATATCATCTAAGGATCTCAACCCTCTCTGCCATGGTCAGACACTCAAGGACAACTCCCACTAGCCCAGGTTCCTCAAGGTCTTTAGACAATCTGACTTTGAACACTGCCAGGGATGGGGCATCCACAGCCTCCCTGGGCATGCTGTTCCAGTGCCTCACCAACCTCACAGTAAAGAATTTATTTCTAATACTTAACGTAAATTCCCCCCCTTCAACATGCATCCATTACTCCTCGTTCTTTCACTGCAGTTCCCGATAAAGAGTCTCACTTCAGCTTCCCTGTAGGTCCTCTTCAGACACTGGAAGGCTGCTGTGAAATCCCCTGGAGACTTCTCTTTTCCAGGCTGAACAACCCCAATTCCCTCAGCCTTTCCTCCCAGCAGAGCTGCTCCATCCCTCTGATGCCCTTGGTGTCCCTGCTCTGGCCTGGCTCCAGCAGCTCCCTGTCCTTCCTGTGCTGGGATCCCTGGGCTGGAGGCAGCCCTGCAGGTGGGGTCTCACCTGAGCAGGGCAGAGGGGCAGAATCCCCCCTCCCCTCTCCTGCTGCCTATACTGGGGGCTCAGCCCAAGACACAGATGATATTTCTGGCCAGCTCATGGTGACTTTTACACCAACCATCACCCCCCAAGTCCTTCTCCCAGAGCTGCTCTCCAACTCCACTGCCCAACCTGTTGGTGCATTGGAGATTGCCCTGGCCCAGGCGTCAGACCTTGAATTTCTATTTGTTGAACTTCTTGATGTTCACACAAACCTACATGCCCTGCCTGTCCAGTTCCCTCTGGATCCATCCCTTCCCTCCAACATGATGACTGCACCACAGAGCTTGGTGCCATCAGAGAACGTGCTGGGGGTGCCCTGATCCCATTGTCCACATCACTGACAGAGCTGTGGAACAGGATCAGCCCCAGAACCAACCCCTGAGGGACACCACTCTTCACTGGTCTCCATGAGATGAGTTAACATCCAAAGTTACTGTCACTTCCAGTCTTTTCTGACTTTCCCATCTCTTTCCAGTAGCTTGCCTGTTTGAAGAATGCAAAGATATTAAAAAATCAGCTGCAAGTAATTTCTCCATAATAAAAACAAACAGAAATTCTGAAATTAATCCCAAGACAGCAGCAGGCTATGAACTAAGATCTAGTTCAAAGCCGGATCTCTATCTGCTAATACAGCCAGTTCAGCCAAAATAAATCTTTATTTTCACCAGATGCTACATGTGGCTTAAGTATTCCCACACATCTGCGTTAGAATAATGTTCAGGGAGAAGATAAGTCCTTTCTTGGACAATGTAAATGCAACTTTTGTGAACTGATCTTATGATGATCCTTGATTTTCCAGTCTTTAACACAATCCTCTGGCCTTTCAGGGATTAGCACATTCAACAAAGGTGGGGTCACCTCCCAGACAGACTTGCCTGTTGTGGCCAGATGATTTCTGGTCAAGGTCCAGACAGGTCACCCTGTGCCAGCTGACAGACACAAGAGCAGCTGAGTGAAGCAACGTGACCAAATTAAGACAAATCATTTTGGTGTGTTAGTCACATTTCTTTTTTGAAGGGCTTCATGAATTGAGACTTCCAATTTGCTCTTACTTTTCACAGAGAAAGAAAAAGTTTCTGATTTATTTGAAGGCCCAGTCCTCAGTGTTCTTTTTCTCATTATGGTCTTAAATTGAACTGAGAGCAATACTCTTCAGGCCACCACAGCCTAATAAAGAAAAACTAGAGAAAGCTTGAAGGCATTCTTAATTGGCGTGCAACCTTAAAAAAATTAGTTCTCAGAACATATTTTCTTTAAATCACCAGTTTCTTAAGAAAGAAATGTTGCTTGCAGGACAGCAGGAATGAGGAGAGAACCTGGGAAAAAATGTATTACATTTTACATTAGGAGAGGGAGAGATAAAATAGCATTCAGATGTATTGAATAAGAGTATCCAAGACTTCTTGTTCGTTTTGTTCTGCCCTGCTAGTCCAGGATCTTCCTTTCCAACATGCTGCTGGTGCTTGGTGCTTCACCCCAGGTTTAAGTAAGTTATCACTTACCTGCCATAGGGGTATAAAAAGTATAAAAAGAAGGTATAAAAAGAAGACAATGGTCTCTAATTTGATGTGGAAGGCAAGAAACAATGCAAAAAGATGAAGGTGAGATAAAAAAAGATCTGACTGCCTAAAGGGAACATGTCAGTACTGGAGACACTGAACAGAAGAGAGACATAGTGTTTGAATGATGTGTTCTTTGTCACAAACTTTAATTCTTTAATTCTTTAATTCTGTGTGTCGAGACAGTCTTAAAAAAACCCAACAGGAAACAACCAACCAAGAAAAATAGCAATTTTGACTGACAACTTTAGCAGTGAATGAAAATTCCCAACCCTTCAGTGAGATGTGGTGACTGGAAAAAGTAAATATTAATGGAAAAGTTAGAATGAAGGACTTCAGGGAAAAGAGGCAGTTGTCATCTATCCAAAATGTCTGTTGAGTACTCTGAAAATGCAAGTTTCAGAGTCCCCAAGCAAGACTTCCAAGCCTCTGGAACGGCCCAAGCCACATGAATGTTAGGGAAGTGTACAAAACCACTGCTTTCCTTTGGCCCATTCACCTAGAGTTGTTAGAGTTTCCTGCCTAGAGAAAAAGAATCCACTACAGGGAATTCAGGAAAAATAGCTGCCTGGAACCACTATAGCTTTTTTCCTAAAACTATAATGATGCCCAATTCACAAAAAAAAAAAAAAAAAAAAAACCAACAACCCAAAAAAAAAAAAAAAAAAAAAACCAAAAAAAAACACCCAAAAGATAATGAAAGTATTTTAATCAACAGCAGGGGATTTCACTGATTTCAACACTTGCCAACATAAAAATACTGCATTTATTAGAAAATCCTTCGGAAATAAAAATACGTCCCCACAGCAACAACGGAATATAAATGAACATTTAATTCTTTCTCACTTGTAAAATGTCATCTTTCTATGAATCACTCTTCCTGCCTCTGTTGTGTACTAGATATGAGGCCACGTCCTTAAAAAGGCTCCAAGCACAGCTGGTACTAAAAAATGGGTAAGGACAAGGAGAAGGAAGACAGACTGCAAGAAAACAAAATACTAAACCCTGCATTTTTTACTGAATGTGCTTATTTGCAAAGATTTTTTCACACCAACATAATGCTCAAGAAGACAGTGCCAGAGTGTTGGAGGGGGAACCTGTTTGTGAATCACCACGGGCAAAGCGGCGAGAGGCGACTCTGGTTTGCTGAACCTCTGTTGTCCTCTGCAGCTCTTACAGCTTTCATCTTCCCCTTATCCCATGGAGTTCAGTGAAAACAGGGAGGGAAAAGGACCATCTACTGTGGGATCACAGATTGTGCTGGGCTGGAAGGAACACGTGCTTTGAGACTGCTTTTTTCCAGGGTTTTGTTGGTGATTCTTATTCCTTCTTCCCCATCAGATGGACAGCTGGATACTCTATCCTCTATTCCCTGCCTCAACTTTCTTTCACTTTATTTAATTTTTATAAATTTCTATCTCCTCTACCATTCTCCCCTTCCTGATGGTGTCTCCTCCAGCTTGTGCTTCACACAGTCCAGAATCTATTTTGGAAATATCCTTCCAGCCCTCTCCCACAAGGAGTTAAACATAACACTAAAGGGAAATTTAAAATCTTTTACATTTAAAATTCTGTGGTATTCTGTCTGCTTCAGCAGAGTGAAAAAATTTATTGAGAGGATGAGAGGTAGCATTGGGATAGCTTTTGATTTCTTGCTGGGGAATGCATAAACTCGGGTTGAAAGGGGAAGCTGCAAAATGTGGCAGCAAAAAACACATCTCTGAGAAAGTCATGTGCTCACTGAAAGGGAGATGAGGGGCTTGCCAGGAGGTCCCAACAGCCTATTGATGCACTGTCAAACTTTTCACCCTTGCTGTTCCACCACACCCTATTTTAAATCCCTGCTCAGATTATTTTTATTTTTTTTCAAACAGTTCATGATTTTGTTGGGCCCACAGCTCACAGAGACTGTGCTGCCACTAAAAACATGTGGCTAAACACAAGCGGGTAGGATTCAAAGGCACAAAGCAGATATATTTATTTATCATCTATTAAAAGGCTCTGAATCCAGATTAATGTTCCTTACTCGATACATTTTTTTATTGTTTCACCTGCTGTACAGTGGGAATTGAAAAAGGCTCTCAGGTCATCTAATCTTACTGGAGCTGCTTGAAGTGTCTTGAGGATTCTCTGAGGAAATATAAACCAAGAAACCACCCACAGTAATATTTCCCAGCTGCCCTCTGAAGGTCAAGGCTCCCTGTGGGGCTGCTCCAGATTCTCCCAAGTGACAGGAGAGCAGCTTCCCATGCCCCCAGTGACAACCACACCTTCTGCTGGTGTTTGCCTGGTTGGAGCAGAGGAGGTGGCACAGAAATGTCCTACAATTCAGGTAGAGCCAGGAGTCTTATCCTGGACTCCCCAAAACTGCCCTTCAAAGTACCCATTATTTTTTTTTTTAAACATATTTTTTGGTGCTCTGATGGATTCTCTTGCCCTTCTCTGTGCTGACCATCTGGAGGTCAGAAGCAGCAAGATCAAATATGGCTTTTTCATCCATTTTTGCAGGCGCACAGGGCAATATTTATGGAATCCCAAGTTGTTTGGAGTTTTCTGTTAATTATCCTCTGTTATGCTCTTACATCTTCCCTCCAGGCTCTCATTCCTTGTTTGTTTTCAGGTCTGTCTGTTACATGTAGTTAGATAATGATGGCTCCTCTATGGCCTCTTTCTATTTCTAAGGCTGTTATTGAACCTTATTTTTGTAATTTCTGGACCATGTCTCTGTTACCAAAGACTATGCTGTACTATTCCTAACGCCAGAATGAGATACAACTGTATTTAGCAGAGGAATCCTGTTTCTTCATATATTTTTAGTATATTTATAATATTAAAGGGCTCTGCATGCAGCCATTATTTTTCCTCTGTGAACTCAGTCTGTGCAGAAAAAAAAAGCCAGATTCGTATTTCAGTCCACAGTGAATATTTCCCACACCTAAACCAGCCTGCAGACACATTGCCCATTGGGCACACATGGAATTGGTACAGTATTTTTTCTCCTGTTTTCAAGTGCCAGTTGTCACCTAGTAACTGAGCTTGTGTTTGGCTGAACATTCTTGGCTTTATCTGGAGAAGAATAATCCATGTCATGACCAGGCTTCCAATGGTGAAGTGTATTTCTCAAGAAGAATAAGAAAATTTCAGCAATCAAAGTCATTAGACCTGATTCCATTGAGACAGAAGTGCATTTTGCATGCCATGCTAGCTAAGCCAGGATTTTTGTTAGAAGCACACAGTTTCCTTTTCCTTTAGCTCTGGGACTAAAGAGTCTTGTATGAGGCAAACAGGTTTTACAGAAAAAAAATAGTCCTATAGCACAAAAATTAATGAAATGTCACTTTGGGGTTCAACAGTTCTGTAACAACAGTCCTGTCCAACTGGGAAATTATATATATTTCTTCTTTTAAATACAACAGAAAAGGAATCTCTTGTGGACTTTTGAACCTTTAAACTTTCTTTTTTTTTTTTTTTTTTTTTTTTTCAATAAAAATATCTAAATTAACAGAGGAAAAATAAAGTTTCTAAATAAAGTCTTCCCCTAGGACGGCATTTTTGTCCTGCCAAATTAAACTAACCAAAACTTTTGTTTCTCTAGCAATTTAGCTGCCCAAGAAAAATACACCTGCAGCTATCAGGAGTTTTGCCTGAGCATGCAGGCCTTCTGTTTCATGAACAACATTAGAGGGCACTTCTGCATTGTGGGAGGTTTCAGCTATAATGACACAGACTCTGAGATTCAGAAGGCTGAAAATGACTCTTATTTTAGGATGTGTTTCCTTTTTATATTATTTTGCATAGACCAGTTTGATTGGTGAAACAAAGGCAAACCTCTTCACTCACATCAGTCAGACCGGAGGGACATCAAGAAGTCCCTCCTAGGAAAAGGAATAAATAACATAGGTACAGTTACAAAAACATTTCTCTTGTTTACAGAAAATTCCCTGGGAAATGAATTTGAGGAAACCAAAACACCTCAGGTGTGGAACCAGGGCTACAGGCTCCCATCCTGCCTCCCATCCCTGTGCCCCTGCATTGGAGAGATCTCACCCAGGGCTTCACTGACTTGGTGTATTTCAGCATCTGGTGCTCTTACAGCTTCCTTTGACAGAGGCAGGTGATTAAGTCATAATCTCTGCCTGAACTGATAATAAAACCCACCAAACCCCCATCAAAAACCTTTTTTCAATCTGGGTGATTATAGAGAAAAACCTGGAGAGGAGATTGAAAAACCTAAAGCTCAGAAGGTCATTGGAAGGGAGAGTGAGAACTCAACCTATATTTTTTCATTTTATTTTTAAATGCAATGATTTTTAAACCAATTTTCTCATTTTGAGGGTGCTGACTCACGTTTTGTAAAAGTTTCAGCTTAGCAATGCTGGCAAAAGGAAACAGAAGTTATCGATATAATGAAATAGCCCTAGTTTATCTAGAAACCCTCTAAGCAATTTTTTCAATATATATGGTTTTCTTCAATGATGTGATCTCTTTCAAAGAGTCATACAAAATTATCAGCACGAGCACAGAGGGCTCACTGAGTTAATTTTTCAATTCTTGAGTTTATTTACCATTCCTCAAGGCCTGACCTATGGAACTGAGCTCCTGAACCCAAACTGCTGGGGAAATGCAGTTGTGATTCACTCGAAGTCTCTCTCCTCTTTGCAAGGCTGGATTTCACAATATACCTCAAAAGCAACCTTCAGTGTTTATTATTGTACAGACTAACTGGGCAAAGTCTGCTTGGATCAGGCATCAAAATCCCCTTGGCTTTGAACTTCCCCTTTCTCACTCATAGTGCCAGGGAAGTGTTGTAGGAACTGTTTGAGTATTTCTTCCCAATCTCCCTGTGGAAGTGAGGAAGCAAAGACAGAATGTGGATGGGCCATCATGAAAACAGCAGTCATTCTTTTCTGGACTGAATGACTCTGGCCTCTTCATGGTGAGCTCCAAATTTAGACCTGGAATTCCAAGAATAAGCAATTTCTTACCAGCATTTGCTTATTATTCAAGCCATTATTAACCCTCAGCCTTCTTCTCTTAACACTGCAGCTACACATAGGAATCATGGAATTACAGAATAGCCTGGGTTGGAAGGGACTTCAGAGACCATTCCCCCTGCCAGGGTGGGGACATCTTCCTCCAGAACATGTTGCTTCAAAGCCCCAGACAACCTTATTTGGGCAACCTGTGCCAGGGCTTGACCACCCTCACAGGGAACAATTTTTCCTAATATCTAATCTGAATTTCTCCTCTTCTAGCTTAAGATTGTTCTCAGTTATCCTATCATTATGTGACTGTGTATGGAGTTGCTCAGACCAGGAGTGCACACAGATTCCCAGTATTTCCTTGTGTGCTGCTTTATTTGCTGTGGGGGACTGCATCCCACCTTGTTCCACTTGTACCTCATCCACCACATAAACAGTGAGTGCAGCTTGGGGTGGGGGAGCAGCTTTCTGAATTTTTGACTTTTCCTGGATTTCCAAGATTTAGTATGGCAATGGTGATTCAGACTTAAGATTTTTCCCTGTCCTGGTCTTGAAGCCATCATTCCATGATTAGAAAATTTGTGAAGGACAGTGAAGGAGACGTATGAAACTTCCCTCAAAAATAGGTCAGCTCTGAAGACCTTGCTGTCTAACTGAGGCCTGCATTGACCCACAAGACAGAAGTCAGACATGATCAGCAGTCCTACAAAGAAATGGGGGGCCTGTTTTGGCACAGGAATGAACAACAACCTTGTGGCTGTGTCATTAAAGTGGCCTGGTACAATGCACGCAGCTCTAAGGGAGCACAAACACTTGTGCATCTGTTCATCTCCCCCACCCTCCTTCCCCATTCAGAAACCTGCCTGTCCCTCGTCTTGGCAGCCACTCTCTTCAAGTTTCAACCATCTGATTCATGCAGCAAAAAGTCTCCCCACAAAAAACATACTGGCTGAACCGCTTTGTTTTTCCTAGAGCAGTGCAAACTGTTATTGCAAGGGGAATTTTAGGAAGATTGTGCCTGGCAAGGAAAGCTCACTAAATAAATACATGATGTTAATTATCCTTTGCCTATTTCAACCGAGCATTTCAAAGTGCTTTGCAAACCATTAATTAGGCTGCAATTTAGTACCATGTGGTAGTTAAATATTATCAACACTGTTTTCTGCAGGTGGGACGCTATGACACAGAGGGTGAAACGACCTGGATGATGTCTGTCAGCAGCAGACCTGAGCCCCAAACCTACTAATTTCAGCTCACCAGCTCCCTGCTCCATTAGGCCTTTGTAACACTGAAAAGATGTGGTTATGTTGCAGGCAAATGATGCATTATCTGCTTTTGAGTCCTTCCTTTGACACACATCCCATCAGATGCTACATTAATTTCTGTGCTCTCCCACTATCTTAGCCAGCCTTCTTCCTTTGTTTAATCACCTGAAGGCTGTTCTCAGTGAAAACTCTAAATGAATGAAAGAAAAATAGAAGAGGAAAAATTAAGAATGAAGCATTCAGCTTTGAGTGTTCATTTGTCAGAGGGACATTTACAGCAAAGACAAGTCCAGGTGCAAATGCTGAGGAGCTACTCCTGCATTCAGCCATCTCTCTTTTCTTCTGCTGGTTTGTATCATTTTGGGCTATATGGATATTTGGATTAACAGAGATGGGCAATGTGGCAGATGGACAGATGTGGGGAGCCACTAGATGGGGCTCCAGGAGGAAGAAGACAGCTGTGGCATCACAGGCAATCCATCAGGATCAAGCCGAGTCGTGTGTTTAGTATCCTGGCCTGTGTGGGATCTTTTTTGGAAAAGATCAACCATAATAGCAGCATGCAGCACCTGTGCTCTCAACCACAGGAAGGGAAGGAAGCATGTCTTCCAAGCCAAAATGCACAGTATTTTACCAGGCAGAAAACCCCCAACATTGTATGCCTTCAATTGTAAACTCTGTGTGGATGTGCTTATACATTCAGAGCATGAGGCAGATGGTAACAAACCACATGCTTGTGGATTATCCCACTTTTTCCACATTTGCATTCTCAAAACCACTTTTGGTGCCCGTGGTTTAACCTCTGTTTCCATAACTTCTGTTTATGAGTTGAATGGTCACATGTCATCATGTTGAGTGGGAAAGTGTGTTCAGGGGATAAGGAGGTAGAAGTGGTTCCATATGGTGAAAGAAGAGACTATGCCAAAGTATTAAAAAAAATATAGAAAGAGGGAAAAGCAAGAGTAAAATCTTTCTAGGAGATCAGGAATCTAAAATGCTTGTGGCCTCCTAGGAAGAAAACAGTTGAAAGGGAAATTTATGATTTGAAATGCTGATAATATAAATTTCAGTGTTTGTAGAAGGGTGAATGTTAAATAGGTTGACCTTTCTCTGCTCTAGGCATGGTTCAGGCGGAAAGATTCCAATCAGAGGCCACTGAGATGCTGTGAAACTACCAGCTTTAGTTCTTCTAATTTTAATCTATTGATCAGAATGAAAGAAAGCAAACAACCCAAACAAATCAACAAATCCCCCTCAAACAAGCAAACAAACATAAAACAAAACAAAACAAAACAACCCTCCCACCAACAAAATAACCCCAAACAAACAAAAAAACCCCCAAACCCCAACAAAAAGCGACCAACAAAAAACCCACCAAAAAACACATTAAAAAAATTAGCTCTGTTCACAATAGTATTATGAAGTTGCTGGCATGGTATTACATACAGGCTTGTGGTTTCCTGAGAAAATTCTGCTAGCAAAGGAGTCCTTATGCTTCAGGGAAAGGCAAACAAAACACAACAGATGCCCTTAATTGAGAGTGTAGCTAGGGTAATTTATTAAATTTATTAATTTATTAAATTTATTAAAGTAGTGGATAGTAAATGATATACCACAAAACTAATGAGAAATGGCCTCTTTATTTATTTTTTTAATATATCTGATGTTTTAATAGAAAGCAGAAAACCGTATAAAAATACCTTATTCTTGGGCAGGAATTTAATATTCTCTGTCCTGGCAAGAAAAGTTTCAGAACCCCTTTTGTCACCATAATAGGTTACTGATACTGGTAGCTTTATTTAGAAAGGCAAACCAAAGAAACATGACTGGAAATTCAAACCCAAATCATACTTCTACGCTACAAACATTTATTGGTATTGTGTGCTGTAAACATTTGGTAAAGGAAAGGATATTTCAATCACTGAAAGTGGCTGAGGTAACCAAATTTTTATTAAGTGCTATGAAGCAATCTGAGAAGTCAAGATTTCTAGAAGTAGAGACCCTTCTCTAAATCAAATGTCTCTAACAGATTTCCAGCTGGGCATGAAAAAAGCAAAGCATTTCTGAATATTCAGGTCAAAGGAAAGGACTTTGGTTTTGAGAACCAATTATGTAATCATAAACCAGTCCCAAAACAGGGTTCAAAGACCAGACCAGCTGGCATTTATACAGTTAATTATTGGTGGTCCTGAGGGTTGCAGTCTTGAGTTGGGAGTGTTTTCAGAAGTGAGACTAAGAAAACCTGTTTGTGGTTCCAAAGCACTTAAATCTGCCTTCAAGGGGAAGCAGACTTTGCAATAGTCTTTGCCAGTACAGCAGATGATGCATAGACATCGAGCTGAAATTCCAATTTCTCTTTGCCATCAGCTTCAGTGTGGCCAGAATTCAAACCCAGTTATTTTAGGGACACATCCAATACTCATTTTATCAACTCAAAGACTTCCATTGACTTAAATGGAAGATGGATCTCAGTCTCAGAAGTCTGTTAACTCACAATCGCAGCTCAGGAAAAAGTGTGCCACTTCATTAATTCAGAAGTGGAAGTGGAATGGATTAGACTGGAAATGGGGGAGAAAGCAGAATGACACTCACAGGTCCAGACTACTCCATCTACTCCCAGGGTGGCAAACCCAAACTTGCTTCATCCCCAAGAAAGAGAATTGGATTTCTCTCAGCAGGTCTAAAACTTTCCCTGAGGCAGGTTTAAACCTGCAAATTGTACAGAAACACTTTCCATCCAACAAGACATCCTATTACAGACCTGTTCTATATTCTGTAGAGCTGGCGGTGGGTGGCTTTCAGTTGACTTCCTCCCCACACACTTGGCTGCCAAGTCAGAAAGACGAAAAATCATATATACTTGCATTCACCAAATGATCTCCAAAGCAACTTAATACTGCTTCAAGTCTTCCTTGTCTTATAAATCAGATTCTTTCTGTAGATTGTTTACCTACCACTTCTAGTGTGTCTCCAATAAATTAAATCCTGCTGAAGTGGTAAAATATACGAAAGATATACTGAATGGTCTGCAGGCTGTACAGTGGAGCCATTATTTTAAGAGGAAGTAGGAACGGCAATCATAAAATTTTGAAAAATTATGCAATAACTTTGTAGTTATTGCCCATCTGTATTCATTACAATGATCTACTTCACAGGCATATAAATAGAGCTGGCAACTAAAAGATGTGCTGTTTGCCTCCAGACATGGCACTAGAGTTCAGCAAATGAAATTCAACTGAAGACTTTAGAAAAAATGCTGTGAGTGTCCATCCACGGATAGAGTCTAATCAGCCATCTCCCCCCACTTCCCCTCCCCCTGTCCCCCCTCCCTGTTTTACATTCCCCCATGCTTGTTTTTACCCCTAGTCAGGACACCTTTGTAAGAAAGATGACAAAATCTAATTGCTTCATTTGCAGGGCAACTCTGATACACTACATGACTTCACTCTCACAAGGCAACAAGTCCCATAAATCACACCTACTGAGTGCACCCATTAGAGCTCCAGTATGACAACTTTATGCCTAATACTCTCCAAACAAGGACCACACAAAACTAAGACTGTAAAATTACTGTTGACTCACAGCAGCTTTTATAACATGCACTCAGCTCAAAAAGACTTAACTTATATGGGGTTTAATCATATTTGGGCATAGGAGACCACTCACTGATTCAAGACAACATATGTTTAAAAAAGAAGAAAAGGCAGAATATATTTGGCTTAGCTTTTTTCCTTGCAGTTCCCACAGAGAAATACATCAGATTAAACAGAAAAATGACTGCTTTACTTTGTAATGAAAGAAGATTCTGAGAAGCGTTTCTTCCTAAAATTGGAGGGGGAAAAATGGTATTTTATGCCACCATGGGTTGGGAAAGGTGTAGGAAAGTTGCTGTTTCTGGGCTAGGTGCTTCATCAGTGTATATCTGCACAAAGCAGTGGAGGCAGCTGGATCTACACACCCTTCTCAGGAGTCCCAGTCATACCAGGGAATGTGGCTTAATCCCAGCTGGCAGCTCAGCCCCACACAGCCACCGCTCCCTCCCACTCCCCCAGGGTGGGGGACACACTCACAACAGCCAAAGTGGGAGAAGATTCCTGTGCTGACATAAAGGGAGTTTAATAGGTAAAGGAAAAGCTGCACACACAAGCAAAGCAAACCAAGGAATTCATCTCCCACTTGCCATGGGGAGGCAGATGTTCAGCCATCCCCAGGAGAGCAGGGCCCCAGCACTTGCAACAGTGACTGGGGAAAACAAACTCCACCAAGACTCATGTACCTCTGTATCTGCTTCTTCTCTCAGCTCTATATGCTGAGCACAATGCCATGTGGTCTGGAATGTCCTTCTGGGCTGTTGGGATCAGCAGTTCCATCTATGTTCTCTCCTAGCTCCTTGTGCAGGCTCAGCCTCTTTGCTGGTGACATGATATGAGATGCAGTAAAAGCCTTGACAATGTACAAGCCCTGCTCACAAAACATCCCAGAATTACCAACCCTGTCTCAAGCACAAGCCCAAAACACAGACAGCCCCACAGCAGCTACTGTGAAGAGTCTGCCCCAGCCAAAACCAACACAAAGGGTTCATCCTACCCCAAAAATATTTGCCCCATCAGGCCAGTGGGCAACCTGCACTGTAACAGCCCCACTCATCCCAACTGCACGGACACAATTGCATTGTGAAGCTGCAGCAGAGTGCTAACCATCAGAGCCCTGGCTGGGGGGACTGACTGATGCTTTCCACACAGTTAGAAAAAGAGCTGGCCAGAAGCCCATGGTATTCAAAAATATCCCATCCGAGCCACCCCTGAAGCCGGGAGCCTCTGGAGCAGAGGCTGTCACTGCAGGCTCCTGTGTGAACAAAGGGTGCCTGTGAGTGTATCCAAGGATTTCCATGTGCTTCAGAGCAGGGCTCCCATTGCTTCCCTCCAACAATGTGACATGCATCACCGCAATTCACTGAGAATCTCTTATTTCTTTGCACAATGGCTTTTTTTCCCCCACCCTCCCTAAGGCTACAAAGGAGACGGAGGGGGTGAATCTTACATGCTGTCCAACTGACTTCCTTGCATTTGGAAGGCTAAACCAAGAAGTTTATATAATCAGGCTAACAGGCAAACCAATTGAAATTACAATGGTATGTTAGAGTATATTCCTTAAGTATTCAAACCACAGAGAAAAAAAAAAATTTCTTCCACTAAACTACAAGGGGCTGACTGAAACCCACAAAAGCTGGGAAACATGGTAAGGTCTGACTGAAAGCTTGTCCTTACTTCACCCCTGAGGAAAAGAGTAGAGAATAGAGATAATACTGTCTGCTTTTTGGTGGGCCCTAAACATAGAGCAAATTCCCACAAAATAAATAGGAGGCTTGCCACCATATCCTCTCTCCCATTCCCACACAAGCAGACCTCTAATTCACAGGCTTGCAGGGAAGCTGCTTTCTCTCTGTCCAGGACTTCCTTGTCCCAGCCATCAGTCTTGGCTCTTTCTCTGTTTTATAAGTTTCCAGGTAGCACCTGCTATGCTTTTCTCACTCCCTGACTTTGCAAAAAAGAGTTTTGATAGCACCAACTCCAAAGCAAACGACACCAAAAAAAGTACAAGGAGAACATCTCTGGACTCACAGTTTCCTATGGATTGTTCCCGAGTTCTCAAATTTCCCATTCCCACCTTATTTATCCCATCCACAGCATCATTCCTGCTTCTCTTCTCCATGGTGGCACACTGTGTATCTTAGCAATAGGCTGGGGCAGTGATCCCAGATATTTCAGGGCAGTGCATGTGCTGACTGCTCAGCTGGTTGCTGCTTTTGTTGATGCCCAAGGAACTAAGCTAAAATTGCAATTTCCTCAGTAAAAGAATTGTTCTGAATCTTCTTTCTCCATCTCACTGCCCCTTCTCATGAAAATTCACATGCACTCATCTTCACTTTCATGCCACTGCCAAGCTGAGCTGAAATGAGTGGTGAGTTCGGAAGTTACCATGAGGGGTGGATGAACACACTGTATGCTCACAGAAACATTATTTCTATTGGAAACCAACCTAAAAATAACCTAATAAAAAGCCTTTAAGACCAGTATTACATGAACCAAAACTGTTGAGTTATTCACAGGTGCCTCTGCAGGCATATTGTCTTTTGTTTTCATCTAAGATTTGCATAACTAAAGCTACTCACCTGTGTAAGGCTCACCAAAGTGTCTCTGAGTCTTCTGAGGTGGCTACCAGGGTGACCAGTGAAGACGAGATTAGATTCCTTTGGGTTTTCCATGTAAAAATAAATTAATGTGTACACATGTATGAACCATGTACATGCACATATAAGGCCTTCCTTATTTCTTCATAATTGCAGGTTTCAAACTCTTCAGCATCTTTTATAGTTTTATTACAAACTATACTTTTTACTCTCTAAGGTATTAAAGTACTTTTATTTCTGTTTGTCAGTTGAAGAGTTGAAAACCTTTGACAATAAGGATCCTAAGAAAGTAACCAGTTTCTTTGTCTTTCAGGAACATTTCATTACTTATGTACATCTGAGAAATTAGCACTATGGGCCTCAACCAAGGACTAAGGAGAAACTCATAGAAAAGAAAGGAAATGGATGTAATTCCAGATCTCAGATGAATGTTCTAGTTCCATCCTCTTCCATCCATCCTTTAATGGATTACAAAGCAATCAGCTGAGAGTGAAAAGAAAAACTCCAACCAAAATATATAGGAAAATGAGATAAAATAAAGAAAGGTTCCAATTTTACTTTTACAGTTTTCCAGTTCTGTGTTACATTTAGTCTAGACTCAGCTGTATTCTGAGGACACTTTAAATCACCCTAGTAAATATGAGAGGTCTTGAATAGGATGAAGTAAAGAGGTCTTGGAGAAGACAAAATCTCTTTCTGCCTTCTCAACCCCTCCCACTATTTAAAAGTTACTTTGGCCTAATGAAAATCAGATTATAAGTCTCCATAAACCCCACAGATTAACATCATTAGAATACCACTTTTTTCTATGATGCTATCTTCTGAAGGAGAGGCGACATGCTGTACAGATGGCAGCAGCTTCAAACTCTGCTTGAAGCTGCGGGAACAAAAGTCTCCCTGCAAACAAAAAAATCATAAATTAAATTTAAAAAGCAATATTTCACTTTCTTTATGAGTTGGCATAAGCCTGCAGGCCCACGGTTTGGGACATTAAAACCATGGGTGCACCCCATGAAAGCCAACCCAAAAGTTCTGACACTGAAGCATAATGGTTAGGGCTGCTCAAATATTTCATCTGTTTTTCTCTGTTTTTAAATGAGTGCATCAAAAATATATGAGGTTTTTTGTGGTTTCTTTTTTTTTCCCCTCAGAGAGAGAGAGGGTATTGTTTAGTGTTAGACAAAAGAGCTGGGAAACCTAAGGACACACGGAATAAATAATATAGAAATTGGTACAAAGCCCCTTGTATCACATGTGGTCTTATCTGTAATCAGCTCTCCCTCAAAAAAAAATGGTAGTTTCCAGGTTTGAAAAACTAGTGAAGAAGAAAGGATTTCTTCATTTTAGAGAAGTAAATAGCAAGGGACAATATACAATATCACAGCAGTTTCGGAAAGTGAGAACAGTCCCATTCAGGAAAGTTAAAGGGCCAATCACTTAAATATGGTGAAAATAAACACATTTTTGCAGAACATGTGGCTATGTCCTTGTAACAAAGAATTTACCAACATACAAACAAGTTATACATTTATGTATATATGAATAACAACCCTCCCTCTGTTATTTATGGATAAAAGGGTTGACAGTATAATTATTGGGATTAGAGAGCTGGATAAACATGATTATTTTTTCACATGTTTGGAAGATTTAAAGGTCATAAGAGACGCTCCTGCACAGTGTCACTTATTGTCACTACAATTCCCTCACAGTAAAACCAGACACTTGAGCTGCAAAATTTCTGGTCCCAAGAGAACCTTCTGAACATGGTGAGGGGAGAGCAGGAGAGACTGAATTGCCACCAGTGCCTGAGGCAGGCCCTTGCAAAGACAAAGGGGGGCAGGGCTGAAAAATCTTATAAAGGTGTGGCTGAAGTGCCAAACTACAAATTTGGAGTAATGGAGGTTCAATCTTTTTGGGTGTTTGCCCTTAAAAATGTTCATGTAAAGGGGTCTGGGGAAAGACATATACCAGAAATACATTATTTGCCAAAACCTCAGTGCTTGCTGGGATCTAAGGAGAGTTCTCAAGGAAAGCACATCCTGCAGGCATTTGATGCTGACTGTTTTTTTGTGTACCATACCCAGACCTTCTGGAAGATGAGAAACTTCATATGAAGCTTGCCCAGGATTCTGCTTTTTTCCCTGCATCCTTCTCCACATCTTGTGTATGTTCTATAGCTTCAGCTGATATTTTTAACTCTACCAAGAAACCACCACTAATCCTGGGCACTTATGTAGAGAGGAGGAAGCACTCCAGTGTGCTTGCTGTGATGCAGATGAATGTATAAATAAATGTGCCATGCCACTGCTGTTGAAACCAAAGTTTGTTGAACCAGATTCCTAAATCGATCCCAAGTCTGGCTGAAAAATAATTTTCTCCTAAAAGTTCTTTTGATGCTCTATTTGTGCATCAACATTACTGCTTTTTCTGTTTGAGCCTTTTGAAGAAATTTTTTCAAGCTATTTTTTTTTTTAAATGAAGAACATTGAATACCTACTCATGTATATAGCAACATATAACAACAAAAAAACAACAACAGAACAGATGATGCTGGAAGCATCTTGCCTAATTCCTCTAAAACAGGAACTACTTTCTGAGTGTCTGACACTGCATTTTCAGAGTCCAAAGTCATCTCCATCCATCAAGGAGTACATCAAAAAAGCAAGGGAGATACATTATTTGTCACAGTACACCAGAATAGTTTGGGACCTTGAAGATCACGTTGTTTTAACCCCCCTGCCATGGGCAGGGACAGTTCCCACTAGGACCTTAATGTACCTTGTACATTCTAGAGAATTTTTATTTTTATTATCTATATCATACTTTTGTTGTGTCTTGAATGTTCAGTTTATCAGCAACTTGTATTTTGATGGGTAGTCATGAACAGCACTTGCTGAAAAGAAATTTTGGAAAACACAGCTTGTGTGTGAGGCAATTTCAGAGACTGGTCATACCAGTTAGGAGGTGAAATTCTCCACTTCTTTTATAACACAAGAATTGTATTAAAACTTTAGTTTTTATAGGAGGCAACAATGGATTTATGCAGCACCTTTGATCCCAAACTTCTGCTCTGAAGAAGATAGAAGTTCTCTATAAGTAAAGAACTTTCTGATGAAATTCTTTCAAATTAAATTTCTCTGCCCATACACGTGTATGTAAACACAGTATGGGGTTAGCAAGCTGCATAGAACTTGTATTAATACTATTGCATTAGATTAAATAATTAGACTTTATTAGGTCTGTCAAGAAAATTCACCAAACATGGACTTTGAACTCCAGGCCTAGTTCCCATTATTTGGTATGAAATATTGAAAGTCATGCCAGTGTGGAGAGCTATGACCTTGGAGTTGTAAGGAGAAAGAGGTTACAAGAATTCTTATTGAAAAGTGCCACACAATTAATATAGTATAGGATCCATTAGAAAAATCACATCTAAAGTGGAAAAAAAAAATACTTGTGGGTGTTTGTTGAAGGACTTGTACATTAGATTTTGAAACAGGAAAGAGAAAATAATGAAACTGTAAGATTTGCAGGATGACTCAATGGACTGTGCAGAATTCATCCCTTCTGAGGAGCATGGCATGCTTTTAATTGCACAGCCCAGGCCAGTTGTCTCCTAGCACATCTTCCCAGCTGACAATGAGGTGAATTAGGTGAAAGCCAAAATTTGTTAACAGGTAAGAGTGAAAAACTGCTGGTTTCATCCACAGAGAAGTGATTTCCACATTTGAACCATTGTATTGGACTTGCAAGAAAAGGTTTTGGTAGTGGGGAGAGTATAGGGGTGGCCTCCCTGGGAAGTTGTTGGAAGCTTCCCATTTGTCTATCAGGGCAAATTCCAGCTGGCTCCAGGATAGACCCACTGCTGGCCAAGGCTGAACCCAGCAGGGATGGTAGTTATGCTTCTGCCTCTGGGATAACATATTTCAGAAGGACGGGTGACAAAACAGCACATTCTGCAGCTGAAGAGAGGAGTGAGAACATGTCAGAGGAAAAGCCCTGCAGACACCCAGGGCAGGGCACAAGGAGGAGCAGGAGGTGCTCCAGGTACTGCAGCTGAGGCTCCCCTGCAGCCCATGGAGGGCACAGGGATGCAGAGATCCACCTGCAGCCCATGGAGGAGCCCACACTGGAGCAGGGGGATGCCCAAAGGATGCTGTGACCCTGTGGGAAGCCCACACTGGAGTAGATTCCTGTGAAAAGAGGAGCCCCAAGCTGGAACAGGTTTGTTACAAGATTGTGACCCAGTGAGGAACACAATGTGGAGCAGTCTGTTCCTGAAGGAGTGACCCTATTGAAATGAGCCACTCTGGAACAGTTTGTGTAGAACTGCAGGCATTGGGAAGGACTCAGGTTGGAGAAGTTCCTGGAGGACTGGTTCCCTTGGCAGGGACCCTGCACAAGAGCAGGGGAAGAGTGTGAGGAATCCTTCCCCTGAGGAGAGAGGAGTGGCAGAAACAATGTGTGGTGGACTGACCACAACCCTCTTTCCCTCTCCTCCTGCACCACTCTACAGGAGAAAGTGGAGGCAATTGGGAGTGAAGTTGAGCCTGGGAAGAAAGGAGGGGTGAAAAGAAGATGGGTTCAAGATTTGGACTTGTTGCTTATTGTGCTAGTTTGATTCAATTGGTAATAAATTAAACTATTTTCTTTCTCCAGGTCCAGTCTGGTTTTGCCTGTGATGCTAATTAGTGAATGATCCTTCCCTGCCCATGAGCCCTTCATTGTTTTCTTTCCTCTGCCCAGCTGAGGAGAGAGAAATGATGGACCAGCTTTGGTGAGTACCTGGCGTGCAGACAGGGTCAACCCACCACAAAAATTTTCTCTGTGTTTGTGACACTCCTAATGAGAAGCTCAGAGCCATGTCACACTGTGGGAAGGGATATTGATACCCCATTGTATTCAGTTGAAGATTTACAGCAAGCCTTGCCCATTTTTCCCTTGATGTTCATTATGACCTCGTGGCACTCTGGAATGAGCCTTCCTGGACCCTGCCTGAGCTGTGGATAGAGCCCCTTAGCAAGTCTGTCTTCCTAGACCACTTGGAAATTTCCTTTATTTCTCACATGCTCCACCCTTCCTGCCTGCCCTGAGAAGACCTTACTGAAAAAAGCTCCAAACTCCATCTGCTTCTGGCAAGTTTTGCCTTGTTGACAAGTGCAGAGAGGTACAAGTGCCCCTTGGAGCAGTGTATCCTCTCACTCTTCCAGCAAGTGGTTGTAGGACAGACTTTGGTGACATCTCCTTCCTGAGAGAAGGAAATAGACTTTGGCCCTGGTATTGTTAGAAACATCCTTTGAAGCCTAAGAGGGCAGAATGCTTGAAGAGGGGAAAAGGTCCTGGCAGAAAAGCTTTAGGTAGGGGTAAGTTTGTAAAACCTCATGAATAGCCCGACTGGTGAAGATTTAAAAAGAAGTGGAAAAAAACCATTTGTAGTAAACACCTATCAAAGTTTGAGAAGATCCAAATACTTACAGAACTAGTAGTTTTTTAAAAATTCTTAGTCACATCAGAAGTACTAGGGCTGCAGAATCTGTCCCTATGGGGGTAATAGGCTTTTTAATTCCCAATACTTTTTAGGGGGATTGAAGAGGTTAGTCTTTCACTCCCTATATAAAACCATGATTCATCCATCATCAAGAACATCATAATCATAAATATACCACCATGGCTGGCGTTTTCCACTGAATTGGGCAAGTGTACTTAGAAAGAAATAAAAATGAAAATTTCAGGAATTTCCAATTGGTCTTGAAAGTTTTGAAAGAAGAGTGATGACTGCTATCAGTGCAAAGAGTTATGAGCTGCCTGGTTCTTCTCTTTTATGGAACAGCTTGGCTATAGCACAGGATCTACTTCACTGCCACTGTGGCCTGCTCCTGGCCATGGCCTTAATTTTTCTGAGGATGTTATTCATAAATGTTCTCTTAATCAAGCTCAGGCCCAGAATTTTACTGTAGAGGCCAAACTAATTGCCAGGATACACGAGAAGCCAAACCCTAGAAGGTAAAGCTAAAATTTGTGTGTCCTGGCTCAGAGAACCACTGTGTTTCAAACCTGAAATAAAAAGTGGGTTTTTGCGTTTCTTAAATAGTTGATTTTTCCACTTCAACAATTAGAACTCTGTGCTTCTCAAAGAATTCACACTGATTAACTACATATCCTTAATTATTTTTTTTTAATTTGACCACAACAAAAATCTTTCTTTTATTTTTTTTTCTTTTTTAAGAGAAAGAAGTAAGGATTTATTCCAAAATTATCCCTGGCTAGTGCTCATGCTTACCACACTGAAAGAGACAGCAGTTTTCTGGGTGGAATGGCATTGCCCTGGGTGCCAAGACCCACAGGGAAGTTATGCCAAGGACTGTGAAGATTTTTATGTCTCTCCTGCCATCATAAACACAAATGTTATATCTTTCAACTAGGCAGCTGGCATGAACCCCATTGATTACACCCTTTAATTGAGAAAGAGAGAGATGAATGATTTTCTGTATTCCTTTCACATGTAAAAACTTCTAGAGGATTAGCAGTTCCTTGGTTCTCGATCAAAATACAGGCTACAACAGAAAATTCTGTAAGATTTCATTATATCTTAATATTCTGTTCATAGTATCATGAAACTCTTATGCTGGAATAGTCTCATCCATCCTTAAGGAACTGAAATGGTATTCAATCCAGGTATTCAATAAGCGACACAGCATCCATAGTGGGTTTTTTTTAGTTCTAAATCTGCCAGCTCTCAGTTCTGTGACAGTGGGAAACATTTTGCTTTGTCATCTTCCATCACATATGTAAGAAGAAGTGAGACCTGAGGAGACATGAGGTGCATTGCCTAGACAGAGAAGCTGATGAACCCCAAAGCCTTTTCCTCTCTGTATCACCCCTTGGTTTCATCAGAGAAGGCCACAGCTCCCAGCAGATCATGCATCAGATCTGTGAGCACACCTACCCATCTTGAAAAGTTTTGCTGCCTGGGCCCATGGCCATCTGGGATATGACACATCCACAATATCCTCTGGCTCAGATGCTTGTGAAAGAGCAGCTCTGGAGCAGAAGCTCTCTGACTGTGTGAGGCTGAATTTTCTTGGAGATCGCTTTCATGTCCAGCCCCTTGATGCTCACTTGAGTTGAGTTGCTGATACATCTATGCCCAGTTTAACACCTTCCAAATTCTGGCCCTAATCCCACACATTCAAATTTCTAGCTTGGTTTCCCACCCATCTTATCACTTTGGACTTTTTGACCAGTATGAGCTATGAGAGTGTTTGGGATTTGGTGCCCTTTAATAAATGAATGCTACTGATGCAATAGGAATCCTAACATGTCATCGGGAAAGATAAACAACCCAGAAAACTAGGCAGACACATTAGATAGATATTGTCATCCCAAAGGAATTATTCCTACCCACACCATTCTTCCAAAAGGTAAACTTGAAATATTTCACTTGTCCTCTGGAGCTCTAAAGGAGATGGTTGTGTTTTGTGCAGACAGTTGGGGGCTCTAAAGCCTGGGTCATATGAGGGAAAGCTGAAAGATTACAGTCAATGAAGAAAAATGCTGTAAAGAAACCTCCATCAAAACTCAGCAGAGAGCAACAAAAAGCACTAATTCTATTTCCTTTAATGTCAAAGCCAGAAGGAATTTTGCCATCTTGACTAAGAACTGTTGAATGTAGAAACATGTTCTCATCAGTAGTTCTTAATTTATCCTTGCCTGTATTCCAGAGCATTCATTTAAAAATTTGACACTAGCTGCAGGATTAGATATGATTTGAGTATCAGGAACCATTTGCAGAAGGCATTAATTAGACTTCCTGCATGTCAGGAGCAGGCTTTGTTGGAGTTAGATCCAAACCATTCATGCTGGAGGTTAGGCTCCTCTACGAAAAAAAAATCAATCCACTCAAGGCACCACTGCTTTTCACTGCCTTATCTTTAAGAAGTGGCATCAAAACTTAAAATAAAAGTTTTGCGGTGATTTTATATAGATGAGCCTTAATACTGCAGATACTCTTCCCACAAAGGATCTGCAGATAACCAAAGATTAGTTTTAGTGCCTTAAACCATGGTCATATCTTGGCAGCACAGACAGACTTTTCTCTTTCTGCCCTTATGCTGCCACCTCAAAACCACTCTCCCACTACTGCAGGGTCATAATGAAACCGAGGAACTAAATTAAGGAGAAGCTGTGGATTGGAAATGACCCATCAGGGAAAATAAGAGTTGACTTAAAAGGATAAATCAAGGAAGTCACCAAATAATTGTTGCCAGAACGATAGACAGGGTGGTCAGGGAACGGAAATGAGCAGCTGGTGTTGGAAGGAAGGGCATGGAATGGCTTAAACTGATTTTCTCAAAAAGAAAAATGTCTGTGGAACTGCGATGTGACAGAGTGTAAGCATCACTGACTTCAAAGCTTGCAACTTTGGGCACCATTTTCAAGATAAAGCCACAGGTCCTTGTTTACTTAAGTGGGTCAGAAGTGTTACTCATTTGCCACAGAAGTAAAAGTATAGATTTGAGCTCAGTATGCAAACTGAAAGAAACCATTTAAACAGTCATTTTCCCTCTTTCCATTTGTCTTGATAGAATATCACAAAATCACAGAATATCCTGAACTGGAGAGGACCCACAGGAATCATCAAAAGATGCCTAAGGACAGCTTACAAAATTCTCATCTTTGCTTTAATTCAAAACACTTGTGAATATTCTCAGTAGACTGGTACTGTTGTGGAATATTGTGTGCAATATAGAAAATTTCCATGTACACTTAAAACATTAGGCACTACAGGCTGAGTGGTTGAATGGAAAATTGAAAACTCACGTTGCTTTTGGCTATGCAGTGAAACGTTACTGTGGACAGCTCAGAATTCAAACTACAGTTAAAAAAATGTGTTTTCCTTGTGTTTTCCATGGGAATTCTGCTCAACCATTCAGTAAAAGTGTACAATTAGGGACATGAAATGCACTTTTGAAGTTAGATGGATAGCTATATGACAGATAAAATTTTGTTTCATTCATTCAAGCCTATAAACATACATGATATTATAATAATAGATGAATAGGAGAAACATTGTGTTGCTGTTCCGGATAAGCACTCAGAACTGTCAGTTCTTATCCATTTATCTGGCTCATCTGGGCAGGGAAAAGCTGGGTGGAGAATTGCATGAGATCAGGGAAGAAAAGAGGAAAACTCATGAGAAAAGGGCTGCAAGGATCACTGCTCAGAGTGTTTTGGCAGTTTCTCAACCCAGAAGCACAACAGCAAATGAAAACCAGCAATAACAAACTCCAGATACTGTTGGGAATTAAGCAAAGTGCCAAGAACAGGGCAGTTTCTGGGACCCTACAGACAGATAGAGAGGGCTTGTGGCATGCCATCCTCCGCTCAGTCGCTGGCATAATTGTGCAGGAATGGTGTTTACTGCTGACTCACGCTGGCACACAAACCTTATTTATTCCAAGCATGATACAAGAGGGCTGGGAGTGCGCTGGCTGCAGCAGAGGGATCCCCCAGAGAGAGCTCCAAGAACAATTAAGCTGGAGAAGAATAGCTGGACTCTGTCCTTACTGTGTCTATTGAAATGGCAGGAGTGAGGGGGTTTGCCTCAACCTGCAGCACGTAGAGTCTGTTCAGAAAAGGGTGGGAACTTCTGCTTACAAACACTTTTCTGACCTGTATCACTCATTTCTAACAAACAGATTAATCATTTGCAAAAGCAGAGCCTGCTTGTTCGTTGTCCACTCTAACCTTTTGCATCATACCAGCGCTGATTTTATTAGCTTCAGTTGCTCTCCCTCTGACACATTCTCTTGTTATGTTGGAAAGAGAACTGTGAACACAAACATTCTCATGTGTTCTTTGTTTTACATTTGTTCTGCCTTGAGTAGAAATTATTGCAAGAGCTATAGGACAAAGAATCTCAGAATCTGAGAGTGTCTTGTGGCAATCTGGTAACCTTCCAGTTTGGTCTTCAGGATCTGCTGTTGATCTCTTGGTAAGAATCCTTCACAGATGGAGCTGCCATGAAAGCAATTTGTCCTTATTTTGAGTCTTATTCCAGAAGGACACAGGTTGGCACAGCCCCAGTAATTCTGATGGAGCTGAGCAGGCAGGAGCAGTGGAGGAGCCCAGGGGTTTTCAAGGAGTACATTAAAAATACGCAAGGTGACATCATATGTTGGCATAGTCTCTGAACATAAAGGATGTAAAAGACCAAGCTGATGTGTTGCACCATGATAAAATGAATGATAGAACTCTCTGTGTAGTGCACAGAGAAGAAACACCCCACAACACCAAAAAATGGGCAGACCTCCACCAGGAAGCTGAATTCTCTTCTGCCTCTTCACCAAACATCACCAGCACTCAGAGCTCCTGGTCTCAGGGTTCAGCAACACTGGGGCTGCTCTGCAAGGCAGAACAAGCCCAGAGCCAGAGACAACCCCAGCTCAGGCAGTGATGATGCCTACACCCCCCAGGACACAATTCCAGGGGTCTGAACCACCTGGTCAGAGCCGGGTGCTTGTAATAGGGTCTGTCAACTCAGGCTGGGGATCAGCAGATGGAGCAGCCCTGGGAGAAGGATTTAGGGGTGAGAGCTGGACATGGCCCATCCCAGAGACCCTCCCATGCCCTGGGCTGATCCCCCAGTGTGGGCAGGAGGGGAGATTCTGCCCCTCTGCCCTGCCCAGGTGAGACCCTCCCCTGCAGAGCTGCCTCCAGCCCTGGGATCCCAGTGCAGGAAGGACAGGGAGCTGCTGGAGCCAGGCCAGAGCAGGGACATGAACATGATCACAGGGATGGAGCAGCTCTGCTGTGAGGAAAGGTTGGGACAACTGGGGTCAACCAGCCTGGAGAAGAAAATGACTCAGTATGACCTAATTTTGGCCTCCTACTACCTGAAGGGAGCTTGCAAGAAAGATGGAGAGAGACTCTTGACAAGAGCTTGGATGACAGGACAAAGAGGAATGGCTTTAACCTGACAGATATTAGGTTTAGGTTGGATATCAGGAATAAATTCTTCCCTGTGAGGGTGGTGAGGCCCTGGCACAGGTTTCCCAGAGCAGCTGTGGCTGCCCCATCCCTGGCAGTGTCCAAGGCCAGGTTGGATGGGGCTCTGAGCAACCTGGGACAGTGGAAGGCGTCCCTGCCTATGGCAGGGGGTTAGAACAAGATGATTTTTAAGATCCCTTCCAACCCAAACCATTCTGTGATTCCATGATTTTGTGATCCAGCCCCAGGCAAAATTAGCAAGACAAGGCCAGCAGCAGAAGTGGAGAAAAGGCTTCCTACAATATTCATGTAGAGTTCATGAATGAATAGACTTCAGCCAAAGTCCTGTGAACAAGCAGGAACAGCCAGGCATGGACACATGATGGGACTAGAATTTTTAGTGGAGCTGCTGGGGCAATGGGCAGCAGGAAGATAGGCAGAAGCTTTTGATGCTTTCAGGGCATTGATACCTGGGTTACAACAGAAGACAAATCTTTATGCGAAATTATGGTAGAAATCCAAACCAAGCCGGCAAAAGTATGCTGCTAAAAATTTGTCTCTCTAAAAAGGGCAAGATGTTCTGTTCCTAAGTTTGATGACAGATTCATAGTTTAAAACAACTTTAAGAAAAATGGTTCGTTTGAAAATTGTACACATAACTAAAATCACCTCAGTTTCAGGGTATTTACCACACTGCCAAGTCATCAGCACATAAATGGCACGGAACAGAGGACAAGGACTGTACACATTTAGTCTGACCTTCCAGTGTTTCATGCTTTCACGAGTACAGCCTAATGAATAGTCACTTCATGAAACTTTACTACCATTTCTACTATTTAGATCTAAAAGGAAGTGTCTCTCATCCTTTTGAACAGGAATTAAAGTTTTTTCAGATGACAGAACAATGGGCTGCAGATTCAATATCATAACCTTTAGATGCAAAAGAAGTTAATTTATTATTAAATAAAACTCCACTTGGTTTTAAATGAGAAAGATTCTCCTCCAAATAATCCTGGAAAGACAAAGTTTTCATGACATGTATTTCAAGCAAACAGGAGCTGTCATCTTTATTGTTGCTGCAATACTTTCAAACAAAGACATTAAAATAAAAGGAACAAAGAGAGGGAGAAGAAGAATCTCTTAGCTAGTATTTCTGTACAATATTGATATTAAATTATTGAAAACATCCCTCAGAAGAGCTAAATTAAATTATGCATACTGTCTTAAGTACATCTCTGAAGTATTTCAGAATATTTCTTCTGCTATCAGAATACTGATGTAGTGTGGGAGAGGAAAGTGCACTGCTGGTTTTATTTTTTTTTTTTTTTAAATATTAAGGAATGAATCCATAAATTAACTGATTAGAAATTTTTCTAACAAGCTGGTGTAATTTCAAACAAAGTCTGATACTCAGTATGATTATTGTTTTGGAGAGAGAGTAAATAGGGTGTAGAAACTGTTCTGTAGAGGACAGTCTGGTAACTTCTCCTGCCCTGTAGGTATCCAGCACTGGTGTGTCTCTAGGAATACTCACAAGTCCACTTATGGTTGGTTTTAAAAGAACCTCTGACAGAATTTTTGTGCTATTTCTAAGCCACCATCAAGCTGTGGTGTGAAACACTCTGTTTCTCCTCAGGTGAGATGGGTACATTTCTTTCAACCATACAAGATCTGGAAGTTTTCCCCCACTTTGGAATAGTTCTGCCCAAACAAATTCCATTGTCATTCAAGACAAAAGAAAATATAACAACAATTTATGGGAAAAGAATAAACCCCATAACGGTATTGGTTTTCATACTTACAGAAAATCACAGCAAATAAACCATGGCAGAATTAATGATGTGTGGGTTACATCAGGTTAGCAGTTCATGTGTGTGACTCCTTCTTCTTGTTCATTTACATAATAGTGATCACTTTGATAGCACCAGAATACATTTGAAATATTATAAACACATTGTGTTGCTCTCCACCCTTTTCATCTGAGACTGGTAGCCAAGGTACCTGCCATACACAAGATATGAGAGTGAAACTGATACTTGATCTGAATTCTCCTTCCTGCTGGTGGATTTCTTTACTCCTCTTGATCACTGTGCTTTAGTGCTGCCACAGAATCTAATGAAAACAAATTGATTTTGTCTCTTAGGAATGCTTTGGATATGTCAAACATTTTGCCAGTATAAGGAAAGCCACTTCCACCCAACTTCACCTTTACCCTGTTGAGGTTTTTTCCCCCATCTTACCTTGGATCTGTCATACTTTGCTTCAAGTATTGAAATGACCTTGCCAGGCACAATGACTTTTGTGCCAGGCACAAAGATTTCTTTGCCCTTTTTCATTGCCAGTTGCTGCAGCTGGTTGAATTTAGTACCTCTACTGAATGCCTGGCCTAGAGTCCAAAGACTGGCTGTTATCCCTCCCTTGAGTGGAACAGAGTTAATTACTAGTCCTGCAGAATAACAGGAAACCCACAGAATTTCTTACAATAAGAAATCATAACAATTTTACCATCTGAGGAAATTTTTCGAGCCACAGCCATCCAAAGGCAGGATTTCTGATGTAAGTCCACCAGGTATTCACAGTTTTAATTTAATTAAAAACTCTAAAAGCTTTTACTCCTTTGGCTCTGGGCGTGAGAAAAAAATCTAAATTACCCATGCTCTCAAGACAAAGAAAAATCAAATGAATTTCAGGTTGTCTTGGAAGCAGATTGTTGTTCCAATAGCAGGCCTCTGTAGTTGCAGATAATTAACCTTAATTACTCTGACGTACTGTTGCTGAAAATATTTGGTTTCCTGTGATGCTTGCAGTGCATGAGTATGACAGTTGTACTCACTTTGGGCTGTGTGGATTGATAGTTAAACACATTTCACTAGCAGACCTGAGACAGAAATTTGATTGTGCAGCATGATAACATTTTAGCAGCCATGCTCAGGCTAACAGTCCACCTTCCAACATCTCTGCATCTGAACACACTGAGCTCCACATATTGAGGAAAATTATTCAGGAAAAAAAGAGAAAAAGAGAGTGGCAGTTTCATTTATTGTTCTTGAGTTTGGTGGGGTTTTTTTTGGTGTTTTTTTTTTTTTTTTCTTTTTTTTTTTTTTTTTTTTTTTTTTTTGGCCAACAAATATACACTATGCATCACCTAATTCTTCTTCTTCTTCTTTACTAGCCTGGCAGAATGAGGAGGAAAACAAGTTTTTCAAGTTCCAAATACCAGCATGAAAAGCCTTGAAATCAACCCCATATTTTACTTCAATGTGAAAAAAATCAATTTTGCATTTAAAGAATAGTGGGATAGTGACACAGGAACAACAAAAGTCACACTGCTCCCAGCTAAGTCTCACAGCATTTCAATTGCCATTCTGAAGATCTAACTCTAATTTCTTTCTCCTTTTCCCTCCTTTTATGATACTCCATTTCAAAGGCTGGCACATCGGTCTAAACCCCAAATTTTTATGGCTTGGGCAGAACTGAGATACAACTTTTTATGTGAAAGAAAGTGGTTTGAAAGAATAAGTTTAGAAGTACGATTTTAGTACTTTAATTTCTTTCTTTTTCTTGCAATGAATGGGATCCAGTAATAGAACGAAAGAGTTTAGGGTTCAGATCACATTCCTGAGACTGACTTAAGACAAAAAATGGAGCACCTATTGATGCCGGGTATTTTAGGTGCTCACAGGGTCTTTTAGGTGCTTGGTCTCCTTATGTTTTTCTCTGCTTTCTAAAGAATTCCCAGCAGACACTGAGGTTGTGCTACATTCTGTAATTTGAGCTGAGGATATTACACCCCAGGCCATGCTTACCTCTCCACCTGAGGCCTTTATTAAAACTTCTTTTTTGTCTTTTCTTGCAAAATAAGCAGTTCTGAGCCCCTCCTGATGGGTGCCAAGATAACTCATTCCTTCTCATGGCCAAAACACAACTGTAGAACCCAGGCCCTCAAAACACCAAAACTGATATACAACCATAATCCATATACAACCGTAATCATCACAAGAAGAGGATCAGCCTTGCTTTGGAGTTCCTACCCATCTTTTAATGCCTTTCAGCACCTTCCTCAGACAGTTCTTAAGAATTTGTAAAGAATATGATAAGTCTCAGAAATGGATTCACTCAGGGCTTGTAAAACCTGCATTAACCATATTAACCATGACCAAGCATATTAACCATGATTTATGTGCTATTTGGTTTATGACATTATGGCAAACCCTTATTAAAGGTTTCAAGTTCTGAAACCAAATCAGAATAAGAGAGGAATATTAGAAAGATTCTATTAAAATTCTTTTCAGAGGGTTTTACTGCAGTAGAAAGGTTGTCTGCCACTCACTGTTGGCATCAAAATGAGCACAGCTAACAGGCTGCTGTTTAGATCAAAGTGCTGAGAATAAAACATACTTGGAACTGTGTTCTGGGATAAATATTGCAAATGGCTTGTTTTTCCCTTGGCCTGTAGTGTTGGTTGTTATGTTATTTTCTAACACAGACAAAATTTGGAAGGATAAATGCTAAATAATGGTGAAATAAAAGCCACCCTAACAAAAACCCAAAACAATAGCCTCACAAACAAACAAAAACCAACCAACCAACCAACCAAACAGACAGAACAAACCAACAAACCCCCCCAAACCCCAAAAACAAGTAACTGGATAAGGAATAGTGGCCATAAACAGAAAGCTCCACCTCAACAGGAGGAAGAATTTCTTTCCATTGAGGGTTGCAGAGCACTGGAACAGCTGCCCCAGGAGGTTGTGGATTTCCCCCTCTGGAGACATTCCAAACCCACCTGGATGTGTTCCTGTGCCACCTGCTTTGGGTGACCCTGCCTGGGCAGGGGGGTTGAACTGGATGAGCTCCAGAGGTCCCTTCCAACCTCAGGATTTTGTGATTCTGTGAAATGCATGTGAGAAGGGACATTACAGTGCTCATGCCTTTTTTGTTTTTGATACTTCCATGGGAAGGTAATGCCCAGTATTGTAGCCAGTCACTCCTGTGGCTGCATCAAGTATTTTATCCATTGCTTGCATATTTCTTCCAGAGAAACAAATGGATTTAGAGTAGGAAGAGCTGGCTGTTGAATTTGACCTTTATTCAGGTCTTATTTCTCCTGGTTCACCAAATTCCCAGTAATTTAACCCACTGCATGGCTTTTCAAGGTGTATTTCCAGTAATGATCTACAATTCCATCTTATTTACAGAAAGAGGCAAAAACAAATAGTTTAAATTCTCAAGGCTGAGTTCTGACATCAGCAAAGATGTCTCATCTTGTGACATAAAATATTCTACAATACCAGGTTATCTTGAAGTAGATGATTCTTTGAAATGAAAGACACATTATCCCAGAATAACTGATACACCTTTAAAGTGGAATCATTATTTGAAAGAAAACCTCCCTAGGCCAGAATGGCTCCAAAAATAGCTTTTGATACATGTCAGAGTGTGCAGCATCTTTGGGACAAAAAAATTTTGTGCTATATTGTACAGTAGAAGGGAATAACAGCTTTTGGATTACCATAAAGCAGTGAATTGAAACCTGAATAATTGAAATAATAATTGAAACCTGAATTCAGTAGTATGCAGATAAAATTATTTGTGTTGGGAATGTCACTGCCCATTTTTGTTTCTTTCACATGAGTGAACCATATGAACACAATTTGCCGCTATGAACACCCTCAGTAAATTCTGAGGAACACTAAGACAGCATTCATAAGAAGCAAATTCCTAATTCTGACAGATTGAATGAATTCAGCATGAATTCAAAATACTCATTCAGCACAGACCTACTTGAGACCAAACAATGCCATGTGATTCATTCATCCAACTGAAACTGGAGAGCAAAGCTTAAATTCCAGTTTTTAACAGGGAGTGTCTATCTAAGCCATTTATAGATGTGGCTTTACAGCACAATCAAGCAAAAGATGAATTGAAGAACATTGAAAAATTCCTCATGGATGTGCCACAAAATGTAAGAGAGACTAAATTGGGTGAATAATGATTGTTCACAAAGGAATAATATAACACTTTACAGCAAGGCATTGCTTCAGAGAAATAGGGGAATTGGAGGCTGAGAAAAAGGTAGAATTTTTCAGAGTGATGCAAAGAAAGCCTGGCTTCCAGCAGCCTTGTGTCTCATAGTTGAATTCCTTGGTGTCTAAAGAGGGAAGGGCTCATAAACCACCCTTTCCCTCAGAAAGGCTCTTTCTAACCATTGCCAGAAAACTTGGTGCAAAATTCCTATGGGTTACACTGCAGTTGCATGTCAAGGCTCAGCTCATGGTTTCTTATCTGGATTAAAAAAGTGCCAGTAATAACAGAATCACTGAGTGGACTGGGTTTGAAGGAACCTTAAAGATCATCTCATTCAAACTCATCTGCCATGGGCAGGGACACCTCCACCAGACCAGGTGACTTCAGAGCCATGTCCAACCTGGCCTTGGACACTTCCAGGGATGGGGCAGCCACAGTTTCTCTGGGGAACCACTGGATGAAAATACACACAGACTTTTGAAGGTGGTCTTGGAGGTATCAATGAACTGTGCACAGCATGGGAGAAACTTGGTTTAAATGACATTTCTCCCAGGAATGCTGTGGGCCCATGCAGACTTCATCAGCTCTCAGACACATGGGATTCTTGGGGTGTCCTGCACAGGGCCAGGAGCTGGATTCGATGATCCTCATGGATCCCTTCCAACTCAGGATATTTTATGATTCTATGATTTCCTTGATGTGGTTCTTGTATCTGCCGACACACAATCATCCATGAACCTTCCACAGCTTAGTTAAATTGTTTTTGAGAAGGATGATTCATTCTAGGAAAAAGCTGGGGAAAAAAAGGCATAAAAAATGTTTATTTCAAATAAATTTATAGAGCTGAACTCTGAGCTGGCATCACCACGAGTCTGGGAATGAGATATTACAGCTCTCTGGGGAGACAGTGCTGATTTCTGTTGGGTATTTCTAAGCATTAATGTTCCAGGCTGGAGAGTTTTTCTTAGTTATTCATTAGGTGGGTTACTTCTTGGGAGGGCAGTTAATCCCTTCCTTTACCTCTGTGTTCCCTCTCTTCCTCCCAGCCTCCCATAGAGCTGTCTCCAAACAGCCAGGATGCCCTGCCTGGGTGTTACCACACAGAAACTCACAGAATTCCTCCACAGGCTTTCCTGTGAGTGTGGAGAAGAGCAGGCATGATGGAATGGTTGCAGGATTACAGCTCTGGAGCAGTGTTGATCATGGAAGTGATTAGAAGCATGTTTTCTACCACCTATGAGAGTCACGCTGGGTATCCTGCTGGACAGATTCCATCTTCCTTAATATGTCCTTCCATAACAAATTTATAAGGCCACCAGAGGCCTGTTAGCTAGAAACAAATCTCAAATCATTATGATGCTACAGCTATTCACTCTTTATTATGGGAATAAATCAAAAGCAGGCTTTCAGCAAAAAAAAAAATATATATCCCCATGGCTGGAATAACCACCCTGAAGATGCCAATGCCCCAATGTCTTCAGCATTTCAGTGTATGTTTTGGCCACTGGAGGCTCAGTTTTTCAATTAAGGATCAAAAACTGAGCTTCGGGTAAATTTCCCAACCTAGCCAATGAGGTTCTTGTTCTTAATGAAAAATTGTATTTATATAAGCTTTAAATTTGCATCTGTATTTGCTTTTAAAGAGTGCAGTGGTGCTCGAAATGGACTGTATCACGTTTAAGAAAAAAAAAATTATGGGAACTGGATTGAAAACAGAGCAAGAGAGTCACATGAAGATGCTGACAATTGTGTATCATAGGACAAGTGGCCCCAGGGAGAGAACTTCAGCTCAGCTGGAAGTGAGGGCTCTTTTGCTTTTCTGCTGTCTTGTCTGTGCTAAGGGAACACATTCCTTGATCAACTCCAACCCCCAGCTCCCCACAGTCTATAGGGAACATTTCGGTACCACTTGGTCATTGCATTTTGGTACAATTTTGGTCATTGCAAATAGAGAGGAAAAAAAAAAAAGAATTTTTTTTTTTTTTAATCAGTCAGAAAAATCAGTATATTCAAGAATCCACATTGGAATAGTTCTTGGGTCTCATATGCTGCACTCAGGAAGAGAAAGGCTTTTCTATAATATATAGTAAAGTTCCCAATGAAGCAAACCAGGTTTAGCTGGTTCTGGGGTACTGAATGCACATCCCCTCCCTTCAGAGGAATGTTAATAGTGCACTGTGACCTGCAAACCATTTATCGGACTTTTATACATTTTCAGGATGACTCTTCCAGTTCACAGAGGCACCTCTGGGCCCTCTCCCAGCCTTTCCCAGTCTGCAGCAGTAAAGTTAAAACCATAACCTCCTCTTTGACCCTCTTTGTATTTAAGTCTTTTTCCAGTCATTTTCCAGCAAGAGATGGAAAGCTGCAATGCCAAGGGAGCCCTGGTCAAAAGTGATACTAGTGGGTGTAACACAGTAGAATCAGGAAGGAATTTTTTCACCTCCACTTTCAACTCAAGAAACCTGAGTATGAAAGTGGTCACCAGAATCAATAAAACCACAAAAAATGGTGTGTAAGATTATCAGAACCTATTAACCCTTTCCTATCTTCAAACATTCTGCCTATAAACAAAATACTTCGCTTAACTTTGGTAGTGAATATTGTGTGACATTTATATGGGATTTCAAGCCCTCTTTTGAAGCAACTACGGATGTCTTAAATATCTGAACATATAAAGTATAGTTGTCATTTGGAGGCACTCAGGAATTCCAGGTTCTTCACATACTTTCCACTATCCATGTGAAAAGTTCCAGTATCCATATGAAATAAATAAAGAGATTGTTGCTGTGGAGAAGCCTGTGGCCAGTGACTAGAAGTGGATGGTTACCCTGCATTTAACTACCTGGAAAAAGAAAATATCTGATTATCTGCGTCATTGATTGCACGTGGCTTAACAGCCACAGTTAATGAGACAGGCAGGTTAATGTGCACCTTGCTGCACTTTCAGAAACAAGAGCTTTGTGAAGGGATGTTAAGAAGCCTGGAAAATCAAAGATGCTAAAACATAGATGAGAAAGGCTGGAGTTTGGACTATACAGATAAACTTTCTTTCAATTCAGGTTATTTCAAAGGAGTAGGAGCTTGCTAAAGTTTTTTGTTATTTAGTATAGAATACAGATTACACAGAAAACCTTTTTTTTCAGAATACCAAAAAAAAATAATGCCTTTCAAAACCATCTGCTAGACAGAAGCAGAATAATCAGCATATCTGTGCAGTACACTTCTCCAATTATGAGGTAATTCCCTTCTCTACTTGCAGTGCCCTCCCACACATCCCAAGTCATCCTAATTTTGCTCATCTTTTTCAACATAGAAGATCATTTTATAGGGAAAAAAAAAAAACCCCAGATAAAATTCTGTACTGCACTGAAGGTTATTTGGTATCCATAGTGTGACTTCAAAGGTGAAAACTGAGAGGTGAAAGAGTATAATTTTCATTGTGTTCATTGCAGTCAGATTGCCTGCATTAAAATACTCCTCACCCATGGCTTTAGTACAGCTTGGATGGACCTTAACAAAAGTGATGGCAAGCAAAGAATTTGCAATAAATAAGGACAGGGAAGTGAGCATTTAACAGACTTCTACTTCTTACAGTAATTTACATTTTCATTATATTCTGAGGTTTTTTTTTCAGTTTTCTATAGGGCTTAAATTCCAAAAGCTTCAACCTTGTTTTTCAAATTTGTAAGTTTTATTTATATAGTATATACTCCAGAAAATTATCACACACTGACTATTTTATCCTCTTTTGCTCTTATTTCCTAAATATAAACCTAAGTAATTTATTTAGATATAATTCTAATTTCTATTACAGTTTCTTTATTCTTATGATTTGAATCCCAAAACTTTCAAAGAAACTTAATATTCTTAGTCATTGCTATAAATCCCAACTCTGTTGGTTGAATACACTGAATGTGTTCTGTGCAATAACTGTTGGCTGGTTATTTATAATGTAAAAGTAAGTCTAGTTTTATGAGAAGAAGGCTCAAGGAAACAGGTACACTCTCTCTCTGAGGGTTAAATAATTTAAAATTTGGGTCATTTTCTACTCATAGTCCTGATTTAGATTTGTAAACATTCTGATTGTGAGCAGCATTGTAGGATTTGATATAAAGCTATTTTTATTTTTCCTCCCTCTGAATTGTGTGACTATCATTTAGGTATCTTGGAATGGTATAATTTAGGTATCTTGGAAATAAGGACAAAAAGATGAGAAAAATAAGGAAATGCCCAACATATTCTCTTAAAAAGGAGGTAATAGTAAACGTAACATTAGATGCAAGGTAGATGTAAATATTATAACTGTTTGAGTTTGCTCTGCTCTTTAGCAAATTCACAGAAAGATGATTGTCAGATAAGCAGACTCCAGAGTGAAAACAATGTTCCATACACTTCATTATAAAATCCACATCTTTGTTCCTCAGCTATGAGAAGGCTGTAGTAGCTCTGCTACCAACCCTTAGGAGACTGGAGCATTGCTGTTATTTACTTGGAATCTCAGGGATTCGATTTGTGGTTTCCGTCACTTCTCCAATCCCTCCATTTGTCAGGGTAGAGGAATAAAACAGAAAGGATCGAAAGACCAAGTTAACTGAAAATTTACAGTTCAATGCTGGAGTCCAACAAATTCCTGGCCAAAGTTTCAGTTTCTTTAAATAAACAAACAACCCAAAAAATTATGACACAAAAGAAACCTAAAGTACTGAAGTTAATATTAAAAAGGCTGGAATTGAACAGCTAGGTGACACAGTTCACAATAAAATACTTTATTGTGTTCATTAGTGGTAAGAGTAATACAAGCAGTGCTAAGGTTTTGATTATTGGATATAAAAAGGAGCTAACCAGGATGGGAATGCCATTATTCAATATACTGTACAAACAGGGGAGGATGCAATGACTTACACTGCCCAACAAAAAATATTTCCATGCTTAGCTTCTTCTGGAAACACACTGCTGAACACAAGGGGCTGATATCCTGTACTGGCTCTTCACTCTGGGGCATGGATTTCCAAAGCAGTGTAATTCTGAGCCCACCAAATTATGAATCCAGATTCTACATGTTTCCTCAGTATGATGTGTTGCCAGAGTGTTAAAATAGATTTTAAGCATAGAAAAAAAGTGATTGTCTTGCTAGATTTTGAACATTAATATTGTGTTATAGCTGTGAAGATCTGTTCTCAGAGTTCATGTTTTTCACTGGTGGCTGAAGGTGATGAGCACACAATGGTGCCAGATTTTATGATGCACTTTAGGTCCTGCAGCCATGGGAGATTTCTTTTTTTGTTGATTACTCCATTCCTACTCCTGCTCCCTTCCCCTCTTGTTTGAAGGTATCAATACCTATGGTCAAAGAGCTAAAAGACAAGTAAAAGAATGCTGAAATATTTTTTTCAATCTCATGATTCATAAGTCTATCCTGGGATTCTGGGAGGATGGGCTTCTGAACTTTCAGGCATTTAGGTTTAGCCAATTCCAAGAATAAAGGAAGACTGTCTGTATGTTGCTATGAGGAATAACATATTAGGATGGGACAATGCATCTTTCTGCAGGCTGGAGCTTATGCTGCTAAAATGCCACTGATGCCAAAAGGGAATCTGTAACCCCTTGATAAATGCCTAGAGCTAGCTAATTATGGAAAAGCAATCAAGCATGTATGTCTGTGTAATTATAATGGTGCATGTTGAAGCAAGTAGGTGCATAGAGTAAGAAAGTCAAATCCACTGGGCACCCAATTTCTCTTAAAAATGTGCCTGGAGGAACAGCAGAGGTAACTGACTAAATAAATGTGAAAAGGAAACCTTACAATCTGGAAAGAGAGGAAAGCTTTCTCCCTGTTATCCTGTGGCTTGCAGCTGTAGAAGACTGGACTTGGTGTCCTGCTGGGTGATTCCTCCTTATGCTCTGTGGAGATTCTTGTCTCATCTGTCTGTGGAGTTTGGTGCTGTATCCCACTGAGTTATAGAGGACAAAAGGCTCTCCAAAAACATGTGATGGGCGGCTTGAGTTTTGCTTCTTCCACCCATGAAGGTTTTTGTCTGGGGAGCCAAACTGCCAGTGCCCTGAGGCTCAGGAGACTGGGAATTCCAGACCTGGTGCTGTGCTTGCGTCTGATATGAGCAATGGAGTCTCTTGGCTGGTCTGATGGTCTGGCAAGTCATGGTTGTTGAGGAAGCTTCTTTTCAAAGAAGGCAGTTCATCCCCTGTGTATTTCTGGTACAGCTCCACATATTCATAAGAGTATTTGAGACCCAACACCTTCTTAAAGCCTTTTTTTGTGGGCAGAAGAGTGATATCATATCAAGGACTATCAATACAGCTATTAAACAAATGATTTATTTTGTTTGGACCAATTCAATGTCCATTCATTCAGGTTTCATTATGGACATGAAATGACAGCAATGGGACCAGTTGGAACAACTGGAAACTGTTAGCCTCAAAATATGACCAAAACTAGAAGTTTTTAAAATAAATATTTTTAAAATAAGATTTTCTTCTTTCAAAAAACCCTAACAGAGAACTTACATTATTTTAATTCTGTTCCACAAGCTACTTAAAAAAAATAAACTGCTTCCCAATACCTGAAGTTCAGACCTTTGAGAAATCAAAGTGAAACCACTTCAACTAATTGGGTCAATTTTTTTTTCCACTCAAATGTATGCAGATGCAAAAAAAGGAAAAATCTCAGTTAATTAAAAAAAGTGACCTGGCTTTTAGATGGTTGTGTTGGCTTATTTCAGTAGTTATTGTGATAAACGGAAGTGCTTTTTTGTTTCTCTGAGTGGCTTTGAACATGAGAGAAGGCATGGGTGGAGCCAGGGCAGCACATAAGATCAAATTCTAGCTTTGGTAATTAAAAAAAAAAAAAAAAAAAAAAAAGGAGAGATTAATTTGAGCATTTGCATGAAGTTTTTGTCAAAAGCATCTTGGTTTTATTTCATCTGACATGAAGCCAAGTACCTGATTGCACCCCTAAATACACATGGGCTAGCTTGTTTGTTCACATTTCATGTCTCTGAGAAGGAGAAAATAGTTGTCTGCTGAAAGTGGGAGATATCTGTAATTCAGCAGAACTACTGTTTCTTTGTCTTAATAGTTTGGAGTCAGGCAAGCAATACTGTGCCTCCCCAAAAGACCACAAACTGTCGTTCAAGTACACTTTTTAAGCTCTTTCTTGGAAGTACAGGTTGGCAGCTGTAGTAACGGATCAGTCAACAGGGACAGCACTTTAACAAAACCAGCCTCTATATTTTGCTGTTAATAGCCTCTCACCTCTGTCTCTTCATGCCAGCCAGCATCCTCTCTGGGCATTGAGGTTACACATCTTCTCTGAAGTCACCTCTGTCATGACTTAAGCAGCTCTAAATATCGAATTTGCACTGCTATGGAGCTGTCCCAGTGAATCACATATCACATGTGCATAGGGTCACTTGGGTACTCATGTATAGGAATTACACCCTTGGTATATGAAGTTTCCAGGCAAAAAATTTCCTGATTTCAACTAGCAACTATGCAATAATTATTGTCAACTAAAATAGAACATCTTCTGAAGGAGGGGAGCAACAAATAAGCAAACAAAGAGATAAGAGATTACCTTTATTAGCTGATAAATTTTCTGACACAGATACTGTGGCCAAATTGTGGTGTACTAATCCCATTAATTCTTCTATAGATTTCTATTGGATATTTGCTCTCTGTAGTTCAGCAAAAAAATGACTCAGACTATGTGGCCAACTGAATGGATTACTTTGTCTCTTCTGCTTTCTCTTTCACTCCATAAAAGATTAAAGTTTGGGGCAGGCCTAGTGGGATTGGCACCTATTTCTTCCAAGCAGCATTTTATTTTGAAGTGGATACTTAGAGAACTGAAGTCAACCCTTTAAATAATCTGTTTGGGATATCTCACATCATCTCCTAGGAAACCGACTTTCATTCTCCAACCATCAGTATGCAGCCTCCAAATTTTACTTATACCTTTGGAAACATACAGATTATTCCTGGAACTCTCCTTCTCATCCTCCATGCTCCCACTTTGGGTATAATTGCTCTTGAGAAACAGAATAGTTTTTCAAATTACCCAATCATTTGCTCAGCTACCAGCCAATGCAGTCTGGCAGAAAGATGCATACTTCAAGTTGGAATTGTTCAAATGTGAAAAATGAGCTCAGAAGTATTTTATTTCAGAGGTGATTTTTTTAGTTGTTTATATATATAAAAAAATAATAATCTTGGCTATGAACCCATTGAATAATTTCTTTAGAAGTTTTTTTCTAATGTAACCATATTTGTAGAGACAGAAGAGTCACCCTTGCAGGCATTCAGGGCTGTACAGCTGGATGTTCCTGCTCACAGAACACACTGTAATGGTCTCTTTCCCTGGCCACAGAGCCATGCAATGACACAAAGCAGACCTTCTTTTTTGCAACCTAGAGGGACATGTTAATTATTTATACCTTTGCTTAATGGACCACCACCACGGTACAGCTATGAACCAAGCTGTGAAAACACCATCAACTCATATTAAACTCGTGTTTAGACAGTGGAAGATGTAATTTTTAATAAGCCTCACCCTGTCTGTGTTTTTTATTTATTAAGGTTATTTTAGTAGCCATAAGTCTACCACTTGGAGCTGTAGAAGCTGTGCTCTGTCTAAATTCAAGTGAAACACTGCCTCCACTATCAACATTTCTTAAACCATTTTTAAAAAAAATAATAAAGTATTTTTGAGAAAATAGAAAACACAGTTGGTTATCATCTAAAAAAGCCTTCCGCTCTGGATTTATGGCTTATTCTGAGCATGAAATGGTGCTGGCACAGGCAGCCTGTAAGAGAAGGACAGGATGTGAAAAATCTCCTTTTCATTACAAATGGACTTGTCTGTCTTCTGCCTGTGGAATGCTAACAATGAGAACAATTGGGGTGCCTCTGGCCAGTTTTCAGACAGGCACAGATGAATGGAAGCAGTAAGGAATTTCCTTAGTGAGGAGGAATGAATTCATAGCTGTCAGAAACAGGGAGTCTAAATTTGGAAATTGGAAGTATGACCTAAACACCTGTTTTCAAGCCCAAATGTCATTAAGAATGGAAGCTGGAGGGAAGCGATGAAATAAATGGGAAGAAATTCCCATTCACTGAAACATTTTCAAAGAGAAGTTCAGGATGGGAAAACTAAGTAATACTTTGGCTTAGAGGAGGTCAAACAATAAAAAAAATCCCCTTACCTTCACTCCTGGAATATTGCCCCTCTTGGACAATCCTAGGACCGTAAGAGCTGGAACAGGGCATGCTGAGTAAAGCTTAGGCAAAAGCCTCAAAAATTCCATTATAATGAAAAGATATTAACTTCATGACTTTAGCAGACCTACCTCAAAGAATTTTAAATTAATTTGCCTTCCCTACAGCAAAACCAATGCGTTGCAGTGGATAATTCCCTGTACTTCCTGCAGCTGGTGTGACAAAGCAGGTTTTAAAAATGGGGAATGTGCCATAAAGGCCTGGATGGCAGAAGCTACATGGAGTCAGCTGCCTAACAGGCCTTGGATTTTAGTCAACAGAAAGACATGGTGGTTTATTCACTGTAGCTGAGAATGAGTGCATCAGTTTGGTTATGAGAATACAGGCTTGCACCTTAGCCTGAAAGTCAGATTTCAGATCTCTTGTCCCATCTCTGAGTTTCCAAGCTGAAGTTTGGGTGTGAGTCTGTTGGTGGTGACTGCTTTTGCATCACTTGTTTCTTTGTTCACCTTTCCCCTCCACCTTTATTAAAAAACCTGCTTTTCTCTTGACCCACAATGTGGGAGTTTGTCTCTTTTCCCCTTCTGATTCTCTCCTCCATCCTGCTTCGGAGGAGTGAAAGGGACAGGGTGAGGGATTAAACTTCCAGCTGAGATCAATATGCCCCAAAACACAAAGTTCCTAAAAGCTTTTTTTTAAATGACATTTCATGAAGTGGGTGTGTAAAACCTTGTTTATCTGGGCTTTTTGTTGATTTAAGATAAATTTAGGAAACAAGCAAGACCATAAGATGAGAAGTACCTGTGGTTAGGTTACTTTAGGAGTACCTGGAGTAATTTCATCAGCAATTTACCTCTCGCTGGAATTTTTGAGGCTGTTTAGGAACGATTTCCATGGATGTCATTAATGGTGTTATTGCTATGCATCTTAATGATCTCATGGGCTGACTGACTCATGAGTGATAATATTCAGTTCAGAATTCTTCCTGTCATCACAAGCTTGAAATGGTGACTTTTCCAAGTTCCTTCACTTCCAATATACATCTTGTTGAACTGGACAGCCAAGGCCCTCTTTTACCTACAGAGCTGGCAAAGAAGGATAACACTTGTGCAATTAATCTTTTCTTTCAGTACATTTTACTGATGACCTAAATGAAGACATTTTAAAGATTGTAGGCCAACCCCATCCATGAGGTGGAAGCAGCTTCCTCACCTGAACTGCCTGAACCAGGTTAGAGGAGACCAGCTCCTTACCTTATGGCCAGTCTCTCAACTTGTGTGATCCCATTCAGCTTTCACCCCTTTGATATCAGCAGCATTAACAACAAACTCTCCTCTTTAAACTAGAATTAAAACCTTTATTTTTGTTTTTATTTTATTTTAAGAACAACAAAGCACACGTGCCAGCAGTGGATAAGACACGGGCCAAAGTCTACAGGCTTCTGGCACTGTGGCCCTGCTTCTTCCAGCTGAGGAGTAATAATTTGACACCTCTGAAGCAGCAGGACCTCATACTCTGACAACTGCAGCCTTGTTCTGCAGTTCTAAGCCATTCGAACACATGACAAAAATCACAGTCAGCAACATCCATAGTGGATTTTTTTCCCACCTTAGCAGTTCTTTCTCTCCTCTGATGTGGGCTTGGAGATATACTCTGCGGTATCACTGTTAAGCTTTTCATTTATTTTTCCACGCTTACCTACACAGAATGAAACACTCCTTTTTAGACGCCAGTCCAAATTATTCAAGAATACTTTTGACAGCTGCCAAGTAATTTAGAATGATACCTTCTTAACACCTTCTCAAAACAGGCCTGACAACCCCGACAAGTAAAATCCCTCCACTTTTAACCATTCAGTACATACTAAATTTATCAAGGCTGTCACTTTCATTGAAGCACTCTTTTTTTTTTTTTCTTCTTGGTTGGGTGAAGGGTCTTCATGTTTCTCTGGGCTAGAATGCACATTGCTATTTACAAATTATTATAGTTTTCCTCCACTTGTCACCATGAAAATCCACAGTTTGGCTGATGAGAATGGAACACAATGGGGAGTGTTCTAAAGGACATATTTGCTTTCAGAGAATTTCCCCTTGAAACGCTTGATGGGTTCTGCAAAAAACGTGCAAGGTACTGAACTGATCAAACTAAAGTCTTGCTTTCAAGAGCCTGATTACACCACTTTTATCCTTACAGTGCAACAACTACAAATCACCAGCTTTATACTTACAGTGCAGCACCTACAAATCAACCAGTGATTAGTTTAATTCACCTTCCTATCTGGGTTACCCCTCATTTTTATTGCATCAATCCAGAGTAATTTACTAGAAAATAAGGTGGGATGCTGGTTGACTCTTTTTCCAACCCTGAGAAGTGATCTATGGGTAGAGCAGGAAAAACCTGCCATGTGTTCAGAATGAAGGCTGTCAAAGGCTGTCACGGAGGGTGGCTCACTATCAATGAATATTAATAAAACGTGTAACTTCAAATGGAGCCCTCACAATGATCCCATTAGAGGGCAAGTAGCCAGGAACGCTTTTAGGTATGTGGTCTTCTTTTAGTGCATGTGGCCATGAGCAGAAACCCTTGGGGGCATGAGTATTTGGTTCAGGAAACAACCCCAAACTGGAAAAAAAAAAAAAAAAAAAGCTGCATCGCTTACCTAAAACAATATGCCCCTGTGAAATACATGGATATATAATACCTAGGCAGCATAAACCATGTGTTCATTATTATGTGTAAATACATCTCTCAGCACTAGATATTTTAGAAAGTAGATTAGAAAAGAAAGCCCCAAGCAGTGTTAAAAAAAAGCTAAAATAAAACAAAACCAAACAAAAACCCAGGAAGGACCTGTCAGTGTTGGAGCAATTAACTCTTCTGCCTTATCCCTTTCAATCCTAAGCCCCTGTTGACTAAAAGTCCAAGAAGTAGAAAAATTAAATTTTATGTATACGAATATATCTTTATATACATATATATAGATATGTAGTACTGAGGAGGGGCCAGACAGGCTTAGGTTTAATTTTTGGTGGAAACATTGCTTATTGAGCCGATTTCTTTCCAGAAAAAAAGCTGGGAGTTGACATGGAGGTGTTAGGAGAGCAAGACAGTAGCTTGCACTTCAGGCCACACCTTGAGAGCCTCAGACCCTTTTCTCTAACAGGCACACAAGCTTTCACTATTGCAAATGGTGTTACAACCAGAAATGCATCCAAACTGAGCAGCACTCCCAGGCCACCAGCAATGAAAGCTCCAGAAAGAGCAGAAACAGGAAAATTTCATTGCTCTGTTTGAACAGATGGGTCAGATTGCTGGAGACTGCCTGTCCCACTTCCCTGCTCCCTGAGGAGTGTGGAGCCGTCAGAGATCATGTTCCAAGCACTTGGTGTGGCACAGGGATCCGTAAGGAGCTCTGCAGCAGCTGGAGCAGGGTGGCACTTGCCCTTCATGGACCAGATGAGATGAGGTGAGGAGAGGTCTGGGGTAAGCCATTCCCCAGGTGAGAAGGGCCCCTCCTCATTGGGACACACAATATTTGATGTGTCCCCTCCTCCTTCAGTCCCCAAAGCACTGTTTTCAGCACAGCATGCGTGTGAGATGTTTTAAAGGCACACAGAGACCGTGGTTATCGGCAAGTTGGGATTTGCCTCCCTTTCTAATCTCACTCACAAGACAAAGTTGCAGTACCTAATCAGATTTCTCCTCTCATTGAAAAACTCAAGGGCCAGACTGAAGAGGCTGCTCACTACCACAGACTCCCAGGAACATTGCCTGCTTTCCCATTAAGTGTTGAACTGACAAAACCCAATCCAGACCTTTTATTCTTTCGTTATGCCAAATATTTTTTGCTTCATTCCTTTTGAAACTTCAAATATGAAACCTCAAGGGTACACCCTTTAGAAAAACAAACATTTTTGGTTTTGTTGTCTTTGGGCAATAAATGTAGCTCACTCTTCCTATCTACAGACACCTGTCCTAGTCTATGGCGACTGATTTCAGTAATACAGGAAATCAATTTTTTTTTTTTTTTTTTTTTTTTAACACACATTCTTCTTTATATAAGTATGACTGCTCACACTGCCACACATACACACCAAAACCTGACACAAGGTGGTAGTGGAGAGAAGGGAAAGAGAAGGGTGAAAGCATGTAGAAGTAATATAGAGATCAAATATTTTATGTGTTTTCCGTGTGGAAAGTTCCCAGTAGAGTGGAAATTAAGAGTCCAGCAATATGAATGTGATATACAGCTTTTAAATTAATGTGAAAAGCTTAAAAATTTTGAACCAGAAAAAATTGCATTGATGAAGAAATAGTGTGGGAGTCAATGTTTTGGACATTCCCAAGGAGCGACTTTGCCACAGGATGAGAAGGATGATTGCAAAGAACTAGAAAATGAAGTTTAAATGCTTTGAGTTGCAATTGGAATAAGAACTTTATGATCCTAAAGCTGGAATCCCTTTGGTAAAAGAACATGGATGGAACAAGAGGGAGAGGGTTGAAAGGACACGACACACTCAGCAGAATAAGGGGAGTATCTCACCAATGCTTTTAGCAGCTCTTCTAATGTAGTCAGCACTCTGGAACAGCTACACACTGTCTAAAACTGTGACATGACAAAGCACATCATCTGCACAGAAATCCAGGGGAATCTGTGCGGGATAAAAACCTTCGGTATTTATGGAACCAAAGAAGGAGTTCAAGAGTAGGAATACTTGAGACTGGTACATTTTGTAAGCTTCTTTAAAAAAACGCAAAAAACCCAAACAAACCTGAGATCAATTCATATTATAGAATCATAGGATCATTAAGGTTGGCAAAAACCTCCAAGATCATCATGTCTAACCTTGAGTTGGACATCACTTGTCAATTAGTCCAGAGCACTAAATGCCATGTCCAGTTTGTTCTTGAACAATTCCAGGGATGGTAACTTCACCACCACCCTGGGCACCCCGTTCAGCCTCTCCCAGCATTGCTCAGTGCTCCTCCAGCAAGGAACAGACAAAGCTGAAATAACTTGTGGGCTCTCTATCCTTTTATTTTCAATACGCAAATGCTGTTAGAAAAGAAAGAGGGAAGCAGGGAACTTTGCACTGGGAGTCGGACACAATGAAGTTAGTCATCATTTTTGGCGCGTGTCACCAAAATGATCATGATCAATTCATTGGCTTGGGACAGGTCTCAAGAAAACTCAGTCATTTGTTTAAAGCAGCTATTTCTCAGCAGATCTGTTGAGCAGGTGCTACCAGACATGCTTCTGATAGGGTTGTAAGGTAGATGTAACTACTCAGCTTGAGAACAGCTCCTGATGTAGTTCTGGCATACCAGAGCCCTGATAAGCTATCACCAGATTCCAAAATGGATTTTGTTTTCCTTTCAAACCTTTTTCCAGCCTGTGCTACAATCCTGGCCATTGCAGGTGCCCTGGTAGGAGCACACATGGTCATTGCAGGTAATTAAAGAGCAGCTACACCCCCGCTTTGAAGTGAATGTTGTTAACTGGTCCCATAGGTGATCACTTCTTTGAATATGACTGGAAATATGTCATTCACATTGAGATACACTGTAAATAGGTAAATATATAAACACATGAATATGTCTCTAGTGGCTGTCAAGTCAGTATTGCTTTCCTCATTACTGGATGTGATAGCACATGAGAGTCACTGATGCAAAGAGCTCTAACGAACTTGAAGTTCATTGCCTCAAAAGAAGACTGGACAAATGTAGTGAGGAGAAGAGCTCTGTAATTAACCAGACAAAGTGCATCAGACTCAGAGAGCAGACTTAAGACTGGGAGAACATTTGGAGAAAGGATAGTACAATGTGATCTTGGCTTTGCTAGTTAAGCATCTGTTTATGGCCACTGTTGGAGACTATTCCCTTGCTAGATGGTTTCAGATGACCCTTAGTGCAACCACTCTTGAGCAGCCAGATGCAACTTGAATTCCCTGGAAAGAGAGATGCAACACGACTGTGTAGACAGTGCTTGTGCACATGGGATTTGGGTTGGGAATTTGAACAGAATTCATGCAGAAATAGTCCTCAGACACAGAATCTGGCTGGCATCAAGTCACTTCACAATTTTACAGCCTAGTGTAAAATAGTGCTGATTAAACACTTAATGTTCTGTATTACACTAAGCAGATGAATAAAATTAATAAATTATTTGATTCTTGGTTTTGGCATCCGAAAGACAAATTTAAAATGGTTAATGGAAGTGCTTTCTACTTTTGGATAAAAACTACTAAAAGGGCTGACACTGAAATATTTGAGAAGTTTGGTTTGTATTAATGTTTAAAGGTTGAATTCTTATCCCAAACTTTTTTGGATATTCTTGGGCAGTGGATTTTATGTGAATGAGTTTTCCCATGTGGTTTGTAGGCCTTAGGCTTGGCAGTGTTAGCCTTACCACAGCAAGAGCTTTTTCTCATGGCATTTTGGCTTCTGGTCACAAGTGGAGCCTGGAAGTCAAGAGGGGTGGGAAATTAAAAGAAGAAGGGAAACAGTTAACCAAAATTCTGTGAAAAGGCTTTGGATTCACTGGAATTTATGGGAAGGTCAGTCCCTGTTGTATGCAGATCCATTCTCCCGTGACTAATAAACTACAGGATTAGGTCAACCCAGTTTAATATATAAAGAAACTCTAAAATGTCTTTGTCTCTGTTTGCCAGCTGAGGACTTTTCACCTGCCCTGTAGGCTCTAGACCAGCTGAGACAAATGGTTAACACCCTAGTTACAAGAATCCTTATTTCTTCTCTTGGGAATCCATATAATAATTAAGTATGTAGTGCCTCAATGCTTTTTTCCCCCCTAGTGTTTAGCAATATTGGTTAATTATATTGTTTTTTAATCCATTTTTTCCTCTGATCTCCTTTGGGTTTTAATGGATTTAGCTTGTTACATCTCTGTAAAGTAGGAGAACATATTTTCATTTTTACAAAATGCATAAAATTCCCATAAAATGGTGTAAAATGAGCACATGATGTGCCATGCACTACACACAGAATCCGAGACAAATCAGGAAACAGAAGTCAGTTTCTCAGGTTTTGGGCAACTATTTTAACTCCAAGTTTATCCATGTGCTGTTGGAAGATCCAGTTTGGTCCAAACAGTTGTTTAAAACCACTTGATTTAGAAATTGTCAACCCTGCCCCACTCTCATCATTATCTAATCAGATGCTCTTGCCTTGGGAGTGTACCCTTCAATTTTCTCCTGAGAGAAGATTTGCTTTATCCTTAGTGCTGGTTTTTGGTTTTTCTTTTTTCAAAGATTGCCACAGAGCAGCTTTTCCACGAGGGCACAGATCACTCTGTATCTTCTCTTTATGATTCCCACCTCTGCCTTTTATTGAGAACAAAAACAACCTCACAGTAGAAAGAGAGAGAGAGAGAGGTAACATAACCTTCAAGTTTAATGGAAACTTGAAATAAGAAGTGTGAAAACTTCAGTTGCATAATCCAGGTTATTTGGAAAGCTTGACTTTTCTGTCTGAATTAGAAGAACTTTTTAGAAGGGATTTCTAAGTTAAGTTGTCTGCTCATCAGTACGCCTTGTCTCCATGGTGTGGTCCTACTTTGTTTCAATAAAGTCAGTCACTCAAATAAATGAGATATCTGTTTTTGTATGGAGTGATTTAATTCTAGAGTTGTGGATTTCGAGTGTGAAAAAGCATAGATCTGATTTAGATGCATATTTATTTCCACAAGAATGTAATCTGGAAGTCCAGCAAAGAACAGACAGCTTCACCTTCAATAATTATCACCAATTTCATTCTGTAGAGGGTAATGTTTTAGTAGTATTTGGAAAAGTAAGTGATAGAGACAGTATTTCCCTCTTCTAAAAAAAGAGAATATTGCCTATTATGTTAGTGAGAGCTAACTCATGTAAAATGTTCAGACATCCTAAAAGTTGTCAAAATATAGGAAGTCCACCTCAAATATTGAAGAGTTGAAAGAGAGTGACAACTGAAGGAGCATTTCAGTACACCAGAGTTTGGGCTGTATGCAAGGGTTTCTGCTCTGCAAAATGAGCTAAAGGGATCCTGTTCAGCCCTGTCCTTCCCCATAGGAGAGACAGCATCTTCCTGTTACATCCCCAGGCTGCTGCAATCAGCATAAGCTCCTGGCTGTGAGATTCATTGGCCCAGAAGAAAGGGAAGTGGTGGGACAGTTACGCAATGAACAATTTTCCTTGGGAAATCTTTGGTCCTTTTGATTAAACAACTCAGTATTCGTCTGTCTCCTGGATTGATTGCAACAACTGTCTTTTAAGAAAGACTTCAGGGTGATGGGATATTGCTCACAGGATACAGGTGAGATAAGTGGGACTTTGTTGGGGAGAAGGTGTGGGAGAGGGATGGTTTCTGAACGCATTGTTTTGGTCTGGAATCCCACGGCAGCTGGAATTATTGGTGTGCGGGAAACAAGATTTGAAACTTTAATCTTTGACGCGGAATTGAAAGTTTGGGACAGTCATCCTTTTAAACTGATTTGCTATAAATCAAATATTTGTATGTGGAAATAGCATTTGATTAGAAACTGTCTACTTTTCCTCAGCAGACATAAGGGCTCTGGTTTCAGAGCATCCATCTTAATATGTTTATCTTCAGAGACATCCAGAAAGTTTTACCGCAGAAAAGTGATATGCAGAGATTAAATGACTCTCCCGAAGTCATATAGGAAGTTTGTGGCACAGCAAGGAAATGAATCCACATCTCCTAGATCCTTGGCTACTATCTTAGCCACTTTTTTTCCCCCTGCAAAACAAATTTTCTGCTAGAATTTAAATTTCTGGGTGTACCTCAAGTCTCATTGAGAGTCCGTCTCCATACATTTAGAAGGGTCACGGTAAATTTTATCCGAAGCTCTTCTGACTCAGAAAGTGGAAAAATAAAGTAGGTCTTTTATGTAACTGTGTCAGAGGCAACTTAGACAGCAGCCAAGCCTTTCAAGGAAAGTGGATTTCCCTTGTGTGTTCTGGCTTATAAATCCTTTCTCTTTTATTTTAAGAATATAATTGTTGCACCTTCCAAAACAACACACAAGGAGCCAACTGCAACAGTCAGTGTCTTGTGTGCCCGTAATGGTCTTGGCCAACGCAAGGAAAGAAGGGTTGATATAAAATTAATGAAGAGGAAAGACAGAAAAACCAAAACAAGTGGGTTTAATCACTACAAATAACTCACTTTTGGCAAAACTTCATCTGTAGGGTGTACATAGATGAGTCATTTTGTCTCTTGTGATCACTCTAATCAAAGGGGAGGACTGGACCCTTCCTGATGCTGATTCAGTTCCTTCTGAGATAGGTTTCTAAAATAAGTGTGATGAATCGTTTTCTAGCAGCTCCTGTCTCCCTTCACTGACTGTAGCACACCTTAGAGTGGACACATGACTTGGACACAAGAGAAAAGCCAAACATCATTTCTCTCCAGGGGCCAGTTGCAAAGCTAAGTTGTAGGTGAAGTGATTAGGGCACCTTTGTGTTTTTCACTCTGATTTGCTCCAGTCACAAATTCATCTGTAGACATTGCCTAAGAGTAAAAAAAAAAAAAAAAAGAACAAAACAAAACATGAGGAATGTCCAAAATCTTTAAATTATGCAGAAGACATTTTCTCATACATAAATATCACTTCCTGACTCCATGTACTCTTAAAATTCCTCATGAAAGTAAAATCTGTTTAATCGCTAAGTTGTATTTCTTCTCCAGTCAGTTAATGAAGGAAAGTGATAAACATGAAGTAAAATCAGAATCTAGCCTGAAAAGACACTCTCGTAGAATCTTTTAGACCTCCAGAAAATCCTGTTTGTCATTTGTCAATACAGAGAAAGAACACCAAAATTCATTAACAGATGAGCTGTTGCATCCTTTTACCACAACATCAGTTACCAACTGCTTCTGCTGTCTAAGGTAAATAAGTTCTTTTAGAGAAATGAAAAGAAGTAGCTTCCTCCAATTGCCTTTCACTTTCCAGGCTGCCTTTCACCCAACATGATCTTTTTTAAGGTATCCATTTAGGGCATTTTGCACTTTAGAATCTTTCTTCAACCGTGTGATTTGAGGAGAAATACCTTACCATTTATACTGCCTGCTGTCTAGCACAACAGGACTTTAATATTTCTGAGTGCTACATATATATTATTAATTATTACAAATATAAAATAATATACTGGTATTGATTTAACAAATGTTAATATTAATAAATATGCTAATAATTGATATTTTAATGAAATACAAACATAAAGCAAATGGAAAATCCAACCTAAGTGGTAACACTACCCACAGTGCAAAAGCCCATTGCAACAAAAAACAATTTCTCTCCCATGATGTTAGGAGCCTCATTCCTGCTTTGACAGTCTGTAGGTTTCTGTAGGGATTTAATATCGAATTAAACTTTGAGGAAATTTCTGCAGAAATGCACTTAGGACAAATGTGAATGTTTCACTTTAAATTCTAGGAACAAAATGGGAAAAAAAATGATACTTTTTCCATAATGATTGCGCAACTGCAGAATAATCACACAGGTCTTCGCTACTTGTTTTTTAATAACCCTGTTTTCCTAAGGAGCTCTTTCTGCCTTTTTCATTTGCATTGTTTACGTTTTTGTGCTTCCTTTCTTGGCTGTTCTGCTGGTGCAGGTTCTTGCACCTGAGCAGCACTGGGAAGCACCCAGGCTGCCTCTGATGAACTCACCAGTGAAGCTGTTGACTCCAAAACATCCTCTGGCCTCAAGATTCCCTCCTGGCAGGGCAAGACCTGAGCTCACATCATTGGGCAAAGACAAAACAGGAACCCAGCTCAAAATAGTAGATGATGCCGTATAGATTGTCTGGATTTTATTTTTAACTGGGTCAGCCTTGTGCCACTGGAAGTAATGGCTGAGATGTCCATTTAAAGTCATAAAGTGATCTGGGCCTGCTGGTGAGGACCATGTCCCTCCAGGTTGTGCCAGAGTAACTCAGTCCAGAGCTACTTCCAAGCCTGACCTTCCATTTTTTTCTCTTAACATCTCTCCCTGTCTTTGACCATATCTGATATTACCTTTGCAATATGCCTCCCAGCTCATCCCTTCTTCCTGCTCTTCCTGTCCTGTCTGTGTTCCAAATCCCCTCTTCTGCCTCCTGCTAATCCTTCATAGCACTTTTGACACAACTATAGGAAGGCACTTCCTATCCCACTGCAGGGTCGTTTGACCTAATAAATAATAAATGAATAAATAATTCCCAGTCATTTTGTCTGTGGGTCACTTGGAGATGAAACTGAAACATTCTAATCCTGAACGGGAAATTATCAAGCCTGGTGAAGAAAAAGCAGATGTGTAACAGCACTTACAGTGCACCTGGGTTTTCTTCATTAGGAAAGCAACAGGCTTATGCTCTTTTTTAAATGAAAATGAAGTAGGTATCCTTTCTTCAGACAACAGATATTAAACTGTGGTGATTGAAGGAAACCATAGTTTTTACTCGCAGGAATAGATAATTTGTACTAAAGAATATTTAAATAATTGTCCAGTGAGATCTAAGAAGCCTAAGTGACCTTATTTCTTAAGAGAAGCTGGGACAACAAGAAACTCTGATGTTTGATAAGAAACTGTTAACAGGGACAGGACAAGATGAGCCTGACACTGATCTTACCAAAATCACAGAGAGGCTGCTATGTGACATTGTCCAAAAGGGATGAAGAAATTGTAACATCAATATGAAAATTATGCTGCCATAAAAAAACTTGTGACTGTTTTCCAATTATTTCCTTCCTTTCAAGACTATGGGGTGGATGGTTAGAGATAGTTGTGTAGACATAATGCTTTTAGCACTCCACAAAGAATGTAATTCTGTGTGACCTGTTTTTACATCTGAAAAATCAATAAACAATGCTAGCAAAAGTGAACATCAGTGTAGCTCATGCAAACATAGAAAAAGTTACCAGATTACAGCAGATTTTGTAAAAATAGGAACTTCATCCACTCCTTCTAATACTGGTATCCCATGGGCTCCTTTTCCTGGCTGGCTGCTACTCAGTGTTTCAATCAGAGATCTGAAAAGCAACTAGGAAAATAAAAAATATGTGCATTAACAGGTGTTGGAACTACAAGTGATGCCATATTAACCTGGGTACAAATGAACAGAGATCAAAGGGTAGAGTGAGTTTACTAAAACAGGTGCATTCTAAACCCTGGGACCAAAGAGAGGCGATCATGGCTTTAAAATAGGCAAGTCAATGCTGCAAGTCAGCAGCTCTGGAAAACATGAGCATTCCAACAAATGGTTATTTGTGAGTTCTAGTGATGTGTTGAGACTGTCTTTACTGATATAAATTTTGGTTACAGAAGGAACAGGCAACAGAATAGAAAAATAAATGGAATACTACTCTTACATCTGGCACCAGGGAGAGCTTTTTGGGAGTCATCTAGTCAGTAGAATGTCTACCCTGGCAAAAAAACATAGAAAAATTGGGAAGTGTTTAGAAAGAGCTGTGACAATGACCCGAGATTACAAATACTGGTTTAGAAATACCACAGCCTGAAAGCAATTTCATGTAATGGATAGTTTTCTCATCCAGCAGGACAGGACGTAAACAAGAAACAGTGACTGGAAGCTGCAGTTAGACATAATCCAGATTAGAAATTTGCCTTTTTAACAGGGTGACAACTCAGCCATTGGGATTATGGTGCTTTGTCTCTCAATTGAGAGCCTAAAATACAGCCCTGGCCTGGGCACTTGGCCTCAGTCAGCCTGAGCTCTGGGCTTGAAGCAGAAATTTCTGGGAAAGGTGCTGTAGCCTGTACTATGTAATAGTCAGTATAATTTATAATTTTCCTGTGAAGCTTTTGAAAACTCTGAAAGCCTCCATTTATTTGTTGTGGAAAACAGGACAGAATTCTCATGTCTTCAGGAGAGATGTGGCCATCCACTGAAGTGCAGTCTGCAGGTCCAGAGAAGGGGAAGAATTTTACGAGGAATGTGCCCCACTGGATTGTTTAAACTCACTACATCTGTGGCAGACCTGGATGAGGTTTTAATATACCTTAAAATGATTCCGTAGGCAGTTATATACTGTGAAGCCAAAACATTTCCTTTCCTCCCCCTTTCCCTCCTCCCAAGCTCTAAGGCTTTTGATTTACAGTAGAAAAATTGAGCCAGTAAATCTATACTGTTCTATAAACAGGGCAGCACAATGTGTGTTAAAATTCTGGGCAATTTCTTGTAATCGCATGTACTTAAGTAAAATTTACATGACCATTATGGGCTGCTCTTGGGCAATGGCTCTTTGTCAGCCTATAGTGATTAGCACATTGGTGCTGCCAGGACAAAATTCTGTCAGCACCACAAGAAGCAATTTCATCAGGTTTCTTTTTACAGAGGCTTGCGGCTCGCACTGGCCCTGCAGCCTACTAGAATTTTTTTACATTTTTCTTTTTTTTTTTTCCTTTTTTTTTCTTCTTTTCCTAGCCATGCAGTCTGACTCTTCGGATGGAAATTAAAACGATTTCAAGAATGAGGAGTTCTATCCTGTTTCTAAAAATAGCCCTGATCTTCAGCAGGGGATGTGATTCCTTAGCCATGTGCAACAAAGATGACCTCTTTGTCAGGTCTAGCCTGCAGCAGGAGGTGTCTGCTCCTGGTCTACTTTTACATGGGTTCAAAAATAAACAGGCAGTTCCTCTGGCTGGCCTCCCTCTCCAAAGGCAGGCAAGGAACATTCTGTACAAGCAAGCACTCACAATCATTCGAGGGGCCAAGTCTAATGAAGTTAATTGATGCATCAAGGACGTGTGCTGAGCATTTAACTAACATGTTCATGGGTTGCACAGCTACATATTATATCAGTGCACAGTAAACACGGGGCCGTACACTTGGGATACCCTATGGACTGAGTTGAAAGAGAATGCATTTATTTTTGCAAAATGGAGTCTTTGTGCTCAGATCTGAAACTTATGTAACATGCCAGGGACACCAGAATATATCACTTTTCTGAAAACAGTTGAGTAAACCAGAAATGTGTGTGATGTTTTACAGAAAAACAAAAAGCAAATTATAAAAAAGGGTCACTTGAGTCCTATATGAATTACATCTTTTAGAAAAACATAAAAGGGAAGGGAAAATTTTAAAGTTAAAGCAACATGAAAGTCATTGCAACGTGAACATGATGGAAAATTAACCCCTCTTTTAACAATCTGTAGTATCCAGGAATTAGAAAACTACATTACAGCAGCAGGTTCACCAGGAGAGTGAAATTTGAAGTGAATAATGGGTGTCCAGTGCCCCATTCCAGCAATGCAGAAGAATTAGCTGGAATAAAAGAAAAATGTGCATTAAAACATGTTTTATTTGTGAGACAGATGCTCATTACTGTTAAAACAAGAATCTGGATGGGTCACTTTGACAATTAGTTCAATTAAAGTGAGTGGTGACACTAAAAATATGTTGATATGTTAATAAGATCTATTTTCCCTGTGAGGAACAGGCTATCTTTCTTCCAACAGTGTCAAAATTTAATTTAAATAATTGCAGAACCTAATTTTCTGGAATAATGATTGAATAAAGAACTAGAACATGAACTTTAGCAGAAGAGAAGAGAAGAAATTTAGCAGAAGAAATATCCAGAAGAGTGAGTGTGTCTGTAGGTACATTATTCAATGATTTTCTGGGCCTTTCTAAGTGTATTTTTCTTAAGAAAAAAACCCCAAACATCTGAACCACCCAGTGATTCTAAGCTACTAGACACATAATATGGAAAGCATTTAGCAATAAATATTGGTGTCATCATATAGACATTTGAACAGATTGAGGCCCTCCACTGCTGCAGCCTTCCAGTGTGAGCTTAGGTCTGCTGTTTAAATTCTTCTCACTGTGGTTTTCCCATTTGTAAAGGTGAGATGTAACTGCCCTTCCTTAACTCACAGAAATTTTATTTGAGGCTAAAGGATGGTATGGGGTGAGGTGCTAAAAGCTGTGCCACTGTGAAAGACACAAATGTGTGGGTGAAATGACAGTCTGCATGGAAAACCAAAACCTTTACTCGTGAACTTTGTGCTTGGACAAGCTGGACAGATAGAAAACTAGGTTCTCATTGTTGATTGTTATTTTATAAAGTTTTTAATTAGTTTTTCTCGACTTAAGCATTCTATTTATCTCCATGTTTCCCATTTTCTCTTTCCCGTTTTTTTTTCTGGCACTGAAGCCATTTGAGCCAGAGAATCCCAGATCTAAGCTGTTTCAAAGGCTGGAAGATGAGGGATGAAAACAGAGTTTTGGCTCCTAAAATGTGAGGTCAGCTGGGGATTCGAATTCCACTGAGTTTCGGATTGTGTGATTGTGAGATTCCAGTTCAAGCCCATCTCTCCAGTCATAAGGTGGAATTCATGACATTAAAATTCTTTCCACAGCACGAAAGGGATGTCATCATAAACACTACATTATGACTTCCCTACAGGTTGCTGCAGGAGAGGAAACTAACCCAGGAACAGCAGAGACATTTAAAAAACATCATGACCTTTGAGTAACAGAAAACATGGGAAAATCTAAGTCTTAAAGAAACTAATTTGATTCTGGTTTGGCACTCTGTGCAATTCCCTGCATAAAGAGAAGTTTAGGCCAGAGTTTTCTCCGCTGCTGCCTCTTTAAACTTTAGGCACAGCTTTGCATATAAATGTTCTAAATCTGAGATGTTCATGTATCCCAAACCAGGCACTGGTGCTTCTAAAGTGTAGCAATTAATTAGGAGAGTGTCATTGTGAGAAAGGCAACCACAGTAACATTCAAGCTCTGAATCTGGATGTGGAAAAAATAACAAAGCAGAAACAAAAACAAAGAAAAGAAACAGAGTCTGTGTTGGAGCCTTTCTAAAAATCATATGCAAGAATCCAGATGGAGAGAGTGCTGGCTGCTGTTCATGTCTAACATGATCAGCAGATAGATGAGTGGCTTGGAGACGTGAGAAGTGGGCTAGAGAAAGTGCCAGACTGCTAGCTGGGATTTCAAGGAGTGTTTGTGGTAAGCCACAGTTCAGATCTCTTTTTTTGCTGTGGCCTGAGTGCTGTCTTAGAGACCATGAATGGAAACTTAAGGACCAAATATTTTGGGGCTGGTCATGATTTCAAGATAGTGATCCCATTTTCCAACCTGTAAGCCATTTCCCTTTTAAGTCTTGTGAGCAACACTGAATCAGAAAAAACAAGCCAGTCTCACTTCATCCAAAGGCTTGTAGCACACAGACCACAGTATTAATAAAGGAAAGAGCTACATTGGTACTCTCCTCTTCCCAAGTCAAAACTTTTCTTGTAATTACCTTTCAATTCTCCTCAGCCTTTACTACCCCAGTGTTTGGGCTGGGGAAAGCCTCTTTCTCTTTGCTTCACCCTACTGGCAATGCCCTCAGCCTCCCAACTTCTTCTCCCAGTGGACATCTTGTGTTCCAGTGGTCGCTTTCAGTCTGTGTGATTCTGCTCAGGCTTGTCCAAGAGGTTTAGAGTCCTTTCTTTTCCCTTTCACCGCTGCTGTTACGTAAGAGGGCAGTGAAAGACAAACCTGGTAAAATTCCTGCTGTGAGTATGTGTGGTCAGATTTTTGTGGACAAAAGTGGTTTCCTATTCCCAGACTTGCTAGAGTGCAGAATAAAAAGGATGAAAGCCAAAAAGGACATGCAAGTGTTTATGCCATCCAAAGTATCTCAACCCTTTGGTTGGTGTCAGGTCCATTGACTCAGCCACGGACTTTTTCTTATTTGTTCAAAGAGATAAGCTGCAATTACAATTTGGCAGGTGACAATGTTATCTTCCTTGCTTTCTGTATGCTCTGGAATATCCAATACTGCTTGCTTAGACCATCCCAGGTTCTCAGCACAAGAGCAAGATCTGGAAAGGATTATTTGACATCCTGATTTGCAGCAGAACCTGAACTAACCCAGAGAGTGAGGAACCAATTGGCCTGCAGCTTATGCTTTTTATTCTGTTAAAAATCCTCTACAAAATGGGAAACACCAGGAAAGGCAAGGTTCCCAGATGTTGGGAAGGATGTTCCAGAACCCTAGGGAAAAATAGTCATTAAGACCTGATCATTTACAGCAGATGTCAGCTTGTTTTATAGCTTTGATTCAAAGCCCATTAAAGTCAACAAGCATCTTTATCTTGACAGGATTTGGATGAGGCCTGTGCATGTGGATGGGTTTTAAGTGACAGGACTGATAGAAACTCTTTAGAGAATGTCGTGGAAAGGGATTTCCAAGCAGAACACCCATGGAGTGTTTCTGTCTCTATACTCATGCCATGGGTTAAAACAGACACTGCTCCAGAAAAGGGCCCAGCACTCTGTGCCTCTCAGTGCTCCAGCACCATCTACAAGCTGGAGAGGGAGAAAAGCCCTTTTCCGGTTGGATTTCCCCTTTAGCACAGCTTTATGTGCTTGTATAATAGGAAACAGCCCTTTCTATTTCTGTTCAAGCTCCAGAGGCTTGGATTTTCCCCAGAATTTTTGATTAACAGCTGAGCCTAAATCAGATCTGCCTGGGGTCTCCTTTGCCTTACTGACACATCATAATATCCTTTCATCTGCTGTTCCAAGCCAGTTCCTGGTTCTATCAAGCAGCTCACTCTCTCCAAGAGAGACCACGTCAGTCAGTCCCTCTCTCTTTCTTAGACCTTCCTGAGCTGTTTCAAAGCAGGATTTCCATCACAACAGGGAAAAAATCTCTTTGTTTGAGTGCCTCTGAACCAGACTCCAAAGGACGCTGGATTATGCAGGATATGAGATGGATTTTGTTAATCAGCTTCTCTACGCTCAGGTGCACTTCAGGTTTAGCTGGGTGGCTCAGGGGGCAGCACAGCAAAGCCACAGCAGTGGATTTTCACAGCATCTCATGTAAATTAAAGCACTCCTGCAGCACTAGCTGGGATCTGTACATTATTCCTCACCATCAGTCATACAGAGAAAATTGCTCTATGTGGTTTGAACTTGAATAGATTCATTTTTTTGGAGGTGGAGGAGACAAGACTAAACCAAATAAAACTCATTTGCAGTTTTATATGGGGTGCCATTTAATCATCCTTAAATTAACTGAGTCACATAGGATTTTTTTTTTGTTGTTGTTGTTGTTCTATTTCTGGAAACTTGGTGCAGCTTGATGGCACCAGCAATGTAAACAGCAAAAACTGTAAAAGGTGAATGGCAACATGGTAAGATTACTCATGAGTGAACTGCATGAGTAGGAATGCAGCTAGGACAAAGCCAAAGCTCAGATGGAGTTGAAGTTCTCAAGGAAGGCAAGAATCAGAAGGTTTTGTGTGTACATTGATGGAAGAAAGGGCAAAGACAGCATGAACCCTCAGTGGGTTCAAGGTCCTAGTGACAAGCTACAGGGAAAAAGATGTGATTCACAGCTCAGATTTCACGTGTGAGGTCTCTTTTAAGGCCTCCTGAGCTTCTGAGCCTCCTATTACAGTCTGTCAGTACCCACAGGAAAAAGAGCTGGGGATCTTCTCACCCAACAGAGACACACAGGTCCATCACAACACACAATGGGGCATCTGAGGCTGCTGAAGGAGCTGGCTGATGCCACTGAGGAGATAATTTCTATCTCCTTTGACAAGTTATGGCAATGAGGGAAAATTCCTAATGCCTGGCAAAAAAACCAGGTGTTGCACTGACCCCCCAAAAAGCATAAGAAAGATCCAGGGTATTTGTAGCTGGCCATCAGGATTTCAGTCCTTGGGAAAATGGGGGACCAAATGCTGATTAAGAAAGCTGAGTAAGCTTTTATTATCACTCTTTGCCCTTAGAACTCAGCATATCAGACCCTGAAACATTCTCTGAACAACATGAATAGTCTCTTTGCACTTTTCTTCATTGCAGGACAAGATGGGCAGTGGCTGTTTCTAAGGGAAGTTGAGACCTTCCCAAATACAGAACCTGCCACCTAACTGGAGTCGTGTGGAGACAGCAGCAGATGAGACTAGAAAGACAGGAGTGTTTAAAATGCTTTGCCCTCTGGTTATCCTCAGAGAAGACTACAGTTAAAAAGGGAATTTGGGCCAGAATAATTTATCAAAGCGCTTACTTAAGCTGCACAAATGTCACCCAAAGTCATTCCTACCTCCCAGTAAGCACCAGTTAAAGCCAGAGGGATGTAATGATGAAGGAAAATCATCTTCTTCCCACTCTATCAAACCAAGCTCAGCATTGAGGAAAGGTCAGCCAACCCCTCAGCAGTTGTCCTCATTGAATATTCTTCCAGAATGTCACATTTATGCTTTAAATTCTGCTGGCCACATTTTTTGACATTTTCCCCTAAGGATACACATCTTTCTTTCCTGCCTCCTCCAATGACTCATGGACGTTTCAGATGTTTCATTAACAAATCTGTAATTGATAATTGTATTGCTCCTTCTCACACACAAAAAAGGACAATCAGGTAATGGCTTCAACCATAAGCTCGTTCAAATTGACTGGAATGTAAACAACAGAGGCATGGAACAAAACTATGAAAAGAGGAGTAGGGCATTACTGTACTGCTAAATTTTGTCTGGGTATTTAAAGAAAAATAGAGACACTTTCCAAAAAAAAGTGTCTTCTCACTTCCTAGTCAACACTTTCATTACATAATGTCAAGTATGTCAAAACATCTCCAAATTCCTTCATGCTGACAATCAGGTTATATTACACAAAGTTTGTGTGTGTCCTCCTCTGGCAGATACCAATTAAGTGTCACCGTTTAAAATGCTCTTTTTAGAACTGGCTTTTATTTGTTGCCAGATGAGGTCACAAACTGCTTCCTGTCAGTTGCTAGACATTTTCCTAAAACTCAGAGCTGACAGCAGAGGCGCTTTCAGTTGGACTTGATTGCTTTATGTAAAAGGAAGGAAGTGTTTGGGGAGACATGAAGCCATGGGACACTGGTCAAGAGGCTGGGAAATGTTCATCCTCTAAGCAGTCCTTGCAAGCACAGGAAGATTTCAGCCACTCCAAGCTCCAAGCAGACAGCTGTCTCACTTTAAATGTGGATCTTTCAGATTGTCAGGGTATTTTATCACTGCTTTGCCACAGTGCAGCCTTCATGCTTCACACAAGCTCCTCATCCAGAATCAGACTTCTCTATAATGCCCAATTTTTGCCCAGAGGCAAACTACCAGAGAAAGTTTGCAGTCCTGTGCTGCAAGTACAGCCTGACAATGTGACCCTGGGATACTTCCAGGGAACTCACTTCTCCCTGTCCCAGCAAGACTGTAGCACCCCATCACTCTCAAGGTGGGTGTCAGGAGACATCTCAGCATTTTCCCACTCACATTTTCCATGGTCTGTTCATGTGAGGACCTTCTGTTTATTCCCCAGAGTCCATGTGTAAACGAACACTAACTCTTGATCCCCTGTGGTACAGGCAGCCCATAACTCTCACAGGCCTTGGAGTGAAAGCTGTGGGAACATTTGCCAGCTGAAGCAGATGATATCCCCTGTCACACCCACTCTAGAACTCTGACAGACCAGGTGAAGTGTGATATTGGCATCCACTACATCTGCACAGGCTGACACAGTGTTTTAAATTGTCTGAGACATCAAGATGAGACCCTAGCTGACAGCATGAGAAAAAAAACGTTTCTTAAAAATGCAAAAACAAAACAAAAAAAGCCCTCAGCAAATTACATTCTGTTCACTCAGAAAGGGAAAGTTTTCTTCCAATACTTTACCATCTAAAAAAGAGCGTTAATCAAACCCAGCTCCCTCCTGGTATAAAGTGCAAATCAAAGCTTCTCTGAAGCAACCATTACCAGACTGATTCTATACACAAATTCTTAATGAAAATAGTTTGACAGCAAGTGAATGGAAATAGTACAAACTAGTTTGATGACCACCTGATCCCAATCAGCTCATCCAGATGTAATTTTGTGGGATGCTGTAGTGAAGACAGAGGGTTTTTTATCCAGTCTCTTTGGAGAGTATATAATCTTGAAACAACCTTTGCAATGCCATTGCTCAGCATGTGTCTTTGAGCAGGAGAGCTTAGATGGCTTTGTTATTCACTCCTTCCACAGTAGTGGTCTCTGTAAGAATGAAACTGAGGAACTTTCAAGAAATCAAAAAATGCTATTTATGCCATGAGGGATAGCATTGCAGTACTTTCCTTCAGAGTCCCATGCACATCTTTGCAGACAATTTACTATTTCCCCAAAACACCTATCAGACCCAAGTGCACTCATTGAAGAGGAGATCATGGATCCAGCCTCACTGAGGGCAGAGAGGAGGGAGATCTACAAAGCTCTCAGGGACACACAGGGTGGGATTGTTGGGGTGTCTGTGCAGGGCCAGGAGCTGTCAGTGCCCTCCAACACAGGATAGTCTGCAGTTCTGATTCTGTGAACTCACTACAACACCCACCTCTGTGTATCCCAAAGCACATCCCATGTTTTGATGCCTGTCATGCTGTTGAAGCTCCTCTCACTTCAAACCAGCACAAGCCCCAGTTCACAGCTCCCCACCAAAAGGATTTTGGCAGTGAGCACACCATGAAGTTTTAGGTCAAACACACCATTCCCACATTCCTTGCAGCTCCCCTTTGGTTCCAGGCTGTGTGGAGTTTGTGGCAGGAGTACATCAGCTGTTTATGGACCACAGTGGAAGGCTGCATAAAGATAAATAACAAAGAGCTTCCTTTGTCTCACAAACATACCAGGCTTTTCAAAAAAATCCACTAAAACATACTCACACATCATGAATTTGGGAATTTAGGAATATTGGGGATTATTATGTTAATACTCTTCACTCACTGACTTCTGCAACATCTCAGGGAATAGATCTGGATCTCTCACTGAAACCTCCCAATGACCAGTCATTAATCTTTTCAATTTTTCCCAAGCAATATGATTGTACTGGAAATATTTTTTAATTATGAATATACTTGACTTAAAGTTGTTTTTCTGCTCACTTCAATCACTTTTAAATCTGTCCCTGAATTCCCTTTGGAAATGCATATACAGTGACAGTGTGACTGAAGGAAACAGCCGAGTTGGTCTGAACATCTGTGAGATGGGAATGAAAAGAAAAAGAAGTTCAAGTTACCCCTCCTAAAAAAAGTGACAGATGTGAGTAAGAGGTACCGCTCATGAGACACCTCTGTGGAGTAAACATTTTGGAATAATATTCCAGGCAACAACTACAGAGGTCCTAACAACAGATTGACCAGCCATTTATTACATTTCAAACAAAATGACTCAAAGGAAAATGTTCCAAACAGGCACCACTGGGCATTTGACTCAGCCCAAGCAGTTTTTTAACTATTTGTTTGCCACACAGTTTACACGTGCCTCCTGCAACCCACGCCCTTCTACATATGCTAAGCACATCTGACTAGTTTTTTCCACCAACTTTCTAAAGCCTGTAGCCATCACAGGGTGCTGTTGTTTCCTCTCAGTGTGGGATGCCAGGTCAAAACTAATTATTTAGCTATTTTAAACTTTTTTTTTTTAAATTTTGTTTCCTTTCTTTCTTTTTCCCCTTTCTTAAATAACAGTAGCATTCTGGGTTAGCTGAAGGGCTAAAACCTGGTTTTAATTTAAATATAAATAAAACCAGAAGTGACTTGTGTGATTGTACTAAAAATAAATTGTTTTCTGTTCTAAATGTTTCACCGATCTTAAAATTGGGGGAGGAGGGAAACAGAACAGGACGTCCAACTCTTTTTTAGTCTGAGGGTGCCTCAAGTCTGTGGCATTCATTCTGTCCCTAGAGAAGTGGGTCGTTTCTGAGATACCATCACTTTATCTGGAAATGTATTTACCACACTTTACCAGCACATCTATTCAGAATGTGGTTCTGAAATCATGAGGGGAAATCACACACTGTTAAGATGGAGCATTCTTGAGTGAGCCCCAGTTATGGCAAATTCAGCAGCAGAAAAAAAGAGGCTGCGGTGAGCGCAGTTACTGAAATTTTCCAAATAAATAAAGCAAACAAGTTGCTCCAGGAACAAACTCGTACCTATATGATTTATAACAGCAGGAGTTGGGCCATGAAGGCAAGATGAACCCAATGAACCAGCAGTCACAGGAGGCCACCCGTGGGCTGCAGGGCTGCCTGCAGAGCCTTCACTCCTTGTAACCAGTCCGTGACAGCTGGGACAGACCTCATCTGCTCCGAGGTGTGTGTGGCTTCTAGCAGTGCTCAGCAACTTCTACTGGCTTGCAGGCTGCTGATGAGCTCCAATGTGGGTTAGTATCAACAGGGAAAAATATAGGGATCCTATTTACAGCCTGCTGGCAGCAGAGAGGTAAAAAAAAAAAAAAATTAAAAAAAATAAAAAAAGCCCTTCTCCAAAATCAATGTTTGCTTTACTGAGGGCCTCCTTAGGTGTACATTGGAAACAATTCTGTCTGTCTTCCACCACAGTTCAGTCACCCTACAGTTTGGTGTGCCAGCCAGTAGTAGTTAGCAGTCCAGAATCAACAGGTTTCTGCTGTTGAGCAGTACCAGACCATATTGGCCAAAAGCAAATGGAAAATATTAAATGTGACATGGCACCTGGTGAATGGTGATAAAGAACAAAAAGTAAAGTAGGGACAGTGGGCACCTCGGCTCTTTTCTACCCTATTTGTGGCACGGCACACTGGCCCACACCTCTGATGTGAGGAGTGTTTCAGCAGCAGGACTCTCCCCTTGCAGCATAAATCAGCTCCTCCTCTCCTTCCTTCTCATCAGCCACTCTAAGCTCCAAGGATGTCATGGGACTGATTGTCTGGTGCTGTCCCTGTCACCCTGTGTAATCATTTCATCCTGAGCAAAGCCACTGAAAAAAAAAAAAGCAGTGTGAACTCTCAGTTAATGTCCTTTGATAGAACTTTGCCCTGCTGTTCAAAACCATGGCTGGCCATCCAATGCACAGGGATTGAGGGAGAAGTGCAATCTCTGAAGACAGACTGAAAGTAGGATCTGTGTCCTTTGGCCCCTTTCTGATTATCCTGTCTACATGTAGTTCTCTATGCCTCCACATTCCAATTTAAGGTTTAAATAATTTCTTTTCCCTTTACCACTTTAGGTCAAGCTATGGGGTTCAAGTGCTACATATCCCATTTCCATTCTGACCTCATTCCTTGGATTCTAGGTGCTAATGGAAAGGTATTATTAAGGCCCTTCCTAAGGGTTATCTATTTTTTCTCAACAAGTCAATAGAGTGACCTTTCAAGAACCACAAACTCTGTCATGTTAGATTTGCTGCCTGGTTTTCCAAGTGGCAGATGCTCCTCAGACTCTGCATTCCATGACAAAGGATTTTGTGCAGGTGTGGCAACCTCTGTGTTTGCCAACACAGCCCTAGAGCAGCAGAGCACCTGAGAACCAAAGAGCTCTGACACTGCTGGGGATGTGGCACTGTCTGGGGAGGCTCCCTGGTGTGACCAGCCAGAATGAAACAGGTGATGGATTTTTGTAGCTGGCCATGAAGCCAAGCAGCCCCAGGCAGTGAAGGCAAGGATGGACTTTGATCAACACGATTTCATTACAAGCAGAAGGAAAAAACAGTTGCTTGCTATCTGAAAGCTGTTTTCCAGCATTAGCTCCCCTGCCACACGGCCGTGTCTGGGGATAAAAGTTCCATCCCAAAGACTGGGTGAAGTAAAAGGGTTCTGCCCTCAGGTAGAGCTGATTGCAAGATCAGCCCTCAAATGTGGGAGGGTTTTTGTGCCACTGGACTCTTGGTGTGGGAGGCTGGAACTCCAGTCTCTCGAGCAAGGAACAAGCCGTGCAGTGCAAGTTGACTACAGGAGGAGAGGGTTTGGAAAAACTCCTCCCTTCCAGTGTGCCACCAAAGAAGCAAAGCTGCATGCCAGTGGACAGAGATGCTGCACTGCTAAAACAGTTATTTCATCTCCAGCTAACTGGTTGGTGGCACTGCACACACCTTGCCCTTGGTGTTCTGCTAACAAACAACACACTCCTGAGTGCCTGAGCCTCCTCCAGGCCAGCCAGTTCTGCCAGGGCTTCGTTTATGCTCGTGGCACAAACTTCAGTGAGCCTCACTGGAGCAGGCAGCTAAAATAGGCTTTTTTCTCCTCAAAACAAGAAGAAAGGGTCTGTTGCAAATCATTCCAGTACTATCAGAACCCCTTTTCCTACCCACTCCCATGTCTTTCTAAAAGGAATGTGCACGGTTATTATACCAATTCCATGTTGTCACAATTAGATCCTGAAAAAAGTGTGAAATGTGCTTTTCCACATAATTTACTGTTTCCCTGTGATTCATGTGAAGCCTCTTTTCACATGAATAATTGGTCTCTTCTTGTTTATGCATCACCATGGTACACAGCTCCTAGCAGGCCAAAAAAATAGGCACAAAGCTAACATTTAATCACTAGAGGCACATGCAACCTTCCCCCCACCCTCACTCCCAACTCCTTGCTTTTTACCTCCTCTCATAAAAAGAAGGCACAGATTTTTTTTATGGAGGAAATAGTTCCTAAAAAATAAATCCCAACAGTTTTACCTTCCTTAGCCTTCATTAGCAAATTTTTTGCTCCATGCTTATTTTGTGTTTCACATTTTCCAGTGTAAAGAAAACAACTGAAGAGTCCCTTACAAACAAAGTGAGAAGGTGGAGAAGGAGGAATGTTCTTAGTGCATGGTTGCTGGGAATGGCAGCTTTCCAAGTACAAATTTGTTTATTTCTCAGGGGAGATATAGTCAAGACATCACTTACCACTGGTCACCTGAATTGGAAAGCACCTCAGCATGTTCTCAGAATAGCATTTCAGCTTCTAGACACTTTATGACACTTAGTTTTTACAGTGCAGTAAACTGAGGTACAAACTAATTTATTTACAGTGACTACTCACTGAGTCACTGCTCAAGCAACTCTGCAGTCAAGCTTTGATTTGCAAAACTCCTCCTCTGCCTTCAACTGCAGCTTCTTAAACAAGGCTGCCTGATCAGCTCAATGTGACAACATCTGTGATAGGGAAGTGTGGATCTCCAGTTGTGTGTGGATATTGGTCCTTCCTGTCTGGAGAGTTGAGGACCACCCTGTGCAGTGTTTTGACAATATGCAAAACAAACAAACAAACACAAAAAAAATCAAACAGACTGTTGTATTTGTCTTGACAGCGTCATACCATGGCAAGCAAAAACACATGAGAAAACAGAAGTCAGCAGGGACACTTAACAGCATAGGAAAAAAAACATATTGGCTTAAGCCTGGCTATCAATCCAGCCCAGTAGGTCGTGTGATTCTACAGAATGAATGCAAAAAAAACTGAATGCAAAAGGAGAGAGAATATTTGTTGTTGAAAATACACACGAACATTAATCTCCTTTTAACCACAAACCCAAAGCAACATCAGATTTTAAGACTGGAGAGAGAAAAAAAAAAGCTGAGTGGTTTTTACCTCATATAGACATGAGTCAAAACCAAAGCCTCAACATCTGATCTTGTTAAAAAAAACCAGAAGGGTGAGCTGTGACGTTTTTGTTTTCCTTTTTTATTGGCAGCCAGGTAGAAACAGGAGGGAGTGAAACTTTTTTGAGTTTTGTTGGTTAGGATATATGGGGAAAGAAGAGGACAAAGGAGAGAGAAAAACAACTGCTCGAAGTTCACTTTTCTGATTCAAATACACCTTAGCAGCACTCAGTGGAAAGCAGACTCAGAAGTGGAAAGAATTTCTGGATCCAGATCAAGAGAGCAGAAATATCTTAATCTTTGCTGGGCCATAATCTCCTGAGAAGGCTTGTGAGAATTTGATCCTGTCATTCCCAAACTAGAATCTTAAAACTGATTTGGACCAGAACTATAGTTGGTTTGCAAATATTATTACTTCTTCCTGTGGAAAAAAAAAAAAAAAAAAAAAAAAAAAAAAGAATAAAAATGGAAAATAATTCAGCCAAACCCAAAGTGCATGGACTCATTACAAGCTCAGGAAATCAACTCTATTTAAATCCCTTTCAGCACCACTCTCCAACTTTAATAGTGTGTGTGTGGAAGCAAACATTACACAGAGGTTCATCCTGGTCTCCTGCCTCCCTCTCCCCACCCCAACCCCAATTCTGCATCTCAATGGTCACTATTTGTTTTTTCTTTCTGGTTTTCCTTGTCAAGCCTTTCTCTCACTAACCACCATTTTCATTCTTTTTGGGATTGTTCACTCCAAGGTTTCTGTGATCTCCAGTATCACACCCTCGCACTCTTGTGCTCAGTCCACTCCTCTGGTGCCAGCTCCCAGTGCTGCATGCTCCTTTCTTACCAGCTGCTTTGCTGTTCCCTTATTTTGTCTTCTCTCATCCAGCCTTCTGCCCTTCAGGATGGAATATTTCAATGTTGACTGAGTTCATCCAACTTTCTGTTTTCCATTCTTTTGCGCTGCCGGGACCCTCACTGGAAAACGTGCTGAGGAAGGAAGGACTTGGGAAGAAGGAGCAGTCTCTCCTCTGGCACTGGCACTGCATGCCAACCTCTTCCTCTAGACTATGCCCTTTCTCCCTCCATCCTCTGTTCTTATTGTCCCATCAGCTTCTGATGGCAACAGAAGATCAGTTTGAGATGAGGAAAGAGCTGTTGGAGACTTGCATTGGTTTTCCAGCCCCACTGACACCTCTGGAGTGGGGATCCACCTAAAGGAGCTGTCACTGAGGCGCCAGTGTCAGTGCATGGCTGACGGGTTGTCCTTGGCTGGCTCTGGATGCCCACCCAGCTGCTTGCTCACTGTCCTTCCTCAAAAGAAAAGAGAGAGAAAAACAAGGAGAACAAGCTCATAGGGAGAGGTACAGGGAACTCATCTTACTGTCAACAAAATAGGTTCATGTTGGGGAAAACGAATTTAATTCGATGCCAATTAAAATTGAGTTGGATGGTGAGAAACAAATTAAAAATTTAAAAAACTTCTCTCCTTGGCCTGTTTTTTTCCCCAAATTCCCTTGTGGGGACATGGAGGCTGTATCTGACACAGGGCAGCCTCTGTAGTTCCTCTTCACCAAAACCTTGACACCAACACCCAGTACAGTATGAATTTTATTATTTTATTATTATAAAGCTCCAGGTTTCAGCACCTAAAAATTCACCTTTTGTTCTAAATAAGCTCTAACTTCTGCAGGTGGATTCACTATTCCTCTGCATGTTGTTGAAAAGATTGAAGAGAATTTGTAGAACTGCAAATTTGTAAAAACTTTTATATTTATTTCTTTTCAAAGGCTAACAGCATGTTTCTTATTTTGGTTATAAATGTGTAGCCTTGTTATTTTAATTTCATGCTTAGTGCGGTTTTCATCTGTGCTACTTTTTGGCCTTGGACTATTTTTATGTTTAGACAATTTTTTCTTGGATGCTCTTTATTTCTATTTAGTGTTTGATACTACTTTCTTCAGGGAAATAAACAGTTTTAACTAGCCCTAAAAGTTGATATCCCCTAGTATGTTGATAACTCAAAATCACTTTTTGCAATAATTGATTTTTTTTTTCCCTTGCTTGACAGGTAACTCTCAGATACTGAATTCCCTTTCCCAGGGAACACTACACCCCTGATTATTCTGAGCAAGTTTACCTAGTTGTTTTTTTAATTTTCTTCTAAGCTAATGATGATGAGCCATTTGCTCCACCTTCCTTTTGCTCCCCGCAGTGCTGCTCTCCTTGGGAAATGCATAGCAGCAGACCTTCAAAGGACAATAAAAATGACTCTCCAGCATGGCCATTTATTCATGTTTTCCATTATCTTACATGTCAAGTACTGCAGCATTGGAAAAAATAATGTGAATATTTCACATTATTAACTCGGTCTTAGTCCAGTATTAAATCATTATTTACTTACAGTACCAAATTAAATCTTACACTGCAGATGGATGATTATTCTTCCCCATTTTTTCCATTTTTTCCATTGAAAGACACAAGCTGCCTCTCAGTATTGATTTGTACAATGAGAACCAGTAATTTTTTACTATTTTCCCAGTCAATTCAGGGTGTGAATTGTGCACTTTGTGTGCTCCAATGCATCAAAGTCCATTGTATTGTCTTTGCCTTAATGAACTTTACGAGGACACAATAAGCTTTGAAACTTTCTGTCTATGTCTTCTAAGAGCCTGTGATTAGCACACATTTATTTATGCTCTGTTTTTAACCTTAGTTTAGGTATCCATAGGATAAGCAATAGGGAAAAGATTGCTACTTATACTCAGCAGTACCAAGCTTTCCTTCTATTCATTTGCAATCATATTTGAAATATAATTGCTGAGATTTAAGTCATAGATCCTGCAAATATATGTTTTAGACCGCTCTATCTCTGCACATTTTATCTTGTTTTAGTGTGTACTGGAATGAGGTAAGACTTGGAATTTCTAATGTGAGGAAACCTTCCCGTAAATGGGACCATCAACATAACTCTGACACACGGAGCACACGTCAGCTCCCATGTTGTTTGCCTTATCTGCATCCAAGCTGCCTAGCAGCCTGTCAGCTTTGTATGGAATGAGCCAAACAACGTGGGAGTGATTAATTCAGGGTCTGCATGATTTTACTCACATTTGTGGCTGACCATCAACAGGAACTAGTGAGGACTCTACGCCCAAAACACAGAGGCTACAGCTCTGGGAACTGCAGCGGAGGCAGTTGGTCAAGATTTTACACAAAGTCAAATCCCTCTGTTTTCTAGTGTATCCTACAGCAGTGACATTTGTGACATTTTCTTCTGTATAATCTTTAAAAAAAATTGTTTGCTGAGAGTTTTGAGGTCATAGGATGTAGGACAACTTGACAGAGTGGCACAATGTTTATGTTGTCTCACTAGTACCAGAAGAGTGTAGGGTCCCAAATGAAGATGTTGTTGGTGGAAAGCCACTGTGCAAATTAGCCCCAAGCCCTCACCCGGAGGAGCAAGTGAAATTATAACCACATAACTGAAGTTAAAAGCAGGACAGGAGAAGCAGGACAGAAGTGTGACACCTTCCTTCAGGAGAGCCACATTCCAGCCCTGGTGATTTTATCACAGAATTTACAATATCTGATGTTTCCTTTAATACCATACCTCTTGAGATCCCATAAAGGGGAAAAAAAGACATTCCAGCACTTGAATTTCCAGTGGAAAGCTTGAATGTCAAGGAGTTCAAAGCCACAAAGCACAGTAAAACACCATGATTACTTATTATTAAAATTACTAAAGCCACCCTGTGACTTTTAAAAATACCTGAAGATCTTGACATATTTGATGATAATGGTTGGCTAGGATTTTCTAGCATTGTCAAGCATGTATATATTGGGGCACTAGTTTATAGCCATTTAATGAGAGAAAAACACAAGGGTAGAAAAGGAGCAACTCTTCAAACCTGTCAAAAGAACTCCACACACCACATTGCTACCAAATCTGAATCTAAAGTTGAATGAAATGTGATACTATTTCCGTAAAAAACTCCAAATTCCTAAATTGTGGAGGAAGTATTTTGTTCCATCAGCCAATTTTGAGCATTAAGGACAAAGGACTCCTGTTTGAAGATGTGCAGTAAGATCCACACCACATCTCTCACTAGAAGAATGACAAAAATTTTGCAGTTACTGACAACCTCCTCTTTCTCTATGCAAAGACATACCAGAAATTTTCACTAATAAAAAAGGAACAGAAAATTCAAGATCTTTCCAAGTTTTCTTTCAGTATAGCATCTGAAGTGAGTTTAACACGATGCACAAGAGGCAGCTACAGAAAATTCCACATTAAAAGGCCAAGACAGTAGCACAGCATCTCAGGAAGCACTGCTGAGTACCAGATGTATCCTCACTGGGCAAGTGTGCTAAAACACTTCCCTCCAAGACTTAGAACATCAGAATCTGTGTAAAGTGGGGGAACTCCCCCGGAAAATTTGGAGTACAATGACAGATTTGGCTAGAGAAGTTGACAGGATGGTGTCTTTGGAGATGGAAGCACCATGTTCCCAGCTGGACTCCAGGCTGTAATACTTTTCAGTGTTTTTCCTCATCAGAGAGTCCTTTCTGAGGGTGGTATAGCTGATTTTCCCTCTAAGCTCCATTGTAAAGAAGGCAAGACATTAGCTAGAAACAATGAGCAAAGTCCCAGCCTTGCTATTTAACAGCAGGAGTAAAATCCACTAGCAAACTTTGACTTGCAAAGTCAGCAAACACATCTGTTCTGCTCGATTTCTGGATGCTTTCATAACAGTATGTATTCTTTTCAGAGCACTGTGAGAAACATGACTGACCAACAGGCTTTCTTGATTAATAAAACCATACCAGTTGGCACTCCAGTTTTGCCTTCTTTAAAGGAAAAAATGCATTCATTTCATGTAGCTCAACAACAGAAAGTCTACAAAGCGTGGATTAACTCTTGCTATAATGTAGAAAATCTTTTTAAAGTTGTTAACTGACATTTCTAAGCTTTGTCCTGGAGATGGTCGTGATTAAATTTTGAGTAAAGACTTTAGTTGACTTAGCAGTTTAATGAAGAGGAAAAATTTGATCAAAACATGTAATTGCTACAGACAACTGAGTTAGATGATTCCTCTGAATACCAGCACGAACTTTTGGATGCTTATGCTTCAAAATAAACATCAACATTTGGTCCCAACATCCAATTAGTCAATCAATCAATCAATCAATCAATCAACCAATCATCCATTTGAATCTTTCTTAAATATTGTGGAGAATGACCGTGTCATCCCTGCCTTCAACTCACCTGTTCTTTGCAAAACTTGTTGAAGAAAAATCATGTTGAAAATGTGCACACACATTTTGACTATGACATTTATATTACATATTGATATAGCCAAACTGAGCACAACTTCATGCTCACCCTGATTTTGATAATCTGTATTCTTCTGAAGAGTCTTGTCATTCCTGTGCAACAATCAGTCCTTTGTCGACCTTCTGCACTTGCTGTCTGGAGCTTACAAGAATTTTCGTTCCAATCTCTGCAAATGAAAAATTATTTAATCCAAGAAGCAAACACATTTCTGATTCCCAAGAAGATGATTAGATGATACATTATCTTTGGACACAACCTCTGGATCCTCTTCCATTTTATTTGGCAGACTTATAAAGACTTCTCCATTGTGTATATAATTTTGTTTTTTAATACTAGTGTTGCTATCAAGCAAGAAAGAATATGTTCATCATCCTGATTCAGTGGTATCCCCAGCAAGCTGCAGGGAAGCTCCTGTAACATTCTGTTCAGGATGTTCAGGAAACATTGACATCTGTCAGACTAATGTATTTGGGTGTCAACATGTCAACCTTGCAATGCTTCCAAGTTTAAAAAAGTATAAAATTATACTTTAAATTTGATTTAATTTATATTTTACTTTGGGGTTTTTGGGTGTAATTTTGAAGTACAAATTCTTATGTCATATTATTTTCTGAGATGAGACCTTCTTAGCAGCAGTAGAGTGATAACAAGACACAAGTTTTTTCCTCACCAGCATCTCCAGCCAACAGCTCATCCCATTTCTCCAGGACAAGACCAACAGAACAAGTGCTGACACTTTCTTCAACGAACTGGTCACAAAATCTGCTCTTGATTTCTTGGTATGTTTCTAGAGCCATACAAAGACGGATTGGTGTGCATGATATTCATCGTGGTCAAAATTGCAAGAAATGTGGAAGATATTTTGAGCTGTAAATAACCAACAGCAGAATTCCAGTTGACTTCCTGGGAGCCAGCACTTCCCAATCTCTCTCTAAATACCTAATCTATGATCATAATAAAAGACTGGGAAGTTCAAGTAATGGAATTTTTAAAATTATTGCCACAAAAATAGACTGACCATGTATCACCATGACCAGTCATCTTCTGGAAAATTTATGAAGCAACATTGAAGTGAACACTTAACCAGTGCCCTAATTTGGTAGTAGTACAAGAACTGGAACATCCTTCCAAGCTCATTCAGCAAAAACATTTCTGTTTCTCCCTGGGTTTCAGAGCCTCCTACAGCATTGTCTAGAGGGGGTCAGTTAGGACAAGTTTCTTTTTAAATCCAGAGAGGCATTTGATGACCCTCAATGGACCACTGCTGAAAAAAGAATGCCATTCACTTTGGCTTTTGAGAGAAGACAAAATATTTTAACTTGAAGGAAGAGAACAAATGATAATGATTTGACTTCTGATAATTTTCCATACCTAGTACTACAGGCTCATTACCAAATTGGAAAAAAAAAAAAAAGATAAATTTGCAGCATTTTGTTGGGAATCATATTTTTTGGATATGTGCATTAATAAACATCTCATTGTTTTAGTAGTGTTCACTGCTACACTGTAATTAAAAAAAGAGAATAGTTTGAGTGTTTATTCAGTAATAGTTGGTGCATTGTATTTCCATACAAAGGAAAGCATCTAAAAAATGCTGCTTATGTAAGTCTGAAATGTGAGGAATTACAAGCAATATAAGCAAATGTGAATCTCTGATGCATATAAAAATGGTTATAATTACACAGCACTTGACATGGATAAAATATCAATACCACATCTATCACAAAAAAAAAAAGGTTAATATTATTGCTACTGTCATAGGATAATAACTACAATTATAATTATTATCACAAGAATGATATATCACTGAAAGGAGAAACAAATACAAAACCTGAGCAACTCAGCAAACACAAAACTTGATAGTGCAGCTTGGGTGGTTTTTCTTTGATGTTCTACTGTTCAAATATGACTCTACTTCAGCAGCAGGACTATTAGTTTTATGTGGGCTTCAAAATTAATAAACACTGAAAACAATGGTAGCAGATGAATCTTCTTGAGGCCTCAGAAGAACAATATTCTTGGACAGAGCACAGGAAACTTTTTTTTTTTTTTTGTCAATTCCTCCAACACTGAATTGAATAGAAGGCATGAATTGTACCCATGTAAAAAAGTGTCTTCCAGTCCAGCGTTTTTTTGGCACATTTATGGACCATTGATGAAAAAAGAATGCCACAGATGATATAAAACCTTTCTATACAGCATTCAGGATGTCCATGTAAAAACAAAAATTAAGCCAATCTCATCCACACCTTAAGTCCCTCCTGAAATGGTGTTTACAGCACCTAAACTAAGTCCATTTGATAACTGCAATGACACTGTATGTGATGAGAAAGTGAGCACAAACTATATGAGTCTCCCTGATAAAAAATTTATTCTGGTGGCTAATTCCTTCCAGGAAAAAAAGACAAAAGCTGATCACACGTTACTTTCATCCAAGGGGTAGGGCAAAATCTGTAAGCTGAATTGTGGGCACAGGAAATATGAGAAGAGCAAGGTCTTGAGTTTTATAAGGGAGTTTTGGTGTGAAAAGCAATTAGTCTCTCTAAGGTCATGTCTGCAGGGATGATTTCAGACAGTCGGGAATTAACCTCGCCGTTTACTGAGCTGGCAGGACATGACACACTGTTGACCAGAAGCCAATGTAAAGATGCACAAAAAAATTTAAAATACTAAAGTGATCTCAGCCTATGGAATGACTACTGCTTTTTCTTTGTTCTGCCACCCAGTGACGGAAGTGAAGGAATTCAATGCTTCAAGGAATTCAAGGGTAATTTGTCCATGAGATTCTTGCAGCAAGGCAAAAATTCAAACAGTCCTGTAACTTAAGTATTGACAGTACATAAAAAACATGTTGCCTCTTATTTCCTTTTGTGCGTGACTTGCACACACCTGGTCTCAGACCCAATCTAGAGTCCAGCAGTGGAAGCAGATAAGGAGCCAACAGAAATCTACAGAAACACAACACAAATGTGTCACAATATTCAGTATTAAGTCTGTGTAAACTACTGGCTGTAAATCACACAAATCAAGTGGTCTAGAACTACTCAGTTCTAGAACATGAAGCAAAAGTGGTAAAACAGAAGGCCTGACTAGCACCAAGGAAAAACAGCATCTTAAATACTGGATCTACTGTTGCCCTACTTTTTAAGTCACTTCTAATACATGCAACAAACTGTCCAACCCATGTCTTTATATAACGATTTATGGTTTATTTCTTATATTAAGTATATGACCATGTAGATAAAATGTTTATTATATGATCTTTGCCGATGTTCTAGTTCTTGCATTTTGATTCTGAGGATTAGTTTCCAGGGTTTTGTGTTCCTCTCAGTACAGTCTTGCCAAAATTTAATGCTACCAGCCAGGTCTCTGAAGCAGATAAAGTTCTACCCCAAAGACATACAACATGCTATTTTCTCTTTTATGTCATTCTCCAGTCTGTATGTAGGAATAAAAAAAGAATTAAAAAAAAAAAAAGTGATGTCAACTTCTAGGAGACAGACTGATTTTGCAAACTTGCCCCTGGCTTTAAACTGAAAGTGAGGGGGCTCAGATTGGATATTAGGAAAGAATTCCTTTCTGTGAGGGTGGTGAGGCCCTGGGACAGTTTTCCCAGAGCAGCTGTGGCTGTCCCATCCCTGGAAGTGTTGCAGGCCAGGTTGGATGGGGCTCGGAGTAACCTGGGCTTGTGGAAGGTGTCCCTGCCCATGGCAGGGGGTTGGAACTGGATGATCTTTAAGGCCTCTTCCAATTCAAGCCATTCTATAATTCTACGAGTTCCTTCTTCCAAATTTCCACAAACTGCATTCTCCTATGGTTAGAAATGAAAAATATCCGTAAGCTTTAAAGCTTTGGATACAGTATGGAGAAGGTGGAAGTTACTGTATGCTGCAAAGCTCACCTATTGAATAGGTCTGGTTTTGCTATATAAGTAAATTTCTTCTCTGAGACTTGGAATTTCAAATGTAACCCCAGCACCCAGTCTGGTCTTGCGCGTCTGTGGTCTGGTCTGTAATTTTGCTTGCAGGGTAGAGAGGAAGATCAAAAGACTAAAACTGTCAGAGGTAAGAAAAAATAGGTACAGTTCTCTGTGACCATCACAATATTCAAGAGCTGAAATTAAATAACACATGATCTAATGGGAAAAAATACATCACAGCTGCCAGTGAAATCTTACTGACTTCAATCATAAGCTTCTCCAAGAAGTGTTTATGCATCGTGTTGCAAGTCAGAATACAAATCTCTTTGTTAGAAGAAGGTTGATGGACACCTAAAGCTCTGGCTTTGAAAGGGACCGCTTGGATGTTTTCAGTAAAAAAGGAATATTGTTTCATGTACAGACCTAGAACAAAACCAATAAGTTCATTGAGGAATCTGCTCATACCACGTTTCCACAATTAAACACACATTGTGGGAAAGCACTAAGCAATCAATTTCCTTTTACAGTGCTTCAACATTAAAAAAAACCCCATAGGGACATCTATGTCATCTTTGGTGCAGTTACAGAGACAAAAAATTCACTGGTTTAGGAAGAGAAGATGAATAGGCAACTCGTTAACACCAAAGGATTTCCTTGTCTGCCAGAAAAAATTGGAAACTGATCAGCCAATCAAGTATCAAACAGAAGACTGGATTTTAATCCATCTGCAGGGTAAGGCCATCATCTAGTAAAACCAGCACCGTTTACTTCTTCAGTGAGCCTTTGTGTCTACAAAAGACAAAATCTTTGGGTTTGATTACAGAAACGGAAGCATGGAAAAAGATTTCAACAAAAACCTTAACTTTCTGCAATACATATTTCATACTGCCAAATACATATGCAACCATTTAGTGATCCTTATTACTATAAGAAAGCGATTTATGAAAAGTGCTGATGAAAAAGAAATCAGCTAATCAAAAAACCCCCAAACACCTCCAAATAACAAGAACCACACTTAAAAAATGCCCATGAGATCAGCATAAGAGAGATCATTCTTAGTTTATTTATATACCTAAGCATGAACACTTATTTTTCCTCATTTCATTCAGAGCTCTTCTACAATTAAGGCTCCAATTCTACAATCAATAGAGTGTAGGCACAGAAATTCCACTCCATCTGCTGCTAGTAGGACTAAAAAGACCTGTGAGTGATCCAAAGTCCAATAATGTCAGTGGGGAGTTTTTCTATTTCCTTCGATGTACTTAGAAAGGGCATGTGAGGTCAGCAAGCTGCACTCCTTATTCTGTCAGAAATTCCACTGAGGCAGTGCAGTATCAGTCTCCACATAATTACATACATCTTCTTCCTGAAACTGAGGTCAGTCACATTAATCGTAATTTCATGAGAAAATGACTCTTGGAATTGAGCTAGCTCCGTAAAACAGAAACAAAATACATACTATACATTGGTCATGGCAATGTTTTGAGCTACCCTAAACAAATGCACTGTTTAGTTTTTAATTTTTTTTCTGTTCCTAGAGCTGGATTTGTTTATAAATGCCTGACAACACTCTAATGTTTCAGCACTGATTCTTCTGTTACACATCAAAAGCAGTAAAAACTAAATAAGCTACTCAGGCTCACCTGAGGCAATGGACTTGGGCAGATACTTTGGAAATAGATTTGTATCTATAACCAACTAAATGTTTGTCTCCATTTTAAAAAATATCAAAAATAACGGTGAATCATATTAACACGTGGTGCTAAATTTAAAACAGACATAACATGGAAATGTTCTCATCATTGCTGCAGTTATCTAGAACTTCAACCATGGGCTACTAGAAAATATAATGAAAACAAAATCCTAACCTAAATAAAACAAACCCTAAATAAAACAATTTTTTTCCAAGGATTTTTCCCTCTCACATTTGCTATCTGATAACAGTAGTAAAATAAATAAATAAATAGAAGAACATCATCCGCAAAAATGTCTATCAAGCCTGTCAGATCACTCATGGCTCAATGATACAATCCAAAAAGATTGGAATACATTCATCATTTGCTAGATGGAGATTTGCAGCTTCACAAATCACACTGTACCATCAGCACTGAGAATGTCAGTCTCTGTTTTCCTCTGGGGTTGGCTCTTCCTTTAATAAAACATTTAACTGTTTCTGTGCACATGAAAGGAAAAGTTCCAAACTATGCAGATTTCTCTGACGGACAACTTCATCAAGCTGTTGAAATAAAAGAAAAATAAAAATCAATCAACTTTAAGAAAACCTGAAAACAAATGTCAGCAAAAATCCAACCATATCTAACAACAAAAATTCAACAATTAAAGAACCTAAGTAATTTCAATGTGTATAATTTAGTAACAACTTTTCAATGGAGTATTTGAGTTTCTCCAAAATAAAATGCACACAAAGCTAAAAGTAACTTTAAAGCTGTTTAATTCTACACAATCTATTTGAGACTGCTAAACAGCCTAGCTGCCATGCTAGGTAAATCCCCACAGAAATGACAACTGTTGCTTTTATAAAAAATACTGCTTCAGTTTAAAAGTGATCACTATATATAACTGCATGTTCAAAAATTCAAAGCCTACTGGTAATTTAAATGGCAGCATGTTTAAGTAGTTCCCAGAGGAAAAGTCAATATATTTGCTATTTACTTAGCTTGTTCCTACATTTTATCCCCTAATGCCAAATAATGTGAAATATATAAAAATACAACTTTACAGTATAGACAATCTTCCCCACCAAAAAAGATAAGAACACCAGAGCAAGATTTGGCAGGTTATGTCACATAAATGACAAAAATACGGTTTACTGAAAAGCATTTGAATTTCTTTAACATAAACCAAGAAATAAAATGCACTTCAAAATTCCTCCTATTTGAATGTCGAAGTTCAGACATCAAACAAATATTATCAGAACTGAGAGATGTTTTCAATCCTTTAATCAGCCCAAATTCAATTGAACATCCATATAACGACAACACAGGGTGAGACTGAAAGGTAGTGGTACAAGGCACAAAAGTTATGCCACTCAAGGGAAAGGAAGGAATGGAATTTTGAAGAAGTCAGCACTTCTGTCAGACTATTGTACAGAAGTTCATATGCAATGGAAAATGGTAGGTTTTTCAAAAAAATATATCTGACTCATATATCTTGGACTCATAGCTTTAATTACAGCTTTCAACAAAAGCCAATCTGTTTATCAGTCAGCAGTCCAGTTAATTGCTCTAACAGTCACTTGAATGCCCATTTTGTTTTATAACAGATAGGCTATTTTTAAAAATTTCATCACAGAATGCAAGGCAAGGATAGTGACAGCCTCCCACTTCTCTTTGAAAATGCACTCAGGATAAAGTAGCAGCGCTGTGATTTAATACACAAAGGGAAACATTTTTATGAGCCTGTGCTTTTCTGCTCCATATATTCCTCTAATTTATGCAAAACCGGGTAGTTAGAATACTTTGGCAATTTGTTTCAACAGAGATGGATATATCAGATCTAGTCACCAGCAGAACACACACATTTTTCTAAACAGCACACAATCATAAAACTCCTTCAGTAATAGGAGGGTAAAATCACAGGATGGTTTGGGTTGGGAGGGAGTTTAAAGATCACCCAATTCCAACCCCCTGCCATGGCTAGGGACACCTTCCACTGGACCAGGCTGCTCAGAGCCCCATCCAACCCAGCCTGCCAATGTTTCTACTTCTGCAAATTTTCAGCAGTTCACAATTTTGTATCTCTCTGCAAAAGCAGGCATTAGGGCTCCATACACAGCCTGATGAGAACCTAGCCCACTGATTTACAACAGATTTTAAAGCAGATCTAATTCAAATAAATGACAGAAAAGTCTGTTCTTGATATATTCAAGTAACAGCTGCTACTGACAGGAAAATGGAAGAAACAGCAAACTGATCTCTAAAGAAGCTGGAAGAGTCTGGAATAAGTGGACAAAAAACCCCACACTCTGTTATGCTGGTGCATTTCCTCTGATTTGAAAACTCTCTTGCCTCCTTTGTATCTTCTGTACCAAAACATTTTGCTTGAGGAAGTTTGCAGGTTTTTTGTGTGCTTGTGATCCATATTTCTTTGGGGAATGAATAGACAGATATAGCACACTTCACATAATATCATCTGTTGCATGTTAAGAAAGAACATGAGATACCTCTTTCTATAATTAATATAATTCTCACATTATGTCATCAGATTCTCTTGCTTCTGTTAGGTGTATCAATTGGAGAAGTTCAGCATGAAACTGAATTTTAGGGGTTTCCTTTTATTGCATATTATATCATTACACACCTAGACAGTTCTGTACTGAGCTTTGACCACAAGCTTTGGCTAAACTCTCCATTTTCTTTTCTTGCAGCCTTTCCTTGCAAATTCTGCTTTAAAGAGACCAGAGCAGCTCACCAGATGCGTGTTCTGATATGCTGCTGTTAACTTTCTTTACCAAGGCTGCAATCTCAAATTGTATAGGATTAAATTTATTTCACCAAGTACTAAAGTAAATGTTTAATGCCTGTAATGATTGGCTGCAGCACGAAAAAACCAGAATTTCTTCAGGCTTGAGCAAGATTTTAAAAGTCTCAAATGAATTAAGTACACATTTGAGGAACCTTTGTTGAACTCAAGTGGTTAGTTGGTAGTCTCCATTTGTGCATAAGGGAAGTTTATTGCTTGTTAAAAGTTTATGTAAATGCAGTAACATAAAACTTGAGAATTCAGTTCTCCCTTGTTTGCTCAGTTTATGAATATGCATTGCCTTGAGCAGGACATTCTAAAAATCTTCAATGCTACAGCAAATGACAAAACAACCCAGAAAGGCTTGGGATGTTCACAAAACACAAAAAGGGATGCAACAAATGATGCTGGCTTTGAAAATGTACATTTGAATGCATTTAGAAGGAGAACATGCTTGTTAATGAGAAAATTGGCTTGGCTGGGAAATAGAAACAAATGAAGCTTTTTATTGTTTAATGAACTGTTAGCAATGGACACAGCTTGTTTGAAGAGTGCCTCCACACTGCTGTGCTCCTGCTTGCATAATACACCAAAAATGGGAAAATTTATAAGATATTTTAAATCTCACTTTCCCAAACAGTCTCCTCTCTATATTTTCAGGTCCTGTTCACTTCATGGAATGATCTCATTATTTAAACAAACATAAAGGGACATCTGGCAAATTCAAAACTGAATGTGACTCATATGCAAATGTAATCAGTATGAATAATATATTTGGGCTGGAGTATTCACACAACCAACCCAACCCAACTATTCTGATTCTATACATGCTGAAAAATGTATCCTGTTGGTTCAGATTTGCCAAGAAAGGGCATTTTCCTACACCATATTGTTAGTGTTGTCATTGCTATTCAATATTTCTCTTTCACTCTATGAAATCTATTGGTTCAAAGTTCCAAAATTCTTTAGACTGTGTCCAGTTGGTGGAGCTTTCATTTGTTCAAAGCTTTAATGTTCCGGAACTTCATTATTTTAAGTTACTCAACAGCATCTTTTAAATTGGTGTAGATTTTTATTTTCTTTTCCTTAAGAACCAGAAGTTGCCTTGCTAGGCACTTGTATGGATCCTGCTGAGAAACTGGATATATGAGATTTGGAAAAAAATACTTCTTGAATTCTTCCCACTCTCCTCCAGACATTTCATTTACCAAAAATAAGCAGAATGTTGCAGGACCACATTCAGTGCTGTCTGTTCCCCTCTCTTTAAAGCTTCAGTCCACCTCTCAGATCTAAGTACAAAGATGCCTGGATGAGGCTCCCTGTGGGGTCTCACCTCAGCCATACCCACAGGCCACCCAGGATGAGGTGCCTTTGAGCCATGCAAGGCACCACCTGAAGGCACAAGCCCCAGCAGAACTCCTGAGTGGATGCAAGAACTTTGGACTTGGGAAATGGAAAAAAAAAAAAAAAAAAAAAAAAAAAAAAAGGCACTGTACTACCACCCGGAGAATGCTTCCACCCCATGCTGCTCTATTTCAATTTAGGTCAATCCATCTTCCCCTGCATCACTTCAGCCACCCAAAGCTCAAACCAAAGCAAAGTTAACCACTATTCTTAGCTCTTATATTTTCCTAAATTTATCTTACCTTTCAATTTTTCTGTGAAATGGAAAGAAAGTCTACATGAATGATGCCTAAAACAGAAATTAGATTCTTACACAAACAACTGAATGTGCACACCTTCCATATCTTTCCCCTTGCAATATCTACCCGCAAATAGGTTTGTTTTCATGGCATTCATGCTTATCTCCCTCTATTAAACATTCACCAGCTTTTAAAAATACTTCAAATTACTAGAGGAGAAACCCAGCCAGAACTCAATAAATAACTCCTGTATGTCAGAATTATACTCTCTTTCTAGTAACTAATAAAATAGTACATGGAAAATAAAATTTTATGTTAAGCACTGAAGGATATAAGATGAAATTCTGATCTTACCACAGTAAAGTATATTTTGTTATTAATCTCACTGTGGCCTGAAGTTCACCCAGGAAAGTGAAGAAAACAAAATTAATGTTAAATATGGCTCTTCAATTTTTCTGTCTATATAAATATAAAACTGTATCAAAGTGCATTTTTCAAAATTATTTCTCAGATAATATAACTTCCCAATACCAAATGTGTTCGCAGCTGGAGAAATAGTAGCTACATTTATTCAAATACATATTGAAAAATTTACCTGTATCACAAATGCTAATTAGAGTATTAATGTATTCAGTAGCAGTTCAGCTCACTACTCTGGCTCTGTGATACTAACAGGAGTAAAAACTGCTATCTTCTTTTTATCATGAAATTCAACAAATACAATGACCAGAGATTAAAAAAGAGCAGAGATGTTGAGGAAGAAAGCTTTTAATTGTATTTTTATTACTGTTGTTTTTGTAGTTGATCGCACATAAAATAAATAAAAAGTACTGCCATTTTATTGTAATGAGGTATAGCAGTTTCCCAAAGACCATAAAATCAGAAATAAGTTTTTGAGTCCTGTTACTTTTCCAGCAAGACTGCAAAGAAGTTCATAGAGAAAATATTCCAGCAATGATATTTATGCCTATATTCATCAACATAGGAGGAAGGGTCAGTGGGAGAAGACTTAAAATCCTTGTTCCTCAAAGAAAATCATGTTCATCCAAAGACAGGAAAATTTCAAATGCAAAATGAATGTTTTAGAGAATTGAAAACACAGGTGGATGTGTGAAGAGAATAGGTTCTGAAGGTGGATTTAAGCAGCTGATAATAGGCTTTCCATTTATCTACTGTTTACAAGTGGCTGCTGGTTGAATAGGATTCATCACCAAGGCATTTCTTTGAAGTGAAATATTGATTAGCCACAGGTAATTATTCATAGACATCAGCCTGGTATAATTTCATATTTTTCAGAGGACTTGCAGTATAAACATTCTCACGTATTTCCTGCCACTCTCTGAGGAATGTTCAATAGCAAGGGGACATTTTGACACTGGAGATAAAAACAATTAAGCTTTGTTGTAATAATTAATAGTTTACCCTAGTTTATTTAGTCTTAATTTCTCTATGTATTTTTTATTACTGATAAATATACTAAAGCTACACCTCTTTGCTGTTTGCAAGCTGATTTCTGTTTGCTATTTTTCTGTATGGTTTTGTATTATATAAATTTACTAACAAAAAAACTTAGATATAAAATAAAGAATGATGACAGGCATACTTCAGACTATATTTTTTTACAATTTAGTTAAACAACTTTTCTGAAGAAAATTAATATAGGACTAAACAATTCCCATTTTTACTTGAAAAGAATCTGGAATAATTTTTCATTTTATTCTATAGTTTTAACTTGGCACTCTTTGATCAACACACAGATGGATGTGTCCATGGAGAGCAGAACACCAGTCAAAAGTGCTGATGATGACAGATTGCTTTTCTAAATACTTCTGTATTTAATTATTAAGGACTAGAGGAACAAATTTAAATCCCTTTGAAATCAGTGGAACCAGGAAGAAAGTATAAGGAAGAAATTATAGTGATACTTGATTTGTTCGTGTATATAAATAATTTACTAAAAAATTCTGTCAGTGGCACTCCCTCCTCTGTGCAGGGACTTGCTTGAAAATGACAACATGCTAAAAATATGGTGAGTTGCTCCTGGAGGAGGGAATCCAGATGTAATGCAACTTCTTGCTTAGAGTCAACCATTGATGTTGCAACCAAATCAGCCTTTAGGTATTTTTGTTTATCCTAATTCCATGTACATCTGTACCTAACAACAGTTACTTAACAATAGATAATTATTTCAAAATAATTTTGGCATCAGTCTGAGCTATAAATTACGGTTATGGTCTTTCTGAACAATGATCTGAACTTCATTTCTAGGTGAATAAATGGTTGCATTTTAAATCTGTGATACTTTCTAAATGTTTTTAGAGACAAAATATTTTGCAAAAATAATGGCTTTTCATGTATGATCAAAACCTTAACTATTGCAGGCTCCTCTTGGCCCAATTGATGGTGCAAAGCACTACTGCAACTTAGTGCTAGGATTGCACTGGATATTGGCCAAAAACCCAGTCCAACAGCCCCCTGCAGTGTAATTAAACACTCATCAGTGTCCTCTCACTGCTTGATTGGTCAATGTTCCTCTTGGAGGAAAATTCAAACACAAAGGGTTTGCTTTGTACAATTTTTATGATATAAAGACAAGTTTTTTTGGGTTTTTCCCCCCACACAACTAACCCCCTCCAGTGAATGAGCCTGACACGATCCTGAAAGGTTCTGTAGCTGCAGAAGTTCAGCTACATGATAATATTTTCTAGTAAAACTATGGGTCCAGAACTCTTTCTCGGTGCACTAACATGAACTTCTCTGCACAGATTCAACAGAAGGCTTTAAAAAAATTCCCTAGCACATTAAATAGAACATCCAGAAAAATTATTACCTTGAGGAACCTGCAAATCTGAGAGCTGGATGAGGAAACAATTAACTACTTCCTCTCATTTCTATAATGGATGAGAAGGAAAACAGATCCATATGGTACATACGTGCAGCAGAGCTTATTTTAGAGTTAATCCCAGGACAGGACATTTTTGTCTGTCCATCTGTGAATTTCTACTATTGATAACACTAAGAATATAAAAACAAGGTTCTTCACAGTTGTAATTTATACAATATCTGCTACACATTAGAAAGTCATTAGTGTTCAAGACAACCTCTAGGAAAGAGTGATGTTTAATAAATTATATTGCCATGTGAAAATGTTTTTTCTTTTTCCCCTTTAAATAAATAATGCTGCAACTTCTAAACCTCAAGGATTTTATGCTCTGAATTTGATCATTAAAATAATACCATATGTTGGACACATCTTTAAAACAGATTTGCCTAGTTTGCTGAAGGTGGTGGGAAAACACCCTGTCAAACCTCTCAGAATCTCCACTGTCTCCCAGCTGGACCCAGGAATGTAAGAAAATACTAACTTTTCTTCATATAAATACAAGAAAGAAATTTGCTTTCAATTAAGGAAACTAGATCAAGTGCAAAAAGAACTAAAAACGGTTGCAGCACCTGCTCAGACTACTGCAGAAGGTGAAAAATAGGTATTTTCTAAGCCCACAAAAATTATATATATATATATATATATATATATATATATATATTTATGTGCATTAGCACATGAGAAATCTCTGCAGTGACCTACCTACTTAACAGGTAACAAACATGACCAAATTATTTATAGACTATTGCCATACACCAAAAAAAGGAGTTACCATAATTGCTACTATAATTGCTGACTGCTTCAGCAATCTGACTGTTGTGGTTTTAAGTCTCAGAGTCAAGGTTCTGAAAACAAAAATACAGAAATACATGCAAACAGTGTCTTCAAAATCTCTGACTGACAAATGGTTAATATTTGGCCCTGGAAAATGCCTGCACAGCTTCTGGAACACAATGAATTACAGTCTCCACAAGGCAGGCACAAGCAGAAGACTGACCACAATGTGGCCAAATTCATCAGATCACTTCCTCTGATATGAAAAAAGAGAACTACAGATTTACAACAGCATCTAAATAAAGGATTTGTAAGTGAATCAGACTGGTTTCTATCCTGGCTTGTCAGACCCTGAGTGCTCACAGAATGTAGAAATCCTTAATAGTTTTCACTCCAATTGTTTTAAGCAACCAAGTCAGTCTTAGGCACTATCACATCCTGATTCAATACAGCTACAAATGACTTGGCAGAAATCACACAGAGCTTCTGTGGAGCTTCAGAAACCCAACTTGCCACCTCTCCAGGAAAATGCCTGAAGACTATCAGACCATGCTTCCTGAAAAGCCCTGAGTGCAGGGCTGGGTGACAGATCTGCTGTCCAAGATTTGCTTCACTTATCAGTATGCAAACCTGCTCCAACTTAATCCACAGTAACCGCTTGGCTAAAAGCAACAATCTTCCTACACATAAAAATTGCTATTGTTATCAAACCAAATAAAAGATACTATCTGATGGGCTCGTGTTGAGTCATGCTCACGGAATTGCCTTACAGTACCCAGATGATATCTACAGAACTGGATTAATTAAGCCTCACTGAAAAGCAAACAGCAAATACAGGCATTAATCAGAACAATCTTTTTTGTTACTGTGAACACGTATTTTGCATTATCTGTGAATAAGTATGTAAAATAGAAATAATCACTGCATCCTAAGTGTTTGCAGTGTATACAAACTGAAAAAAAATTACCCTAATAATGTGCATGATTGTGAAACCACAGTTGTATACCTGCCCTTCCATTGCCATGGGTGCTTTCTAAACATCAATATCTAATGTGATCCTTCATGAACAGAAGGCTGAGAGGAGCACAACTTCCTTCCCTCTGAGAAGGGTAACAGGGGGTTGATAACACAAGACAGAGAATCACTGCTTTAGGCTGGGACGTGAAAAAAAAAAAGATGCTATATGGAAAGCTGGAGCTACAAATAACATAATGAGTCAGACTGTAATTAATCTACCTCGATATCGAGGAGACTGGGGTTGAATCATGATTATCTGAAGGTTCCTGTGAAACTCTGACACTATCTGCCACAATCTCTAAAGCAAAGTGTCCCTTAACAACACACTGGAGTTTGGTAAATAGAAGCAGCAGGAAAAAAAAAAATCCCACCTCTTGGTTTCGAGGAACTCTTGATTTAACAGCCAGGTTTTCATTCAAATGAAGCTTTAAGATGTGACAGGATGAGACAGTACATTCTAGAAGTCATGGGCAAAGATGATATCACATGAAATGCAGGTATCTTTCTAAAATTACCATTGTAGAGTACAGCTGATGGATTCACATGAAGAAATTAAACGGGGAAAAACAGCCTGCAGCAAATCTGTGATAAATTTAGTGTTGAATCTGTGGCAATATACAAGCCTTAAAATAAATAATTACACATTAAGGTTCAGGGAATAGAAAAATTAATGTCCAACAATCCAGACAGAAATCTTTGACCCCACATTTACTACTGGACTTCTTCAATATTGAGAAGATTGAAGATATAATGCTTTTTTTACTGACAGTAACATCTTACTGGAAAACTCAGTTTGGAGTTTGAAGTCAAGCTACTACAGCAAAATTCAGGGCAAGCAGTTCACAAAGCTGCAGCTGCAACAACGTCATCCAGACCAGACCTGCTTGTTTCGCAACTCACACGGACTGGGTACCCATGGCTCTCTCAGCAGGTCATCACTTTACAACACCACAGGCAGGAAGATTCTAAAGGAGGAGGGAGAAATCACCAGAAGGACACAACAATCTGCAGGATTTCTGCTCCACGCGGATCCAAATCCATCCTGCAACCGCCAGCCAGGGGAGACTCCTCAACTGCTCAACTCAAGAGTTCCTGCCTGGCTACTCTGCTGCACTTCCAGATGCAAATTTGTGTCAAAGCTTTGCTGAGAAATTACACCAAGAACTCACGACCACAGAGAGAACAGTGGTTTTTCACATCGGTAATACCTTGTTTCACATTATTTAAAAAAACCCACAAAAACCAGAAGAAACTGTTGCTTAGCAGGGTGGGGTGGAGGGGAAGGGCAAGGAAGGGAAAGAATATACTTGACCAAATTATATGAGTCAGTAGCCTGCAGCCAAAGCAGAAAAAATAACATATATACTCATTAATGATAAGTCATTGAAGCATCTTGCTGAATTTCTAACACACATAAAATCTTTACGCTTTTAATGCAAAAAGTAAACAGAGAACCACATCTCTTTGCTCCATCTATCTAATCTTGGTATTGCTGTAGGTAATAAAATTTATTTCTTTACATTTTTCTCTAACTTTATAGACAACTTGATTGAATCTCAAATTTTGATCCCACTGGCTTTGCTGCAGGAATCCAATTGCAGGAAATAATCATAGGAAAGATCCATCAAAATGCATATGGTAAGGCCAGCTTTCCCATTTACTTTTTTAAAATCAAAGTTCAGCAGAAGTATAAAAATAGTAAAAGTCATACCTGAAAAAAAGAGCAAAGAAGCTGCAAGATTTGGGGTAAAAATACCTTGAGTTTTCCTGTGTATAAACCACTATGAAAAGTCTCAGATAATTCCTCAGGTAAAAGAGTAAGCAGATAAAACTACTGAGGTTCAAGTATCTCCACATAAAAAGACTTGGGTGTAAATGGGAACCAGCTCCAAAAACCCAAACAAACCCTAAACTACAAATATTCCTCAGCTGTAGGAAAACACAGCTCAGAACAGAATAAACCATCCTCATACACAAAGTTATCTACTAATTTTATTTGTGCAATGAATAGGAGAAAAAAATAGTTTTCCCTCAAAACTCTACAGCCAAGACAATGTGCCAAGTTATGTGACTTTGTGGTGGCTCTGCAATTACTCTGGGCTTATCTTATCCTGGTACATGGACAGAGAAATTCTACAGAGCACCTCGTTAAAACCACTGTGATTTCTGGATCTTTGCAACACAAACACAGAGACCACAAAACTGCCCCTGCATGTCATGGAAACAGTGGAGAAAAGAGCCTTCTGTATTCTGTCCTTGTCTCTTTGGGGCTCAACTCCAGTGTAATTAAAATGGTATCACAAAAATCTAGGGATGGAAGAGACAGTGACCCAACTTCTGATCCTTGCACTGGGAACTCATAATAAAATCAATCAGAGTGGAACAATTGCCTCTTCTCTTTTGCAATCTGACAACCTTGCAGGTGCATGCCAAAATGTCTTTGCTGAGCACGGCCATCATTAACTTTCTAAGACTTTAGGGTCCCCTTGGTGCTAAGAGAATGGTACATCAGGGACTTGGAAAAAGCCAAGAAGTTGACCTATGACTAAGAAAATAAAACTGCAGATGATATTCTTAGCTTTAATTAATCCAAGTGATCATATTGAACTGATTAAACTTTCCATCTAGTACAAAGCAACGTGGATTACACTAACTTAAAGATCAAATTTATGTTACAAAATACTTAATTGTACATACTCATAAATTGTGAATTAAGAAATGACAGTGAAATACAAATCTAGTTACAAGCATATAGATGAATTTGAAAGACGAAGACAGCAAATAATTTAGGTTTTATTTTAATACAAATGAAAAATAATCCCCAAAGTCCTCCTCCTCCTCAAAACATTCACTTATTCAGTGTCATAGAATATTAGATGCTTAATCTTCCAAATTCAGCTGACCTAACTTTTTCCCTAGGATGGCAAGATAAGGGCATCCATGTTCATTTGCATAGATATTTCTGGGGTTTGTTGTTCTTGCTCTTTGTTTTTTTGTCTTAAATTAGCTACTCTTGGTTAATCAAAACATCTGAAAACGCCCATGGACAAGAGCCACAAGTTGCACTAAAAATGCTTAATCCAACACATCTAATCAAGAACTTTAATTTTTTTTTCTCTACTCAGTATCAAAACATATTTGGAGAAAGTCAAACAGAACACGAAACAACCAATCTTCAAACAGATGATCTGGTTACAATTCTCACATTTCCACAAGTACAGCACAAAATCCTAACATGGAGAGATGAATCAGGAGCAGCACAGGAGAGCCTCACTTACAGGGGGCCTGAGGTGTGTAAGGATGCCCTGCTTCCTCCTGTCACACACAGCCTTCCTGATGGACAACAGAGACTTTTGGGAGCCTCCTCTGCCCTCTTACCAAATATTTGCAGAATAGAGGGACCCTGGATGACAGATCTTGCCTTTCCTTGGACCTCAGGTGTTGCCAAATCACTTGATGATGAGAAAACCACACCACTCTGTGCTGATAGATAGATCTGGGTGACATTAGTACAGTGCACACTGCAAGTCTTTATTCATGTGAATACTCTATATGCAGAGAGCCAGCTGAATAATTATGTGTTTGCGGAGCAAATCCAAAGTTACTCTTACAGTAATTAAGATGACACACATTGGATTAAAAGCACAATATGTCTCAATCACAAGAGCAGCTTTGAAACAGTGTCGTATCCAGTCATCTCATTGCTGAACATTATAATTCATCCTGTTATTTTTTCCACTTTTTGGCTTTGATAGCACAATATTTTCTCAGTAATAACACCACTTGATTTCAGTCTCAGCTGGAATCTCGCCTGACTAAAGAGTACATGCATAATCTCAGTCTTTGTAGATTTATACACTGTGGCACAAAAGGATATATGAAACAGTTTTAACTTAAGTAAAGAATTTCAAACTGGCAATTTTACGCTAAAGTAATTGCAGAAAACCCTACAATAGGCTATGTATGTAGTTTCAACTAAATTGCTTTCATCAGCATAAATGATCACTCAAAGAGTTTGAAAATTATAATTTTGGTTATTTAAAAATTTCCTTTGTATTTCAATGAAACTAAGTGGCAGAGAATTGTATTTTCCTCCTTTTCCATCTGTTAAAGGCAGAGCACTATAATTTCCAGGAAATTAAAAATTCTCTTCAATGCACGATGTTTCGCTATTGAAAAGTGGCAGAAAAAAAGCCAAAATGTCCTCTGAAGAAAAATGCCTGACAGGATCAATCAATAAAAATACTATATTCCTCCATAGGAGACTATAACTTCCTTTTAATATTTAGAAACAATAATTTTAAAGCTTATAGAGATCTAAAAGTTCAGGAAGAAATGCCAGGCTCACTCCTGTATCCCGTGCAGATACATCACACTGCTTCAGAATCCTTATCCACAGAGGGGAAAAGGAGAGCCAGGTGCACCAAACTCATCTCACACTACAACTTCAAATAATTCCCTGGCTTAATCATTTGGATTCATACTCCTCTTTGAGCTGGGAAAAGGAACAGTGTGAAAATGCTCCTAAAGCCTCAACGTAAATGTTTCCTTAATCCTATTAAAGCCACGAAACAGGCCCAGCTGAAGGGAGAAGGAAACTGAGCTGAGGAACTCTCAGTGACCCCATCACCACTGTCTCTCTTGGCACTGACCTGGTGGTCACAAGCTCACCCTGGGCATGGCACAGATGTCCTGACATGTCCTGACATCAGGTGGAATCAGGACATCACCGTGGGCACCCCAAGGACACACAGGATGGTGCTGTGTTCTGCAGCAAAACAAAGTTTTGCACTGGTCACCTGCAGCAGCTGAGTGATTAAAATAGCCGATGCTATAGAAGATAGGATTAAGTATTATTGAATGTCACTTTGTTGCTTTACACAGGACTTTATGTTCCCCAAACATGACACTGAATTCAGCCAAAAATGATACAACTTCATTGCTTTTCTTTAAAAGTCAGAAGAAGGGGGGAAAAAAGTTGAAAGAAAAATACTCAAGGTGACACCACACTTTAAAAACTGGGAAACTGGTCTGTTAAAATGTGTTGGTGGTAACATTTAGGGTTTGGACTCCCATTAATGGGGCCCCAGGGAAAATATAAACACTCTTTCTGAAATTAAATCTTGAGTTTGCCCACCGCAGTCTTGTTTTCAGCTTCAGCTGCTGGCACTTCAGCCTGCAATTGAGGCCTTGCATCAAATGCCAAGCCAAACATTCAGGAACAAGAATGGTAATGACACCCTATTTTCTTCTAAGGCACATTAAAATATAGCGAGTATTATTAAAAAAAAAAAAAAAAAAAAAAAAAAGAGATCACTCATTTGAGATTAATAACTTAAAAGAAACTGATTTTTGTAACCTCTCCCACTTGCACTTGTCTTCAAATAATAAACCTTCAGAAGAAAGCTGTGCTTGACTCTTGAAATCAAGCACACTTGCAAAAGAGTAACACGTATCAAAGTTCTGATAATAACTGCCTTAGGGCATAAGCTTTACCTACAAGAGTTCAAAACTAAATTCTCTGGTTTTGATACATGATTTTTCAGGTGACTTAACACGAATGGATCAATAAATGGAAGTCACTAATTTGTAACCCAAGTTTCTCAGGTGGGATCCTTCCTGTTCACAGGGATATGATACATTCACATCAGAGCTCTGTTACTGGAACACCTCCTACTAGAAACTCTTTAAGTTAGCTCTTGTATTCTCACATTCTTTTCCTAAAAACTGTGGTCAAAGTGCGAGTGTGCTGCTCCAGCTGTCAGTTTTTCCCTCTCTCTCCCAAATCTCCAGCATTCTGTAATCTCTCCATGTAGATGGATCTAGAGTAAGGGATGCAATGTAAGACACAGCCCCTGTTCCAGAGAAGGAATTGAGATCTCTTGCCCATGAGGGGAATAATCAGCCCTGCCTATCCTAATCCCAGCTCCTCTGATGTCTCATGGTGCACAGGAACTATCCCCTATATGGGAAAAATTGCAGTCTAGATCTACATGGGATGTATGGAGTTTCTCATATTAACACTTCTCCAAGACATTCAATCCCTGATGTGAATCCGGGTTGAAAATTGATCTGACTCAGAGATCAGACTGTACCCATGATTCAAAACAAGGATTAACAATAACTTACCTGCCATGGGTAGGGAGTTTGAAGAAACTGCCAATTTACCAAAGAGACAGAGAAAAGGGTGCACCAGGAATTCATACAGGGCTTGTTCCACCAATAATACACAATGTTAGAATATAGGACATAACATACTTTAGCCTGCTACCCAACAAATGAGTGAATCCCAAGCTTTATCTTTAAAATCAGCCCCTCCATGTGAATAAAAAAGTGAGACCAAGTAGGTGTCAATTCATGGCCTAACCAATAGCACTGTGTAGAAACTCTGCACTTTTATCTAATTTCTTTAATCAGAGGGTGGTGAGACACTGGAGCAAGTTGTCCAGAGAAGCTGTGGATGCTCCATGCCTGGAAGTGCTCAAGGCAGGGTTGGATGGTGCCCTGGGTGATCCAGTGGGAGGTGTCCCTGCCCATGGTGAGAGACTTGGAACCCAACATGATCTTCCAGGTCCCTTCCAAACCAAACCATCGTGATTCTATAACTCAGGTCTAAAAGCAGCAGATTTGTCTGTCGTGCCTCCCCTGGAGTAAGGAATTAGAAAGAGGGCAGAGTGCTGGATTCTTATTATTGTTCTAAGCTGGAGCCAAAAATGGTTGCAGAAAACACTTTTTAACCATGCAAGCACATCAGTCCTCAACATGAATCACATCAGCACTCCTGATGGAACCATAAAGTCAACCATAAATTTCAGAAACCTGAATATTAGATGTAATAACCCACAGTAATTAGAATACCAGTCTAGATACTGAAGTTAATGTAGTGCTATATGGGAACAGTTCTTTTCTGTTCAAGACATTAGCAGGTAATTTAGGAGCCTTTCAAGGCATATAATTTCACATTCATATGGAGTACATTTCTGAAAGGCAAGTGAAGACGTTTCTTATTTTATTTCCATTCATCATCATGTCAGTCGTGTAACTATCCACTTCATTAGAAAGAAAATAATTGAGAAAATTTACTTAAAAGAAAATAAATACTGGATGTGCACAGTTGAAAAAAAAAATTAGGCAACATAAGTAAAGCAAAAGCAGTAATTTCTAATTTAAATGTGATTAGCACCTGAAGAATCTGAGCTCTGGGGTTTAAAGCTACATTAGGATTCACATTTCAAGAGGAGATTTTGCAGATTTGCAATGGTTACTGCCAGTAGATATATCATAAAAGGAGTTACCATCATGCATGTATGGAAGCACAGAGAGGAAAGCAAAGGGGTGCAGTCAACAACAGAAGGTCAAGAACTTCTCAGCTAAATAGAGATGTTACCCATATAATGAAAGTCTATAAAGAATCTGATTTAAATAATTGGATTCAATAATTTCAGGAAAGATAAAATACAGATAACCAGGAGTTGACCTCTATGTCCATTCTTGGTTGGACAGAAAGCCAAACTGCTTTTCAAGCCACTTTTTAATTCTAAAAATTTGCTTTGATTGCAGTTAGGATAATGAGTGTGAAGATTGGTGTATGGGTGAGAAAAAAAATGGGTCCAGCCTCGTGACACTTCCTCAGTGGCACAAACACAGATTACATACAGAGATTTTTCTACAATGATAAAGTCACCTTTGAAAGTAGAAAATTAAAAATCAATAGCAGGAACAGAACATGTGGATTTTTCTGTCTGATAAGAGGGGCCAATAAGCCATAGTTATTTCCAATTAAACTGATGTTTGAGGGTGTTTTCTGGTAGTAATATTGTTTTCAAATCCTTTTTTACAGTCATAGCCAATTTCAGCCACCAGGCAGACATCTTATTCCTTTTCTACTGTACTGACCTTCCCCATTAATTTGTAATTCTTACTACAAAAAGGGTTATAAATTACAAGGTCTTTAAAAAGAATGTATGACCTATATGATAACTATGGCGTTTACGCCAATATTGTAAAGAACTAAAATGTTATTTCAACTGCAGCACTTGATATGTAAAGGGAGAACTTTTAGTCGGGTTTGTTTAAGAAAAACTTAAGAAAATTGACCATTTTCTGTAATGGTTCTGATGGATGAATAATAGAGTAACTATGCAGAGGTCCACATATCTTCTCATAAGGTCAGATTTCAGGAGTGAATTACAGACAATTCCTCAGACAATTTGAAAACCCAAAGGAATTTGCAGCAGCCTCTCCTCAACAAGGTGGATAAATCTAATTAAACTTGAGCTTCATGCATTCTTTTTCAGTCTTTACCTTAAATAACTAAACGTAAGGTATTAGTTTTCATCATAAAATCTACTCTTAAAATATCAAAGAATGAGAAATTTGCACAGAAAAGACTTCACATTTTAAGAAAAAATCTACATAGATAACAGAGGTTATAGAAATTGCAAAACAGATCTCCTTCAACAATCTGTATTGGTAAAGGTACTTTCAAGATAGATTTATATAGGCTTTGCTGCTGAACTACAAAATCAAACAAAAAAACCCCAAGAAGTTCTAACAGTGCATTGATGATAAATCAGATCTGTACGAACATATTAATTATGAAACATAGCACATGTCACTTGAAAAACCCCTGAAATGGGATTTTGTACCATAAGCAACCCCAAAAGTCAGTGTATTAGTTAGAAACCAACTCAAAAGGTGAAAACAAAGGTCTACTTGTTTCCTTCAAGCAAAACAAACATACAAAATACACTCCATAATTACAGTATGTTATGAAAAATAACCCTGAAGAACAAGGACAACCATGGGGGAAATTAGCAATTTTAATCTGATTTACTGTCAGATTATGTCAGATATGTCCTGCTGTCTTGGATATAACTTGATCACTATTTTTCTTTCCTTAAAAACCATTGTGACTACACTGCATCTGTACACAGAGTGAAATGCACAATTCCCCCTTCAAGTGGCAAATACTTCTTGCCCTGCAGAATAATCCCACTGTAAGTGGGAAAAGGTATGACTTGCTCTTGCCTGGAATAAGCTGCGTAGAATAGAAGGAATAGAAGGAATAGAAGGAATAGAAGGAATAAGACCTTCTATCAAGGTGTTTTATCAGGGTAAAACAGAATTTTCCAAATATTGCAAGTATTTTTCAGAAAAGAACAAAAATAACTTTGGTTCTCCACATGGCAAAGAGCCAAGCTGCCTGTCCTGGCACATCCCAGACATCCCTGGGATCAGCCTGGAATTCTGTTTTCCAAAAAGCACTTGTATTATTACCAATCTAAAAGGGGCAAATCCTCTTTGAAAAATCAGAAAAAAAACTTGTTGGCTCATTTTTTGCTTTCCTGTGAGACAGACATGGCTTATACCAGTTTGCCAGTGATTCTTAAATATAAATACTGTGCTTGAAACAGGCCCTTAGTTTCTGTAATATCAGAAAAAATTATCTATTAAATACACAACCCCCAAATGTATCTCTTTGGCTACTCTCAATTCTGCAGTATTTTGGTAAACATTAGTCAGAGAAACGTTTAGTTCTGTTTTCTTCTAAAGGTTATGAGGCACAGCTGCACAAGTCATATGGGAGCACACAGTAGTACAGTGAGTTTTGTTATAATGGTGACATCTGCTCTCAGAACCCGACCCTTAAATCAGGATGGGAGTGCATTTATGACAAGTGTCTGACCTTCAGGGAAACAGGGGCTGCATTAAAAGCCAATCTGTCATTCCAGTGATTACTCAAGCCCCAACATGTAGTTTTTTCCCTGACAGGCCAAAATATGCCCTTTAAAGCAAATGAGAACTGTGTAGAATCAGCAGACAAAAGGTGACTGATTAATACCCTCAGCTTTGCTGTCAGAAAACAAGCAGCAGATTTTCCTGATGTCAATGTAAACAGGAAAAATTTAAAATTTGCTTGTTGGCTGGCTACTCACCTCATGAAGTGAATCTTTGTAATTTAGAAAAGTTCTTTAAATAACCTATTCAGCACAAGATTTTGTTTGGTAGAAAGTTTTTCCTCTTGTGACTTACTCTCTCCTTTGTATACCAACTTCAAAAATTAATTTTTATCTCTGTACAGTTAATAGTCACAAAAATTAAAAGCAGGCCCAATAATAATAGATTACTGGTTTTTTGTCTGCTATAAATACCTAATAAATAAAACATTGTGAATTAGTATTTTTAAGCACTCAATTGGAATGAACAGGCAGTAAATTACTGAACTATGATATTTATAAACAACTTTGCCTGTAGCACATGCAAAATACCTGAATATTATAACAGAATACTTTTGTAAACCTCTATTCTATAAGATTTCCTAACATTTGTGTGATTTTAGAACTAACAAGGCTTAGTTTTTAACACAAGTTTTTGTTGAAAGCTTGTAACATTTGCAGATTATGTTCAAGAACCAAAACCCTGTCCGAGTATGAAAAATTAAGAAGCACAGTAAAGAATTTCCTGACCTTCCTAACAACAAATAATTGCATACAGATCTTTGTTTGAAGTACAGTAGTGATCAATCAATTCCCTTGATCATCAGAATTTTTCTGAGACACCTGGAAATATAAAACTCCACCAGAATTCTCTGGGTGACATTCTGGTCTGTATAAATGTCCCCTGACAGGGAGACATATTTAAGTCAGTATTGCACAGCTTTCAATATTTTAATTCAGTTATTAAAAAACTATTTTTATAAAGTTTGGCTGGTTCTTTTACTTCCTATCTGCAAATTAATTTAAAAAGAAATCATCTCAGCCAGTCATATAAAATGTAAATATATTTCAGGAATTGTCTTCATGGAACAGCAGGAGCTACACTTAACTGCACAACATCTATATTCATAATGTGTGGGTCCACATTATGAATGCAAAGACCAAGACACAGCCTCAAAATAAGATTGAGAAGCAAGGAGATGAATATACTGCAATAGTGATATTATTTTATTCAGATATTGCTTATCTGCTATTTTACTATTTATTTTCAAGCTCATTTTCAGTTCAGAAATGAAGCATTTCTCCTTTAAATCAGCTGTCTTGGCTTCTCTCAAACCAGTGGATTCTGAAAATCCACCTCACCACCTTTAAGTAATTCTTGTCTTTCACTCTTCACCTTCACAGACCACCAGGCGCAGGCAGCACCTCCTTTTCTTCTCATCTTGGACCAGTGAGAGGAGACAAAGTGCAGGCAAAGGATGAGGGAAAAGCTGTGATCTGGACCCCACTTCACACAGGGAGTTATCACACTCCTCCTTTGCTCACATTATCTGGCATGTTTGCAACACACCTCCAAAATTTGGGTCAACCTCGAAACTGCGCCGCCTTCAGGAGCAAACAACAAATGTGGAAGTTTCCTTGGAACTCTTACAAACCACACTTTGGGGAAAAAAGCTTTGTTTATATCCACTTAATTCAGCATCAGCCAACTGAAGCAAACTGTTTAGTAAATGGGCCAAAGCCTCACGTGAAGTCCATAAAAAGTGGAGCAGGGATAGGTCCAGCCTGTACCCATCAATCAGATTTTAACCAAAAATGTTACAAAAGCAGTGCAGTTGGACAGGTCAGTGGACTGCTCTGCCTCTGTCCTGTAGCCCAGGGATCAGGGTTTGGGAGCTCCAATCCTCAGGCAGAGTTTACAGGATATTAGGCTCTCCTCCTTGCTCTGATCCCGGAGTAACAAACACAAACATGGATTTATACACCTATACATGAGAGCCTAGGTACAGACATGTGCATATATTCTGCCATATCAGCAAGATGTTGGAGTAAAATGAAACTATTAACCCTTAAAAAACCCCTAGAGCTGTTCTACCTCATAAAGGGAATACCTTCACAAGCATTCAGTATAAAAAAAAACCAAACCAGTAGAATTTTTCAAAAACCACAATGCAGAGGCAGAGGTTACAGGATGGTGAACATCAGACAAAGAGGTGAATCCTGAGTTTACATCAAAATAGATGGACTTGGGATCCTCAAGGACAGGTGCTTCCTCACTCTTTGGTTAATTCCAACCAAACTGAAACATTTTGCTTCCCTCTACATCTGTGTCTCAGGTAGAGCTCTATGGCACATTGCACATGCATCGAATCCAAACCAAAAATAACATTTATTTGTATGACAGAAGTGAAGGCAGTGACTTTCTATCTGTGTGCAACCCTTCACCTCTGTCCTCTCCTTTTCCACCCCACCAGCAACAAGGTGAAGCATTGTTTTCCCTTCCTGATATTTCCTGCAAATGCAGGCAAAGCAAGACTACACAGTCAAATATACCTTCAATTAACAAAGATAATTTCTGGACATAATGTTGATGGACCTTTGCTGAGGAAAACAATTCTGGCCAACAGTTGAAGCATGTGTATTTGAAATTGATGTAGATGGATTTTTCAAGGTGTTACAAAAATTTAAATAAAGCTCTGTGAGTTTGGTAGCTATGGAAGATGTCTTTGAACAGATAGGACAGCCTGACTCTAGTTCAGTTTTGATACCCGCTTTGGAATGGTTCTGGTTATGAAATAATCATGACATAACAAAGAGTTAAATTCCTAATTGAAATTTCCTTCACATCTTAGATATCCACATTCTTAAGGTGTTAGCTGTGGCAACATTAAAAATACACACTTTTCTAGTATAAAAATCTTCATTTAACATAGAACAGAGAAAATAAAACTAAGACTGCAGTATGTAATTAGAACTGCTGCCAATATAGTGCTAAATATCTGTAAAAACCTGGGTTCATATGGCACAATTACAATGAATGCCACATCTTCATTTATTGCATGAAAATAACTGGTTTCATCACAGTTTTTTGGTTTTGTTTTTGTTGGGTTTTTTTTAGCTTTAGTGTTCTTTTTTTTGAAGGTGGAAAGACATGCCAACAAATTCTCTCCTAGCTTTGGTGACTGTTTTGGCTTCAATGCAGGGGAAGTTACATTTATTCTTGTCAGCATTTTAGCATGATGGTATTTTTGCTTTTTGTTAAGCAACTTTCTACGAATTCATAATAATCCTCTGCTCACCAAGTACAAATACTGCTGTGCCCATGATTTGAAGGATTCTACAACCAGATTTTCAAAACAATGATGACACAGTGTCGACTACCATTGCAAGTTTGGACCTGGAATGCCCCTGTCACTCAAAATCAAAAAAACCCTTCTCTGAATCCTAGACAAGGCATTTTCCCTGAGTTCTTTCTAGGAATTCCTTACATAAGCTGCTACTTTTTAGCACAGTCCATAAAGTATATTTATTACTCTTACAGGTGTATGAGCTTCGACCATTTCCTCTGCCTCTTATGTAATCATATAAACACTATTATGCTACATGATTTGGACTTTAACCAGTCTTTCACTTCCAACTTGAATACAGGCAGTCTTTATAAATCTTATGCCAGAAAAATCTAGTTCTCCTTATGTATGATTTTGTTTTGAAATTAATGGATATGTGTCAACTGATCAAAAAGAGAAAAAGGTCGGCTGGAATATTTGAATATGCTCTATGAAATGAAAGGAATTTATGCTCCTACCAGCTAAACCAAAGAAGATTTTGTTTCTTTGAAGGTGATATTTTCATTTATATTTGCATTGGAGGCCCTATTTATTTATGACACTTTTATTTATGACACTTATGATAAGTTATAGTAAGTTATTTTACTGGTAGACCTTCCCCACAGCTTATCCTTCATAAACAACTGACTTTGGATATGCTCAAACATCCTTATGGATCATGTTTTGCACTGGATTCTGTTTAAATTGTCTGTCCAAATCAAACAAATCCTGCTAAAAGGAAATGTCTCCACACAGAGCATCATGGAAGGAGCTCACCCAACTGCAATCTTAACTAGCAGCAGAGTTAAACTTCTGAAGGTAAATCCTATTTCCCATACTATTATTTAACCCATAAAAGCAGGAAATATAGAAGCAGAGGCCAAACTCATTATTTCTCCTTCTTTCTCAGGACAACATTCCCCATTAGATTCAAGCTGAGTGATTTTGTTTATTGAGAATACTGAAATTTGATCTCAGGCTGCTACTGCCATATGAAAGAGGTTTTTTAAAAATTATTTTTTGCTTATGTTTTTATAGAGAGCTTCAAAGGGGAGAAGTGTGTTATTTTTTTTTCTCCTCCTACTAAAAGCAAATCAAAGTCCCTTGAGCTACATTTTACTGTTTATACACAAGCATTAAACTGCCAGGATATAGCATTAATAGAACAACTGAAAACAGCTTTCAGAACATTGCAGCATTTCATAACAAGACCAATGCACTGACTATAAATCAAGCTTACTAGAAAACCACTTTTTCAGGTTCTCAGATAATATGGGTTGAGAAGAAGAAATTAATGGCCTTTGTGTGCTTACAAACTGCACAATAAAGCTTATTTGTGAACATAAAATAGCACCTGTTATTTATACTGAAATATTTTCTATGATCTGAGCTCAGATCACAACTTAAATCTGACAGACTGTGTTTATGCCCCACCTTTATGTTACTTTATGTAAGAGGAAATTAACTGAACTATTTAACTGAATTATTAATGTTTGCTTTTCACGTTGTGATGGACTTAAAAGTCTACAAATATATATGAAGAAATGTATCATAATAGCAAATTTTTTGAAAAAAAGAGTGAAAGATTTGAATTCATGAAAAAATTAATGTTTTCCTGTGCCCTTTAAAAGAGGTTTGAGGTTTAGCAAACTTTACCAATTTCTAACTTCATGATGAAACCCATTATCCACTGGTAACTCACCCTCTTCTGTTCTTTAATATATTCCATCAGTTCCTCTCTTGTCCTTTTCACTGCTTCTTCAATTGCCTTTTCACTTCGTTTCTGCTCCTCCATCAATGCTTCCTTGACAATTTCCTTTCCAAAAGAAAAGTATGTAAATGTAAATGAAAAAAAAAGTCATAAATGTGATAAAAGGTCATCCTCTTTCCTCCTGATAGATTTTTATCACCTTTATGCTCTTTCTTAGTAATAGTTATCCTAAATGTATGCAGCATCTTTATAAAAATTGAGACATTAAGTACTAAATTGTAAATAAGAGAGAAAAAAAGGAGAGAAATGATAACTTTTAAAGAAGAGCTTCACAATGTCCAGTCTGAACCTCCCCTGATGCCATTCCCACGCCACCAAAGTCTGTTTCTAAACTGTGATACAAATTATCAAAGCTTTTTGCAAACTTACATAAAACCTTGTCAAAATCACTAATTTTCTTCCAAACTTCAGGAATTGGCAGGAGCATTCTGTACACAGCAGTAAAAAGCAGGAAAAGATACTCACCTACGCATCCCCCTAAATTAGCATTACCCTATATCAAATGCATTACAGTAGAAAAAGTCAGGAACCATTTCTTAGAACATCTCTATCCCCAACAGTATCTGGTTAAGGAAATAAATTGCTGGGCTAAAGTCACTGTCCCAAAACTGAAGTCCCAGCTTCCCAAAGCCTTCTTCATGGAATGAGTAACGACATTAATCCAAATGTTCTGTTTCCAAGATTCATGAGAACAAAATGACAATTCCTATAAATCCTGAAAATGTAATATTTTTAGAAAGCAAAAGAAACCCAAAAAAACCCCAACAACCACACCCATAAAATAAATCACATAATTTTAACTAATTTGTCAGGGAGATCAAGAGGAAGATGGAGAGTGCCTCAGAAATCAGGCAGAAATTGGCAATTCCTATTTGTTCTAGACATTCCAAATTGGAAGAAACAGAAACACTAGTGGTGCACCTGAAGAATCAAGCAAGAAATAATGGAAAAAACCTCAGTGGTTCAAACAGGAACACAACAGGACTTCTAGTGTATTTATTCACACATACATGATTTATGTGGTTCTTTTGAATAATCAAAGCTGTTCGAAAATCAAAGGTAAATATAAATGGATTCCTTATTACTCTTCACTGGTTAGACATAACACTGCATTACCCACAGATTTGTTTACAGGTTTGCTTGACTGCAGAGCAATACAGACATTTTATGATACGTATTTACAATTTGGATTTTGGGGAGTGAGGAAGGTTGGCTGGAGGATAGGTGGAGTTCTAAAGTTTTGGAAGTAGTACATATTTATGAAGTTGCACAATCCATCTGTATATTTAAGAGTGGCAATTTACAATATGCTATTAGTGTACAAAATGAATATTCCACCAAATTGGATCAAACTAATTTTTTTTTTTTTTAAAGAAGTCCCTTCAGTGGAAGTTATTCAACTGAAAAAGAAAGCTCTATTTCTTACCTTTAGTTGTTTGCTCTATTTCAGCCAAAATGGAATAGTTTCTGCTAAACTACAGTTTTTCTATTTTTATAGCAGAAAAAGTCTAAAGTCCCAATTTTAAAATGTGCAACTATGTAGTCCCCACTGTTCTGGAAGGCAGTACACATGAAAATCATAGTTGTGAAAAGTGATTATGACTTTTTGCTATTTTAATTAAGTTTACCAAAGAAAAATCCTGAGATAAAGGTCTCTTTCACTACAGAACTCTGGCAAGACTAACAGAAAAAGTAGCAGAAAATTACATATTACAGAAATATGCTGTTCTTATAATTATACTCTCATGCCAGTTTAATTTGTCAAAAGGTCCCAAAATACTGTCTTGTGTTAGAATGGAAAAAAATCCTATAATCTACCCAATTAAACTCTTCAATTTTACAGAAATGATAAACTGTATATCTTAATATGTAGAAAATTTTACACGCATAAAATACTTACAATCAATTAAAGTATGTTAAATATCCTTGATATGATACTTGAAACACTACTTAGTCCAAATAAAAACACAATTAAATTCTACAAGTCTATTAATAAAATACAAGAAAAGAGAAAACACTAGCAATACCCTTATGGAACACTAGTTTATTACACTGACATTAAAGCATAAAAATTAAAATTGGAAATTATTGTTTTTAATTTCCACTGGTGTAGCCAAAAGTCCCCAGGGATGTGGTTAAATCACCATCCCTGGAGGTATTTAAAACATGTAGTTGTGGCACTTGGGGCCATGGGTTGGTGGTGGCCACGGCAGTGTGAAGTTAACAGAGGCACTCAATGATCTTAAAGGTCTTTTCCAACCTAAGTGATCCTATGATTCATCTACCACACTCTAGTTAACCAAAATAAGTGCTGATGTATCTTCCCAATTTATAGACAGTTCTCTGTTTCAGACACTGATCACCTCCTGTTATCACCTGAAAATCATCTCAACAGTGTCACCAGACAAATCCTGGAGCCACTAGACTGGACAATCTCAAGTGACTACACAAAAAGGCTCCTGCTTTAGTGGAGTATCCAAACCATCCCAACGTTTGGATTTACCAGCCTGCTGGCAGTTGTCCACAACACTTTTGATTTGTTGGGGTTTTTCTGTGATTATTCACTGACCAAACCCTAGGATGAATCATTTGGATCCGTTTCTCTGAGATCTGAGTGTCTGCTTCTCATCTGAGTTGAAATGTTACCCTGCTCACTGGATTCAGGAGAAATGAGACAGCTCCATAAAACACAGAGCTTTCTTCGCAGGTTATGTCTTAAAAACCAGGTCCTACAACCTCTGACAAGGCTCCTGAACTGTCCCATACCTGCAGCTCAAAATGGGCAAACACAGAGTCCTGTGGAACGATGGCACTCGAGACCATCAAAAGACAACTTTGCTGTGATATCAATAAATGGAGAGAAAACTCTTTTATCCCTTTCATTCAGTTTTCAGAAGTCTTCAAAGAGCAAACACTGCACAATAGTTCCTCAGTCAACTCAGTCATACACTTTTGATCTTAATGATATTAGTTTTTCCTTCTGTGACAAGAACCCTCACTTCTTTTATATGACCTTCCCCTAAATGCTCTCCTCTAAGTGCCAAGTCACTGTCTGTCTTTGCTCTGTTTCTGTCATTGGAGTAAATTATCAAATAATATAAAGGTATTTACATTTAGATATTACCTATTGTTGTTGAGCAAAGCATTAGGTGCAGGTACATTCTCTCAGGATGTGTTTACTGTTCCTTCATCTCTTTGCTCCTTCCTTTTATGCTGTATCTACCTTTAGATTCTATCCTAACTTAGATTTTGATTGCAAAGGTAAAAATTTGCCTTTATTTCATCTTTAACAACAGAGGGTTATTTGAGCCTCTTAGTGCTATTTTAATAGACTCAAGAAAATGGAAAAAAAACTGTAAAAAGCTAAGGAAGAACACTGCACAAAATGGCATTTGAGGTGCAATTCTTCTCCCTCCTCCCTTTATTATTTTTTTTACATATTTGATCAATGGCTGGAGTACCAAATTATAGTCTCAAAGCTGGCTTCTTTACATGACTCTCTATACATGTGCTTGACATGAAACCAGTTAGAAGATTAAGAGTACCTAATCAAAAATAAAATACAGTTATTCAAATACTCAATTGACAAATCACAGTCAACCATGTATTAGAAAAGACAATCACACAATCAGAACACATAAATCTGTAGGAAGACAGAAAAAAAAAGCAGTGTAGTTGATACACCAGAGAACTCCAGACAGTATTTAAAGAATAAAACAAGCCATATGTTGCTTTGCAATTTCATAGGAAAATTCTTTTGTTTCCACACAAGGATCAGGTGGCAGCACTAAACTTTATCTAGGAAATGCAACCACAGACTGCAATGTTAGTGTTTTTTCAGAAAATAGTAACTCTCAAATTATAATGTCTGTGGTTATAAACTACTACAATCTACTTCTGAAGTCAGACATGGTTAAAGTCTGTATGCAGTGAACCATTCCTTTTCCAGACTTTGCAAGCACATTAAAAATAAACTCATCTAATGGAAGGGATCTCTTTCCACTCGGTGCTACTGAGTTTTGTCCTTCCTCACACAGTCAAGATTACACAACATTTTCTTTGAAAGTGTCTCTACCAACATTGGCCACACCAATGTTTCTGCAAGACAGCGGAAAAACAAGAAGAAAGTAAAACTGAAAATAATGGTTTGCAACTTTATTGAGAGTAATGTAAGCACACACTCCCAATGAAAGGTGAACAATAAAGAATTAGGAGAAGCCGTCCTTGAAAGAGCAAGTTCTTCTCCAGCACACTGTGTGATACCATATTATCAACAGACTATTTAGGTAGGAATTGGGATATAGAGGAAAAAAACCCCAAAAACGTCTTGTATGAGTCCACACAAAATACATAAAGAGTAATGTTACGACAGTCCAAGCCTGTTACTGAAAAACCATTTTTTCTTCCAAAGATTAGCACTGACCCATCCAATCAAAATCCTACAGAGTGGGAAAAACTTATTTCTGAAATTATATTAAAAAATATGCCACTTTGCTAAGTACTTCAAAAACAGAATAAAGGGAATATTTCAAACTCTGACCCTTCCACAGGACTCTGCAACCCTTGCAAAAGATGAAAAAAAAAAGTGGAAAAAGTGGTAATGAGAGACTGATAAACATAATAGTTTGTATTCCCTTAACTTACAATGCCCTCAAAGCTCTGTATACTACAGACACAAAGGGCTTAGAGGATAAATAAATTAAATTTTAAGGAAACTAAATTAATATTGTGTCATGTTAAAATCCTCCCTAGTAAAAAAAAAAACAAACCTCATAGAAGAAGGGCAAGCAATGCTAATATAGGTAAAAGTTGATCTTCTGGTAAGAAATACTATAAATAGAGTGATTAATGATGAAAAAGGGACAACAGCAAACCCTGAAAGAGAGGCAAAAACCAGTTTATAGCCTATTTAACAGAAAAAGTGTTAGAGTAAAGGGCTGGAAAGTTGCAACAATAATTAGGGCAATTTTTTCAAAGGAGAGAAAAAATGCATTAAGAAAACCATGATACAGTCCAGAGCAATGAGCAACAGGGTTAGTCATGAGGGTGCAGAAAGTATTTAGGAAGTGGGAAAGGAAAAAAGAAAGTCTAAGAAACCTTTGAGTGATAGTGGTGCATTTATAAAGAGATATCACAGAGATTTATCAGGGTTTTCATTGTACACAGAAATAGCTCACAAAGGGGCCATGGAGGAAAAAGTGAGTTTGGCTTCCAAATTTGGTATGAACCAAGAGGCAATCTTGCACAGAATAAATTTATTGGACAATGAAAAGACAAGACAAATGTATAATCCCCATATATTTCCATTTTTCCCCTACGCTGTCCACCAAAAAATTCCTTCAATAGCTACTCATTTGATGCATGAGAAAAAGTGAAGTGGTTTTTTACAGATTATAGGGCTAAGAAAGGGCCATTTAATAGCTAATAAATCTGACTGAAAGCTGGAGTGGGAAATAACTTTTTTGAAAACCCTTTTTCCTTCTTAGTCCATACAACCTTCTCAAATTCAGGGCAGTGGGGAAAAAATATTTAGACAAACAGTATTTTGGAATTAAAATTTAACAGCTAATTTTAGCACTTGTAGAAAAGAAACAAAAGCCAGTTCCTTAGGAATAAAGGCAACAGCTTCATGTTTTAATTTACAAAATTTTTATTCCCTTACACATAACTGAGTGTGGAAATCCTTGAGAATGTCAATACCAAATTCATTCAGGCTTGCCAAACTACCAACAGAAGCACTCCCTCAAGCAGATGACAACCAAAAAAGTTTTGATAATGTAGCAGATAAGGAGTCATTCACTCTTTAGGACTTTGCACCAGGTGTCTGAGACATTTCTCGTTTGCTTTCCAAGCAATGGCATAGGCAGATATTCATAAATCCATGGAAATTCATAAAACACCATTTAAATAATAAATTCTTTTTCAAGTATCTAAATGTTCACCACTAAAATTGTATTAAGGTCACATAGATCACAAATTTATTGTTCTGCAAAGAACACCACCACATGGTCCTTCAGAAATGTGAATATATTCAATTGCCTTTCATTGTTAAAGGTTTACTCAACAAAGACCGCTGGAAAGTTCCTTTTTTTTTTTTTTTTTTTTTTTTTTTTTTTTATAAGCATTTTAGTTAAGTTTTCTTGCAAAAATATTTTTTCCTTTGTATATCTCTGTATATCTCAGTTGTGGCTTGGCTGAATGAGACACAAGAGCCTCAGTTTTCCTGAAATACTTTCCCATTGGTAAGATAATTTTGCTTTAGTGCTTTTCCTCATGTCCAAGAGGAAGCAGAGTTTATGTTAGTTCTTTTAATAAATTAAAGGCTCTTCTTCTTCTTTTTTTTTTCTTTCCTAAATATTTGCAGCCTTCAGAACACTTGAGTCTCTAATGGATCTGCTGTGTGGATTATGGCAGAGATGAACTCAGGCTCTTTTTCCCTGGAGAATTAGAGTAAATCACACTAGATAATACAGAGTATTTTAAATCTAAGCCTTCAGGAAATGACAAAGGTGATTCTTTGCTTCAAATGCCTTAGCAGAATTATTTATTTCAAGCTATGAGATGGACTTAAATTTCCAGGGCTTACCCTCCAGCTGCCAACTTTCATTTTACTTTTAATGAATTTATTTTAGAACAAAAATAGTGGTGCATAAATTCTCTTTGGTTTCTTTTGCTAATTCTCTCCCACACCACCATGGATTTCTCCTTCTTTATTTAGCTGAGAATTCAGCTCCAGAAGTGATAACAATGCAGAGAGGTCTGTGCATTATAACTATGGGAGCTACTCTGCATTCCCCACTAATTAGGAAATTTAAAATATCAGCCTTTTATTCAGAATTGTATGGATGTCATCATCCTATATCCCCAAAAAAATTTTTGGACTTCAGTTTTTTCAATGAATAAAAATAAACATAAACAAGGACAGAGAGAATTATCCATTGTTTTTTTTTCAGTTTAGAGTTGTACCCCAGGAGCTCTGCTGCAATTTTGAATTCTGGGGTAAAAATCTTCTGCCTCAGCCACAGTATGTGTTATAATTTCTCCTTATCTAGAGGATATCCATTATTTATTTAAATAGATGTTCTAGGAAAAAAAAAAAATCTAGTGGAGGACTTTCACCAGGAATTCCTCTCAACACTGACAAGTACCAGACACTCACTCTCCTCACAGGGACGATGCCACTGTAAAAAACACCAGACAATGTATGAAAAACAGAGAAGAAAATTCTGGAGACATGCCAAGCTACATCCAGTCTGCTGAACGGATGAGTTCCTAATCTGTGATGACTTTTCAATGTGTTGTAAATGGATCACGAGGTTCCTGTGCAAATGAACATTATCTTTAATCAAAAGACTAGTTTATTTTTCAAGGAGAGCTTGTTCCTCCTGATTTAAAATGCAAGCCTGCTCTTCCCCCAAACTGAGAATGGTCTTCTAAATTTAAAACAACAACAATAACAAACAAACCCACAAAAAACTCTTATAAAAGCATAAAGCACCTGAATAACACAGTTATAAAATCTGAAGGTGCTGCCAGTCTCAACCAAAATGGAAGTCATATGGACTTTTATTAATTCACAGACTCAAGAGAGTGCTCTAAAAAAACATTTTTATATTTCTCTGGTGATGTAAAATATCTCATTTATCTCTTCAGAGTTATAAGGCTTAAAAAAAGAATATCTTTATTTTAAGTAAAAATACTTTATCTCCAAGTTAAGACCTCAAGTCACTGGAAGAGTCAAAGCTTTCATGAAAAGCTTTCATTAAAAAGAAAAACAGAATAATATTCATCTTACTGTAATCCTTTAATTTCTTAAAGAAAAAACAATGGCGTATGTCAAGGTTGTTCCATCAAGTTGAAATATTAACTCACTATATCTTAGTTCCTACTTGCACTGTAAGTTTACCTTTACTCTGCTATTTCATATTTGGTAACAAAATATTTGATATTAAATACGATTTATTTATTAAACTGTCTCTAAATTTCCTGATTTTTCTCTGGAAATGTTAAAACAGCATAATAAATCTTAAATGGAAGTAGTATTTCCTTATCTGTGGATTTGACAACAATTTGAATGAGGACAAAAATTTCTTTTTAGGACAAAGTTTTGTCAAGCATGAATGTTTATCAAGTAGAAGGCATCTGCATAAACTTCCCAGATTTTCATCCCCTATGGGTCTCCTTCCTGGCCCCTCTGCAACACCACCACTAAAAAAGTCTAAAACAATACCTGTACCAACCCTGCAAAGGAAACACTCATCTTCTCTTTTTTTAAACAAATTCTTTAGGTGATGAAGGGAAATTTCATTGCCTAATTTGGCACAAGTGTCATCTTCAAATCTTTATTGTTCTTCTGCCTAAACTGTCTAACCAATGAAATGTTAACAACCCACATTCTGATGGTTTTTTTTTCCATTTGCTTTCTCATATATAGCCATATAACTTCTAGTGCATGTGTTTAAAAACTGGTGGAAAAAACCCACATATTTTATTTTAATAAAAAAATTAATGGATGGCAAATTACTCTTTTAAACCAACGAATCAAAACTCCCAATCAAAACTCCTGTTTCTCTGGTCCAGAAGGTAAAGGAGAAACAAACAAATTCATTCCACTGTGACATGGCAAATGTTTTCCCCTCATTTTCAGAATTTAAATGTTTTACAGATACACAGTGGTGCTATAGTTTTTAAAATACATCTTTTATCAACTCCTGCACCATGCAAATGAAAATGCCTTTTTCTCTACAGGTTTGTATCTTGAAGAAAAGAATAAAATTTTCAATATTTTTTGAGTTTTTCCATTAATTATTCCTAGAGTTACTTGTGGGCACTTTGGCTGTAACCCATTCTGCCTCACCTATTTTCAGCAGACTAGACTGACCCTTTATGATCTTCCTATTTCACAGACTTATCGCATTAGTGAAGGAAAACTCCTCTTTAATACCACTCTCTAATTTCTTTTTTAGTTCAAATCAATAAAGCAAATGTCTTTGAAATAATTGACAGCAAAATAAAAGTTTTATTCTAGGATTTTTTTTTTTTCTTTTACATTTCATTGTCTAAAATGTTAGGACTTTGTGTTTGCATTTTGGCTGTTGCAGAGCCGACTTAATATATTTCCTAAACAACAACTGCAAGAGAGTCAGGAGTGCAGTTATAGCTTTTGTATGACAAATCTTACAGAAAACAAAACATAAATAAGAAACAAAACTGTGTGGAAGGCTATACACAGAAAAAAAGAATAATGCCCACACACTAAGTGCCTTGTAGGCCCAAGTGTTTTTGTTTTAAACCAAAGTTGTATCTGACATATATACCACATATAAGTTATCATTTGGCACATCGGCTCTGCAGGACTTCTTTAGTTGACAGAAGATTTTAGTACTTGGTGTATGCTTATAGCTGTAATGGCCTAAAGGAGATATGCAAGTTCTTGGCATAGGAAGAAGGGAAAATTTCTCCAAGAAAACAATTTCTCCATGAAAGTCTATCTTCCTCAGGGAATTTGTACTTGTTAATTAGAGAATAAAGAGTGTAACTTCATATATACCACAGACGTATGTGATAGAATTTTGGAAATCTCAAGAAAAATCTGCACTTTTCCTTAATTAAAAATAGATTAGATATTTGAAAAATGAACCTGACAAGAAGGTGAAATAACCATGGTATAACCAAGTAAGAGAAATTATTCCTGTTACAATAAAAGTTGTCAGAGCTGTTTGGTATTAAAATTAATGGAATTAACCAATGACACTACTAAAGGACTACATAAAGTGAAAGATATTTACAACAGAATAAATCACAAGATCCTCCAACATCTCAGTGCTGCTCACCATCACAACAAGTACATCACCAGGTACTTCCACATTAGGAACTACTTGATCTAAAAGAAGCTTGAGAGGAAAAACCTGTTGCTTGGAGAGGCCTGAATTGCTTTCTCAGGGAAATGCTGACATTGGCAGTGTATTTAGGACTTTATCAAATAATACATCCATCAATATTAAACTACTTCTAATGTCATCCTGTCTTGTGACAACTTCAAAGGCAACATCAACTGTGAGAGAGTCTCCAGTGAACACTTTGTCACTCTTCCTTCCACAAACAGATTCTCTTCACCACTGGTACCAGTTCTCCTGCTGGACAGTCTGACTGATTTCTATCTAACCAAAGCCCAAGCACTTGTTCTCAGCTTGAATTCAACTTCTAACTCAGCTTTTTATCCTTCTGCTCTGAAGAAGAGTTTGACTGCCTGAAGGCTCATTGAAAGTCTTGGAAAGGGACATTTCAGCATTTAATACTTTACATTTAAAAGAAGTAAAGAAGATACAAAAAACTAAGCAATTCTATTTACATTAGGAATTAAGGGAATACAAAGTGTTATAATGGCATAGCATCAAAACTTTTTTTTTGGTAGCTGATTAGGTATATGAGGTTATTAATTTTGTTTAATGCTGGAAGGAGAAATGGTTTCTGTTTCCAAAAAGTACTTTTATTTTACTTCAAATTCTTAAGTTTTTTTCTTATGCAGCACATAAAAAAATTACAGCAATATCAAACTCCAACACACCAATGAAATATATACTCCTTAAATTTCTGAAGAGTGCAACATTTGAATATGTCACCAAGAAATCATAGGCTGTTCCTCTAAATATTTCCAGCACCACAGACCACAAAATTCAACTTTTGGAGGAGTAAATTAATTGCTATTATAACACATTTAATTTCAAATTTGTAGAAATGCTAAAAGCACTGTTGGCAATGTCCCTCTCAATTTGGGTTAAGTGATATACAATTATTGTTACAGAAGCGCGTCTCCAATGATTAACTCAAGAAACATTTCTGGTTCATTACTGGTTTAAATTTCCAGTTTTTGTAAGCCCCTCTTTATTTTTTTACCTGTTCTTTAAGGAACAAATGTAACACTTTTTAGTCTTCCACAGGTATGGAGGTCATCAAAACTGTTTACAGCCACTCTCTGAGCTGCTTGTCCTGAGCTCCTTTTGAAGTCAGAGGATAAAACCAGGCATGATTTGTATAATTTTAATATATGTACCTGTAAAGGTCACAAGAGTTTTGTTCTGTATGTGCCAACCTCTCTCATGCACACCATCCAGGTGAAAATAAACTGTTTGCTGTGCATTGCAAATATCAACTGAGCGACAGATGCCACAGGAAAATCTACCACAACAACAGAACACATTCAAAAGTGAAAACAAAAATAAACAAAGTAGGTGCAGGGCAGGGTAAAACATACTAACCTGGTTCTGTTTTCTTTGCTCCTGCATGGCTTCTGACACAGCCTGGGCAATCTGCTCTCTGTGACTGTCACGTTCTGCTTCCCACAATTTTCTTTCTTCTGCATGAATCTTCTCCATATTTCTCCTCTCCTCCTCTACTGCTTTCAGGACAGCTTTCTGCACTACTTCTTGTTCAGCCTTTGAAACAGATTAGGCACAAGTAGATGAGCAACACACCCAACCTGAGTGACTAATTCATAATATATCACCTTCTCCTAATGAGGTCTATGAGCTGACAAGATATGGGATGTGAGTATTTTCACTTCTGAGCTATGAGGTTCAATTTATCTTAATGTGCTCCCAAGCAGGTATTACCTCTGGGCAATGATTTGTGGAGTTACAGAAAGGAAAAGGAAATTACAGGTTGGGATCTTAAATTCCCACCCACTGAAAACACAGGAATCCATAACTAGTTTGCTTAATTCACACACCAAAAGGAAAAAAAAAAAAAAAAAAAAAAAAAAAAAAAAAAAAAAAAAAAAAAAAAAAAAAGCAGCAAAACCCATGGAGGAGTAGGCACATCATAAGCCTCCCTTGATATTCCCATGTAAGTGACATTTCTGCTCTTATCTAAAAATATCTGAAGTGCAAAAACTGTCTGAGCATTTTCTGTAGAAAATTAGCCAACTTATAGTTAAAACAAATGTGTCTTCCCTCCCAAAGCTCCTTAGCAATGCTACAAGAAGTAATGTTTTATTTTCTCCCCCAAGCACTATATTCAACCATTATCTGAAATCACTGAGAATTTGAAGCCAGCAGCTCCACACGTGTAGCCACACAAATATATTTATCAGCAAGACAACTACTGCGTAATGTCTACAAATAGATAATGGCAAACTAAAGTTCAAAATAAGCAAACATAGGATAATAAAACTTAATCATAAATCCCTCATTTTTAATAAGCTTATAGGTCATTCCTGTGCCCCTTGGAGTGATGTGGAAATGGACAAATCAAGTCATAAAAAGCAAAAAAACCTGTATTCATCAGATACCCACACTTCCAACTAAAGCTGCTTTCAATTCATTGGGGCTTGATTTTTTCTACTTAAATATTAAAAATATAATAATTAAATTAGGATATTCTACTATACACACATTTTCCTGCAGATATTAACCATGTAAGAAATGCTTGTAGAACTACTGAATGTTATTCAGGGAGGTGCTCAGCCAGTGTTCATATACAACACAAAAAACACATACAGAAAATGATAATACAGCCTGATGAACTGTGCTAGGTAATACACACCACCAGCTTCCCCAGATCATGACAAGCAACTGCAATTTTGTACTGGATTCTACATCTGTAGAAATTAATTCTAGCTTAACATTTACAAAATTAATGTCCTAGCACCAATCCACTTGCTAATGAAATAGGAGAAATCATATTTAAAAACTGAAAAGTCACTTATCAGCTTATATAAAATAATTCAAACCCTGTTAAACTGTCCCTTTTTGTACATAATTTTAAGAACAGTTCTCTCCTCATTGAAGATGACCATGTTCAATTGAAGTTAAATAAGACATGATGCTAATTAAGATCATCAGTTGACCTTGCCACCCAGCTCTTCAAATCAAGAGAATGATGTCAAAAATCACAAAACCAGATATTTAGGTAACAGAAACGACTGAACTGTAATATTGTGACTTCCTGTTATAAACAGTTTGTTTTTTGTGCAAGAGAAGGAAGCTCCATCCCTGTATCAAGGCATGGGATTTGGCAGACAGGCTCTTTTTCAATAGAATCAGCTTCTTCTAAGGCAGAAGTTTGATAAACATAGTTTTGAAACAAAAGTGAGTGTCTGAACTTGGCATTTCGAATGACACACATGGAATCCACATTGCACAATTATCTGCTAATTAATGAGAGATACCTTTGCAGCAGCTGCCAGAGCCTCCTTGCTTCTCTGTCTTTCTTCATCCAAACATTTGTCCAGCGCTTCCTGCAAATGTTATGAAAAATTAAACTGCAATAGGCAATAAAGGAGTGGCTAAAAATCATTCCAAACAGTCAAAGTGCTTAAGAAAGCTTCCTCTTCCTGTCTGTAATTGTGACAGGATCATTCCCAATAAACTCCACAATGCTGATCTCTTACTTTTTGGTAAACAAAAATGATACCTTGTGTTTTTGTGACTGCTGCATCATAGCTTCTTCTATCTTTTCTGATAGCACCTCCTTTTCTGCTTCCAAAATGTCAAGAAGTCGCTGATGCTATTGGGAGAAAACATTCATATTTTGGTAACCACAGCCAGTGACTAAAACAGACAAAAAGAATTCATCCAAGACACTTAGACTTGTCAGTTACTCAAAAAAATTATTTAAAATGTAGATTCAGTTAAATTACATTCATAGCATTCCTTTGAGTGATTTCATGTCATGGAAAAAAATTACAATAATAAGAAATATTTAGTTTCCTGAAAAAAAGTATTGGGAAAAAAGTTGAAAAATGAATCACTATGTAAAAGCAGCATTTAGATAATTGATAAAGATGGTCTAAGCAACACCACAGTTCATTTCACTCAAACAGTTGCAGAATATAAATTAGTCTTGTGCTACCTCAGTAGTATGTACAGAGAGTAGAAGGCAAATGTATTTCTTTCAACCATTTGTGATATCATGACCCTCGAGAGCTAGGAAATGTGAACAAATGAGAATGGTGCTTTCTTGGTCAATAATGGCCAATTTCTTGTCGTCCTAAACATTCTTTCAGGGAGAAAATGAACTCTGAAGTGACCATGTATTCTATAGAACTGTTCATAGTCACAATCCCTTTTTTTTTCTCAGTATCAAGGAAAGAATTTGCAGGATGTGGGTTTTGTCTGTAAGAGCTAAACTGTTTCCCAAAACAAAAAATCCTTGCTGGAATTTATTGATGCTACATATTTGTCATGATATAATTGCTAGCAAGTCAGTACATTTTTTACAAGTTATTTAAGACATGATCTATTGTAACTAGAAATTACAATATCAATGCAACAACATTTTAAAAGATCACCCAGAGTAAAGTCTTACAGTAGAGTTTTATATTAATATGAGTGTATATAAGATAAATTTTTCACAGTTAAGCATGCAAATCCTCCTTTCAGCAGCATATCTAAGAAACAGTCATTTCTGTTTCACAAATATTATTATGTTTTAATTTCAAGTGTCTCTAATGGCAGCTAGAAATACATTACCATACTGCAATACTATGTTCTGAAAAATATTTTTTCATTTGAAGAATAGAAAACTTTTAGACTGGTTTATAAAGTAAAACACCTATCTGCTCCTTCCAGTATAAACACGTAAAGAAGCATTTCCTTGTGAATTTATTTAAAATAGGTCTGAATGAGGCAGACATATTCTAATGGAAAACACCTGTGGAAGGAGCAGCAAAATTCACATCATGTTTATACTTAATGATGTGTAACTCACTTTTCTTGTGTTTTCAGACATTAGCCTTAACTATCAGGGCACTTACAGAAATTACATTTTCCCAGTAACTCAAAAGTGAAACAATAAATGGCTTTTATTAGTTAAATACTCTCCATGACTCTTCACTTAACCAACTGCACAGGTTACAAATACGTTATTTCGCAATGACACAATATAAAACAAACACAGGCAAATATTTTCACAGACATATGCCACAAATCCAAGCTTACTAATCATGTCAAGCAAAATAATGAATCTTTGTTTTGCTTGTCAAGAATCAGCAGAGGAGATTCTAAGGAGAGCTCCTTAGAGAAAATCACCTCTACCTTGAAAGCACCTCCAATAAAATGGAAGTCAGTTTGTTCAGTGAGATGAGACTTTCTAGTTTAAGCCTGGCAGGCAGGAATTAATTCCAGCTTGACTCTTACCATCAGATTTCCAGGTTTTATATGAAGACTATTCATCAGGTTTCTGGGTTACCTGTATCCATATTTCAGGTTGCCACAACAAGCCAGCTACCAGATCTATTTGACAGTATTCTCAACAGGACCAAAATTTTCAGCTTCTGAACTCCAGAAGACTTTTAAAATTTTATTTTCCACGTACATATAACAAGACATTCAATCCCTTCCTGGAAGTCCAGGAATGCAGATACTTGGATTAATGCAATATAAAACATGTATACATAGAGAAAATCAATGTCAGTCCCCCATGATGATGAAACAGTTTGATGACCACAGCCCTTCACATGATATAAACCTCCCTGCAGAGTTAACTTCTCATTAACCTGTCAGAGACCTGCAATCCTTAAAAATACAGATATCACCATCAAAATTTTAACTACAAAAATTACTCTAACTACAAAAAAAAGTTGCCTAGTAAGCAAACAACTCAAAAAACCCTGAAGGCTGCTGTGACTGCAGTGTGATTATTTTGACTAAGCTAGGCTCTCCTATTTCCTTGGTAGACTAGAAAACTTATATAGAGTTTTATTGAATTCTCAGAAATTCAGCAAGAACCCCATGAAGAATTGCATCTGTTCGTAAAAACATGTTAGTTCATATTTTTTTTAAGGTACCAGAAATAGGTATTTGTAAGGGCATTTGGAATGCTTTCTAAATGTCCTTACAAATAAAAACCCTAAATACAAATACAAGCCCTATTAGTTTTCAAAATAGAAGCTAATAACTTCTGCCATAATTCAGTACAACTTATTTTACATTAAATAGCATCACTACTTCTCATGGAAATACAGAATTTATAATTTCAATACTGTAAGTCTCTTGTGAATAGCTTAGTATGTCCTTTCCTGTTGCAATAAAAATGCTTATTCATGTGGAATAATCCTCCAATAGACGATTACGTTCATATCTGAACTTCTAAAACATCATTTATCATCACAAATGTTGCAACAGCTGTCCATACAACCCAGGAAAGAAAATTCTCTTGTATTAGTCCCAGAGAAATACCTTGGAGAACTGTTTATTTGGCTTCAGAATCTATTTTAGGTCAGTCTTGTTTTTTCAGAGAGAAACATACCTTAAGCTATTACATTACATAAATTATATGAAAAAAAAAAAAAAGGAAATAGAAATGGAGAAAACAGAATAAAATATGTGAACTGCTTCTCCCTCAAACAGGTCTTGAGTCCAGAAAACCCATATGACATAATCAGTATGGCTACAACATGAAAGCTCCCATTCTATATATAATTATTATGCAATTTAATTACAAATCAAGAATGTCTTGGGGTTTTTTTCCACAATACTATGTCCCACAACAGTGTTAGTCCTCATATAGAGATAGGAAATGTTCTGGAAAGCTGTGCTTATTGAAGTGATGTAGAATGATCTTGGTGGTATTATTAATCCATTTCCTAGAAAAGAATGCACCTGAATGCAGCTGAATTTCTTATTTCATCAGAAGCACAGATCTTTCAAAGGCACATTCAGGGATCTTGGTTTTGCACATCACTTGAGCAGGAAATCTGGGAAGTTATGGATAGTAAAGGCTTCTGTCAACAAAGAAATTTTAGCTTTAAAAAAAATGCAGTAATTCAAAGGAAGTTATTAATGATTGCATCAATAGAATTCCTGTTAGTTTAAGGTCTTCTAACCCCTTTGGAACTATTCTTTAGTTTGGGCAGCTAGGTTTGTATTTCAGATTTTAAAATAATCCATACACCCTTTTAAGTAGAAATTACTATTGGATACAATTTCTAGGCAATGCAGAAGGACTTCAGAGTCTGGTACTGAATGCTCATGGTGAACTTCACACTCAATCAGTGCCTCCTCAGCTGGTCTTTCAGACAAATTCATTAAAGGGAGCTGAAGGTTAAAAACAGACAGGAAGAGACAGTTTCACTTCAGCACTTGCACGTTTGAGAGCTTCCAAGTGTCCCTGTATTTATAGTTAACAGGGAGTTAACAGGAAGTTTTACGTAAATTCACTTGGCTTGTAGATTTTTGTTCAGCGATAGTAAAGGACTCTGAACAACAGACCACTGCAGAATTAAAGATGACAACTCTTGGGTTAAATAACTACAGCTAAGCAGTTTTATCTCACAAACCCTCTCTTTCTCACCAGGAGCTGAACCCAGACAAAGGGTGGGAGTTGAATGAATCTCATCTGGCATTTGCAGTTTCCACAGGTAAGAATAAACAACACATTCCTCTCTCTCTCAGACAGTGTTAAATGAATAATGGAAGAGCTTTGAGACTTCAGGTACCACTCTGAGCTATACATACCCTGAACTCTAATTCCCAAGCAATGGAGAGGCCACTGGTAATTTCTCCTGGTAATTGTACATGTCAAGAGCACACTGCCCGTGTTTCAAAAAGTAGACTTAATAAAAGCTTTCCAGGCAGAGTGATCTGTCTCCTGTAAGTAGGATAATGAGTTCATCAGGCCTAATAGTCCTGTGAAAAGTAACCAAGTGTCTCCCAGGTTTCCTGTGAAAGAGTTAGGATGGTGACTTACATAGGAAGCCTTAAATTTGGAAAAAAGCAATTAACCCCTGCAAGGGCCCATGAAGTTTTTAAACAGAAGTTGAGGCCATGGTTTCTTTTATTAATCAACAATCTAAGAAGCAGAAAACAGCTAGAAAACCAACTTAAATAAGTTGGAACTTTGAAGCAAATTATCCAACTCTTAATAAACAAATATACCTTATACTGAGTTTTTGGAATGAAGAGCAAAGATGGAAACTGATAAAAAGTGATGGGTACAGAATTGGAAATACAGAACTGGAAATACAGCGCATGAATCAGTGAGGGACAGAAATAAATGTCAGTGAAAGCTGCACTTTGGAGCACCAGGGAAGTTTTTACCCAGTGTAAATTTCCCAGGCTGCACGTTTACACTCTGTGTGTTATCTGTAAGGCACAGCAAAGAACTGAACACTATGTAGAGATACTCGGATCTAAAAACCTTCAGCTTTGGTACAACAAATACAGCAGCTCTTTACTACATCACTTTACCTGATTTTCAAAGCCTATCCCTCTCATGTGGACTTCTTTCCTACAAAGCTATAATTTACCTCCTCCTCTTATTCCCTAGACAGGGATTATAGAGTTAAGAGTGCAAAATTCTAAGTTGTAAAAATTCTGAAGATCAAATTGTCTCATCACATGATGACCCAGTAAAATATAGGAAAGAGATTTCCAAAAGAAAAATAGAAGGAAACCTCAAACTTTTCTAAAAAGTTGTCCTTCACTGTGGAGAGAAACACTAGTATTTCTACCCTACCCTCTGGAAAGTAGCATGAGAGGGTCAAGAAGAGTCTTGTGAAAATTAGCTTAAAACAAAAGGCATTCAAAAATAGGTTATAATGTTTTCCTCCCTGCAAGAAGTTCTCTAGGCAATGCTTCCAAATGAAAATCGTTTGATGTAGATTCAAATATAAATACAGAGGTCCTGTGGTTTTTCTTGATTCCTGTAAAAAAGAAATCAAAAAAATCTTTCTTTTTTTCCTGGAATGTGAGTCAGAGAAGACATTGTAAACAGATTTAATCACAATAGCAACTAGTCAGTCTTTTCTGTTATTTTTATATATTAAATTTATTTCTGAAAAATCGTGAAATTTTTCTTTCAGGTAAGCAGAATTTGAAGGATTTCATAGAAGGTATTACACTAACTTATGGGGTGAATGAAATAATGCATGATTTGAGCTCTGTTACAGATAAAATGATGCATTAAAGCTATCAGTAACTAATTCTAACTTAGTGCAGTTATAATTCCTTGCATATTCTTATTAATCCTAAACTCCAAATTTAAAGTCAAACAAAAAAAAAATTGCATGTCTTGCATGAATTGAAATGCTTTAAAAAAAATAGTTTCTTTCTGAGTCCTGCACGGTTTCATTTAAAAGGAAATGTATACAGGACATAAAAATAAATATCCACAACACATAAATAAATAAAATAAAATAAAAATGCATTTCTTTTGCTATAATAATGGACATCCAATTTATGTTTCTGCAGATGGTTTCCTTCTGAATATTGAGTAAATCATCATGAATGGGTCACCAAATTTGGCATGGTTAAATTCATTTTGCTTATGTAAAATTCATTCATAGCTTATGTAAAATTAGTCAGTTAGATAACAATTAAAAAAAAGAAAAACAGCAAAGAACATCACAGAGCAACTGAAGTTAGTATGACAATCCTAACACTACACAGGAAGAAGAGCCCTTGCATTAATTGGTGAATCTCTGCAAGGAGTTATTGGTGTTTCTCTCTTCCACAGGTCGTGAGGAAACAATTGTCACACACTAAGGAAATGATCCTTGGAACCTTCTTTAATGCCTTCATTATCAAAAACAGTATATTGAGACATTCATATAACTAATTCACCCTCAGTGAAAGAGCAGATTTCCTTTTAACAAGTATTTACTTGTGAATTTTTTAGCCTAATGAAACTGCATTGTAGTTAATTGTTTAATAGAAAAAAACCCACAATAATATAATCTACAATACTTGGGCTTTTTTGTACCTTCATAATATATGGACATAGAACCATCCTCTTCCCTCAAGATTCAGGGAAAATTATCTTCAGGAATATTTAGTAAATGTTTCAGCACTTCATTCACCAGCATGGAAAATAAAACACTGGATGGGGCTTTTCAAGAATTCAACACTTCAAATCTGTTCACCTATTTTAAAAGAAACCTTCTTAACTCACAAAGTTCTAATTTTCTTTCTGTCTCTCATGAAGGGATCTGACAGTAGGAAGAAATAACACAGGTCATGGGAAACATTATTATCTACATGAGAGGAAGGTGACGTAACAGAAATACATCATGATTTTGTAATGTTATCAAAATATTCCTATTTCTACATCCTATTCAAAATATTATCCTGAGGAAAAAGGCGAGCTTATTAAAATAATAATTACGGTTTTCTGCTGCTCTAAACAAGGCTGTCTACACTTTAACAGCATTTTCTTTTATACTGAACCTTTTCTGCAGCACTGCTAAGCCCTGCCTAAGTCAAATGACAAGAAGTCGTAATTGCAACTGGTTTTCTTACACTGTCCTCACTATCTGTGGCATCTCAGTGTTTGGCAGCGCAAGGTGGAAAATCTGTCTGGAGAATTCCAACATCTGGTACATATTTCCACTTCCTCAAATTATAACTTATTACTGCATGGTTGAACTGTGTCTTTTTGCCAGTTTGAGGTCCAAGTGTCTAAAAGAGAGGCAAAGCTTTTCCAAGAGACAGCTCGGGAATCGGCAAAACATTATTACATGAGAAAAAGCTAAAACAATGTAAATATGAAGAAAAATTGTAATAGAGGTAATAAAATAAGCCAGGGTTCCACTCAGCAGCACACAGTGAGTGCACAAACTGTATCATTTGAGGCACATCAGAGGATGAAATTAGGTTTAATTTTGCTGCATACGTACTTCGTTGTTTTTATAAGTAAAGTAGGAAGATATATAAAGGCATCTAATAATGAAAATACTTTTCTTGGAAAGCCTACATAGTAATGGAGACCATTAAAAACCCAACACACTTCAACTCCTGGGGATACAGAGATAAGCAACTTTATAAAAATGTGACAATAATAAAAAAGTGTCAATTACTTCTATTTTGTGATCTAATTCATTTCCCGGCCCACATGAGCTCTCCACAAATTGTTCCATTTATCAGGAAGAAATAAAGGAAATGAACTCCTAAAATATGACCAACGTAAACAGCAAAATATTCAATAATGGAAGACAGCAAAAGAGAACAAACACAATTTTGTTTTTCAACTAGAGCTGACAGAAAAATAACTGAGGAAAAAGAAATCATTCTATATTACTTAGCTGTTCAGAATACTGTCCTGACAGGAGTTGAGGGCATTAATTCCTAACAAGTACTGAAGGTTTGAGGATAACAAGTTATATAAGCAAAAGAGAGAAAGAAAAAAACTAAAAAAAAAATTACTCTAAAGAGCTACTTTCAAGTGCCACTTGACAAATCCAAGGAAGCAAATGTAATTTCCCAATAATATTTTTGGTGGAGATGCTAAAAGCATCCTGGCTGAATTGACAGTGCAAAGGGACCGCAAAATCAACCTCCAACTACCATGTGAGAGTGGGCACATTGAAATCAGGTTAGAAAACTCTGGCAAGGGTTTAGATTTAAAGAAACACAACCAAACACTTATGCCTGTTACCAGATTTTTTCATGGAACAACAGAATCACAGAATGGGTCAAGCTGGAAGGGACCACAGTGGGTCATCTGGTCCCACTTCCCTGCTCAAGCAGGGTAAATCCTGAAAAATATCTTTCAGAATTTAGGAAAAACAAGTAAGTAACCAAACAAAAAGCCATCCCAGCAGGAGATGGCTGGTTCTTGCTCTTTTCATTTTGATTCTCTCTAAATACAAGGAAATCAAGGAGGTATCAGGAATTTGGGAATAAATTTCTCAAGTTTGCCACAGGATTTTAATCAATCCTTGGGTTTTTTTGCTCCTTTTAAGTTCTGAGAAAGTGTAACTTTGCTCTTGGCAAAAGAGCAGCAGACACAACTAGAAGAAAGTTGTGAAAAGACACAACTAGATTAATTATGTGAAGGTGAATTACATGAAAATGTAACAGGAAGGGCTGTTTGGAAGTACTTGGTTTTGAAGGGAATGAATAAACAAATATTTCTACAGCAGTAAACTACAAGATTTCTGGGAATTGAGAGAAAATGCCCAAAGAAGGGGACATGGTAAGTACTCTAAATAATTTCCAAACCTATCATAGCTGGAATTATTGAACCAGAAAGGTTATGCCCACCACAGTGTTCGTATTTTCAGTCTGCAAGTCTTCAGGATTACTGATCTCACTGCAAAAATTTGGCCAATGTCTCCTAAAAATGCAAATATTCTCAAGACTCTCAGAATCTACTTGGCATATGGATGGCTCCTTCAAAATCAGGAATTAAAAAAAAAAAATTCACAATTACTACCATCAGATGGGAAAAACACAGAGCCTCTTTTGTTTACAAGAGGAGAAAAACCTAATCAAAGTTCATAAAATAAGCATTATTAGAGAAACATGACACATATTTTGAGTAGCTATGAAAGCAAGGGTTTGAAATCAAAGAAAATTGTATCTCCTGTGAAACTGAGCTTCTGATTGATGTGAACATTCTCCCTGGCATATAATCACTGTAAAAGAATTGTACTTCCTACATTTGACATTCTAGGAGTTGTAGGGAGACTGGTACTTTTCACAAAAAGGTTATGCAAAACACATCAAAATGAATCACCCAAATACTAGAGTAGATAAGATACCAATCCCATTCCAGCAGTTTGTGACTATTGTCACACCAGTTTTCTGCTTGTCCACAGACTGTTCTTGAAAGCATCATAAACTTTGAAAGATGAGCCCCAGCCAATGGAACTTTTATTCTGACTGACCTTTCAGCAATTGTTTTCATGTAGAAGATAAAGCAGTACTTCACTACGTGAGGCTCAAAGAGACAAAACATTTCATGAAACAGATTTATCATATAAATGACACCCAACATCATGATAGAGTGAAAAAAGCATTAAAGACATAGGGAAGAGAGAAAGAGTGGAAAAAGCATTAGACATTTAACTCTAATTGTCTTAAATGCTGTTGCATCTACAAATATGAGACATGTTTCACACACATAAAATCATCATGAAAAATAACTGTAGGTGTTTAGGATTTAATATTTAAACAGTAGGTATTTAAGATTTTATTTTACCTTAATACACAGACTATTTCAAGAAGAATAAAAAATCTACCTTGCTATAGACAAATTTTAACACCATCTGCCTTGATTGAATATTAAGAGATATTTCTGAGCATGAAAAAAATCTATTTAAAAGTTTCTTGATTATGTTTTTCAGCATGTATTTTCACGCAACACATGAGTAAAAGCACGCGATCACAGTTGGTCTTCATTTTCAGAAGGCAACATCAAACGTTTGTGTCTCAAAAAGGAAAAGGATGAAATTTGAGATTTTCCAACCTGTAAAGAACTTAAATATGTGTTTTCTACTGGCATTTTCTGGTATCATCAAATTCTAAAAAAGTAAAACTGACAAGCATAGCATTCCTAAGTATTCAGTAGACTACATGACTGGTTAATGGCACAGAGAAAAAGAGTTTTCGTTGTCCTGTTCATTGATGGAGGAAACCACGACACTGGTGACCCTAAATGTGCCACAAGGATGCCTGGTTTGCGTTTTGAAATGTTGATATCATGGAATCACAGAATGGTCTGGGTTGGAAGGGACCTTGGAGATCATCTGGTTCCAACCCTATCCATGGCCAGGGACACCTTCCACTGTCCCAGGTTGCTCAGAGCCCCATCCAACCTGGCCTGGGACACTGCCAGGGATGGGGCAGCCACAGCTGCTCTGGGAAACCTGTGCCAGGGCCTCCCCACCCTCACAGGGAACAATTTCTTCCCAATATCCAATCTAACCCTGCTCTCTGTCAGTGTGAAGCCATTGCCCCTTGTCCTGTCACTCCAGGCCCTTGTCAAGAGTCTCTCTCCATCTTTCCTGTGGGTTCCCTTCAGGCACTGCAAGGCCACAGTGAGGTCACCCCAAAGGCTGAACAATCCCAATTCCCTCAGCCTTTCCTCCCAGCAGAGCTGCTCCATCCCTCTGATGCCCTTGGTGTCCCTGCTCTGCCCTGGCTGCAGCAGCTCCCTGTCCTTGCTGTGCTGGGATCCCAGGGCTGGAGGCAGCTCTGCAGGTGGGGTCTCACCTGAGCAGGACAGAGGAGCAGCATCCCCTCCTCCCCTGCTCCACACACAACTTTGGATATGGGAATGTATTTCCTTGGAAAAACCAGCAGCCCTAGAGGATGTCACCTGGGAAGGAACCAGTCATCATCATCCAGGGATTCCACCTACAGTGAGCCAGTTTGCTGACAAGGCTGACACATAATGATCAAATATCAACTGCAGGTATTTTTCCAGCTGGAAACTGGGATAGGACCATGGACCATGCAACGAGACCTTTGCTTCTTTTCCATCCTGGAAAACACAGCCTTGTACACTGAACATTATCAGCAGGACAGCACCACTCTGGACAGGATTTTAACCTGCATCTCCACCTGATAAAATTAAGTTTCAAAAGCAGAAACTTCAATAAACTCTAACAAAAGGTTAAAGACAGAAAAACTGCCTTTCTTCTGTCTCAAAGACATTTTTGGAGGAAGGGGCATGGGAATTTAGGGGGGAAACAGAAGTGAGTAGAAAGCATGGGAAAGGAGCTATCATGAGATAATCTTGATTGTGTGGAACTGGAAATAAAACAGCAGAAAATTTAAAAGGAATGGCAAACAAGCACAAGAAGCTATGTGGTTTGACAGTTTTACACAGGCTTAAAACTTCGGAGGCAAAATACTGCTTGTAAGGCAAGATTATTAGAAGGGAACAAAAAGAAGCAAGGGATTTTTGTGTTGAGTGTATACTTGCATTGTGTGATTACTGCTGCACCAAAAAAACTTCTTTACAGTGACACAAACACTCATAAATCTCCATGTAAAGATGGGTATGCATGTACAGTCCCATAACACAAAACAGCAATGAAATCTGTGTGTAAATATCAGCAGTAATTTCATCAAACTCAACTGCTGGCACATAACAAAACCATTTGAAGAAAAAGAAGTGTGAAAATAAACATGAAAACATACATTTAAGAATAGATGTGTTCAAAAAGAATAAAAACCGTACCACCCATTTCTCAGATCTTTCATTGAAGTTTTATAAATTTTATGAGTGAATAAAATCTGCCAATATAAATCATATTTAATTAAACCTGATAGCTCAACCACAGGCACCTACATTTGTCTATTTGATCAGGTTTCAAAATCTCAGTTTTATATTAACAATTTTTCGTTTCACATACAATTAGAGGTGAAAAACGTCGATTGTATTGAATGAGAAATGACTTGGAAGTTAGTGAACAAAATTTACACTTTTTCTGGGATCCAAAGGGGGTGTTAAATACAGACATGATGTGAACTGGGCATTGTGTTTTGTCATAGCCATTCTCCTGTCCTATGAACAAGAACAGTTCTTTACATTGTTGGGTTCTCCCCAGGTAAATTTAAACCTCTTCAACGTGTTTCCACACTTCTGTCCCATTTTTGGGGTTTTGATGCAAATCTGACTGATCACAGGTGTAAGTTATTGCTCAGTCTATAGAACAATCTCAAAAAATCTTATGACATTTCTGTATTTTGTGAGGTTCATTCAGACAGTGATATCAAGTTAGCAAAGTATATGTGAATTTCAAAAACAGAAAACATTTTTTTTAAATTCATTTTAGACAAAGCTTTATAACCTCACTCATGATGCAATCAATTTCTCCACATTATGACATCTTTCCTTCATACTGTTTACACAGATGCTTGTATATATTTAAGATCCATTTGCACCAGGTGTTAATTGATATGGTCAGAACAGTCAAATGGTCATAAAACACTTCTGGAAATCGTGGAGTCCTTCAAGGGGATCTTTGATGTATTTAGGCCTAAGATACTCCACAAAAATTAAAGAAAAAAATATTATCCTTTTCATTTTTTTGCAGAATTGTTGCTAACAATACTTAAAAGGTAGCTTAGTTGCAATATGACTCCAGGGGGGCTATTAACAAATTAACTTCTTGGTTTTTAAACTTCCATTATGGTCATTATTATTTTGATCCAAGAGATGTACTTCAGTCAAACCAAGATCTTATTGATAACAAACCACATTGACACTGTTCAGACACTCATCACTAATTGCTCTAATTTCAAATACTTGCTGTGCAGTGTGCTTTTACTCAAGTCATGCTAAATATATATATATATGTATATACACACATATATACACACATATATACACACACACACACACACAGAGTCACACAGTTCTGGATATTATATAACTCCTCATAGTGTTTTTTTTTAGGTAAGATTTCTATGAAGTAAAAACAGGTGTGGACAATACACGTTTTTGTTTACCATCTAAGAACCATCTCAAAATTTGGACCAAAAATTCATGCAAATCCCACACAATCAAATCCTGCATCTAACTACATAAATTAAAAATAATTAAATGGTTACTTCCAGACCACAGAAAATAGCAGCTGTTAAGAAGTATGCATTAAGTTTGAGACTTTTTCTCACTGCTACACTCTCCTTGATTGTGTTCTAAGCAGGCTCCAGTGTTATAGTATGTTTTTGATCCCAACAGATGAAGAGTCCTTATTTTTAAATACTTGTGTTTAGTGGTATGCTGAGGAAACAAAGTGGGAGATGGATCATTTTCTTTGGGGATCATATATGTTAGCATTTTTATCGAACAGGGAGGAGTTGAAACTAAAAGAAAATCATGGAAATTCTTGTATGTGCACATCCATACCTGAGCATCAAGGAGCTCTTCACATTTGTGGGAATGCTTTTCAATGGCTAATATATACTGCTTTTCAATAGCTGCCTCTTGCTGCTGAACTGTAGATTGTAGCAGTGCCTGCAAAAAAAAAAAGTCACAAAATACTCAACCAAGATATAACTGGGATGTTTATTGGTAACTGCTGATCCACTAAGACTCATCTACAACCAGAATGCGGAATGCTGTTATAAATTTGGAATGTGCAATGATTAAAGTACCTTTCTATGTAACACTACCTTGTTTTCAGTCAGGACTAACATTTTTTAGATCTCAGATTTCTTATACAGTCTGCCTAAAAGACAGCAGCATACAGAAGATAGAGAGGGAGAGTATTTCTGTTAAATATACTCAGTTTAGTGGGACCACACAAGAAGAGGAGCATATGAAAGCTGCTGAAGAGAAAAAAAAATAATAAAAAAAAAAGCCAGACATATTTCCCTGGCTGACAAAACTCCACATCCTCTCGGCACTGTGTAAGATCCCATGGGCCAAGCATGATCTTCACAACCACAAGTCAAGTAAAAGCAGATGGAAATTCTGAGTAACATAAAACATAAAAGAATGCCCCCCCAGGATGTTCACACTTGAATGTGAAGCGGTGGAAGTCGAAGTGTGGAAAGTCAAAGTAGCAAGGCAGTAACAAACAGCTGATGGGAGGAGTTGTGAGTGTGTGAGCACGTGTTTGTGCAAATGCCTGAACTCACACGTGCCTGGCCAAGCCCTGCAGAACCTCCAGCATCTGAATGCAGAAAGGGAAATAAAAATCTTGAAGGTACGTGGAGAAACTAAATTATCATTTTGAGAATTTTGCTCAGGTTCCCTTAAACAATGATGGTAGTTTAACATTTACTTGGCTGATGTGGTTTAAGCCTTTTCCCCTGACAGTATAAAGTCTTTATGCTACTTTCCAAATATTCACTGGGCTATTTATGCACAACGTACTGAACTATTCTTAACTAGTAATCAATACACTGAAGTAGTCAAAATGACTGGGTAAGTTAAAACAGACATGATTTTTACAGAAAACAGACCTTTGGCCCAAATGCAGACAATGAAAAAAAAGAATATCCATCTTTCAAACAACCTTTATTTTACAGATATATTTACTTCATGGAACATAGCACACACATCAAATAAAATTTTGAATAGTTTAAAAAAAACCCCAAGAATGCATAAAAAAGATAAAATCTTCTGACAGTTTTTGAATTACCTTTCCAAATTTTCCACTACCTATCCTCTTATGCCAAAATCGCTGTTCTTCAGTAATGCTGTGGCATGGTAGCAGTTCTCAGCACAAGTTCAGCAATTAAAAAGGTTAAAACTTGTGCTTAATCAAAGTGTAACATTACATTTACTGGCATTTGCAGAGGATTGAGCAAACTGTATGTTTACTTTCAGAAAAAGCCAATTTATTTCTAACTAATTTAAATTATCTCATTCATAGAAATTCTAGCATCAGAAAAACTGAACTCTCCAAAGAGTGTAACCTCTGTACATCAGTCTTTATACTCTGCATAAATTAGAATAGCCACATATCACTGGTAAAAATTAAGCCTGGACCTTGGGGTTTGGGTTCTTTTTTTTTTGCCTTAACTATTGTAGCAAGAAATGTTTCATGCAACTGGTACAAAAGAAAATAAAATAATTCTGTTCTTAGGGAATACAGTAACAGAATGGTCATTAGGCTGCCATGGCATTTCTCAGTTTCTTGCTCATGCCAAGGGTTGAGTCACCTTATGCACTTTGCTGTGCAAACCTCACTGGCAACTATTAAAATCCTATTAAATGATATAAAAAACTTTCAGTTTTCAAGGAAATTATTATTATTCATTGGATGGCATGTAGAGGCTGTAAATTTTTCAACATTAACTTACTACTATTATTTTTCTGTAGAAAATACATAAAATTCCAATTCAGAAACAAAAGAAGAAAACTTCCTTTTCTGTCACACACACTATTAACCCAGTTTAAATAATACCACTGGGCTGATACTGTATTTAACTGTTCCACTAGTTGGCCAAGTAAGGAGAAAGAGAGAGAAATATCCTTATGTAGCACAGTACTGCAGGTTTCTCAATAGGAAATATAGCACAGAGGTGTGATACCCATTGAAAACAATGGCAAATTTCAAGAGAATCATCTACTCAAATTTAGTAATTAAAAAAAATTTAATTTACCAATTAGCTCATTTACTGAACTGAAACACACATTTGGCTACTTGATGATCGCTATCTCTCATCTTATAACTACAATTGCACTAAAAGTCTTTTGATTAATTGCTGTTCTGGGCAAATACTCTTATCACTGCCAAAATACCACCTTCTTCCTTAATTAGTTAAGGAGGAGTTATTAATTATTCTGCTGGGCTGACATTCCATAAATCTATGGCTGGTGATCTAATATCAAGCCGACATTCTTGAAACAGTCCCCTTTCAATTGAATCATTTCAAGTAAGGTTACAGCAGAATGTAGCCTACAGCATCTGTTGCATGAAATCAAGGGTAAGACTTAAATATGAATGCTCTTGTTAATTGATTTTTCCTTTTATGAATTTTGAAATGATCTTCCTTGAACACTGGTTGGGAAGGGTCATCATAGAATCACAAGATCAGAGGATTTTAAGGGTTGGAAGAGACCTTAAAGATTATAAAGTTATATATATAGTTCCAACTCCTTGCTATAGGCAGGGACACCTTCCACTAGACCAGGTGGCCCAGAGCCCCATCCAACCTGGCTTCTTCCCCACTTTCTGATCTCTCTGCTAAGGAAAAAAACTTTTAGAGAATTGATCCTGCTTTTCCTTCAACAACCAAAACTTCATGGTGGTTTCTGACAGAACAAAGAGACTGAAATCCCTTAAGTTCTCTACAGTCTTCATTTTAGTTTGATATATGATGCATTATAAAAATCACTGAAAAAAACATTATTTCCTCAAACCATTACAAAAATCTTCACACATCTAAATGACTGTACAAAACATTTTTAAATTAAACTAGGTAAACTGAGTAAATTAGGCAAATTCAAATGACATGTTTTAGCAGTGGTCAGAGTATTTAGTCCTGGAATTGACAGCACATTACCTGTGCAGTGGGGACCCTGGAGAATGGCATTCCTGCATACAGACCAGGGACTGAAAAACTGCACTAATATGAGAAGAAAAGTTTAAAACCACAAATGAGCACAACACTTCATCCTGTATTTCTACAGTGTGTTATGTCCTGAGCACCAGATTATCTCTAAAATTTCTCCTCATCCTTAAAAAAGCAGAAGTGCAATAACTATGGTTTTGCCAGAAGTGTAACACAGACATGTCAGCCTATTTTTAATACAAACTTACTTGCACAGCCCTAGTGCATTATGTGTTCATTCTACTGGCAATAGAACCACGGCTACTTGCCTAGACAGAATTTGTTGTCAAGCCAGAAGGTAGAATTTATGAGAAACCCTCTTGAACTAAATAGCCAAAATACAGACTGTTACCTCTAGTTCTTCCTAAATTCCCTAAAAGTAACAAATTGTCAACCCCCTTTCTTTAAGCTCTCCCTTTTTATTATAGGAATCTGCTATTCGGAATAAAGGCAACAGGAAAAACAAAGCAAAGGTAATTATCCTCTCCTATCTCTTCTGAAAAAAAATTTAGAAAGCAATTCCGAGCCATGCAAAACACAGGCTTCCCAGATGCATAACATTGTTTGAAAATGTTAAACCTACTCATATGTGACATCAGTATGAAATACAAATCATGGTGTACAATTTGCTGGGCTGTGTTTTAGAATGTTTCTCAAAAGCACCGTATCAAAAGCCTTAGTCAATCCAAAAGAACATCCTGCTCAAGCATCATTGGCTTCTTTAAGTAGCTAAATGGAAGCCAGTACATCAAACCTCTTCTTTACTCCAAAATTGCTGAGTCAGGATAACCAAAAGAAGTAATTCTTAAAAATAAAAGTTACTAATGAGAATTTACCACATTGCTTCAAACATACGAACTGTATTAAATGTAGCAATAGTCCTAACAGAATTTTTATGCTTTATAGCATTAGACAATGATTCATCTAATTCAGCATCCTGTCTCCACCACTTAATTACTTTCCACTACTTAATTTAAGGGTGAAATGCAATTAACCAATTTCTGAATGATAAAACAATGTAAATTCTTTCCTGACCAGTGGAAAAGATACATTTACTCAATCGAATGCAGTATGTGACTAGTTGTGTTTCAATTTAGCTATTAGCTAAGACAGAGATGATACAAATTAAACTATTTAAAAGATTTCTGAAAATCTTTTCAATAGAATTCTACTTATCCACTTCAGCCCAAAATGCTGCACATTTTCATGATTGGGCTCTTTCCATGTGAGCTCACATTTTTAGTGAAAATGAAACATGGCAGTTTAGGTGCAAATAAAGGGGGTTAAATACAACAAAGGGGTAATGTATTTTTTGCAGTGATATAAAAAAATCAGTTTTATATTCATCTGCTTGTGGTAGAAACTCTGTTGATCCAAACCAGTAAGGATCAACAACTCACAATTTGAATACTGTGATGGGTTTATCTAAATAGCTCAGTTTTACTGGCATGCAAGTGTAAAGGATTTATTTTCCACTAAACACTGTTCTCACAGACTCCTGCCAGAAACCAACTGCAAACGCACTCATAATTTTCTATTAATCTTCCTATTCTTCTAATATTTAACAGAATTTAATATTATTGTATTATTCTACAGTCAGAAGCACATGCACAATTCATCCTTACTAGAAGGGGAGGGAGAAATTCCTTGCAATTTTTATAATTGCTTTCAAAAAGTAAAAGCCATTTAATCAATGATAAAATACTTTTGAAAGCCAGATGTCTGAAAGTATGAGACATGATTGCACCCTTGCTTTTATCAGAATTCTGTGGAGAGACTTCCATGGTAGCATCACTGTTGTACAGAACTATTTGCATACTGTAAAATCTCAAGGATTCTCTCCTTTTCCAGCCATCAGCTCTCCATGAGAAAAAGCAATGTTGTTTTATATTCGAGGATCATTTGAATTCTAGTGTGACTTGTACATGAACAAGCATAGAAGTTGGAAGTGAAATACAAGCCCTTGCAAAAATTTTGGATTTGTCCTTTTATTCATGTGTCAGGCCTTTCTGAGCCAGGATGTCAACTTGGAAACTTAATAAGCTAAGCTGATGTTTTAAAGAGCTGAGAACTGGCCACATATCAGAGCTTTCTCTCACTAGGGATAAACTATGTCTAAAAAAAGATATCCTGGTTCTAGATTAACTTCTTTTGTAATGAAATCCTTTAAACTTTCCTTTCTTTATAAGAGGTGTATTATTGACACAAATATTTTTGGAAGAAAATCTGATGGCCCTCCCCATATCCCATGCTTTGGAAATCTGTCTGTTCTTTCATTCTAAAAATCTGAAAAAACCCATCAACCTTACACTGAAACCTGATGGACAAAACTCTTCCTGCAGCAAGGGCTGGGAAGAACTTTGCACCTTGAAGTTCATTTCTATAAAGGCAACACATCTGATTCATGCAGGTTGTCTTTTAGAACACTATTAATGGCATGAAATAATCTAAGGAAACAAAACCCATCAAATAAAAACACCTGCCTGTAACTTTATATTCTTTAAGCCTCATATTAGAGGATATCTTATGTAATGAGAAATAAACCAGATTAAAATTATTAACTCATCTATTTACAGAACTGTGACAATTTCAGAACCAAAGCTTGACTAAACAAGCACAGGAGAAATTCTTATGTTGCTTGTGGTAAATATCTTAAGATTTGCCATGATCCCACAAGCATAACTTCCAAGATCTACATTTACTTTTCTTTACCGTGGTTAATTACCAGGGATAAAAGTTTAAAACAACAATGACATGAAAGACAGAAATTAAATAAAATTAGGTAAACACGAGAAGGGGAAACTTGGCATACACAGAACACTGAGTTAATTTTTAATTTGCTTTCTTGTGGTTTTTTAATACAAATTTCGTGACTGCGTTGTGGATGGTTTATTTGTTGTAAGGAAGATTAGAATGTGAAATGCTTAACAATGGCCAAGGCTTTTGAGGGTTTGTGCTACAAAGCACCTAATGGTCTCTATTAATGGATTTCCCAACACATTCAACAAGTGAACATTCCAAAGACAACTGAATTTAATTCTAAGAGCTTTGCTATATCCACGTCCTTGAAAATAGGTCGTTCAATATCTGACTTCTCGTGTAAGCTGCATTTTCAGTGCTGCTGCCATATTAAGAAGGACCAGCCAGGAGCAGGAATTGAGGGAGTTTGTCCTCAAATTTGAGTACCTGGTCTGCCCAGGGACACCACAGTAGTGAAAGACCCATGTGGAGAAATACTGTCCCTTTTACAACAAGTAAGTCCCCAAAATACAGGAAAGAGACTAGAAGGAAATTTAAGCCATTTGTAAGTACAGGAAGATACCTCATCAATAACAGAGGTCTGCTGCAGTGCATCTTCAGGGAGTGGAATTAGCTCTGAGTGGAAGAAAACTGATTTTCTGGTTACTAATTTGGCAGCCTTGTACACAGAAGCCACGAAATGGCAACTCTCTCTTCCTTTGTAAACCAAAAAGGAGTTCACAAATTCCACCAACAATAACACTTATCTATGCCAGGAATACAGAAAACACAAGTCAGTCAACTTTCTTCAACTGTGAAAGGTGAAAACTTAAGGTTTCAGTACCTAAGTGACAGGATTTGGGGTTTGAGGCATTTTGGAGATTATTTCCTGAATTGCTCATATTTTTACAAGCTACACTTAAACAATCAATGTTGGGTATTTTTATAATGTTAAATATTTAACAATATTTGACTCATTTATTTAAGAAAAAAAAATCTTAGCCCTGTTCCATATTAAAATACTGACAATGAATTAACATTTTAAAAGAATCCATGAGATAATTTTCTCAAACAAAACTACAGAACAGTTTTTGCCTCCACTGAATTCCCTGATGATTCAGTGTTACTTTTTTATTTAAAGTACATGATAAAGAGTTAGAAGAAAGGTATCAAAATATAAACAACCAACTAAAACATGCTTGGGGCTTTTTTTAAACCTAGCAATCCTTTTTGATTTTTCTTGCCACCCTGATGAATAAGTCACCTCATGTTTGCAGACAGGGTTGATTACAGTAATCTACTCAGAGCTTGGCATATCTGATATTATTTCTCATCAGAATGTTCAACTAACCACACGAGGCAACAGGAAGGCTTGTGTGAGGTATATTCATGTCATGGTTTTCTGGTATTAAAGAGCGACTTTATGTAACTTGAATATAAACATAATATGAGAAATAATACACTACATACAAACATTGTTTAGAAACACAGGGTTCAATTAACTCCTTAATCTTTTGTGCCAAATCACTGAAACTGATAAACATAAATCTTATTTTCCGGAAGCCATGTCAGATCTACCTAGCTGCTGCTGACTGGTAAAATAGCTTTCAAAAGTGATTATGACACATAAATATATTCCTCTACACAGGAAGAAATTATTCCTTTAAAGGGCCAATATAACCCATGCAGAGCTCTCCTTTACTTCACATAAATTAAATAAAATGGTGAAAAATTACACCTCGAAAACATTCAAAATTTCATTAAATGCTATAAAATTGTTGGATTTCACAATTTGCTGATATTTTCAGAAATAAGAAGAAGGAAACATAAGTTAAACTTTCATTAATACTATAAAATTGTTAGATTTCACAATTTGCTTATCTTTTCAGAAATAAAATAAAGGAAACATAAGTGCAGCAATTATCAAAAGCTCACAAGCTTTTTCAAAATGTAAATTCCCAGATATTTCACACATATCTAGAACAAAATTGAAACTAAAAATGCTGCCCTTGATGTTCAGTGGCACACCCAAAGGTGCACACTCCAAATAAAACTCCCTTTTGAGAATTTCCAAGGCAAAGGGGTCCTCAAAGAAATAAGGGAAGAGAAGCACAATAATTCTCCTCCAGAAGTGAAATGAGGGAGGCATGGAGAAGTGGGACACTGCCACTGGCCAGGTTTAAGTTTTCTTAGGAATGGAAAACTTTGAAAATCTTTTCTGGATAGGTTCAGAATGAAACTAGTATAAATCATATTGATGGAGACAATTATTAGAATTTTTAATTTTAATTAGAATTTTTAGCTTTACCTTCTCCTCCTAACTTGATTCACTTTTTGTCCTTTGTGCATTTCTTACTCAATAGTTTCCATAACAGAATAAAAGACACAGATTTATGCTCCACGGTAACATCCAGTTCTTTCACTCTCCAAGCTGACAGGAACTAAAACAGCATGAAAGAAGAACTACAGATTCAGCTTTATTTCATCCATAACTCCCTCCCTTAGTGCTGTGCAGATAAAAACCTGCTGAACTACTCTGTGATGCTGCTTTCCTGCGAAGTGCAACTCTGGAGACTGAAGAGGTCCAAAATGTGGATTTGTGATAAACAATCCAACCCAAAGTTTACCACAACTGACTGAGAATTTTGGGTTTGTTCTGGTTTTAAGTTTCCTTACTGAAAGTGGCTAACCAACTTTATCTGAAGTTTTCCAAAGTGCAGACTGGGAAAACATGTCATGCAAAATTTCAGACCAAACAATCTAAATTGAAAGCAACAGAAAAGACAGTGAGAGAGGTCGAGCAATCAGCACAAGCAGTACTAATAATTGTGCACTGCAGGCAGTCATCCTATTCACTATTTCAATAACACCATTTGGAAATTCTGTTAGCTTGGCAACTCATTTACCTTGAATTCTTCAACAATAATAGTTAAGGCTTCATGTCCAGCTTTTCTCATGTCTTCTAATTCCTGCTTATGCTTCTCCTGTACAAAAATACAGAAAACATAATATGCAACGTAGGCAGCCGACTTAACAATTTTAATTAGGAGAATAAATAAATAAATAAATAAATGGCAATTATTTTCTTCATTTTTTGTATCCTTCATGAAGAAATGCACACTGCTTGATCCTTTAGATATGATATACATAATGTATGTGAATATATATGTGCGTGTGTGTGTACATATATATGCTAAATTCAAATAGGTCACAGTATCTAACTTTTGTCTTATTTTTTAATTTTACTTTATAGACCCTAGATGATTCTAAATGGTTCTCCATTTTTTTTTTTTTTTAGAACTTTCTTGTTTCTTGGTATACTGTGGATGACAGGACTTCCAAATCACCTTCTTAGTAAATGTCATTTTACTGCCTCTACCAATAAAAATGTTGAGAGGAAGTAGTATCAGACTGAGTTTCCCCAGAAATGCACACCCTTCTCCGACTCATTACATGGCTCCTCTTTTGTTTTATTCTTAGGATTCCTGGGAAACTCTTCTTGCAAAGGAAATCCCAAACAGATTTTTCAAACAAAGCTGCATTGTTCACTTCTTATTTTCTGCACAGTTATGTAAATGAACCTGCAGAGAAACATTCCACCATTTTTTCCTTTACCTAATAGTTTGCTAAGCCTGCAATGTGAACACCTCATTGGATTCCCACCAGCTTTTCCCACTTATCAATGAGCAGCATCACTTTTTCCAATCACCAATTAGTAAGAAAATTAAATACATTCCCTCCCTCCTCGTTCTTTGCTTCAGGGTCTGTTCTTGTATCTGCTCCTATGGCAGGATGTAGTTGCTTTAAATCATCTTGGATTTAAATGATTGGATTTTCTTGGTGCAGAAAGCAGTAACACATTAATCACAAATGTTCCTTTGCAGTGATCATGGAACAAAAAACATACACAACTTACACTATATAATTTTTTTCTTTGGGCCATAACAAAGCTGAAATTAATTATTATAATTCTAGGCTTCCTAAGACCTGTGCGTTTGGAATAAGCAAAACCTAGTGTCTAAAAAAGCATGTAAGACCTTTAAAAATTAATTAATCGGTCTGGAACTGTATTTAACTAGAGATTTCTGCTCTGTCACTCGATTCCTTTCTCCTGAAACAGTCACCTCAGCAAAAAGCAGGAAACTACAGCTACACAATCCTCTTACCTCTGCCCCCAATATAATGAGACATTTGGATTTTCTTTAATAAAACTGAGGGCTTTGGTGAAGCCCAGCAAGAACAACTGCTAAGTGGAAGAAGAATTGAAGATGGAAACATTTTGCAGTGTACATTAAACACTACATCAGACAACAACACACAACATGTGGGTACATCATTTTAATCCCATTGTGATGCAATCACGTATCACTGACAACACAAATTGTTCCAACTCTGATATTATACAGGTTAAAAAACCCCAATTGTTTTGGCTGAGGAAGTAAGATATTCCATTCTCTCTTTATTTCTGTACTCATGCAAGAAGGCAAACTATAGCTCCCTGCAGGTAACTGAAGTAGAAGACAAATTTCAAATCCATCTTATGCAGCTTTGCTTTACACAATTACATCATTAAAACTCTTCGTACTGGACTCCATTCCACATCATTAAAACTCTTCGCACTGGACTCCATTCCACTGAGATTTTTCTCTTCATAAAATCAATCCTTCTTTAAGAGCATTATTTTAAAAAAATACAAATAACATTTAGCATCATAATGATTCTGTTAAGAAACTTGTCAGATCTTATTTGAAGATATAAATATTTCCTTCAATTCAGCCAAGTACAGAGAAAAAAAATAATAATACTGAATGCAATGGAACTAAATCAATGAGAAATTGAGGTAAACATAATGAGAATTAGTCCATAATGGCTAATTAATATACACACTAGAGTGTGCTATTGTGTATAAAATAGAGATTGGTCACTATTTCTGCTCATGTGAAACAAGAATGTGAGCTCTACAGAACTAAGATGCAGGAACATCTCCAGGTCTCTAGCAAAGCAAATATTTTCACTTTGGTCCAATCACCAACATCTTAGTGAAAGATACAGCTAAGAACCTAAAGATAAGGAAAAAATGTAGGGAGGAGGGAAAGATTTCAGATATCCCAAGATAACCAAAACCCCCACATTGTGTACAACCTTAAGCTCACCACAGGAAGCAAGGAGAAACTGTGATTTATTCCATACAAGTAAATATCATTTGTACCTGGAACATAACAATGGAAGACTTTGAGGTGAATAATGAAGTGAGGTAGCAAACAAACTTTCACAAGCAACTGCCTAACATCGTGGTGGTGAGGACATTTCCTGCTGAGTTAGAAATGAGTTGAGCCAGAGTTGAGTGAGTGTGAACAGAGCAGCCTGCTGGGAATATTATGACTGATTAAATGTGAAAAACTATGCAAAGGAAATAGTATGGAAGAACCTGTACATGCCCCAAACTGAAAACATAATTACAGTTCCCACACCACTCTCTGAGTATTTGCAGTGGATAACAAGGATTTCTCTACCCTGTCACATTTAAGACATTAATATTTTGTGAAGAACAATTATAGTTTATATCTGCTCTTTTTTATTCCCTACAGGATGTGCATATCTGCTGAAGAGGACATTAAATAAAAAGAAGTGCTAAAGCTAAACTGTTGTTAGTATGAATGCATATTTTGCTACCAGAACTGCATGATATGGTAAAAAGCACCTATACTTGACTCAGGAAGCCTTCTCCTTGAATTTTTTAAAATATTAAACAGATAGTTACTCCTTTGGGATGAGGCTACAAATGTACCAGGGCAACTTGTGTCCTGGATACTTTCCTACTTCTCCACAATCTAAATGGTGGGACAGGATAGCAAGAAGAAGCAAGGAAGGAGTGAACAACAACAATGCCAGGGAAGCTGACAAGAGAATATTTCCATTAAACAACACAGTAAGCGTGAAAGGAATTCTGAGCTTCATCAGGATATTTTCATGTCTCTTATCTCAAAAGCATCAGTCTTCAGATCAAATTAAATTCCATCCTTTTCCATAAAGCTCAAAATATTAATTGGAAAGGGTTGCCAGCTGTCATCAATGGCTACTGATACGGAGGCCAGTTATAAAATCCAAAACAACCCTATATAGTGCATGCATTTAAAAATATATCAGTATTTATGTAGCTCTTTACTGCTTTACTTCATGGTACATATAGATATGTATGAAAAAACTACACTAGGAGAGTTTCCCTTCTTTCTATAGATGGGAGACTGACCCTCACACTCCAAGGGTCTGGAAAAAGGACAGCTTGGGGAAAGAGGGTCATGTTAGGAAATACTTAAGCAAGCTGGACATAATTAAGTCCGTGATGCCTGACAGGATGAACCAACAAGTGCTGAGGGAGTTGGCAGATGTAGTTGTGAGGCTCTGCTCAATACCTGTGGGCTGATCACAATGACCCAGAGAAGTGTCTGAGAACTGGAGGTAGTAAATGTCATCCCTGTCCTCAAGAATTGACAAGAAACCACAAGGAGCTACAGGCTAGGCAGTCCCAACTCAGCACCTGGGAAGGTAATTTTGTTGTTTTTTCCTGGGACAGAATGAAGTTTTTCACAGCAGGGGGCTGTGTTTTGGACTTGTCCTGAAAAAAGCATCGGTAACACATGGGTATTTTAGATACTGCTGGCTTTGGACACTTCTCAAAAATGGTCATGGAGAAGCTGCCTAAGTGTGGTCAGAAGCAGAAAGTGAGGTGGATTGAATACTGGCTGAACACCCAAAAGATGGCAGTGTGTCCCAGTGGACAGGAAGCTGAACATGAGGCCAACAATCCTGGACTTAATTAGGCTAAATATCCCCCAGGTCATGAGAGGTGACCCTACCCCCTCACTCTGCACTGCTAGGGCCATTCTTGGAGTACTGTGTCCAGTTCTGGGCTCCCCAGTGGAAAAAAAGAAAACATGGACATACTGAAGAGAGACCAACAAAGAGACAAAAAGATGATGATGGGTCTGGATCATCCTTCACATAAAGAGAGACTGAGAGAGCTGGGACTGTTAAGTTTGGAAGAGAGAAGGCTCAGGGGGACCTTATCAATGTATATAAATACCTGAAGGGATGATACAAAAAGAACAGAGTTAGGTTGTGGAATGGGCTGCCCAGGGAAGTGGTGGAGTCACTGTCCCTGGAGGTGTTTGAAGAAAGACTGGATGTGGCACTGGACTTGACGATCTCCAAGATCTTTACCAACCTAGTTGATTCTGTAATTATTTTTGCCAAGTCCTAATACTTGGATATTAATACCTAATAGTACGTGTTAATCCTGAGGCTACTTGTTTTTTCTCAAAACTTTCCCACAGAAAGTACTAAAAAAGATCCTACAAAGCAAACAGTGAAGTCCTGTGTATTTATCACAAGTGAGCCTGTTCAAAGGACCCACTGCATACAGCTCACTACAGCACACACGTTGTTTTCCAATATTTATTCTGGATCCAATCTTTTCTTACCAGTTTCAAACATACAGAATGTCAAATGTCAAAACTAACAGTAACCAAACCTACAATTTATATCAACAAATCTTTAACTAGAGATACCTTATGCGCCAAAACCTGGTAACATTTCCATCTGCAGCTCTGTTAACCTTTGAGAAGTAATCAACATATGCCTTAGAAATATAACTAATTGAAAGAATGTATATTGAATTTTCATGGCGTTGTGCTATTCGTAACACATAATGATGTTCACAGCACATTCCTAGAGGATACCTTCAGTCTTTTCATGGATGTTTAAAAACCCAAGATGACTACAAAGAAACTTGACACTCAGTCAAAGAGGCTTCAAAAGCATGCAGGAATAAATTTCACTTAAGCATGAATAAAAGCTTTCCAAGATTTAATTCTAGAAGATATAAGAAAAAAGAACATATTATATGCAAGTACTCTATTAATTTTATGTCAAGCTGTAAGATTAACATATCTTTGAATTTTTTCCAATGTAATAAAAACCCTAATTGTTTTCTTCCTTGTTTTCGAAGTATAGAAAATAAGTTTAATTATAACATAAACAATCATACTTAGCAAAAAATAAACAGAAAGAAAAGCTACATCTTTACATTTGCATCTCCTTTTCATTTTCATTATGTGAACTATTTTCTTTGGCTGCCTCTTTAATTAAAACTCCGGGAGCAAACAATGGTGATGTACTTATCTCTTCTTCCAATCTTAACTCCTTTTCTCGTTTGTAAATGTGAAAATTATGGAACACTAAAAGCATTCCAAAGCAGACATACTATATGGACACTAGCTGATCAACAGCTATTTCCTATCAAAGTACAAGCAAAGCATCTTCAACACAAATTGTTGCCATGGTCATTCCAGGCTACAAATGCCTTTTTGTTTGCTGGTTTCCTGAAGACAAGTGATGATGAGCAAGTTGAACAAAACTCAGAGAATTCACTGGACAACCAGAGACAGAAGTATCCACCTTTGCATCAAGTTGCTGCATCTGTTTCATAAAAAATTTGATGAGAATTTGCTGTATCTGTTTCATAAAAAATTTGATGAGAATTTGCTGTATCTGTTTCATAAAAAATTTGACGAGAATTTAGATCAAAAAATAAAATAACCATCAGCTTGGGAAACTGAGCATCAAATCAAAGAGTTTGGGATAAAGTAAATACCAAGAAAAACAGGCACTGAAGAAGATGTCAATACACCTTTTCAAATTCTTTCTTAGCTGAAGATCTGCATGAAAAACTTCTCTTGAACCTTGTTGTTTCAGAGAAAAGAGGGATACCAAATAAAATCAAATGCTTGTCATTTAGAGCATCTTGTCCAAACCAGAATGTAAACATCATCTGCAACTGAACTCCCAACATTTTCCTCCATCAGAGAACTGCTATCAAGCTGTAAACTTCAAGATTAACTTGTTGGTTATTAGTTTTACTTCCTGAAAAAGTCATAAATAGTCTAAGCATGAAGGGGGGAAAAAATATCCAAAGAGATAGAAGTTACACTTTTGCCAGAGAAAACAAAGAAGTATATAAAGAAAACAGGAGAAGTAACTAGGGCTCATTTATTTTAAGATGCTGCTATGGATTCTGAAAGAAAGGGATTTTTGCCTAACCTCAGAAAAATTCCAGCTGGAAGGAAGCATCTCTCATAGTCCAGAAAAAGGTATCCAAATCACAGACACACAGATTTTATAAGAAGTCCTTCTCACTTCCAGTGTATCTTAGGGAACTAGTAATGCAGCTCCACATTCTGAACTCTATTTTGCTTCCTGTAAAACCTCACACTGAAACATGGATAGGTTTCACAGGTTTCACAGCACAAGCTCCTATTCTAACATGGCAGATATAGTGAAAACCACCAAAAATGTTATATTCCATACACCAATTATTTAAGTTTACAGTAACTGATATTTTGACTAGTTTACAATTTCAAATACTGCATTAATCAGATTTTTGGTTCAGGCATTCCTGACCCTGCCCTTAAGTGGCAATGAGGTAGGCCAGATTGGAGTAAAATATTCCAAATCATTCAGCCTGGGGAATATCCCCTGGACTGGAGTTATAACTTTAGTGACTGGGAGTAGACTATTTATTTTTCTCAGTTTATGACCAAAGTATTAAATCACAAAATCACACAATCATTCAGGTTGGAAGGAACCTCTGGAGGTCATCTAGCTTAACCTCCAGCTGAAAGCAAGATCAACACTGAATTCAAACTAGATTGTTCAGATCCTTGTGCAGTGAGATCTTGAAAATCTCTGAAGATGGGGATTTCACAACCTCGCTGGCTAAGACATCCCAATGCCTATCTTCATCATATAATACTTTTTTCCTTATAAAAAAATTGCAACTTCCCATGTTTCAATCCATCACCATTTCCTGCTACACACCTCTGCAGAACCTGCCTGGCTCCATTTTTCTGAAAACTCTTGTATGTATTGCCCATCTGCTGTTAGGTTTCCTCTAAGCCTTCTCTTACCCAGACTGAGCCAGTGTACACTGCAATCCTCTCATCCAAAATCTAGGGGTTTCATCACAGAAGGCAATCAGGTTGGTCAGGCATAATTGGTCTTTTGGTAAATCCACATTGGCTGTTTCCAATCACCTTGTTCATGTGCCCAGAAACGGCTGCCACGATATTCCCAAAGACCAAGGGGCTGGCGTGCCTGGATCCATCCATCCATCCGTCCATCCATCCATCCATCCATCCATCCATCCATCCATCATCCTTCTTGTCTCTTTCCAATAACCAGTGGCTTCCCCCAGTCTCTGAGTGGATGCAGAACTCTCTCATAGCGACAGCCAACTCTCTCATCACTCCTGAGCTCTGTGGCCTGGAGCTGCTGGTTTTTACAAATGACACCTCTTCTCTCCCATTCCTTTTTGCTGAGCTGGGGAAGCTCTGGCTCTGCTTCCTTCCCAGACACTGTGCATCTGCACTTTTGGCATGGGTGCCCAGAATCCAGTCAATTGTTGTGCTGGTTAATGCATGAGAGCCTGCTTTGTGTTATTTCTTTCACCACCTCCCACCTCGGAGGTGACTAAACCCCCACCTCTCACAAACTCACACACGGGAGGAGAAAAGAAGTCTTGCTTTGGTCTTTGACAAGCAACACATTAGATGGACAAATCAAGATGACAGTATTTAATTCTCATGAATATATTAAAGAACTTGGGCTTGATTAGCAAAGACAATGATGACATCCTGACATCAAATTGCCTGACATCAATTCCCATTCTACAGTATTTTTTAAAAACAAACAAACAACAAACAAACGCCCCAACCTCCCCCACAAAACCCCCTTATACTTTGGAGCCTAGATATAAACCTGGGCATCTGAAGAGCAATTCCAGTGAAAAATATAACAATACATGCATTAATTTCTCTCTTTTAGTTACTGTGAAACACTGATTGTACTGAACTAACAGCAAAACTAATTACTCCAGAGGAGAAAAGTTATGTTTGAGGATGTGGTATAGGTGGAAAAATTTAATCAACCTCTTAAAAAAAAGGATAAATTTAAGCTAATCTGTTCCTCAAAGCAAAGCAATCTCACTAAAATCACAAAAAAACAGTCAAAATCTTTTCTTTTTCTCACCAGAAAGCTTCAGATGTAACATTCAGGAAGAGTCAGCAATGATTGATGCCACTTCAAGTTACTAAGAAGTAACTAAAATCCATGTTGGGTTTAAATTTTTTTGTTTTTGTTGGGTTTTTTGTTTGGTTGGTTGGGTTTTCTTAAAATTAAACTGTGATTTGAAAAATACAGATCTATCAAATTTTTAAAATAAGCATCTGTAGATGCTTAAGCTATGTCAACTAATCTATTTTTGAAATGCATTACTATTGACCATGAAAAGCAAATGAATTCATATAGAAAATTATTCAGAATTCTAAAATTACAGTGAAAATAAAAAAAAATTAGACATATATCTGTGCTTTTCAAAATATAGTTGAAGAGTAATACAACTCAAGATTCTCAACACTTTTATACACTCCATTTACTTCTTCACTTTGATGATATTAACTTAATAGTAATAATAATAATAATAAATTAACACTTAAATAAAATTGAAATAAATATTCTTTGATAGATGCATAAATATGAGGCAGGGGCTGACTTTCCCATATCTGTATTCTCCATATATTTTCCTTGTTGCCTTCTCATTGTTTCTAGAACACCCCTCACTTTCTTCCACCCCTCACTCTGTCTTTCCCTCCAACGATGTTGAAACCACGATTCTCATATTTGATTTTTTTATTTTGAACAAGAGCAATTCCACAACTCCCTCTTTAATCTATTCAATATGCTGCAGTTAAAAACAAAAAGGCAATCTCACCCTTTCCCCCCCTAAAAAACCCCAAAACCAAAAAACCCCACCAAATACCCCACAGCAGCCAAAACCTTCCCTCCCCAGTAAGGACCCTGCTGAAAGAGTGAGATGGAGAAGCAGAGGGATTCTAATTTGGACACAAATATTCTTTCCTCTAACTCTACAAACCCAGACCATACAAATGCTGCCCCTTTCGAAGTCCCTCAGTTCCCTTCTCCAAGCCAGCTGGCAAGGAGGCAAAAACAAGCTCACTCTTCCTTTGTTGTATGTGAGAAATTAAAATGTAAATACATTTTTAAAAGGCTGTAGCATTAGGACTGAATTTGACAGAAAGCTTGAGCTGTGTGTTTTAGCTTGATTTGAAACTTCTTGGTATTTTACACTACGTCAGACCTCCCACAAATTGGCTTACCCAGATGAGAAAAATCATGATTAAGACACGTTCTTGTTCTGAGCAGCTCCCCTCTTCAGAGGGGCACAAACATTGCTTACAGTAAGGCTCTTGGCTAAAAGTGTTTGCAAAAAGGGAAAGCAAATCCTGCTGGAATACAGCCGCCTCAACTGGATGTATGCAGATTTATTAAGCATATGTAAAGGTATTTAAAGGACTGGAGGCCACATTTAAAAATGTAAAGTAGTGGAGCACCAGTTAAAAATACAAAATATCGTAAAAATGAATAAAATTTTTAGTCTTCCTTAAAAAATACTACTGAGTTTCTGTTGTGCAGTAGATTTATCAGATATGTCAGTAATTAGTACAGGATAAGATAATTTAATTGGTGGTGACAGAATGGGACTGTGTTGAGAGTTGATAAAATATTGTCACAGGAGTTGCAACACTCCTCAAAGAGCTGCTATTTTTGCTTGACAAATAATCATCTCTTAAAAGAACGTGAAAGTAAATACAGACAAATTTGATGTAAGCAGGAGGGCAAGTGCCACTAGACCTCCATTCATGAGAGAACTCTAATGAAAATATGCAAAATATGAGATGTCTTCAGACTATTCCAGTAGTCTTTGTTAGCTAAAATAGCCCCTTTTTTTCCTGCATGGGAGATGTCCACTGCATTTTTGGCTGAATTCCTTAAAGCCCTGAATAATTTTCCTCTGTTGACCACTGCCACCACATTTATAGAAAATAACAGCATAGAATATCTAAGACTAAACTACCTTAAAATAACAGCACTGAATGTGCTGAAGTGACACAGAGTTGAGAATCCAAGTCCAAGGGACTCAGGGAACTCCTCACCAGCCCAGCTGAACACAGCTGTTTTCCCACTGGGGATTCTGTGCAGGTAATGGAACTCCCAAGGGGCAAAGATGCAATCACACTCCATATGAAACTCCAGAATTGTTCCCTCTACTGACCTTTCTCAAGTTTTTTTTTCCTTCTCTTTGTTTTATTTACTCTTTTAAACAAAGTATTTTGCAAAGTATTTTACAAAAGCAGGAATCACACACTGTCTGGAACTAGGTTTTAGCCCAAAAAGCTGGAAATGGATCTCCTTTTCTGCTTATCACTAAACAAGAAGGCTCTTCAAGCATAAAAAGTACCTTTCAACTTACGAAGTTTGAATATAAGGGAGCTTCAGAACGTTTTCCATTCTTTCTTGCTTACGAGCTCAAACTGTGTTTTCCTTCTGAGCTTCCCTGAAGTTATCAAGACTCATTGCAAATTCTCTGTCTAGCAGATCAATAGAAATTTGCTTTCTCAAAAGTCAGACAAACTCAGCCCTTTGAAAACTTAGCACAGAAACTACATTCTCCCTACATAAATGGGAAGTACTTTAAGCACAGACTTAGTGGCTGAAATTATTCTTAAAATATAAAAAAATATTATGAGAACTGAAGAAATTCAAAATTTCTCTCAGTCCTTTATTGCAATGCCTTAGATTATTTTTAAGCATTATTCAGACTTATTATTTCATTTTGTCATTATGGTGCTCACTTCTGGAAATTAATGTTGATCATCCTAACCAATTATTTGCCTGAGAATGCTTTAATTTGTAATACATATCCAAAACTAAAACACTCCATGTGTTTATCAATACCTTTGAGCAACAGGTTTATTTTTAAGGAATCACATAGAACTGGGAAAATCTGTTTTATCTCAATATCCTCCAGGTTTAAGAACAGATGTTCTAGTTTTCATTAGTATCAGCTTTCTTTCAGTGACCAAACTTCCGCCAAGAACAGTAAAAAAGTCTTTAGTAGTTTAAGTACATGATTATTTTAAATGTCGCATGCTCTTCTGGACCTTTTAAGCCTTTAATGAAGAAAAAACCTTATACAAGTCTCAGCAGCAAAATGTTATTTATTTATTTAAGAGCAGCAACAGTAAAGTTACCAATACTTTTATCTCTGGAACTGCTTTCTCAATATCAGGAGTTATATTGAAGTGACCTGTTACACACCTTTGCAGTAGCTTAAAATATTAGTTATTTGTTGACACTTTGCCTACATATTAACATTTTGGCAGTTCACTCAACTAAAAAAAAAGTAAAGGCATAATTAATAAGAAAGTTTCCAAGGTAACTGAGAAGGGATGAATAAATTCAACTTTGATATGTAAATCACAAGAGTTACTTGGCTATGTAATAACTTCCAGGGTGTGAATTAGTGAGATTAGAACACATTTATACAAATAAATTTGCTTAATACTTGGCAAATTATACATTTTAGGTGGCTTTAGAAACACAAGTAAACTGTGTTTCAACACCAAGTGTACGCTACATATACATAAAATTTAATACAGATTGGAAAAGTAAATTTAAAGGTGTATTAAGGTTATGCAGGTTAATTAAGCAGTGAAAGTTTTAAGCTGCATTCTGCAATCATTTATAGTTGATTAATGGATTATAAACCAAATGAGATGATTTAACAGGTAAAGGGTAATAAAGGGACAATCCTTCAAATCTCTCTCCAAAAAAACACACTGATATTTGCTGTGCATCTTCTGCCGCCAAGTGCATAAACAGAAAGTACAAATTCTTTTAAAAGTATCGACTAATTTTGGCTAATATTGGCTAAGATTTACTATTTTGGTGTTACCCTTTTCTACACAGGTTTCTTTTCAGATAAATGTTGCACATTTTCACTGTCCCCTCAAAAATCCAACAAGATCCTACTCCTACAAAAGCTAGAAAAGCCTTGATGTGAAAATCTTGATGACACAAGACTGATGGTAAAGAACTCTAACCAATCAGTGCTAAATATATCTGGCCATTTCACAACCTTTTTAAGTAGAATTTCCACATTAAGTAGGAGAAAAAGTAAAAGATCAATCCCTCTCCATGCACTCGCTGTGAATGTGCAAACGAAGATGTGCAGAAGCTGTGACCAACTTGTAACACACTGAACATAAATCAGTAAATGCACTCAAATAAATCCAGGATGCACTGGCATAAAACAGATCAGGACACAAAACTTGGTTTAAAAAAACCTGTTTTGCTAGTACCTACTTGTACACTAAGAAAATGAAGGTTATTTAAGCATGATTTTTTGAATACTTTGAAAATCAGGGAGGTGAACGAGCCACATAAGTGTAAAAAAATAAATGCTTGGCATGCCCTATGACTGTAACTGAGTATCAGATTATAAGGCGAGTCAGGCATCTCAAAACTGTTAAATAACACCAAAACATCATGAGAGGTATATTTTTTTAAAACAAAATTAGAATGCTTAGTCTTACATCCACTCTTCTAATTAATAATTCTGAAACAAGAGAACAAAACAATTAATAAAAGAATTGAAGTTTAAATGGAAAACATAAGGCAAAAGAGCAGAATCTTTCCATAATAGAAATAAAAAGTAATTTTTCCTCATGGATGGAAAAATAATTTAGAGGAAAGAAGACATCAAAACTGAGGGCGGGGGGGGCGAGGGTAGGGGGAGAACAGGCTAAAATGTAAACAGCTCTGAAATTATTAATAAATAAAGACTTTGAATAAAAATGAGTGTCTGAAAGAAGAGTACAGAGAGTAACATTAAAAAAAATTAAAGGTGAATAAATAAACGTGAGGTATCTGGCACTCACTTGAAAAAGAGGTGGGCAAGGGATTGTTGCCATATCCATAAATACCTTTAGCAGCTCAGCAAAAAGATGCACTGCTATCTGTTAAACTGTCTCTTCTGAAATTCCCCCTTTTTCCATATTCCATAATTTGAAACCCTGCTGTGACCCGTGAAATTTCCTGGAATCTCATTTATAAATTTGTTTGCAGGTACAGTACATAAACTTTTTTTTTTTTTTTCACACCTATTTTTATTTTTTTTTTTTTTTGTTATTAACATTCTGTCTCCTCTATGTCTGCACCTAAAACCAACCTAAATATTTTCTTAGAAGATGGTGTTTAACAGGATGTAAGTCATATATTAGTTTTGTAAGAAAACATACATTTTCTAGTACTCCAGCCATAAAAACCACCTACCTCCAAGACCTGTTTCCAACCTCCTGCAGAACACCTTTTCCAGGATCATAAATGCACTCTCCTGGAAGGAAAGACCAGGAAGGCGATGACAGGGTGTGTGAGGGAAGAGCTGGAATGTGTGGAGCTCTGTTTTGGGCTAGGGGATCAGGGAAGGATTTAGGGGTCAGGATTAGCAGGCAGGACAGCAAAGTGGGAATTGCTGTGCCAGACAGACTCCAGAGGGATGAGGCAGGTGAAGCTTTCTCAAGAGAACAGCCTCATTTGATTCCTCACGGGAATGTTTCCAACTCTGGAATCTGCCAGTGGGACAACGCAGTGATCCAGCAGATTCCTGGGCACAGGGAAAACAACCCCTGGGACAGGACACAGGCAGTTGAGACACTCTGTTGGACCTGAGCCTTAAAAACATGGAAGGGCACTCTGAGGACGTGAAGATCTGCCCTGACTGCAGTGACCATGAAAGGGTGAGTTCAGGAGAAGGGCAAAACCAAGGATCACGATGTTGGATTTGAGGGACAAGGCTTTGGCCTCTTTGGGATCTGCCTGGGACATGGGACACAACCTCAGAGAGAAGGCTCCAAAAGAGCTGGTTCCTGCTCAGGGATTCTCTCCTCCAAATGCAAGAATGGTCCATAGGGACAAGCAGGAAGTCAAGCACAAGCAGCAGGATCAAATCACTAAACTCTGACATAAAAGAGAAGTGGAAGCACTACCTTCAAAAACAAGGAGACAGACACAACCAAATATGCATCCTGGTTTATATGAATTTGCGTGATAATATATAAAATTTGTGTCTAATATATAAAAACCTCCAAAACAACAGGCAATATTAATCAAAATAAAAATAAAGAGTTAAGAGGCAACAAACTGGCCCAAAATCTCAGGTTTACAATTTCCTATCTTTATAGAACTGCATTTAAAGACTTTTCCTCATAATTTGAAGCTGTATAATTTAAATGCGACATTTTTACAGGTGCTCAAATGAAATATTCCCCAAAACATCAACAGCTATGGAAATACATAAATGAAACAACGTCTAACATCAGTATTGACTGAACTTAGGTTATTGTTACCTTTAATCCCAGGTTAAATAATAGGTGTTATTGCATATCCTAGTGAACTTCCTTTGGATCACTCTGTTGTGATCATTCACTGTTCTGTGAATGTTTTTCTCAGGATAGTTTTCCTCTCCTGCCTTTCTGAAACACCACTCAAACAAGGAGCTTATCTGACCCACTTTCTTACACACAAACACGTTACATAAAGTGAAGTCGCACTATGAACCAATTCATTTCCGCTCATGATTCTTTGCAATAACAGTAACACTTCTATATAAAATAAGCACATTTAAGTCCCTTTTCAAATAAAAATTTTTAAGATATTCCCTAGAGAAAGGTGGAGCAGAAATAATGGTTTCCAAGAGAAAAAAAAAATGTTGGTGTTTCCAGAACAACAATAGATTTATTAAGTCGCAAGAACAGAAGTCGGTTGTCAAAAGATAAAAAAGTTTATTTCAAAAAGAAGGGTCACACCACAGCAACTATACTGTTTTTTAGAAAAACAGCCTGCTTAACTTCCAGAAATGGATGATGATAGGAAAAAATGTGCATAACCGCAAATAGAATTTTCCAGTGGCAAGGCAGCACTTCTTCAAATGGGACTGTGTGGTAAATCAAACAAATAGCAGAGAAAAGTACGATCCAGTTCTTAGTGAATCACCAAAACCAGTTGTCTGTAGATAGACCAAACATCAGGGGCCTTATCAGCTAAACAATCTGTCCAAAGAATTAGGTTCCTGCTCAGAGCAGTGGAAACCAGGCCCTACTTTCCCTTCTCAAATTAAGTGTTCCCTCACTGATATGCAAACAGGAGAACATCACCTACTGATGAGGAATGTTAATTTTGCTATTGATGGCTTTCACTGTATTACAAATTGGAGTTTGGTAGCTTTAAAATGCAGCCTTTGATTATTTCTACAACATATTGTAATGTGGCTACAACAAAATCTTAGATTTCTAGGATTAAGTGACCACTAAATCTGCATTATCTTCAAAACTTTGTACGACTTACTAGCCCCAAATGACCTGAAAATATGTAACAACTCACACCTAAGGAAGAGTTGAAGTATTAAAAGTTGAGATGAATATATACACTCTGATCAAAAAAAGGGAAAAATATAAAACTGACATACCAACCAAGAAAATATAAAAATCAGTTACACATTTGCACCTGTTTCTCTCCTGTCTAAACTAAGCAAGGAATTATAAGGCTAAGATTGCAACTTTATGGTTGTAACACTGCACACAAGTCAAACCCTCTAAATTCACATTTCCCACAGCAATTTTAACTCAGTTCCAATTTCCAAGTAAAGAAGTTAGAAATATACTATTTTCTTCTACCTCTTAAATAGTACAAGCACTAAAGCAGGAATATGGGAATCATAACTAATTTTATTAGCTTATATTAATTCAAGATCTCAAAGAGAACATTGCATTAAATATTCAAACAATTCTATAATACTAGTTAATAGCAATTTGTTTATTCTGTTTATGAACCCACTGCTGCCCCTTTACTGTCTCTGGTTGCTGCAGTTACATATGGGAATAATGTTGAGAATGTAAAAATACTACATGGTCTGTTCAATCTTGATTTTTTTAAAAGCTTATTTTATTTAGATGAAACACAGAACTTTCTACCTTTTGGTTTTACACAATGATAAATGTGGCGACACTCTATTGTCATCCATTGGTTAAATATTAACACTGTACCAAAGATTTGGAATTCTGCCTCCCACATTTAGGAATAGTGACTATCACTACCCTTCAATTCTTCAGTTTTCAGAACTACCAAATTCAGTTTAAGGCTTTTTTTACCCTTACGATGAAGAAAGTTTGTGACTAGCCCAGTACAAAACTTGCTTCATTAGAAAGGTAACCCAGCTCAGAGAAATATTTTTATGTTCCTATCTTGCCTTTCCAAGATATTTTTTTCTATATCAAAAAACCTAAAGCATATTTCATTGATGCAACTCTGTGAGAACAAAACTCTGATAACAAAACTGTCACCCTTGACTGGGGCAGAAACAAACAGGAAAAGATGTAAAAATAAATAGATTACTGACTTAGTTGACAAAGATCAATGAAATATCTCAAAACAGTACCTTCTTCAAAACAGTAAGCACAGTACCATCTTCAAAAAAGATAAGGGGTCTTATCTAAATATCACCTTGTTAAAAATCTGATTAACTGACTGACTTTGTTATATCTAGAGCAGCTTTTGAGAACTCCCTGTCACAAGTGCCAGAAGCCAGTTAATTAGTAAATATAAAGGTGCATGAAACACTGCATGTTCATGTAAAAGGCAGTCAGAAAAGCCTCCTGAGGCACTGGTTTTATACTTTTTACTCAAACATTAACACAGTAATTTCATTTAAAAGGAATTAAGTCAATGCGCACCTACAGCTTTGGACGCTGGCATCGCTTCCACTGGAGACCTCACCCTGAGAGTTCCCAGAGCTGTGCCAGAGGCACCACTGCAGGCTGCTTTAAAGCTTTTCAGCTCAACAGCACTAACAACCAGCTGCTTCTACTGGAGAAGGCAGAGCCAGTGGGACACACATCTGTCCTCAGGAGCTGCCAGCCCTGCTCAGTGTGTGGCCACAGGTGGTGACTCTCGCGGTTGCATGAGCCAGAGGAGAAAGACAAAAGAAACTAAAAGCTGTAGTAACACAAGGCATCCACAATTCAAGCCTCATGAAAGTAACTTTAACAGGCACCTCTTAGAAGCACAACTCACTTTCCTTCTCTGGTGTGAGTCTGGCTGCACCCAGAAGACAAGAGGAGGCACACGAACATTTCTCCAAAGTTAAAGTTTATGACTCTTTAATTGCCATTTTTGAAAACTCCAGTATCTAACTCAATGGGTTATGATACAGAATGATAGTTGCAAAGTTCAGTAGCATTTTTGCTATTCAAATTCACAGTGCTCTTCAAGCAGAAGTATTAACATGAAATCCACCCCTTCTATTGTTTAGAACGACCAATATTTTTAACCACTATTGTACTCCATAAATCATGAGGGTTTTAAGTTAAACATCCTTCTATATCATGGTTAAGCAAACATTTCTTTCATTGAGTAAAGCACAACACACAAAAAAGGAAAAAACACAGTATTAGATAATTATATTACTGTAAATTACAGAATGTACTGCTGTCAGGAATTCAAAACAAATTATTACAGCAACGCTTTAAGTACAAATGGAAAAAAGCAATAGCTATTAAAGACCATCCACAGCAGCAGAAAAATTAAGTGAAGCTGACTTACAGACACAAACTTCTGAAATGCTTAAACATGCTTGCTTTGCTCTAATGCTGGAAGATGATTGAAAACTTAAATGAAAATTTTGTCTGGGATGTAAAACTTTACACATGTATTTAATGGAAGATGTTAACTTTCACAATGGAAATAATTCTAATTCCATTGTCTATCATCTAATTACATTTTACAGATATTTATTATGCAGCATGAATTACTCTATATTGAAGTTATGTAAGACAGCACCAACAATTGGCCATGGCAGTCTACAACATGCTAAGTCAGGCTGTTAAACACAAGTACTGAGCAAAGTGGTTTTCTTTCCATCTGTTTTATGAAATAGATCCTAACAAGGAAGAGTGATCTGAGTCATAAAAACGTAGTTAGGCAAGTGGAATATTAAATTTACATTCCTGCTAATGTAAAAAAATCAGCCTTTCATCTAAAAACCTCAGAAATTCTTTAAATTCAAAAGGATTTGGAGCAGGCCCACAGATGCCTAAAAGAATATTTGTTGGACATAAATATGCTCAATACAAAACCCTCCTGAAAAACAAGGATACTACAAGAAAGAAATTACCTGGAGTGTCTTGTAATGATCTTGATGTGGAAGCACTTTTTCTTTTTTTTCCTTCAAGAAATCCATTTCTAGGACACTATGTTTTTCCAGCAAATATTCCAATTCCTATGAAGTTTGTAAAACAAAACACATGAAATTACAAACATTTGCAAATTGCAAAAATACAGATTCATTCAACCATTCAAACTAATTTAATTTCTGGTAACTGTAACATTTGCTGTTTTAATTATCATAGAGATAAAGGGTCATGCAAGAAAAATCTGACTGCAGGCTTTAAATTGAGACAGTATTTTCAAGTGTGAGGCATTTAAAACCCAAGGCATGTTCCATGTGGAAGGAATGACCCACATAAAGTGGCCAAGGTGCCCTTAATAACATCCTATAATTTCTTCTGAACCTGAGGGGTTCAGGCAGCTGGACCTGTTGTTACAGGTCCCTTCCAACTGGAACTATTCCACTCTATTCTATTCCAATTATTTTCGTATTTTTAATACCTTGCTCTGCCTTTCTGCACTTGAAAAGCAGCATATTAAATGTACTGTCAGCAAATGTTTTCATTGAAAAGGCAGGAATCCTATGACATATATGCATGTATACAATGATCTACATCTATATCTCCAAAATGTATGAAATCTTAAAATATTCTGGGATCTTGCAGAGATCCACTCTAGACCCTTGTCTAACATGAACCAATAGAGAGGAAGGAGAATAACACCACTGAGAGTAAACTTCAAAATTATCTGCTGTACAAAGAGCTAAAGAGTTTTATTTTTCCTTAATGCAGCCATTGCTATCGTACATAAGCTGCTGGCACCCTTTCAGTAGCTCAAGAGCAACAATTTCTCCAAGCCATGCAGGAAGCCAGTATAGAAACAAATGACCTGCCAGGTCAGTGCACAGCTATTCAAACAAAGGCATGACTGAGAAGGTCATGAGGAGGACAGAAAGAGCAGGTCTGCTTAGTTCAACGCTGCTTTTGGACAAAATAGTCAAAACAGTTTGAGAGATTCCACTGGTGAGATGGAAACAGACTGTGGAACACCCATCCAAACCCTCCTCTTCCAGCCTGTGTTTCTGCTTCCTTCCAACCTTTCCTTCATACACTTATAGCAAAACCAGCCCACTGCAGACCTCCTCATCCTTGGCTCCAAGTTATTCACCCTCATTTTCATTTCCAACAAGCCCTCTGCTCCTTTCCCAGCACAACTTGAGGCCTCCCAAGAAACAGTATTAAGAATAACAGAAGTTAAACTCACTCTCCCATGCCTCAGTGACCTTTTGATAACTCAGATGTGTAACTACAGGCACAGCCCTGCTTGGTGCTCTTATTGTATTCAGGTCAGAAGGAATATGAAGAATTTAGCTACTAGAGCTCCCACCCCCAAAAAAATCAAAACAAAGCTCATGCTGAGAAAGCTTGTATCTTTATTTTATTTTTTTTTCCACCAGTTAGGCTAAAGAAGTATTTTTTTTTCCCTGACACTTCAGAAAAATTCAGCTTAAAACAGACACCAGACATGGAAAAAAAAATGTATTTCAGCTAAATTGAGTGGTGTGCCCAGTTCTGGCAAGTCTCTGAAAAGCATCCAGAAAAGGACAATAGAGATGGGGAAGGGTTTGGAGCACAAATCTGATGAGAAGAGGCTGGAGGAGTAGTGGGGACTCAGACTGGAAAAAGAGAGGTTCAGGGGGATCTCTTGTAGCCAGGTGGGGTCAGGCTCTGCTCCCAAGGAACAAGGGATAGGAGAAAAGGAAACAGCCTCAAACTGTGCCAGGGGAGCTCAGCTTAGACATCAACAGGAATTTCTTCCTGGAAAGGGGAGTCAGGCATTGGAAAGGGCTGCCCAAGGAGGTGGTGGGGTCCCCATCCCTGGAGGTGTCCAGGGAATCCCTGGATGTGGCACTCAGTGCTCTGTGCTGGTGACAAGGTGGGATTGATCAGTCACAGGCTGAACTCGATGGTCTTCAAAGTCTTTTCCAACTTTAATGATTCTATGATTCTAAATTTGGCCAGTTTCTCTGGAATTTGGCTGATTTCCATGACAAAAATCAATTTCAAATGAATTTTAAACCTTTTCCAGCTCCACCTATATTTAATTCTATATAAATGCCAAAGTTCTTTGTTCAAAAAGACTGTTCATACCTTTTTGATTTTTAGTTTTTCTTCTTCAGCACAGCAAAGCTTGATTTCGAGGTTTGCAACAGCTTGTTGAAGGCAGCTCTTGAGTTCATTTTTTCTCTTTGTCTCAACATCAGCTAAAGTCTTGTCTTCAATTACATTTGAAGAGGCAACTGGAACATCTGCTTGAGTCTAATTCATGGAAGAAAAGTGGAATTGAATTATCTCTCTCAAGCATCAGGGAAACAAACTCTCCTTGGATTAGTCATTGCATATTTTCACCCAGTGACACTGCAAACAGTGGTCACAGAAAGGGAATACAGAGGGTTTGTGCTAAAATAAATCTCTCATCATTAGGCTAGACTAAAAGAATAAAAGTAATTCAGACATCTCTACAACATTTAGTTACTGCTATTTCAGTAAACTGTAGAAGAACAGAAAACAGGTGAAACACTGATGATAAGCCCACACTTCCAAAAAAGAACATATAAATTAGGTGATGTTTAAAATATTTTGTGGTATAATTGACAAAAAATAAAAGTCAAAGCTTTATTTCTCCCATCTTAAAAAAAATAAAAGGGGGCAAACAATTGTTCATTTTGCAGCAAAAGAACTCCAAGGAAAAAGCTGGAAAATTAATTCAGCTGCCACTTTTTCAACAATCTGAAAGCCAAGCACACTTGAGCTTTGGGTGGTGAAAGGAACATATCAGTGTCTTTATTAAAGAGAGTTTTGACTGATCTGACCTAATCCACCCCCCTAGGACCTTTTATTCAAATCACACACTCAGATAATGCATTGACTTTCCAATAAATATCCCTCAAAGGATTCAAATAAAGTAACAAACAAAACTAGCTAAGATCTTGACTGAACATGAATATATAAGATACAGCAGACAAAACAGACAGAGAGAAAACTGCAGTTTGTGCTCTGAATTCTCCTGTAAGAAGCAAAGAGAAGCCATAAGTGCCAGTTCCATTTCTGAGTACCACTCAAGATTAGAGTCTGGCATCACCAAAAACTGTGAGTATGGAACCTGTAATAGCAAAGGATTTTTTCATATGAAACCTCAGGAGGCTCTGGACATAGAATTATAAAAGAATAGAGTTCTCCTAGCATCACCCTGTAACAGGTATAAGAATATTTTATTTTCGTTTTCTGCCCACCATTTTCCTTTAGTTTACTGCAAAGTCATCTCCATTTGAAAAAAATGTTAAAGAACATGCTCTCAACTCCTTTCAACAGGACTTGGTAATAAAGTTTTTTAATTTGTACTATTTCCTGCATTACAGAGAATTTATGGAATGATGAGTCTGTCAGTAGCTGAACAGAACAAGAAGTGAAAAACTGAAACAGGGACTAGAACTAGAATCTGCATGCACATTTAGTCTGAAGTAACAAATTGTATTTCTTATTTTTCTGTAAGATTACCTAACTAAATGACTTTATAGTTTTTAAAAATACCCCTAAGCCTTAGTGCTCTGGAATAACCCAAGTGCTCTTTCCAGAGAACACAAAAGCTAAAATTGCTGGCCTAGCTCAAAGAAGAAAGGTTGAAGGTTATTCACTGTTAGCCAAAATTTAAAAAAAGGCAGGATCTGTGGTGGCTGAAGAAAATCACTTTTTGATCATCCTGCCAGTAAAAGAAATTTACTTATCAAAACGTTGTTGAAGAGCCAGATGAAGAGCCTTCAGCACAGAAAATTACCCCGGCTGGCATCAGTCAAAAAAAGAAAACAAACCCTCCTCCCTCTCAAGTAAAAAAAAAAAAAACCTGTAACTTTTGGCTTTATAAATTTCTTTGATATCATTTGCATCTGGGCACATCTCTTCTTCACTTTTCATAGGATTTCCCTAGAACATTAACTTGGGAACAAACACAAAATGGTAATTAATTAATTAATTAATTAATTCCCAATTGGTGCCACAGTCTTTCTGGAAATGTCAACATACAGATGCTCCTCTAAGGAAAAGAATAAGATTCAGTTAAAGCAAAACCTGGATTCGTGCAGGTTGTTTAAACAGCTCTAAAGAAATGCTTTTAAATGATCAGAAAACGAAAATCTGACTTAATCATGAAATTCAGCTTTCACCAGGCCTGAGCCTACCTGAAGAATAAGAAACCAAGGAAGTGCTGAAAACAGCCCAAAACACTGATCGGTTCATAATGAGGCAAGAGCATTTTCTAATTTAAGCACATACTACCCCACATTCCTGCAACAAGGAAGTTTACCATTAATTAACGTATTCAAATGGGGGTCACTGCAATTAATGGCAGTAAAAAACTCGGAAGAGTAAATGTATTAAAGTCTCATCTGCAGCAGCTCTTGAGATTCTGATAGAATTCCTGTGATAATCTCCAGGGAGAAAGACTTTTCCTTTCTTTGCTCACCTAGTTATTTAGTTAAAAATGAAACATTTTCACACCCCAGAGAGTGTAAACAAAGTTCAGTTCTCAGCAGCACTTCAGCCACAGGGAGAGATTAAGATCCCACAACTGGGACTGTGTCAGACCACCAAAAAAACCACCAAACCCAACTGTAAAAGTAATGGGGAAAAAATAAAATCAAACAAAATAAAATAAAATGCAACCTCCCTAAAATTAATTTGATTATAATTAAGTAAAGATTAAATGCTAATTCTCTAATTATAGAATTGTTTGGGTTGTGGAAGGGACCTTCAGGATCATCTCATTCCAACACCCTGGCAGGGACAGAACACCTTCCACTAGACCAGGTTGCTCCAAGCTCCATCCTTGAAAATCCTAAAATCCTAGTCCTAAAACCACTTGAGAGAACATATAAGTACAACATACAACTACAGTTGTAATCTGTTCAGCTTTAACAGCAGCCAGTTTTTTTGAGAGAACCTTCCTGCTGTTTCTTGCTCAACACCATCAGCGTGCCTTTAATATCTCTAACACAGTTCTCCCTCTTGCAGTTCATACCAAAGCAGTATGGTTTCTTTCAGTTATAGGTTTCATAAATACTTTTAAAATCATTTTACTTCAAAGTCTGCATCACAGAAATCCAAGGACCTTTTGCCCTTTAAAAGCATTTCACTCTAAATGTGCACAGGACATTTAATACATTGAGTTCCTGCACTGAAGCTCAAAAATTGTGGGTTTACCTGTACTTCAGGAAGGGCTGAATTTATCACAGTCTTGCCTGTTTGAATAGCTGTTGCCACATTATCACTTGATAAAATGAAGGAGTCAGGAGGAACCAGGCAGGAAGAAGGCACAGAGTGCTCCAGGAGAACATCAGTAGTTCTATGGACTTCAGGTACTAGAATCAGAAAACACACATGATATGAAGAACAACCCAAACATCAGTTTTGTTTCTGGACTCCATGCCTAGTAAAATCTGTCACAAGTCTAGTCATACCAATGTAAGGTTATATACCTCTTATAATCCAATTGTACTGAAGAGTAATTCCACACAAAATGCCTGTGTTTTTCAGTGGTATCAATTAAGGACATTCAAAATGGTAGTCACAATACATTAAGACTTTAAATTTACACAGAGGTTTTACAAGCTTTTACAATCCTCAAAAGGATCACTGTTAACTCTGGCTCTTTTGATTCAGCATGATCTTTAATCATTCTCAGTCAACTGGAAAACTATACTTACAATTTCCCAAGTTTTATACATTTCAAAAGTTAAAAAAACCCACAACTGTCTTAGAAGCCACATACAAACAGCTTGCCAAGACACATGATACAGCAGCTTTATATTTTATAAGAGATAAAAAGACAACAAAGTAAATAAGTCTCTAGCTAATAAAACTTAACTGGAATTCACATTGGACTGAGAGCTCTTCCATACCAAATTCCAGTTATGCCATAAAAACCCTGAACAGTGGATCAGCATTACCAACCCGGCACAACAGAAAGTCTTGTTTTGAAAAAAGACATAAACTAAACAAACTAAATCAAAAGAATTAAAAAGAGAAAGTTTTTCCTACATTTTTAATTTAACAGCAAAATCTTGCAAACTTTGACATGGTCAGCTCCAGGTGTGTCTTTGCAACAGGCAAAAAAAAAAAAAAAAAAAAAAAAAAAAAAAGCACATCCAATTATTTCAGAAAATAATTATTATTATTACATGTAAAAGATGCCACTAGCCTGGAGCAAGGCTCAGCCTCTGGATATCACTGTGAAATACTGCAAAAGTACCCAGTACAAACCAGTGTGTACAACTGGCCTCGAGGCATTCAAAAGGACACAGTAATCCTTGAATCCAGGCACTCTCTGTCCCACCTTCTTCAGCTCCCAGTTCTAGGATTCAGGTATGACATAGAGGAACACGCAAATCTCATTGAATGAAAAGAAGAAATAAAATAGACTATGAGGCAGAAAAGTATCAGTAGGGTAACTGCAATGATAGTAGACTTGGATGTGGCCAAAAAATAGGAAAAAAACCAAATCACAGCTCAGCAAAAGATGGAAACTTGGCTGAAAAGCCTGGAGGAGAGTACTTCAGTAAACAGAAGAGGAACCAGTTTAGGTAACTGTATTTCAGTAGTTAACTCTTCTTCAGAGCTGTAAAAGAGACTTTTTTGGCTTTCTTTTGGGTACCTTAAGATAAAACTTCCATTCCAAATGCCTACCTTCAAAGGCAGCTTCCTATAACAATTACCTACCCTGTTAGTTCAAGTGGCATTGCAGTGACACAGAAGATGATCTTTTTGTATTTAAACAAACATTAAAGTCTCAGTTTTATGCTATCACTTAATGCCGAGTCTCACTTTTAAATCAATTTCCATCTGATGGAAAAACAGATAAAAAAATGTACCAGGCAATTTCTGACCATGCAGGCAAGTGGTTCTCTTTCTAAAACTGTCAACTCACATGGAAAAACTGGGCATGATCCTTGTGATGAGAACGTTCAACCTTTGGTGAACCATAGCACAGGCATAATTCACATATAAATAATTTATCACACAAGTAAAAACAGCCATGGAGACTGTTGACATGACATATGAGGAATGTAGACTTGTTGAGATTAGAGTTTTAGGTATTCACATATTTTGGGGTGTCCAATCCTAGAGATAAACCTCCATTTTTTCAGGTAGTAGAGTTTTACATGGAATCTTCTACAATCAAGTGGAGCTTTCAGTAGTTCTAATTATAGTAATGAATGCTTAGTATCTTGAAGGGGAAAAAACCCAAACAAACCAGAAACAAAATCCGCACTTCTTAATTTGTAAAAAATGAAACCTAGGAAATGAGGAGCAACAACTGGTGAGCACTTCTGAACATTGTGGTTTAAAATTTTCAGCTGAACACATGACCTTGCAGAAGACAAGAAAAGGTGGCAACTCTCCAAGGTATCATTCAAACATCTTTTTTTACAAAACCTTCTTTTCACTTTTCAGCAATGCTAAAGATTCATAAATTAGACATTCCAAGAATTACATGTGCTATGTCTGTAATTCAAGCTCTCTTAATTCATTCCTCTTGTGTATATACTGGTGAAATTGCATTTTAGTTCAGCTCAAAATTCGCTTATAAAGAGAACCCCTAAATTGTTCCTGCTTATGCCTTAGCTACCATAATGGAACAGTTTCACAACCCCTGAAACAAAAACCTGCCTCTGTTGGAACTACCTGACTCAACTGCAACAGGCTAAGCCTGATAGCCCTGATGAATTTCCAAATAAATTTATTTTTCATTGATCAGAGCTGCAGCACTCTAGAGAAAAGAAGCAGGCACTCAGTTACAGGTATATCAAAAGTCATACACCCAAAAAGGCTGAAATATGATGCAGTTATAAGATATTGCCAGAATTGTACTTAAAAAGTGTTTAATAATTTCTGAAGCCCTGGCTTCCCAATATTAAGAATATTCTGTCATAGGTTTGTATGTAAGAACTGCCTGATCCATGCAGTTTGTTAAAAATAAAAAACCCATGAAACAAAATTAAACTTCCTTCCTCAACTCCCCTTGTCTTGATATTACAATTCAAGGAGACTTTCAATTATACTGTATTCACTGAACTCTATCCCTGGACATTTTCAGTTAAAAGTAACATCCAGGTAGAAAGATTTGATTTTAAAACTGGCTTTGTGTCCACAGTGGAAAAAAACACTCTGATGCACTCACAGCACAAAGCTCTTCCCCACATTTTATTCTTCCAAAGCCAAACTATTCTAGAAGAAAGGTAATTACATCTACTACCTTAACATTTTAAATCTACAGCCATACTATCAAAAAGATAGCAAGAAGCCCAAGACCAATTTCAAGGGCAAAATTGCACTGAAATCACCATTGAGGCCTTAGAAATGACTTTTGAATTTTGCTTGCACACTGAAAAATATGGCCATAGGCTTCAGTGTTTTGTTTTATAACTTCCAATCATCAGATATGTAGGAAATTCATGAGTAACTCCTCCTCTGGAAAGTTCATCAAATCTTGGGTGAATACAATGGTATCACCCCCCAAATTTGTCAAAATCACCTCAATAGCACCATAATACACTTGATTTTTTCAGCAATTGAATTCTCAATTTTATTGAGAAATTTCTAGGGTAAGACAAGAACAGTTTTCTTTTTTAGATAACATTGGGCAGACAATTCAAATTCAGTTATTTCCGTTTCTAGAAATATCAATTGACAAGTCAATGCCCAAGAAGCACTTGACCAATACTATTAAAAAACTTGCCTTATTACAATAAATTAATTTATTCAAAGCAATATTTGCACAAAAAAGTCACGTAAAGATTTTATAGTAACAAAATATCCAGAATATAGGAGTTTTCTTATCATTTTGAAATGCTTAAATACCTTGGTATAACTTACCCTAGGACTTTTTTGTCACTTAAAATCATATAAAAACTTCACTGTTATGTACAAACAATTTCAATTTTACACACCTTACAGGATTTTAATTGGACTTCACTGACAGACACTGCACAGCTATATTGGATTTAATTTATTAAACATATTAAGACATGCTACTGAATTTAAGCAATAATTTTAATTTTTTGTCCAAATGACAAGATGAATAATAAAGTTATTTGGAAAAATAACATTCCCTTAGTATTTGTTTTCCTCTGTTTCAATGACAAATAAAACTAATCATTCTGTAACAGATAAAAGCCAGAAATAAATCAATAAGAATGTTTTAAGAACATGATTTATAGACAGCTCATGTTGAGAAAAATCCCTGCCTTATTTTGCGTAATTTATTCTGCATAAAAATACAATGTGGGTTGTTGGTTATTTTTTTTCCCTTGATGCTGCAAAAGTGCTGTTTTGTTTTGTGACAAGAGTGAAATCTAGACCACAACAAAATCAGTAACACCTCCATAATCTTTTAGTTCTATTGATAATATATAATAATCAATAAACTTTCCTCTATTTCCTAAAATCCAGACAGCCACCAGGCACTTGTATAAATTAATAAAATAGTTCCCTAATGTTTCTGCTTCAGCTTGAGATAAAGAATATGTAATATATTTTTCAACTATATAAATGGCTTAAGTGAAAAAGATCATTCTCACCCCTCCCCTCTTTCCCAAAGCAAGTAAAAGACTTCATCACAGTCTTATTTTTAACTCTACTTTTTCTGTTTTACCACAATTTGCAACAGATCTTCCACACTCAAAAGTAAAGAATATCCTTTAAATGAAGAAGTTCCATTCCTTTTCTACTGTATAAACTGAATTTCTCTTTCATTCCTCATCAGAGCTTAACTTTGAGAAGTGCAGCTTCCTAAAATAATTGCTCAGGAACATTCTTATGCTCAAGGTTTGACTGCTGGCTATTCTTTTATTGTGCATTATTTTATTATATACACCCTTCTAAGCACTAATTTTTACAGTGAATACGTAAGGACAGGAATAGAATATTAAGATTTTTTTACAGTGATTCTGTCAATACCTGTAGGAAATGCTGCCCAGGCAATAGCAGGAGATGTGGTCTGCTTTTCACCATTTCCAAACTCGTAACTCTCTGCTGCCTGGAAACAAGAAGAAATGGTTAAATATTTTACAAAATGCAATAAATGTCCATAAAATAGTTGAAAATAGTTAAATTTCAAAGCAAAGTTATCCAAACAGCATACCTCAAACCCTCCAAAGTCATCATCATCCATCTTTCAGCAGGCACTAGAACACAAAAGAAATCTTGATTTTAAAACATTTTCATAACCTCATCCCCCGCTTGCTCAGAAATGAGCATTCAGTCCTTCCCTCCAGTCTCATCTCCACTACCCGAAACCTCCATCATTTGTAAGTCATAAAACACATCAAGGGGCCTAAATAAGAACTTTTTGACACAGAGGATGCAAGACCAAGAATTGCAACATCTCGCTTAAGAAGCACTTTTTTATTAATTGAGTTAAATACAAAAAAAATGGGTACTTTACAACAAAATCTGAATAACTTCAGGGGTTACATAAGCACTGCCTGTCCACATAGTCCAACAACTTTTGAAAGTAAAAATGCAGGAAGAGCTTTCTCTCAGAGGAAAATAGGAAGATGTTGCCTAAAAGTTGTATCTAAAAATTTCAGGTAGAGCAAACAGGCCCCCAGTACCTCAACAAACGGTACTACAACCATCAAATATTCCAGTCTGGATATGCATCTATAAAACAAACAAATAAATACACATATGTCCAGGAAATAGGATTTCTGACCACCTAACCCTTCATTAGGGGTTATCTTCACAATAAGGAAAACAATCTATCTAAACGCAGCCATGATCTACTGTGGACCTTGTATAATATTTTGTGTTTATGATTTAAAGCATTCAAAAAAATATTTTCCATTGTTAAGTTGCTTTTCCAAATCAGCACTGTGATTAAATCCAAAAAGATTTCCTGCTTTTCCCATCTCTTCTTAGCTGTCTGGCACCATCAGAACAAACTGCAGCTTGGGACAAGACTGCGGTGAATTTCTGGAAATTTTTCTGCTACCACAGAGGTCCGTCCCTAGGTTTCATGGAGGAGCTGATTAAGATTTTACAAACTGATCAGCATTTTTGACTTGTAGCCCTGAATTCTGTGGCATTTGGATATATTTATAGTTAAACTGCAGTTCCTTTTTTTAAAAAAAAGCAGGCTAAGTTACTCAGCTAATGAAAGTAAGTCAAGATATACAAAGCTGTTGAAAGAAAGGTATTATGTATTAACAATATATATATATATCTGTAATTCTGATATGTAAATGAAGGATGATCCAAAAAACCTTTATGGTCTTTATAGAATGTTAAAAGTGTTTATAAAGCTAACTGATTTCAGTTAAAACAGTCTGTAGGCTGGATAAACTTCTATTACTGCAGAAAAGATGGAAAGGGACTGTTTACAAGAGCGTAGGTATAGATTGGATGTTAGGAATAAATTGTTCCCTGTGAGGGTGGTGAGGCCCTGGCACAGGTTTCCCAGAGCAGCTGTGGCTGCCCCATCCCTGGAAGTGTCCCAGGCCAGGTTGGATGGGGCTCTGAGCAACCTGGGCTAGTGGAAGGTGTCCCTGCCTTGGGACTGGGTGATCTTTAAGGTCCCTTCCAACCCAAACCATTCTGTTATCCAATGATAAATCATCACTATCACAGTGTAAGTAGAAAGATTTGATTAAATGGAAGTATTGTTCAACAGTCTGATGTGGTAAAAGGACTAAATATCTTTTCAGGGACCATGAGGAGTTTTGTTGACTTTGCGTCAATTGGGTTTTGTGCTGGTTCATAATCCAAGAGAGAAAGAAGGTAGTTGGGTATTTTTCCCATCAGTGTTAAGGTTAATTGGTCAAAATTAAGTTAATTGGTGCACTTCATGCACTCTTATCAACTTTCAGAGCTTTAATACATAGCTCTAGAATACAGCACATGTGTGCACAAATGATGGGTGGAGATTGTGTGGATAGCACAGGACTGCAGACGGAGACAGCCCAAACTGAGAATGTCACTCTATTCACGCCACATTCCATGAAAAACCACCCAAACCAGACTGGTGATGGACACAATCACTGCAGAGCACAGTGTTCAGGTAGCAGGCACAGCAGCCAGCTGGAGAAAGTGAGCCTTTAAAAGGCTAATGTATTTTATCTACACGCTCTGTATCACATCAACAGATCTTACAGGCTCTCCACAAAGTTCCTTCAAAGCAGATTTTCTCCACAAAGTGCATGAGACGTTAGTTATTCCCATCATCTCAGAACTGGTATGTCTCAACCAGGCAAAGTACATTCAGCACTGTATTTTAAAAATACAAACTGGAACGAGTTCAGAGGAGTTCAACAGGAATTAAAGCAA